>NC_141699.1:766412705-767843970 GCF_964263255.1 Lissotriton vulgaris | reverse complement strand
TGTTGCTACCATAGTGAAGAAAGCAGAGCAGTTTCAGCGTGATAAGGAGGTTAAGGATAAGGAAGTGTTTGACAGACTACAGCGTATGACCATAGATAAATGTTATCCCGCCTTGCCTACGGAGTCGGAAAAGAAGGAAGAGCCAGTTGAGGATCCTTTAATGTCTTATCTCATGAAGTCGCCACCTCCGTACGTACAGGGTACCGCAGCTGCAGCTCCTGTGGTTCCTGCCATACCTATTCTTCCACCTATTCTTCCGCCTGTTCCTCAGCTTGTTCCTCAGCCTGCACCCGCTCTTCCGACTGTTCCTGCTCCTTTGCCTGTTTCTATCCCTACTGCTCCTCCGCTTCCACATACTCCTGTTCCCGCTACTGCTTCTGCTACTGCCCCTGTTTTGTTAACCCCTGTTGTTGCTACTGTCTCTACTCCTTCTCTTGTTAGTCCTGTGTCGTATCTTTCTCCCTCTACTCGTAGTCGTAATTATCCCCTTGCGGCTAGCTTCTTTCATTCGCTCGGGCCTGTTCATGGGTCCGCTGGTTCTGATGGTCCTCAAAGACGTAGTCAGTTTCCTGGCAACAGAGAACGTGTTGCGCTATATAATATGGCGATGGGTTGGATGGTAAACCCTCTTAGAAATCCACCCCGTGTTGTCCTCGAAACGTTTTGTCAGTTCAATATACCAACCCAGAGATATGTGTTTAATGAAATGTGTAAGTTCCTTCATGATCAGATAGCGGCCGATGCGCCTGACGAGGTGCTGACCGCCCTGTCTGAGCTTCAGCTTCAGTTCGCAAATGGACTGATAGTAGATACTAACGTTCGACGTGCTATTGAGCGGTTGCTATCTTTTCGTCCCGCTCCAATACCCCATGCATTGTTTGTTGAGGATATTGAAGGACAACCAGACGAGTCTGGCCAATATCCTATGCGTGAAGTTCCGCCGGTTTGGGTACCAGCTGATCCTAATGCTAATCCTGCGACAGTGGCGCATTTCCAGAGAGTGTGGATACATCTCCCATGGAAACGATCGGAAGTGCTACAGGTGAAGCAATCTTTACCTGATCCGCGCAAAAATCCTACAGGGTATTATAAGGAATTATCGCAGCTCGTAGATGCTACGGTAATGAATCTTGCCGATATCGATATGTTGTTCGGCAATGTCGTACCGCAACCGGTATGGGCTAAGATTCGGCAGGAGAATCATGCGAATGAATTAGGCGGTGATTGGGCTGCCATTATAGCGGCAGATGCTGGACAAGTGGCTGCTACTAAACCCGACCAGTTGATTACTGCTCTTCCTCAAAGAATAATAACATTAATGAAAACTCTTATGCCAGCTATGAGGGTAAATTGGGATAAATTGTCAGCTTGCAAGCAGAAGAAAGATAAGAGTGTTTCCGACTTCTTTACGAGGTTCGAGGAAGCATTCATTGACCACAGTGGACAGGATATGGGTACCGAGGGTGGACAGAGGTTGTTTGTGGATAAATTTGTTTCAAACTTACTGCCCGATTTGAGCAATAAATTAAAGAATTCGGAAAGTGCATGGGCCGTTTCTACTTCTGCTCAGATATTGGCTACGGCACAATATTATGAGAATAGAGAGAAAGAGGAGAACGACCGTGCTGACAAAAAGACGAAGGAACTGAAAACTAAAGTGTTGTTGCAACAAGCGTACCCTCCGCGTTCAAATCAGAATGCGTCCCAACAGAATAGATCGCAGTCGCAATCGAATCGATCGCAGCCGCGTAATGATTCCTCCTCCCAAAGATCATCGTTGGGGTACAATCAATGTGCTTATTGTAGACAGGAGGGACACATTAAATTCAATTGCCCTGTTTTGAATGAACGTAACAATGGTAACTCATCTAGAGGAGGTCGTGGTGGTTCGCAGCAGGCATCACGTGGTAGAGGTCGTGGTGCTCAGAACGATCGCTCAGATAACTCATCCAATTCTAATAATTGTTTCGACCAACGTGGATCATCGCAAGGACGATCTGCGCAGTACAATGTAGACGATTATTACGTCGATCAGGGAACTGACGATAGTAATTACTAGGACAGCCAAAGACAAGGAGAGGGAGTGGTATCAGTTCCGGTTGATCAGAGAGGGCCTTACGTCGCAGTTGCTACATCGGGCGTCGTTGAGCCTTTTCTGTTGGACACTGGTGCAGCGAAAAGTTCTATTCAGCATTCGAAACTCCCTGGCGCACCTTTGTCTGGCTTAACAAATGTTTCCATAGGATTTTCTGGCGCCCCCGTTAGCAATCCAGTTTCACGCCCTTTGCCCCTTAAAATTGGGCCACGTGAGCTAGAAGCTCCATTGATTCTAACCACAGGTTGTGGTGAAAATCTTTTGGGCCTGGATTTGCTTAAACGTTTGTACGCAACTTTGTATTGTTCTCCTGCGGGTGTAAAGCTTACGTTAGGAGAGAGGGTTGTCTCTCCTATGTATTTGTCCCTCGATAAGCTCCCACCGGAATTGAGTTCTCTTCCTGCGTCTTTGTGGGCGACGGGTCCCAACGATGTGGGCCTACTTGATATCTCACCATATGTTGTTCAGTTGAAATCTAATGTGCGACTGCCACGTATTCCCCAATATCGTATATCCCTTGATGGTGAGCGAGCACTGTTAGCGATCATTTATGATCTGATTGAGAAAGATGTTATTGAAGAGACTCGGGGAAACGTGTGCAACAGCCCTGTGCTGCCTATTCTTAAACGTACTGATCCTTCAAAACCACCTGTTTATCGTTTTGTTATCGATTTACGGGAGGTGAATAAAATTGTGGTTCCTCAATTCCCTGTTGTGCCTGACATCACGGCGCTACTGACTCTGATTCCGGCTTCTGCATCATGGTTTTCGGTGATTGACTTGAAAAATGCGTTTTTCAGCATCCCGATTGCCGAGGAGAGCAGGGACCTTTTCGGTTTCTCTCTCGGTGGGCGTAGCTTCCGGTTTAAACGCGCTCCTCAGGGCTACTGTGAAAGTCCATCGATTTACAGTCAAGCCTTGAAGGGTCAACTGGATGCGTTCAGGTTGCCGGTCGGTGCGGCCTTGATTCAATACGTCGACGACTTATTGGTGGCTGCTGATACTCAGGTCATTTGCAAAATTGTTACGGTGTCGTTGCTGCAATATCTCTGTGAGTTGAATCATAAGGTGTCCCCTTCTAAACTCCAATATTGTTGTCAAGAAGTAACCTATCTAGGTCACTTATTGTCAAAGGAGGGAAGGAGGTTGACCCCAGAGAGAATTGCAGCAATTGCGCGAATGGCTGTGCCAAAAACCCAAAGAGATGTGCGTGCCTTTCTAGGTATCACGTCATACTGCAGGCAGTGGATTCCTAATTTTTCATTGCTAGCGAAACCATTGGTGGCTCTTACGTGCAAGGATGTTTCAACTCCTTTACCATGGACGGAAGAATGTCAGAAAAGTTTTTCTGAATTGCGTGATTCATTGTGTTCGGCTCCTGTGTTGGGTACTCCTGACTACAGTAAGCCGTTTACATTATATGTTCACGAGAGGGAAGGTTGTGCTTTGAGTGTCTTAACGCAACCTTTTGGTGGTAAACAGCGTCCATGTGCATATTTTTCCTCGACCTTGGACCCAGTAGCTAGAGCATTGCCGAGTTGTTTAAGAGCAACTGCGGCAGCTGCGGTCTCCATCCGACAATCAGCAGGACTGGTCATGGATAATATGCTTACGGTGATGGTTCCGCATGCAGTCGATACTCTTTTGAATCGGACGAAAACTCAGCACTTGACGAGTGCGAGGTTGTCTGGGTACGAGTTGACGCTCTTGGCAAGCCACATTCAGATAAAACGTTGTAACGTTCTGAACCCGGCAACTTTGTTACCAATTAGCACAGAGTCAGATGAAGTAGCAGAACATGATTGCTACTTGAGGACTGAAGAAGAAACAAAAGGTCGAGTGGACCTTAAAAACACCCCATTGGAAGATCCGGATGGCACATTGTATGTGGATGGGTCATGTTTTAAATTACCGAATGGCGATGTGACTACTGCTTATGCTGTTGTAACATTGAATACTGTTGTTGAGACTGCAAGGTTGAATCAGAATTCTGCCCAGGCTGCAGAATTGATTGCTCTTACTAGAGCATGTGTGTTAGCGAAAGGGAAACGTGTGAATGTGTTTACTGATAGCCAATATGCGTTTGGAGTTGCTCACAGCTTTGGACGATTGTGGAGAGAGAGAGGTTTCTTGAAGTCGCATGGTACGAAGATTCAGCATGGCCAGCTTGTGAATGACCTTTTGGATGCCTTAACGTTGCCTACGCAAGTTGCGATTGTTAAATGTAGTGCGCATCGTAAGGTGACGGATGATGTTGGTCGTGGTAATGCGTTTGCGGATGAGATTGCTAAGGAGACTGCCCGGAACCTTAGCACTCGGATGTATGTGACGAGTTCGGTTAGGTGGCCTACAGAATCGAGTATGTGTGAGGACACTATCGAAAGTGTGAAAGAAATTCAGAATGAGGCCACCGAGACTGAAAAGGCGAAGTGGAAAGAAAGTACGGGAAAGTTGGATGCGAATGGTTGTTGGATTGATTTGTCGGATCAGAAAAGATGGTTGTTGCCCGATGCGTATGTGCTGGCCGTTGTGACAATGGCACATGGGTTAGCGCATATTAGCGCGAAAGGTATTTGTAAGTTGCTGTTTCCTGTGTGGAAGAATGATGGTATCACGAAATGTGCTGAACGTTTGGTGAAGAATTGTATGGTGTGCATGATGTACAATCCTGGCAAAGGAACCCCAACTCCTCCTGGCAGTTTTGCTCCCCCTTCGTATCCCTTTGAGGTGATTCAATTGGACTTCATCCATATGGAGAGATGCAATAACCTGAAATACGTTTTAGTTGTGATTTGCGCATTCTCCCGATGGATCGAGGCCTATCCCCTCAAAGACAATACTGCTTTGTCTACTGCAAAAATCCTACTGAAGGAATATTTTCCTCGGTACGGAATGCCTAGAGTCGTATGGTCAGATAACGGAAGTGAGTTTGTGGGTAGTGTGATGAAGAGTGTGTGTAAGGGCCTTGGAATTAATCAGAAATTCCATAGCGCCAATCATCCCCAGTCAGCTGGATTGGTTGAAGGGTACAACGGCACCCTTAAACTAAAGCTAGTGAAGATTCAGGCTACGACTGGTCTTTCGTGGCCTGACGCCTTACCTTTAGCATTACTGTCAACTAGGGCGACTGTACACTCCAGAGTAGGGCTTAGTCCCTATGAAATAGTGTTCGGCCGTCCTGCGAATGTGTGGGGGGTTCCTAGGCCAGGAATGTTTTCTGATCTTGAGTACCCAATGTTGATCGATTATCTACATGACTTGACTGCTAAACTGAGGTTAATTCACCAACAGGTTTACGACGCACTGCCGACGCAGACGGAGGGTCCAGGCCACCAGCTCCATCCCGGAGACTGGGTGGTGACGAGAAATTTTTCACGCAAAAATAACCTAGACCCGAGGTTCACCGGACCCTATCAAGTGCTCCTGACCACGAGGACTGCCGTTCGTCTCGAGGGACGTAAGAATTGGGTGCATGCCACCCACACTAAACGAGTCCCCATTCCTTTGCCGGCAGACCCGTGGGTAAGGAGAGGCATTGCGTCGACGGAAACAGAAACATTGCCGGCGTTTGTACCTTTTAGCGACGCACAGCCTGTTGGAGAATCCTCAGCGCAGCAGAAAGACACTGTTGAACAATTGTCATCAAAAAACTCAAGACCAGAACACTTAACTGATCAGCAGGACGCTGTCTCTTCAACGGATCCTTTGTTTGACGAGCAGACACGTCCTGGGAAAACCCGATACTTTTTGCGATCTCGCACTAAGGACAAATAAAATATTCTGCCTTGTTGTATTGACAACTGCATAATCCCATTTTCCGTGATCAGTTTTGAACATTCGTATTACTGAAAATATTCCTGTATACATATTGAGCTTCATTCCTTGTACTTTTTGCTTCCACAGCTGAGAGACTTTGTTTTTGCATATATACCTATTGTGTATTGAAGGCCGTAGGGCCGCGCGCGTACTTCCTTCTGGATAGTAGGTCTTGACGCTAGGTTAAAGGCCGTTGGTTCCTGGGAACTCCTAGGGACTGACTATTGCTACACAGAACGAAGTGCGTCAAGAAACGTTGCGGACGGTCGTAGGGAATGGCATTCTCGAAGCTGAATGATTTGGAGGGAGCTCAGGTTCATCGATTCAAGCTGCAGCAACTCAGTCGTACCAAATGTTTTATATTCCAACTGTTTGTATTGTTTTTGACTACTTCAGCATTTTTGGCGGGTGGGGTGTATTGCACGATGTCTTACTTCTTACCTGCTACACCGACTCCTACTCCTGACCCTAATCTTACCCCTACTGTTTCTCCCCATTCCTTTCATATGTTACCGGAACACGAGCAGGCTAGACGTGTAGAATTCCGCAACAATTCCTTTATTCAGCTCCTTCATCAGCATCAGTTAGTGGTTAACACTACTAATTGTTGGGTGTGTGGGTTGATGCCACATACTACGGATAAGGGAATTCCATATCTGGTGTTACCGTATAGTTCCCAAGGGTCAGCTCGAGCATTTCAAACAATGTTTCGAAGCGCACTGGGTTTCCACCCCATTCGAGAACCACGTTCCCCCTATTCTGGTCCTACCTCGTATCAAAAACCTTTGTCGATAGCAATAGAGGATTTAGATAGTGAAATCTATGATCCTTCGCTTATTCCCGAAGAAGAGATACAAGCCTATAGGGTCCTAAGTAGAGGTGAATATAGTGCGTTCACTAGCGAAAAGCAGCTTAAAAGCTCGCCTCCGATATGGGTCGTACCCCACACTGGTAATTTCTGTCTCATGGGTCGTGGTCGAAGATCGCAAGCCCGACTTGGAGCAAGTGCTTGCACTGAAAATTACATTCTGCCGATGTTCTCGTCCCCTGTGTTCCTGGCTGCCAAGGGTACATACTTTATCTGTTATAATCGTGCATACACATGGTTGCCCGCTGACTTCATGGGCTCATGTTTCATTGCAAATTTGTTGCCTCCGACGTTTACCGTAGATGCCGATTATCATAAGACTAGAATTGTACGAGGCGTAATTAGCGAAGAGGATACTGCCGGTCAAGAGGCAGGAGACTTTTTCAAGGGTTTCCTCCCGTTTTGGGGACCTATGGTTAATAGTAGGAACCTGAGACAGTTGACTCGAGTGGTAGAATCGACAGCTAATATTACTGCCAGTGCCCTTGGTAATATCACCACAGAACTTCAGGCGGAGAGACTTATGACGTTACAAAACCGTATGGTTTTAGATGTCATCTTAGCAGATCGAGGTGGGGTATGTAAGGTGATCCATTCGAGCTGCTGCATTTTTATCCCAGATAATGCTCCTACTGTCTATCAAGCCATCTCGAGGTTGCATAAGATCTCCGAATCCATACACGTGGATGTAGGGGATTGGACGCTACTTGGATGGTTTTGGGGTCTGATGTCGACTTGGGGTTGGAAGATTCTGATGATCATCGGAGTCGTTGTAGTGTTCCTGTTCATGTGTTGCCTTTGTGTGCAGTGTGGTCCTGCCTTATGTGGCCTCTGTGCTACAACGTGTATAAGACAACCACCCGTTACCAAGGGGACTCGATTGGACAGAGCTATGCTACAGCAACATCTCGATGGTTTGATGAATATCGAATATGATTCCGACTAGTGCTTGCCTACATGAGGGCAAAAGGAGCGTCTGAGGTTCCGTGCCAACTGTAAGTGGTGTTTTCGACTCGCACGAATATAGTCGAGTCTGGTATCTATGAACCGCAAATGACGAGTTTAGTAAGTGTGCGCAGTTTCGCTGTGCTAACTTAAACCGTTCGTTTGTTATGTGGGTTTTTCATCTGTACCCACGGGTTCCATCTTAGATACGGCATCCATTTTGTCTCTTGCCCTCAAGTAGCCAGCGAACGGACGCTGTCCGCTTCGCGACCCTGGGACTCCCAAGATATTTGCGGAAGACACATGTCCTTTGTAAGTGTCTTTATGACGAGGGGGATGCTACTGTAAAGCAGATGGCGCCGCTCGAGGCTCATCTTGCCGCACGGACTTATTGTCTCAGCCGTGCATCTCATTAGGCACGTCCCTTTGATGCCTGTATCTCGTGTTTCCCGATACCTCCCCTTTTACACCCTTTCCGATCTCCCCACTGTCTCCGTCTTCCTCTGCACCTGTCCTTGTTCCTATTTCGATCTGTTTTACTGCTGATTGGAATTTGCTAAAGGGGGGAAGATGGGTTTTTACAGTTGGGAACCGCCAAATGTTTCCGCACTTATGTTCCGGACCTCATGTGTTTCAAAGTGACCAAAGCGACCCCTCTGGGGGATAATGGTGAGAACCGGGTTGTAAACTTTTGTGTACCATGTTGTCCTATGGGTAAAAACTGTATAAAAGGAGCGATCCACAGAACCAATTTGAAGCAGTCTCCCCAAGTTGCACGTGGTGTACTTGTCGTGATTTCTGTGTTCCCTGCAGAAAATAAACCTTGAGTCTTTGACGCCGAAGGAAGTGTCCCGTGTCTCTGTGATTCGTACGCCGGAGCAGGTTACCCACGAAGGTTTCAGGTGTTGTGCCCTGGCACCGCTGGGTCTTAAAGAACCCAGTCCTTCAGAGTGACCGGATTCTGCTGGAGACTAAATACTGCATTGCAGGGCTAGCTATAGCGCTGGTGGCTCCCTGTGCGACTATCCTTTTGGCGCCCACCCCCTTCAGATTCCCTCACTACTACTGGGCAAAAGTTCCCTCATCTCTTCATAGCCACTCTCTCACATGCATTTAATTTATTTTAAAGCACCTGTACTAGCTGGCTTTACTATAAAGAATGTACATCTATCCAAATGAACCCTTTTTAGCAACATCAGGAGCAGATAATGAAAGACTGGGGGAAAACCTAATGTCCTAGCAAAGTTTATGCAATTTGCATGCAACACTTTGATGACAGTTCGTAACAGTCACTGTTCTATATTAAGATAGTATCTTGATCAAATCCAGTGTAGAGGATTACAATGACTAGTGTAGAATATACATTTCAGCACAGTGGTTGCTCAGTTTTCATTAATAGCAGTGTACTCTGGAATATGCAGCGCATGGTACCTAGTGTCTATTTTCCCATTTGATCACTATGGAGAGGCCCTGAAGGCAGAAGTCATAGTCAGTTTTGGGATGCTTTCCTTTCAAATGTCTCTAGGCTGCGGGTGGTCAGTGTGCACAGTGATTCTCAGGGGCAGAGAAATTGAATCGTAACCAGTTCCTTGGGGTTAGGAGCATATGCATCTACACTACTCTAAGTTACCAAGGGCCATGTCGAACAAGATTTGCTGTATAAATGTAATAATTTAAAATATTTTTAAAAGGTTTAGCTCAAGATTACTAACATAAATAGATCAGTACTGACCATCGTGGAGCAGTGTAATTTTGGCTCCATTCTTACACAGCATAAATCCATAACATGAACGTGCTCATACATTTTCTGTCTGCCCTAACAATACTAATGTAACGTCTTGACATCATTATTAAAGTGCATTCACTGTAGGATTAGAGAATCCATATACACTGTGTGCCTGTGGGAGGGATGGGCAGAAACAGAATCTTGGAGGCTTAATATGTGGCTTAGTTTTGGCGAAATTTCATTGAATATTTGAGGTAAGTAATAAAGTTAATCAACTTTGAAGTTTAAGGATGCTCCTTGTGATGTTCTCTCTATCACTCTCCTCTTTTATTCTTCTTCTCGGAATATCTGTTCGACAAGGTCAGGATGACGTTTCCCCAGAGTCTCTCCAAAGAGAAAGAAACAGCGGTAAGTGGAATGGCCCTACTTTCACTATGATTTACCGTCACTACAACCATAGGGCAAGTAGAGGGAGAGAAATGCATTCACTGATGTCAGTCAGGAAAAATGGTCTTGAGAATCTATCTTAGTTTCCCGGATTCCATGTACTCCCCTTATTCTAAACAGCCTTTCCCACCAAAGAGAATATAAACTATAGAAGAGGCTAAACCCAGCACGTGATGCTTCCTGGGGAAGGAGCTATTTCCTCCAATTTCCCCAAAATAAACAAAGAAAGAAAAATACATTCCCAAACGATAAGGCGAGGATGTTTTTCCCATAGAGCATGAACACATTAAAGTAAAGCAGGCGCTCTGAAAGCAAACATGCGGCTAATCTCTTTTTAAAATACTATACCCTTTTTATAGCAGACCGTGAAAAAGGTGCACAATTATACATGTAGAACTGTGTGCTCGCGTACCCGGTGGCGTAAGGGTTTGGTTTGGCACATTCACAGGCACATTTACCTTTGGCCCCCTCTTCACCCTTTTCACCCTAACCCTCACTTTTCCTCCATCCTGCCTGTAGCACTCACCATGTCTGCTGCTACTCTCCTGAGTTGCGGCGGCTTCACAGCAACCTCCGGGGGCGTCCACCATTCCTCGTACCAGCTCTCCACTTCTTCACTGGGTTCTTCCTCTCCTGCAGTATTATTTTAGCTCTCCCGGTCTTTCGGCGCTTCCTCTTCTGAGCTCCCATCATCCAATCTCGTGCTCGGCTCCGCGTCTTCCTGGTTCATCTAAGTCACGCTCTCTTCCTCTGAGTTCGTCTTCGTACATGTTGGTTGTCCCTCCTCTTCCGGCCTCTCCCTGGATTGCCATTCACTGTGTATTCCCCAGCGAATTTCTTCTTCCTGTGAGGAGGAGGGAGTTACTTTGGCTAACTCTTTCCTTCCTACGTTAACACAAGGGCCGTCATAGATGAAATATGGCGAGTCTCAATCCTTGCTCCAGACCACCCCCTCACATCCCCCTTCCCTAACTTTCTTGCTAGCAAGAAATGAGTCAAGGGGATATCTGGAAAGATAGTCTGCATTGGTTTGGTCCTTTCCCCTTCTGTGCAAGGTGGTAAATCAATAGGGTTGTAGGGCTAAGGCATATCTCATAACTCTATCATTATGTCCCTAATTCTTGGGGAGACATTCCAGTGGGGCATGATCAGTGAGTAGTACAAATTCACAACCTTCTAAGTAATATCTAAGGGATTCAATCACCCATTTTATGGCTAATGCTTCTTTTTCTATTACCTCATACCTCTTCTCTCAGGGGAACAATTTTCAGACTGATATACAGGACAGGTTTTTCCTGTCTTTGTGGATCGGTCTGGAACAATACAGCACCCAACCCATGTTCTGAGGGATCTGCCTGCAAACTAAAGGGCTTGGTGTAGTCTGGGCTGAGAAGGAAGGGTCTCGAGGTTATAACTTGTTTCAACTGTTAGAAGGCTTGTAGAGCTGAAGAGGAAGGATGTTTTAGTTCTTTCTCTGTTTTTGTTTCCTTTTTCAGGAGATCTGTCAGAGGATTAGCTATCTTCTGGGAGAAACCAGGTATAAAACGCCGATAATACCCTATAACGCCCAAGAACGCCCTTAGGTTTTTTTTGGTTTGAGGAAAGGGTATGTTGATGATAGCAGCTACTTTTTCCTCCTGTGATTTTATTAGACCTTCTCCTAACTGGTATCCGAGATATTTCACTGATTTAGCGGCTAGTCAGCTTTTGGAGGGATTAATGGTTAAACTACTCTCTCTCAGGGTTTGGACCATTGTTTTCAAATGTTGTAGGTGTTGTTCCCAAGTAGTACTGTGAATCACTATGTCATCTATATAAGCAGCAGCAAATGCATCACAGGGCCTCAAGACAGTATTCATTAAAATCTGAAACGTTGCGGGTCCCCCATGCAGCCTGTAAAATGGAATGGGAGGCCTGTAAAATGGAATAGCCCCTCTGGAGTAGAGAAGGCTGTCTTCTTTCTATCTTGGTTTTTCAAGGATACTTGCAAATACCCTTTACAAAGGTCCAGTGTGCTTATATAACAAGCTTTTCCAATCCTTTCAATCATCTCATTGACTCTTGGTAATGGGTAGGAGTTGAATTGTGAGATCTTGTTGACTTCTCTAAAGTCTATACAGAACCTGATAGACCCATCAGATTTGGTACTAAAACAATAGGGGAATTCCACTCACTGGTGGAGGGTTCTATTATCCCCATTTGAAGCATTTGTTGTACCTCTGTTCTTACTGCGTCTCTACGTGATTCAGGAATACAATAGGGCTGTAATTTCACTTTCTTTCCCGGAATGGTATGAATTGCATGTTCCTCTAAGTTTGTCTTACCGGGAGTAAGGGAAAACACTTCTTGTAGGGTTTGTGACTGTATACACAACTCTTGTTTCTGAGACTCAGGCAGTTCTGGATCTATTCTCTTGTGATACAAAGGTTCTGTTTGTTCAGCCAATCCTAACAAAGTTGGGATGGCCCCTTCCTGTTTTTTTAATAGGTTAATATGGATGATCTGTCTATGCAATGAATTCTTGGGATCCATTTCCAAGCTGTAAGTTATTGGAGTTAGTTTAGTTTAGTGCAGTTTAGTTAATGGGCTTGTATAGTGCTTGAATCACCCACAGAGGGGTATCTCAGCGCTCGTGGACTTGCAGGAGAAAGTTGTCACTGTGGGCTGGTCTTGAAAAGGGCAGTTTTTAAAGCCTTCCCTAATTTTAAGTGATCTGGACATTGCCTTAAAGCTATGGGGAGTCAGTTCCATAAGGAGGGCGCCTGATAGGAAAAGGCTTTTCCTCCATTCTGTGATTTTTTGACCAAAGGAATTTTGAGAAAAGATTTCGAGCCAGAGCGAAGATCCCTATGGGGGGTATATTGATGGAGTCTCTCCACCATGAGCCGACAGTATATGTTACATGCTCCATCATGGTAACTGTTTGTTCAAAACATACCCCTAAGTTCTTTGCCGTGGTGTTTGGAGCTGGGGCTATTCCCAGCTTTTTAGGCCACCATTCAGGTGTCCACAGTAGTGGGGCCTCACCAAAGAGCAAGATTTCAGTCTTGCCGGCATTCAGCTGTAAAAAGTAGTTTCTCATCCACTGTGAGACCGCCAGCTTGCTGGAAGAGAAGGAAGCTTGAGCTGTCGGAGAGGTCTTTTTTTTTGTGTCCTCATACCACCATTATACGCAAATAGTATTCTGTCAGCCGATCTGTACCTCCCCAGGCTTTTGCGATACTTCCATAGTTCCTGCGCCCGTGCCCTTCCAGTATCCTGGCTGCACTGACCACGCAGGTGTAATCATTGGACATAAAGGGGTTGTACACTTATGTCCCATCCCAATTTTTGAAGGCCAGGCCACCCATATCTTAGATTGTATATTGGATTCCAGTTTGATATCTATTTTTGCTGTTCTTCTTACTGCTCGTAGTTAATCCATCCCTTGTGGTGGGGAAGGTTCAGTCCATTTCCTACAAATTTCCCACCTAGCGAGTAGGATTAAATAAAAAAGCAAGGCCTGTTTATCCCCAGTAATGTTGTTGTATAGCTGATCTGCTATCCCCAGCATTACTAGTAAAAGGCTAACTTTGATATTTGTCTCAAGAATTTCAAGAATTTTCTTTTCGACCTCAGACCAATACTTCTCCAACTTCTCCAACTGACGGCATACCAAAAACATATGCTTATCATTAGCACTAACTTCACCACACCTGTGGCATTTGGGTTGGACACCTGTTGCGAATTTTGCCAGTTTTTGTGGAGTCCAATATAATCTATTCGCTGTGAAAAAATGGTTTCTCTTTAAATTCGATGGTTTGACTACTTTATACAGTAACTTAAACGAAAGCTGCCATACTTTTGGTGGGTCAGGAATCTGCATCACCTCCTCCCATTTTTCATAGGGGGCTTTAATGTTTTCCTCCTCTGAAGTCAATAGTGTGTGATACCAACCACTTATTTCCTTCTTTACCATTGTTTTGTTCTTTAACTTTTTTTCAACCTCCCCAAGACTCTTTATCTCACATCTCTTTGCTTCCCCCCAAGATTTGAACTGGAGAAATTTAAATCGAGACAGAGATCCCCCTGTCTTTGCTCCATAATACTTCTCATGGGACCACTTCATCCATCACTATCAAGTCCCCCCAAACCTCTATACCTGCCCTCCAAAGTAGAACGCTCAGTTGGTCCTGCAGGCATTCGGGGGTACCAGGTGAATCCCATATTGGGGCCTCTCCTGAATAATATCTGATTCCTAATATGTTCCTAATCTTTAACCACAGAATAAAAGCTGCGTTCAGTATCTTTAATTTAACTTTTTTTTAAAAATATCTTGGCACCAAACTTAAACAAAAAACCTTTCCCTCCCCACTCTTTTATCATCTCCTCACACAATCCTCCCCACACCCTGTGCCTTGTATTAAATAAAATCCTACAATTTTTGAACTGGAATGCCATACAATATAATCTCACATTTGGTAGAGCAAGCCCTCCTTCTGCCAATCTTCCCCTAAGTTTCTTCCAAGACATGCGTGCTCCCCTATATGCCCAAACAAAACTACCCAATTTACTCTGTACTTTATCTATTAGCTTACTTGGAAACGTTAACGGTATGCAATTAAAAAGGAATGTGAGTTTCGGCAGAATAGCCATTTTGATCAGAATAACCCTTCCGTATATTGTCAATGGGAGATTCTTCCACCTGTCTAGGGTTTTCTCAATTTCCTTTGTGACTCTTTCCAAATTATGCTCTGGGACATCCTGTATAGCATTGAGAATGTTGATACCTAGATATCTAATCTCTCTCTGTGAGTTCCCCCTCCAATCCGGGATGTTCCAGGACATAATCCAGTTTTTTCTCTATTGATCAAGTATCCCGACAGAGCCCCATAATCATCCCCCAATTGCTCGACCCTTGGGATCGTAATAGACGGGTCTGTTGTAAAAATGATTAGGTCATCCGCATAGAGTGAGATTCTTTTTTCGAACATTCCTATACTGAAAGCCTTCACTTGATTGTCTTGGTTGAGCACTTGTACAAATGGCTCGATGTATAGATTGAATAACAGGGGTAAGATTGGACATCCCTGTCGTGTCCCTCTCCTGATCATAAAACTCTTAGTGAGGGCTCCATTTAAAATAATCCTGGCTGTAGAACTATTATATAATGTTTTTAATGTAGTTATAAAATGAGGCCCAAACCCCATATGTTCTAGGACTACTTATAAGTACTCCCAACAAACTCGATCAAACACCTTAGCTGCGTCCAAGGTGACAACCGCCAAGGGGACTGATCTTTCTGTCTCTATATCAATACACCCTATTAGTTGTTGGGTTAACTCACACATTTGCCTTCCGGGAATAAACCCCTTTTGATCCTCATGTATCAATTGAGGTATTGTTCTGGATAATCTCCCTGCCAAAATGCTGACAAAGATCTTATAGTCAGCAGTTAGCAGGGAGATTGGCCTGTATGATTCTGCTTTAGCGGGGCCCTTCGCAGGTTTCGAAATTAGAACAACAGAAGCTTCATGCCACAATTCTGGGGCCTGCACTTCCCCTCTATATATCGAGTTAAACAGCGTCTCCCAGATAGATAATATTTCATCGTCCATATGTTTATATACTTCTGCTGGAAGTGTATCGAGCACTGCCACCTTCCCATTTTTAGACTTTTTGATTGCTCCTTTTATTTCTTCTTTTGTGATCGGTGCTTCTAAAACATCTTTTCCTTCTTCACTTAATGCGGAAGATGAGTGTACCAAGCCAAGATCTAGGGCCAGATGTAGGTGATCCAAATTTACCGATTCTAAAATACCGAATTTTACCGATTCTGTATTTTAGAATCGGTAAATGCTATGTAGAAAAAGATTCAGTAAGTATTACCGAATAGGTACGATTCGGTATTTACCGAATTGGTATTTACCAATTCAGTAATTCCCATTCATTCCTATGGGCCTGGAGGCCCATAGGAATGAATGTGAATTACTGAATCAGTAAATAACGATTTGGTAAAATAGGGAAACATTCAAGGGTGGCAGGGTGTCACATTGGCACCCTGTTGCACTCCTGAATAGTGCTTGTGTGCACATGTGGCACACATACATCTGCCACATGGCACTGTTGAAAATGCACAGATTTGCATTTTCAAAGGTATTCAGTATTTACCACCAATTAATAGTTGGTGGTAAATAACGAATCCTTAAAGCACATAAGCACTCTTAAAATTGATTCCTACATGCCATTTACCGATTCGGTAAATACCGAATCGGTAAATAATGATTCGATAAATACAGAATCGGTAAATAATGATTCGATAAATACAGAATCGGTAAATACCGATTAGGTATTTACCGAATCATCCCCTACATCTGAAATGGCTCAATACCGGTCGGTAAGCCTGAAATTTACAGAATTTCGGGTTTACCGACCGGTAATGGGACACCCACATCGGGCCCCTAGTCTTTATAATGTCAGCAGTAATATTTTCCATATAGAGCTGTGAGAATATTTTAACTATATGCTCCTGCATAGTATCACAGCTGTTCAGCTTTTCTCCTGTTTCCCTTTTTAACTCTTTTATGTCATTTCTTGATCTTTCCACTCTTGCTTTCCAGGCAAGCAAAGCACCAGCTTTTTCACCATATTCAAATTCCTTCATATTCACCGCTTGCCATCTGGCTTTACACTTTTGGTCTATTTTCATTTTAAATTCTAGTTGTGCCTCATGTAACCTCTCTTCCATCCTCACTTTTTCTTCCCCTGAACTCACAGTATGTAAGGCCTCCTCTAGGATCCCAATATCTTTTTCACTATTTTCTAGTTCTATACGTACTTTCCGATTTTTTAATGAATTTAAACTTTTTAGGATTCCTCGAATGTATGCCTTAAAGGCGTCCCAAACAATACCCCTGGAGGCGGTATCTTGGTTGATAACAAAGTATTCGGTCGTTGCTTCCTTCAATGCTAAATCCACCCGCTCTTCTGAGAGCAATGCACGCCTTAAAGTCCATCTCCTAGATGGCTGTGGCGTCAAAGCTTTTATGGTTACCACTACAGGTAAGTGGTCTGAAATATGGGCAGGGAGATGCTTAATCTTCTTAATATTTGCTAAAAAGGATCTATCAACCAAGAAATAGTAAAGTCTTGAAAAATGATGATGTTTTTTGCTATAATACGTGTGTCCCCTTATTTTACCCTTCAAATGTTGCCATACCTCCACTAAATTAAAATCACATATCATACTTTTCAAAGCCTTCCTCATCCTTGGGACATAGGTATACTCTCATTTTGTAGATCGATCTAACACAGGGTCTAACAAAACATTAAAATTGCCACCTATGATTACAGGCACAGATAATGATGCCATCCTTAATTCTAGATCTATAATATATTGAGGGTTATAATCATTGGGGCCGTAATATCCGATACATCGGAAATCCATGTCAGCCCACCTTACCCGAGCTGCCGCCCACCTGCCTGAGTTATCTGTACTTGACTCTTTCATTTCTAGACCACAGCCGCTCCTTATCAGAATAGCCACTCCCTTGCAGCACAATAGTTGATCTGACACAATACAATTTTGCACCCAAACACATCTCCTAAACAACTCTTTGCTCTCACTTGTCATAAGGTGCGTCTCCTGTAATAGCATTACCTGTGCTTGACTATTTTTTAAGTACTCAAGTATTCTCCTCTGTCTGAGTTTAGACCTCATACCATTCACATTCCAAGTCAAGATTTGAATCCTTGGAATGTTAGTCGAAGTCATCTTTCTTAATAGATTCTCTTTTAATTCTGATCCTGCACTGGGAAGGCCTTCCTTAAATAACGGTATTAAGGACTTTTTTTGATTTTTTCCCCACTGCTCCCCACCCGTGCTCCCCCACCAACCCCCCCTCCCCTCCACTATGGTGCCCCCCTGAGGAACCATCCTTACGTTGTTAGGCATAATAATGCCTATAGGCGTGTAGTCCGTAGGAGGAATCATTGATCACATACGGGCCATTTTTTAAAGCGCTACTTAGTATTTCCTCCTTGATGTTATAGGAGAGGAAATTTACTAAGATCTTTCTGGGCTTAGTTCTCTGTGGATTGTGTCTAAACGGCTCTCTGTGCGCCCTCTGTATTTCACTCTCGAAGTTTATCTCCTCCTTATCCTTCAGGATTGTTTTCCGTGGGAGAGAAATTATAAAAGCCTTCATATCCGGCCCTTCTTCATTTTCAGGAATATTTAAGAATCTTCTATTGTTCCTGCGAGAATGATTCTCAATCCTCTCTATGTCATCTCTTAGCATTTGATTTTGTTTCCCCAAATTTGAAATCTCGATTGTTTTTTTCTCAACATCCTGTTTAACAGCACTAACTTCTTCCTCCAAAGTTTTTGTACGAGCAGTGACCTCGTCCAGCTTCTGGGCTAGTTCCGAACAAGATGCTTATATGCCTGTTAGGTTAGCCTCTGATACCTCAAAGCGCTCTTTGATATCCTTTTTCAGCTCCAATAGGATACTGGCCAGTGAAAGCTCTGTCTCTGCTATTCTTCTTTCTGAGCTAGTAGGGCTATTTGTATTGTTCTGGCTGTCTCCGTTCGCTTCTGATACTGATGCTGACGACTGCACTAGGGGGGATGCTTCCAGCTCCTCAACTACCGTTAAGGCAGAATATCTGTTGCTGATGGGAACTGTTATTATATCTAGCTGCGGGGGACTGCCCTCTGCGCCCAATGTACTCGTAATATTCAGAGTGTTCGAAGGATCCTTTAAAGCAGTACCTTTAGTGTCGTTGACTCTCCCCAGATTACTAGTGCTCCCCATTGCGCCTTCACGTCTACGCTCTTCAGGGCTAGAACTTGTGTTAAATGCGTTATCTTTTTGCATACTTGGCAATCCACGAAAAAAGGATTTAAGTGAAGGGGTCACTTTAACTCTCGCAGCTTGGAGGGATGATTTCTTTATATTCTTCCTCTCACTAGTTTCCTTTAAAGCCCTCCCAGTCCCTCCGCTCTGTGAGGCCGCCCTTTGTCACCTTAATTATAGTCTTCGCCCCTTGTGGTAAATCAGGCAGGGCATCTGGGGAAACAGGGAGAAGACTGGTCTTACCTCCGATATTCCTGGTCCTCAGCATGTAGCTGGAGAGGGCATCACCTTCCCTTTGGGTCTTTGTCTCCATATGCAGGGGGCTTCCTCCCTCTCTTTCGCTTCACATGTCTGCTGCTTCTCAGCTCTGTGCGAGCCGCTTCTCTCAGCCCCCTCCTCCTTCGCCTGCTACAGACAAGCCCGGCTTGTTCAGCCTCTGCCCTTGATTCCAGCCCCCCAGATCCGCTGGAGGCTCCCCGCTACCTCACTCCAGTGCGATGGCTGCTCACCACGCTGTATTCCTCAGTTTTTTTCCTGGGACACACCCAGGTTCCTCGAACATCGCCCAGCGCCCTGCTGCCTTGATTACTGCCGGTAGGTTCTCGCTTTTTTTGCCGCTATAGCCTCTACGCTTTCCCCCTACCCCTGCTGCGAGCTTCCGCTCACACACACGTTCACTCGCTCGCTCTACAACAAAACCCCCCGGACTGCCGCCAGCGACCGCTAGCCTCTAGCTAGTGGCTGCCATGTTCCCCCGAGCTGTCAGAGAGGTATTATCGAAGGAGAAGGTAAGTTGAGTGTCATCTGCATAGGATATCGGGGTGAACCCATAGCTCCTCAAAATTGTGGCCAAGGGGGCAATGTAGACGTTGAAAAAAGTTGGCCTTAAACATGAGCCTTGAGGCACTCCCTTGGTCAGTTCTTTCGTCTTAGACCGATATGGTCCCAGGTGGATGGTCTGGGTATGGTTGGAGAGGAAACTAGTCATCCACTGCAGTGCCAGTCCCCCAATCCCCGCTTCCCTCAATCTCCTGAGAACAGTCTGGTGGTCAACCATATAGAATGCGGTGGAGAGACCTAATAGAACCAGGCGACTAGATTGACCATTATCTAGTGCAAGCCAGATGTTATCAGTAACAGCCACCAGGGCAGTAGTTTCCGTGCTATGTTTTGGCCAGAAGCCCGATTTAGATGGATCCAGGTAGCCAGCCGATTCGATATGGTCAGATAGGTGTTTATTTACATGTTTTTCCAGAACTTTGCTCAGGAATGGTATTATTTTGAACTGGCCCTGCCACTGACCTAACATCTTGTTATCCGATGTTGGCATCATCAACAAGGCAAAATCACCTATTTCAAGGGTACGATTGTTAGTCCTTTTGAGGTTTTTTTTAGAGGTCTGGGCCTGTTCTAGGTGAGTTCTTACAATACTTCGTATTTTTTGTAAGTGGGTTTTTAAATTAAGTACATATTCGGGTAGGGGTTTACCTCCTTCTTGTTGTTCTTCCCATTCCCCTTTCACTATCTCGAGTAAGGTACGGGGTTGTCTACCATACAACAACTCAAAGGATAAATACCCGTGCTCTTTTGTTATTTACAATGGGTGGCAAAGAGGGCTAAAGGAAGCATGTCCTCCCACTTTTGAGTTTCTAGGTCAAGAAGTTTCTTTAGGGTGGTCTTATGCATGACATTATATCTTTCTACTAACCCGTCGGTTTGAGGATGGTAGGCTGATGTTCTGATTTGTTTAATGTCCAACTGTTGGCACACGTGTTTCATTAGTTTGAAAATAAAAGGAGTACCCTGTCGGTTATGGTTTCCCGGGTAATCCTACCCAGGAGAAGATGTTAACCATAGCCTTGGCTATCTGTATAGCATTGGGTTGTCTCAAGGCCACCAACTCAGGAAAACGAGTGGCGTAGTCCACTAGGACTAGTACATACCTACACCCGCTACGAGAGTCAAGAAGGAGATCTAAGATGTCCATCCCTATTCTGGTGAATGGTTCTTCGGTTATGGGTAAGGGTTGTAGAGGTACTTTAGGGGGAAGGCTCCTGCTGTTCTTCTAACATATAGGACATTTTTTACAATATCTACAAACCTTTTTTGTAGATCTCTGGCCAATGGAATTTTTCAAGAATAACTTTCTCAGATTTTTCACTCCCAAAATGACCCCCAACAAGTGGTTATGAGGTAAAAAGAGCACTTTTTCTCCATATGTTTGGGGTACTAGTAACTGAGGGGCTTGGTACGTCCCTCCATTTCTATACACTAGACCCTTTTTAATAAAGAACTGGGGACCTACTTGCACTGGGTCTTCAGCATTCATGGCTCTATTCCGTGCCTTCCTCAAGGTCGGATCTTCCCGTTGGACTTTGTGAAAGCCCTGGTCATGCTACCACATGGCATCGGCATCCTCTTTTGGTTGGGTTAGCGGTATTTGAATCCAGTCTTCCTTTTATCTTCTCCTCTGATTTTTACTCTTCCTAGGGTTTTCAGAGGGAAAATCTGAGATCCTGTTCTTGAAAAAATTGTGTCGTTTTCCTCCATTCATCCCCATCATCTCCACCTCCCTGCAATAACTGTTCCATGTAGGGATAATCTCTCCCTAGAACAAAGGGTTCTGGTAACTTAGGGATAAGTCCTACTCACAGAGGGATTGGTTTTACCGAGGGGTTGTGTTATACTTGTACCTTAGTGGAAGGATAATGTCTATTGTCACCATGGACACATTGAATTTTCACAAGACCCATAGCTCAGGAACTCCCACCTGGCACACTTTGGGGCCTCATAATACTGTGCAGACATCCTCTGTCAATTAGGGCTGATCTATCCTCCCCATTTACATTCACTGTTCCATGATTGGGAAGAACTTGTCCCTGTCTGGTGCAATAGAAGGATCAGGTAAGCCCCACTTCCATTGGCTCTTCCTTCCGAGAACATACATGAGCTATGTGGTCAAGCCCTCCATAGTTAAAATATTGGGGACTGATGGGGTGGGAGTTCCGAGAGGTGTGGGCAAAGGACAAAGGACCCAGCATTAAGGTAACTGTGTCATGCTTTCTTGAGATAGGTTGTCGACTGATTTTTGGGGTGATCCCCCCAGATGGTTTCCAATGGGTTTCTTCCTTGCCTCTTTGTAGCTCCTGAGCCCTATTAAATGTACTGGCTATCTCTACTGCTCTTTCCATGTTCAGTTAGGTGTGCTGTCGAACCCACTTTTGTATTGGAGGGTGTAGGGAGGTTAAATATTGCTCCAAGTATATCCTTTCCATGATTTCTTCCTTGTTGGATACCAAAGGCTTTAGCCACCGGTGCCCCATGTCTTTTACTCAATAAGAGACAGATCTAGAAGTCTCTTGGGACCCTTCCTTAATTTGCCGAAGTCAAATATGATAGATTTCTTCATCTGTACCCAATCTTTCTAAATTGTTCTTCTTAACTTCATCATATGGGTGATGCCAAGTGGATTGGCTGCCTGGTACGCTGCCTGCAGATCCCCAAAAAGGAAGGGTCCCAGATATTGGCCCCTGCTGCTCTGGCCATCCGTTCGAAGTTTGAAAAGAAAAAAATCGGGATCCCCCCTTACTAACATACTTTTGTAAAACTACAGAGGGTGGTATTTCCTCGCTGTTGACTAAGGGTGTCCGCCAATTTTCCTATCACTGACTCTTCGGTTTGACTTTGCTCAGTCAAGATTTTATGGAGTTTCTCCCTGTCCTCTTCAGTAATGGCCAGAAATGTCTCCATGATATGTCCAAGTTTTTCTGGATTGTCCACCATTTTCTGAACTGCGGCCTCCATTTCCACGGATCTCACTTCTGACACCACCTGTGGGAGGGATGGGCGGAAACAGAATCTAGGAGGCTTAATATGTGGCTTAATTTTGGCGGAATGTTATTGAATATTTGAGGTAAGTAAAAAAGTTAATCAACTTTGAAGGTTAAAGATGTTCCTTGCAATGTTCTCTCTGTCACTCTCCTCATTTCTTCTTCTTCTAGGAATCTCCATGCGACAAGGTCAGGATGACGTATCTTGACGTATCCCCGGAGTCTCTCCGGGGATACGTCATCCTGACGTTGTCCCTCCTCTTCTGACCTCTTACTGGATTGCTATTCACTGTGTATTCCTGAGTGACTTCCTTCTTCCTGTGAGGAGGAGGGAGTTACTTTGGTTAACTCTTTCCTTGCTACGTTAACACCCGGGCCGTCATAGGTGAAATATGACGAGTTCCTGTCCTTGCTCCGGACTACCCCATCACAGTGCCTTAACCCTATTAAATGATATACTCTTTGGAGACTTGATTGAATAAACCATCCTCGTCTATTAAAATGAATTTTCTTTAGAAACAACACTGTCTTACGGAATGTGTGCACCATTGTTTCACTGTTGCATTTAAATATACTTCTTAGTCATAATTATGCACAGATGTCCAAGATTTTACTGTATGCTACATATAATATGAATCTAATGTACTGAAATGTTATATTCACTTGTGTTTGAAAGTGCACATGCATATTAATTTTGAAACCATTGATTTAATAATTTAAGTTGTCCTGACTAGACCTGTTTTTCATTCTGCATGAAATGCTGTTTTGCATTTTCTATTTGCACATATTTTCCTTGCAGGTATGTTCATATGTTTTGTTAGTTTGAGAATAGATACAACAATGTTCTGGCGGTAGAGAGAGCCTGAGAAGAAGACCTCTGTAAGGAACATAGAAACCCAGAGCATACATTTATTAATGTTGCAAAGTCTCATAGGAGATGAGGAACAATACAGTTCCCATGTCTGGCCTGGGAGAAAATTTCGATGTTACAGATCACTATGTGAGAGTGGAAAGGACAATGGAGCCCCTGATGATGCAGAGGGGTATTACCTGGGACATCCTGGTGCAAAAAGCTGGAGCTCACACTGTCTGAGTTAAAACTACCTTCCTGCGGACTTCGACAGGTTCAGCCTTCTATGCTTATTCTTTTTGATTCTTTGCTGAGTGTGGCTTAGGCTAATACTCATTCCCCTGACCCAAGAAGACTCTTGACCGAGCTTCTGAGATGTTTCCGACTCAGAAAATGGCCTGGGTTTTGTACATTAGAAATGGCACCTTTTTTTTACAAGCAAATCGCAGAGTTTGTGACTGAAAAAAGGCTCAGTGCATGTGGCCCTTACACACATATTTGATTCGGGAAGCAGAATTCTTGACAATCCTTATGCGTAATCCCCCTTCTTAGCTGTGAGTCTGTCTATTAACATTGTCTGCCCTAACAGTGTGTGCGTGTGTTCGTGCGTGCGTGTGTTCGTGCGTGCGTGCGTAAGAGAGAGAGAAGGAGCCCCAGAGAGAACAACTCCAGGGCCCATCTGCTTATTCTTAAAAAAAGGTGCCCACTGTGAGGAGGGCCGCTGGTTAAATATTTACCTTCATTGTACTGTGTTACTTTGCCAGTTATAGCAATTAAACAGGGCACATCATAGCTGAAACAAATTCTCTTTTGTGAGGGCCCTTAGAGATTACATTCGCAGCACAGCTGAAACAGAATGTCTTTGTTAATGTGAAGTGGTCAGAAATGATGTCAGCCCTGGGAGTCTGAACAGTAGAGTTGTTCATGGCGCAGTATTTCCACAAACAACTTCACTCCCAGAGAAGCTTGGCACACAGATGTGGCTTCTTCAATTGCTTCCTAACAACTACACCATTACTGGATTTGTCAGTGATACCCCTCCCCCGAGATGAAGCCACACTATTGCAGATTCTATGTTTTTTTGTATGAATGAATTTATAACGTTCAGCACACAGGCCTTTCATCAAAGTGCTCACCAAATAACTCAAATAAACAGAAAGAAAAAAGCAAGTAGATAAATAAGCAAAACGCAGAACTGTCATCAACAGTTGAGATTCCAACTACCCTTTCGACCCCAAGTATCGGAAATAACGATTAAAGGCACATTTGAAAGTGGAGTGTGTTTCACAGTCACTGAACCCTAATGGAGATTTAGAGGCAAGTCTGTGAACTTCTTTTAAGCTAAATTCTTGGATTTGCTGGTCGTAAGGAACTTAGGGGCATATTATCAAGGGGGTTTATCTCCGCTTTTTTGGCTTTAAAAGCCAAGAAAGCGGAGATAAAATTATCTCCCTATTACCTAGCTGTCGCTAACACCAGTTAGCGACAGCTAGTAGGAGAAAGCGACCATCTTGGGCCCCACTTTGCATGTCAGTGATATTTATCACTAATGACATGCAAAGTGGGCGTGCCAAGATGTTAGCGACTGGAAACAGTCGCTAACATCGCTATCTCCTATTACCAACTTTTGGAAATATTCGCGCTAAGCGCGAATATCTCCAAAAGCTAACACCTGCCCTGAGCAGTTCTTAGCCATGTTATCCAATGGGAGGTGGATAACATGGCTAAGAGCATTAGCTCGCTAATGCATGAATATTGCTGACTTTTCAGCGATGTTCATGCATTGCGTCCGATTTTTATCGCATTTGCGATAAACCTTGGTAGTACCAAGGTTTATCTGCGATAAAAATCGCGGCAGCTCGGAGATAATTTTTTCACGCTAACCAAGCAATAGCGATAATTATCGCTATTGCTTGGTAATATGCCCCTTAATTTTTAACTGAATTGTAGGTAGTATTATAATCCCAGATAACGGTGCCCATTTTATCGACTTCAGAAGGATAAACGACAGAATTCTTCCTGATGGGTTCAGTCCTCCTCAAACACACATTCATGTCTCTTCCCGAGGAGTCTTTTCTGAGAGCGCGAGCCAAGCCATACCGTTGCTGTGGAGGTTGGACATGTTCTGTTCGTGTGTGAGAAACATGTTCTGCTCAGCAAATCAAAAGGGAGAGAGAGGACTAGGTAAGCCAGTCCGGGTCCCCAGTTTATATGTAGAAATATCAATATAGGACTAGCTAGGTTGTGTTAGTGAGACTCAGGGGGTATATCTGCTGGCAAACCCTTAGGTTTGATCACGAAGCCCTCACACACCAACCTAGTTGGTGTCATGCTTCATCATCGGGCCCACCACAGTGACACCGAATGTGTCCCGGGTGTGCTGCGACTCCAGATTACTGAGGAGCAGGTATGCTTGCTGAGTGTGCAGTGATGGTGAGAATGAAAGTGAAAAGTTAAAAGCTATACAGGTGGTCCCAGTTCCCGAGGGTGAAAGGTAAATTTAATACCTCACTAACACAACCTAGCTAGTCCTATATTGATAAACATGTTCTGCTACCTGTTCTGTGCTGGTCTTTGGGTGGGAAAAGATTGCACTGCTCAGGTGGACGATGCACTAAGGAGAATAACACTATCTTGCTGCTCTATCTTGGCCTACGTGTCTCCGTGATGCTTTGCGGCTCTCTGTGTGCTGCTATTCAGGAATCAGAAAAATGTGTGAGGCAAATGTGTTGGTAAAGCGGTAAGGCAATGTGCACTGAGTGGACTGGAGTGGAGTTAAGAGAGGGATAAGAGGTACTCTGGACCAAGGTAGCACATTAGAAGAGGACACAACAATTATTTAATAAAATGTGTCACCACTCACCTTTCATGCACCTCTGCCAAACATACATCTACTATCAAGCTATCAGGCCAGCCTTCAGGTTAAATTACCGTCAATGATCACTGAACACCTGTAGAAGTGGAACTGTGGCACTGGTATCTGTGAAACGTTTTCTCCGTGTACTTTCCACAACACTATGGGCCTCATTTCCCATTGCGCCGCTGGAACGTCACTTTTTGTGTCGTTCCGTGGCGCAGGAGCCTGCTCCATTTTTGTGAGGCAGCACCGAGCCATTTCTTTTTGGCTTATTGCTGCCTTGTAAAAAAAAAATTCCGGTTAACACAGTTTTCTGCGTTATAGGGATGTGCAATGGTTGTTGCTGGGGGCGTTCCCAGCAACATCCATGGCTTTTTGACACTGCCCCAGATTTACGAGAAATCGTAATTCTGAGGCAGCGCCAAAAATTTACGCCTCCAAAGGGGAGGCGTAATTAAGGCACAACGAGGAGAAATATCTTTATTTCTCCTTGATTTTCCTTTTTCCAAATGTGCTGCATTCTGCAGCACACATAGAAAGAGGAAACACCTCTTGTGATTGTTTTCGTGCAGGAAGATTTCCCTTCCTGCACGAAAATAATCATCCCCTCAAAGCTGGCACCCTTGTACCACGGTGCAGAGGTGCCTGCATTGATGCACGGCAGCCCATTGTGCCCCAGCGCAGGGGAAAATGACAGGAATGTGCCCTATCTGATAGATACCAGCATTCCTGCCTTTTTCTTTTGCTGTAGGGCAGTGCAGCAGGAAGTTCTGCAGCACGCCCTACGGCAAATCCTCATAAATGAGTCCCTATGGGGATTATTTACAAGAGCATTGAGCCGCCGGTGCATCACTTTTATTAACACATTTGCAGCGTCTTCCGCATATTTACGAGTCCATGTAAAGCCACCCTGCATAGCTTTTGATGGCCTTGTGAAAAGGGCGTTCCATGGGTGTTGCTGAGGGTGTTCCCACTCAACATCAATGGAACTTGATGCATTCCAAGATTTACAACATTTTGCAAACCTGGGAATGTCTCAAAGTCCTACACCGCCCCAGGGGAGGCACAACGAGGAGAAATACTTTTATTTCACCTTGTTTTTTTCCTCTTTATATGTGTGCTGCATTTTGTGTCCCTTCCTGCACAAAAAAATTAATTCCCTCAGAGCAGGCACCCTTGCAAAATCAATCAAGGGTGCCTGCCCTGGTGCACAGCTGTTTGTGTGCCGCGCAGGGGAGGAGGACAGGAATGCGCCATGTCTTGTAGATACAAAGCATTCCTGATGTTTTACTTTGTGCTGCCGTGCGTCAAAATCTTGTAAATTAGGGCCTATGTACAAATTTCAGCGGTGGATTGTTTACTGCTGCATGCAGGTGGGCAAGGTTATTATCCAAGGTCATCGTTCTTATTATGCATTCCTTCTTTGTAGATTGTTAAATGCTTGTCCTGCTGTCACGCCTCCTCATGTAAGGCTGTGTTGCATCCTCCCTCCTGTTGAGGCTTAGTTGCTATTTTCCTGCTACTATTAACATGGTTTTCTGACTTTAGCTAAATTTGACCATTTGCTGACATAAGGACTGCCTGGCAGATCTAGTGTATTCTTTTATCTTCATGATGGAACACTGTAGATTGCCTTTTGTCTCCAGCTTTGTGTGTGTTCTGATGCTTCTATATCTCCACCTATTTCTAATACAGGTCTTTATGCATTTGGGGCCTGATATACAAAGCTATTTTGCAGTTGCAAACCCTGCGCAGTTAACAAAATCACATAGTTTGCGTCTGGAAAATGTATTTTTCCTATCTACTACATCAATTTTGAGATTCAGAAAAACCTTTCCTCATCTTAACATGGGTTTACTCATCCTGAATCACAATTATTCAGTGTTGTAAAAGAGTTGTCCACTTCTACTTGCCATTCGCAATAAGATGCTTCAATAGTTAATAACTGCAATTGCTGTTGCAAACCAGCTTCTGAAAGGAGGTGATAACACATTTGCAAAACAGATGTTCTCCATGTTGGAAAACTTCAAGGGAGGGGCTGTGTTAGGTGACCTCTCGTGGACCAGAGGGCCACTGTCTGCAGGGCAAATAGTGACCTGCCTAATTAATATTCATTAATGTCCTATTACTTACCGGTAATCTTCATTACTTCTGGTCCCGTTGTCATCGTCCCATTCCTGAACATAGTGGAGATAACCATCTCTGTGACAGAAAAAAGGAGCATGCTGGGATACCTAACCCACTCCCTCCCCCTGGGAGAACATAAGCGGTACAAGCCCAGCATGCAGCCTGAAAATACCAAGCCAACAACTGGAAGGCCGGCCACCCTGGAGGGAGGAGGGAGCGTAAGGAATGGGACGAGGACAACGGGACCAGGAGTAATGAACATTACCGGTAAGTAATAGGACATTACCCCCAGGTCCCTCCTGTCCTCGTTCTATTCCTGAACATAGTGGAGAATACCAAAGCAAACAACCCGGTCTTCCAGACACCCACCAACGCCAAGGGCACCAGACCGCAAAAAACAGCACCCAACAGAAGCAGAAGGGAGCCTACAAGAAAGAAGAAAATGCAGACAGGAGCACACAACCAGCCATGCCCCCAACCAAGCCGACAGAGCAGAGACCCCTAAACAAGCAGGGGACGACCAAGAAAGGATCGCAAAAGAGCACAAGACCCCCCCAGGCAAGCCCAAAGGAGGCCCCACACCCAGACCCCAAGGGAACACCCAGAGGAGTGGAAACAAAGAACGCCCCCTCCCCCCAATAACCACCAGGGGAAGAGAGCCCAGGAGAAGCGGAAGTGCCCCTACAGAGCAATCCAGCCAGGATGGTCAACCGACCAGGGACAAAATGCCACCAAGGGCGAAGCCCACAGCCCCAGGCACCACCATGCAGCCACCACACCAAGGTTAAAACAGTCCAACCCGGCCCAAAGCCCGAAAGCGGATGGGAGCAGACGGCACAGGACGGCACAGCCGAAGGTCTAGGAAGGAACACAGCAGGGGCAATACAGAGAGCGAACCACCAGAGCAGGAAAGAGGGCGACCAATAGCCGCAGGAACCCACAAACAACCACACCAAAAGTCGAGGGGAAGGAAGACGAGACCGAAGAGGCACACCAAAGCAAGAAAACAAGGACAGGACCAACCCCAACACACCAGGGGAATCCACCAGCAGAGCAGCAAACACCAAAGAGGGAGGAACCAGACAAGAAAACAGGCACCCACCCAGAGGAAGAACCAGGAAGAAAAGGTGCCAAGGAACAGAAGCAAGCCCCCCCCCACCCCCACAGCCAACCACAGCAGCAACAGGGAACCAGAAGGCACAGAAACAGCACAGACGTCCCAGGCCACAAGACAGGAAGGACCAGCGGCCAACCCCAGCGGAGACACTGGACAGCCACAGGAAAGGCTGCCACACTGGAAATATTACCCGGGGCACCGGAACCCACCAAGCAGCCAGGCCCAAGGCACACCCTCAAAAGCAGGAGACACAGTGACACGAACCCAGCCACCCACCCAACCGAGGCCAGGGAGAGCAACCAAGCGCAACCCGAAGCAGACCCCGCACAAGATCAGAGCTCAACCAAGAGAGAACCCCAGAGGGCCGAACACGGAACTGGGGAAACAAAAACACAGAACCCGGAAGGAGGAACCGCCTCCAACCAAGAGCCGACTCACCGGCCAGGAGGACAGAGGAGGACACCAAGGAACCACCCAAGGAGAACCCCAAGAAGGGCAAAACAGGCAGGACTTACAAGGAGGCCGACAGCCCAACAACGCAGGCAGCACAAAAACACCCAAGAAGGCAGCCGGACAAACTGACAGGAAGGAGAGGCAAAGGGCCAACCGACCCAACCCCATAAAACTTGCAACCAAGAAGGGGCACAGGGAAAAGCACCGGAGCCAGCCACAGACAGGCCACCAAAAGAGGAGAAGCAGCAGGAAGACAAGGAGGGAGACCAGCAACCCACACTGCCAATCCACCAAAAGGCCTCAGCGCAACAGCCAGGCGCAAGGAGCGGCACAGGAAAGGACCGAAGACCAACCCAGCACCCAGACCACCAGGGCCAGAAGCAACAGCCACCCATTGTCCAAAAAGAGGCCCAAAAGCAGCAGAGAACGAGCAGCCAGGAAAAAGACTCAGCCAGGGACTCAAAGGGGACCCCAAAGCAACCAGGGGCCCCACAGTCAACAAAAACCCGACACACCAAAGCCGAGAAGTCAACAGTGACCCAAACACACAAGCAAATGGGAGGCCAAGCACAGGGACCCCAAGGGAAAAACCAAACAGAGCCAGAGCCCAGGCCCCAACAGCACCCCGGAACACCCCAGGCACCACCAAACCAAAGGAGAGGAGCCCAGAGAAACCAAATGCGCACACCCACCAGGGGGTGCAGGAACAGACCCAAAAAAGGGAAGAACGAAACCCACAGAGCCAGCAAGAGGCAACTTCCAGAGACACCACAGGCCGAAAGCAGCCCAGAGGCAATGAACCAGGCCGGACCCCACCCAAACACGAGGGAGCCCATGAGATTAGACGCATGCACAGGGGTACGGTCGCAAGCCCACAATACTCACCCAGCCCTGGAACACCCAAGGCCGCAGCCCAGCAAAGCAGCAGGAGCACAGCACAGGGAAGAAAGAAACCGCTATGCGGTACTCACCAGGGCGACAGGACAACACCACCACACAGAGACCGTCCCCCAACCCCCAGCTCAGAGGCCAAACATCAGCAAGCACTGAGCAAGCGGAAATCCAGGAGGGCCGGGAACCCACAACCTGTGGAGGAAGCCCCTGAAGGACCCCCGACCCGCAGCACTGAAAAACAAGGCAGAGACACAGCGCAGAAAGCCTCGCAATGCCCCCAACCCAGCACACAGGGACATGGAGCGCCACAAGCCAGTATAGAGAGGCCCCAACAGGAACCATCCAGCACAGGGAGAGACCTGTGGATGCTGGACCCCCAAGCACCAGCAACAGCCCAGGGAACAAATGCTGCAAGGAAGAAAAACAGAAAGCAACAGAGCGCTTATACATGAGCCCCAGGCGTGGCACAGAAAAAACGGAAACGCTACGCGGTACTCACCACAGGGGCAGGAAGAGCGCACCACAAGCTCACCTGCCCCGAACAGCAAGCCCAGGCACTCCCCACAACACCAGCGCCGGGTGGAGGAGACTGCTGCAGCAACCAGCCACTGCAAGAGGAGAGTAAGTGGTATGTCCAGAATCATGAGATGCATAGCCGATGCTGAGACTCGAACCTTGACCATCAGTTCCAAAGTTAGCAGGATTCACTGTAGCGCCACATCCTCTCCTCCAAACGCCAGGCAGGGAGCCCAGGAGCACCGCCAAGCGCAACCCCTGGACTCGCTAAACAGCAGCAGTGCGTCTCCCAGACCGGCCAAGCCCCAGCAAGACGGGTGCTGTAACCCTGAAGAAACCCGGAGGAACGGCGCCCCAGCCTCAAAGGGCTCCATCAACGCGGCTCCCAGCAAGCCCAGCAGGCCAGGAGAACGCGGAATAGGGCGCCGAGGACAGCCCAGCAGCCCGACAAGACATGCAGCGAAGAACCATCAGGTAAGACAGCAAACACGTCTCATTCTGTCAAAAGACAGAAAAATGAACAGGCTGCATGCTGGGCTAGTAGCGCTTATGTACTCCCAGTGGGATGGATGTGTTAGGCATCCCAGCATGATCCTGTTCTTTTTTTGTGTCGCAGAGATGGTTATCTCCACTTTGCTCAGGAATGGGACGAGGACAGGAGGGACATAGGGTTAATTCATTTGTTCTGTGACCCACTATGCCTACAGATTTTGCAACAGAACCTATTAGGTCACAGAAAGATCTCAATAGTTGACGGGTAATTTTCAACCACTGTTTGCATCCTTTTACTTTGTGCATTGGTCTTCAATAACACCTGTTGTGTCAATCATATAACCTGTCTTTATCCATCCTGATAACACCTCAGTTACTGGCTGTGCACAGTGTTCTTAAAGTTCTGTCACGAATATTTATCCCACCCAATTCTATGGCAGCCAAACATGTCCAAAGCTCTTGTGAATGCCTTTATGCACTTAAAGGCTTAGAAATCTTTGTAATTAACAACAGCAACCTCCCCAACATTTGTTTAACCCACTATAATCCTATCCATCATCTTTTCGTTAATCAAGTTTATTATTTCTTTCATCTCAATCCAATACTCCTCTGAGGAAAGAAACACTCCCATTTCATGATTTTATTCAAGTGATAGGATTAGAGGCTGTATGTGCTAAAATGCATTCAGTGAAAGTGGATGCAATATGCACATCAACTTTTATCAAATGCTTTGGCATTTTGCGAACCAACCTATGTACAAATAAGTTGGTTCACAATATGCAAAATCATAGGGTGTATCAATTCAACTTAGCTCATGAATATTAACGAGGTAGGTAGCAAATTGCGACCCACTACGATTCCCTGCCATCACAGTGATTGTGGCCTGCTGAGGTCCGCGGACCACCATGTCTGCGATTGCTTTTAAATAAAGCTAACCTTTTTTTTTTAAATGCAGCTAGTTTTTCTTAAATGAAAACAGTATGGGATTAAAAGAAATAATGAAAAGTTTTACAAACTGTTTTAGGAGTAGGCAGTGGTTTCATGGACTATTGCCGGCTCCTACGAAATATTTTGTCAACATTCACAAAGTATAAGGGGACACTTGGCGGCCCATTCCTGTTTGTAAATGAGTTGTCACCTCTTCTGAGGTGTTGGTAAATATTAATGTTTCGCTACGAAACATTAATATATACAATTAGGAATCTGTATTTGGAATGGATGCCCTTAACACACTCCTTCCAAAAACCGATTCAGCATGGTTTTCTAAACACTTTCAATGACTTAAAAACTCTTCTTGGGAACACTAAAGGACTTAGTACATTTGAAAAAGGGTTTTTCCATTTTTTACACCCTCTGATTTTTTGAATCAGAGAGTGTGCAAAAGGTAAAAACCTTTTTACGTAAGGCAAAGATCTCAATCAGACAGCCAAAGAGCATTTGGGTAATTGTATAAGCACAATCATACTTATGTCATATTTCACAGATCACTGTTTCCTGCGTCACTCTTATCTCTTATATTTATTATTAATACTGTGATCATTTTATATATTAAGGTCACATATACTAAGGCATCTTGGTGCTAAGAACAAAACAAAAAAAACAATTAGGAAATCAAATCTAAAATCAAGAAGGAAACTCAGCCTAGGCCTGAACATTTTAAGTAAAAGGGAAGTATTCAGGGGCAGATTTACATAGGTGTCATGTGACGTAGCACAACAACCAAAGATGCTGCGTTGCATGTGAGGGAAATGTATTGTCCTGCTCTCTCCCTAGCACTGGTGCACAATTAAGCTGCCTAACTCCACCCACACATCTTTACACTGTAGTGCAAAGGTGTCTGCATAGTGTCATACATAGGTTCCGTACTGAAAGGGTATCCCTCCTACTATGCTTAGACACATTTTAAAACCTTTCCAACGTAGTGCTGCTCACATGCAAAGTTAGAAAGGTTTGGAGAAATAAAACCTCTCTCCTTTTCACTGCCAGTCTCAAAGAGGCATTTTTTTGGTGCAAAATCCTGTCAAAGTCCCATCAAAAGCCATGGGTGGTAGCACAGGAATGCTCATGTTCCAACTAAGAGACGCAAACATGATGCAAAGCAATGCGAAGCAGTGCTACCGCTGTTTTCCATTATTTCAAGACTACCTTACAGTGGAAAGGTAAAGTAAAAGTAAATCCCAAATAAACATATTGCACCAGTTTGTATCACTTTTGTGAGCCAAAACTAACACAAAATGTTAGTAAATCTGCCTCCAGTGCTTCAGAAATTTAATTATTCACAGGCTGCTTATCATTGTCAGTGAAATTCCTCCACCTCCCTCGCAGTTCCACCATCAAGTGAGGCCTTCCCCCGAGCCCCTGCACCCTCGAGTGTTGGTGTTCGCGGCCCTCCTCCACCCGCAGGTTTTACCTGCGCCTCATCCCTGGTGGTCTAGGGAACCTCTGTCTCCCTTCTCTCGCTCTGCTCATTCTCTCAGTTTTTCACTCATTCTTTCACTGATTTAATCTCCCCCTCTCAATCTCCTTCTGTGTCTTTCCTCCATTTTCACTTGTTTTGCACTGATTTCAATCGCCCCTTTCACTCCCCCTCTGTGTCTTTCCTTCATTTTCACTCGTTTTTTCACTGATTTAATCTCCCCCTCTCACTCCCCCTTCCGTGTCTTTCCTCCAGTTTTCTTGCAATTTCGTCTGCCGTATTTCCACTCTTACCTCTCTTTTTTCCTTTTTCTGCCCCTTTTTTCCTGTCGCTGCTGCCCCCAAGGCCCTTCCCCCCAGCACGACCTACGCAACTGGCCCAATCCAGCTCCTCTCTCCGCTCCTGCCTCCCAGCTGTCCAGCCCTCCCCGACCCCTACTTAATGGCAGCAGCTGCGGGGACAGGCAAGCAAGACCACTGACTCATTGTCAGTGAAACTGCTCCCCCACCCTCGCAGCTTTACCATCAAGTGAGGCCTTCCCCCGAGCTCCTGCACTCTCGAGTGTTGGTGTTCAAGGCACTCTTCCACCCGCAGGTTTTACCTGCGCCTCATCCCTGGTGGTCCAGTGGACCTCTGTCTCCTTTCTCTCGCTCCGCTCTATCTCTCTGTTTTTCACTCTTTCTTTCACTGATTCCATCTCCCCCTCTCAGTCCCCTTCTGTGTCTTTCCTCCGTTTTTACTCGTTTTTCACTGATTCCAATCTCCCCCTTTCACTCCCCCTCTGTGTCTTTCCTCCGTTTTCACTCGTTTTTTCACTGATTTAATCTCCCCCTTTCACTCCCCTTCTGTGTCTTTTCTCCAGTTTTCTTGCACTTTTCACTGTCTTATTTCCACTCTTTCCTCTCTTTTTGCTTTTTACTGCCTGTTTTTAACCAGCCGCTGCTGCTCCTGCTGCCCCGCCACCCAGCACGACCAACGCGACCGGCCCAATCCAGCTCCCCTCCCCGCTCTCGCCTCTCAGTTGTCCAGCCCTCCTTGACCCCTACCTGATTGCGGCCGCTGCGCGGCCACACCAGGTGGACCAAAGGCATACCCGTCTGTGCCAGTCCACGACCCGACCAGCGCCAGGAACCCTGGACCTCCACAAAGACAATGCTATGACCCAGTGGCACTCCACGCTCTCAACCTAGGACTCAACAACAACTCCAAGCAAGCATCATCAGCCGACACCCACGGACCCTTAAGCTGTCACCACTGCCAGCACAACTGCAGCACCACAAAGACCACGGACCCGGCGCAACCCGACAGCAAGACCACAAATGAACTGAAGACCCTGCAATGCATCCTCCTCAAGGTCTGATCCCTCCACAAACACACTACCAAAATCTGGGACCTCCTCGACAGCACCACCCCGGAAGTAGCGTTCTTCACCGAAACATGGACCAACACCACCTCAGGACTGGACATCGCCATCGCCATTCCCCAAGGATACAAGATCTCCAGGAAGGACTGCCCCACCCACCCGGGAGGAGGAATCGCCATTGTCCACAAATCCACCTTCCACTTGAACACACTCCCCGATGAGCCCACAGACCTGATGGAGCACCTTCACTTCAATATACTGGCCAGCCCTACCACCACCCTCCAAAGAACCCTCATCTACCGACCTCCTGGACCCCGCAGACTTTTTGCCAACTCCTTCACGGACATCATCCCCCGCATGCCATTGCATCCACCAACTACACCCTACTGGGAGACCTCAACTTCCACCTCGACAACCAACTGGACCCCTGCACCACATCCCTCCTGGACAACTTCCACAACATTGGACTCTGCCAGATCATGACCAAACCCACGCACTCAGCAGGACACACCCTCGACTCCCTCTTCACAACAGGAAACTCCATCACCTTCAGCCACACTGCTGAACTTCCATGGACTGACCATCAATATGTTCACTTCATCTTCAGAACACCCACCATCCACAGACACCAGCACCTGCTCCCATGAAGAAACAGGACCAGAATCACCCACAACCAGCTAACCTCATCACTCAGCAATTCCGCTCCAACCATCGCGGAAAACGACGACCCCAACACCTCAGCCCAAACCCTGCACAGATGGATCTCCAACAGCGCCAACACCGTAGCCCACCTCAAGAAAAACATCAACACCCACGCCAAGAAAGCCAGATAGTTTACCACCGAACTTCGAGAGTCCAGACACACTTGCCACGGCCTCAAAAAGGCCTGGAGGAGCACCAAATCCACAGAAGCCAACAACAACTTCAGAGCCGCCACCAAAGCTCACCACCAACTCATTAGAAAAACATGGAAAATGCGATTGAAGGCAGAATCTCCACTCACGCACACACAGCAAAGAACTCTTCAACATCATCAAGGAGTTCGCCCAACCCACCAGCGAGTCCACCGACATCCCTCGCTCACAAGAACTCTGCGACAAACTCAGCACCTTTTTACACCACAAAATCAAGAGCATCTAAGACAACTTCAACAAAGACAACCAACATACTCAACCCTCGCCAACCACCCAACACCCTGAAGCCAGCGATCTACAACTGGACATCCCTCACCACCAAAGACACACTGAAGACAATGAAGTCAATCCACTACGGGGCCACCACGGACCCCTGCCTCCACCACATTTTCAACAGTGCCGCCGACACCAACGCCACACCATCAACCGCTCCCTGGCAACCACCTTGTTCCCCGATGACTGGAAACATGCCAAGGTTAACCCCCTTCTGATGAAACCCTCAGCGGACCCCACTGACCTAAAAAACGACAGACCTATCTCCCTGTTCCCGTTACCAGCGAAAGTCATTGAGAAAGTCATCAACAGCCAACTTGCCACATTCATCGAAGAACACAACACAACATCCTCGACTCATCTCATTCTGACTTCAGAAAAAATCACAGTATGGAAACCACCCTCCTCGCCGCAACAGATGACATCCGCATCCTACTGGACAAAGTAGAAACAGCAGCCCTCATCCTCCTCGACCTCTCAGCGGTGTTCGACACAGTCTCTCACCGCACCCTAATACGCAGACTCCACAATGCAGGGATCCAAGACAAGGCCCTCGACTGGATCTGCTCTTTCCTCTCAGGCAGAACGCAGCGAGTCCGACTCCCCCTTTCCTCTCAAACCCTACACCAACTACCTGCAGAGTCCCCCAGGGGTCCTCCGTCAGCCCTACGCTCTTCCACGTCTACATGGTCCACTCGCCCCCATTGTCAGAGCCTACGGACTCAACATTGTCTCATACGCAGACGACACCCAACTCATTCTCTCCCTATTCAACAAACCCATTTCCTCCAGACACAACTTTTGAGAAGGCATGGAAGCCATCGCCAAAAGGATAAAAAACAGCTGCCTACAACTAAACACCAACAAAATAGAAGTTCTCATCATGAGCCCAAACCCTGACGCCTGGAACGACACCAGGTGGCCCCTCGCATTCAGAAGCCCGCCCACCCCCACGGAGCATGCATGCAACCTGTGAATCATCCTGGACTCCAAACTCAAAATGGACCGCCAGATCAACTCCGTCTTGTCCTCCTGCTTCCACACCCTCCGCCTCCTAGGTAAGACCTTCAAATTGATCCCCCTTGAACACAGAAAGACAGTCACTCACGCCCTGATCACCAGCAGACTCGACTACGGCAACGCACTCTACGCCCGAATAAACAAAAACCTCACCCGCAAGCTACATAACATCCAGAACGTTGCCGCAAGACTGGTCCTGGACCTGTCAAGACACTGCCACATCTCCCAGCACCTGCGCACACTCCACTGGCTCCCCATCAAAGGTAGAGTCACCTTCAAGATGCTCACCCACACCCACAAGGCTCTCTACGACACCGAACCGGCATGCATGAACAGCTGACTCAAATTCCATGCACCCCAGAGGACCCTAAGATCAGCCCAGCTGACCTACGCCATGGTCCTCCGCACCAGAAAGACCAGATCGGGAGCCTGCGCCTTCTCCTTCCTCGTGGCCAAAGCCTGGAATGCCCTTCCTCTCCACCTCAGACAGACAACAACGCTCCCCATCTTCGCAACAAACCTCAAAACCTGGCTCCTCGACAGACCCCCACCATTTGATGGACTGCCCCCCCCCCCCCCCCCCCCAGCACCTTGAGTCCCTTACGGGTGAGTAATCGCGCTTTAACAAACACCTGATTGCTTGATTGATTGATTGATCTTTGTCCTGAATACTTGTGTAAAGTACTTCTACTCTCTTCCAGTCTGGGAAGAGATGACCTCACTCCAAGTCAATTTTTATTTGGTAGGTTGGAGAAGGACACCCACAGATCCCTTTTCTCCGAAGTTCTGTTTAATTCAACCTGAATCTCTTGCTCATTGTTACAGGCACTAGGCCTGGAAAATATGATTATTTGACCCTTATGGGAAGCTCTGCAGTGGCCTTTCCTGTTTCTAAGACACATTCCCTATCCTGTCCATTTGAAAATTTAAGTTGGCTCATTTATGCCAGGTGGCCTTTTTGTACTACAACTTCTTTCCACATAGAGGAGACAATTTTCACATTGAGATCCAGAGACCTTGAAATCTATTGGGTGATTAATGACAGGAGGTTATTGCTTGACATCTCTGCTGGCATTACCAGGAATCACAGCTGACACCACCCCACTCTGTTTTCAAGATTTTCATTTGTAGCAGTCAAGGCCCTATCTTGAGTGCTTGCCAAGAAAAGTTAATGAAAGAACCATGCGGCAAATGTGGAAGGAATCTTCCTCTGCAGAGAAGCGCTCAGCAGAAAGATATGCAAAGTATATAAAAGAGGCTGAAGAAGAGGAAAAGAGACAATAGTAGCCTGAACTTGTATTTCCTGGGGTGGGTACTGATGTCATCTGAATGAATAAAATAATGAGGTCTTTTAAATTTATGGCCGTGTAATGAGTGGTGTGACAGACCACCCCCTTCCTTAACCAATCAGATGTGTAGAAAAACCTAAGTTAGATACTTATGTGGGTTGGTCTTTTGGGTTTTAGGGTATAACTGAAGTGCGTAGTGGGAGGGGTTAGTTCAGACATTCTTGCTGACTGTTGGGGGAGATCGTCGCATGTTGTCGGTTTGCTGTTTTCCTGATTTAGTCTTTGCCTCTTAAAATTCTTCTTGAGGGGCCCTTGCTGCTCTCATGGCCAGGGAATAGCATTCTCTAATTGCGTTAGTATAGCCCAATATCTGAAGTTGCATAATCATTGCAAATGTATTTTATTTATGACTCTTTTGTCTCTTCTCCTATCCACTCATTTATTCATTGTCATTGATTATGAATTTGTCATTTTCTCTTCTGATGTTGTTTGCTTTGTGACGATCTATGATTTGTGCTGAGTATCTGTACTTAATGAGCATTATTCACATTATTTAGATAAACATTATAAGTTTTACAAATGAGTCTGTCTTTATTAGGAGTGTCTTATTATTATTAGTGTATTAATCTGCCTACATCTAATCAACTAAATAAATATTACATCACCAGTTTTGGTATCATGATAATGGAAATTGGTAAGTTGGTATAGTCATTAGAATCACACTTAACTAAGCGCAAGGGAGCTTGTTGGGTAATGGAAATTGTGCCCTATCATTGGAAAATTATAAGTTCCTGAGTGCTGGATCACCTCTAGGAATCGTAAAAACAAGGAAGCACCTATCATGGAGGATAAGATGTGTGACGTAGAGATACCAGTTACTTAATCAAAGAGTCTAAAATAAGAGGCCCTTGTGCTGTACTTCCTGATGTTAATGCTTCTTTCAGGCTCACTTCGATCAGTTACATTATACTTTTCGTAATTGAGACCATCATATTATATATGGATTTAAAGAAACCCTGCTGTACATTATAAGGGTATTGCAAGTCACCGCAGAGTTACATGACCATATACAGAAACAAGGCCACAACTAAGTTCTTTTATAAGATTATGGAACTCAGCGGTGAATTGCAATATCCTTATCATGTACATCAGACTGTACTTTATTCCATACAATACATTGATAAACTACCACCTTTCCCACAAACTACTTAAATCCTTGAGGGCTTATTTATCAAACTTTCACACAGCACAGCAAGCAAGCCAAATTGCTGTGCTGCGCTGCATGGCAGTGTAGGAATGCACTGTATTTAACATTATACGATGCATTCCTGTCCTTTCCTTATGCTGGCACCCTTTTGGCGGCCTAGCGCCAATGCAGGCACCCATGCAGCATGGTGCAAGGGTGCCTGCGTTGTAGGCAGGATTGTTTTTGTGCAGGAAGGTGCTCCTTCCCGCACAAAAACAATCCTAGAAGGCATTTTCCTCTTTCTTAGCGTGCTTCAGAATGCAGCACACTTAGCTAGAGGAAACAATGAGGAGAACTAAAGATATTTCTCCTTGTTGCACCTCCCCTGTGGAGAAGTAGCATTTTGACGCATTCCCAGATTTATCAGTGTTGGTAAATCTGGGAATGCGCCAAAATCCATGGGTGGATGCATGGGAATATCCACACTCCACCCACGGAAGGCCTCCCTGGGAAAGAGTAACTCAACACAGCAATTTGCTCTGCGTTAGGAAACTCTAGATTTATCAGACCACGCAGATTAAAACTCAAAAAATGGCACAGCCTCAAAAATGAGAAACCAAGGGAGGTGGGTGGTATATCTAATGCTGGTCTCCACAGTGAATTTAAGATTGGGGATATTGATACACTGTGAAGGTGAAGAAAGGGAAACTGATTTAGGCACATTGTTATACAAGTTAGATATAGTACATGATCAAGCAGAATCCACCAACTTCAAGCCTCGCTCCACCTTGTTACCCAACATGCCACATGACAGCATCAACACATTCCAAGATACAGTAGTCAAAAACCTCAAAAAGTTTAGACACAAAATATGGATAAAAAGCAACATCCAACACAACCTTTTTAGCTGCACAGAAACAAGCCATCAAATCTCTAGCAGAAGACACTGGTATGATCATACTCCCGGCAGACAAGGGTGGCAATTTAGTCCTCCTCAGCAGAGAGATATACACCAGTGAGGCACTGAGACAACTCACTCATTCACAGCAGTATGTTAACATAAGCAAAGGGTGCTACACCAACACTGTATTGGATATATGGGGCAAACTGAGTGATTGGAGAGACAGGGGCATTTTAGAATGGGAGGAATACTGTTTTTTAAAACATGATTATCACAACAGGGGCATTTTAGAATGGGAGGAATACTGTTTTTTAAAACATGATTATCACAACAGGGGCATTTTAGAATGGGAGGAATACTGTTTTTTAAAACATAATTATCACAAATTGCCCATACTTTACCTTCTTCCCAAGGTACAAAAAAACGATACCAACCCACCAGGTATACCCATTGTTTCTTCCAGGGGAAATGCCCTGGAAAATATTTCCACACATGTTGACCATTTTTCGAGGAACTATTTCATGACCTCTCATGGTAGAGATACTACAAACTTTCTAGAAAAACTTAAAGACATATAGTGGAAGAGGGAATATTTACTTCTGACACTTGATGTCAATTCCCTCTACAGGGAATGAACATTGAACAGGAAATTAGTTACCAAAGCCTGACAATTTTTTTTTAATGAAGAGGCCTGTGAGATATCTGGAACATACCACCATTATGCTTGATATGATTAATAATTATCAAGGTCGGGGTAGTTCCTCATAGGCCGTATGGTTAACAGGGATTGAACAACGTGGCTGACACTCCTGTCGCAGGTAGACCTGAAGACCAGATCTTGATGCCCTCACACACCTGTTAGGGTGTCATGCTTCATCATTGGGTGCTCCTTGTCTGGCCGATGCTGCAATGCCTGACAAGCCCTTTGTTGGAGATCTTTTGATCCGAAGACGCCGCTAGGTGAATGCATGTGAGAGGGCTTTACGAGAGTGTAACAAGTAAAAAAAGTGAGTGGTATCTAAAATAGGCTCTGGTATCCTAAAGACAATTATTGATAGGAGAAGGATACCAGGACTAAGTAAAAACAGTGGTACCATTGTGTGGTGTTCAAGTACCAGGGTGGCTATTTGCAAGGTGTGGTCAACATGTTTCATGCCTAGTAAGCCCAAGGGTCGAGCAGCACTTTGTCAGGACCAGAAAATAGTAACTTGGTGCCCCATCAGTGGCATAAGGCCTCCCTTCTAATAAAAGATGACCATTCAAAGTTCAAGAACCTGCACCTGAATGGCTACAGGAAAGCAGTTCCACCTAGTGGAGAGGGAGAGAAAAGGTGGAAAAGCACATGCAACAGGTTGTTACAGATACAGATTTGTATCCACTGCATTGGTACAATGGTGCATTCACAGACATATTTATAATTAGTGGTGTGATCCTGCTAAGCTAGACAGTGAGATGACAGTGTCTCACAACAAAAGCTCAACAGTCACTCTAACGAATTATAAAAAAAAATGATTTTGGAATTTCGCAAGACATAAAGGCTCCATATAGATAATGGTGAGGATTCATGCATCCGACCAAATTACGTGGTGCGGTCGCCAACAGGCATATACAAGTGATGTAACATAAAATTCATTCAGGCACATTTGCAACTTACCTTAAGATGAGCAGAATAATGCTCCGTAGGCAAATAGGAGGGTCCAGCAAACTGCGGGACATCTTGGTGTCAGGGACTGTGTCAGGAACACAATCAGGGACTTGGGCATGGTCTGGGAATGGGGTAGAAAACGTACACAGAGAGGAGTACATCGCTTCCCAGGATCACACAGGAAGTCAGAAGAGGAAAAGAGATCCAAAGGGGAAGCCTGTACGAGTGAACAAGATGGCTAAGACTCAGAAAGGAAGGGCACTCACAAGGCAATTTAGCATTCAGACTAACTACACCCAGGACGGACATGCAAGACAGATGTATAATACAACATTAACAATAAAGGGGAGTGTGGGGTAAAGCACTCAGGAGCTCCACACGGTAAGACTGAAGCTCAGTAAGTTTCTCACCCACACCTTCTTTATAGATACTGACTGCAAATACCCACATGTAGGATATGCATGCAAAGGCAGGGTCTGTGGAGCTTATACCTATGGGGTTGTTATAAATGTAACTCAAAGACAATACTCACAGTGAACAAGAAACACCACCTAGGTAGTCAGCTGTATCCACAGATCCTGGCAATCAAACAGGAACACGCAAGCCCAGTAACAGCAAGAGGGTAGAACTAAAAACAAGCACAATATACAAGGAGCTAGCAAGGAGGAGTGTTTAACAGGAAAGGAAGGAAATCACAGGGAACACTTGGCAGAAAGCAGGCAATAAACATACAAGGCAACAGAAGCAAGACAGCAGAATAGAAAGACAGCAAACTAGGAACTGGAACCAAGGAATTGGAAAGAAAGGCAGGGATTGGAAAGGGATATACAGAAGGGGAGGCTACAAGGGTATACTAGAATAGTGCAGGTTAAGGAATCAAGAAAACAAAGTAGCATATAAGGCAGTGCTGGGGCAGGAACAAGAATTGAGCTAAAGCTTAGGAGTCTAGGTAGCAGTGCTAGTACAGGAATAGCAAATTACTAAAGCTTTAGGAATCAAGGTAGCACTGCAGGCAGTGCTAGTTCAGGAACAGGGAATTAGCTACAGCTCAGGAAACAAGGAGTCAAGAGAGAATTGCAAGCAATGCAAATCAGGAACAAGAAATAGTTGAAGCCCAGGAACAGGAACAAAGAATAACTATAGCTCAGGAACTCAGGAAACAAGAGCACTGCAGGCAGTGCTAATTCAGGTACAAGGAATAGCAATAGCTCAGGAACCCAGGAAACTGCTGCAGTTCAGGAACAAGGTATACTAAGACTCCGGTGTCAAGGCAGTGCTAATTCAGGAACAAGGAAAACATTAGCAGGTCAGGAATAAGGCATAACTAAAGCTCAAGAAACACTGGAAACAAGAATAGCAAAAGCTCAGGGAGCACTGGAAACAAGGATCAGTCTCACTGGAATACAGCCACAATGACCAACCTTGGCCTGAAGGGAGCTGGGGCTTATTGAAGCTCACAGTAATCACATGCAGCAGATGTGAGCAGGCTAGCAGCAGCCAGCCACAGGTGAGCTAAATTCCTCCACCCATCCTTGGCCTGCAGGGGTGGAGACAAAGCAGTGAGCAGGGAATTCTGGGTAATGGAGTTTCAGGCATGAGTAGGCTGGCTTCAAATATAAGCAGGCTGGCTTCCCATTGATTGGGAATGGATGTCAGTTCCCAATAAGTGTCCAAATGGCTGGAAGTCAGGATATGCATACAGGGGAGTGTCTGGAAGCTTATTAGAAGACTGGAAAGTCCCACTATCTCGCCCCTGGTGGTGGGTACGAGAGCGCAGGGAGCAAATCGTGACACTTGGTTAGGAAGAAAAGGGAGTGACCAAGGTCATTGTTTAAAACAAGGAAATGCAGAGGATTTCCATAAACAAACACCTGGAATTCTGTGACAGGTGCCTTCATTTGGATAAGCGTAATTGGGATATGGGTGTGCACGGCTCGTCTACTAGAAGTGTGTGGTTATAGATGCGGGCATCTGGGAAATGCTTTTAGCCACTATAGTGAACAACAGTACTTCGATGGTATAAAAACAATGTGGCAGGTGCCCACTTTAGCTGAGAAATTGACACTTATATGCACAGTATTAAGGTCCAGGTAAAAACTGCACACCGTGTTACTAAGCATAGCAATCCAAGCGCACTCCATTTCACCGTAATAGTAGGAAATGCTTTGTGTTCTCCGACTAGTAATGGAAATTGAAACACACTGGTTCATTTTGCACTCATTCCGACATTCCCAAGTCAGCCATAGTACTCAACCATAAAGTTCATAGAACTGTGATGGTAGGACTGCCATGCTACTGCACTCGATAATGCAGAGGAGTGATCAGAAGAGGGGAGTGTGGGGGGGAGTGGGGAAAAAATTATTTCTCTGTAATGGTCAATACCCTGTTTAGAGATTAAAGCTCTTGCATATTGAAAAGCGAAGTACCCGCTCCCATTGACTTACTTGTAAGGCGCTCGGGACACTGCCCTGCGACCTACCCACCTTCATACAGACTGGAGCGCCCAGATATTGAGGCGGCGTCTATCTAGTAGTGCTGGTCACATGATTGCTTAACTAACGAGGTGTGTGAGATACAATGTACATTGACGGCCGCCATATTGGAGGAGTGAAGTCCCTTCGAAATAAAGTAAATGGGAGCAATACTTTTAAGATTTGTCAAGGGGCTTAACTGAAAAGTGGTAGTGAGGTTGCACATGGTCCTAGTCAGTTCGTGAAGTGACTTGGTGCAATGAAGCCAATCAAAGATAATATTGTGCGAATATTGGATATTAAATATTGGTTAGCTCTGCTGTCATATTGGGATGGTTAGATATATTGGGGAAACATCCTTTACCACGTAACCATTACATCTCAGTATGGTTACAATGTGGTTTTAACAACGCAAGTCGTTACCATGACTTGAACTGGAGAGCGCTCTAGACTAAGGAATAGTGTGAATTACTATTCCAACTCCTTCCCTACTGTTCGTAGACTGGAGTTGGAATTGTAATTCACACTATTCCTAAGTACAGCGCCCTCCAGCACAAGTCGTTGTAACAACTTGCGTTGTTAAAACCGTGATGTAACAACTGCATTGTGATGGTAAGCAATGTATCATCATACATCCGATATATTGGTTCTGTGTGGAATTGAATATTAGTCAGAGGGGGACCTGATGTGTGTTGTATTTCAAGATAACACAATGAGGTAGAGTGAAAATGAAAGTAATCCACTGACAATGGCCGATGTGAGACAACTAAGGATTGGATAGTGAACCATGTTACGTCCTTATCACATGTCCCTGATGAAGAATAGGGAAACTAAGTCCCAGTGGAACATATGATGTGTATGCACTCCATACTAGTTATGATAACTGGAGTGCTGAAATGAAAGGGGTACAGTAGACAGAGTATACTCAGAAGGGAGACATGTCCAATTCATGCCATGGGATTTCATAATTCAGGCTTTTTGTGTGGAAACGCAGAAAATCCAGCATTGTTCCATTTGAAATAGTTTTTCCTTGTGCCGAGATGTGTTCGTTTACAGCACCGACTAGATCATGTCATCAGAAGAATGGTGGTGGTCGATAAAATACACACTTATTTTGGGGGTGTTTCGTTAGCATCGGATATTGCTCCGATGTTCAATTATTCAGGTCTTGACAACTCATGTGGTCAAGCCAATGTACCTCAGCATGCATGGACATTCACTAAGGTATATGCAATTTTTGGTACTGCAGTTTGTGTGTGTGCATTGGCTACAGATCTGGTTATTGTTCAAGATCACTTCTTTCAAGGGTTTTGACAGATGGCAAACTCCGCACTGGCCGCAGAGATAATGGCTTGTAACAGGAGTCGTATTCCAGGGTATCTTCTGTGATGGTTTATGCTTGATGGGCGGACAGGTGTGGACCAAAGCCTGACAACATTTTTTAAGGAAGAGACCTGTAAGATATCTGAAACTTACCACCATGATCCTTGATATGATTAGACACTGTCTATAAAACAATATCTTCATGTTTGATGGATCCCTACATAGACAAGTCCTCGGGATTGTCATAGGGGCTAGGCATTCAACTCTAGGAAGATTCATGCCTTGTCCATTAATCTAACATTGTCTGCGACAGAACTTAGTTTCATAATCATGTACTACTTATACTTTTTCTATGCTTCCTTCTTTCTCTCTCACATCTTCCGGGGGTGACCCACTTGTGGGACACCCCCGCGCCGCACAGCCACCAGCTGCTGCATGTGCCCCATTGCCCTGCCTAGCTGCCTCGCTGCCTGCCTCGCCGCCGCTGACCACGCCCCCTCCTCCGAGCGGCGTGGTCCGTGCTCGCCTGCCGGCTTGCTGTCTCTATTGTTAGCTTTTGTTTTTTGAACTTGCTTTCTTTCCATTTGTTCCTGTTTAATTTTTTGTATTCTGTGGTAAGTGTTTTTCCTTCCTGTTTGCCCGCCTACCTCGACGCCCTCCGCTCTCCCTCCCCGCTTCCCGCCACCGCCGCTTGCCCCGCCCCTTTTTCCCTTCTGTACCCTCCCCGCTCCCGCCTCCCAGCTGCTCCGCCCACCCGCGCACTTCGCCTTATATGGCGACCGTGCGAACGCGCAGCGGGCGCCCCGATTGTGCGCCGAAGGCACGCCAAAGGTAAGCCCGTCTGCGCCCGTCCACGCCTGGACCGCACCCAGTGCCAGGACCCCTGGCCCTCGAAGACCCCGACCGACCCGCCTGACGTACACCGCCGCCACCCTCATCGCACTCAACACCGGCCGAGTCCCAGGATGCTGCAGAGCCACCCCACGACGCGTCCACGGACCCTTCAGCTGCAATACCTGCAAGTTCACCTGCGTCCGGACCTGCCCGACACCAGCACCAGCCATGCCGAACACCAGCAGCAACCACCTCAAGTGCATCCTGCTTAACGCCCGCTCCGTCCATAGACACGCCATCGAACTCTGGAACCTCCTCAACACCACAGCCCCTGACGTTGCCTTCATCACGGAGACCTGGATGAACGCCTCCTCAGCGCCCGACATCGCCATCGCCATCCCAGAAGGATACAAGATCACCCGGAAGGACCGCAACGCCAACCAGGTGGGAGGAGGCATCGCCATCATCCACAAGAACACCATCCGCATCACGACCAGCACCGACAACACCCCACCCTCCGCCGAACACCTGCACTTCCAGATCCACACCGACCCGAAGACCACCCTCAGAGGCACCCTGATCTACCGACCCCCGGGACCACGCACTCAATTCAGTGAGGACATCGCCGACTTCGTCAGCCCGCACGCCCTCCCCTCCGCTGACTACATCCTCCTGGGGGACTTCAACTTCCACCTGGAGAACAACAACGACCGCAACACCAGCGCCCTGCTCGACAACCTCGCCAACCTTGGACTCAAGCAGCTGGTGTCCACCCCCACCCACCTCGCCGGACACACACTCGACGCCATCTTCTCATCCAGCAAAGACATCGCCTTCAGCCAAGCCACAGAACTCCACTGGACAGATCACAGATGCATCCACTTCACCTTCAGAAGAACGACGACCCACCACCACCAACAACAGGTTGCCCGAAGAAGCTGGAACAAGATCACAGCAGACCAGCTCGCCACCTCCCTGAGCCAGCACCCTCCGGCCAGCTCAGCGAACCCCACCCAGGCCGCCGACAACCTCACGAAGTAGATCAGCAACTGCGCGGACGAACTCGCCCCACTGAGGACCCCGCCCAGCAGACCCGGCAGTAAGAGAGCCCCATGGTTCACCGACGAACTCAAGAGCTCCAAGAAGAACTGCCGAGCCCTCGAGAAAGCCTGGAGAAGGGAACCCACGCCGGACAACAGGACCACCCTCAAGCTCGCCACCCGGAAACACCACCAACTGATCCGCATCGCCAATAAAACGGCTTTCAAAAACCGACTGGACAACAACGCACACAACTGCAAGGAGCTATTCAACATCGTGAAAGAGCTCTCCAACCCCAACGCCCGAAACAACGACATCACCCCTTCGCAAGACCTCTGCAACTCCCTCGCCTCCTACTTCCACAACAAGATCGCAGACATACACTACAGCTTCAGCACTCAACCGACGCACGCCACGACCGCAGCAACGCCACCCACCACCACCCTCCGCGCCTGGACCCCGGTCAACACCGAAGAGACCGTCCACACGATGAACTCCGTCCACTCCGGATCTCCGACCGACCCCTGCCCCCACCACGTCTTCAACAAAGCCGACGCTGTCATCGCACCCCACCTGCGGGACATCATCAACACCTCATTCGACACCGCCACCTTCCCCGAGAGCTGGAAGCACGCCGAACTCAGCGCTCTACTGAAGAAACCTACAGCAGACCCCACCGAACTCAAGAATTACCGCCCCATCTCTCTACTCCCGTTTCCAGCCAAAGTCATCGAGAAGACCGTCAACAAACAGCTGGCCAACTTCCTCGAGACGAATGGATCCCTCGACCCATCGCAGTCCGGATTCCGTGCCAACCACAGCACCGAGACCGCCCTCATCGCCGCCACTGACGACATCCGAGCCCTGATGGACAACGGGGAAACAGTGGCCCTCATCCTCCTAGACCTCTCCGCGGCTTTCGACACGGTCTGCCACCGTACCCTAGTGCAGCGCCTCAGCAACGTCGGAATCCAGGAGAAGGCGCTAGAATGGATCGTCTCCTTTCTCGACGGAAGAACACAAAGAGTCCGCCTACCACCGTACACGTCAGAGACCACCAAAGTCATCTGCGGCGTCCCTCAAGGATCCTCACTGAGCCCGACTCTCTTCAATGTCTACATGAGCCCCCTCGCGGCCATCGCACGCCAACACAACCTCAACATAATCTCCTACGCCGACGACACCCAGCTGATCCTCTCCCTGACCAACGACCCCGCCGCCGCCAGAGCCAACCTGCACGAAGGGATGAGAGAGGTAGCCGAGTGGATGACGACGAGCCGCCTGAAGCTGAACTCAGATAAGACGGAGGTCCTCATCCTGGGCTCCTCGCCCTCCGCCTGGGACGACTCCTGGTGGCCCCCCACCCTGGGCACCGCACCCAAACCGACGGACCACGCACGCAACCTGGGTTTCATCCTGGACTCCTCCCTCTCCATGACCAGGCAAGTCAACGCCGTCTCCTCGTCGTGCTTCAACATCCTGCGCATGCTTCGGAAGATCTTCTGGTGGATCCCCACAGAGACCAGGAAGACCGTCACCCAGGCCCTCGTCACCAGCCGACTAGACTACGGCAACGCATTCTACGCCGGCACCACTGCCAAGATCCAGAAGAGACTCCAGCGCATCCAGAACGCCTCAGCCAGACTCATCCTCAACATCCCACGACACAGCCACATCTCCGGACACCTAAGAGACCTGCACTGGCTCCCGGTCAACAAGAGAATCACCTTCCGCCTCCTTACCCACGCACACAAAGCTCTCCACGACCAAGGCCCGAGCTACCTCAACAACCGAATCAACTTCTACGCTCCCAAACGCCACCTCCGATCCGCCAGCCATGCCCTCGCCGCCGTCCCACGCATCCGTAGAGCCACTACAGGAGGAAGGTCCTTCTCCTACCTGGCCGCCAAGACCTGGAACTCCCTCCCGGCCGACCTGCGCCTGACCCAAGACCACCTCTCCTTCAGGAAGAAGCTCAAGACCTGGCTGTTCGAGCAGTAGCAGCCCCCCCCCCCCAGCGCCTCGAGACCCTACGGGTAGGTAGTGCGCTCTATAAATGTCTTTGATTGATTGATTGATTGATTGATTGATCTTTCTTTTATCTTTACAGCTTGAAGACTGAGTGATGGCAACAATGATTTTCAGACATTATGATTTTAACATGTAATATTATTTTTGAATGTCTTTCAGGAGGAAAGGAAGGGGCCCATCGGAGCATGTCAGTGACAACCACACAAGTTCCCTACCCATTTCTTCATGAATCTGACCACTGGGTTATCCACATGCACAATAATAGCCACCTGCACACAATCTTTGGGAAAATGTTATGAAGATTCCTCAACCGGCGCCTAAGATATAGGCATGTGAAAAGACTCTTTTCGTATGGAAACTATGAGCCACATGTATAACCGCTACATTTTGAGAGTTCCTAATTGTGACTTTTTGCGACTTGCAATTAGGAAGTTACAAAGTCAATTTGAGACTCTTTGGGAATCGCAAAAAAAACACAGGGATGGTGGCCTGCTTAAATTGAAACGTTTCATTTTTATTTTTGAAATGCATGTCATTTTTCTTTTATGGAAAATGGTCTGCATTAAAAAAAACTTATTTAAAAGCAAACACAGGCATTGTAGTCCACAGCAGGCAAATAAGAAAGGGACTTCCTGCGACTAGTAACAAGTTCCTAGGTCAGGGTACAATATTCATCAAAATAACAATACCTAGGCAACTTCGGGGTACTGCTAGAATATCAGGTACATAAACACATTGATAATAAAAACACAAAACACATACAAACAGTGAGTCAGTCATTAATGCATTTGTGCGCTAAGTAATACTCCCCACCGAACCGTACACACACTCATTTTGGTACTTAAAAAACCAACTAATAACCCATATACACACTCATGTAGCTACTCAACAACCCATGCAGCCACTTATATACAAAGTGAGACACTGATACAGATATTTAAATATTTAAAGATTACTCATTAGTACACCTATTCAGTAAGATATACTTAAAAAGTCAGTTATACAATCAATTTTTACAAAAAAACCCATTTATTTAGACACTTATTTACCCATTTATTCTTCCATCGACCTTTAGATATACATATATAAAAATAACAATTATTTTTTAGAAAGACACACAGATAACTATAACGGAGGACATTCAAAGGTTTTGTATGATAGAAATGTTCAGCTAACTATAACGTGTGAAACCTATGGTTTTTTCAATGAATTTGCAAGGTTTTTTAAACGCTAATTCCTAACTATAACGTGTGTGAAACCTTAGTTTTTTCAGTGAATTTCATAGGTTTTGTAAATGATAATTTATAAATGTATTAATTATTATGTCTTTCTTTTTATACTAATTTCTTATATTTTTAATATAAATATTTATATTTATTTTATTTTTTAGATTATATTTCATATTCATATTATAAAATAATACCAAAACTAAATCGCAAAGTAATTTTTGGATGAATTATTGCTTGACGTCGGTTGCAAGTATAACACAGCTCCAGCAATTCTCTTGGTACCCTATGCTCACAATGCTGTATCAATCCTTACACCTGCTTCAAGCATGTGCAAGGTTTTGACGCAGCATAAGCTCAAAAGTGACTGAATAAAATGTTATACATTTCACTCAGTCACTTTTAGGAGGCTTTGCTGCACCCCCTTCGGCACAAGAAAGCCTCTTCTGGCGCAGAGCTTTACAATGTAATACACTCTCCAGATGCGTCACATTGTTAATACCACACACCGTGGCACATCTTTTGCACCACCGCTGTGTCACAAAAGTGATACAACGGCTGTGTAAAAGAGGCACAAGGGGATTGTAAATCCACCCCTAAGACATACAAATTCACCCAGGCACTTTCACCTGCAATGCAAATTGAAACAAAGACTTGTAACATATTTTATTTATTTATTTATTTATTTTGTGTTTTTCATAGCGCGAACATGACCCTGTGAGGGGTATCAGAGCGCTTTACAGAGGTGTTTTCAACAGTAGAACCATTAAGAACCATAAGTTGCAGAATACAAACTCTTTACAAACAGTACACTTCGGGGAAACGTATAACAACTATATCAGAAGCGCATTTAATCACACCACCATATGTGTTACAGATGTACCCTCTCATGTGAGTGAAGTGAGATGCTGGCGTATGACTGTAAACAGACATGGGGAGATTATATCCATAGGTACTGCTGCCAGGACTCATAGTAGACATTTTTCCATATAGAACAATTTTGCTTCTTTTTTGAATGCTGCGGTGGATGGAATTCTTCTAATGCTAGGGGGGGAGAGCATTCCAAATTCGTGGTGCTGCCCCAGAGAAAGCTCGGTCATAAGTTTTTTTCGTACAAAAAAGAGCTGGTTTCAGAAGAAGATTGTTTTTGCTCCTGGTGCCTTGGTTTCCTCCTGTCAGCGTGATTTTCTGTGCAAGGTAAACTGCAGTTTTGTGGTGCAATGCATTGTGGATGATGCATGCTAGCTTGAAGTGTATTCTTGCCTCGAAGGGTAGCCAGTTGAGTTCTTTCAGATGGGGGAGATGTGGTCGTATTTTTTGATCCTTATATCAGTCTTGCGGCTGCATTAAGACATGCTTTCAAAGGGGCTGTTGTGACCTTAGGAAGCCCTGCCAGAGTAGTGCACCCACATTCTATCCTTGAAATGACCAGTGACTGGACTGCTGTTTTCAGATCTGTTTTATTTAGGAATGGTTTTAGTTTCCGCAGGTAGCTTAGGTGGAAACGGGCGTTCTTTGCCATTGTGTAAATGTGTGCAGTCATGTTCAGATTTTTGTCAAGAGTAATTCCCAAAGATTTGGTGGAGTCGACAATCTTCGGGGTGCATTTTAGAGCTGTGATAAAGTTGGACCACACTGCTGACTTGAATTTACTTTTCTGAGGTGTAATCAGTAAAAATTCAGTTTTGTGCGGGTTTAGCTTCAGGTGATTCAGGGTTAGCCATTGGAGGGTATTCGTATCATAGTTTTTATATCTTCTGTCGAAGTCACCTTGATATACAGCTGCGTGTCATCCACGTACATATGGAATGCAATGTTCGATTTTGTAGTATAGACGTTAGTGGTTCTACATAAAGATTGAAAATCGCCGGGGATAACGTAGAACCTTGTGGAACTCCAATTGTATTTCTGGTAGACCCTGACAGGGTTTCGTTGAAAATGAATTTTTGAGATCTATTCTCTAGGAATGAGCTGAACCACTTAAGTACTAAACCATCTAGCCCCATTCTGTTTTTCAACCTTTCCAGGATTCTGGCATGGTTTACCGTATCGAACGCAGATGACAAGTCCAACAATATTAGGAGACATGTGTCATTGTGGTCGAGAGCCCTTAACGCGTCATCTACTATTTGCAGGATTGCAGTTTCAGTACTATGGTTCGGTCTGAACCCTGATTGGTAATCATTTAGTAGATTGAAATCCGAGATGTGAAGACTCAGTTGTTGCTGGACACATTTTTCCAGAACTTTAGCAAGCATGGGAATGTTAGTAACAGGTCTGAAGTTGTTTGGATCAGAAGGGTTTTCAGTTGTTTTTTTAAAAGAGGAATGACTTGCCCAGTTTTTAGGCAGTCTGGGATTTGTCCTTGTGATAACGAGGCATTTATGATCTTAGTCCGCGATGGGATTAACAGGTGGTTAAGTGAAGACCAGCACTTTGCTGGAAGGGGGTCGTTATAATGGTTGTTAGGTTTAGTAGATGAAATGATCTTTGAAATGTCTAATTCGCTGATTGGCTTAAATCCTGACCATCGCGCGTTGTTTTTTGGATTGTCACCTTCTTGTTGGAATTGTGGTTCATCTGAGTAACCCTTCTCCCTTTCCAAGTCTTCAGCTGATTTCTTAAGTTCCCTTTCTAGTGCGTTAGCTTTGTTGGTAAAGAAGACTGAGAAATCCTCGCTATTTAGGCTTGTTTTGGCGATGATCGGTGCTGATTTGGCGGATTTATTCGACTGTTCTTTGAGTATATCGGATAGTTTCCTAGGTCTGTTTGTAGCATTGTCCAGTTCTTTCCTAAAGAAGTCTTTTTTTGATTTAAGGATGCTTTTGTTATAGGCTTTCCTGGATTGTCTCAATTGGCCTAAGTGTGATGCGGTAGGGTATTGACGCCATTTATGTTCAGAGAGTCTGAGTGAATGTCTTTCTTCATTTAGGGAACTATTGAACCATGGATTTTTGTCTTTGTCAGAGATCCTTTTAAGTTTTAGGGGGCGACATCCTCGATGATGCTTAAAATTGATTTATTATAGTGCAAAGTGAGGTCATTGACGTCAACCATGTTCTTGGGTGGCTGCAACTCATTTTCACAGCGAGCTGCTATGTTTTCCATATTGATTCCTCTAGTGTCCCTGGTACATTTTTTGGTCTTAACAGCTTGTGAGGTCGGTTTAGTTTTTCTCAGAGGAATTTCGAATGTAATTATGTGGTGATCGGACCAATCACATGGTGTGATTATAATGTTCTCGATTGCTTTTTCTTTGGCTATGACCCAGTCTAACGTTGAACCTTTGGAATGGGTGGGGAGATGACATCCCTGGACTAAAGATTGTTCTTCCAGGAAGGTTTTAAAAAGTTTGATTTGATTGTCAGCCTGATCCTCCCACTGAATATTGAAGTCACCTAGGAAGATATCATTAGACTGGGGACTAGAGTTGACGGTAATGATTTCCATCAGTTGGTCTAGGAACTTAGTCTTTGTACCAGGCGGGTGGTATAATGCATGGAGTTTACAGTTTTGGTTGTCCGCTGATCTTAGAGACATGCCTAGATATTCGCAAGATTCTAAGGGGTCCGATTGAGTTTTGGTAATGGTAATGTCTGACCTATGAATGCACGCAATGCCTTCCCCAATCTGATTTGTCTGTCCAGTCTCATGATCTGGTATTTTGGGGGAACTAACATGTCCAACATGGGGAAGACGCGTCGGAAAGCCAGGTTTCAGTTATTATTATTATTATTATTATTAAAGCAGTTTTGTATAGGCGTGGTTACCCTGGAGCATCCCAGCGCTTCACCAAACAGAGTAACAGATTAAGAGAAAAAGGCACAGAGGATTAACAAAAAAGAAAAGTTTTCAGTTGTTTACGAAAACGCAGAAGGCATTGCTCCGAGCGCAAACCCAAGGGGTGTGAGTTCCAGAGGGTCGCCACCTTTACGGAGAATCTCCTCCCTCCTGAGCGGGCCTTAAATGAGCGGGCGTTAAAATGGTCACCTCAATTTCATGATTTAGTATGAGGTCGGCTATGTCTGCCGCGTGTTTGTTTGCAGATCGACAGTTGAGTAATATGCAACAAAAGGGTTTCTGGGAATTGGTCATCGGTGGAGCTGACGTTTCAGGCTTTAGAGTCACTATTTTTAGGTTGCTTGTATTGGCCATTCTATTGTTAACCTGGGATGTTCTATCCATATTAGATACAATAGTTTGGATAGTGTTTACACTTATCTTAGTTTGCGAAGTGTGAAATGGGTCATATGTGGATAGAATGGATGTCAACTCATTGTCTGTCAGGTAGTTTAGTTGCGTGCATGGGCGGCATATTCTGTTTGACGTCGCTAAAGGAGTAGAGCGGCGAAAACGATTTGTTGCAAAAGAGGAGGACTGAAGGGCCTCCATTTTTGCCAACCAATTTTCTGATAAGCAAAGCAAGTTCTTCATATCTATGATGGCGGCAAGCATGGCATTGTAGGTCTTACTTGATTGTGAGTAGAGATGAGTGAAATCAGGATCCTCTTTTGTATGAGTGGATCTCGTCTTTTCCTAGTCTAGTCTATTTTTTGTTGTGGTTAGGGTTTTTTTCTCTGTTGAGGGGTTGGCTTTGCCCATCTCTGTAGGAACTGTGCCTGTTATACTGAGATTGGAGCTGGAGTTCACTTGCAGGGGCTCAACATTAGAGGAAATGTTTTTTAATGCCTCATGACCCATCTTATGTGATTCGATCGTCCTACCAGTTTCTATTTCACCAACGTTCAGGGCAATGGGTTCCAGAAGTAGCGATTGGGGTTCAACATTGGGGTTTATGTCACCTGACGTCCTGACCCTTACATGACTATTATTATCTTGCCATATCCTGTCTACCTGATTCAATGGCTGAGGCTCTTCCTTGGTGTTAATGTTATCCATTGATATTATTTGGTTTGACTGTTGGGGATCTTTCACAATGCTTTCTTCGGATTCAGCTGTTAGGTTCCCCTGTGCGGCCATGACTAGCGAGTTCCGCTTAAGTTGGTTACTTCCTGCAGTGAGGTCTTTGTTGACAAGGTTTTTTAGTGTGTCGAAATATTCATCAAAGTGTTCTAGTTCTTTGTTGGCAGCCTGGATAAGAACCGTGCCATTTTTATAACATGTTATATTTAATGTTGCTCTTAGTTTTCGGGAGGGTGTGATGAGCAATTTTGTTCGATAAGGAATGTTTTTTGATTCCTGTACTTTCAGCGAGTTATTAAGAATCTTTCTCCATTTGGCCATTTTTGTGGTAAAGAAGATAAGGTCATTGATAATCATACCCTTTTTTAAGTTGAGGGAGGGATCTTGTATTAGCATTTCAGGGTTAGATCTTAGTAGGTTTTGTTTAAAGGTTTTTGATGCATTTTTAGAAAGTCTGGGAGGGTAGATTATAGAAAATTAGTTTCTTCCTTCCGCTTTAAAGTGATGCCCTGCCATGGTTTAGCAATCAGGGTAATTATTATTAGCAAAGTACAGCCTCTACCAAGATGGCTGCCCCTATAGTTACAGAAGTGGAAGTAGTCCCTTGTCTCTGTTTGTGGATCCGACTCCTAATAGAAACAGTCCACTTTCAGATTCCACTCATTTTACTCTAGAGAAGTCTTCTGTCCTATCTTAGTTTTTGCCCAACTCCATTTTGTACTTTAGGCAACCCCCCAGTCAAAATTGTGTCCATAGACCTGAAATAGACCCCAAATGGTACATAAATGGTTAATTCTGTGGTCGGTTAGCTCTGTGATGTGGGAGAGATTGGAGAAAATAGCCCTCTCATTTGCCACTCCCACTCAGAGGGACCGACCAATTCAACTAGTTTATCTCTCAGTTAGAAATGAAAATGTCTCACCGTTGGTTTATGCTGTTTATCTCCAAGTCCAAAATTGTTACTGCCTGCTTCCCAGCGTTTTTCCGTGCCTCTTCGCGAATTTTCGCTTCACCTCAGCGAGGGAGGAGGGGCGGGCCATACAGCGATCTCACTCCCTGGCTGTACGTTGTAGGCGCAGGCTAACTCTTAACCTCTAGATGAGCACCATCACTACCAGATCACCACAGTGCGAGGGATGCACTCCCATCTCGCTCCTCTCTATGGTCTCCAAAAGCCCAGGGCACTCCGCATCCTCCTCGCTGCGGCCGCCGCAGCCGCTCCGTCCTACCATCCCCCTTGCAGCCACAGATCCGGGCGCTCCCCGATCCTCGTTGCTCCTAGCACCAGCTCCACGGCAGAGATCTCGCTCTACTCTCCCCTCCGTCACCCCATGTGCACACTCCAATGCAGGGGATGGAACAGCATGAAGGGACGCTCGTGGCTCAGTGCTCGGCTCCCCTCCAACTGTGACGATTCACGGGGCGGCAAGCCAGGAGGCAGGCGATCTTTCCTTGAGTTGCAGCCAGGCTCCAGAGGTCAAGCAGGGACGCAGACGATCCACTTCCGTGTTACGCCTCTCTCCTCAGCACTCCATTCATCTCTCACATCGCCGATTTCCAGGGCGGCATGTAGGGGGGCCGATGATCTCTCCTCGAGGCACCCCCCAGGCTCCAGTGCTCCGCTCCTACTATTTATGTACATATGATACATTCAAGTGCTTCGGACGTACTACAGTATACTACAGATAAACACCTTATAGGTTTATGCTGTAGCAGTTCCTTATAGTTCTGCACTTTCACATTCTCCATACACTAGTAACATATTCATTCATTCATTTATGAACTACACATTCATTGTGACAAACTTTTACACACTAACATAGAAATATAGTTCTTTCTTTGACCAGTGAAGGTAGTTTTAAAAAGAACTGTTTTTTTTGTTTTGTATTTTTTTTGTGTTTTCTCAACAAATTCCAAGCGGAACAAAAGAATGAAAAAAAGAACAACTAATGTCGGGTACAGCAATGATCCTGCATCCTGCGTTTCATCAAGTCTATAGATTGTTCCCCATAACACAAATGTTTATTGCAATAAATGCATAGAATTTTAACTTTAGCAAAGTCAGAATTAATATGTGGGTGTGGACTGCTTGCTGAAAATGCTGCTGACATAGTTGATGTGCTAGGTGTAGCAGCAGGTGGGTTCTCGTGCAACCTCCGTCTTACAGCTCGAGCAAAGTTCTTGGGGTGCAAATTCTTCACGTGTCGCACCATATTTGCTGTGCCAAAGGAGTATTTTTTACATGGATCGCCCCTTGAAAGAGTTGTTTCGCAAATTTTACAAGTTACTTTTGGAGCATTAACCTTTCTTTGACCTTCTAGAAAAGTGAACAAATTCCAAATTAGAGCTCTTTCCTCTTCTTTGGAGGTTCTTCAGGAATAAAATCTCCCTCTGAAGAACTGCTGTAATATGACTCCATTGCTCTTATTATTGTGATCTTCCTTCTATTTGAGAAGATTCTCAGAACAAATGCTTCTTCTTAGAAAGTCAATGTCGAAAAATTATAATGGGACGGATCTTTCAATAGTCGCAATAGGAAAAGTTATGAACCAATCAAATCTCTACTTTTTAAGTCACGTGGCTTTACGTACGCTTATGATGCGCTTGCGCAACTCTTTCAATATGAGTTTGCATGATGTTCTACAGCAATTTGTGTAATTCTTTTTAAAAGTAATATTTGATTATTACAAGTATTAAAAAAAATCATAGTTATCCCAAATGTCTGCCCTTAGTATGTACATTAAATACATACATGTTTTAAACCAAGTAGAAACATTGCCCCTTTCGCATACAGAATGCCGTACATGACGTCACACCGAAGCTTTAATGCGACGCGTAACGTCAAAGCATATTCGTACTGTATGCGCGGGTACACGCTGAGTATGATAAGCAGTACAAACTATGGTGCGATCACCCTCTCAGTGACAAATCAGAGCTCAGGGTGCGCTAAGGAGAATGATTAGAAGTGCTGACTCATTGCAGATCCAATTCTGGGCCTGCCTCTGCGCACATGATAACACCCCCCCATCTCTCTCTGTTGTTAATTGTTGTTGATAATGAGTGTTAAGGGTAGAATCATCTATCCTCCAGGCTGAGCGCAAAGTTGACAATGAAACACCAAGTTTCTTATCCTAGTTCATGTATTTTATTATCTTCATGAGAGCATTTCAAATGTTCGATTTAACACAACTCTGTACAAAGGATTTTCCTTGCATTCATAATTCCATTCTTATGTAGCCAAGTTATTGCAAGTTTTCTCAAACTTCATTGCACCCAATGCATTTCGGGTCCTATGAATTTGACCCTTCGTCAGGGGTCTGTAAACAAGGGACAGACAGGACCAAATGAATCACTCCATATAGATAATTTACATCAATCAAAGTCCATGCACTGCAGCGTGCGCTAAATAAATACCAAACCGGTTACCAAAGTCAAGTGACATGAATCAAGAAACGGAAAATGGTGAAAGAAAATGTGCAGCAAAACGAGAAATATCAACGCCACCAGATAAAAGAAACGGCTCGGTGCATCATTATAAAACCAAACGCTGTGGGCAAAAGAGTTCGCATAACCAATATCCGTGCCAAAGTAATTGCCAACTGCACGAAAACAAGAATAAACAAAGGATCAAAACTTACGAGTAACCGGACGCTCCCGCGTCTCAACGTATTCAATCAGATCACCACTATATTACACTGATAACGTGATGACTTGAAAAACTTTTATGCATCCCACTAATGGTTACCCTATTGATCTGCACCACTCTAGCACTTGTGACACTTCCAATTGCATTTATTTCATCAAATGCCCATGTGGCAAACTATATGTCGGACAAACGGAACGCAAAATTAAAGTCAGCATTACGGAACATAAGAGTAACATCATACTTGAGAACACAAAATCCTCTTTAGCATGCCACTGGAAAGAAGTGGGTCACCAAATTTCACAACTAAAATTTATGGTTCTCGAGACTATCTCGCAACGCCCTGACCTGGATCCGGTAAAACAGAGACTAAGAGCTGAATTCCACTGGATAAAAAAACTGAATTCCAACCACCCCATCGGGTTGAATGATCGGATTGAACATTCGTGTTTTTTATAATGCATTGATCCTTCCAGCATTGACTTCTGAATATCTCTGGTCCCCATAACATGCTTATGTTTTTTATGTTTTTCATGTTTCATTTTTTAATGTATAATGTATATATTTTGTGTACATCTTGTCCACTTATATCACACTGTATTATGCATGTTTTATCAAACACATCGCCGTGCGCTTCGCTAGTATTAGTGCCCGTAGGACACCAGTGTTTACAATTTATTTACTTCCAGTTGCGCCGCGGGCTGCCTTATTTTGAAGCTAGCGTACTCTTGTCACATGGTGTGGAGGCTCGCGTCGTGATTGGTCACGGACGCGATCACATGATGTTCAATCTGCCTATGATAGCCATCGGTGTAATATAGTGGTGATCTGATTGAATACGTTGAGACGCGGGAGCGCACGCTTACTCGTACGTTTTGATCCTTTGTTTATTCTTGTTTTCGTGCAGTTAGCAATTACTTTGGCACGGATATTGGTTATGCTAACTCTTTTGCCCACAGCGTTTGGTTTTATAATGATGCACCGAGCCGTTTCTTTTATCTGGTGGCGTTGATATTTCTCGTTTTGCTGCACATTTTCTTTCCCCATTTTCCGTTTCTTGATTCATTTCACTTGACTTTGGTAACCGGTTTGGTATTTATTTAGCGCACGCTGCAGTGCATGGACTTTGATTGATGTAAATTATCTATATGGAGTGATTAATTTGGTCCTGTCTGTCCCTTGTTTACAGACCCCTGATGAAGGGTCAAATTCATAGGACCCGAAATGCATTGGGTGCAATGAAGTTTGAGAAAACTTGCAATAACTTGGCTACATAAGAATGGAATTATGTATGCAAGGAAAATCCTTTGTACAGAGTTGTGTTAAATTGAACATTTGAAATGGTCTCATGAAGATAATAAAATACATGAACTAGGATAAGAAACTTGGTGTTTCATTGTCAACTTTTCGCTCAGCCTGGAGGATAGATGATTCTACCCTCAACACTCATTATCAGTTGAAAAGGCACGCCCTGACTACGTGCGACGACTAGAGCGCTACCCTTAAAACTTGTATACTTAAGTGAAAAACACAGTTCAAATTTGGAGTGCACCGGGATAACACTTTGTTTCGTTAATTGTTGTTGCACACACTCACACTTGCACATGCGCGGTGCACGCCCACCCACACTACACACATGCCACCACCAAACATGCTTGCTATCATTTAGCCTGGAAACCAAAACATTAGCCAATAGGATGTCCCCCAGGGCCATCATTCTTGCAGACCGCGAAAACGCTACCAATAACGGCCCTGGGTTTGGTTTGGTCAGCCCCCGCAGGTCCCATATCATGTGGGCACTGATGTGAGCATGCTCTCTTTTGCCTGACTCTACTGCGATGACACACAGACTGTCGAAAACACTCCAGACTCAGCGAAACCACAGCCTTTCAAGACACGACAAAAGACGACAAAAACAAAGGTAAGAGAAGACGTCACAACATCAGCCTCCACTGTAAATTGTATATGCATAATACTATTTTTTTTATCCTTCATATGGCTTTCCTACCCCTCAATGGTTTTAAATTGTACTAACAAAATTGAAATATTTCTTTATAAGTCACGAGGTCCTATACACCTCTAATCTTAAAAATTGCGCGAGCATAAATTTCTGTGTCGCATTTCTGTACTACGCCACATGCTTAGGCCTCTATTATTATTAATTGTGCGTCCATGATAGTATTTTTTTTTCTGCGTCACAAGGCTGTCCCAAGCCTCTATTATCTTATTGATCTTCCTTTGTTTTCTGTAGCTGCAACACTCTTAACTACGGAATATTAGGAGGCACAGGGTCAAGGCTGATTTGCATATGGCCATGTCTGAACTGGGGTGGTGTGGAGTGCAAAAAAACGATGGATTTAGGCCCAGATCTCTGTACTGGGGTGAATGTATGACATTGTTCTGCAATCTGTCCATCAACTGTTATTTTTGCATTTGTCACCCCGAGTGGGATGGATATGCTCATACGTGAGTCCCATGCTCTCCACACCACTGGAGTCAATCTATCCTGGCTGCAGACGGCTGATAGCCAGAAACCGGTCCTAGGATGCTTGATTCTGGTCCAGGAAAGACATGGCTTGGCAGTCCGTGCTGGACTGTTCCCATGAGGCACAGGGTCAAGGCTGATTTGCATATGGCCATGTCTGAACTGGGGTGGTGTGGAGTGCAAAAAAACAATGGATTTAGGCTCAGATCTCTGTACTGGGGTGAATGTATGACATTGTTCTGTATTCTGTCCATCAACTGTTATTTTTGCATTTGTCACACCGAGTGGGATGGGTATGCTCAGACGTGAGTCCCATGCTATCCACACCACTGGAGTCAAGCTATCCAGGCTGAAGACGGCTGATAGCCAGAAACCGGTCTTAGGATGCTTGATTCCGGTCCAGGAAAGACATGGCTTGGCAGTTCGTGCTGGACTGTTCCCATGAGGCACAGGATCAAAGCAGATTTGCATATGGCCATGTCTGAACTGGGGTGGTGTGGAGTGCAAAAAAACGATGGATTTAGGCCCAGATCTCTGTACTGGGGTGAATGTATGACATTGTTTTGCAGTCTGTCCATCAACTGTTATTTTTGCATTTGTCACCCCGAGTCGGATGGGTATGCTCAGACGTGAGTCCCATGCTCTCCACACCACTGGAGTCAAGCTATCCTGGCTGAAGATGGCTGATAGCCAGAAACTGGTCCTAGGATGCTTGATTCCGGTCCAGGAAAGACATGGCTTGGCAGTTCGTGCTGGACTGTTCTCATGAGGCACAGGGTTAAGGCTGATTTGCATATTGTCATGTCTGACCTGGGGTGGTGTGAAGTGCAAAAAAACGATGGATTTAGGCCCAGATCCCTCTACTGGGGTGAATGTATGACATTGTTCTGCATTCTGTCCATCAACTGTTATTTTTGCATTTGTCACCCCGAGTGGGATGGGTATGCTCAGACATGAGTCCCATGCTCTCCACACCACTGGAGTCAAGCTATCCTGGCTGATGATGGCTGATAGCCAGAAACCGGTCCTAGGATGCTTGATTCCAGTCCAAGAAAGACATGGCTTAGCAGTTCATGCTGGACTGTTCCCATGAGGCACAGGGTCAAGGCTGATTTGCATATGGCCATGTCTGAACTGGGGGGTTGTGGAGTGCAAAAAAACTATGGATTTAGGCCCAGATCTCTGTACTGGTGTGAATGTATGACATTGTTCTGTATTCTGTCCATCAACTGTTATTTTTGCATTTGTCACCCCGAGTGGGATGGGTATGCTCAGACGTGAGTCCCATGCTCTCCACACCACTGGAGTCAAGCTATCCTGGCTGAAGATGGCTGATAGCCAGAAACTGGTCCTAGGATGCTTGATTCCGGTCCAGGAAAGACATGGCTTGGCAGTTCGTGCTGGACTGTTCTCATGAGGCACAGGGTAAAGGCTGATTTGCATATGGCCATGTCTGACCTGGGGTGGTGTGAAGTGCAAAAAAACGATGGATTTAGGCCCAGATCCCTCTACTGGGGTGAATGTATGACATTGTTCTGCATTCTGTCCATCAACTGTTATTTTTGCATTTGTCGCCCCGAGTGGGATGGGTATGCTCAGACATGAGTCCCATGCTCTCCATACCACTGGAGTCAAGCTATCCTGGCTGATGATGGCTGATAGCCAGAAACCGGTCCTAGGATACTTGATTCCAGTCCAAGAAAGACATGGCTTGGCAGTTCATGCTGGACTGTTCCCATGAGGCACAGGGTCAAGGCTGATTTGCATATGGCCATGTCTGAACTGGGGGGTTGTGGAGTGCAAAAAAACTATGGATTTAGGCCCAGATCTCTGTACTGGTGTGAATGTATGACATTGTTCTGCATTCTGTCCATCAACTGTTATTTTTGCATTTGTCACCCCGAGTGGGATGGGTATGCTCAGACGTGAGTCCCATGCTCTCCACACCACTTGAGTCAAGCTATCCTGCGTGAAGACGGCTGTTATCCAGAAACCGGTCCTAGGATGCTTGATTCTGGTCCAGGAAAGTCATGGCTTGGCAGTTCGTGCTGGACTTTTCCCATGAGGCAGAGGGTCAAGGCTGATTTGCATATGGCCATGTCTGAACTGGGGTGGTGTGGAGTGCAAAATAACGATGGATTTAGGCCCAGATCTCTGTACTGGGGTGAATGTATATTTACAACAAGGGGTGGTGAGGGACAGAGTCTCTGAATTAAGCAGAAAGCTCTCACCCAGTCAAGAGATCAGGGCTAGATCCAACACCGTTTTTTAGCTCACTGCACCATCCCAGTTTCAGAACCTGGCTGTATGCAAATTAGTCTGTTCCTGTCCCAGTGCATGATGGGAACAGGGCAAACCAAACTACAAAAGCCAATTCTTACACTGGGAAGGAAACAAGCTCCCGGGGACCGGTTTCTGGCATTACAGCCGTCTTCGGCCCGGTTTGCTTGAATCCTGATGGTGCAATGAGCAAGGGTCTCACATCTGAGAATACCCTTCCACGCTTAGGGTGGACAAAAATATTTACAACAAGGGGTGGTGAGGGACAGAGTCTCTGAATTAAGCAGAAAGCTCTCACCCAGTCAAGAGATCAGGGCTAGATCCAACACCGTTTTTTAGCTCACTGCACCATCCCAGTTTCAGAACCTGGCTGTATGCAAATTAGTCTGTTCCTGTCCCAGTGCATGATGGGAACAGGGCAAACCAAACTACAAAAGCCAATTCTTACACTGGGAAGGAAACAAGCTCCCGGGGACCGGTTTCTGGCATTACAGCCGTCTTCGGCCCGGTTTGCTTGAATCCTGATGGTGCAATGAGCAAGGGTCTCACATCTGAGAATACCCTTCCACGCTTAGGGTGGACAAAAATATTTACAACAAGGGGTGGTGAGGGACAGAGTCTCTGAATTAAGCAGAAAGCTCTCACCCAGTCAAGAGATCAGGGCTAGATCCAACACCGTTTTTTAGCTCACTGCACCATCCCAGTTTCAGAACCTGGCTGTATGCAAATTAGTCTGTTCCTGTCCCAGTGCATGATGGGAACAGGGCAAACCAAACTACAAAAGCCAATTCTTACACTGGGAAGGAAACAAGCTCCCGGGGACCGGTTTCTGGCATTACAGCCGTCTTCGGCCCGGTTTGCTTGAATCCTGATGGTGCAATGAGCAAGGGTCTCACATCTGAGAATACCCTTCCACGCTTAGGGTGGACAAAAATATTTACAACAAGGGGTGGTGAGGGACAGAGTCTCTGAATTAAGCAGAAAGCTCTCACCCAGTCAAGAGATCAGGGCTAGATCCAACACCGTTTTTTAGCTCACTGCACCATCCCAGTTTCAGAACCTGGCTGTATGCAAATTAGTCTGTTCCTGTCCCAGTGCATGATGGGAACAGGGCAAACCAAACTACAAAAGCCAATTCTTACACTGGGAAGGAAACAAGCTCCCGGGGACCGGTTTCTGGCATTACAGCCGTCTTCGGCCCGGTTTGCTTGAATCCTGATGGTGCAATGAGCAAGGGTCTCACATCTGAGAATACCCTTCCACGCTTAGGGTGGACAAAAATATTTACAACAAGGGGTGGTGAGGGACAGAGTCTCTGAATTAAGCAGAAAGCTCTCACCCAGTCAAGAGATCAGGGCTAGATCCAACACCGTTTTTTAGCTCACTGCACCATCCCAGTTTCAGAACCTGGCTGTATGCAAATTAGTCTGTTCCTGTCCCAGTGCATGATGGGAACAGGGCAAACCAAACTACAAAAGCCAATTCTTACACTGGGAAGGAAACAAGCTCCCGGGGACCGGTTTCTGGCATTACAGCCGTCTTCGGCCCGGTTTGCTTGAATCCTGATGGTGCAATGAGCAAGGGTCTCACATCTGAGAATACCCTTCCACGCTTAGGGTGGACAAAAATATTTACAACAAGGGGTGGTGAGGGACAGAGTCTCTGAATTAAGCAGAAAGCTCTCACCCAGTCAAGAGATCAGGGCTAGATCCAACACCGTTTTTTAGCTCACTGCACCATCCCAGTTTCAGAACCTGGCTGTATGCAAATTAGTCTGTTCCTGTCCCAGTGCATGATGGGAACAGGGCAAACCAAACTACAAAAGCCAATTCTTACACTGGGAAGGAAACAAGCTCCCGGGGACCGGTTTCTGGCATTACAGCCGTCTTCGGCCCGGTTTGCTTGAATCCTGATGGTGCAATGAGCAAGGGTCTCACATCTGAGAATACCCTTCCACGCTTAGGGTGGACAAAAATATTTACAACAAGGGGTGGTGAGGGACAGAGTCTCTGAATTAAGCAGAAAGCTCTCACCCAGTCAAGAGATCAGGGCTAGATCCAACACCGTTTTTTAGCTCACTGCACCATCCCAGTTTCAGAACCTGGCTGTATGCAAATTAGTCTGTTCCTGTCCCAGTGCATGATGGGAACAGGGCAAACCAAACTACAAAAGCCAATTCTTACACTGGGAAGGAAACAAGCTCCCGGGGACCGGTTTCTGGCATTACAGCCGTCTTCGGCCCGGTTTGCTTGAATCCTGATGGTGCAATGAGCAAGGGTCTCACATCTGAGAATACCCTTCCACGCTTAGGGTGGACAAAAATATTTACAACAAGGGGTGGTGAGGGACAGAGTCTCTGAATTAAGCAGAAAGCTCTCACCCAGTCAAGAGATCAGGGCTAGATCCAACACCGTTTTTTAGCTCACTGCACCATCCCAGTTTCAGAACCTGGCTGTATGCAAATTAGTCTGTTCCTGTCCCAGTGCATGATGGGAACAGGGCAAACCAAACTACAAAAGCCAATTCTTACACTGGGAAGGAAACAAGCTCCCGGGGACCGGTTTCTGGCATTACAGCCGTCTTCGGCCCGGTTTGCTTGAATCCTGATGGTGCAATGAGCAAGGGTCTCACATCTGAGAATACCCTTCCACGCTTAGGGTGGACAAAAATATTTACAACAAGGGGTGGTGAGGGACAGAGTCTCTGAATTAAGCAGAAAGCTCTCACCCAGTCAAGAGATCAGGGCTAGATCCAACACCGTTTTTTAGCTCACTGCACCATCCCAGTTTCAGAACCTGGCTGTATGCAAATTAGTCTGTTCCTGTCCCAGTGCATGATGGGAACAGGGCAAACCAAACTACAAAAGCCAATTCTTACACTGGGAAGGAAACAAGCTCCCGGGGACCGGTTTCTGGCATTACAGCCGTCTTCGGCCCGGTTTGCTTGAATCCTGATGGTGCAATGAGCAAGGGTCTCACATCTGAGAATACCCTTCCACGCTTAGGGTGGACAAAAATATTTACAACAAGGGGTGGTGAGGGACAGAGTCTCTGAATTAAGCAGAAAGCTCTCACCCAGTCAAGAGATCAGGGCTAGACCCAACACCGTTTTTTAGCTCACTGCACCATCCCAGTTTCAGAACCTGGCTGTATGCAAATTAGTCTGTTCCTGTCCCAGTGCATGATGGGAACAGGGCAAACCAAACTACAAAAGCCAATTCTTACACTGGGAAGGAAACAAGCTCCCGGGGACCGGTTTCTGGCATTACAGCCGTCTTCGGCCCGGTTTGCTTGAATCCTGATGGTGCAATGAGCAAGGGTCTCACATCTGAGAATACCCTTCCACGCTTAGGGTGGACAAAAATATTTACAACAAGGGGTGGTGAGGGACAGAGTCTCTGAATTAAGCAGAAAGCTCTCACCCAGTCAAGAGATCAGGGCTAGATCCAACACCGTTTTTTAGCTCACTGCACCATCCCAGTTTCAGAACCTGGCTGTATGCAAATTAGTCTGTTCCTGTCCCAGTGCATGATGGGAACAGGGCAAACCAAACTACAAAAGCCAATTCTTACACTGGGAAGGAAACAAGCTCCCGGGGACCGGTTTCTGGCATTACAGCCGTCTTCGGCCCGGTTTGCTTGAATCCTGATGGTGCAATGAGCAAGGGTCTCACATCTGAGAATACCCTTCCACGCTTAGGGTGGACAAAAATATTTACAACAAGGGGTGGTGAGGGACAGAGTCTCTGAATTAAGCAGAAAGCTCTCACCCAGTCAAGAGATCAGGGCTAGATCCAACACCGTTTTTTAGCTCACTGCACCATCCCAGTTTCAGAACCTGGCTGTATGCAAATTAGTCTGTTCCTGTCCCAGTGCATGATGGGAACAGGGCAAACCAAACTACAAAAGCCAATTCTTACACTGGGAAGGAAACAAGCTCCCGGGGACCGGTTTCTGGCATTACAGCCGTCTTCGGCCCGGTTTGCTTGAATCCTGATGGTGCAATGAGCAAGGGTCTCACATCTGAGAATACCCTTCCACGCTTAGGGTGGACAAAAATATTTACAACAAGGGGTGGTGAGGGACAGAGTCTCTGAATTAAGCAGAAAGCTCTCACCCAGTCAAGAGATCAGGGCTAGATCCAACACCGTTTTTTAGCTCACTGCACCATCCCAGTTTCAGAACCTGGCTGTATGCAAATTAGTCTGTTCCTGTCCCAGTGCATGATGGGAACAGGGCAAACCAAACTACAAAAGCCAATTCTTACACTGGGAAGGAAACAAGCTCCCGGGGACCGGTTTCTGGCATTACAGCCGTCTTCGGCCCGGTTTGCTTGAATCCTGATGGTGCAATGAGCAAGGGTCTCACATCTGAGAATACCCTTCCACGCTTAGGGTGGACAAAAATATTTACAACAAGGGGTGGTGAGGGACAGAGTCTCTGAATTAAGCAGAAAGCTCTCACCCAGTCAAGAGATCAGGGCTAGATCCAACACCGTTTTTTAGCTCACTGCACCATCCCAGTTTCAGAACCTGGCTGTATGCAAATTAGTCTGTTCCTGTCCCAGTGCATGATGGGAACAGGGCAAACCAAACTACAAAAGCCAATTCTTACACTGGGAAGGAAACAAGCTCCCGGGGACCGGTTTCTGGCATTACAGCCGTCTTCGGCCCGGTTTGCTTGAATCCTGATGGTGCAATGAGCAAGGGTCTCACATCTGAGAATACCCTTCCGCGCTTAGGGTGGACAAAAATATTTACAACAAGGGGTGGTGAGGGACAGAGTCTCTGAATTAAGCAGAAAGCTCTCACCCAGTCAAGAGATCAGGGCTAGATCCAACACCGTTTTTTAGCTCACTGCACCATCCCAGTTTCAGAACCTGGCTGTATGCAAATTAGTCTGTTCCTGTCCCAGTGCATGATGGGAACAGGGCAAACCAAACTACAAAAGCCAATTCTTACACTGGGAAGGAAACAAGCTCCCGGGGACCGGTTTCTGGCATTACAGCCGTCTTCGGCCCGGTTTGCTTGAATCCTGATGGTGCAATGAGCAAGGGTCTCACATCTGAGAATACCCTTCCACGCTTAGGGTGGACAAAAATATTTACAACAAGGGGTGGTGAGGGACAGAGTCTCTGAATTAAGCAGAAAGCTCTCACCCAGTCAAGAGATCAGGGCTAGATCCAACACCGTTTTTTAGCTCACTGCACCATCCCAGTTTCAGAACCTGGCTGTATGCAAATTAGTCTGTTCCTGTCCCAGTGCATGATGGGAACAGGGCAAACCAAACTACAAAAGCCAATTCTTACACTGGGAAGGAAACAAGCTCCCGGGGACCGGTTTCTGGCATTACAGCCGTCTTCGGCCCGGTTTGCTTGAATCCTGATGGTGCAATGAGCAAGGGTCTCACATCTGAGAATACCCTTCCACGCTTAGGGTGGACAAAAATATTTACAACAAGGGGTGGTGAGGGACAGAGTCTCTGAATTAAGCAGAAAGCTCTCACCCAGTCAAGAGATCAGGGCTAGATCCAACACCGTTTTTAGCTCACTGCACCATCCCAGTTTCAGAACCTGGCTGTATGCAAATTAGTCTGTTCCTGTCCCAGTGCATGATGGGAACAGGGCAAACCAAACTACAAAAGCCAATTCTTACACTGGGAAGGAAACAAGCTCCCGGGGACCGGTTTCTGGCATTACAGCCGTCTTCGGCCCGGTTTGCTTGAATCCTGATGGTGCAATGAGCAAGGGTCTCACATCTGAGAATACCCTTCCACGCTTAGGGTGGACAAAAATATTTACAACAAGGGGTGGTGAGGGACAGAGTCTCTGAATTAAGCAGAAAGCTCTCACCCAGTCAAGAGATCAGGGCTAGATCCAACACCGTTTTTTAGCTCACTGCACCATCCCAGTTTCAGAACCTGGCTGTATGCAAATTAGTCTGTTCCTGTCCCAGTGCATGATGGGAACAGGGCAAACCAAACTACAAAAGCCAATTCTTACACTGGGAAGGAAACAAGCTCCCGGGGACCGGTTTCTGGCATTACAGCCGTCTTCGGCCCGGTTTGCTTGAATCCTGATGGTGCAATGAGCAAGGGTCTCACATCTGAGAATACCCTTCCACGCTTAGGGTGGACAAAAATATTTACAACAAGGGGTGGTGAGGGACAGAGTCTCTGAATTAAGCAGAAAGCTCTCACCCAGTCAAGAGATCAGGGCTAGATCCAACACCGTTTTTTAGCTCACTGCACCATCCCAGTTTCAGAACCTGGCTGTATGCAAATTAGTCTGTTCCTGTCCCAGTGCATGATGGGAACAGGGCAAACCAAACTACAAAAGCCAATTCTTACACTGGGAAGGAAACAAGCTCCCGGGGACCGGTTTCTGGCATTACATGCCAGAAACCGGTCCCCGGTAGCTTGTCTCCTTTCTGGTAAAGAATTGGCTTGGTAGTTTAGTCTGCCCTGATCTTTGGACTGGGTAAGAGTGGTCTGCTCAATTCAGACACTCTGTTCATCACCACCCACTTTTGTAAATCGATTTTGGCCACTATAGGTGTGGCAGGGTATACTCAGACATGAGTCCCTTTCTCACTGCTCCATCAGGATTCAAGCAAGCCGGGCCGAAGAGGCTGAAATGCCAGAAACCGGTCCCCGGTAGCTTGTCTCCTTTCTGGTAAAGAATTGGCTTGGTAGTTTAGTCTGCCCTGTTCCCATGATGCACTGGGCCAGGGACAGACTGATTTGCATATAGCCAGGTTCTGAGCTGGGATGGGGCAGTGAGATAAATAACGGTGATGGATCAAGCCCTGATCTTTGGACTGGGTAAGAGTGGTCTGCTCAATTCAGACACTCTGTTCATCACCACCCACTTTTGTAAATCGATTTTGGCCACTATAGGTGTGGCAGGGTATACTCAGACATGAGTCCCTTTCTCACTGCTCCATCAGGATTCAAGCAAGCCGGGCCGAAGAGGCTGAAATGCCAGAAACCGGTCCCCGGTAGCTTGTCTCCTTTCTGGTAAAGAATTGGCTTGGTAGTTTAGTCTGCCCTGTTCCCATGATGCACTGGGCCAGGGACAGACTGATTTGCATATAGCCAGGTTCTGAGCTGGGATGGGGCAGTGAGATAAATAACGGTGATGGATCAAGCCCTGATCTTTGGACTGGGTAAGAGTGGTCTGCTCAATTCAGACACTCTGTTCATCACCACCCACTTTTGTAAATCACTGGGGTGAATGTATGACATTGTTCTGCATTCTGTCCATCAACTGTTATATTTGCGCATTTCTGTACTACGCCACATGCTTAGGCCTCTATTATTATTAATTGTGCGTCCATAATAGTATTTGTTTTTCTGCGTCACGACGCCGTCCCAAGCCTCTATTAACTTATTGATCTTCCTTTGTTTGCTGTAGCTGCAAAACTCTTAACTACGGAATATTAAGAACTCACATTAAAATTCACTTTTGATAATAGTTACGCAACTCTGTTTACGATGACTAATCAAATTGTCCTTTTGTTTCCTTCAGCAAACATCGTTCAGAAGCAACCACGGCCTATCGAGCAACAGCAATGGAATTCACTGCAACTTATTGAATATACTTTGACGTATAGAAGCAGAGATCAAGTGGAGTGGTGAACTCCGGTGGCCACACTCTTTATACAAGGTAAGCACAGCAGCCTAGATCTACAAAGCCTTCACAGGAATGCATTAGAAATAAGTCACCATAACGGGTGTCAGTCATGCAGTAGGCACTTCCATATAGACACCACTTGAATGCGGCACTATAACAACTGAAATATACCAGGTACACTGCACTTGTAAAACTGTAGTGTTAGCTTTATTTGTGAATCGAGAGAGGGTGTTATTATCAAGCCTGGGCGACAAAATTATCGCCACTTTATCGGCAGGAAAGTGGCACTAATGGGTTTGATAATATGCTCTGTAGAGTTCCAATCGAAGCTCTTGTTAGATGTGAAGGACATCAGTCATGACCTTCGATTGGAATTCCCTAGAGCATATTATCAAACCCATTATCGCCACTTTAGCAACACTTTCCTGCCGATAAAGTGGCGATAATTTTGTCACCCAGGCTTGATATTATGGCCCAGAGATCGTACTGTACAGTAGCTTCTGTTTAAATTCTATATTTACCTCCGAGCAGTGACAACAGATAGGTTACAACAGTCTGACAAACAGATCTACAACCTTATTACGCCACTTTTGAGTCACGTTTAACATGGTTAAAGTGATGCAAGGAAATAATCTCAACTCCAGACTCTGCGACACAGTTTTAATGTTGTTTTCTCTCTCTCTCACTCTCTGTGACAACATTTCTCTTTCTCTCTTAAACTTGGACACTGCTGTCTGCTTAAGCATGTGGAAGAATTGTTGAAATCAAGTTGTCAATCCAAGTGCCTGAAGTGTTTGGCCGCAAGGTTTATACAACGGTAAGCACAGAGGCCTAGATATACAAATCCTTCATATGAATGCATTCGAAATAATTCGGCATAACGGGTGTTAGTAACGCAGTAGTCATTTCCATATAGACACCACTTAAATGCGGCACTATAACAAATAAAATGTTCCAGGTACACTGCACTCGTATAACTGTAGTGTAACTTTTATTTATGAAAGGAGAGACGACCATATTATCAAACCTTGGCAACAAAATTATCGCCACTTTATCGGCACCAAACTGCTGCTAAAGTGCCCATAATAGGTTTGATAATATGCTCTATAGAATTCCAATCGAAGCTCATGTTAGATGTGAAGGACATCTAACATGACTTTCGATTGGAATTCCATAGAGCATATTATCAAACCTATTATTCCCACTTTAGCGAAACTTTCCTGCCGATAAAGTGGCAATAATTTTGTCGCCCAGGCTTGATATTATGGCCCAGAGTTTTAATGTTTTCTCTCTCTCTCTCACTCTCTGTGACATCATTTCTCTTTCTCTCTTAAACTTAGACACTGCTGTCTGCTTGGACGTGTAGAAGAATTGTTGAACTTAAGTTGTGAAGTCTACTTTCTAATGTGTTTGGCAGCAAGGTTTATACAACGGTAAGCACCGAGGCCTGGATCTACAAATCCTTCAAAGGAATGCATTAGAAATGATTCGGCATAACGGGCGTTAGTAACGCAGTAGGCACTTCCATATAGACACCACTTGAACGCGGCACTATAACAAGTAAAATGTACCAGGTACACTGCACTCGTAAAACTGTAGTGTTAGCTTTATTTGTGAAACGAGAGAGGGCTATATTATCAAGCCTTGGCGACAAAATTATCGCCACTTTATCAGCAGCAAACTGCTGCTAAAGTGGTTATAGTGGGTTTGATCTATAATTACCTCAGAGCAATGACAACAGATAGGCTGCAACAGTCTGACAAACAGATCCACAACCTTATTACGCCACTTTTTAGTCACTTTTAACATGAGTAAAGTGACGCAAGGAAAAAATCTCAACTCCAGACTCTGCGACACAGTTTTAATGTTGTTTTCTCTCTCTCTCACTCTCTGTGACATCATTTCTCTTTCTCTCTTAAACTTGGACACTGCTGTCTGCTTAAGCATGTGGAAGACACCACTTGAACGCAGCACTATAACAGAACTGGAATGTACGAGTCACCCTGCACACGTAAAACCATAGAATGAGCAAAACTTGTAGGGGCATAGTATCAAGAACAGCGATAAAACTATCGCCATTTCAGCGGCAAGAAATTGCCGCTAAAGCGGCGATAATGAGCTTGATAATATGCCCTTGTAAATTCCTATAGTTGCCCAGGTTATCACCAGAACCTGCACTCTGTCACACTCCGACTCACCTGAGTATCCAGACAGTTCTGTTGAATTCTGAAGTCAGTTCGCACCCACCCTGAAACCTCTTGTTCCAGCACACTATTTGTACACAGTGTGCAAAGATAAGAAGCTCAAGGGAAGGGGGAAGTGGATAAAGTAACAAAAGCGAGATAACACTGCTCCTCTAAGAGATCACGACTGCTGATGAGGCGTGCACTGGAGCTCAGCCAAGTCGGGTGTCTTATCTCGTACCTAGTAAGACATAAATAAAAGAACAGTTAAGTAACAACTTTCCTAACCTAACACTTGATTTCTCCTACTAGCTGTCAGGATTCTCTGTTCTACTAAATACCTCTCTATTCCCAGTCTTTTGTTTCCAGGCAGGTTTTCAAACAAGGGTGTGGTTTTCTACAAGCCAAGGTTGTGGTTTTCTACTAGGCGTTACTCCCTACTTAGATAACAAAAAGAAACCACTGTCACGTTTTACATATGTTCATACATAAACAATAAAACATTTGTATGGTTGATATTTGCTTCTCCCAACTCACTTTAACTCAGTCTTTAAATTGTAATAAAAAATAACACGAAGTATTTATGAATCTTGCGCAGTGTTGTTACATCAAAACACAGCAGGTAAGTCTTTCAGAGGGATAAACAAACTGTATGAGTCTTGGTTTAAATGTGAGCCTTACAAGATTCAAGTACCAGTTCGAATCGCAATGTTCCAACAAAGAAACAACTGTAAACAATGTCCTGTTCCTTTATCACAATTGTATGTGTTTAAATCCTTGGACCGTATGCAAGAAGAGGCTTCGAAGGGTAAATTATATTAATGTACTTACTTGCCAAGCAGGGATTTATGCGTTAGCTAACCTAGACCTTTTTCTCTTTTGTTGTAGGATGTTTCGCTTTATAGGGGGACCAGAACCAAGAAGAGCCGGAAACAGCAGGAAGGAAATCGGAGCTGATCCAGACCCAAGAAGATGCAGGTCCGGAGAGGAGCGAGGATCGCTGAAGAGAACAAGCGCCGAAGACCAAAGGAGCTGCGGAGCCGAGGAACAGGCTCTCAAACGAGTGGGAAGGTAAGACGAGCACAAGCACCTGGTAGCGCTCGGGGCTGCCTTTTTATAGTCAGCAAAAGGGTGTGGTTCATATGCGCTGCACATTGCCCATGGAAGACGTGCTGCGCTTCAGTTTTTATGCAAATCATAAACACGTGGCATAACGATATGAAAGAACACATGGCAAGAAGGGAAAGAAAACAAAAAGCCTTAGCAAATCAAACTCAGCATTCCTGGCAACATATAAGACTAAGGCTGTGTGGGTGATTATAATGTGCATACATCAACGTTATAATACAAATCAGAACAGTTAATGCATGACAAAGAAGACCATTACTTTAATGAGAGGGGACAAGCCCTTTGCTGTGCACAAACCCTAACAGTCGCCTCCCTCAAAAGCCTGGGCGAGGTTTCCCTGGATGTTTTAAGTAAAACCTTCTTAGTAACCGTGGGGCGTGTACGTAAGAAGCTGGTTCCCATGAATTTTCTGTCTCATCATAACCTTTCCATTCTATTAAATAAAACAAGCGCTCATGAATTCTCTTAGCATCTTTTATACTTTGGACCTCGTATTCTAGGTTTTCTTTAATTGGGATGGGTGGGGGTGGAGGTTCAGCCCGGGTTTGAGGGTTATATGGTTTGAGCAAGAATACATGGAATGTGGGGTGTACTGGGTATTCGCTAGGTAAGTCCAATTTTACTGTTACCGGATTCACAATGGCTGTGACACTAAAGGGCCCTATAAAGCGTGGTTGTAACTTTCGAGACCCTCCAATGTTTAAGTTCCTTGTAGAAAGCCATACCTTATCTCCGATCTGATATGTTGGTGCCTCTGTTCTGTGTTTGTCTGCTTGCTTCTTCATGCGTTCTTTATACACCCCTAAGTGTTTCCTGGCCTTTTCCTGAATGTCATTTAACCTTGTTAGCCTATCAGTTACTTTTGGAAGAAGAGACTCTTCTACCAGAATGGGTAAAGTTCTTGGGTGATAACCCTGCATAAAATAGAATGGAGTACAATGTGTTGCAGCATGTTCAGTATTGTTATAAACAAATTCTGCAACAGGTAAAGCTTCTTACCATTCACTCGTGTATTCTGCCAACAAGCATCGTAGTGTTTGGAGAAGGGTCTGGTTCAATCTTTCTGTCTGTCCATCTGTTTCTGGATGGAAAGCTGTGGATAATGCTACTTCTATTTTCAATTTATCACATACACTTTTCCAAAACCTGGAATTGAATTGGCTACCTCGATCAATAATCACCTTGCTCGGCAAACCGTGTAAAAGAAGTACTTCTTTTAGAAAAATATCTGCAAATTCTACTGCTGTGGGCCATTTCTGTAAAGGTACAAAATGTGCCATTTTAGACAAATAATCAACAATTACTAATACTGTAGAGAACAATTTTACAGGTGGTAGGTTTACTACAAAGTCTACACTTACTGTGTGCCATGGTTGTGTGGGTGATGGCATTGGTACCAATAATCCGGCAGGAGCCTTGTGTGACGATTTGTGTCTAGCACAAATAGGACAAGTGTTGACAAATTGTTTAATGTCCTTAATCATAGTGAACCACCAAAAGTGTTTTCGAATATTTTCTAGAGTTTTTACCCATCCAGGATGTGCTGCCAAAGCTGAAGCATCATGCCAAGTTATAACCTGTGCTTGTAGTTCTGGAGTTGGCACATGAAGCATGGAATCATGGTATAATAAACCACGTTGGATGGTATTATGTGATCTCTCTAACCAATCTTGAGGATCTGCTTGCAAATGTGCTGTGTATAGGTCTTTCATAAAATCCTTCTATTGTATTGGTGCTAGAATGTTTTGGGGTGCAATAATAGGTTCTCTTATCTTTTCTTGTTTTGTCTCTAAGGTATGTCCATATTTAGATAATACATCTGATTGGATTTGTTTAGTACCTGGTCTGTAAGTAATGACGAAATCAAAGGCACTAAAGAAATTCAACCAGCGATTTTAGCGTGGTGTTAGGGCTTTATTAGAACCAAAGAAATGCAGGTTCTTATGGTCACTAAAGATGGTAATGGGGAACTTTGCTCCCATTAAATGGTGTCTCCACTCAGTAAATGCTACTTTAATAGCTAGGAGTTCTCTTTCAGCTATGGTATAGTTTTGTTCAGCTGGTAGTAATGTTTTAGAATAGAAGGCTATTGGATGTAATTGACCGTCCACAGCCTCCCGTTGTGATAGAACTCCTCCGAGTGCTACCTGTGAAGCATCTGCCTCTACATAAAATGGAAGGTCTGGGTCAGGGTGTTTCAGGACTGAAGCTGACGTGAATTTGTGTTTTTTACAGTTGAAAATCTTGCGAAGCCTCGTGATTCCAAACAAACCATTGAAATTTCCGCAGCAATGTGGTAATAGGGGCCATAGTGTCTGCAAAATGGGAAATAAACCTCCTATAAAAGTTGGCAAAGCCTAGAAACCTTTGCACTTCCTTCAAATAAGTGGGTTCTGACCTATCAGTAATTGCACAAACTTTCCTAGTGTCCATGATAATTACTTGAGGTGACAAACAATATCCCAGAAAATCTCCTGTGCTTGCATTGAACATACACTTTTCTAGTTTAGCAAAGAGGTGATGTTCTTTTAATTTTGTCAAGACTGCTCCCACATGTTGTGTATGTTCTTCCTGATTTTTCGAGTAGATGAGGATGTCATCAATGTATACTATTACGCATACATCCCAGAATTCGTGTAACACCAAGTCGGGTGTCTTATCTCGTACCTAATAAGACATAAATAAAAGAACAGATAAGTAACAACTTTCCAAGCCTAGCACTTGATTTCTCCTACTAGCTGTCAGGATTCTCTGTTCTACTAAATACCTCTCTATTCCTGCTCTTTTGCTTCCAGGCAGGTTTTCAAACAAGGGTGTGGTTTTCTACAAGCCAAGGTTGTGGTTTTCTACTAGGCGTTACTCCCTACTTAGATAACAAAAAGAAACCACCGTCACATTTTACATATGTTCATTCATAAACAATAAAGTATTTGTATGGTTGATATTTGCTTCTGAATGTATACAAAAAGGGGGGAGAGGGGATCTTTATAGATCCAGAGGGCCAAATTACCACTCGAGACAAGTGGAAGGTCCAGGTCACAGTTTGGGCCCTCAGATAACTGGTACCAAAGAGGGGACTGGGCTGTTCCTGGGTTCAAGGTGCAGGTCACTGGGGGGTGGATATGTGGAGGTGGTTAAATGGTGACCTACCAGTGAGTATCCATTTTGTTGGATATGTTGGCCTCACACACCCTTGCAGGTGTCATGCTTCATCATAGGCAATGCTCCTCGTTGGGTGGGCGGTGCAATACCCAACAGGCTACACCTCAAAGAGGGGCTCTTTGGCGGAGATCTTTTTATCCAACTGCCCTTGGGTGAAGTGTGGGTGAGGGGCCAGAGAAGTAGTAGACACTATGTGAAATTTAAAATAACGCAGGGGTACCAGAAGGAACTTTATTTGGGTGGTCCCGTGCGCTAACTAAAAACAACAGTTAGTCTAGGAGGTCTGGAAAGTGATGTTTTCCGCACTCAAGACTGTACTAGTAAATGAGGGTTGTGGTCGACATGTTTCTCGCTCAGAGCTTATTTACCCGCGATTCATCAGGACCTTTAGAAAAAGTACTCGTTGCCTACAGTATTGCTGATCTATCTAAGTATCAGTGCTTACATATACAGTTAGGAAATGGAGTACCTGCATATACATTGTTCCATGCCTGGGTTTGGAAACAAAAGGAGAAGGTAGGGGGTTATATATCTCTCAAGCAGGTACAGTACAGTGATCCACATATGTTATGACCTGGTGCATTCAGGGGCATGCTAGTGTTGGTGACTCCTAGCACGTGGTGAAAGTGATACATTTCCAAATGGAGCAATAGTGAGTGACATGCTCACATGTGTAGGAAAGGAGACGTTTCTTGAGACATTAAAAACAAGAAGAGCAACAGCGTTAAAAGTTAAGAAACAGCAGTTCCGGTCTGCATGGGTCCAGAAGGACCTCATTTACCTAGAGGTCAATTGTAAAATGTAACAGCAGTGTCTGGCGGGATGGACATCGGTGAGTCAAGCCTCTGTAGCTAAGGCTGGAATGAAATTGAAATAAAGGAGGAATAGGGACAACAAACATATTTATTCACTTCAACCAACAGTCGGCCTTACTTGGTGATTCATCTAGCCTCACTGTGTCTTAGTTATGCCGGTATCTACTTAGATAGTATGGTGCAGTTGAATAGGCTGTTTTAAGAGTTCGATTATATAACCTGTCACTACTTATCTGGGAGTGGGTCAGGGCATCAGGTTAAAGAGTGACTTAGGTTGTTCCCAGTGTGTGTGTCCACCCGGTCTTGCTACCCCTCATAAAGGGAAGCAGGACATGTGAGCGCATCCATCACGGTACTAGATAAGTAACATGACCGGTCAAGATACCACGGTGACCCTGCTCGGTCAGAGTCACAATTCACAATTTGTTTATAACATTGTTTAAGTTCTTTTTCCAGTTCTAGTATAGTTATAATTGAGTTTCGTTTATATTTATTGTTTAATAAAAGTTCATTAAAAATAAAGTACATACTTCTTTTATTTTGTGGGGGAGGGGTATGACGACCCACAATATAAATAATGTTTAAATACTATAGTAAGATAGTCAAGACTAGGATTGAAAACTACTGAGTTCTACTAAAATGTCAGTGGACGAAGTATGTAATCAACGTTTGGCTCCTCTGCACTACCTTTCAAATAAATATATATAAAATATGACTATTAATACTGTACAAAAGTACAGTAGCGGATGACACGAACCGGGAAAAGAAAGCGACAGATTTACTAACTGATATAAAGAAAGGTTTGCTTGTTAAATTTGAAGAAAAAGAAAACATGGGCTTCGAAACGACGCTGAGCATGCAAAGACAGTACAACTGCTACACCAAATAAAAGGAAAGCTTTTCATACTATCATAGAAATGAAGGAGCATATTATCAACAAAAGGCAATACATTATCGCCGCTTTTATCGACAGGAAACTGCAGATAAAGGGGCGATAATGTGCTTGATAATAGGCCCTTGTAACTTCCTATAGCAGCCCAGGTTCTGGTGTTAACCTCGGCTCCTATGGTTATTCACAAGGGCATATTATCAAGCCCATTATCACCGCTTTATCGACAGTTTTCTGCCGATAAAAGCGACGATAATGTATCGCCTTTTGTTGATATTATGGCTCATTGCTCTTTTTTTGACCAGTAAAGGTGCATATTATCAAAGACCGGTGTTAAAATTATCGCCGTTTTATTGGCAGGAAACTACCGATAAAATGGCGATAATGAGCTTCATAATACAGCCTTGTTATTTCCCATGGAATATGACTATTAATACTGTACAAAAGTTAAGCAGCGGATGACACACACGAACCGGGAAAAGAACGTGACAGATTTACTAACTGATATAAAGAAAGGTTTGCTTGTTGAACTCGAAGAAAAAGAAAACGTGGGCTTCGAAACGACGCTGAGCATGCGAAGAGAGTACAACTGCTACACCAACAAAAAAAGGAAACCTTTAAATACTATCATAGAAATGAACGAGCATATCATCAACAAAAGGCGATAAAGTATTGCCGCTTTTATCGACAGGAAACTGCAGATAAAGCGGCGATAATGGGCTTGATAATAGGCCATTGTAACTTCCCATAGCACCCCAGGTTCTGGTGTTTTCCCGAGCTCCTATGGTTATTCACAAGGGTTTATCAAGCCCATTATCGCCGCTTTATCGGCAGTTTCCTGCCGATAAAAGCGACGATAATGTGTCGCCTTTTGTTGATTATATGGCTCATTGCTCTTTTTTTGACCAGTAAACTTAGGTGCATATTATCAAGGACCGGTGTTACAATTATCGCCGTTTTATTGGCAAAAAACTGCTGATAAAACGGCGATAATGACCATGATAATACGGCCTTGTTATTTCCCATAGAAGCCCATGTTAACACCAGAACATAGGCTTCTATGGTAATTAACGTATTATCAAGCCCACCCTCCCAACATTAATAAAAAACCATAGGCCCTTGAAAATTCCCATAGCAGCCCAAGTTCTCATGTTAACCGGGGCTGCTATGGTTATTCATAAGGGCATATTATCAAGCCCATTATCGCAGCTTTATCGGCAGTTTCCTGCCAATAAAAGCGACGATAATGTATTGCCTTTTGTTGATAATATGGCCCATTGCTCTTTTTTTTACCACTAAACTTAGGTGCATATTATCAAGGACTGGTGTTAAAATGATCGCCGTTTTATTGGCAGGAAACTGCAGATAAAACGGCGATAATGACCTTCATAATACGGCCTTATCATTTCCCATAGAAGCCCATGTTAACACCAGAACATAGGCTTCTATGGGAATTAACAAGTCAAGTCAAGTCAAGTCAAAGAATTTATATAGCGCACTACATACCCAGAGGGTCTCAAGGCGCTTAGGAAGGGGACGAGGATTACTTGTCAAATATCCATGTTTTAAGTTGCTTTCTGAATGCTAGGTGGTTCTGGGTAAGGCGAAGGTAAGTGGGGAGTGAGTTCCATGTTCTAGCAGCCAGGTATGAGAAGGATCTGCCTCCCATGGTGGTCTTGTTGATGCGAGGTACAGTGGCGAGGGCTTGGCTGGAAGAACGTAGTTGGTGGGAGGGGGTGTAGAAGGACAGTCGTGAGTTGAGACATTCTGGTCCGATTTCGTAGAGTGATTTGTGTGCGTGGGTTAGCAGTCGGAAAGTGATTCTCTTATTGACGGGTAGCCAGTGGAGGTCTTTCAGGTGACCAGAGATGTGTTCGTTGCGTGGGATGTCTAATATGATCCTGGCTGAGGCGTTTTGGATTCGTTGGAGTTTCTTCTGGAGTTTAGCGGTGGTACCTGCGTAGAGGGTGTTTCCGTAGTCCAGTCGGCTCGTGACCAGAGCATGGGTGACAGTTTTCCTGGTTTCGGTGGGGATCCAGCGAAATGTTTTTTTGAGCATGCGAAGAATGTTGAAGCAGGATGAGGATACGGCGCTGACTTGTCTATTCATTGAGAGTGAAGAATCCAGGATGACGCCTAGGTTCCGTGCGTGGTCTGTCGGGATGGGTGCTTTTCCAAGGGCTTCCGGCCACCAAGAGTCATCCCATGCAGAGGGGGATGTACCTAAGATGAGGACTTCTGTTTTATCTGAGTTCAGTTTCAGACGGCTGTGTTTCATCCATTCGGCAACTTCTTTCATTCCTTCATGTAGGTTAGTTTTGGCGGTGCTGGGGTCATTGGTGAGAGAAAGGATTAGTTGAGTGTCATCCGCGTAAGAGATGATGTTGAGGTTGTGTTGGCGGGCGATGGCCGCGAGGGGGCTCATGTATACGTTGAAGAGGGTGGGGCTGAGTGAGGATCCTTGTGGTACGCCACAGATGACTTCAGTGGCCTCGGACTTGAATGGTGGAAGGCGGACTCTCTGGGTTCTTCCGGTGAGGAACGAGGTGATCCATTCAAGTGCTTTTCCTTGTATTCCGATGTTACTGAGGCGTTGTAAAAGGGTGCTGTGGCAGACTGTGTCGAAGGCTGCAGAGAGGTCGAGGAGGATGAGGGCGACTGTGTCTCCATTGTCCAGTAGAGTTCGAATGTCGTCTGTTGCTGCGATGAGGGCGGTCTCAGTGCTGTGTTTTGCTCGGAAGCCAGATTGTGAGGAGTCGAGGGATTTGTTGGCTTCGAGGAAAGCGGCGAGTTGGTTGTTGACAGCTTTCTCGATTACTTTGGCCGGGAATGGAAGGAGCGAAATGGGGCGGTAATTTTTGAGTTCGGTGGGGTCCGCTGTGGGTTTTTTCAGAAGGGCGGTGAGTTCAGCGTGTTTCCAGTTTTCCGGGAAGGTGGCAGAGTTGAAGGAGCAATTGATGACGTCTCGGAGGTGCGGTGCTATGACGGAGTCTGCTTTGTTGAAGATGTGGTGAGGACATGGGTCTGTGGGGGATCCTGAGTGGATGGAGTTCATCAGGCGGATGGTGTCCTCAGTGGAGATTGGGTTCCAGTCGTTAAGGGTGTTCACGGGGGAAGAGTGTTCAGCATAAGGTTGGGTGGGTTGGTCTCCGGGTTGGTTGTCGAAGCTGTTGTGGATGTCTGCAATCTTGTTGTGGAAGAATGAGGCTAGGGAGTCGCAGAGGGCTTGAGAGGGGGTGATGTCGTTGGAGTTGGCCGAGGGATTGGAAAATTCCTTGACGATGTTGAAAAGTTCCTTGCTGTTGTGGGCGTTGTTGTCAAGTCGATCCTTGAATGCTGTTTTCTTGGCCTTTCGGATTAGTTGGTGGTGAGTGCGGGTGGCGTTTTTGAAGGCGTCCTTGGTGCTAGTGGTTGGGTCTTTTTTCCAGGCCTTTTCAAGGGAGCGGCAGAGTTTCTTGGACTTCTTAAGATCATCGTTGAACCATGAGGCCTTCTTGTTGCCAGGTTTGCTTTGACGTTTTTTCAGTGGTGCTAAGGTGTCGGCGGTGTTGGATAACCATAGGGTGAAGTTGGCGGCGGCTTGGTCTGGGTTAGAAGAGTGGGCTGGGGTGTTTAGAAGGAGTGATGAGGAGATCTGGTCGGTGGTGATTTTGTTCCAGTTTCTTTGCAGAGTTGGTTGGAGGTGGTTGGTGGGTTTTGGCTTGTTGTAGGTGAAGTGAACGCAGCTGTGGTCAGTCCAGAGGAGATCCGTAGTGTGGCTGAAGGAGACATGATTGCTGGAGGTGAAGATGGGGTCGAGAGTGTGACCTGGGATGTGGGTGGGGGAAGTGACCAGTTGTTTAAGTCCGAGGTTGGCGAGGTTGTCCAAGAGGGTGGTGGTGTTGCGGTCGTTGATCTTTTCAAGGTGAAAGTTGAGGTCTCCCAGAAGGATGTAGTCTTTGGAGGGGAGCGCGTGAGGAGTGATGAAGTCCGTGATGTCTTCACTAAATTTTGCGCGGGGTCCTGGTGGTCTGTAGAGGAGGGTGCCTCTGAGTGTGGTCTTGGGGTCGATGTGGATCTGGAAGTGAAGGTGTTCGGAGTTGGCGAGGTTGGCGTCAGAGCTGGTTGAGATGCGGATTGATTTCTTATGGACGATAGCGATTCCTCCTCCTGTGTGGCCGGTACGGTCCTTGCGAGTGATCTTATAGTCTTCAGGGATGGCGAGACTGCGGGGAGTACGACCGTAACCCCCCCCCCCCAAATACTTCAAAATAAAACTAGAGGAGTTCCGTTCCCCAGTGCTCAGGGCACCTTACAAGCCCCCATTATGCAGAAAAGTTGACCCCGTAATTTCCCCCCGGGACCTAATATATAAAACAGACTTTTACTTTTTTTTCAACTTTTCCACCGCGTACAACTACTGCATGAGTACCCCGCCATTTTTTATTTAAAAAGAAATAAAAATTGAGCCTAAAGATCCATGTACCACCCCCTGAGCAAGACTATAGGCTCAGAATGTTATTACCCTGCCCCGTTTCCTTATTTCTCAACTTTGTTTTTCTGTTTTCTTCTGACTCTGCTCTCCCGACAAACAACATGGCTGCCAACACTGCCTGGTTTGGAGTATTAACAGCCAATCAGCATGCAGCTCCTGCTCGTAATTGTAGGTATTTCCATACGCGTACGCCACGATTTTTCTTTAAAAATTAAATAAATAAATAGAGCCTAAACATCCATGTACGACCCCCTGAGCAAGCCTAGAGGGTCAGAATGTCTCTACCCTACCCCCGTCCCTTATTTCTCAACATTGTTTTACTGTTTTCTTGTGACTCAGTTCTAGCGAGGCACAAGATGGCCGCCAACACTTCCTGGTTTTGAGTGTTGACAGACAGTTCAGAGCCAATCAGCATGCAGCTTGCACTCGTAATTGAACAGATTTCGGTACGCGTGCTGAACTCCAGCTCTAGATACTGCTATGATTTTACTTGCAATTTTCCCAGAAACTACTGAACGGATTTACACCATTTAACAAAAAGCACAATCTGCGAACAGAACTCAACCTCTCTGCCAAATTTCGTGTAATTCCGTTCAGCCGTTTGGGCTGTAGGCCTGGCTAAATGTCCCTATGAAAAATTACATGGGGAAAACATGTTTTGGGACCCCCTTTTTTCTCGGCCCCTGCTTGATGAATCACCCCCAAACTTTCAGGGAAGGAGTGGAACCGAGCAGGCCATTTTCTTGGAGAAATTCACGAAGATTCGTCCACCAGCGCCAAAGTTATTCCAAATAAAATGTTGTGGATTTCCTATGGAAACTAGGTCCTAACTATAACTATCTACTGGTGACCGCCCCCTTTTTACAACACTCTGCAATGCAGCTCCGTGGCACTTACTGGAGGTACCTGTTGGACTAGTTGGTCCCGAGGGGACCTCTGGATTGAAGAGGAATTAGTTCCCCAACTTAAAACGAGCCACAGGGCATGTTTGCACACATATCACCTTAAGCCCCCCCCTACCATCACCACTGTGCAAACGCGCCCTGTAGCGCGTTCTAAGTTGGGGGATTAGGTCCCCTTGCATACTGGGGGTCCATGAGGGCCAACTAGCCCACCAGGAACCTCCAGTATGTGCCAGGGGGCTGCGTTGCAGAGGGTGTAAAAAGGGGCATGGCCTCATTACACCTCTCTGCAACGCAGCCCCCTGGCGCGTTTGCAGAGGGCGAACTAATTCCCCTTGCATACTGGGGGCACTGGGGGCCAACTAGCCCACCAGGTACCTCCATTATGTGCCAGGGAGCTGCGTTGCAGAGAGGTGTAAAGAGGCCATGCCCCTTTTTACACCTCTCTGCAACGCAGCCCCCTGGCACGTTTGCAGAGGGGGAACTAAATCCCCTTGCATACTGGGGTCCCTGGGGGCCAACTAGCCTGCCAGGAACCTCCAGTATGCGGCTGGGGGCTTTGTTGCAGAGAGGTGTAATGAGGCCACGTCCATTTTTACACCTCTCTGCAACGCAGCTCCTTGGCGTGTTTGCAGAGGGAAAACTATTTCCCCTTGCATACTGGGGGTCCTTGGGTGCCAACCTGCCCACCAGGAACCTCCAGTATGTGCCAGGGGGCTGCATTGCAGAGAGGTGTAATGAGGCCACTCCCCTTTTTACATCTCTCTGCAACGCAGCCCCCTGGCGCGTTTGCAGAGGGGGAACTAATTCCCCTTGCATACAGGGGGTCCCTTGGGAAAACTAGCCACCAGGAACCTCCAGTATGCATCAGGGGGCTGTGTTGCAGAGAGGTGTATTGAGGCCATGAGCCTTTTCACACTTCTCTGCAATGCAGCCCCCTGGCCCATACTGGAGATGGGCAGTTGGCCCCAGGGACCACCAGTATGCAAGGGGAATAAGGTCCCCCTCTGCAAACATGCCAGGGGGCTCATTCGCATAGAGGTGCCGGGAGGGGGCGTGGCCTCCTCCCGATCCCGTTTTTCTTTTTAATTTACTTTTAAGAAGGGGGGCTGTGTAGCCCCCCTTCTTTTTCTTTTGTTTTTGGCCTTGAGGACCCCATTCCCCAGGGCCTGCCCCCAATTTTTAATTAAAAAAAAAATTGGGAAGGGGGCCACATGGTCCGCTCCCAAGGCCATACTTTGCCCCGGGGACCCCATCCCCCGGGGCATGGGCCTTTTTTTAATTTATTTTTTTAATTAGGAGGGGGTCTGCTTTGGCCCCCTCCTGTGGCCACTTTTGGCCCCGGGGACCCCATCCCCCAGGGCCAGCCATTTTTTACATTAGTTTTTTTCTTTTTTGGGAGAGGGGCCGTGTGGCCCCCCTCCCGGGCCACTTCTGGCCCTGGGAACCCCATCCCTGGGCCTGGCCCTCCTCGTTGGGGGCCGTGGGGGGTTCCCAAGCCCCCCATGGTCCCTGCTATCTCCGCACATTCTGCGGGAGCCGGCATTGCTTTTCTGCTTGGGGAGCAGCTAACATGATGCTCCCCATGCAGAAAAGCAATCCACTTTGATTTTGGAAAGAGAGAGCAGGTTTCCTGCTCTCTCTTTCAAAAACCAAAGCAGTTTGCTATGGTAGGGTGAGAGCTGTCTAATATTCACTACAGATGCATTGTCTTCGTTCCTTCCCTCATTTTCATCTATTTCACAGTCTCGTGCCTCTCCTGCAATTTGCCATTTTGATTACACCATGGATCCTATGGACCGATAATTAACATATGCTTGCCTGCTTACTTCACCCTTATCAGGGGTAAGTACTGATACATGTCCTTAACTTTTCAATTGTTTCGTGTCTGAATCCAATCACCTCGAGTTTTAAGTCTTATTCGATGATTTCTTTAATAAACCCCTTACAGGTCCCAACGGGGAACCCTGTAAGTTTTTACTGGCTTTCACTTATACCTCACGGTGTCACCAATTTCTCGTTACTGAGCAGCGCAAGCGCCCTACAGGTACACCAATACACAGTTCCTTACGACACTGCCTGACTACATTACAATATGTATCTCCCTTGCTGGCCCTCTAGCTAACATGTGCTTATCACACTTCATAGGTGTCCCTATACTGACCAGTCCTGAGGAGACCCGACATCCATTACTGGTCAAAACGTCGTCGACAGCTAAAAAGAGACAGACCATGCACAATAGTTGCTTACACTTTCCAACTGCTGTATATTGATTGTTTATACCTTACTTGGTCACCTCTTTGAAACCAAATATAAACTAGAAACCTCCTGCTTTCTACACACTATTACTTCTCACTTTAGTAGTATAGGTTTGTTTTCTTACATATTCACTTGGGACACACCATCACTATGTTATTATTTGTATGTATATAATATTGGATATGCTTTGCAAAAATTGTTTATGAATATTTACATAAACTATGCAAATTGATGATCAGATTCACCAAGTGTGTATACAGCTTCCTATTTTGACATCCCACATATCACCCACATTGCCATTGTGTCTTACACTTATCAGAAAACATATATATCTATCCACGGGAGCCATTGTTGTTTTCATAAAAATTTATACCCAGGCTCCAAGTGAGTAGGGTTCCCTTGTTTTCTTTCCCACTACCATAGAAAACAGCAGTGTCCCGGTGGTAGGCACCCCGGGACACTGCAGGTGCTGGCCCTGGGGGGTGGCGGTCCCAGGGCCATCAAAGGCTCCAGGAGGGGGGCCGCGTGGCCCCCCTCCCAACAGTTAAAAGCCCCGGGGGGTGGTGGTCCCTTGGGCTGGGGAGTCGATCACGGACCCCCCTATTTTGATTATTAGTGCCCCGGGGAGGTGGCGGTCCCCGGGGCATGTGGGAGGCTTGAGCCTCCACACAGGTTTTTTTAATTAAAAAAAGAAGCCCCAGGGGGTGGCAGTCCCTGGGGTTGTGGGGGGGCCGTGCGCCCTGCATACTTTTCATGGAAGCCCCAGGGGGTGGCGGTCCCTCTGGGCCCCCCATTATTACTAATAAAAAAAACCCTGGGGTGGCGGCCCACCCTATTAAAATAAGCCCCCTCTGGGCCCCCCTTTAGAAGGAGTCATCTGTCCCCGGGATTTGGCCCCCCCCCCACCCGGGGCTAAAAAAAATGCTTTTTTATTATCGGCAGGGTACGCGTACGTTTGCGTATCCCGCGATTTTTTCAAAAGAAAAAATTGGGGGGGCCTTGGGGGCCCTCGTGGGACCCCCTAAGCAGGCCTAGGGGGTCAGGGTGTTCCTACCCTGCCCCCTTTTCGTGTTTTTCGTCTTTCTTTTTCTGTTTTCTTGTGCCTCGGTTCTACCGAGGCACAAGATGGCTGACAACAGTTCCTGGTTTGGAGTGTTGACAGACAGTTTACAGCCAATTAGCATTCAGCTCGTGCTCCTAATGGTACGCGTACTGTCCTCGGATGGTACGCGTACGGTACAACTTCGCCAATATATCTATGATTTTACTTTTGATTTTCTAAGGAACTACTGAACGGATTTACACCATTTAACAAAAAGCGTAATCTGCGAACCAAACTCTACCTTTTTGCCAAATTTGGTGTAATTCCGTTCAGCAGTTCAGGGTGTAGCCTCATTTAAAGGTGGGGAAAACATGTTTTGGGCCCCCCTTTTTTCTCGGCCCCCACTTGATAAATCACCCCGAAACTTTCAGGGAAGGAGCAGAGCGGAGCAGGCCATCTTCTTTGAGAATTTCGCAAAGATTCATCGACCGGCGCCAAAGTTAATCCAGATAGAATTTTGCGAATTTCCTAGGTCCTAACTATAACTACCTACTGGCGATCGCCAGTAGGTAATATATATATATATATATATATATATATATATTAGAAATCCACTCTCCACGCCATATCTCTGGCGCTCATCACGAATGAGAGAAATGGACACCTTGCTTCAGTCCGCAGCCGCTGGTAAATTTCTTTATTTATTTTCTAGTGCATTGCTCTGATGAAAACCAAAGGCGTTTCGGCGATCCCAGTCACCTTGCTCGCTGGTAATTCATGCAAAAAACCCTCCACATATTTAAATTATAAACTCCCCAGTGATTGGTCACAACCATAAAGTAAACATAACTTATAATGCTTGACCTTAGTGCAGCGTTCAACACTGTAGCTCATTCCATCTTGCTACAGTGTCTGAACAAAGCCGGGTTTACGGAGTCAGCGCTTAGATGGCTTAAAGCATTCCTTACGGACCTTACGTAAGGAATGCTTACGGTAGCTTTCAGGTCCAAAGGGGCTCATTTAAATCCTCTGCCATTGCACTCGAACAGGGAGTGCCTCAGGGCTCGGCTTTAAGCCCTAGCCTGTTCAATCTTTATATGGCCCCCTTGGCAGAAGTCGTGCAGGCGTTTGGAGTTGATTTAGTTTCTTTTACGCCGACGACACCCAACTGCTGATCTCCCTGTCCCAAGCCCCTAACACAGCTGCCTCCAACTTCAAGGCCTGTATGCAGGCCTTAGCAGGTTGGATGAACTCACATTGCCTAAAACTCAATGGCTCCAAAACTGAGGTTGTGGTGATCGGAGGGAACAACTCTAGCTGGACAGGAGATTGATGGCCAGCTTGCCTAGGCCCCACGCCCAACCCCAGCGAGGAGGCAAAGAATTTGGGAATCTGGGTTGATCCCAACTTGTCTTATGAGGGCCATGTAAATCGCCTAGTGGGAAAATGCTTCGGCATACTAAAAACCCTCAACCGCACTCTGGATTTACTACCGTTAGAGGCCCGGTGTACCCTGACTCAAGCCCTGGTTACGTCCCGCATGGACTACGGGAATGTGCTACTCTTGGGTACCTCTGAAAAAAACCTTAAACGATTGCAAGTCCTCCAAAATACCGCGGCCAGACTAGTGTTAAGACTCCCTAAAAGAGCAGCCTCCCAGCCTGCCTTGACCTCGCTACACTGGCTTCCGGTCAGAAAGAGAGTGCTATACAAAGCACTCCTAATATGCCACAGGATTGTTTGGCATAAGGCTCCATCTTATCTTTCTGACCTGATTCAGACTTACGAACCCATCAGAGAATTACGCTCAACAGGAGCAAGGCTATTAAAAACTCCCCGTGTCAAAAAAGCAAAAATGGGCGGACGCTCTTTCAGACTATTGGCAGCCAGCAATTGGAATAAACTCCCTATCAACCTGAGGCTAGAAGGATCTGAAATCAAGTTCCGAAAACTTCTAAAGACATACCTGTTTAAAAACTAGCCATCTCTCTGTCCGTAGGTGGGTACCGCTTCTCTATTTTGGTTTTTTTCTCTCCGCAGCGCGGGGACACGCCGTGAAGGCGTCACCAGGCGCTCTATAAATCGCTTTATTATTATTATTATTATTATTATTAAACAAAGTACTACATTTTTTACATCGACTTTGAGGACGTATCTTCATATAGAAAGTACTCTTTCATTATTTCAATCTTTACATTCATTTGTAAACAAGTCACACAATAAATACATTTATATATATTAACTTATATAAATATAAAACTTATGGTAAAATTAGTCTTTTCATTTCCTGTGCAAATACGCATATGTGTGATTTCCTTCTTGTTAAAACAAAGATACATTATTATCCTTTTAGTATTTCATTGCTATGTTTAAAATCAAACAAATGGCGCTCACCCTGTCATGTGCAAAGTGCAATTTCTAAAGTGCTACCAGTAAATACTATTTCACATAGTGCAAAAAGTTGATCTCCCAGCCGGGAGTTTAGCAACCATCATACACTGAATCAAAATTAATGTATTTACATAAAAGGGAGGGAATCAGGGATATTAGGCAGACAAATGATTTCATTAACTTGGTTAATATCTGTACAAATACTTCTTTCTACTTATGGCATCCGAATTACCAGTTCAAATTTCAAAGTTCCTCTAATAAACCTGAACTTATGATTACTCTTATATCACGATTTAGTTAAATTTTTCTGCTTCCTACATTTCATGGGATAGAAATTCTAGTCAAAACGTAAATTGCAAAGGGGCTTGTATTCATCTGTCTATACTTTGCAATATATTATACTGTCGTGTTTAACCCATCCATTCTTTACACAGTTTCCGGCAACCTGGTACTTTGCATAAAAAAATAAATAGATACAAAAACATTCAGTGAATATAAAATCCAGATTAAAAGCCTTATTACAAATCTGTCCTGTTTAAAATTGAATTGATATAACAGGCTGGGATTTCTTTACTTCACTATCCTATTTGAATGTGAATTTTGTTGTGTAATGACTTATTAAAAAGAAATATATATTTTGTGCACTCTTTACAAGAAATGGTACAGGTCTTCACAGATATTAAGGCCCCGCGGGCTCTTAGTATCCAAGTTTACTATGTAACTGGTTTCTAGGCGACAAAGTTGTTTTTCTCTGTCACCTCCCCTTTTGTTATTCGGAACGCTATCAATGACAAAGTATCTGAGCACGTTCAAGTTGTTCCCATGTTCTGTTTTAACATGTCTAGCTACCGGGTACGTAGGGTCAGAATTTACTGTAGCCCTTAGATGTTGTAATATTCTTGCTTGTACTGGTAGCTTCGTACTCCCGACATATTTTAATCCGCATGTACAGGTTAAAACGTACACCGCATATTCAGTTTTACACGTAAATTGTCCTTTTATCTTAATTGGACGTTGTGAAAATACATTGATGTACTCTGCGGTATTAATGCCAAATTTGCAAGCCCGACATGAGCTGCATTTAAAAAAGCCATTCCGAGAGGGAAACCAGTTTGCTTTATTGAATACTTCTGGGCAGGTTTTGACTAAATCCGATCTCATAGAATGAGCTTTCCGAAAAGTAAAGTTGGATTTATGCACATAGATTTCATTGAGAACGCTGTCTGTCATCACTGTAGGCCATTCTCTATTCATTATTTTTCTAATGATTTGTGACTGCCTGCGGTAGGTGGATATGAATCTACAGGATTTACCTGAACTTTCCTTATCATTAATCTCGTTAAATGGAAAAGTATCTGCTTGGGTGGTAGTGTCTTGTTTCTTCTCCAATAATGTGCTTCTATCTACCATGTTGGCCTTGTATAGGGCTTTTTTTAGATTTTTCTCACTGTAGGCTCTCTCTACTAGCCTCTGTTTTGCTATTGAGATTGCCTCCTCGTAAGCAGCATCTGTACTACAGGCTCTCTTAATTCTTAGAAATTCACCGTAAGGTAAACTTGCTATGGTGTGGTGCGGGAGAAAGCTACTTGCGTGGAATAGGGTATTACCTGCTGTAGGTTTTTGGAAAAGGCTGGTTTCAATGACATTCGCCCTAATAGAAACCAAAATGTCAAGGAAGCTGATGGAAGTGGAATCTATATGGTGTGTGAATTCCAGATTAAGTGTATTTACATTGATAGTGTCAACAAATGTCTCTGCTTCCAATTCTGTACCCTTCCAGAGATGAAAGAGGATCAGTATCAGAGACCAATTCCAAGCTTTTAAAGATATCCAAGTGTTTCTAAAGATATTTATACACATATACTCACATGTGTGGAGTCAAAAATGGGAAGTACAAAGAAAGAGCATAAGTTAAAACATCCTACATATTTCGATCTTCATCATCATTATTCTAAATGGGACCCCAATTCCTCATCGTTATTGAGACCCTGGGGTGACTGGTGCCTAATTCGATAATGTATTGAGATTTTAGGGCACGTAATTTCCTGACCCTGTCTCCCCCACTTTCCCTTTTTGGTAGCTGGTACAAACAAAAAAATGTCAACAGATCTCAATTGCTATGGTGGCACTCTTCAAAATGGCGTGCCACCGGGTAAGTTTTGTCTCTCTTTGTTATCGCCCGCATATGTTCAAGCACCCGTTTCTTAGTAGCATTGATGGTGCTTCCAATATATTTCTTTTTGCAGGGACACTCTAGACAAATTATGGTGTACTCTGAATTACAATTAAGTAATTTATTTGTGTTTCTCATGCCCTTCCTTTTTTTACCAGGTATCTCACAAGATGTTTTTATATGGCTGTATTTGCACACCTTGCATTTCATACAAGGAAAGAACCCCTTTATAGGTTCTTTCTTTTTCGAAATGCCATCGAAGTGACTTGAGACCAATTGGTCTTTGCTGGATTTAGACCTCCTGTATGTTATAAGTGGTCTTATAGAAATGTGGTTTTTTAAGATGTTATCAGTCCTAAGAATATGCCAATTCTTGCGAAACATTTGTATAATTTTGGTCAACTGTGTATTGTAACGTGTGATCATATGCACGGGTTCGGGTGTAACTGGAACAAAAGTTCTTTTATTTGTCTTTGTTACCAGAAGATCCTTCCTTGAAATTACCTGAACTTTCCTAATGACAGTGTCTAAGGAGTTATCCGAGTAGCCCCTCGCCTTAAAACGTGCACATGCTTCTTCCCTAGCTGTGTCATAGTCCTCCTCTGAAGAACAGTTTCGCTTCATGCGCAAAACCTCCCCATATGGAATGTTATGGACCATACTCTTGGGGTGGAAGCTCTTGGCATGAAGCAAGGTGTTCCCAGCGGTGGGCTTTCTATACAGTGGTGTCAAGATTCCAGAGTCTTTGACAAAGCCAGAGCGGCGAAATGCGTCTGCCAAATGCTTGGAGGGGGATTCTCATTTATGGAATAAACACATTCTTGTATGGACTTGCGGTGTGCTCCTGTTTGTCAGCAGACATGACTGCAGCGGGCTGTGTTTAAAAGTTTACTGGGCTCACCACCGCGTTATGGAGGCACCCGAGGCGTGCGGAGCGACGGCGGTGAAGTGAAAGTTTGGGATATATATATATATATATATATATATATATATATATACCGATGTGAAGGTTTGCTCACCTAGAGAGACACACGCGAGTCCAACAGCAAAAGGTTACCATCCTTTTTAATCAGTACAGGCATGCAAAGTTTGTGGGTAGATTAAAGCAGCTTTCCACAGTGCCTGACGCGTTTCAAGTTTCCCCTTTTTCAAAGGCTTGTGGGAAGTTCGTGCTCGGGCGACGCCCAACTCCTGATTAAATGCTCGTTTTTCCGCATTGAATTATGGGAGTTGTAGTGTCCTTTTATCCCCTACTCAGATTAAGAGTGCACTTGCTGGCTGCTAGCGATAAAGCTCCCACTGAGCCCTCACCAACATGCACGCCTTCAATCCACTGCTGTTGCTCCACACACGAGGGCAGTGTATCTTTCCCATGGCCTCCTGATGATTATGGAGTGGTGCAATCTCGGCGGAAGAGCCGTCCGCCTGATATTTGCCGATGTGAAGGTTTGCTCACCTAGAGAGACACACGCGAGTCCAACAGCAAAAGGTTACCATCCTTTTTAATCAGTACAGGCATGCAAAGTTTGTGGGTAGATTAAAGCAGCTTTCCACAGTGCCTGACGCGTTTCAAGTTTCCCCTTTTTCAAAGGCTTGTGGGAAGTTTGTGCTCGGGCGACGCACTAACTCCTGATTAAATGCTCGTTTTCCGCATTGATTTATGGGAGTTGTAGTGTCCTTTTATCCCCTACTCAGATTAAGAGCGCACTTGCTGGCTGCTAGCGATAAAGTTCCCACTGATCCCCCACCAACATGCACGCCTTCAATCCACTGCTGTTGCTCCACACACGAGGGCAGTGTATCTTTCCCCATGGCCTCCTGATGATTATGGAGTGGTGCAATCTCGGCGGAAGAGCCGTCCGCCTGATATTTGCCGATGTGAAGGTTTGCTTACCTAGAGAGGCACACGCGAGTCCAACAGCAAAAGGTTACCATCCTTTTTAATCAGTACAGGCATGCAAAGTTTGTGGGTAGATTAAAGCAGCTTTCCACAGTGCCTGACGCGTTTCAAGTTTCCCCTTTTTTAAAGGCTTGTGGGAAGTTCGTCCTCGGGCGACGCCCAACTCCTGATTAAATGCTCGTTTTCCGCATTGATTTATGGGAGTTGTAGTGTCCTTTTATCCCCTACTCAGATTAAGAGTGCACTTGCTGGCTGCTAGTGATAAAGCTCCCACTGAGCCCCCACCAACATGCACGCCTTCAATCCACTGCTGTTGCTCCACACACAAGGGCAGTGTATCTTTCCCCATGGCCTCCTGATGATTATGGAGTGGTGCAATCTCGGCGGAAGAGCCGTCCGCCTGATATTTGCCGATGTGAAGGTTTGCTCACCTAGAGAGACACACGCGAGTCCATATATATATATATATATGTTACCTACTGGCGGTCAGCAGTAGGTAGTTCTAGTTAGGACCTTGTTTCTATTCAAGAAGCGTTTTTTCTTTTCCTAATAACTTTGGCTCTGGTTGACGAATCTTCGCAAAATTTTCAAAACTCGTGGCCCGTTCCGGTCCGCTCCTATCTCGAAAGTTTCTGGGTGATTCGGCAAGCGGGCCAAGAAAAAAGGGGGGCTCCAAAACGTGTTTTCTCCATGTTAATTCACATAGGACACTTTAGACACGGCTACAGCTCGAACTGCTGAACGGAATTGCACTAAATTTGGCAAATAGGTAGCCCTTGGCTCAGAAAACACTCTTTTTTAAAATGGTGTAAATCAGTTCAGTAGTTGCTGAAAAAAATCAAAAAATAAAAGTTTCGATATACAGAGGCACGGAGGATCCGAACACCCTGCCGATCACAAGCTGCATTCTAATTGGCTTTCAACACTTCAAACCAAGAAGTGTTGGCAGCCATCTTGTGCCTCAGTAGAACCGATGCACAAGAAAGCAGTAAAACAAACGCACAAAACAAGAAAAGTGGACAGGGTAGAAACAGATTACTGCTGATTTGGACGACCACAGTTGATGCCAACCGCCATGGTCCCTGCAACAGTGGATGTGTGGACTCACTACCTGGCCACTAGCCAGGGCATTATAAATTGCACGGACCGGTCACTGAACCTGTATTCACGATGTAGGACTGCAGTCTTTCACTTTGCGTGGGATCCGTACAGACTGTGGGACTTCAGGCACCAGCATGCTTTGCAACTACTACCAGCAGAGATGGAACAACAAGGACTCTGATTGGACTTACTTGTACCAATGTGAACAGTACTGACAGTATGTGAAGTCCCTGCGCTTTTTAACAAATTTCTAAAACACAATGCTGGCAATGATTAAGGCACTTGCGTCTGCCAGGTGTTTTAAGTATACATTTCTGTCTGGATGGTGGCAATTTAACCTTACCTGGATTGTCCAAGAGCATGGGTCGGACCGTTTTTGAAAAGAAGGTGGGACTGATGGTGAATATATATATGGAATGTTATCTTTGTTTTTTCACAGTGAAATAGGAGGATAAATAACATTTATGTAAGGAAAAAGCTGCTCATTTATGTATTTAATATTCTTCAATAATGCACTTTATATTCTGTGTTTGCAATTTCATAGATATTTGTGATCACATTATCTCTATATGAATTGCTAATTGACTTTGTAAATACTAGTCTGACCTTTATTAGTTTGTGTACTTGCATGTTAGTCCTTTCACTATTTTCATGATGAATGTCAGAGAAGGCGTATACACTTTTTTGTATTGTCCCACCTTTATTGCTACTATATAAGTTTCTCAGTGTTTTGGGTGCGCTATGTGAACAAGCTCCCTAGTGGAGTGAAACGCGTCATCTTTTATTTAATAAACCGTCTTTCTGCAAACTCACTTGAGGAGTGATTATTTCCTGGCTGCATTTCGCTGTATTGTGTGAGGCTTAGGAGGTCCAGACCTACTGAGTTCCGCTGTTTGCTTTTTATATATATATATATATATATATATATATATATATATATATATATATATATATATATATATATATATATATATATATATATACATTACCTACTGGCGGGCGCCAGTAGGTATATATAGTTAGGATTTTTTCTCTATGGAACTTTTGAAAATTCTATGTCTAATAACTTTGGCGTTTGTGGACGGAATCGGCAGAAATTTTCAGGAAAATGGCACATTTTGTTTCTGAGCAGCCCCTGAAAATTTGGGGGGGTTTCGTCAATGGGGGGCCGAGACAAAAGGGGGGTCCCAAAACGCGTTTTTCCCATTCATTTTTCCATAGGGCGTTTGGCCTCACTTTTAGCTCGAACGGCTGAATGGATTTACACGAAACTTGGCAAAATTGTAGGGACTGTTAGCCCGATGTGCCTTTGCTGGGTCTCAATATATGTGCTCCAGTGGATTTCGAGAAATTAACGTTTAAAAAAACAGATATATCTGTGACAGCGTCCCGGGTAGCGCTCCAGATCGCGTACTTTTCGCGTAACGGAGCTTTGCAAGGCGAAGCTGATTGGCTCTCCGGTGTCTGTCAACATTCTAAACAGTCCGGTGCGGCCGCCATCTTGTCTCTCGGTAGGATCGAGAGACAAGAGGAGGAGAAAAACGAAGGGGGATTTAATGAAAGGGGGCAAGGTAGACCCCTCTTGACCCCCTAGGAATGATGTTGGGGTTATTAAAGGGTCCCGTGGGGCAAATAAAAAAAAATTGATTTTTCGCGGTAGAAGCGCTTCTCGGTTCGCGAACCGGGTTGCAAACTGGTAGCGAAACGTGAATTCGCCATTTTGTGTTTCGATTTAATTAAATTACTAGATGGAGGAAAAGCAATGTGAGTATTGGGTATAAGGGGGTATGGGAGACGTATCCTGACCCCCTATGTTTTCTGAGGGTGGTTGAGGAGGCTCATATATGTTGATACTTCTCTTCCAGCGGTTGCGCGTGAGCGTTTTTTTTTTTTTTAACATTCGATTCGAAGGAAATTAGGAAGTGTTGATCGCCATTTTGATACTGCGAGTAAATATATTGTTAAAAATAATTGTTATAAATTAATCCGTATTGATAAACATTGTCTGCGCCATCTTGCTTTTTTTCCAATGCCACACTTTTGTTGTGTACGGCAGCCATTTTAGATGCCTTGACCAGACCCACTCTCTGCACGCCGCCGATCCTCAGCATGGCTCCCCACCCTCGCAAGCATCTCCCCCACGCACTGGTCACCCCTGCTCTCTCTCTCATGCATGGGCCATAAACTTCCCCCCATCTGCGCTGCTCTTCCCTGAGTATCACACCCTGTGCCCGCCCGACACCTCCCTTTCACCCTATTCACTACCGCACCCTCTGACACTCCTCTTCCTCTGTGTCTGATTGTCCAGGCCGGTACCAGGCTATCACCTAGCCCTGCGGATGTAGTTTATGGCCCCAACTGTAAAGAATCACCCCTGTTCAAAGGAGTTACAGTAGATCAAGGTCGCCACCTCATGAGATCCGTCACACCACACGCGTTCCTACTATCTGATAACGATCCTGTATTGTGATTGGGGAGGGGATTCTCACTGTAAGGGTGTGTGGGACCGAGCCTGAAGCAGAAGATTCCAGGGATGCCTTTTTGTACATCAAAGTCTTCACAATTATGTGTCACATTAAAAATATATAGCACTCCAACAAAGTAGTAGGATTATAACACTTTAATAACTTATAAATATATACAACGCTCCAACAAAGTAAACACGTTAAAAAAAACCTTTTTAAACAACTATTTATATGACATTGCTTTAACCAGGATAGACAAAGAAATGACACAGTGATGTAAAAGTTTCTGAAAGAAATGCCAAGAACGTCCCATGTGAAAGTGAATTTTACCTGGCAATTTTTTTCTTTTCCTTCTCATGAAAAGAAAGTTAATGCCAGGTTCGTTACCTGCCTCATCTGCAAAAAAAAACTCTCGAGAGGGACCGAAAAAAAATATAGCTATGGTAATCATACCATGCATCTGCACATGGAGAGGTGGCACCCTCTTAATTATTCTAAAGCACAACTTCGAGATTTGGTGGATAATCCCCTTTTGGCAAAAACATCCATCAATGACTTAGCAATAAGTGAGTCAGAGGCAAGGGAAACGGTCCCAAATCTGCAAAAGAACTTTGGGCAGATGAGATTGACTTGTGTAGCATGTGGAAAATTAATTTCATGCGGAGAGATGAGTATTACTTTAATAAATAGATCATATGAAAATCATCAATGTCCAAAACGTCCTAGAAATTAATTTTTGTCATTTTTGAGGAAGAGAGATAACCTTTAGTGGTACGGGGTCGTTTTCGTTCGAACTAGGGGGGCCAGGTGACATTCCTTCGGGGTGGCTTAGGGGCATTTAAAACAACTTCCCTGATACAGGTAGCATATAAAGTAGAGGGTAAATACCAGGATCTTTATCGATTGCTTTATGCTGTACAAAAATGAAAAACACATACAACAAACCTGGACCATTCATATTTTCAATGTTTCTGCGTACTATACTTTTTAACCCTCAACTAATTGAGCTGCTTCATTTCACCTGCTTTTTTTTAAAAAAAAAAACGGAAACAGTGGCCATTTCTTCGAAACGTACCAATCTACGCGTTACAACTACGTTTGCTTTTTCAAAAACCTTTAATAAAAATGTTGGTGCCCAAATACGGGCCAACAACCCCGTGGGCCGGCCACGGAGCAGGCTGAAACTGTAAATGGGGGGGGTATTTATTTGTGGAAAACATAACAGAGTCAGTGGTCGTTGATTTCATAGTAAAAAGTGCGACAAGTGCAACAAAATCATATCGATAATTCATTGTGAGCAAGTACCATTAGTGTCGACAATTCCAACCTTCAATAATAAATACAGTAATCAATGATGCATTAGAACTTAATATCAATTCATTGTTCGAACGTGTAATCAGTCTTATCCCATATCAATTCATGTGCTAAAAACTGCATACATATCTCATGATATCAAGGCTGAGCAATCGGGGCACAACAAGGAGTTGAGAGTTTTATTTGTACCGGCGCCATTTTGGGTGAGGTCAGGAAGGTCCAAGTATAGTCAAAAGGTCTCCACCAACTCGTGGTTGGACCGGAACCTCTTTCGGCAGTCCAAAAGTTTTCGTTGAAGCGTAGCAGAGGGGACTGGCGACATGAACCATCAGTGAAAGTGGGGTGGGAGGAAACAATCTCTCCTACCGGGTCATATTGGTGTCCCAGCGGAACTGATCAAGTTGGTAGTCTTGCAGGATTTTGATCATTTCAAGACTGAGGCCGACGCCGGCATGAGCGCGCCGACGTCCCTCGGCTACGTCGTGGTCGTTCCGTAGGTGATCATGGCAGTCATTTCTCATCGGGGTCGGGGACCCCCGGGGCTCTTATAGAATCTTCAAAGTTGAGGAGAACGTTTCTGGACGCAGGACTCATTTTCTAGCTGAACTGAAAAGCGTTGTTGTACCGCAAAAGTAAAGGAGACCCCTGCTGGGTGAGCGGAGCATCATTGCCTCGCAATAGTGGACGAGACCTTTTGTCGGGTGAGTGCAGCGCCGCTGCATCGCAAGAGTGGAGGAACCCTTTTGTTGGGTGAGTGGAGCGTTGGGGGTGCAGCTGAGGGCCCGCACCTGGGGGGATGGGAGAGGCTCGTTCGCGCCGCCTCTCCCTCCCAGCGCACCCCACGCCGACACCTGGCGTTGATATCCGTGATGTCCGGACTAGACGCTAATAGGGGGGGGTCGGAAGCAGAGGCAAGCCATCCCCGCCCGTGGCCTGCAGGGCGCCGCTTCAGGACCGAACGGGGAGCTCATACCAAGCCGGGGCCAGACCAGGAGATACGAGGGGAGGGGGGGGGGGTCGGTGGCATGTGCAAGACATCCCCCCCCAGTGTTGTTACAGCCATTATTGAAGAAAGAAGAAGATCCCGTCGGCCTCGGCTCCTCTCCTGGTGCACCTTACGTGACAACCCTTTTGTTGGGTGAGTGGAGCGTTGGGGGTGCAGCTGAGGGGCCCCCACCTGGGGGGGTGGGAGAGGCTCGTTCGCGCCGCCTCTCCCTCCCAGCGCACCCCACGCCGACACCTGGCGTTGATATCCGTGATGTCCGGACCAGGTGATAAGAGGGGGGGTTGGAGGCAGAGGCAAGACATCCCCCCGTGGCCTGCAGGGCGCCAGAAGAGAAAGGGAGGACCAGCACATTCCGGGCCGACCATCCCACGACTTCTCCGGCTGATGGCGGCTAGTCGGGCCCCGCCCTGCATGTGTCGAGGCCTCGTCTTCCGGATGGGCGTAACCGTGGACCTGTTGCACTTCGGGAGTTTCCGGAATGGGGGTAGGTATCTGCTGATTTGTATCTATTTCATGTTACCGTTATTGGGCGTGGCGGGCGGTGGGACAGACATGCTTGGAGCAGTGGGGGGGTGGCGGAGGTTAGCTACCTCGTGGCTGCCGTAACATCAAGCTTGGCTTCTCTCACCACTTCCATGTTTCTTATTTCTAGCAAAGTCAAAAACTCATCAGTGGCCTACTGATTTTGTTCGATTTCTTTCCCTTCTTTTTCAAGTGTGTTTCATTGTAAAGTTTCTGTTTAACAGGATACAGTGTTTACTTCGTATTTTACATATGTCTTCTTTATTAGGGGTACTCTCCGGTTGAGCCAGATGATGTACCTCTAATAAATGGTCCGGTTGGAACTAGTTTCTCAATCAGTGGGGAGTAGATGGGCATGACAGATTACGACGGGGGACAAAGGTCCGCATTACCCACCTGTGGAGTGGTGGTTAGGGCGGGCCGGAATAACAGGCGTGGAGGCCGTATGAAGTGCGCTATGATTAGCGAGAACTTTATTGTTCATACAAAAGAAACTCAGTTCAGAAGGTGGGGCGGTCCGGGTGGAAATCCAGGTGGGGTTATAGGGACGAGGTTCCGGGAAGATGTCGTCGGGGTGTCCGCAGCTGGGCTGCGGTCGTCTCTCCGTGGTGTAGGTACGGTGAGCCCCTCGGAGGGAAAAGAGAACAAAAACAGGGCGATTAGTCCAAAGGATAACCAAATGTCGTAACACTGACACCAGCACCTGGGAGTGAGAGGGGTTTGAAGTGGACGTGAAGGGGGTGGGGTTGCAGGCAGAGAGGGAGAAAGACGGATACCGGGAGGAGAGTGCTTGGGAGGGAAAAGAGTGCGCAATTCTATACAGTGTCGGTGCACGTTTTTACAGTGAGAGTGGTTCGGAGGGCTATTTATACTATGTACACTGCTACAAGGGGAAAACACGGAGAAAGGTAACAAGGTACTCACGTGCCCCGCCGTAACTCTCCTCCGAGTTACGGCCGCTCTCCAGCCACCTCCTGAGGACGCCACCAGTCCTCACACCAAACGTCTTCTTCGTCTGCTTCTTCTTTCCGGTTCTTCGGTTCTTCACTGCTTTCCGCTGCTGGTTCTCCGCGTTCTGCTAACTCCTGCCACGAGTCCGCTGTTGGGAACCCTGAGTCGTCCGAGTCGCCGGCTTTTCTACCGTCCAGCCGGTATCCGGTAGAATGACTTCCGGGGTTAGGTGAGATCACTTCCGGTCCTTCATTACCGTCCCTACTTCCGGGATCACGAAAGGACGTTTCCGGTCCGCCATGTACCGGTGTTACCGATGGTGCCTGTGGGAAGACAGAGAGAGGAGTAGTTCCGGAGGCATTAGAGTCCATATCGCTCCGCTGTCCCCTCGAGGTAAGGGTCGACCCTTCACATTCCCTTTCCCTAGGAGTGTTTCTTGTAGGGTTTGTGGGTGGCGGATACCGGGAGAGGTCGTCCGCATTGCCCTGTTCTAGTCCTTTTCGATGCAATGTTCGGAAGCGAAAGGGCTGGAGGGAGAGGAACCATCGAAGCACCCTATCATTGTGTCCTCTGTTTCGAGCCATCCATTCAAGTGGAGCGTGATCGGTATACAAAAGGAATTCCCGACCCTCAAGGTAGTAACGAAGACTTTCCACTGCCCACTTAATAGCGAGTGCTTCCTTTTCAACAACAGAATAGTTGGTCTCTCTGGGAAAAAGTTTTCTGCTAAGGTACAGAATGGGCTTTTCTGCTCCTTCTGCATCTTTTTGAGACAGAACTGCCCCCAAGCCTTGATCCGACGCGTCGGTTTGTAGAATGAAAGGCTGGGTATAATCAGGACTCATTAAGACAGGTTCAGAGGTCAGGGCGTTTTTGAGGTGATTAAAGGCCCGCAGGAGTACAGGAGACGGTTGTTTGAGGACCTCCTCTGTTTTTGCTGTCTTCTTCAGGAGGTCAGTTAGGGGAGCTGCAACATGTGAAAAGTTGGGGATGAACCTCCTGTAATAACCCAACATACCCAGAAAGGCACGGAGATCTTTTCGTGTTTGGAGGAAGGGTATTGCCTGTATTGTCTTTACCTTGCTCTCTTGGGGTCGAATGTGTCCCTCACCCAACAAGTAGCCGAGATATTTTACGCTCTGAGCCGCTAAAGTGGTTTTGGACGGGTTTATGGTAAAACCGTATTTGCCCAGGGAGGAGATCACAGACCGCAAATGGGAAAGGTGTTGTTCCCAGGTGTCACTGTATATTACTATGTCATCAAGATAAGCGCCTGAGTACTGTGCATGAGGTCGTAGAACCTGGTTCATGGCCCTCTGAAAGGTTGCAGGAGCCCCATGTAGTCCGAAGGGCATCACCTTGAATTGGAACAGGCCTTCGGGAGTGGAGAAGGCGGTCTTATGTTTGTCCTCGGCTTTCAAAGGGATCTGCCAATAGCCCTTGCACAGATCAAGGGTGCTGATGTACCGGGCCTTGCCTATACGCTCTACCATCTCGTCTACACGAGGTAGGGGATATGAATCAAAGGCTGAGATCATGTTCACCTCCCTAAAATCGATGCAAAACCTGGTAGAGCCATCGGGCTTAGGGACTAAAACAATGGGCGAATTCCAGCTACTGCTGGAGGGTTCTATGATGCCCATTTTTAACATCTGGTTTGTTTCTTCTTTGATGACAGCTCTACGGGCTTCCGGGATACGGTACGGGCGTTGCCTTACCGTCTTTCCGGGTTCAGTGTGGATGGCGTGTTCCACCACAGTGGTATGTCCCGGTAACGAGGAGAATACGGCTTGTAGGGATGACAAAGAGCGGCAGAGATCCTTTCTCTTGCACTCTGGCAGATCCGTATCAAAACATCCCTCAAACAAGAAGGGTTTGCTACCAGATAGGACAGGACGCGGACCCTCCCATTTCTTGAGGAGGTTGATGTGATAAATTTGATTACTTCCCCTGTTGGCATCCGTTTCAATTTCGTATGTGACCGGAGTCACTTGCCTTACAACTGTAAATGGACCCTGCCATTGTCCTAGCAGCTTATGGTCCGAAGATGGGATGAGCAGTAGTACCTGGTCTCCCGGAACAAAGGACCTCACTTTGGTTCCCTTATCATATTGGGTTTTCTGGGTAGACTGTGCTGCCACGAGATTCTGCTTTACGATCTCTCTGATTTCTCCTAAGTGGGTCTTGAGATTGTCTATGTATTCGGGAAGAGGGCGGGTTCAGTCAGGCTCTGCTTCCCAAGCCTCGCGAGCCATGTCCAACAGGGTCCTGGGTGCTCGGCCATACAATAGTTCGTATGGTGAGTCGCCTGTACTGCTTTGTACTTTGCAGCGGATGGCAAAAAGAGCGAGGGGAAGCATTTCCTCCCAACGTTTACTCTCCAATCCCAACAGTTTTTTTAGAGTAGTTTTCAGGGTGGCATTATAGCGTTCTAGTAGGCCATCTGTTTGGGGGTGGTAAGCAGAGGTTCTTATTTGCTTGATCCCCAGAGTAGAACACACCTGACGCATGAGAGAGGAGACAAAGGGAGTACCCTGATCAGTTAATATCTCCCTGGGAAAACCAACTCTAGAAAAGATGGAAATGAGGGCTTTGGCTATGTTCTGTGTCGTGGGTTGACGGAGAGGGACTGCTTCAGGGAAGCGGGTGGCATAGTCCACTAGCACTAGGGCATATCTACATCCACTCCTGGACGGTAAGAGAGGGCCTATAAGGTCCATTCCTACTCTAGAAAAGGGGATGTCTATCAGTTGGAGAGATTGGAGGGGAACCCTTGGAGGCCTGTATCGACTGGTTTTCTGTCACACCGGACATTCCCGGCAGTAACGTTTAATCTCTGCGTACACTCCTGGCCAGTAAAACTTCTCTAATATTGCTTCACCCGTCTTCTCGTCGCTGAAATGTCCCCCCAGTAGGTGACTGTGGGCCAGAAAGAGTACCTTCTCTCGAAATAGTCCAGGAATGACTAATTGGGCGTTTGTCTGGGGTCCCCCCTTCCTATATAGGAGTCCGTTCTTTATAAAGAAATAAGGACCTACTTGCAATGGGTCCTCATTGGGAAGAGCACGCCCCCATGCGTCTTGGAGAACCGGGCCTTCTTGCTGTGCGGCTCGAAACTCTCGGTCGGTTTCCCATGGGTGGGTGTCTACCTGTGCAGGACAGGCCAGGGAGAAGTCCCTCTTTTCCTTTTTCTTTTGAGTTTTGGACTTCCAGGGTTTGGGCGAAGTCTCTGAAACAGGGGAGTCTTCTGAAAAAGGTGCTTCAGCCCACCATTTCTTCAGTGAGTCAGTAGTGTCCTGTAGGAGGTGGGGAAGACCGCTATAATCGCTACCCAAAATAGCCTGTTCGGGCAGATTGGGAACCAGTCCGACTGTTAGGGAACTTCCATTATTGCTGGGGTGTTGGACATATACTCTGGCAGTCGGATAACATTTCGTATCACCGTGGACACACTTGATGGCCACTGTTCCTGTTACAGGTTCCAAAGAGTGAGGCAAATCTTGTGGACGTAACACGCTATGTCGGCATCCTGTGTCGGCAAGAGCCATCATTTGGTGTCCATCGATCTGTACTGGACAGCGGAAGGGTGGAGGGCTTGACTCGGCAGTGAGACACACATAGTTTTTAGCCACACCTATTTCCGTTGGCTCTTCCTTCTGGGGGCAAATGCGTGCTATGTGTCCGTATCCACCACAATGATAACACTGTGGACCGGGTTGTGGTGGTCTAGGCCTGACCGGATACGGCATTAAGGGTGGTGTGTCCGGTTTGCGGAGCACTGGAGGAGGTCTTGGTGGCCGTACATGACTGCCATGGGTTGAGCGTGTGGAGTGTTCTTCTTTCCCACGTTGGGAGTCTTGAGCTCGGTTATAGGCGCTAGCAATTTCTACTGCGCTATCGAGAGTAAGTCGGGCGTGTTGACGCACCCACTTCTGTGTGGCAGGGTGCAGAGAGGTTAGGAACTGTTCTAAGTAGATTTTGCCTAGTATCTACTCTTTGCTGGATGTTGCCGGTTTTAGCCACCGGTTGGCCAAGTCTTTTATCCGAAAAGACAACGCTCTGGGGTTCTCTTGGGGACCTTCCTTAGCCTGACGAAGGCGAACCCTGTACGTTTCATCATCGATCCCGAGACGTTCCAAAATACAAGTCTTGATATCCTCGTATGGGGTCTGTCCCTGTATGTTCGCCTGTTGGTAAGCCGCTTGTAGCTCCCCGGTTAACAGGGGACCGAGGTAATGACCCCAACGATCGGCTGGCCATGCTGCGGCCTGGGCCAGGCGTTCAAAGTTTGTGAAGAAAAAATCGGGATCCTCACCAGTTACATATTTCTGCAGCACTACAGAGGGAAGAGAGGCCATCGGTTTTTGTTGCCCCATGACTGTTGCAAGTTTCTCAAGAGTTTTATCCTGAGCCGTGCCCTGACCCTTTAGGACGTCATACAGTTGTCCCCGGTCATCTTCTGCAGTTTTAAGGAACTGTTCCATTAGTTTTCCGAGATGTTCCTGGCCTTCTGCGAGCTGTTTGACCGCGGCCTCCATGCTTCCGGGCAATCCCGCTTCTGACACCAACTGTGGAGCGGGGGTTAGGGCGGGCCGGAATAACAGGCGTGGAGGCCGTATGAAGTGCGCTATGATTAGCGAGAACTTTATTGTTCATACAAAAGAAACTCAGTTCAGAAGGTGGGGCGGTCCGGGTGGAAATCCAGGTGGGGTTATAGGGACGAGGTTCCGGGAAGATGTCGTCGGGGTGTCCGCTGCTGGGCTGCGGTCGTCTCTCCGTGGTGTAGGTACGGTGAGCCCCTCGGAGGGAAAAGAGAACGAAAACAGGGCGATTAGTCCAAAGGATAACCAAATGTCGTAACACTGACACCAGCACCTGGGAGTGAGAGGGGTTTGAAGTGGACGTGAAGGGGGTGGGGTTGCAGGCAGAGAGGGAGAAAGACGGGTACCGGGAGGAGAGTGCTTGGGAGGGAAAAGAGTGCGCAATTCTATACAGTGTCGGTGCACGTTTTTACAGTGAGAGTGGTTCGGAGGGCTATTTATACTATGTACACTGCTACAAGGGGAAAACACGGAGAAAGGTAACAAGGTACTCACGTGCCCCGCCGTAACTCTCCTCCGAGTTACGGCCGCTCTCCAGCCACCTCCTGAGGATGCCACCAGTCCTCACACCAAACGTCTTCTTTGTCTGCTTCTTCTTTCCGGTTCTTCGGTTCTTCACTGCTTTCCGCTGCTGGTTCTCCGCGTTCTGCTAACTCCTGCCACGAGTCCGCTGTTGGGAACCCTGAGTCGTCCGAGTCGCCGGCTTTTCTACCGTCCAGCCGGTATCCGGTAGAATGACTTCCGGGGTTAGGTGAGATCACTTCCGGTCCTTCATTACCGTCCCTACTTCCGGGCTCACGAAAGGACGTTTCCGGTCCGCCATGTACCGGTGTTACCGATGGTGCCTGTGGGAAGACAGAGAGAGGAGTAGTTCCGGAGGCATTAGAGTCCATATCGCTCCGCTGTCCCCTCGAGGTAAGGGTCGACCCTTCACACCACCCTTCACTACTTGCAAAGACTAGACAGAATATTTCTATTCCACGTTATTTGCAAACAGAGAATACCTCGTTAGAACTATTCCTTGAACAATAAATGTCCAGCCAATCAATCAATCAGTGGGGAGAAAAACAGGCATGACGGATTACAACGGGGTACAAAAGTCTGCATTACCTATCCTTCACTATCTGCAAAGGGAGACAGAATATTCCTATTCTTCTCTGTTTGTAGACAGGGAATATCTCAAAGAGCAATAATCAATAAAAAATTAACAACTTTAAGGTAAATACTCACAATATGACTACTCAACGAAGTTAAAAAGTAACGGATATAGGTACTTGAGAGGTTTTCGGTGGCAGATAATCTACAATATACACTTGTACATATGAGTCTGATACAGGGCGGATCTCTGTATAACTATGGATAATTAGATATTAGGATGGCATACAAAGCTCCCAACCTTCTTACTTTTTCTCTTATAGGGTTTCAAATTGGGGACAAATATTAGGCTGTGCTCTAGAGGTTGACGGTGTTGCTCCACTGGTACTCGGGCCTTCTCATGAAGCAGAAGGAGCCGCTCTCAATCTCCTTAACTCTTCCCTTGCAAAGTTGACCGGATTCTTAGTCTGCAACTGCTTCAGCATGCTTGCAGTTCCACACAAGTCCTTTTTATTGGGGTCTCCTCTTGAAAGCAGTCTTGCATATGCGGCAAGTAACTTTTCTTGCATTCACCTTTTTTAAGACTTGTGAAAATTAATTTCAAAACATTCAATAAATACGGTGTTACTATGCATTGTGTCAAATGCTTTATTAAAAATATGCAGAAAATGTTCCCTTTATTTGTTGTTAAGGTCTTTACAAGAGAATTTGAAAGGAGAAAATAGGAGATGAATAACACATGTAGGACGTTATATCTCAAACTGCAAAAATTGATAAAGAGGGTGGACCAAAGTCTGCATGTACAATGCCAGTGGAAGCGTTTCAGGCACACTGCGAAGATTTTAAAAAATATAAATATTGTCAAGTTTTACTTTGACTTGTGATGTTTGATCTCATTTAGTCACTTCAATCTAATTTTAAACACTAATTTTCTTTTTGTTTTGCAGATTAACTACAATACTTATTTTGGACTCCATATTATATGTTGTTTATTATATTGTTTTGTTACTTATAGTTCTAGTTATTTATTGTAGTGTTATCTTTTAGTTATAGTTCCAGTTATTGTTTTAATAAAAGTTAATTAAAAAAGTACATACGTCTGTTTTTTTGTGGGGGTAGCAGTCATCAATAGAAATTATATTTATAATTTGAAGTATAATGCTGAAGCTCACTCATTAGCAACATATTGTGGTGAAATTTTAACCTATGTGCTGACGTAAGTGTTCCATAAACTACTACTATGGTAACAGGCAAAATACTGTTTGGGGGTAGGGTATAATAAGCAGGAATGCTGTAAAAATAAATGGGCAAGGGCTGTTTTGTTTTCCACTATTGCAACATAAAGTGATCGATAAAAATCCGATAATCAGGCCTATCAGCGACTAAGACAGCAGGCCGAGTCTCTTTTGCTCAACGGCTCCCTCATGGGACGAAGAAACGCCCTTTTTCACGAAATAGGAATATTTTACTTGCAGGGCAGTTGTTAATTTCCCGTGAAAATACATTAGCCTGGAACATTGTTAGTGATAAACTGTAAATGCATCTGGGTCCTTTGCTTAAAAAAAAAAAAATATATATATATTTGTGAATTAGAATAAGAATATATGTTACAGCTATAGATATTTGCTATTAAAAAAAACATTGAAATTCACTGAAAAAACCATAGGTTTTAGGCCATATATAGTTAGGGATTAGCATTTACAAAACCTTAATTTACCCGCACAAAACCATTGAAATTCGCATATATAGTTTAGATGCAATAACTATATATCGCACACCCGCAATCCACTGCTGATGATGTCACATATTACATCATTCATGACATGGTCAGTGACATCACTGATGACATCACTGATGACATCATCCAGTGACTGTATGTTTCTGTAAAGTTAAAATATGTCTTACATATTGAAGAATGAGTGGATGTATAAGTGTCTGGATGAAGGATTTAGGTTTTTTCAGTGAATATATATATGTATATCTATACTACTATTATAAAGAGAGAGCCAGGTAAACTCGAAAAGTACACCACCAATCCAAACACCCAAGACATCTTTGAAAACCTCAGGGCAAGCAGAAGGACATAGGCTATATAAAAAAAATATATCTACGTTCTTTCAAAAATTTAGGAATAAAAAAAAGTAGTCCCTTGCAAGTAGCACCGGCCGCGACTTGCGTGATGACATCGGGAGCGCGGGGAGGAGCGGCGTTCTGGAGCAAGAGGAAGAGCGGCGGACATGAGCGCGGGAAGGAGCTGCGGACAGGCGGGGAGGAGCGGCGAGCGGCGGACAAGCGGTGAGGAGCGGCGAGAAGCAGAGGTGCAGTGGAGCGGTAAACTCAGCAGCGTGGGGAAAAGCGGAGGCTGAGGTAAGTGAAGCAGCCGCGGGTGCGCACCGAGGGACGGGCGGAGGGACGGGCGGGGGCCATGAGTGCTCGCAAGCCTTTTACTCAAAGTCGGGACGTCGGGGGAAACAGCAGACAAGAGCCGCGGGTGCGCACCGAGGGACGGGCAGAGGGACGGGCGGGGGCCAAAAGTGCTCGGAAACCTTTTCCTCAAAGTCGGGACGTCGGGGAAAACAGTGGACACGAGCGTGGGCAGAAGTGGCAAGGAGCAACAAAACCGGAGCAAGGAAACACTGTAAGTACGCTCTGCTGCTCCCGGACGCTCTGCTGTGCCTCTCCTGCTGCCATGCTGCCCCCAGCCCCATTCTGCCCCGGGCAACGCCGGGGCGGGCTGCTAGTATATATATATGTTACCTAGTTCTAGTTAGGACCTTGTTTCTATTCAAAATTTTTTTCCCAATAACTTTGGCACCGGTTGATGAATCTTCGCAAAATCTTCAAAACTAGTGGCCCGCTCCGGTTTGCTCCTATCTTGTAAGTTTCAGGTTAATTCGGCAAGGGGGGGCCGAGTAAAGTGGGGGGGGTCCCAAAATGTGTTTTCTCCATGTTAATTCACATAGGAAAATTTAGACACGGCTACAGCTCGAACTGCTGAATGGAATTACACCAAATTTGGCAAAAAGGTAGCCCTCGGTTCAGAAAGAGCCCTTTTTGTTAAATGGTGTAAATCCGTTCAGTAGTTCCTGAGAAATTAAAACAAAAGGTAAAAAATGCATTTCCCATAGGAAACTTTAGACACGGCTACAGCTCGAACTGCTGAACGGTATTACACCAAATTTGGCAAAAAGGTTGTGCTTGGTTCAGAAAGCACTCTTTTTTTTAAAGTGGTGTAAATCCGTTCAGTAGTTGCAGAAAAAAAATCTACAAATAAAGGTTTTGAGATATAGAGGCACGGAGGTTCCGCGCACCCTGCCGATCACGAGCTGCATTCTAATTGGCTTTCAACACTTCAAACCAAGAAGTGTTGGCAGCCATCTTGTGCCTCAGTGGAACTGAGGCACAAGAAAGCAGTAAAACAAACACACAAAACAAGAAAAGTGGGCAGGGTAGAAACACCCTGACCCCCAGACCTGCTCAGGGGGTCCCACAAGGACCACCAGGGCCCAAAAAAGCATTTTTTTAAAAAAAATGTTGTCGAAATTTGCACTGGGTAGGCGAATCCGGACGTATTTTCCCAAAAAAATTGAACTGAGGCCGCCGGGTGGGCCCGGTTCTGGATGCATTTGCAAAAAATGTATGAGGGGGCCTGTGGGGGTCCCCACAGCCTGGGGGACCGCCACCCACAGGGCTTCTTATTTAATGGGTGGGGGCCTCCATGGCCCCCCAGGCCTCAGGGACTGTGCCATCCGGGGCTTTTATTATTTATAATCGAGGGGGCACATGGCCCCCATGCTGCCCCGGGGACCACCACCCCCGGGGCTTTTATATTTTTTTCTGTGTGGGGGGCTTGAGCCACCCATATGCCCCAGGGACCGCCACCTCCCCAGGGCACTAATATTTAAATTGGTGAATCCATTACAGACCCTTGAGCCCCGGGGACCACTATCCCCTGGGGCTGTGGTTTAGATGGGTGGGGGGGCTGCGTGGCCCCCCTCCTGGAGCCAGTGATGGCTCTGGGGACCACCACCTGCCAGGGCCGGCTCCTGCAGTTTCCCGGGGTGGCCACCTCGGGACACTGCTGTTTGCTATGACAGGGCGGGAGCCTCGTGGCTCCCGCTCTGTCATAGAAAACTGTGGATTGGTTTTTGGAAGAGAGAGCAGGGAACCTACTCTCTCTTCCCCAAAACAAACTAGATTGCTCTTCCACACAGGGAGATGCATCTTAGCAGCTCCCCGTGTGGAAAAGCAATACCGGCTCCCGCAGGAGGCGGGGAACTGGCAGGGACCTTGGGGGCATTGGGGTTCCCTCACGGTTCCCAACGGAGAGGGCCAGCCCAGGGGGATGAGGTCCCTGGGGCTAGAGGAGGCCCGGGAGGAGGCCACGGGCCCCCCTCCCCTACAATTTTGTTTAAAGCAGGCCCATGTCATGAATGATGTAATATGTGACATCATCAGCATTGGATTGCGGATGCGCGAAATATATAGTTAGTGCAACTAACTATATGTTGAATTTTATTGGTTTTATATCAATAAAATGTCCAGCTAACTATATAGGAGGAATTTCAATGGTTTTTTATATGTTAATTCCTAACTATATAAGGGCTAAAACCTATGGTTTTTTCAGTGAATTTCCAAGGTTTTTTAAAGGCTAATTCCTAACTATATATAGTCTATAACCTATGGTTTTTTCAGTGAATTTCCAAGGTTTTTTAAAGGCTAATTCCTAACTATATATAGTCTATAACCTATGGTTTTTTCAGTGAATTTCATTGTTTTTTTTAAAGCTAATATATATATCTATCTATATATATATGCTAATTCCTAACTATATAAGGCCTAAAACCTATGGTTTTTTTCAGTGAATTTCAAAGGTTTTTTAAATGCTAATTCCTAACTATATAAGGCCTAAAACCTACGGTTTTTTCAGTGAATATATATAGAAAGCCGTCACGAGAGTTATGACATTACAAAGTCTGTTTATAATTTTTGATTTATGGAAGAATTCTTGCTTTATAAATTGGGAGTGAGGCATGGGACAGAGGGACGGAGAAGGAGGGACAGAGGGATGGAGAGGAAGGGACAGAGAGGGAAAGGGAGGGACAGAGAGGGAGAGGGAGAGGGAGGGACAGAGCGGTAGAGGGACTGACAGAGGTAGATGGAGAGGGAGGGACAGCGAGGTAGAGGGAGGTAGAGAGAGAGGGAGTGTGAGAGGGACAGCAAGGGAGGGACAGAGAGAGAGAGGGAGGCACAGAGAGGGAGAGGTAGGGGAAGGTAGACAGAGAGGGAGGTAGAGGAGGGAGAGAGAGGGACAAAGAGGTAGAGGGAAGGATGTAAAGGGAGGGGGAGGGAGGTAAAGGGAGAGGGAGGGAGAGAGGTAGAGGGAGGGTAAGGGAGAGGGGGGACAGAGAGGTAGAGGGAGTGGGGGGGGACAGAGAGGTAGAGGGAGAGGGAGGGACAGAAAGGTAGAGGGAGAGGGAGGGACAGAGAGGTAGAGGGAGATGGAGGTACAGGGAGGGACAGAGTGGGAGAGGTAGGTAGAGACAGAGGGAGAGGGAACTAGAGGGAGAGGGAGGGAAAGGGAGAGGGAAGTACAGAGTGGGAGAGGTAGGTGGAGATAGAGAGGGAGGGAGAGGGAATTAGAGGGAGAGGGAGGGACAGAGAGGTAGAGGGAGGAAAATGGAGAGGGGGTAGAGGGAGGAACAGAGAGGTAGAGAGAAAGGAAAAGGGAGGGAGAGGTAGGGACAGAGAGGGAGGGACAGAGAGGTAGAGGGAGGGAGAGGTAGAGGGAGGTAGAAGGAGAGGGAGGTAGAGGAGGGAAAGGGAGAGGGAAGTAGAGGGAGGGTGAGAGGTAGAGAGAGAGAGGGACAGAGGGACAGAGGGAGAGGGAGAGGGAGGTAGGCGGAGGGACAGAGCCCTTAAACTAAACAGGAACAGGGTTATGATTAAAATATTAGTGCAAAAATATCTGCTGGGGGGGCATACTCAAACTGCTACTTCTGTGGACATTGTGGACAGTGTCTAAGTTATTACTGCGTGCTTGATAGACTGTCTCCCAAATATTTTGCCAATTTCTTTTTTTACATAAATGTCTTGCAGTGTTTTCAATAAACGTTCTTCCAAAGCTACCACACCAGCTGTAATCCTGCAGGAGGACTCCTTCACTGCTATAAACTAACAGCACAAAATGGAATATATCAAGACTCAAAGTGTGTACTAATTTAGTTGTTGTTAGGGGTGATCCTGAATTTCAACCACCCTCCTAATATGTACTGAAATGAGATCTATGAGACCTATAAAGCAGTCTACATTCAGACACAAAAACCTTACTCGTATTAGTTTGAAAATGTACGCTGTGGTGCTGGGACTAAGGAATGTCACTTCGATTAAAACAATTCTATATGTAAAAAAATCACAGCACTTTTATTCTTTCAAAGACACTAACATATATCCCCAAAAGCAAAAAGTAACCAATCGTAATGGCTTTTTTGCCACTACTCCACTGAATTCAGAACATAATCAAAGAGGCATCAGTAGGTGTCTGTATTGTAAGCCTCAGGCCTGTATGCACCAGCCCCACAGAACTGCAAACACATGGAGTTCTTTGGCAACTTTCATGTGAAGTTTAGAGTAGGCTGAACTCTGACAAGTGTGAGATTCCCTCTCTTGGACATATAGATGGGGAACTCGTCCACCCCACAGACAAAAGTTGGTACATGCCGCTGTCTTCGCCAGTCCAGTCGCTGCTGGGGAACAGAGCTCTGTGTGTACCAAACCTCCCCCATTTCTGGGCTCAACCATCTCCCATTACCATTCCTTTACCAATAATCTCGAGCCTCTGAGGCCTCTTTTCACCAATTATGCCCTATTCCGCGTTGTTTTGTCTTACTCTGTCCCCTTGCATTTTCCTATGCTTTTGAACCTTTACTCTAGTCTTTGCTCATACGTCCCTCTTGCATGAATACACATGCCTCACATGCACTGCTGCTCTAGTTGATTCATAGATTGATTTATTGATGTCGGTACTTGGCAATTGTTGCTTCATCCTAGGCTCTACCTTACCTACACCTGAAGCTGCTGCATGTATATGTGACATTATGTCTAATATTTAATCTATGGCTCCTTTGGCCCATGGGGCCTACGTAAAGTATTGTACTTTACGCTACCCACTCACATATTCTGCTGTCTTTGTGCTCTGGATTGTTTGCAATCCAGTCATCAATGTATGACTAATTGTTTCCCACTCAAAAGGCTGCTTTATTCTAATCACGTCCTTATTTCTTGGTGTTGGCACTTGGTACTTTGGGCTCTGTGCCAGGCTGTCGCACCTGTATACATATCTTGGACGGCTATATGTTATCTGCTGTGTCACGTCTACCAGTTAATGCACAACTGCCTAGTTGTTGTCAATGTGTACTGGAAGACTGATATCCAGCATACACTGCATTGAACTAACCTAATGCCCTATTATCCACCATTTATATCACTGCACCGAACCCACATGCGTTCCTCAAACACTAGCTGTAATGTAAGTAGTATTTTCTCTGCTCTGTGTCCAGTTAACAGTTGGTTGACTTCTGCCTGGTGTTTTCACACTAACTATGTTCAACGCTCTGGAAATCCTGCAGAGTGAAGCATGTGCTATAAAAAACAACAAACAAGAATTTAAGGGGTACCCCAGTTCCACACCCCTCCCATTCCCCTGAATGTCTGCAAATCCTGCTGTACCAAGCCTTCCTCCCTCTTCTCCAGTCGTCACCACCTCTGTCTGCTCCTACCTGTCTCCCCTGGCGGAGTTTCCCCTCTTTGTGGCGCCTGTTACTCCATGCTTCTCTAATGTCGGCCTAATTATCCAAAGCTTCTCACCTCTTTCTGTCTCATCCTCTTCGTGTCTGATCTCTCGGTGCGCCTTTTTCCGACTCTTTCCTCTTATCACGCCACTCTGTTACTTGTCCGGTCTGTTTTCTGTCACCTCTGTTCATCTCAACATTGTCTCTCCTTCTCATCCTCACCTTCTCTTTCAAATGTTCTTCCCGTGTCTTGTCTCTACACTCCTCGACCCTGTCTCTCCCACTTCTCACTCCTACTGTCTCCTTTTTCATGTCCATCCCTCTCTCTGCCCAAAATTCTTACTCTATTCCCTCTCTCTCTCTTGTTTTTTTCTCTTCTTTACACTACTATCTTTCGTTTTCTCCGTTTTCCACATTCCCTCATTTATCCCTCCTTGTTGCCGTTGCCTTCTTTTCATTGAATTCTTTGTCATTGGTCACACTTTCTTTATATGTATCATATTAGGTGTTCTTCTAAAGTGCTCGAATGCCAAAAAAGGCTTCTTGGCGCTAGCTAAGATAGCAAGAAGCAATGAGATCCCATACGTGGCAGTTTAGCAGGAAGAGAAAAGCCCGGCCTGATGGGGTAAGTAAAAGTACCCCACCCACTCCCCAAAACCGCCGACACCACCCGCCGCTGTCCCGCATCCTCCTGCATGCCTGCCAGTAATGAGTGCTAAAAGCTCAGCCTGCTCGGCGCTGTTTAACTCGTCACCAATCACGCCGCTGGACTTCAATTTTTAAATAAATTACATGTTGTCATAAATGACAAGACTCGTATAAGTAATTAGCAAAATGCTATAAAGACAACATATTTAATTTGCAGCGTGGGCCACCAAATGCAATGACACTGTGCAGCGGCTTGTTTGAGCAAGGAAATTAACAATGTAAACGGGGCTCGGCGGCGAAGGAAATTAAAAGTGTAAACTGAGCTCGGCTGCGGCGTCACCTCTTAGATGGAGATGGCTTCCTACTACTGTTATTTTCATGCTCCTACCAGGCCCGGTCCTGCCTGCGCACAAACTTTAATGCGGAAAGCAGGCCGTCAAAAAAAACGAAAATGCATTATACAGTGTTTTTTGTGTTGCTCGTGTACAGCGCTAGCGCTCCAATACCTTTGAGTCGATTTCACGCTATATAACTGGGAAAAATAAATAAATCAAGGTTCTCCTCCTCAGTGCCACATGTAAGACTTCTCAAGAAGTGCCTTCAACCGCACGGCTGGCACCCTGTCCGCAAAAGTAGCATATAATCAAAACGATACAGTGCGTGCGCTTCAGCTGAATCCAAAGGTGCCGGCGGCTGGTCTCGCTGCTGGGGGAAGCAACAAAAGCAGGTGCCCAGATTGTAAAACTTACCTGCCACTTCAAGGTGATCACTTTCGCCGTAGAAGGGCATCACCCGGTCTCCCCTCGGCACGGGAGACAGGACGGCCACAGCAAAGGCTTCCCCCAGGCAGGGGGAAGCGGAAACCACGTCCTCCCGGCCCTGCCCACAACCAGGCGGCGGCCATCTTAAGGCAGCTCGGGCGGCGGCGGTGATCTCGGGGTGCAAAACGAGGGGTGGGCACCCTCGAAATTAAATTAAAAACATTAAAATAATAGAGAGAAGCCCCCCAAGCCCCCCCCCCCAAAAAAATCGCAGAAAATCACGGGGTGCGCGCTTATAGATATATAATTGATTTCTCTTCTAATTTTCTCAGGAACCACTGGAGGGATTTACACTATTTTACCAAAAGCGTGATCTGCATACCAGACACTACCATTTTGACAAGTATGGTGTAATTCCCGTCAGAGGTTCAAGCTGTAGCTGAGTCTAAAGGTCCTATGGAAATTAACATGGGGAAAACACGTTTTGGGACCCCCCTTTTTTCTCAGCCCCCACTTGACGAATCCCACCCAAACTTTCAGGGAAGGAGCGGAGCGGAGCGAGCCATCTTCTATGAGAAATTTGCGAAGATTCATCAACCAGCGCCAAAGTTATTCCCAATAGAATGTTGGGGATTTCCTATGGAAACTAGGTCCTAACTATATATACCTACTGGCTACCGCCAGTAGGTAATATATATATATATATATATATATATATATATATATATATATATATATATATATATATATATATTACCTATTGGCGGTCGCCAGCAGGTAGTTATAGTTAGGATTTTTTTCAATGTTAAATCTCAAAATTCTGTTTGGAATAACTTTGGCGCCGAATGACGAATCTGCCTGAAAATTTCCTCAAAATGGCCTCGTCGAGCTCCAGTCCTTCCCTGCAAGTTTGGGGGGGATGCGTCAAGCGGGGGCCGAGATAAAAGGGGGGTATCAAAATGCGTTTTCCCCATGTTAATTTCCATAGGGCGGTCGACCTCACTTTTAGCCCGAACGGCTGAATGGATTTACACCAAACTTGGCAAAATTGTAGGGACTGGTAGCCCGATGTGCCTTTGCTATGTCTCAAGATATGTGCTCCAGTGGATTTTGAGTAATTTAGGTTCAAAAAAATATTTATATCTGTAAGCGCGCCCCGGTACGCGCACCGGGGAGCACACCGGGCGCGCCACGCGACTTGCGCATGGAAAGCTGATTGGCTCTCGGGTGTCTGTAAACATTCTAAACAGTCCGGAGAGGCCGCCATCTTGTGTCTCGGTAGGATCGAGACATGAGAGGTGGCCAAAACAAAGGGGGAAATGACCATAAGGGGGCAGAGTAGACCCTCCCTGACCCCCTAGGTTTGATGTGGGGGCTTTAAGAGGGCCCCGCGGGGCAAACAAAAAATTTTTTTTTTCCGTTTTTTTTGCAGGAGGAGCGCCCGGTACGCGCACCGGGAAGCGAACCGGGGAGCGTACTATGGGGAAAAAAGAATGATAGACTTTTCAAATATTGTATGTTTATTAATTGTTCTTTTTGTTGTTTCTTTTATTTATTTTTTATTTAAGTACCAACATGTAGGTACCAATGCAGAGTCTATAATTTAATATACACCGTCTTCTTTGTAGATATCTTGCATGTTGTTACAGAAGTTATTGTGTTATATGGAATTCATAGCGTAGTCTGACAGGAAAGCAGAAACAACATGGAGGCAGGAGATGATAAAGAGATGTTAAATACACATTGGAGATAATATAGTGGGAGAAAGGAAGTAACTATGAGCAAACTTACTATGTAACACAAAAAAGTTGCACAGTATATTTTAAGTCTGACTTTACATTATAATCAATTTGGTACTAGTTTAAGAAATACATATAAAAATGAATAATGTCTCAAACAATATAAATTTATTTTTCAGATTCCTTTTCCAAATTTAACAGAACTTCTAATATTTGAGTGTCAGAAATGTCCTCATTTTGAATCAGGAAATCTACTGATTGTACACATTGAAGTAGTTCATAGTCCCGTGATTCATCCATGAATTCTGAGTCATTGGGTTCAATAACTTTATCATTGTTGCTCTCCAGAACAATTTTGATGGAATTTTTTTGCTCTCCTTCCATTTTTGTGCTTTAATTTGCATTTAAAAAAAATATATCAGTAGAGATAGGGCACTGTTGGGTTTAAGTTCAGACAGGTACTTTTTTTTTTAACAGTGATTTTATCTTTGGGCAGTGTATGGTATCAGAGTGGAAGTAGAAATATAAAAAAGTGTATATGACAAAGCCTAAGTAAATTCATAATTATACAAGACTAGCCTAACTCCATCCATAACTATAACAGAGCAGTCTATCTTATTCTATAACTATTACAGAGGGATAGTATATAACGATCAGAAAATGTTTTCCAAATTAACTTAAAGTGCACAACATACTTCCGTTTTTAAAATAACATCTTACCTTTCAAAAAGAAGTTTAAGTTGTCAGTGAAAATGCTCTTGAAATGTACTTCGGGAAGTAGTAGTCAAAATGGCTGTGTTTCTCTCTCTTTCTTTATATATATTCAGGTACATAACCAATCAAATGTCATGAAATAATAGTAGATAATGAAAGTAACATTTTAATTGGTTGTCAATTCTAACACTTCATATGTGTTTTTGTCATGTAATTTACCTCAGGATATTTAGTCAGGCCTACAGCATAAAGGTCTCAATTGAATTCCATCAAATTTGGGTAAATGGTAGGGATTGCTATGTAGTTGGGCCTATTCTATATTTGATGAAAGTGTCTCCAGTGGTTTTTCTGTAAATTACTTTCCCACCTTTTTTTAGGGAGCGCTTACCGGTGCGCGCCCCGGTACGCGCACCAGCAGCATTACGGGAGTCCTCCATTTTGTGTTTCGGTAGAATCGAGACACAAAATGGAGGACAAACAACGTTGGGAATGGGTCGAAGGGGGCACGGTAGTCACTTCCTGACCCTCTAGGTTTTCTGAGGGGGGCTTAGGACGCTCATATAGGCAAAAAATAAAAAATAAAATTTAAAAATTTTGCGGGGGGAGCGCTCGGTACGCGCACCGGTAAGCGTACAGGGGGGGGGGACTTTGGTGAAAAAAAGTGAAAAAAGTTAGAAAAAGATAAACGTTTTGAATGATGAGAGGTAGGGTAGCTCTGAAAAGAGCTTTTGGGTTCTGTGGCTGATTTAGGTACCTACAAGTAGGTTCCAATGCACAGTCTTAAATTCAGGAGGAATATTCTATTCCCCTCATCTGAGAAGTGCACACCATCTCCTCTGTAGATGTCTTGCATGTTGTAACGCAAGTTATTATTGTATATTGAACCCATTCCACAGTCTCTCATGTAAGCAGAAACAGATTTATTCACATGTTTCCGTGCTTTCTCAAATTGTGGACAAAATTAGTTGGACCAGTTCCATTTCTGTCTTTGACATATGTTGGAATATATCAAGGCAGTTTGTGAAAAAAGTGTCATCAATTGATCAAAGGTGTCCTTTAAAAGCATTTCCAGACCAACCCCAGTCATAGTGCCCAAATCATTTCCACCACAGTGCACTATTAAGAGGTCAGGGTTTGGCAGATGCAAAAAGGTTTTCACCAATGGTATTAATTGATGACATCTCAATCCTCTCTGGCCAATCCACTTCATTTCCACATTTGATAAATCAAGGTTGTGATAATTTCTGCTTGCTACATACCTTTGAGCCCAGTGGATGTAGCTATGTCCAATAATCCATACAGAATACATGATGTGAGAAGGTTCAGGTGCAGTCAGATGAAGTGTGGGAATGAAATGGCAGTTGGAACAGTAGGAGTTTACAAAAAAATAATTGTGGAGTTTCCCTGCAATGATTGGTGGATTCGGTTAGTTGAAAACAGAAAGTTAGGGTGCATGGTTGTGTTGTGTGTAAAAAGCAATTTGAATGGTTAAGAAAAAGTCACTAAAAGCAATAATGCCCTGGATAAGCTGGTGTATTGAGAGGTCAAACATCCTTGCTGACTTAATTTGCAACATTGTAGAATACATTTTGAACCTGAGAGTTCAGTTAGGAGGGAGTTGCTATGGTAACAGATAGAAAGGTCTGAGAGGGGGAAGGGTGTTGGTTTGAAAATAGTGAGGGAAGACTTTTGATTGGTTGAAATAAGGCATATGTGTGTAAAGTTAGAGATTCTCTATGCCAGTCTTGGTTTCAGTGTATTGAGTGCACACCTTTTGCTCTGCTAAAGAAAAATTGGTGTGTGTGTCTGACACTGTTCTCAATCTCCCAAAGCATTTGTAAAGGTAAGTTATGATTCATTTAATTTAGATAGAGACTTGTTTGCTCTATGGAGAATATTTGGAAGTAGATAGTGAAGTTTCAGTAATGAAATTGATTCCTTGTACATAGGACTTGTGCTGTGTTTGTAAAAAGTTATTTAAAAAACGATTTTGGGGTAAAAGAATGGCTTTTATATTTTTGAGGAGCAATTAATAATTAATGCTACTTAAAATGTAAAAAAGGTTGGACTTTCAATGATTCTCATTTGACTTATAAACAACGTTTGCCTTATGACTTTAAAAATTCTTACCTAGTGTTTTTAAAACCAAATTTTTAGTAAAGAGAATTGGCCTTTGAAGACGGGAATAGTTAAAAATAGTTAGTTAGTTAGTTAATCTAATGTTTAAAATTATTTATCTCATATAGGTACTGTAAGTGGATCTCATAGTAAAAAATACTCATATATCTGACACAATTTGGCCGTAAGGAAAGTGTAAGGTATGATGTTCTTAGATCTTTTTTCATAGGAAGTCGATGAAATGGAAGTTATAGAGCAAAGCAGACTTTTTTTTCCACCAAAGGACCTTCACTATCTTCTATTTGGCCTCATGGAAAAGTAAGTGAATCAAAGATTAATGTAGATATATGAGTTGTAAGTTTGTATGTTTTTTTTTAAACACAATCTTTTAGATTGTGTTTTTTTTCCCCGCTGTTATATGATGAAGAGTTTGAACTCACTAATTTAAGTGAAATTCAATATATTCTGAGAACAGCAAAAATAAACAATGTAACATATTGTAGAAGTTATTCTATAGTTTGCATTGTGTAATATATATTGTATTCACATTGTTTCACACTCATTTTCCTTTTTCACCCTTATTTAGCTCTCTTTACTCATTTACACTGCCTTTTTTTAACTTTGTTTCATCGCTGTTCCTTTACTCCACTTCATTCACAACTCCTCGATCCAATTTGAACTGTCTGCATTTCCTCTCTTCCTTCCACCACTTTTGATCTTTCTCACATTCTCTCAGTACCACTGCTTTAGTTTTCTTCCCCTCTCTTTCTTTCTTTTTCTCCTTTACTCTTTTTCCTTTCTCACTCATTGTACTGCAGTTCACTCAGTCCTTCCCTTTGTTTTTCTGTGTACTTACTCTCTCACTCCTTTTTCCTCCATCGTTTTATATTAACCTCATTCCCTTCATCCCTTCACTCTGTGCCTCCCCTTCACTCACTCTCAGTCATCTTCTATTCCTCTTTCTTATTAATAGTTCCTCATTTAGACTCCTCTCCTTTTCACTCATTTTCCTTTTACTTTCTTATCTTTCCTGATTTCGTTTTGGTATCTCACATTCTTTTAGCATCTTACTTACCTTCAGTAATTTGTTCTCTTTCTATTTCTTTTTCCCTCTTTTTTCTCTTTCAACATTACTTTATTTCTGTTTTTGTATCCTTCACTATTGCTTTTTTTCTTAGTAAACTTTTTTAGATTTTTTACCTCTTGACCTGTTTCTTCTATTTTTAAATATATATTTTACTAATTATAACTTGTTTTTCTTTTGTCTTTCACAGATACAAGTAAGTTTTCATTAATTATATGGTAAGTGTGTCTACAAAATGTAGTTTGTCATCACCCTTTGCTTTAACCTCACTACTTTTCTCTCACCCTACCTCACCCCTGTTTAATTACTCTGCTTCCCTCACTTATTCTTATCCTCCATGTTTACTTCTCTTTTCCTTACTTTCCTACCACATTCAACTTCTTTCATGAGTGATGTAATATGTGAGGTCATCAGCAGTGCATTACACGCGCAAGTTATAGTGAGTCCAACTAACTATAACGTGGGAATTTCAATGGTTTTATGTCAGTAAAATTTCCAGGTAGCTATAACTGGTGTGAAACCTATGTTTTTTTCAGTGAATATATATATATATATATGATCATGGGCAATTTCAATTGTAAAACAGACTTTGCCGTGTATGTCCTGACGTGTACCTGTGGATACAAGCTACAGGTGCACGTCAGGATTTTACAGCATTTACGCGCCATTTTGCACAGTGACCCTACCTATCCGGTGGCCCGTCACTTTAAAAGAGCACATAACAATGATTTATCTTGTTTAAAATACTTTGTGATCGGTGCCATACCACCCCTCAAAAGAGGAGGTGACAGGGAATCACTTTTAAGACAGCTGGAAACCAAGATGATACTAGAGCTCGACACACGTTGGCCCAATGGGTTGAATATTATAGATGAGATGCATCACTTTTTGTAATGTAATATATTTTCTCACGTCCTAATTGCCTTTATATCTCCAAAGACCCTTTTTTGCAACTTTCCTCCCTCTTAGTTAGGTTCCCTATTTCGTTTCTTTCCTCTTCTACTGCTGTTCACTCTATTGGCCATCTCTATTGGTTTAGGGGCAAACTTTGTATTGGTTGAAGTATAACCATTTCGATTGATGTGAGGATATATATCTGTCTGTTGTATATAAAATAATATGATGTAACCTTTTCCTGTTGTAAATTCTTGTATATAGATGTTAATATATATATTTTTGTATGTTTATATCCATATACATCTCTATTTTCCTACATTGTTTTCCACTTTAATAAGATGAGGGATATCTAAAGCATTTATATGAATTATCATATTTATCAGGGGTTTTATATTTCTTATTATGTGTATATATATGCAATTGTATATCTATTTTTATATATAGTTGTATACGCATATCACATGTCTAGGTGTATTCATTAGATTTTATAATACTATTTTAAATCTATTTATACTATTTATTATGAAGTGACAAATCATGCACATAGAATTTTGGGATATCCAGTTGTTTCCAGGGACCTGTGAAACTTATATGTGTTTTGATATTTTCCGTCCTTTGCTTAATGAATGGTATTGCACATAATCTCTTAGTTCTCTCTCTCTCGCACTTTATAGAAATTTTGCACTTTATGTCACCTTCACACAGCACTTCATTAACTGCCCTGGTTATGAGATCAGACAAACCTTATGTACATTATTGGTATGTGTGTTTCCAAGCCATACAAGTAATCTGTATTTATACAGGAAGACCGTGTCTCTAAATTCTGAAACTATATGGTCTAAGTGGGACAAGTTTATTTATTTACTGTCATAAATGTACATTTTAAAATCTGGGATTTATCCAGTTATTGATCACGTTTGTGTGTTGTTTAGATAAAATGTATAACTGTGGCAGTATGTTTTCACTGTTTACTTGTCACATGACACACCACGTCACTGTGAAGGGGTGTTCCCTTTTGAACTTTGCATTTAAAAATAGCATTATGTCTTTAGTACATGTTGCAGCGTGATCAAGGGATACCTTGCCAGAAACGCGTAGCTGCTTTTTGTGTACTGAATAAACCGTTATGCTGAAGTCCGTCTCTCTTCTGTTTGCTGGTGTGCTAAGCTGGAGCTGGAGCTGGCGCTGGAAACACCGAGAGATTCAGAGGAGTCACGTGGTATATATATATATATATATATATATATATATACATATATATATATATCAGAACTCGTTGTTCGCGAGTAAGCCCGAGCCTCTTACAGCGGTGGGCGGTGGTAGGGTCGCGAACCCCATATATCAAAATACCAATGTCTTCTTACTCCTCATGGGAAAGAACGATACCACAGCCACAAAATTCTTTAAACAGTGTGTTTAATCTTCAGAAAAGGCAAAATCACTTGACGCGTTTCGGAGCTGTGCTCCGTTGTCACGAGTACATATGCACTTCATGAAATTTTCAAAACTAATTTTTTGTTCATACCAGCTCCTATCTTGAAAGTCCGGGGGTGATTCGTCAAGGGGGGGCCGACATAAAAGGGGGCCCCCAAACATGCTTTCTCCATGTTAATTTCCGTAGGAAACTTTAGACAAGGCTACACGTCGAACGGGTGAACGGAATTACCCAAATTTGGCAGGGAGCAGGGTCTTGGTCTAGAAAGCACACTTTAGTTTAGTTGTTCTGCCATTTGATTTGCTGAGGCGTTACGATCATGAGCTTGCTGCTTATTCGCTGCAAGCGCTGGGAGCGGTTGCAACTAGGAAGTGTTGGCCGCCATTTTGAGATTCTGTTGAGGCGAGTAAAGGGAAAAAAGGGCAAAAAAAGTTGGTGAGGAGGGTAGGAGCACTGTAATCTCTGTGGGGGAGTGCGGAGCGAAGTAGTCACTTTTACCGATCTGAAAGTGCGGTGACATCGTGCTGATTTGATATGGTGCTACACTTGGGTATGAAACCGAGAGCCTAAACCGTGAGCTTATTGCTGTCTAGTGATGTGGTCTGGTCTTTGTTGCATACGTGTGCAAGTAGTGTTCGTACGCATTTATTCAATACAGGGAGTGGGAAGCGAACTACAGACCTTTATTGTGCTTTTATACTATACCAGAAGCGGGAAGTGAAGTACTTATGCCTACTGGTGTGAAGAGTCAGGGATGAAAACAAGCAGATTGTTGTAAAGTGATGGGCTCTGGGCGCTGTAGGATACTAGCCGATGTAGTATAACTGTGTAAGTAGTGTTAGTATGTCTTTATAGTATATAGGGAGTGGGAAGCAACGTAGTCACTTTTACTGGTCTGAAGACTCAGGCATTAAACTGTGAGCCTGCTCATGTGCTCTGGGCGCTGTAGCATACTTGTGGAAGTAGTGTTAGTTTGCATTTATACAGTACAGGGAGTGGGAAGCGAACTACTCAACCCTACCGGTCTCAAGACTCGTGGATGAAACCATGAGCTCATTGCTGTAAAGTCATGTGCTCTGTGTAGTGTTCCAATGTGAGACTTAGTAGAATGTTAGTATGTAATTCTACTAGAATGTAAGCATGTAATGTTAGAATGTAGGGCTGTCACCTAGGGGAACCTTGGGGAGTTTGTACACAGTGCTGGAGAATATGGTTGCCTTGCTGTCTGCTCCTGTTGGAGGCTGTTTAAGGTGTCTTGTTTTCCTGTAATAAATCTACTTATTGGATCCACTGCTGTCTACCTCTTCACTACATAAATTTGGCGACGAGCGGGAGAAGGTCAAAAGAAGGCAGCACTCACCAATATTTCAAAATGTTTTGCCTTGTGCTGAAGACCCGTTTTCTTTGTGTAGCTGTTTCTACTCATCCCAGGGTCGTCGGCTTATTGAACTATGTCATCTGACCTCTGGTAGGATTTATATTTTTAGATTTTGCGTTTCCTCTGCCTCTTCACTACACTCTGGTCGCTGTGCTACACGTGTGTGTTAGTAGTGTAAGTATGCGTTTATACAAACCAATGTATCATGGTCCTAGGGAGCGCGACTTCCCAGGCGCAGCTCATACAATTTCCCAGGGTGTGCATCCACGGGACATGTGTGTTTGCTATTAGAGGGCGGGTGCATGGCTTCCACCCTGTGATAGCAAATCCTTGTTTGACTAGTTGAAGAGAGAGGAGGAAAAACTTGTATTGCTTTAAGAGAGCAGATCTGGATAGTAAAAATGGGAGAGAAGAAAAAAAAAGCGAAGTCTCAGACGTTCATTTAAATGAGGCCCTTGGTGGGTAATGTTCTGTGGCCAATCCTATTATTATATTGCGGGGTCTCTGTAGGACTGGGGATCTTCACGTTACATGTAAATTAGGAGCGGGAGGGCACAGAGACGTTTCACAGTCTTTGGGACCGTCCCCTTCCCATGCATTGTTTACTAGTTATTCGGGGGGTTCCAGGCCAACTGAAGTCCGGGGATCGCCACCCTTCGGGGCTTTACTTAAATATGCAGGGTGGACCTCGGCAGTCCCTGAAACCTCGTGGTCCTAGGCAGTGCCTTATTGGTTCTGTAATCACACGGGCAGTACTCATGGTGTTATAAAGCGATACACTCATAGAACCCTTGCAGTTGTAGAATTACCCAGGCTTCATTTGTGTAATAGTCAGTTGGTAGGTGCACCTGTAAATAAAAAATGTTTTCCCTCATAAGCTCCTATAAACAGACTATTTTCACAATAAACTACAGACAAGTGTTGTCAGAAAAAGAAAACCTATACACAAAGTTATTTATTGGAATAAAATAATCTTTATTAAAACACACATATAAATGGAAGCGTACGTTTGTTAGAACAATCAACAGTATAAAATAAAATACATGGGTTGGACTCCTGTGGAAGCAGCGTTCAAAACCTGCAAGACAGAAATGAAACATAAGTATGTGTGCCATGTGGAAGAGGTAAAGAAAGGTAGTCCGAATGAAAGGACTACAGTGAGAATGGGAGGGAGATGGAGTGGGTGGAAGGGACAAGGGGAGGGAGAGTCGAAAGAACAGAGGGAGGAGGAGACAGAGCCTGGGCCTATTGTACCCAGCCCTCGGTGTTTACCCTCCCGTCACCCGTTTGTCTAGGACACTGGAGTCCGCGAGAAAGATTGTGGTGCAGCAAGTCCTTAAAATGAAACATATGAATGAGGCCGGAGATTACATTATTAGCTATGGGAAAATCGTTTGCCTGCACCTGTGCACCTAGGGTGCTGCACCCCAGTCAATTCTCCCGCACTGTGCTCAATTGTAGGTCCTGCACACCGGGGCTTCACTGCTCACCTGTCACCATCGGTGTGTCCAATGATGTGTTGGTGCAAGCTCTGAGTCCAGGGTACCTTTGTAGGGTAGGAGAGCAGGTCTCCGGTCGGGGACGGTGTCTTGATACCACGATGGAAGGCGTCAGAATGCCCTGTTCATCATCGCGGGGTGAGCTCCCGCTCCGCCCATTTTGGGTCCATCAATTCAGTGTCTGAAAAGGGAGAAATAGTTTAATGGTGGAAACGTCTGGAGGTAAATGAAGGTTTATTTCAAGTTTAATAGAAAACACCAGTTTAGTGCATCCTCCATTTTTGAAGTACGATCTACCAACTGGTGGTGGTAATCGTGGTTCAAAGAGGAGTTGGAGCGCACAACAATACACAAGGTTAAATAATAATATGTTATATGAAGGTTCAGATACAAAGGAAGAGAGCATAATGTGTGCATGCAATGCAGTGGCGGAAGCCTGTGTGCATGTACACTTAGTAATCAGTTCACTACAGTGCCCCAAAAGCCAACGCAATGTGTTTGTGGGGCAGAGCTGCCCACCGGCTCAGGCCTACAGTACGGTGCAGCAGGTCTTTAAAATGAGACAGAGATGAGACTGAATCAGGTCAGAGATCACATCATTACGCATGGCAACATCCCTTGTTCGCACCTGCACAGCCAGGCTGATGTACTCCACCCCTCCTGCTGCACCTCTGTCAATTGGAGCCCCTGTGCACCCAGGCCCCGCTGCTCACCTGCTGTCATTGTTTTTTGTGCAAACTACGGGCCGAAGGGCTAACAATTCAGATGGAGTGTTGATTGCAGGATGGTGTACACCTCATGGATTCCTTTGGGAAGACGACGGGCAGTAGGGTTCACAATTTAGAACCAGTGTTGATTGGCAGGATGGTGTACACCTCATGGATCTCTTTTTTTATTGCGCAGGGTAGGGGTGTGAATAATTATTCCGGGGACCTGGGCGTTGTTCAGTTCATGTCTGGCCAGGAAGTGTACTTATGAGTGCTTCTTTTGTAGTTTTGACTTCGCAGAGTGTGCAATTTACATTAATGTAGCATGTGTCAGGAGGGCGGCAACTATCGCTAATGAGATGCTGTTCGAAAAGATTGAATTACGGACATAACATGACATTGTCAAGGTTGTGGATATGTGCAGACACGCATGTCAATGGTGTGCGGTATTATTGAAAGTGTTGATATCGCAAAGCGTCTACATGTGAATGTGCTTGGATGGAGGGAGGATCAGCAGTGAGGCTATGTCATACACAGTGATAACGCTCATTACAGTCAAGCAATGTATGTCAAACTTGAATCTGAAAGTCTCACATATAACACATTACTATACTGGTAAAGCCTGACAACAGAGCGTACAGCAAAAGAAATCTACAGATTGCTGTTTACTGTTTGTCACATGTGATCTAGGATGTGCACTCTGCCTGTGGCTTCTGATACTTCTTAGAGCCACCCATATCCAGGCCGAAAGGGAGCACAATAATGTGCACATACACACACCAGAGGCATCGTGTAACACACATTTGTTTTTTGATGTAATGTTTGAGATGCATGGCCATCACACGTGGAAGGCTAAGGTACAGACCATGAATATTGATCAAGATGATCGTTGCATGTTGTGTGTAGTATAAGATATGTGTATACAGGAAAAAACTTATCAAAAAAGCTCTCAAAGCAGAAGAGGTGTCTCTCATCAAACGCTGTAGAGAGAATGACTAAAATAGGTGGGGTCCTCCAACTGTTACAATGGGAAATGTTATGAAGCAATCAAATGTTTTATTTTAAGGTCACATGGCAATTGCGCACCGAGCGCGCAAGGAGGCTGCACCCAACGTGATTTTGACAAAAAATATTTATCATAATATAAGTTTATTACAGTTAGAAATATATACATGTTTAAAATATTTTAGATTATCTCTTGCTCTCATATACTGTTTATAGTTTTTAAGATATACTTTTGAGACAAAAAAAAATTTGGGTTAGGGAATGGCGTACCCGGCGTGACACTATCCGTGTGTGATGTAACACAGGGCCTGGCAGCGTGTACTTGTCGCATACGCAACACGCAGTGAGCGCGACCCCATACGTACATGATGTAATCCGTGGTTTGGTACTGCGTAACCGTTGGATACCGAAGTAGCAGCTGAAGCAACTTCATGCTTGTATGATGTTACGCGGGACGCTGTGCCAGGAACTCGTCGGATACGAAATGCGCATCATTTACGAGTTTAGCAATATGGTGGATCGGATTCGCGTGGTGATGGAGCTTGGTACGCTTGGTATGGGAGTGTTGTTTTTGCAACAACAAAAAAATATATATGTACATATTTTTGGGGGAAGATATAAAACATTACATCATTTTTAAAGTTACAAAAAAAGAAGTATATTAGAGTTCCAAAATATTAAAACCCTTAGACATTCACTGAAAAAATAATAGGTTTTACAGATGTTACAGTCGTTGCTTTAGTATTTTGAAAGTGTCGTTAAATTTGTTATCATTTTCTGGAAGCGTAAGCGGAGTGGGCTGGACTGACGTATCCCAGTGCTGCACGAGGCTGTGAACCATGATTCCGGATCTATGGGCGTGGTTCCGTCGTGAGCTATATGAGAAATCAACTGATTCAGGTGTCCGTGTTGTAGTGCTGACGTCACCTGGGTCTTAAATGCAAATGTGTCATTATATCTGTAAAGTACCACAGAATGGCTAACATGGAAGTTACGGGGTATCACTGACCCTATATTCATCCATAGTTGCCCACATAAAAGATGGTGAACATGACGTATTTCTGCGATTATGAATGTTTGTTGTACATTCAGTATAGTGTTGTTGCTGTAGTAATACAGGGCTATAAAAGCTTTAGGATGCAGTTTTTGACACATGAAGGGCAGCAAAAATATATACATATGTGGTCATTCAGGTACACTGTCGAACTTGGTGCTGTAAATGAGTGTTCGAGCCTCTAAGTCGCATCCACATACTGTTATTGAAGAGAAATGACGTAATCTACACCTGCCTGACGTACTGTAAATACGGTGCTCATGTGAATTGCTGATATAGTTTTGGTTCGACTATGCGCTATATAAATATGCACCACTACCTTTTTTCTCTGCAAACGCTATTTTCGATTCAAATTTTTTTTAAAGCGTTGCCCCAAATTCTTATTAATATAAGAGGGCATGATTTACTTTCAGATAAAGTAGAATAGAAGTGCACTCCAAACACTCCCTCACTACTTCATCTTTCGCTTTTGTTTTTTGTACATTTATTTTCAATTACTCTTAATGAAAACATTGTGACTCTTAAAAAGGATTATTTTATTTTTTGTTAATTGACATAATTTCTTTTTTCTTGTTTACTGATTGCAACGATAAACCTCCAGTTCTTCATGAGTGAAAATACGTCACAGTACTACACAATATACGTACTGATAAACCCATTTTTCACTCTAGAAGAAAAAGAGAATTACTTGATCATTTTGGTTTATTTGTACATATTTCAAACCTTTTTTCTGCGTCTTCGTAGTATTTTCAATTAGCGACAATAATACATGAACTGTTCTTATGTCATTTTGTTTCTAGAGTACAATTATATTTTTACACATTACATTTAGAAATCATAATAATATACTTGCATTAGAAAAATATATAAAGCATAAACTTATAATTTTAATTTTCCTCTCTTTAAAATTCTTTCCTCCTTCTGTCGACATACATCCAACTCCTCTGGAGGGGACATAATGTTTTATACATTAGACTATATACATTAACTTTATGTTCCCTCTGAGGAAATGGACGATAAAATGAAGATGAATCCGACTGTCGTAAACTTCATCTTGCTCGTAGTTTGGTCACCCGTAATTAAATCACAGAAACGAAAGTAATCATCCTACGGGTGTGGTTTATATATGTTTGGGGTATTGAAGTCACTATGGAACCAATTTAGTGCTCCTCCCATTTTTTTGTCATGTTTTTCAGTTGACACATGCTCACATTTCCACTGTTTAACTTGCACACGTGTTTTTGTAAAAGTGAAACTTGTTAAACAGTTTTAGTTCCATTTTGTATCCTCATACGTATTCACTCTTTCTTTTTCTTTTAATTCTTTCTCTCTTTTATTATGTGAGTATTAAAATAAATACCTTTGTATTTTTTGTCATCTCAGGCCACGTCCCCTTCCTTCACCACTGTTCCCCGTTGCGGTTTTTAAGTTGGGGAATTAATTCTAACCGTACTTACCAATAACTTGAATTTCCTTCCATAGGCTAACATTGACTGGTTTCACTTGGAAATTCTTCTGAGTGTGGAGTTTTCGAACTTTAAAATATTCACCTAAAATCATTCAAACAACGAATTCCGATTTACTCACCTGTTATCAGGAGAGAACCCAGTGCTGCATCTTTAACCCAGCACTGACTCTGAAAAGTAATTCTAAGCGTACTTACTAGTTACTTATATTTCTTTCCATAGGAATCCTTTGTCTGGTTTTACAAGAAAAGTTTCTAAGCGTCGATTTTCACAAACTACAAATATTCCTTAAAAATCACCTGTATAACTTAAACACATTCTTTAACTGTTTACAGGAGATGCACCAGTGCTAGATCCAGGATCCACCACTGAGTAAGAAAAAGTAACAATAACACTACTTACTTGCTAAGTGAATTTCCTCCCATAGGATAACATTGGTGATTCTATGTGACAAAGTTTCTAAGTGTCAACTTTTAAAATACAATAATATTTCTTAAAAATCACTACTGTAACCAAAAGGATTTTACTCAGCTGTGGTTAGAAAAGTAATCCATAAAGTAACTAATTGCATTTAACTAGAAATTCCCATTGAGCTCAATGTTGCATTGTGTTTGAAATTGTGTTTCCTATTGCAACAACTGTAACTATTGTACTTAAAAGTCTATTGCCTATTTGCAAAGTATTTAAACTAAAGTAATTCATTCTGAGAAAGTGTATTTTGTAATGTAATATATATGGTAAGTTAAAAAATAAAATATCTAGTAAAAGTAGTAAATCAATATAAAAAAAATATAACAATACATTTAAAAATTGTCATTTACAAAACCTTTGAAATTCACTGAAAAAAACATAGGTTTCAGACATGTTATAGTTAGGAATTAACATTTAAAAAACCTTAGAAATTAGGCTTCAGGGGTGTTATAGTTAGTTGGACATTTCACTCATACAAAACCATTGAAATTCCTCCGTTATAGTTAGTTCTGCTAACTATAACTCACGCGCCCGCAATCCACTGCTGATGATGTCACATATTACATCATTCATGACATGGTCAGTGACATTACTGATGACATTGCTAATGTCACCGTGACAAAGACTTGAAGGCCGAAAAGCGTTGGTTGACAGACTGGCTCTGTTTGGTAAATAAATCTTTGGATTAAGAAGGATTGCTGTGTGCGACTAAACTTTTGTAAAAAAATTGACTTTTGGCCCAGGGTCGGGCCCGTAGCTTGCACCCGCTGCTGAGCGCTCTGGCATCTTTGACCTCCTTGCTTATATATATATATATATATATATATATATATATATATTACCTACTGGCGATAGCCAGTAGGTATATATAGTTAGGATTTTTTTCCTATGGGATTTTTGAAAATTCTATGTCGAATAACTTTGGCTTATGAGGACAGAATTGGCTGAAATTTTCAGGAAAATGGAACATTTTGTTTCTGAGCAGCCCCTAAAAATTTGGGGGGGTTTCGTCAAGGGGGGGCCGAGAAAAAAGGGGGGTCCCAAAACGTGTTTTTCCCATGCAATTTTCCATAGGGCGGTTGGCCTCACTTTTAGCCTGAACGGCTGAATGGATTTACACCAAACTTGGCAAAATTGTAGGGACTGGTAGCCCGATGTGCCTTTGCTATGTCTCAAGATATAGGCTCCAGTGGTTTTTACGAAAATTAACTTTGAAAAATATATATTGGGCTACATTGGGCTATATATATGTTGGAGCCCAAATGTAGCCCAATGTAGCCCAATGTAGCCCAATGTAGCCCAAAGATGGCCACCAGAGACAAAAAAAACCAAATGTAGCCCAAATATCAGCCAGATGTAGCCCAACTATAGCCCAATGACAGATTGTCCCAGAGTGTTCTAAAGAACAACTAGAGTGCTAACAGTCCTACTTATTACAAAGGTATGGCACACCTGAAGCCATCTTGATTGGAATAAAGTGGTAACTCTTAAAACATTTAATTTAAAAAGGAACAAAATGAGGGGGTTCATTTTGCCATAGAAAGTATGATTAGCGAATATATGACGAAATCCCGCATACCATCAGTCCGCAAAAAAAATCCTGCATGTACTATTAGGCCGCAACTTAAAATAACGAAAACTTTTAGAACGAATATGCCTTTAGCATACACTAAACAACTAAACTACCCTAAACCCTAAAACACTACCCCCAGCATGACCCTACACTACACAAACACTACAACACTACCCTAAACCCTAAAACACTACCCCCAGCATGACCCTACACTACACAAACACTACAACACTACCCTAAACCCTAAAACACTACCCCCAGCATGACCCTACACTACGCAAACACTACAACACTACCCAAAACCCTAAAACACTACACCCCAGCATGACCCTACGCTACGCAAACACTACAACACTACCCTAAACCCTAAAACACTACCCCCAGCATGACCCTACACTACACAAACACTACAACACAACCCTAAACCCTAAAACACTACCCCCAGCATGACCCTACACTACGCAAACACTACAACACAACCCTAAACCCTAAAACACTACCCCCAGCATGACCCTACACTACGCAAACACTACAACACTAACCTAAATCCTAAAACACTACCCCCAGCATGACCCTACACTACGCAAACACTACAACACTACCCAAAACCCTAAAACACTACACCCCAGCATGACCCTAAACTACGCAAACACTACAACACTACCCTAAACCCTAAAACACTACCCCCAGCATGACCCTACACTACACAAACACTACAACACTACCCTAAACCCTAAAACACTACCCCCAGCATGACCCTACACTACACAAACACTACAACACTACCCTAAACCCTAAAACACTACCCCCAGCATGACCCTACACTACACAAACACTACAACACTACCCTAAACCCTAAAACACTACCCCCAGCATGACCCTACACTACGCAAACACTACAACACTACCCAAAACCCTAAAACACTACACCCCAGCATGACCCTACGCTACGCAAACACTACAACACTACCCTAAACCCTAAAACACTACCCCCAGCATGACCCTACACTACACAAACACTACAACACAACCCTAAACCCTAAAACACTACCCCCAGCATGACCCTACACTACGCAAACACTACAACACAACCCTAAACCCTAAAACACTACCCCCAGCATGACCCTACACTACGCAAACACTACAACACTAACCTAAATCCTAAAACACTACCCCCAGCATGACCCTACACTACGCAAACACTACAACACTACCCAAAACCCTAAAACACTACACCCCAGCATGACCCTAAACTACGCAAACACTACAACACTACCCTAAACCCTAAAACACTACCCCCAGCATGACCCTACACTACGCAAACACTACAACACTACCCTAAACCCTAAAACACTACCCCCAGCATGACCCTACACTACGCAAACAATACAACACTACCCTAAACCCTAAAACACTACCCCCAGCATGACCCTACACTACGCAAACACTACAACACTAACCTAAATCCTAAAACACTACCCCCAGCATGACCCTACACTACGCAAACACTACAACACTACCCAAAACCCTAAAACACTACACCCCAGCAGGACCCTAAACTACGCAAACACTACAACACTACCCTAAACCCTAAAACACTACCCCCAGCATGACCCTACACTACGCAAACACTACAACACTACCCTAAACCCTAAAACACTACCCCCAGCATGACCCTACACTACGCAAACAATACAACACTACCCTAAACCCTAAAACACTACCCCCAGCATGACCCAACACTACGCAAACACTACAACACTACCCTAAACCCTAAAACACTACCCTCAGCATGACCCAACACTACGCAAACACTACAACACTACCCAAAACCCTAAAACACTACCCCCAGCATGACCCTACACTACGCAAACACTACAACACTACCCAAAACCCTAAAACACTACCCCCAGCATGACCCTACACTACGCAAACACTACAACACTACCCAAAACCCTAAAACACTACCCCCAGCATGACCCTACACTACGCAAACACTACAACACTACCCAAAACCCTAAAACACTACACCCCAGCATGACCCTACACTACGCAAACACTACAACACTACCCTAAACCCTAAAACACTACCCCCAGCATGACCCTACACTACGCAAACACTACAACACTACCCAAAACCCTAAAACACTACACCCCAGCATGACCCTACACTACGCAAACACTACAACACTACCCTAAACCCTAAAACACTACCCCCAGCATGACCCTACACTACGCAAACACTACAACACTACCCTAATTCCTAAAACACTACCCCCAGCATGACCCTACACTACGCAAACACTACAACACTACCCTAAACCCTAAAACACTACCCCCAGCATGACCCTACACTACGCAAACACTACAACACTACCCTAAACCCTAAAACACTACCCCCAGCATGACCCTACACTACGCAAACACTACAACACTACCCTAAACCCTAAAACACTACCCTCAGCATGACCCTACACTACGCAAACACTACAACACTACCCAAAACCCTAAAACACTACCCCCCAGCATGACCCTACACTACGCAAACACTACAACACTACCCAAAACCCTAAAACACTACCCCCAGTATGACCCTACACTACGCCAACACTACAACACTACCCAAAACCCTAAAACACTACCCCCAGCATGACCCTACACTACGCAAACACTACAACACTACCCAAAACCCTAAAACACTACACCCCAGCATGACCCTACACTACGCAAACACTACAACACTACCCAAAACCCTAAAACACTACACCCCAGCATGACCCTACACTACGCAAATACTACAACACTACCCAAAACCCTAAAACACTACCCCCAGCATGACCCTACACTACGCAAACACTACAACACTACCCAAAACCCTAAAACACTACCCCCAGCATGACCCTACACTACGCAAACACTACAACACTACCCTAAACCCCAAAATACTACACCCCAGCATGACCCTACACTACGCAAACACTACAACACTACCCAAAACCCTAAAACACTACCCCCAGCATGACCCTACACTACGAAAACACTACAACACTATCCTAAACCCTAAAACACTACGCCCAGCATGACCCTACACTACGCAAACACTACAACACTACCCTAAACCCTAAAACACTAGCCCCAGCATGACCCTACACTACACAAACACTACAACACAACCCTAAACCCTAAAACACTACCCCCAGCATGACCCTACACTACGCAAACACTACAACACTACCCTGCACCCTAAAACACTACCCCCAGCATGACCCTACACTACGCAAACACTACAACACAACCCTAAACCCTAAAACACTACCCCCAGCATGACCCTACACTAAACAACCACCACAACTCTACACTACACTAACACAACACTACACTACACAACACTACACTACACTACACAATCACTAACCCACGAAAAAATTAACACAAACCCACTTACCTCTCTCGTCATCGTGGTTTTCACAACGCAAATGCATTTACCATACATGCCTTTAAAACGTAATTCTTTGTAAAGGCATGCGCGATAAATGCACATGCGTTTTGAAAAAATGCGGGATAATGGTATGCGAGCTCAATGACCTTGCGGGATAATGGTATGCGGACTGAAAGTCTGCGGGATAAAAAATGCGGGAAAATGGCTGCAAACCATGATTAGCAGCAGACTTCCCTGGTGAGCACTAGCTTTACTACAGTGATCTAATGAGCAACTAGAGTGCTAACATTCTGAATTTATGGCAAATGTGTGACACATCTGAATGCCTTCTTGATAGAACCAAAGTAAACAAGCATTGAAAATGCAATAGATCTCGCCCTCGTTTAAGTTAAAGCCATTCTGTTTGTAATGAGGTGGCTTTTTAGCTTTGCTTTTATTAGTGTTTTTAAAACTTTCATGTAAATAACATGCATATGTATGCATATATGTATATGTATGCATGCATTTATATTTATATAGATATGCAGATTACATATGTTTATATATGTATATTACCTACTGGCGATAGCCAGTGGGTATATATAGTTAGGATTTTTTCTCTATGGGATTTCTGAAAATTCTATGTCTAATCACTTTGGCGTTTGTGGACGGAATTGGCTGAAATTTTCAGGAAAATGGCACTTTTTTTTCTGAGCAGCCCCTGAAAATTTGGTGGGGTTTCGTCAAGGGGGGGCCGAGAACAAAGGGGGGTCCCAAAACGCGTTTTTCCCATTCATTTTTCCATAGGGCGGTTGGACTCACTTTTAGCTCGAACGGCTGAATAGATTTACATGAAACTTGGCAAAATTGTAGATATGGTTTGCCCGACGTGCCTTTGCTATGTCTCAATATATGTGCTCCAGTGGATTTTGAGAAATTAACGTTTAAAAAAATATATATATCTGTGACAGCGCTCCGGTTAGCGCCCCGGTTCGCGTACCTGACGCGTAACGGAACTTCGCGAAGCGAATCTGATTGGCTCTCCGGTGTCTGTCAACATTCTAAACAAACCGGAGCGGCCGCCATCTTGTCTCTCGGTACGATCGAGAGACAAGATGTGGTGAAAAACGAAGGGGGAAATGAAGGAAAGGGGGCAAGGTAGACCACTCCTGACCCCCTAGGATTCATGAGGGGGATATTAAAGTGCCCCGCGGGGCAAAAAATTTTGCGATTTTACGCCGTAGAGGCGCGTCCCGGTACGCTCACCGGGAAGCTCACCGGGCAGCTAACCGGGCAGCTAACCGGCAGCGTAGCTGTCAACATTGTAAACAGTCCGGAGCGGCCGCCATCTTGTCTCTCGGTAGGTTCGAGAGACAAGATGTGGTGAAAAAAGAAGGGGGAAATGAAGGAAAGGGGGCAAGGTAAACCCCTCCTGACCCCCTAGGATTGATGAGGGGGATATTAAAGTCCCCCGCGATTTTTCGCGGTAGAGGCGCTTCCCGGTACGCGAACCGGGCAGCTAACCGGCAGCGTAACGGGAGTCCGCCATCTTGTGTTTTTGGAGCGTCCGGTTCGCGTACCGGGTAGCGTCCCGGTAAGCGTAACAAGGGGAAAACCAAGAGAAACAGTAAAAAAAAAACTTAAGGGAATAGATTTCCAGCAAACTTGGCAAAATTGTAGGGACTGTTTGTTTGATGTGCCTTTGCAAGGCCTCCAGATTTGTGCACGTGTGGATTTTGTCTAATTAAGGTTAAAAAAAATATATATATCTGTAAGCGTGCTCCGGCACGCTTACGTTACGGGTTTTGTTTGCGCTGCAGAACCGATACGTCACGGTTATGCAACGCGTCATGAGGCGTCTCACGTGGCTACGTGATACGTCACGTAATAAAGAATATATTTTACAGCTATAGATATTAGCTTTTAAAAAACCAATGAAATTCACTGAAAAAACCATAGGTTATAGACCATATATAGTTAGGAATTTGCATTTACAAAACCTTGAAAATTCACTGAAAAAACCATAGGTTAGAGACCATATATAGTTAGCTGGACATTTTATTGACATAAAACCAATGAAATTCCATATATAGTTAGTTGCACTAACTATATATCGCGCACCCGCAATCCACTGCTGATGATGTCACATATTACATCATTCATGACATGGTCAGTGACATCACTGATGACATCACTGATGACATCTCAAATGACATCACTGATGACATCACTGATGACATCTCAAATGACATCAGTGATGACATCATGACACACCAATACCAGTTACTACATACGCACTCACTGATTCCTACGTATACACACACATTCACTCATTCACCCATACAATCACTCATACATACAGTCACTCATTATTAAAACACTATCATATGCACTCATACACCTATGCAGACACTCACACACTGCCACTCATCCATGGAGTTACTCACACACCTAGTCAGTCCTGTAAAGAATCAATCACACTTCCATTTCCTCATCTATACAGTTAAACACAGAACACCATACTTCAGTGACATCACTGATGACATCACTGATGACATCTCAAATGACATCACTGATGACATCATGACACACCAATACCAGTTACTACATACGCACTCACTGATTCCTACGTCTACACACGCATTCACTCATTCACCCATACAATCACTCATACATACAGTCACTCATTATTACAACACTATCATATGCACTCATACACCTAGTCAGTCCTGTGAAGAATCAATCACACTTCGATTTCCTCATCTATACAGTTAAACACAGAACACCATACTTTTCACACATATACTAACACATACTTACTCTCTTATACAATCACTGATACAAGTACACATTGATATGCACAAAGTCACACACCTCCCAGCCAGCCACACACACCCAGTCTTCCATACATCCACTCATTCTTCAATATGTAAAACATATTTAAACTTTACAAAAACACACAGACACTAGATGATGTCATCAGGGATGTCATTTGAGATGTCATCAGTGATGTCATCAGTGATGTCATTTGAGATGTCATCAGTGATGTCATCAGTGATGTCACTGACCATGTCATGAATGATGTAATATGTGACATCATCAGCAGTGGATTGCGGGTGCGCGATATATAGTTAGTGCAACTAACTATATATGGAATTTCATTGGTTTTATGTCAATAAAATGTCCAGCTAACTATATATGGTCTCTAACCTATGGTTTTTTCAGTGAATTTTCAAGGTTTTGTAAATGCAAATTCCTAACTATATATGGTCTATAACCTATGGTTTTTTCAGTGAATATATATATATATATATATATATATATATATATATATATATATATATATATATATATATATATATATATATATATATATTACCTACTGGCGGGCGCCAGTAGGTATATATAGTTAGGATTTTTTCTCTATGGGATTTTTGAAAATTCTATGTCTAATAACTTTGGCGTTTGTGTACGGAATTGGCTGAAATGTTCAGGAAAATGGAACATTTTGTTTCTGAGCAGCCCCTGACAATTTGGGGGGGTTTCATCAAGGGGGGGCTGAGAAAAAAGGGGGGTCCCAAAACGCGTTTTTCCCATGTTAATTTCCATAGGGCGGTTGGCCTCACTTTTAGCTTGAACGGCTGAATGGATTTGCACGAAACTTGGCAAAATTGTAGGGACTGTTAGCCCGATGTGCCTTTGCTAGGTCTCAATATATGTGCTCCAGTGGATTTTGAGTAATTTAGGTTCAAAAAAAGATATATATCTGGGCGGAGCCTAACCACACATCTGATCTGATTGGCTGTCAGCACTTCATCCAAGAAGTGTTGGCAGCCATCTTGGGACCAATATACATGATAGCACCTCATTAAAAAGCATTGTAGTTAATAGAGGGTTTTAGGACTTTAGTTACATTATAAATCATTTGTTGATGGTACCATACTCGTTTTAGGAATTGTGGTGGGTTCTAAGGTGATTTTACCATGTGAAAAAACCTTCTGCTGTGATATCATGAATATTGTTTGAAAGAAAACTAATATCTCATGATTTTCCCACAGTGGTTTGGAAGGGGATCTATAAGCTAAACTGAAAGCATATTTTCTGTAAATTCACATTATCTTTCTCAGTCATGTGAAAATGAAGTCTGACATTCTCAGTAAAACATAAACATCCAACAAGGACAGAGACTGTCAGTTGATTCCTTTGTGTTCTACTGCAGCCTCCTAGAGTGTTCTAAAGAACAACTAGAGCGCTAACAGTCCTACTTATTACAAAGGTATGGCACACCTGAAGCCATCTTGATTGGAATAAAGTGGTAATTCTTAAAACATTTAATTTAAAAAGAAACAACATGAGGGGGTATATTTTGCCATAGAAAGTATGATTAGTGCTGCAGAATGAAAAATTAGGGCACATTTTGAGTGACTTCTCAAATCCTTTTCTATTTCATTAAAACATTCTGACATGCAGTCTCCCAAAATGGCCACCAGAGACAAAAGAGCCCAAATGTAGCCCAAATATCACCCAGATGTAGCCCAAGTATAGCCCAATGACAGAATGTCCCAGAGTGTTCTAAAGAACAACTAGAGCGCTAACAGTCCTACTTATTACAAAGGTATGGCACACCTGAAGCCATCTTGATTGGAATAAAGTGGTAACTCTTAAAACATTTAATTTAAAAAGAAACAACATGAGGGGGTATATTTTGCCATAGAAAGTATGATTAGTGCTGCAGAATGAAAAATTAGGGCACATTTTGAGTGACTTCTCAAATCCTTTTCTATTTCATTAAAACATTCTGACATGCAGTCTCCCAAAATGGCCACCAGAGACAAAAGAGCCCAAATGTAGCCCAAATATCACCCAGATGTAGCCCAAGTATGGCCCAATGACAGAATGTCCCAGAGTGTTCTAAAGAACAACTAGAGCGCTAACAGTCCTACTTATTACAAAGGTATGGCACACCTGAAGCCATCTTGATTGGAATAAAGTGGTAACTCTTAAAACATTTAATTTAAAAAGAAACAACATGAGGGGGTATATTTTGCCATGGAAAGTATGATTAGTGCTGCAGAATGAAAAATTAGGGCACATTTTGAGTGACTTCTCAAATCCTTTTCTATTTCATTAAAACATTCTGACATGCAGTCTCCCAAAATGGCCACCAGAGACAAAAGAGCCCAAATGTAGCCCAAATATCACCCAGATGTAGCCCAAGTATAGCCCAATGACAGAATGTCCCAGAGTGTTCTAAAGAACAACTAGAGCGCTAACAGTCCTACTTATTACAAAGGTATAGCACACCTGGAGCCATCGTGATGGGAATAAAGTGGTAACTCTTAAAACATTTAATTTAAAAAGGAACAAAATGAGGGGGTATATTATGCAATAGAAGGTATTATTAGTGCTGCAGAAAGAAAAATTAGGGCACATTTTGAGTGACTTTTCAAATCCTCTTCTATTTCATTAAAAAATTCTGACATGCAGTCTCCCAAAATGGCCACCAGAGACAAAAGAGCCCAAATGTAGCCCAAATATCACCCAGATGTAGCCCAAGTATAGCCCAATGACAGAATGTCCCAGAGTGTTCTAAAGAACAACTAGAGCGCTAACAGTCCTACTTATTACAAAGGTATGGCACACCTGAAGCCATCTTGATTGGAATAAAGTGGTAACTCTTAAAACATTTAATTTAAAAAGGAACAAAATGAGGGGGTATATTTTGCCATATGAATTATGATTAGTGCTGCAGAAAGAAAAATTAGGGCACATTTTGAGTGACTTCTCAAACCCTCTTCAATTTCATTAAAAAATTCTGACATACAGTCTCCCAAGATGGCCACCAGAGACAAAAGAGCCTAAATGTAGCCCAAATATCACCCAGATGTACCCCAAGTATAGCCCAATGACAGAATGTCCCAGAGTGTTCTAAAGAACAACTAGAGCGCTAACAGTCTTACTTATGACAAAAGTATGGCACACCAGAAGCCATCTTGATTGGAATGAAGTGGTAAGTCTGAAAACACTCAATTTAAAAAGGAACAACATGAGGGGGTTAATTTTGCCATAGAAAGTATGATTAGTGCTTCAGAAAGAAAAATTAGGGATCATTTTGAGTGACTTCTCAAATCCTCTTCTATTTCATTAAAAAAATTCTGACATGCAGACTGAAACATGCACTTTGAATACCAGCAGCAGACGTTCCTGGTGAGCAGTAGCTTTACTACAGTGATCTAATGTGCAACTAGAGTGCTAACATTCAGAATTTATGGCAAATGTGTGACACATCTGAATGCCTTCTTGATGGAACCAAAGTAAACAAGCATTGAAAATGCAATAGATCTCGCCCTCGTTTAAGTTAAAGCCATTCTGTTTGTAATGAGGTGGCTTTTTAGCTTTGCTTTTATTAGTGTTTTTTCAACTTTCATGTAAATAACATGCATCTGTATGCATATAAGTATATGTATGCATGCATTTATGTTTGTATTTATATAGATATACAGATGATATATGTTTATATATGTATGTATATATATATATTCACTGAAAAAACCATAGGCTATAGACCATATATAGTTAGGAATTAGCATTTACAAAACCTTGAAAATTCACTGAAAAAACCATAGGTTATAGACCATATATAGTTAGGAATTAGCATTTACAAAACCTTGAAAATTCACTGAAAAAACCATAGGTTATAGACCATATATAGTTAGGAATTCGCATTTACAAAACCTTATTTTACTCACACAAAACCATTGAAATTCCATATATAGTTAGTTGCACTAACTATATATCGCGCACCCGCAATCCACTGCTGATGATGTCACATATTACATCATTCATGACATGGTCAGTGACATCACTGATGACATCACTGATGACATCTCAAATGACATCACTGATGACATCTCAAATGACATCACTGATGACATCACTGATGACATCTCATTTGACATTACTGATCACATCACTGATGATATCATTCATGTGATAATACGATGAACCTCTTCAGACTCTAATATAACCTTAGATACAATCAGTGTAAACAGACACTCACAGACTGTCACTCATCCATGGAGTTACTCACACACCTAGTCAGTCATGCAAAGAATCAATCACACCTCCATTTCCTCAACTATACAGTTATACAAACTTTACTTATTTAAACATATACTAACACATATTTACTCTCTTATACAATCCCTGATACAAGTTCACAATGATCCATACAGCCACTCACACATTCACTGGCTCTTATGCACAGTTATTTATATATGTCAACTCTCACATGTACTGTGTTTTACATATGTACTTACTTTGACATGTAGCACTGAGATATCCATTCACTCACCAATACACTCATGCACACAGTCAACCGCCCATACAGCTGTTTCCACATGCACTTTTGAAACCATACATCTAGTGAATCAACTGCTCACACATCTATGCACAGAGTCATACACCTCCCAGCCACCCACACACACACTCAGTCTCCCATACAAATACTTGGGCAACCAATCAATAACCCATATAGTTACTCATATAGCTACTTATCAACACATGCAACAGTTTACAGAACAACAGACATAATGATGCACAAATTAAGACAGTTTAGTCCCTAACCCATGCACTCAGTGAGACACATTTAATCACTCACTCATACAGTCAGTCATGCACCTACTAAATCCTTCATCCAGACACTTATACATCCACTCATTCTTCAATATGTAAGACATATTTTAACTTTACAGAAACATACAGTCACTGGATGTTGTCATCAGTGATGTCATCAGTGATGTCATTTGAGATGTCATCAGTGATGTCATCAGTGATGTCACTGACCATGTCATGAATGATGTAATATGTGACATCATCAGCAGTGGATTGCGGGTGCGCGATATATAGTTAGTGCAACTAACTATATATGGAATTTCAATGGTTTTGTGTGAGTAAAATAAGGTTTTGTAAATGCGAATTCCTAACTATATATGGTCTATAACCTATGGTTTTTTCAGTGAATATATATATATATATATATATATATATATATATATATATATATGTTAGAAAGGGCTCCCGACCAGCGTTTTTTCAGGAACCACACAAATGACTCGCACTCCAGGGTCTGTGTTTCAATTGCGTTTAATGGCGACGCGTTTCGACCAAACGGTCTTCTTCCAAAGCTATACTACTATTATAAAGGAAGAACTTTCAGGCTTTGAGGCGGGTAAACTCGGGAACCACAGCGCCAATCCACACACCCGATACATCTTTGGAATCCTCAGGGTGTGCAGATGGACATAGGGTACATAAATAAAAAATAAATACGTTATTAAAAAATCTAAGTTAAAAAAAAAGTAGTCCCTTGGAAGTAGCACCGGCCGCGACGTGCTTGCTGATGTCAGGAGCGAAGTACATGCGAGGAGCGGCAAACAGGAGCGGCGGAGTTCAGCGCGGGGAGTAGCACTTATGACGAGGAGCGGAGATCAACGCGGGGCGGTGATGAGGAGCCGCGGACATCAGCGCGGGGAGCAGCAGACATGACCGGTGGACAGGCAGTGAGGATCGGCGGCCAGACAGTGAGGAGCAAACGTGAGGGAGGAGCGGCGGCGGGGAGGAGCGGTGAGCGAGCCACAGGTACCGGAGGAAAAACAAATGTGTGCAGGTCACAAAACGGGGCATTACAGGAGGAAAAAGTTACGTGGGCAGGTTACTAGGAGCAAAAAGAAACGTGTGCAGGTACAAAGTTGAGCGGGAGCAAAAGCGTGTGCAGGTGAGAAAACGGGGCAATACAGGAGGAAAAAGTGACGTGGGAAGGTTAACAGGAGCAAAAAGAAACGTGTGCAGGTGACAAAAGCGTACAAAGTTGAGCAGGTACCAAACGGGGCATTATAGCAGGAAAAAGTGACGTGAGCAGTTACGTGGGCAGGTTACACAACGTCAGGGCGGGCGGGGGCCCTGAGCCATGATTGCTCCCGGACAAGGTCGGGACGGGCTGCTAGTATTTATATACATATAAATATATTTTGAAGGTACATACATGTGGGGTTAAGAATATTAAATTGATATTACAGCCGTATAGCCCCCTTTCGAGGGCTATACCAGTTGTGAATGGCGCCGAACCTGAGTTATATGGGGTGGATAGACAAGCCAGAACTTGTAGCACCCCTTTCAGTATTCACCCTCCTTGTTGCTGGCCAACTCAGAATAATGTACTAATGATTAATATAGTGAAAACTTCCCCGTTGAAGTCCTCAAACAATATTCTGCTAATTGCTAACCAGCACAACTAAATACACTAATAATCCAATAAAGTTACCTGGGCTTTCACAATCATGCATGATGCCATAGAATTCCTTTCTGCTGTACAGCTGACTGACATGGGAAGGTTGCTGAATCACTAGTCTATCTCTGTAACCTGTTAATCAAATCACTGTCAAATTAAATCATGTACAACTGAGCAAAAATTGCTTCTAATGCAGACTTTTAGCAAATGCTGCTCTTCCATTGTATGCTTAAAACGATATTATGTGCTGACCTCTGCAACTACAACAGTGATATTAATATTAATGTGCATAGTTCATAACTAACTAATATTTTATGAAAGCATTTTGCTTTCTATACCAATAACAATAATTATTTTGAGCTTTCATTTACTATAGTATGTGTTGCTTTGCTAGACAGAACAATAAAAAACGTATTTAATACAGTTCATTGCTACTGTTGTCCAGATTTTAAAAAAGAGACTGAGCAGGTGAGGTCATGCTAATATGGTACTGAGATAATGTTGCTGTATGCCTATAAGAGGCCATGCAGACTTTATAACAGCATTCATGGCTCATATATCAATTTAGAGCTTGCTGGAAGTAACAATTACTGCCCTTACGTTGCAGTTTACAGCACTCGGAGGCTCGGAAGTTTCTGTGATTCAGCCAATCTGTGAAAAATTATTTTAAAAGTAAGCCAAGGGCCTATCAAGCATCTGCCTAGAAATGTCCAATTCTAGCTATGACTGCTGTGTGGGATCAGGGGGCTAGATCACAAAAAAATATTAACATAGTTCTCGCTCTAAACACCTTTTACAAAATATTAGGAAAACAGGATTCTGGAGGTGGTAATGTGTGACAACATTTGTGCACATTTTTAGTGTGGCCTTTTGTTGTGCTGGCAAAGGTTTCTGTTGTTTTTTTTTGCTGCATTATTGCAATGTGATTTCATGTTGTGTTCTATTTTGACTCGTTTGTTGAGATGTGCCTGGTTATGTTTTAATTGTGGTGTTATGTAGCTCCGTGTATTTGACTGTGTTTTGTTAAGTTGCTTTCATATATCACCAAAAGCAGCACATGCCTGGACAGTTCCTATGACAAGAAACTACTCACCACTTTCTAAAGTGGTAAAATAGCGCTGCTCTAGCTCTTCTACCACATTAGACAGAAGGCAGACCAAAACTGTGGCTAAACCCAGAGCTCAATTTTATATGATATGGGCTCAGATCCTATAACCCTGAATCTCATTTCAAGAATTATCTGATTATACAATGGAATATCATTGACAAAACCACTGAATGATATAAATATTATTTCTTAAATATTGTTTTAACTTCGCCATTGCCAGTCCCAAGCCCTGCTGCCAATGGATTGGGGTTACGCGTGGGGTTACCCCACCATGTTAAAAAATCCTAGTTACAGAAACGTCAACCAAAATATCAAAAGACATCCTGGCCTTGGGGAGAGAGGAATCTCCTTTGCCAGGAAGAGCTATGACGCCTTGTGGTGTAAACAAGGGATCCCTGGAAGCCACAAAGTTGATCAATTTCAGTGGTGCTTTATTTATGGAGGTGTGAGGGCGTTTTTCCTTATATTAAATGATTACTTTTCCTAGCTTGATTCCATTGCTCATTAGCCACAGCAGTGTGCCCTATGGCCCGGGCAAAGTTTTCCATTTTGTAGAGTTAGGTGAGGGTGAGCTAAGTCACATGTGTGTGGGTGGAGCTTGAATGATAGTTGAGTAGGTAAATGACCAGCGCTGAGCCTACTTGGGGTGAAGTGCTCATGTCAGGTTGGACGGATGCCTTGCTCTGACCAGCCTGACATGTGCACTTGCACCCTCACATACATGCAATGCTAAGAGCCCAGGGGATTACATCCACAGCACCCAAGTCTCCAAAGGAGAGTTGGCATCCAAGCCAATGCTCTCATGCAGTTTACAGCAAAGGAGCAGCATCTAGATTGGCTCAGGAGTCGCGGTTGGGACTGGAGGGCCAAGCTAATGAACTTTAAACTCCCACTCACGCCTGGAGGCAAAGGGTTCTCTTCTCTGTGACGGACAGGACAGTGAGTGTGCCTGCTGCTGCCTGTTCTTTTTTGTTTAAAGAAATGTGCCTCCCTGGTGCCTCAGTCTGTGTGTCCTCTTCCCTGGACCTATGTTTTACCATAGTGCCATAGGCCTTTTGTTTTGGCCCTGCTTGCTGTCCCCGCATTGTCGCCTCCCAGAGACTCTCCTCTAAGCCAGCTCTCACAGGGTACACTAATGGTTGAGTGGCGTTATCTCTATTGCTATGTGAACCCTGAGCCTTTAACATTAGTGCAACCATTTTTGCCACATCATTGGCCACCATGCATGATGAATCATGGTGATTACACTTTGGGACAACATGTATGAATGGCCAGGGATTACTGACGGGGGCGGGAGGGTGATTGTAGGCCATGAATCGCATTTCATTAGCAGTTCAATGGCTGGGCCAGGATTTGCAAGAAAAAGCATAGGCCCTATCTGTGCTGTCACAATGTACCTGTGTGTAAAGGAAGACTGTATTGCTGCTTTGGAATATGTGGGAAAGCTATAGGGAGAGCGGCATGTTGAGGTTCTTAGGCAGAAGAATGTGTTATTGAAAATGATTTGTACATGCTTATATTAGCATTCATGTAGCGCTTTTTATGCCTGACGAGTGACAGCACGCTGAAGAGCTTCATGTGAGGCTTACCCTTTTAATCATAGCGTCTACAGCAAATCTGACAGAATTGCTATGGTAAATTGTGTCAAACTTGTTAACCCCACTGATTTAGGCAGTAGACTAATTACTAATGTTTTTTGGGCAACACTCTAGATTTAGTCGAGTTAGTCTACTACTTTGTTGAACGGAAGCTGCGGGTCCAACCTCTTAAAAGTATAAGCCGGCCCCTGGGGTAAATTACAAATTGTCAACTGAATTTCAGTAGTGCAGGAGCTTTAACTAGGTTACCAAGCACTTCATGTCTTTAGGAATAGAATGTTCCAGTCACAAGTAAGACCTTGACCCCTGGTCTGGGTCAACTCTCTCCCCAGCAGCTCCGCAGTGCTGTTTCCGTGCCGTAGTAAGTTAGACCTCACTTGGTGAGGGCTTGTGCTTGCTGCCAGACTCCTACCTGCTTCCACGCTGCTCTTACATTCCTCCGCCTGCCTAGCGATCCCATCCTGACATTATTTAAATTTTTCTGCCCGCTTGGTGACTCTTGCTTCACCTAGTTTAATTTAATTGTTCATTTCATTTTCATTTTCGCCCCGTTTTTGGCTGATTTTCCCGCTGCTGCTGCCCCTGCAGCCCCGCCTCCCTGGACGACCCCCCTCCTGCCTCCCAGTACCTCGTCCTGCCCTCCCCTATTTTATGTCAGCTGCTGCGCGGTCGCGCAGCAGATGCATGAAGCGGGCGCGCCGCTGGTGCGCCAAAAGGCACGCCAAATGCAAGCCTGTCTGTGACTGTCTGTGCCCGTCTGCGACCCGACTGCAGCCAGCACCAGGAACCCTGGGCCTAAGACCCCCCACCGCTACTCCTCTGCTGCCCTCCTTGCCTCAACCCCGGAAGAGACAACATCTGCTAGAGATGAACGCACAACACCACCCACGGCCAGTTCTCCTGCCGACAGTGCTGACAATACTTCACCACCACCAGCCCCCCACGACCACTGAACCCACGGAGATCTGGGACCTGCTTGGCACACTCTCGCCAGACATTGCACTCTTCACAGAAACATGGACCAACGCCAACTCCGCCCCCGACATCGCCATCCCCGACGGAAACAAGATCCAGAGAAATGACCGTCCAGGAGGAAGACTCGCCATTGCACACAAGAGCTCCCTCCGACTCTCCACCTCCAGCATGAGTGACACCCTTTCCAACGCAGAGCATCTCCACATCCAGGTCCATACCAGCCCCAGAACCACGCTGCGCGGGACTCTCATCTACAGGCCCCCCGGACCTCGCGCCTCTTCCGCCACCCTCATCGCACCCCACGCCATCATCTCCATAGACTACATTCTAAACGGAGACCTGAACTGCCACCTCGACAACCGCAGCGACCCCGACTCCACCACCCTCCTCGACAACCTCGCCAACCTCGCAAACCTCGGACTGAAGAAGCTTGTCATCACCACCACCCACCCAGCCGGACAGACCCTCGACCCCATCTTCACAGGAGGGACAAACATCCACTTCAGCCACACCATGCAGCCCCTCTGGACATACCACTACTGTGTATACTTCACTTTCAACAGCACCATCGAACCCAAACCCGCCCCACGCCCACCACGAAGGGACTTGAGTAAGATTACAGAGGAACACCTCAACTCCACCCTCCTCCAAGCCCCCCCACCATGAGAGACGCTAACTCCACAGCCAAAGAACTACACCGCTGGATCGCCGGCTGTGCTGACAAGCTCACACCCCTCTGCCACCCCGTCAAACAAAATCCCCTGAGAGCCTCCTGGTTCACCACCAAACTCCAAGAAGCCAGACGCTCCTGCAGACACCTCAAGAAACTCTGGCGGAACAAGAAAACCACTGAAGAGCAGAACAACTACAGGAACGCCAACGCAAGTAACACCAAAGAACTCTTCAACGTCATACAGCAGTTCACCAAACCCTGCAGCGAAGCCATGGACATAAACAAAGTGGAATCCACTCAGGTGATAGTGATCCCTAAGGTGATGGGGAACACACAGTGTTGTTTAAATGCCCCTCACACACCAACAGGCCCCTTGGTGTCATGCTTCATCATCGGGGCCTTCGCACCCCTCTACGGGATGCGGCGTGCTACGACTCGCGAATACGCAGGAGCACTTGACGTGAACTATGTGTGGGGGTGTGTGTTTTTTACAAGGATGTGAGTGAGGTGAGGTGAAAAAAGTGAGTGGTTAAAAAATACCTGGCACGTGGGAAGAAAAAAACTTTATTAAATCCCCGGCTGGTATTATTAAAATTTAAAGTGCAGGGCGTGGTTATAGAAAGATACGTATTAGGGTATCAAACCACTGTATTAAAAGTCAACATGTTTCGGAGGTCAAAGCCCCCTTCTTCAGGACAAGGGTGTATGCACTTACCCTCCCCTTACTCACATGTAAAATATAAAAGTGAAAAATAAAATTACCACAATGTGTAATGTTCCTCACAATGTTATATGTAAGTGAGTGTAGTTGCGCCCAGTTGGCGTAAGAACCTGTGGAAACAAAATCATATATAAACAGACAGTTTATCACAGGTTTAGAGGAGAAGGATAATGCTTCTCTGAAAAAACATCAGGTGAAACCAAAAAAATAATTGGAACCTGGAAGAAAAAAGAAAAAAAGACACTACACACATATACACACGCATACCAACACAAATTGCTGCTCAGATGGAATATGAGCAGAACAAAGAGAACAAAAGATCTTACTTAAAGTTCACAACTAGAGGACTTCATGAGCCTTTAACGTATATTGGGGAATCCTTTCCTAATCAGAAACCTAGGAAATCAAAGGTTCAGCAATTCAGTGGAAGAACTCAATCATCTGAGCGCCACAAGAACAATGTACAACTGCTTCTCAAGATGGTCTCATAACTCACGGTTACAGCAACAAACAAATCGCCTGCCATCCCTCAACGCGGCTCCGATGAAGTGAGCAGCAGAGGGATTCGTGCCTTTAAATACGCTTGTCTGGGGGTAATTAGTGAGGGTTAATTGATTAATGCAAAACGGGACAAGCCCAAATACGGAGAGATATCACCAAATACCCGGTAATGCGCTAACGTCCTACACTGATCCTTCGTGCATGCGCACACCAGAGTACAGCCGGCGCATGCGCGATAGACTGATCTAATGCGCATGCGCACATGCAAACGCTTTGTAAAAGACGCGAAGCTAGCGGTATTATATTGGAACGCTTGGAAGTGGGTGGCAAGAGCTAATGCGCATGCGCGCCTGCAAATGCTTCGTGAAAGACGCGAGGCTAGCGGTATATATTGGAATGCTTGGAAATGAATGGCAAATGGCCTATTTAAACCCAAAAACAAAAATAAGGCAGGGATATGGTGTTATGGCCAGTAGACAAAAAGAGGATTACCCTATTTCAGGGATGTGCCTACCCTTTCCGTAGTCGCTCTCACGGGTGTATTTCACATATGATAATTCTTAAAGGGAAATTTTAAGAAAGACTGTGGTGAGAGAGGTTAAGGTCAGCTCCAGAAAGGGTTCAACATCCATCAAAAATCGATGGTACCACGTTGAGCTGATGTGTATAACCCTATTGGTCCACAAAAAATATTAAGTAACCATATGAGTGTATTGACCAAAGCTCATTGTAAAAGGTGGGCAGATCGAGTGTTTATCTAAGAAGGTTCCATGGAATGGAATCATTCAATCCAGTGGTGTCGGTCCCCAACCGAAACACCCACCGTTGTTCTTTTTCCAGCAGACCTGTCTCTGAGGGCAATTGTTCAATAACTGTCCACTGCAGCTCATTCACACAGTGTTGATTTTCAATATAATGGGTTGACATTTTGGTAGTTTGTTTCTTGCACCTGATGTTGCTCTTGTGTTCATTTAACCTGACCCTAACAGGTCTGGTGGTCATGCCCACATATTCCTTTCCACATGGGCAGGTAATTAAGTAAACTACATTTTTGCTGTTGCAGTTAGTAAATGCACGCTGTTCCCATGTGGTGCCATTGGAAAAGGTTAGGTTCTGCGTCTTTTTTGTGAGGTGGCAGTTATTACAGTTTCCACATGGGTAGTGCCCATGTATGCCTTGCAACCTCGTCTGATCCTTGACAGGGGGGGGCGGTCGAGTGTGGACAAGTATGTCCCTCAAGTTCCTACCTCTTCTGTGTGCAAAGAGGGGTTTCTCCAAAGTCAAGCCACCACTCGTTAAAGTGCGCCAATGTTTGTGGACCAATTTAGTCACTTGGTTGCTGACCGGGCTGTACGTGGTAACACAAACCGTTCTATTGGCGGCTTCCTCCCTTGGTGGATTGTCCTCCAAAAGGGCATCCCGGTTGTTGTTACGTGCTCTGGTACAGGCTTTTTGGATCACCCTTTCTGGGTATTTTCTCTGTCTTAACTTTGCACTCAGATCTTTGGCTTGAGTTTTGTATCTGGCTACATCGGTACAGTTCCGCCGTAGGCGGAGGAACTGCCCATAAGGAAGGTTCTCTCTCAGATGACGAGGGTGAAAACTGTCAAATCTGAGGAGACAGTTCTTAGCCGTTGGTTTAAAATGTGTTTCAGTTTTTAACATGCCTGCTTCGTGGTAGATATTCAAATCTAAGAAAGCCATGTTGGTATTGGATGCCTGGTAGGTGAATTTCAAAAAGGCATTCTGATTGTTGAGCCAGTCGATGAAATCCGTTATCATGGTTGCATCCCCATCCCAGATAACCAGGACATCATCTATATACCTTCGCCAGGAACGAATCCTCGCCCTGTGTGGATTGTCTTGGTGCAGGATTTTGGTCGATTCCAAATGGTGGACATAAAGTCCAGCTAGGCTCGGGGCAAAGGTGCTGCCCATACTGGTCCCATGCTTCTGCCAGAAAAGAGTGCCCTCATATTCGAAAAAATTCTTCGTAAGTGCCAGAGAAATGCACTCCATCACTACATTCCGTGGGGTGTGATATTCCCAAACTGTAGAATGTAGTACCTCCTCAATGATTTGAATGGTCTCATCGTGGGGGAGACTCGTATAGAGGCTCTCCACATCCAGGCTTAGCAACATTTGCGAGGTTGGGTCAAATGGCTGATTGTTCAGCAGTTGTAATACTGCTTTTGTGTCACGTAAATAGGTGTCAGTGGCCTGTACCAGAGGTCTCAGGAAGGCATCAGCAAACTTGGATAAAGGTTCCAGGATAGATGAAATTCCCGAAACAATGGGGCGACCAGGTGGGTTCGCCAGGTCTTTATGCACCTTCGGGATGGTGTAAAAGTAAGGAATACGAGGGTTCTTCTGGGTCAGAAATTCTGACTCCTTTTTCGTAATCCAGTCATGTGTGAGTGCCTCTTCCACCATACCGCCAATCTGAACTCTTAGAGATTCTGTCGGATCCTCAGTAAGGATCTGGTAGTTCCTGTTGTCGGAAAGGAGCCGTCTGCATTCTTTATCATAGGCTATGGTTGTTTGAATGACCACTGCACCCCCCTTGTCTGCTGGTTTTATAATCAGGTTTTTGTTCATTGCCAGTTCTTTTATGGCCTCATTTTCTGTTCTACTCATATTCTGAAAGACCTTCTGTCTGGTTTCTAGGCCCTTCAATTCCTGCATCACCTGAACGCTCGCGATTGGCAACTTGATGTTGCTGATCGCGAACGAGGAAAAAGTCTCGCCAGGATGTCATTTTGTTTGCTCACGGTTGGCAACTTGATGTTGAGGACCGCGAGCAAGCAAAAAAAGACCGCTGCACTACGCTACGCTACGCGTGTTTGCACTGTGCTACGTGCAGTTCGCCTAGTGCGAAGTAGCCCAAACTTCGCAAACTAAGAGAGCATAGCGTAGCACTTTGCCAAGGGTTACTCCCTCCACCTTTGAAGCCTCCTTTGGCTCCCCGCGAGAAGAGAGCAACCTTCAAGCTACTCACCCATGCCTACAAATCCCTCCACCACATCGGACCCAAATACCTCAACAAAACAGTATCCTTCCACGTACCCAAAAGGAACCTCCGTTCCGCCAACCTCGCCCTGGCATAGATCCCATGCATCCACAGAACCATAGCGGCCGGAAGATCCTTCTCCTACTTCACACCAAAGACCTGGAATGAGCACCCAGTCAACATCAGACGCACACCTTCAGGAAAAGCCTCAAGACCTGGCTCTTCGACTGATCCGGAGCAACACCCACCTCCCTCAGCACCTTGAGTCCCTCACGGGTGAGTAGCATGCTTTATAAACCCTCGATTGATTGATTGACAAGTCTTTATTTAACAGCATAAGGCATTATGGGAATTGAAGTCCTAACAATTTAGTTGATCTACTTGAACTAACACACCTAAAAACAAGAATAGGCCAATTATGATGTTGGTTGGAAACTCTTTCGACCAAATCAGTTTCAGAATCTTTTCCAACCAAGTCAGTTTCTGCGAGTCGGCTGACAGATTATGATGCTTCTGAACATCGTTAGGTCGGACTCGCATTGACTTCAATGGGAACCTGTGTTCCAAACGACAACACAGGCTACCATTGAAAAAAGGGGTGGGTGGGGAAATCCGTGCACCCTGTGGCGGGCACCCTCATGGTGCCTGCCATACTGTGCATCTTTGTACGGGGGGACCCATGGGTACCCCCATGGACCCAGTCCAGAAGTCCCCGGGTGAAGGGGGCCTTCTACGGACTCCCAAAGTCAGATTCCAACAGCCAATCTGTGTCGGAACAACAGATTCTGAAAGGCTGTCCGAATCTGACATCGTAATTGCTCGGTTGGAAACGCGGTCTGTAGACCTGTACGAGTTGGCTCTGACTGACATGTTTCCCCCTGAATGCCGTTCGGAACCGAATCAGAAAGTCTGAATGTTTTCCTACTATCATAATAAGTCGGTCAGAAGGGCTTCCAAATCAGTCGGAAATGCGGGTTCCGAATCGGATTCAGACTAACCGAATGCCATTCGGAGCCTTTCTGACCACCATCGTAATCGGCCCCTAAACTGTAAAATAAATGTCCAAGTTTGAAGCATTGCATCCTTAGTGGCATAGAGTTATCTGGTAACCTTAAGTAGCTGATGGGATTGCTCAATGGGGTAACTGACTTCAACAATGCATTGGTATGCTTATTGATGCAGAGATGTGTTAATGTTAATGTTATGGGTGTCTTATATAGCGCTCGGCTACTCCAGGGAGTGTCCCGGCGCTTTCTGACCCATAGCTGAAACAGAAAGGGAAAAGGAAAAAGAAGCATGCCTATCATTGACTGTAGAGCCAAGTTTTCAAACCTTTTCTAAAGGCCAGCAGGTTTGGAGTACAACGGAGTGCCAGGGGGAGAGTGTTCCACAGCTTGGGAGCGAGATGTTTGAAAGAATGTCCCCCTATCCTAGCTTTCCTGATAGTGGGGACAGTTGCCAGACCGAGAGATTCTGATCTGAGAGATCTTGTGGGCTTATAAAAGGTAAGACGCTTCTGGATGTACTTAGCCCCAACAGCATGAAGTGCCTTGTGGGCCAGTGTAAGTGCCTTAAAAATAATCCGCTTTCTGACAGGAAGCCAGTGAAGGGAGAGTAACAGATCCGAGGCTCTAGCATGGCGGGGAAGGCCAAAAATGGCCCTCGCAGCCGAGTTTTGGACCACTTGAAGTTTTTGCAATAGGTAGTCCGGAAGACCCAAATATAAAACAACAGAGAATCCAGCCTGGAACAAATTAAGGCCTGAACTGTCGTCATCGTATGGACCAGAGGAAGCAGAGGGAGGAACTTACGTAACATTTTCAGGAGACCGAAACAGGTGCCAGTAAGGCCTATGATCTGGGACTTCAATGATGGGTTATTATCAATTTTAACCCCAAGGTTCTTAGCCACCGAGGAGGAGGATGAGGGAGGAAACATATTCACAGGCCACCAATCCTGCCATGGCGGGTCTGCCTGATACCCAAAGAAAAGCACCTCTGATTTATCAGGGTTGCACTTGAGGCTGTTTCGCTGAAACCAGTCGAAAATAGCCCCAAGACAGCCACGGATGCTCTCTCCGTCGAACTCAGCACCCTTACTGCAGGTGAAGAGAAGCTGGGTGTCATCAGCGTATGATATGATCTGGGCTCCAAAAGACTCTGCCAGCACCGCCAAGGGAGTCATAAAGATGTTAAAAAGGGTCGGGCTAAGCACCGACCCTTGAGGGACTCCGACCTCCAAAGGCGGTACTTCGGCAGAGTACGGGGGGCCCAGACCACCTGTCGACGACCCGCTAGATAAGATCTGAGCCAGCTCAGCACCGTCCCTCTCAGACCGATCTCATAGAGTCTGCTGAGGAGACCCTCATGAGGGACGGTGTCGAAGGCCGCCGACAGATCTAACATCACCAGCATAGCTCTTCCACATGAGTCAAGTACTTCCTTGATGGCTTCATTTACCTCCAAGAGAGCGGTCTCAGTGCTCAGATTGGAGCGAAAGCCTGACTGGGTGGAGTGAAGCAAACCATGATTTTCAAGAAAAGTGGAAAGCACAGAGTGGACGTGCTTTTCCACAATCTTTTTCAAACCCAGTAAGAGATATTGGCCTATAGTTTGCATGATTCTCAGGATCAAGGCCAGGCTTTTTAAGAAGTGGAACAACCATTGCCTGTTTCCAGGCCAGAGGGACAGTGCCACACGCCAACAAAAGATTGAGAACAGGATTGATCAGAGGGTTCAAAATCTTGGCGGTACTGGCCAAAAGGGTAGCAGGACAAGGGTCCAGAGGGGAGCCTGACTTGATCTTGAGAAGGAGATCCAGAGAGGTGGAGGCAGACATAGCTGGAAACTCCGAGAGAACAGGACTGGACTCAATAGATAGAGTTGATGGGTTACTAAAGTTGGAAACTGTGCTAAGGCCAGGGAAGGGAAAGGAGTCTTGGATTTGTTTAATTTTTGATGTAAAGAAGTTTGCCAGCGAGGTGACCCATGGCTCAGAAAACTCGTGATGAACTGCACTAGCCTTGGGGGAGACAAACTCCTTGACAATAGTGAAAATTTCCCTACAAGAGTTGGACGCTGACTCAATTCTGGTGGAAAAATAACTCTTTTTTGCAGCCAGAATATCAGCATGATATAGCTTAATAGAGGCCTTGTAAGCGACCTTGGCTTCCGCCTAATATTGCTTGCGCCATAGTCTCTCGGCTAACTTACAGTTGCGCCGGGATAGAGCCAAAGACTCCGAAAACCATGGCGCCGAGCTCCGCTTAATAGATGAACAGGGCATGGAGAGTGGAGCAAGTTCCTCTAGCCACTCAATCAGCCATTTCTGTAGCGTGTCAAGGTCGCTACCTAAATCACCTGATAGAATGCAGGGGTGTTCCAGGCAGGCTTGGGCCAAACTTTCAGGAGTGACCCGGTGGTATGGCCTACTGGGGTGGCTGAGATGATTAGAGTTTATACAAGATGATTTGCTCATACCCTGAATTTGAAAACAGATCAAAAAATGGTCCGACCAAAGAACAGGGATGGGACAGGTCATGACAAGAGGAATGGTGGAAAACACTTGATCAAGAGTGTGGCCCTTATCATGGGTAGCGCCCGACAGATAGGGAGTAAGACCTAGAGGGGCGGTGATGTCATTGATTTTGATTGCATCACCGTCCATCTCAGCGTCCATATGTATATTGAAATCCCCTAGCACTATGCAGTGTTCTGTCTTCAAGCAAAGTGTTGTAATTACTGACTATAACTCCTCAAAAAAGGGACCTCGCAGGCCAGGAGGTCTCAAGAGCCCCGAGAAAGATTGATGGGGGGACAAAAGAATGGAAAAAATAAGGGATTCACAGCCTGAGATGGACATCGATGGTACGATCACACAGGTGGCAGATTTTTGGACCACAATTGCAACCCCTCCACCCCTACCAATGGATCTGTCCTGTCTATAGAGTACATAATCCGGCGGGATAGCTGTAGCAATATCCGGATTGGAGGACTCACTTAGCTAAGTTTCGGTGAGCATTAAACATAATGGTTTTTCCGTTGTCAACAACTCGAAGATGTCCAGAGCATGTCTACTCAGGGAGCGGGTATTAAGTAACAGGCACTTATAGTTGACAGCGGGGAGAGGGCGAGATGGTTCGGGTACCAGAAAAATATTTGGGTGCCACCCACAGCCGGGACAACAACATTTACCTTTATAGCGCCCTGGAAAGACAGACCGACAATTGGCTAAACTTTTCCTGTGAGACAGTAGTTCAGCTGCGGTATATGTGAGCCTAGAGCCAACGTCCCCCGCCGCGCCGTCCGCTGCCGTGACGCGGACGGGCGCAGACGGGCAGGACTCTGGCACGACTCCGGGGCAGGTCCGGTGCGTCCGCTGTACGCGTCCGCTGCGCGGAGACATCTATGTCCGTTTTTAAAGCGCTTCTAGAGCACGTCACCAGCCCGACCCACACCCAATATGGCGGCCAAAACCGAAGAACACAGCCCTCGGCGTCAATACTCAGCCGAGAGCTGGTGGAAGGCGAAGGGAGGGGGGGAATGAACACAGCGCGCCGGGGAGCGCTAAGGAAGTCTCACACACTTATTAAAATCAAGTCTGCAAAACGTAATAACAGAAGTGTAAAAAGATGCAATTAGCATAAAGTAAAGAGGGAGACCTCCCGGCTTCCGCCTCAGGAGGGAAAAGCAGCTTTAGTCAGAGTATCACTCGCTCTAACCTGACGATCCCTTTTAAAGCGCTGCTAGAGCGCGTCACCAGCCTGACCCACACCCAATATGGCGGCCAAAACCGAAGAACACAGCCCTCGGCGTCAATACTCAGCCGAGAGCTGATGGAAGGCGAAGGGAGGGGGGGGGAATGAACACAGAGCGCCGGGGGGCGCTAAGGAAGTCTCACACACTTATTAAAATCAAGTCTGCAAAACGTAATAACAGAAGTCTAAAAAGATGCAATTAGCATAAAGTAAAGAGGGAGACCTCCCGGCTTCCGCCTCAGGAGGGAAAAGCAGCTTTAGTCAGAGTATCACTCGCTCTAACCTGACGATCCCTTTTAAAGCGCTGCTAGAGCGTGTCACCAGCCCGACCCACATCCAATATGGCGGCCAAAACCGAAGAACACAGCCCTCGGCGTCAATACTCTGCCGAGAGCTGGTGGAAGGCGAAGGGAGGGGGGGAATGAACACAGAGCGCCGGGGAGCGCTAAGGAAGTCTCACACACTTATTAAAATCAAGTCTGCAAAATGTAATAACAGAAGTCTAAAAAGATGCACTTAGCATAAAGTAAAGAGGGAGACCTCCCGGCTTCCGCCTCATGAGGGAAAAGCAGCTTTAGGCAGAGTTTGGTGAGATTGAGACAGGGCTTAGTATTCAAAGGTAACTCCGTTTTTTAATGTCCTTTATTTTTCATGATGGTATTTGGGTTAGAAGCCACACAGTCATTTTCACAGATCTAGGTATCATGTCATGTGCTGTGATTCCCTGTGGTGTCATTACCAGACTAAAGATTATGCAACATTTTCTGGTGAAAATATATACTCATGTGTGGTTTTGAAACTTGAAAAATGCAACCTTTTTTGGTCAGATAATATTGTTGCAAATATTATATCTGTCAGTATATGTTTCAAAAATGGTAGTTGGAGTTAATCAAGACCCATACTGTGCTCTGTGCATCTTTTGTATATTGACACAGAGCTGAGGGAAGAACTGTGTGGCTTGACACGTGACACTATCATTGTTGTTACTCATTTATCTTAAACAGCTAACAATCATTTACAAAGCCAATCGTACTGACAGTTTTTAGGTGTATGTCAGTTGTGTTATAGATCTGCATGCAATTACATCTGAGAGAGAAACCAAAATCCTGGTCAGGTGGCACAGTATGGTAATCAGAAATTTATTTTACATATTCCCTTTTGGAGATCCCCACTTTTTACATCCCACTTAAACACTTGTCTGCACATATTTATAAATAAATGATTGCAGCCAGCATCTGTGGGTGCTTCCCGAAGCCTGATTAGGTCATTTTCTTCCAAAATTGATGCTGCATGCAATGCAAGACACTGGGCAAGCACACACTTTAAAGGGTTGAAGTTGTCGTGCTGTACAGTTGACTTAATACAGTAAGATATGGGGCAGTTTTTAATGAGTCTAATATTTCAAAACTACACATTCCAACTGCTTTATAACTCTTGTTTTAACACTAAATTAATTTGCTTTAAAATGCACCATTTGTCAACCTTTTTTTCATTTTTCCTCATGAAGAGGACCCATCCTGGACCCCACATTTCTCCATTAATTAGGCTAATGTTGCGCTACATAAAAGTTACACCCAAGTTTTACGCCTCACCGTTGGCAAATGTCACCAGCTGCCACTGTCCAGGAGATCACTCACACTCATTGTAATGTCTTTGATACAGGACGAGAGAGAAAGTGGTAATATTTAATTATCTAACACTAGTATTAGCTCTGTTCACAGGCTGATGGGCTATAAACTAATGTGTACACAGTGTGTTGGAAGAGAGGGAGATAGAGACTGCGAGAGAGAGAAAGAGGCAGTTTTTCTAGGGTTTAATATCTAGATGGCAGAAAATAAATATTTGCAAAGTGTAAATCTGCACTAACTTGAAGAGCAGAAAGAATAACTGACCACTTCTGATGTAAATATGTACATTTCCGATGTAAATATGTACAGCAAGGTGCTCCTTTATTAAGCAATCATGCAGGGCAGCCCAGCAAGCCACCTTGAAAGGGAAAGTGAACGAAATTGACATACAACACATTCCTGTATTTTACTTGCGTTGGTGCATTTGTGGATGCCTAGCATCAATACAGGCACCCTTGCATCGTGGTGCAAGGGTGCCTGTGATGTAAGCTGGATTGTTTTTGTGCAGGAAGGGGCGCATTCCTGCACAAAAACAATCCTCTGAGGTATTTTCCTCTTTCTATGTGTGCTGCAGGATTGTGATGTCCCTTTCCGACTGCCTTTTCATGGCAGTCCCACTGACGGAAAAGGACTTTGGGGGCCCCAAGCTGGACCCCACAGTCTGCCACTGCTAAGTGGCCTGGGGGTACATGTAGTGCCCCCCACACACCCATGCACTCTAAGGGCTTTATTACGATGGTCATTGTTTTGGGCAGATACTGTCTGACATTCAGAGTTGGCTTTCCCGCTCATCCTATTAGGATACAACCACTGTGCAGATGGTCGTAAAATGCTATTTTCTTCTGCAGCTTGTGCTGCAGCCCAGGAAAAGGGCCACAGCACAAGTTGCAGTAGAAAGAGGCACAAGGTGCATGGGTGTGTGGGGGTCACTTCATGAGCCACTTAGGCCACTTAGCAGTGGCCCATGGGGGACAGGGGTGCTGCTTGGTGCCCTTAAAGTCTGTTTACATATGCAGGACCGCCACATGTTGTGTTTCCCCCCCATACATCCATTCACTGTGTGCCTGGTACCACATGATGCCTGGCACACAGTGCATGGATAGTTACAAAGTGCCTTTTTCTACTGCGGCTTTTGCTACGACCATTTTCCTGAGCTGCAGCACAAGCCACTGTAGAAAACAGCATTTTACAACCACCTGCATGGTGGTCATATCCTAATATGGTGGGCTGGACTGCCGACTCATTTTCAGAAGGTTCCTGTCCAAAACAATGGCAATTGGTGTTAGGACTAACCACCATCGTAATAAGGACCTTAGGGCACCTGGATGTGTTCGGGGAACTACATGTGCCCTGTTGAAAGTGAGCCCATACTAGTATCGATGCCCGGGCTGCTGGCGCAAGTCGCCTCTTAGTTCCCATTCTGAATAGTTACAAAATAAAGAGACGGGCGCTGGAAGCAGGAATCACAAGAACAGGATTTATTACTCATGAGGAGAGCCTGTCATTTCGGACACGAAACACAGTGTCTTTCGGGAGGTGCTCTAACAAGTGAGCTGAGACCTCGTCTTTTATACCTTACAAAACACTTAGCATTACAATCATGACATTGTGAAACACGGAAAAGACATCCCCATAATCCTCGTGTCAATCCTACCCCACATATGTTCACAATAGGGACCCTTGACCTGCTGATAAGAGGGGAGGGTAATTACGCAGCTGAGTGTTCCGCCAATTTTTAGGATGTGTGCGCCTGATCGTAACCCAGGGGGTGGGGTGGCCAGGATCAATAGTGGGTCCTTTGAAGAGGAGTGATTCCATACAATAAGCAGTAAACAGTATCTCCTGGCTTAGGCGATGACCTCAGACATGTGTGGACAGTCAATCGCGGAGGGAGGGTTTACTAACAGAGGGGTTATTCATGAAGGGAAAGGAGGTGCTGGTCAGGCGCGGCCATGACTCCCAAGGACAGGGTCTTGCAGAAGAAGAAGGTTTATGACTTGCCCGTGTGAGGGAGAAGGGGAGGGGGGGGGGAGAGCCAGGGTGTGCACAGGGACCGAGTCGCACAGAGAGAGAGGTCTTATGACCCGTTCATGAGAGAGCGGGGGTAGTCAGGTGCAGCTGGGGAGGGCTATGTCAGCCGAGGCGAAGGATGCTTCTTCAAGAGGAAATGGGGGGTTTGCGTGGGTCAAGCAGGAGGGTTGCCTTTCAGGGCAGGGTCGCGCAGAGGGAGAGGGTTTCATGGTCTATGCATGTGAGAGAGGGGGGGGTTCAAATACGTGCAGAAGAGAAACCGGTCATTCTAATGAGCGGGCAAAAGGCCAGGGTGCCTAAAAATGGCTGTCTTATACACATGGGCGCGGGCTTTTGCTGGCGGAGTGATGCGGTCAACATTTTACGGTATTCATGGTGCTTACAGGGAGAGGAGTGGGAAAAGGGAAATGAACGCTGTTTATGTACATCAATTTCTCTAATTTTCCACAGTCGCCCCTTTTTACATAACAGAGTTCATTTTTGTAATTGATGGGGGTACAAATAAACAGGCGTGGTTGAAGAATTAGCATTTGTCAATACTAACATTTGGCATATAATCATGGACAGTTGATGTGATGGGCAGAATGCAGCACATAGGAAATTGCATTTGTCTAGTTCCTAACATTCAAACGCACTACATAGCATAAATGTCTCTGACTTAAAAATGTGACCAATGAACATTTTGTACATACAAAATATACTCCAGTGTCTAGTCAAAAAAGAGAGCAGAAAAGGAAAGTTCCTATTATGAATCAAAACATGTGAAATTACAATAAACATACAAGTTTATGTATATGGATTCCCATCATTCACCAAGCCTGGTGATTAGCTTCATCATTTGGGTATCCCTGGATATACACAATGACAAACCGGCTCTATAGGTATCAGAGCCAACGAATGTCGGGAAGATATGTAAACCAAGATGAGCAAGATGTATTATGTGGGACCAAAGATTTTTTTAAAGGGTGATATTTTAAATGCAGTGCAGAATAATGAAGTGCAAGAAAATAAAATTGGTGCGTGAACAGACCAACAAGACATGTGATGTCAGTCACGATCAAGCTGGGGGTCGCGTAACTAGTTCACGCACCAATTTTATTTTCTTGCACTTCATTATTCTGCACTGCATTTAAAATATCACCCTTTAAAAAAATCTTTGGTCCCACATAATACATCTTGCTCATCTTGGTTTACATATCTTCCCGACATTCGTTGGCTCTGATACTTATAGAGCCGGTTTGTCATTGTGTATATCCAGGGATACCCAAATGATGAAGCTAATCACCAGGCTTGGTGAATGATGGGAATCCATATACATAAACTTGTATGTTTATTGTAATTTCACATGTTTTGATTCATAATAGGAACTTTCCTTTTCTGCTCTCTTTTTTGACTAGACACTGGAGTATATTTTGTATGTATAAACCAGTTTAGGGGCTACATATTCCAGTTTGTCTTTAAATTTTGGCCTCTGACCCTAGTTAACTTTCCTGTTGTGAATGAACATTTTGACCAAGTAGTTGAGGGCGGAATTCAGTTCAATACACAAGATCTCTTCGTCACAGTGTCTTTTTAGCAGTGAGCCATCACTGGTAGGCTCTAGTCCGTATCCTTCAGTTGGCGCTGTTGAGCACCGGCGGTGGAGCTATAGGTCCAGCTCGTATTTAACCTTCCGCGTTGCAAGGTGCGGTCTGTCCTCTGCTGTTAGACCACAGTCCTGTTCCCTAACCAATCCTTTTAGTGGCGCCTTATGCTCGGCACCTATATTTCCGTGGCAACACCCTATTCCCACCTGAGTGCTGTTCTTCCTTTTGGCGAGAAGTCACACGGAAAAGAGGGTGTGTGTGGTTCAAATAGTCGATAGGAGAGAGGGCGGAGTGGGGTCAGAGTTCCTGGGACACACCAAAGGGACCAAGGGAGCAAAGGATAACAAGCAGGCAGGCCCATCAATCGGGCCCAAAAAAAGGGGGGGGGGCGGAGACTTCAGGCACACGTGGGTTAGCAGACGGAGGACTTCAGGGCAGCCCGTCATTTTTCATTTTCCACGTTTGAAATTGCTGTCTCGTCCCGCATCTTGTTGCTCTGCAGCTCCACCTTTGGTCGAGGTCACATGTGTCTCAAGATCTGCAGCCAGGCTGTACGTCACGTCCGACCCTTCTCCTCCGGTGATCGTAAATCTTTGAATAGGTACAAAACAAGCTTTAGAGAACTGGCAGGAGAAGACATTTATGCACGTGAATTTCTCCCTCAATCCTACGCACTTGGGAGCTACGCTCATCGGTCACAGTCAGATGTTGGTTACCAAGCAGTGCATATGTCGGCACCCCTACTGAGTTCATGCCAAGTTTATTCATCGTCTATTTATAACACAAATGGAGAAATAAGACTCCTATTCAACTGCGCATTTCATCAAATTCAACATTTCGGAACCTCCAGTGGAGACTTGCCTTTCAAACCCGAGCCTTTAACAGTCTAACATTTCCCTTCAAGGCTGGCTAACCTTTTCAAACAGGGCGGGGGCGCTATCATCGAGAGTCAGGGAAAGACAGGTTTTTCTCAGGGGACGACAATTACTCATGGTCATCATGTTTATATCCGGGACAGCAGCCGGGGTCAATCAAATGGGGCGGGGATGCTTCGGGCGTTCGCGCTTGGGTGCAAAGGGGGTGGGGCAATCTGGGCATTGGGGGCCATCTAGACGTTGGCGTTCGTCTCTGATGAACAACAAAAAAAAAAATAAGGTGACATTGACATACAGTTCCCCTATAAAAGGCCAGATTGGGGGACCTTAGTCGTCGTACCTGTCCTTTCCTTCTCAGCCAATTCGAGTTCATTCATTTTGCAGAAAGGAGAGGCAGTAATATGGCGAGATACGATCATTTTGGTTTTGGTCAATTTCGCCGAACACCTTCGCGTTCAATAAGTATCCAATCAGACTGGTGCCAGCGAGGCACAATTTACCATAAAAAGGAAGAGGAAATAGGGAGACTCTCATAGAGAGTGAGAGTCATCCGCAATCTAAACGAGCCATTCGGTACACGTATGACATGTAGAGAGAGAGAGAGAAAGAGAGAGAGAGAGAGAGAGAGAGATAGGTAAGGGGGGAGAGAGAGAGAGAGAGAGAGAGAGAGAGAGAGAGACGTGTACGAAAATAGGTCATTTAGTGCGCTCACAACACAGAACAGCAGGGGGTCAGGTAACGGAGAGACGCAAACAGAGGGAGAACATAAATCCCTACAGTACACACACACAAACTCAGACGAAGGAAGACAGTACATGTATTACATACATAAGACATTCACAACAAAACAGAAAACAATTATTGGCCAACAAGATCTATTTTTACATCCTGCGTATCTTTACTATCCTATTTACCTACGTGCTTAGCTCTTTTTACCTTTCCCTCCTTTTCCCTCTCGCTTGTTATTTCTGCGAGCGTTCTCAATTGCCAATACTTACACCTCGGTCAGCCGATCAGAAATTAACCTGGTCGGGCTATTTACCCATGGTTGGAACTTAAACCATTTTTCAGGTTCTTCCTTTGGTGGGAAGTTCTCCAGGCTGAGGCAACGGCAGGTATTGATCGGGAGAACAGTCGGACAGCTTGGTTATATCTATAAGAGTGTGAGAAGGAGGCGGTACATTTTGAACATCAGCAACGTTTCTAACTTCCCAGACGGGTGGTGCCTTGGTAACCCTTACCCCATCACTCTTCTTTGTCCCTTCCCTATCTAGTTAAACATCTAGTTACATTATCTAACGTGCTATTTCGAGTCATTTGTCGTCATACAGTACCCGTCAAGTTTCTATGTCAGTCCATCCTCCCAGTCGCTACGTTCTAAGGAGGAACAGTCATGTTTAAGTCTATGTCCTTCAAAAACTCATCAACATAAGGACTATGCTCATATTCCCTCCTTCCCTTTTCGTTGGTTGTTCGATCATCGCTCTTCCACACTTCAGTCGTCGTTCCGACGCGACCTGCAGAAGGGAGGAGAAAGAAGGGGGTGGGGGCAGCATTCAAACCACATCAGCATGCAGTAGTCCGAAAACGATTTTACCTACCACATACTCGACCTATCTCCACGTAGTGCATTTCTCTACCATCTCGGCGTTTAAGCCCAGAGGGACCAGTAGCGTCAGATAGATAATCATTGACGATCTGCGTATCTACATGAGTTACTTGGTCGCGACCCCTTTAGGTTGCGTGCAAGGGTGGCGGTCAGGTGGCATTTCTGTGGTGTCGTTTAAGGGCGTCTAAAACACTTTTCCGGCTGCCTGTGACACATTAACGTAGCTGCTGAATATCGGCCTTTTTAACCTTCAACCTTAATCATACTTATTCTTCGCTCACAGTAGTAATACATTCAAAACTCATTAATGCAACCGCTACAATTATACTTTCTCTTTCAAAATACCTTTAATAAAAAGTGTTGGTGTACAAATACGGGCCTACAACCCAGTGGACCGGCCACGGAGCAGACTGGAACTGTACATAAGAGGAACAAAGTTGGTGGTCGTTCATTGCATAAAGTGCAGTAGTGCAATAAAATCGTATCGAACTTTCCTACAGGGCAAGCATGATGCATGTCAAGAATTCAGTTTTTCAATTAATTCATTAATTCATTATCCAAACGCTCACTCAGTGCCTACATTACACCAATTTATTGCTCCCAATCATAATTAGTACCCACCCCAAATCAGTTCATTGTCCAAACACATGATCAATATCTGTCTTACATTGCCTTCTTCTCGAAGCACATAATCACTATCCATCTTATCGACGTTCATTGTCCAAAAATGCATACATATCTCAGAGCATCAAGATTTGAGCAATCCGGGTGAACAGGGAGTTTGAAAGTTTCATTTTGTATCGGCGCCATTTTGGGCGAGGTCAGGCATGTTCCAATATAGTCAGAATGTCTCCAATGACTCGTGGTTGGACCAGAACCTCTTTTGGCAGTTCAAAAAGTTTTCGTAATGGGGTGGCAGACTAACAATATGAATCATCAGTCAAAAAGTGGGGAGGGAGGCAACAATCTTTTCCTACCGGGTCATTCTGGTGTTCCACCGGAACTGAGCAAATCTGTATCTTTGCAGGATTTTAGTCATTTCCAAACTGAGGCTGGCGTCGGCAGGAGTGCGCCGACGTCTCGTGGCTCCATCGGAGGACGGGGCGGGGGGCGCCTCGTGGAGAGGTCGGCCCCCCGGGCTCTTTTAGAATCTTCAAGGTCGTGGAGTACAGGGCGTGTGCCCATCCCGGGCAAGGAAACCCGCTTTTTGATATGGACCCCTTCTTCAAGCAGGAGTGTTGGGGTGTCGCTGGAAGCCTCCACCTGGAGGGAGGTGGGGGAGGCTCGTTCGCGCCGCCTCCCCCTTCCAGCGACCCCGCGCCGTTCCTCGGCTCCAGCGTTTTGGTACAGCCGTGCCAGGCAACGAAGATGGGGGGGGGTCGGTGGCTGAGGCAAGACATCCCCCCCTTGACATGTGGCGGGACTACCTGCAACTGTCCAGGCGTTGCCGTGTGGCTGGACTACCTGTCACTCGCAGGCGTTGACATGTGGCGGGGCTACGTGTAATTGTCCCGGGCCGAGTGCAATTGCAGCCATTATTGCGCAAAGAAGCGCCGCCGTCCTCGCCTTGGCTTCGGCCTTCGATGAGAGCCGGATCAGGCGAGAGAGGGGGGGGGGGTCGGTGGCTGAGGCAAGACAGCCCCCCCCGTGGCCTGCAGGGCAGCAGAAGAGGGGAGAAGGAGAGGCCATTATGATTTTTGGGCCGTCCGCCCCACAGCCTCCCCTTCCGACTGCAGCCAGGCGAGCCCTGCATGCATCGAGGCCTCGCCTTCCGGATGGGCGTAACCGCGAACCTGTTGCACTTCGGGAGCTTCCGGAATGGGGGTAGGTACCCATTGATTTGTATCTATTTCATGTGACCGTTATTTGGGTGTGATGGGCAATGAGGCAGACATGTTTGGAGCGGGAGTAAGCAGCGGAACCTAGCTACCTCGTGGCTGTCTTGCTGTCAAATTTTTCGCCATTTTATATTCCTTATTATGAACTGCTTATAATGTTTCTTATTTTTAGTGAAGTCGAAAGCTCATCAGAGGGTTACTGACTTAGCCCGATTTCTTTTTATTTTTTCCTTCTTTTCCTTAGCGTGTTTCGAGCTAAAGTTTCTGTTAACAGGGTACGGTGATCACTTCATATTTTTATGTGTCCTTTTCATTAGGGGTACTTCTGGACGGACCAGATGAGTTACCTCCAATAAATGGTCCGGGGTGGAACTAGATTATCGATCAAAGGGGAACATATATTCCTTCATTAGGGTATCATCCTGGACAGACCAAATGATGTACCTCCAATTACTAGGGTAGCCTCCTGGACGGACCAGATGGCCTACCTCCAATAAATTGCCAACGAGTGGGGAGCATATGTCCCTCCATAAGGGTAGCCTCCTGGGCGGACCAGGTGAGCTACCCCCCAAATAAATAGTCAATCAGTGGGGAGTGGGTAGGACTGACGAATCATAAAGGGGCATAACCTACCCTTTACTACTTGCAAAGACTAGACAGAATATTTCTATTCCACGTTGTTTGCAAATAGAAAATACCTCAAACAAACAATTCCGTGAACAACAATGTCCAGTCAATCAATCAATCAGTGGGGAGAAAAACAGGCATGACGGATTACAACGGGGACAAACGTCTGCATTACCTGTCCTTCGCTATCTGTAAAGGAAGACAGAATATTTCTATTCGTCTCTGTTTGTAGACAGGGAAGATCTCAAAGAGCAACAATCGATTATTAATCGATTTCAAACAATCAGTGGGGAGAAAGGTAGGCCTGACGAAATCATAAAGGGGCATAACCTACCCTTCTCTATCTGCAAAGAGGGACGAACGTTCCTATTCACCGCTGTTTGCAAACAGAGAATGTCTCGTTCTCGAGAAGAGAACCAATATTTCAAGTAGCGTCCAAAGCTAAATGAACCAATAACAACAATATCAGTATTCAAATACCGATTCTAATACAATCAATCAATCAATCAGGTGGATAAAACCACCCTACCAATCAGGCATAAAAACACCCTACTTAATCTTACCCGGACCGGACCATGCGGACAGTTCTTCGTCTTCCCCTTCCAGCGCCCGGTCGTTCTCTTACTCTATGCAGCATTCCTGTGGGATTCCAGTCAGGACAGTAGGTCACTCGAGAGAGGTCCGTTCAGAATCGGTGAAGTTCATTCAATCGGCAGCCGGACGAGGGCCCTCTCAAGGCAGGTATACTCCGATCATTTAGATATTCACCTCATCGTCTGGATCTCTCTTACTGGACCTCATGTCACTGATGGACCCCGCGTTGGGACGCCAATTGTTGAAAGTGAGCCCATACTAGTATCGATGCCCGGGCTGCTGGCGCAAGTCGCCTCTTAGTTCCCATTCTGAATAGTTACAAAATAAAGAGACGGGCGCTGGAAGCAGGAATCACAAGAACAGGATTTATTACTCATGAGGAGAGCCTGTCATTTCGGACACGAAACACAGTGTCTTTCGGGAGGTGCTCTAACAAGTGAGCTGAGACCTCGTCTTTTATACCTTACAAAACACTTAGCATTACAATCATGACATTGTGAAACACGTAAAAGACATCCCCATAATCCTCGTGTCAATCCTACCCCACATATGTTCACAATAGGGACCCTTGACCTGCTGATAAGAGGGGAGGGTAATTACGCAGCTGAGTGTTCCGCCAATTTTTAGGATGTGTGCGCCTGATCGTAGCCCAGGGGGTGGGGTGGCCAGGATCAATAGTGGGTCCTTTGAAGAGGAGTGATTCCATACAATAAGCAGTAAACAGTATCTCCTGGCTTAGGCGATGACCTCAGACATGTGTGGACAGTCAATCGCGGAGGGAGGGTTTACTAACAGAGGGGTTATTCATGAAGGGAAAGGAGGTGCTGGTCAGGCGCGGCCATGACTCCCAAGGACAGGGTCTTGCAGAAGAAGAAGGTTTATGACTTGCCCGTGTGAGGGAGAAGGGCAGGGGGGGGAAGAGCCAGGGTGTGCACAGGGACCGAGTCGCACAGAGAGAGAGGTCTTATGACCCGTTCATGAGAGAGCGGGGGTAGTCAGGTGCAGCTGGAGAGGGCTATGTCAGCCGAGGCGAAGGATGCTTCTTCAAGAGGAAATGGGGGGTTTGCGTGGGTCAAGCAGGAGGGTTGCCTTTCAGGGCAGGGTCGCGCAGAGGGAGAGGGTTTCATGGTCTATGCATGTGAGAGAGGGGGGGGGGTTCAAATACGTGCAGAAGAGAAACCAGTGATTCTAATGAGCGGGCAAAAGGCCAGGGTGCCTAAAAATGGCTGTCTTATACACATGGGCGCGGGCTTTTGCTGGCGGAGTGATGCGGTCAACATTTTACGGTATTCATGGTGCTTACAGGGAGAGGAGTGGGAAAAGGGAAATGAACGCTGTTTATGTACATCAATTTCTCTAATTTTCCACAGCCCCACAGGTCTCCTAGCAGTGACCCACAGAGGCAGGGGCCCTGCTTGGTGCCTCCAAAGTATATTTTCATTTGTGGAACTGCCATGAAAGGTCAGTCAGAAAAGGACATCCTAATCCCTATGGTGGTCACTGCACAGGAACTTCTTCCATTGTAGAGAAAGGAGTCTGACCGCCACCTCAAAGGGATCTTGGATCTTTTCGGAGGTGGCGATCTTTCCCCCCCACATTATGCCAGTATGTCAGGTGGACCGCCATGACAGCCTGCCAGTGGCGGTCAACTCAACATCATAATGAGGGCCTTATTGTAGATGTGCAACAATAGCTCTAGTTTTCTACCAGTCACAGAAGTATCTAACTACTACAACATACTGATATAATTTCCATGCCAACAAAGAAGTGAAATAAAACTAAGGGGCTGATTATGACTGATTAAGGCTGTTATGGCAGTGCAGGTACACCCTATTTTAATTAAGCTTTAGTGCTTTAACAACATTTAAATATAACATACTTATTTTTTATTTAATTAGAACTACATTTTGTAAATAAAAAAATATGTGAAGAAATGTATTTATCTATTGAACAATATTATTAACTTTGTAAAATATATTAAATACAATTAAAATATTAATTATAACATGTAAAACTACATTTTTAAAACGTAATTTTAAATCCAATACATACATTAAAAAAACAGATACATATTTTTAATTCTCCCCATCCTTTTCTCTATAAACCGAACATACTGCAACTAAATGATTTTATCTTACATTTTTTTCTCGAAAAAGATTAACATAAATGTACAAAATTAAAAAAAATCACATACTAAATAATACTTTTAAAACACATTTGCCTTTACATTCAAACATATTAAGCACATAAAAAAGGCATTTAAAAAATAAACAATATCACCAACAACAATATTTTTCCAACAATATATTTAACAATGATATTAAAAGTCTGCCTACACAACGATATTCTTAACTGCAGCATTCCTTTTGATTCTATCACCTGGGTCCTGATATTCTTGTAAATATATTCTTGTATCACAATATTAAAAACTCAATATTTTGTCCAAACATCGTTTACCTCTTTTGCTTTTTTCTTTACATTATAATTCAACAAAGTCAGAGGTATGTTTAATATCTATCCTTTTTTGGCTAAAAGAGATCTTTCTTTTTCAAGAATGATCTATACAGCATAAGAAAAATATATGAAGAACTGAAAGTAAGTAATGCATGGGAAGAGTTGAAAAGTGATCAGGATATTGTAGAAATAACAGCTAGTAATAGTGATATTGACTGATATCACTCTCAATTGTTTGGTTTCAATAACAGCCCACAACAGCAATGGGTCCTGTTGATTATTCATAGCTCACACCAAAGAGGGATCAGTTGTCCTACCATAACCTTGTACAACTCCCCTGGAAAACCACCAGGGACAGAAGCCTTGTGTTTCTTAACCCTTACTCTTGCTGCTCTGATCTCTTCTTCAAGATCTTTTGTGCCATTTCCCCCTGCTCCTGGGGGTCCAACACAGCAAGTTGTAAGCTATTGAGCTAAGCATTTCTCTCCCACTTTCCTGCAACAAGTTGATCCTTATATAAAATCTGATAAAAACTGTGGATCTACTCGAACCTCGGCCTACAATGGTACCTGAATACTAGCTGTATTTGTCTTGGCATTTTGTGACAATTTTTCAAGTCAAACTCTTTCCACATCTATCACTATACTCAAAATTCTGCAGGTTTCTGGCTTCCCATCTACCATACACCTTTCTCTCAATTAGCAGTTTATTACATTCTTTACACTTGTCTAATTCAGATGTAACATTCACCTGCTCAGTTACCGAACCCATGTCAACTAGTTGTGTCTCCAGCTTCTCCATCAAGAGCATCAGCCTGGGCTCCTTGGTCTTTTCACCCCTAAAAAGATTTTGTTGACCATTTAGTGGGAATATGCCCAAAAATATCAAGGTTTTAATTTCAGGAGAGAGAAATTTCTGAAAAAAATGTCATAATACAAAAATATCATGATTCTGAAATATCGTCAAGAATATCACTTTTTTTAGATAAGTAAAATCGTTGTTAAAAATGTTGTTATTTTTAACATTGTATTCAATAATATAGTTGTTTGATTATTCTAATGTGTTATATGCTTTCAATGGTTGCATAATAGTATTTTTTTTAATTTAGTTTTTCATTTTAAGTGACTTTGATTTTGATATTGATATTTCCTAATATTAATTCATGGTGTTGTAGCAGGTTGTTGAGTTTGTGGAAGGATAGGGTGGTGAGTTAATTAAGTAATATGTAAGTATTAATTAATTAATTAATAATTTTAAGTATTATGTGATTGACATTCATTGTGTACATGATCTTATACTCATTTTTTAATGTTTTATTTTAGGTGTGGGTTGCTGGATTTGAAGGGGTATAGGGTCTTAAGTAAATTAAGCAGCGCCTTGAGACCCTACGGGTATGTAGCGCGCTCTATAAATGTCAGTGATTGAAGTAATAATTATATTTAAATAGTTAATACTTTTTGTTAATATTTTAATTGATTAATAGATATGTATAATGTGTAATAATTGCATATTTTAGTTATATTTTGGTTGTAGGATGCTTGGGCTTTAGGGGTAAAGGGTGGGAAGTGTATTTAGTAATAATTAAATATCAATTACTTATTAATTGTTAATTACATATTTATTTGATTATTGTTTATGTAAATTGTGTTATACTTACGTGTTTTAGTTAGATTTTAGGTATGGGCAGCTAGGTCTGTAGGGTATAGGGTGGGAATTCAACTAATAATTATTTTGAATTCATACATTAATGGGCCCACCGTTGTGGTCTTGGGACCGACCAACCTCCGTTTGCATACTCCCATTTGTCTTTGGGAGCTTGTGCTGTGGACGTAAACCGGCCGTAGCACAAGCTCCCACAGACACATGGGAGAATCTGTTCATCCCTGCACCGCATGGCAGGAACCTCAGGGTGTCTACCACACAGTGCAGGGATTAACAGGGGGGCATCGTAGGTGCTCCCTTGGCCCACAACCGGAGGCTGCTGGGTGAAAGGGCCCTTCTAGAGGCCCCTAATGTCCCTTTCCCACAGACTTTCCATGTGGGAAAGCCCGACATGGAAAGCCTGTCGGAAACCGATGTCATGATTCCTATGGCGGAAACTCCGTCCATATGGATTACGGGCAAGCCTTCAACTGGCCGATGTGCTCCTTGAGCCCGTCGGAATCCAGTCAGGATGACTGACCGGTTTCACTTTCGACTGCCTGCATCATAATGTGGCAGTTGAAACTAAAACCGAAATAAGACCCTATATATCCATAAAGCATTCCTCCAACTGACGGGAGCCACCATCCCTACAGGGCGGCTTCGCAAAGCGGGCTTGGAGAAACCAGCATTTTGGCAGACCATTCTAAAGGAGGTGTGCCTAGCTGTTCCATCGGTAATTCTTCCTCTTTTGAATGAATCACTCGGTCAGGGCAAGGTCCTTGATGGGTTTAAAAATGCCACCGTGATTCCACTACTGAAAAAACCAGGAGCCGATCCCCTAATTTTAGCCAATTACAGACCTATCTCCCTTCTTCCTTTTTTTTCTAAACTTCTGGAGGCATATGTTTCCAGATGTTTATCCAATTTTATTGAAAGCTCTGAATACTTGGAACCAAACCAAGCGGGATTCCGTCCATCTCATTCAACGGAAACTGTCATTCTGGCCGTTCAAGACACACTAAGATCTAATGCTGACAAAGGCATCCATCAGGCCTTGGTGCTCCTTGATTTGTCGGCCGCGTTCGATACGGTTGACTATAACATCTTGATCAACCGTGTCGAGCAGGCCAGCCTCAGGAACCCTGCTCTGAATTGGATTGCCTCCTTTATCACAAATCGCACACAGTCAGTGCGTTTAGGATCTTTTACAGCCCCCAAGATGTCATCTACTTGTGGTGTTCCCCAAGGTTCGTCACTTTCCCCTCTATTATTTAACCTTTATCTTCACCCACTGATTTATTCTTTAAAAAATTACAAAATAACCTTATATAATTATGCTGATGACCTTCAGCTAATCATTCCCTTAAATTCCCCGAACTCAGCCGCCGAATGCTCAGCCGTAATGTCACATATACAGAACTGGATGACCTTAAACCATCTTAAACTCAACCCAGGCAAGACAGAAATGATCTTGCCTGGGGAAAGTGGACTGAGCTGGGGGCGACTGTGCTGGCCAACTGATATGGGAATCCCTCCTATAAAGACCCAATCGGTTAAAAGCTTGGGGATAACACTTAATGAGGATCTATCCCTCAAAGGACAGGTGGGAATGGTGGTTTCCTCTAGTTTTTTTCAACTTAGGAAGATCAGGAAAATCGCCCATCTTTTAACACACTCTGCACTCATTCAAGTGGTGATTGCCCTTGTTCTCTCCCGGCTAGATTTTTCGAACAGCCTCTACCTGGGTCTTCCGATGGGCCTACTAAAACGCCTCCAGATGGTCCAAAATCAGGATGCAAGGCTGATTTGGAAGCAACCAAAGTGGCAATCAATTAGAGCTGAGTTGGAAAAACTTCACTGGTTGCCAGTGGCCCAGCGAATTGCCTTTAAAACAGGGTGCATTACCTTCAGGGCGCTTCATGATAATGGCCCTAGATTCATCAGGCAATCCATTACTAACTATACACCTTCGCGCAACCTACGCTCCAAACATCTAACTCTTGCAAATGTCTCCTCATTCAAGAAAAAACGCCAGGGTGGTAGCTGTTTCTACCATTTGGCTGCCTCCTTTTGGAATGCTCTTCCCCTCTTTATCAGACAGAGCAATGACTTATTGGCATTTCGAAAATCTTTAAAAACGTGGCTGTTTCAACAGGCTTACACTTAAGAGTTGTGTTGGTTGTCTTGATTCTATAGCGCCAAGAAACCCAAGGGTGTATGTGCGCTCAAGAAATTGTTATTAACATAACATAACATAACCAAAGCACAAAAGAAAACTGCAAAGCCCATCTGCATCTCTCACTGGTTTTATTTGCTTTTCAGAAGTGGCAGGACATCAAAACCTTACGCCTTTCAGCCGTTAATTATGGCCTTGTTCACAGGTGAGGAGCATCACAATTGATTAGCTCACATAACTTTGAACAGCCTCTTCACGTGACCAGGTACTAGTACTACCAGTCCATTAGTGCACCTTGGTCGTTACTTCACACTGCTGTGGTTATATACTGTAAAGTAGCATCTTGATCCCACAGATAGAGTAAGACTCTTCACTCAGTTCTCTATTTACTGTGATGCTGTTATAATGTACCTGCATAGTGTCCTTAATCATAGTACAGCATTACGAGTGCACTTGATAATACAAGGAAATGTCACGTCATGAAAGTGCCCCAGTTACCTTCAATAATGAAGTCCACAGGATGTGCTGCCCAAAATGACATAAAATCTTAGTAGCCAGGGCCAGTGAGTCCACAGTTTGCAAGAGGAGATATCCCTCCTCCTATACTCTCTTCCGCGTCGTGCAAATATCTTTGGTAAATCCGCTCTGACTGCATCAGCGCAATGTCGTAATTCCTACGGCGAAAACACCGTCCATAGGGATTACGGGCAAGACTTCAACTGGCTGATGGGCTCCTTGAGCCCATCGGAATCCAGCCAGGATAACTGGACAGTTTCACTTTCGACAGCCTGCATCATAATGTGGTAGTTGAATGTAAAACCGGAATAAGACCCTGAAAGTCTCCGACCACTTTCTGGGTCTCATCGTAATGAGGCCCTAAATTGTTAAATAATTATGTAAATTGTTATATAGTTTAAAAAAAAAAAAAAATATATATATATATATATATATATATATATATATATATATATATATATATATATATATATATATATATATATATATATATATATATATATATATATATATATATATATATATATATATATATATATATATATATATATATATATTACTACTACATGGGGCCCCCTGCAGCTGAAATGACGAAATAACCCATCTACCTTCCTGATCTACTCCCAAGAACCTGAATATTCGATGTTGTCCCGTTTAAGATTGCAACACCTTTATTATAGGATACTTGTGTTGGTGCAGGCTACCTGCTGCACCCATGCCTGAAAACAGTTGGTCCAACCGACCAGTATTTGTAAGGAATTTCTGTATGACACCCACATTCGACAAGTTAATTCAACAATGACAAATTATTGAGCATTTATCAAAGATTTTATAATGTAAATTCATCCATTATTCACAGTATCAATGGTTCCTGCAATAAACGTAAAGTGAAACAAGTCCTCAAGTAAGTGCTTGTGACGGGAACGGAAAGGTATAAGTGCTGATTATTACAATATGTACAATGATGAAAAGACCTGTCTAACAATGTTTGAATTGCTAATTAGTCAAATGCCAAGTAGCAAGATGCTGTGAATATATATTTCATTATCCCCATCTGAGCATAAATTAAGGGTACAGGTCAAGGGTAAAGAAAAGTCGACATTTTGAACCCAGAGAATCGCGGAAGGCAAGTCTTTCCTTAAATCAGGGTCTTCCTCAGGACAGAGAAAATGAGCAACCTCAATACAACACTGCTACGTGGGCGGTGAAGAACTTGTGGGGATGGGCTGTGAAGCTTCTACTCCAGAAAATGACACAATCTGTGCATAACCACAGAAGTCCAGTTTGAAACTTGAGTTGCTGTGAATTCAAAAGCTTCATGGATGATTGGTCATAATGTTCGGGCACAATGCGTTTAAGTGACATCAGTCACTGGGACCAGAAGCAAATCTGTTTATTTCTACAGTACGATGATGACCTCCGGAGGGGTTAGTTTGCTGCTGTAGGGTATGAGCGGCCCAGTGGGAGCCATTCATGACCGAGCTAGATGGGAGAACAGAGACATGAGGCCTCTAATTCAACATTGCCTAGTATTATGGATGGTGTATACCTGAGCCATACTCAATGTGAAAAATTGTGGTATTCATAAAACAGCGTTATGAAACATCCACCCGGTAATAGCTCTAGTTCAGCAAAAAATATCCAATTTAGCCAGCAAGAAACCTCATTTACAAAACGCGCCTTCTCAAACTGTAATATAAGCCAAGCAGACTCAGAAATACTCCTATGCAGACATATCGTAAAAAATGACAAACCACACAGGCAACCCTTTGGAACAGTAATGGATTCATTTAAAAACCACTGGATGCTGTAAACTACTGTCAGAAAAGGTTATAATAATTTGGGAGGGAGATACTCTTGCTAACTCAACATAAACAATCCGTTTAGGTCACAACACACTTTCAGGTAGAATGTCTGCTGAACCCCTGTCAGCATTGACAATAGAAGCAGGCAGTGTCAAGGAGACATGCACATTAAGCTCAAGCAGTACCAATGAATGTTAAAGTCAAATAACAGAGCACAATAAACTTTGGAGACCAATGTACAAAAATCAAGAATGACGTAAGAAGCAAAAGAACATCAAAATAATCAAAATTGGGTAAGGGTAACCAGAGATTTGTGGCAATAAGGTACTAAAATGTACAAAACCCCAATCAGAAATCTCAGTTCATGGAAGAATGTAACATAGGTACAATTTCAGGTTGACCCCAGGGACCAAATGCAAGGTAGGCAAAGGTGTCACACTAGTCAGTTTTTAAATTTGTGACTTAGGGCCTGATTTGGATCCCGGCAGATGGTTTACTCCATCACAGTGGTGACAGATATCCCGTCCACCAAAATATAAATCGCATTATGTTCTATGGCATTATATTTTGGTGGACGGGCTACCCGTCATGAATGTGAAGGAGTAACCCATCCACTGAGATCAAAATCTGGCCCTAAGTCTACTTTTTCAAGCTTCAGGATGTCCTGCGGTGCAAGGCAAGATGCGAAAGTCAGTGACGATCCTTCAAAATCATCAATAACATCATTGAGCGCCAGCTAAAGCCTTCAGTTTATGCTACAAATGGCTGATTAATCACTGGGTAGATTTGTCACTTTGCACTGGTCTAAGGTTTTACCTTCAGTATTAGGCACTTTTTGGTACTTAAAAATCTCCCAACAGACAAGGCTGGAAGCTGTATATGGGTAGGGCTCCACGTGGTTGAGTAGCTTCACTGTGAGCTCCTGCTAAAGCAGTTTTCTTCATTGCAAAAAGTTGTGAGTGGGACAAACTTCTTTATCTTTTCTGCTGTGGGTGGGCTATCCATAAAGAAGTCTCAGCACCTTCCCCTGGTCCTCTGGGAGTGGTAAAAAGTACCAAATTTCTTCAACTGCTGGGAAAGTCCCCTCTGTCATTTCTGCAGCCCATAGGTCTTCAAGTTAGGCTTCTAGGCACAAAGTGTATCTCCAGCCAAAGCTTCTTCCGCACCCAGTCCACTGTAGTTAGTTCGGCCTTCTTGGAGTCAGGACTTGTTCTGACTTTTCTGTCCCTTGTAGCAGATTACAGGAGGCCAGCCACTTGACCCTTGAGAGGCGATTTCAGTGCCTCAGATCCAGCAGGAGTCGAGAGTAATTTCACCCACTGACTTCCAGATCTTAAGCAGAGCCTTTTTTTTCAAGATGCCTGCCTCATAGTTCCAAGCATGTGTAGAGGAGTTGCTTGCAAGTGTACCAAGCTTGCCCTGTATACTAGCCAGTGATTGGATAATTCTCTATACCTAAAGCTGGCTCTGTTTTTAGCAGTTCCTTTCTCACTGTACTGCAGACCATCCCAGGAACCCTCAACAAAAATGGTCCTGACCTAGTCATCAGCCTAGTCCCTCCTTCCAGCCATCGCTTATGGAAATCAAATATGCTACCAGTGCTAGAGCCAATTCCCCAGCTGATGACACAGACAAAAATATAATCTAGATATCTCTGGGAATTACTGGTTGCATTTCCTAGGAACCTTTGGAGGATTTTCATTGAAAAAAAAGAACTGTGAAAGCTTTTCTTTGAATTGCCGGCTGTTCTTGCCTCATTCCCAGGTGGTTAAACCCTACTAAGAGGCCACTGTTAACACTGCTTCTTCCTTCCTGATGCCAGAGGCTAAGTGTAGAAAAGTGGATTATTAGTAGGTGAGTGTATTCAACTCAGCTAGCAATAATACCACAATCACTAATAGGTCCAGTCAAGGCTCAGTAAACCAATCCTTGCTCAAACCTTGGCAGCTTGGTAAACGAGCAATAGGGCTTAACCTAAAGGATATTCATGTGTAAAGCATTTAATACACCAAAACAGTAAATAAGTAAAAGACACATCACAATAAAAATCCAATACCAGTTTATTATATTAGAGAGCATATTTATCTTCAATATGACACCAAAATAACAAATATCCAATATAGGGAACTTGAGGTATGAATTCCTAAAGATTTAGGTAAAAATAGCACCAAAACGCACAATGCGCCAATCTTGTTGCGCTCGACTGAGACAAAGTCCTAAGTGCAGGCGGACTGCGATGGAACGCATACCGGGCACAGGAATTTACCAAGTTAGGCCCATAGAGTATTGCACCTTATGTCTTTAGTGCGTGGTCTGAGCAGCATTGCTTTGCAAGGCTTTGTGTTGCCCGTCGTCCATTCTGAGGCGCTGCAGGGGCTGAAATGTGAGCTCCTGTGGAGTGTCAATTTGCAAATTGTTGATTCCAATGAAGCTGTGCAGCGAGGCTTTGTGTCGACTTGTGTCAGTTCTGTTGAAGCTGTGCGTCAAGACTATGTGAGGCTTCCAATTGACTTGTGTTGGTTTTGCTGAAGCTGCGTGGTGAGGCTTTGTGTCAACTAACGTCAGGTCTATTCAAGCTGGCAATTGAGCAGTAAGGCTTTGCGATACTTCGTGGCATTTTGCATCAGTTCACGTCAGTTCAGATGAGGCTGCGAGCCTGTTCTTGGTTCCTTGGGGGAGATAGGTGTCCTCTAGTACTGGCTCAGGTTTCAGTGGCTATGGGTTGGAACTTGGGGGCTATGGCTCAATCTCTCACAGTGCACTTGTGCAGTCCAGGACAAGCCCATTTACAAACAGTCAGCTGCAGTGTCCTCTCTTTGGCTTTGGAGGTGACTTCTTTAGCTCTTTTCTACCTATTGCTTTTCAGGAAGCCCATTCCTTTCCTTTTGGAGTGAGACACAGTCCTTTCTTTGTGGAGCTTTGTGAGTGCAGCAGGTGCAGTCTTTCATAGTGCAGTCCTCTCATTGGTGCAGTCCAGAGGTCCAGCAGGGCAGGCCTTCTCTTCTTTTCAGGCAGCGATCTGAGGAGCTCCTGCATCTTCCATATTTATCCTCCATTCTGGGCTGGCTGGAGGGGGAGCACCCTAACTAATAGAGGTAAAGCTACTTCCCTCTGCTCGTTCAGCTTGTTTACCCAGCCCCCTCCCTCTCCCTGGCTTCTCCAGGAAGGAGATCTCCTCCCACCAAATGTCTGTATTGTTGCAACCCCAAGCCACTTACACCAACTCAGGGAGAAGCTTGGCTCAGTCTGTCAAAGTCTGACTAATCAGTAGAGGCAGCCACAGGACTGCCTTAGGCAACTTCAGGATAGTAAGTTTTAAAACTACTTTCCTGTAATGGTTATATTAAATCCAACCTTGGCAAGTTGCTGGGAGTTGTTAGACCTGGCATCTTTGGCGTGGTTTCCCTATACTTTTTGCCTCTACCTCCTGTATTTTTGACGCTGTGCTGGATTTCGTTTTTGCTGGTTTAGATGCTTTGGGCACTTTGTCACTGCTGATCAGTGTCAATGTGTAAGTGCTCCCTGAGTAAATTGTTATTGTGATTGGTTATCCATGATTCGCATATTTGTATTACCAAGAAGTCCCTAGTAAAGTGCACTGAGTGTCCCAGGGCTGGTGATTCAAATGCTACCAGTGGGCCTGCATAAACAACAGAAGGGGGTGCCAGTGCTGATAATAGTGAATGAAAACTGTGATAAATCCTCCACTAACTGAAAATCAAATTCAGAAAAGGGAATGCTTTTTAGTCGCAGCTTTATTATGTATTCAATAATATTTTATAAAATCCGTTTGTACATTTGGAAATGAAACATTGAAGGAAAAAACAAGACTGCAAAGGGGACACATGAAAAAGCAATCAATTTGGAGCGAACCACCATTCATTCCTACAATCATATCACTTTCACCAAACATTCAACAGCATACAAGCTAGTCTCACACATACCATATGTACATTATCTACAACAAGAGAAACGAAAACACTGGTACTGCCTTAATATGAACACACTATTTGTAATCTGTAATAAAAAATAGAACATTAACAAAGGTTTTGCAATTTCAAACAATCTTTAGCAAATCCAACGAAAAATAGATAGTGTCCAACAAATAGCTAATGATCTATGCAAAGTTGTAACTCTTAGATCAGTTGGCAGACCAGTATGAAGATGGGCCACCCTGACTCCAGAACAACAGAGGGACTGTCGCCCGGTGTTGGGTCAGTTTGCCTCCCTGTTCTCCCTGACCCCAGGTGTCACCAATTGGTTCATCCATGATGTGGACACTGGAGATAGTCCACCTGTGGAGCAGAAATCTTACAGGGTAGCTGACAAGGTCAGGGACAGCATCAAGGAGGAGGTTTCCAAGATGTTGGCGCCAGGGGTATTTGAGCCCTCCCGCAGCCCCTGAGCTAGCCCAGTGATCCTAGTACCAAAAGCTGCTGCGCCCGGTGCCATTCCAGAACTCCGGTTTTGTGTGGACTACCGTGGGCTCAATGCGGTCACCAAGATTGACGCACACCCCATCCCCAGAGCCGATGAGCTTGTGGATCGGTTGGGCGCTGCCCAGTACCTCAGTACGTTGGACTTAACATCTGGGTACTGGCAGATTGTCTTAACTTAGGGGGGCAAAGAGAGGTCTGAATTCTCAACGCCAGAGGGGCACTTCCAGTTCCATGTCATGCCCTTTGGGTTGAAGAATGCCCCTGCCACGTTCCAGAGACTGGTCAACCAGGTACTGACCGGGCTGGAGGAATTCAGCGCCACATACCTGGATGACATTGCTGTGTTCAGCTCCACGTGGGAAGAACCCTTGCAACACCTCTGCGAAGTGTTGAAAGCTCTGCAAAGGGCAGGCCTACCTATCAGGGCCAATAAATGCCTCATACTGCCAAAACTCTAGATAGGATACCTCCATCTGCTCCGTGCCTACCTTTTCCGGTCCTTGGGAGAGGCATATGGAGAGAGAAAGGACTTTCCCTCCATGATGTTACCATTACCTTCTTTGACTCCTGTTCACATTCTGGGGGTCCCTTCGGTGTTACTTAGGAGGCCAGGTCCAAGGATGTGTTGGTTAATCATGGGACTCTGTTTACTTGTCCCTCCAATTTAGCAGGGCCGCCCAAATCCTGATTTTACTTCTGTGGCAGGCCATATCTGATTCACTAGTATATATTATGTTCTTCAAACATTCAGCAAAAGTTGGGGGGTGTTCCGATTTCCAGGCCCTACATAAAATATAAAGTTAAACACAGGTGCTTTTACACGATAGCCACTTGGTAATCCGAAGAAAATCAAACTATTACTTACTTCCATTGGTCTTTCCAAAACAGCTTCCAAAAATTCACATAACTCTGTGCAGTAAGACTTGATTCTTGGACATTCCATAAATATATGACTATCATCCGCCGCTGGATATTTGCACCTGGGACAGCTATATACATTCCCTGTTACTGTAGAAGGCTTTTTTGGAGACCAATAAACTCTGTACAGGTAATTCCTCCTCAGTGCAGCTGGTTTAACTATAGCCTGTAACATAACAAAGGAGTCAGACCACACCTTATAAACATCCGTTCCGCCCTCACCAAATTCTTCACCCCATAATTTTATGACTTCAACCTCCCCCTCGTCCTCCGCATTCAATAAAGCCCGGTACCAGAATGAGACTTCCTGTTTCCATTCACCTGTTCTTGTAACTAAGTCCGCTTTTGGATTTATCTCCTCCTCCTGCCAACTCTGCGTCGCCCACCAAGATGACATCTGGTAAAACTTAAACCTTGTCAGAGATCCATGGGTTAACCTGCTAAATACTTCCCAGCTCAAAAGATTACCATCCTTTTGCAGGTCGCCCCAGCATTTTATACCTCCCATTTTAAAAGGCTGACTCAGTTGGTCTTGTAGGCATTCTGGAGTACCGGGGGAGTCCCAAACTAGGGCCTGTGCTGTATAGTAAGGGATCTTCATCTTTTTTCTTATATACATCAATGTTTTTAAAGCAGCTCTCAAAATCTTTATTCTCACTTATTTGTAAAATGTTGGGTCTCCATACTTATATTGGAAGAATACCTCCCCTTGTACCACATCTTTTAACATGCCTCAACAATAGACCTAGTGATGATGAGTCAGTTTTGTTTGCCAGCATCCTAAAGTTTTTAAAATGGAAAGAATAACAATATGTAAGTAAGTCTGGAAGTGCTAACCCGCCCACTGTAAGGCCTCTTCTTAATTTTTTCGAAGCTATTCTAGGAGTCTTTGTTGCCCAAATAAAGGAATCTATTTTACCTTGTAACTTAGCTTTATCTTTAGTGCTGAAAGACAAGGCGATTGAATTATACAGAAAGGTAATTTTTGGCAAAATTATCATTTTCAGGAGGTTAACCCTTCCATAAATGTTTAAGGGGAGGTTTAGCCATCGTGTAAGTTAGCTAGCAACCTCTTTTGACACCCTCCTCCAGTTCACTTTTGGGATCTCCTCTAGCTTCAGGACTAACCGGACCCCTAAATGCCTCATTTGGCTCTTTGCCCCCTGACTTCTCTTTACTTGGTTCCACTCCATTATTTCGGTTTTCTCTATATTGATTTTATACCCTGAAACTTCACCATATCTCTCTGCCTTCTCCATTAACCGAGGAATAGCCTCTGCTGGGTTTGTTGTGTAACGAAGCAGATCGTCTGCATATAAAGCAAACTTAAGTTCTAACTCTCCCATTTTAAAGGGGTGAATAGCAGGGTCCATCCTAAGCTAACTAACAAAAGGCTCGATATATAGATTGAATAAAAGTGGCGACAGGGGGCACCCCTGCCTGATGCCCCTCGAGATATTAAACCAATCCGTCAGGGCTCCATTTACCAGCACTCTTGCTTTAGGGCTAGAATATAAACTCTTTGTTGCCTGAACAAAATTCTCAGGGAAACCTAAGCTTTTTAGTGTTTCCCAGAGAAATACTCAATTGATCTGGTCAAATGCTTTTGCAGCATCTATCGCTACTATCGTCAGAGGTACCTTCTTAACTTCAGCCATATCTATGGCCCCCATTACCTGGAAAGTACGTTCATTTAGCTGCCTCCCCGGTATAAAACCTCTCTGATCCGAGTGGACTACTGCTTTTATAATCTTTGCCACCCTAGCTGCCAATATACCTGAAAAAACCCTAGAATCTGAGTTTAATAAAGATAATGGTCTATAGGACTCTATCAAATGTGTTTCTTTATTTGGTTTTAGTATTAGGGTAACCGTAGCTTCTGCCCACGAGCCTGGGGTATCTTCTACTCCTATATACATTTTATTAAACAAGGTTTTTAGGATTGGGGCTACAATATCCAAAATGCCTATAATAAAACTCAATTGGGAGCCCATCTGGGCCTGCGGCTATTCCCCGCCCATTTCTTTACATTATGCTTTAATTTCTTTTCCGTAATACTAGTTTGCAAAAGAGCCCGATATTCTTCGGGCAACTGAGGTGGGTTAGTTAACTTTAGCCATTCCTGTGCTACCTCTTGTCCTAATCTAATATCTTCTTTATATAGATCGTTCATAAATGTCCTAGCCTCCTCATGATTTTTATCCTTCTCACATATAGTGTCTCCTGATCTCATTTGGGTTAAGCTCTTTATCAAATTCCTCGCCCTATCCATTCTCGCCTTCCATGCTAATAGAGAACCACATTTCTCTCCGTAGGCAAAGTGCTGAAGCTTACTGGCTTTCCACCTATCCAAAAGCTTCTTATGTAGGTTTTCTTGGAATTCAGCTCGCAATTTTTCCAGCTCTTTCTCCAGACATGATACAATTCCCCATGCCTCCATCGATGCTTTCTGCAGTTCTATTTCTTTTTTTAATCTTACTTATCCTATCTGTTTCTTCATTTTTCAAAGCTCTGTTTCTTCCTACTGATCACCCGCGGTCGGCAGTAGGAGTTCCTGTAGGGCGGTGACGTGGGGAGGGGGAGAGGCAGGGTGGGCGGTAGTAATGTATGGATTACGGAGTTTAAAAGGTAAGTAAACATATAAATAAATTAAACGAATTTCGTTGCGCGCACTGCATCACCAAATTCGATGCAGTGCGCGCAACGAAATTCGTTTTATTTATTTATATGTTTACTTACCTGTTAAACTCCGTAATCCATACATTACTACCCCTCACCCTGCCCCTCCCCCTCCCCACGTCACCGACCTACAGGAACTCCTACTGCCCACCGCGGCTGCTACTGATATAGAGCTAAATACCCCACTCATATGGGCTTTAAAGCCTCCCACACTATCTGAGCCTTTGCTGAGCCGGTGTTAATCTCAAAGTCCTCATCCGTTTTGTCACCAATCTCCTTTATCACCCCATCATCTAATAACATGGTCCTGTCTAGGGTCCACCTTTTTTTTTATCTCTCTTTGCTTAAGCCCCAGGGTCATCCCCACTGCTGAGTGATCTGATAAGATGACTGGAATATGATTTATTTCCTCAACTTCCGAAAATAGCACCTGGTCAACAAGAAACAAATCAATTCTTGAATGATGCTTATACTTTTTACTATAAAAAGTAAAGTCTTTTATTTCCCCTTTTTTTCTCTTCTATATATTCAGTAAGATAAAATCTTTAATAATGCCGCAAATGTTTTTGGCGGACAGTTGTATTTTACTTTAGAGGTGCGAACCATCTCTTTATTTAGAACAAGGTTGAAATCCCCCCAATTATTATTGGTTCAGTGGTATTCAATAAGCTAGCCTCAAGTCTCAGAAGTGCCCCTGGATTATCTACATTCGGGATGTAATATACTACACATACTAATGGTGTTCCACGGACTGTCAAGGTAGACACCAACCCTCTCGCTGATTGATCTGTTTCTTGTTTTACAACGTTGATGCCTACATTGCTCTTATAATCAGTGCCACACCCCTACTGCTTTCTCTTTGATCGGAGCAGAGCACCTCCTGAATCCATCTCTCTTTGCTGAACACTGTCTACACTCCTGAGACTCTAAATGGGTCTCTTCTAAAAAACAGAGATGGCCTCGCTATTGTTCAAAAATTCAATGACCCGGGACAACTTTCTCCTACAACTTAACCCATTCACATTCCATGTTATTGCATTTACTTTATTTTCACTATTCATTCTTACCACACTCTAAGCTCTTCTTATGCAACTGGACACATTGTTTTGCTATTTTTCCCCCTTGCTCCCAACCCACTGTGCTCCCCCATCCCACCCTCCCATGAGGAACCTTCCTGCTGTCCCCTTTGCAATTAAAAAGCCGCCTTTCGGAATCCTCCCTCTGCAGCTAAAGGCATCTAATCCTAGAGTACCCACCAAAATATTTTTTCTAAATTTGTGTGCATATCAGTGTTCATCTACATAAAGAGTGTATGTTTTTTTTCTCGTTTTTCCCCCCTTTTTTCTTTCTTTTTTCCATCTTTTTTTTTTCTTTCTTCCTCCTTCTTCCTTTTCTTCTTTCTCTCTTTTCTTCTTTCCTTCTTCATTCCTTCCTCCTTTTATATATTTCATTGTTTACAGGACTGCACTTCCCCCTACCTCTTCCCACCCCACCACCACCTCCCTAGAAAAAAATATATATATACATTTTTTTCCCTTCTCCCTTTGTTCTAGATCTACTCTATTACTTCATCTGTGCCAGGAAAACATCTACTTCCTCAGGGGAGCTAAAGTTATACATGTTGTTTTTCCATATAATTTTTAACATGGCCGGATATCTCATTTGAACTTGGGCTCCTCGACTTCTCAGCTCTGGCATCCTTGTTCCAAGGTCCCATTGCCTCTGTGCCGTTCTTTTTCCGAGATCGGACCTGATTTGATAATTAATCAAACCAAATTGTAGTGTGGTTTCTTTTAAAGCTCTCCCTAGGACCAACTCCTTAACTGCGTAGGACTGAAAGTTAATCAAGATTTTCCTTGGGGCTTTTTTCATAGGGTGCATTTTAAAAGGGTCTCTATGGACTCTCTGGATCTCCTTTTCCAAATCAATATCCAATCTATTTTTCAAGATTCCTTCCCTGAGAATCATACATATGAAAGCTTTTAAATCTCCACCTTCTGCCCCCTCCGGAAATTTAAGAACTCTTTAATTGTTCCGTCTACCCGGCATCTCCAGCCTCTCAAGGAAATCTTGTAAGGTTTTATTTTGAATTTTTAATTTCTCTAGATCGCTGGTGCTCACTGATACAGCTTCCGAAAGGATCTTAACTTTGGATTCCAAAGCAGCAGTTCGCAGGACTATATCGTCCAATTTGCCGTCAAAGACCTCACACTTGTCGTGTATCCCTCTCTGGTTAGCCTAAGAGATCTAAAATTTTGCAAAGAGATCACCTCTTTAACTTAATAGGATCGATTCGAGGTCAGGCTTCCCCCCACTGCCCCCAGGTAAGTATCAGTTTTCCCTCCATCTGGAGAACTACTATTTCCCTGGGCCAAAACCAGAGCCAAGACTGAGAATGTACTGGGGAGAGGTCCAATCACCAGAGAAGTGTTTCCAACATCCTGCATCCCCTCGCTCCAACCTGACATACCTCCTTCTCACCCCATTCTCCATCATTAATGAAGTATAATGATTTTCTAGGAGGAGTGGAGGGGAAGTCTGCTGTACGCCTTGCTGACCCTCTATGGAAGTTGCCACCTGCTCCATAATTTTAAAGTAAGATTTCAGTGAGGGGGTGGTCTTTATTTGTAAATACAATGCCTTGGACTCCAGTCTCTTTTTGCTCCCCCCTGATTTTGCCACCTTCTTCTTGGGGGTTACTTGAATCACTTCTCCTACAGGTTTTCCCTCTGCATCCAGTTTCCCCTTATTTTTTGCTTCCAGCTGAGAACGCAACTGGTACCTATTTCTCAAGGGGGAGTCCTGCTCCCCCTTAACTGGTGGGCTACTGGTATCTTTATATGGTACAACCGAGGCCCCTGACCTCAACTGTTGCTCTGCATGCACCGCCACAGTGACAGTGCTCTCCTTCTGACTCTTTCCCTTCTTCACGAGCACTAAGTCAGAAGAACTACAGAATGACCCAGGCCAGGAAGAAAACAGCACTTTTTCCATGTGCCGATTCTCCCTCCTCCTAAGCACACACCTTACCCTGGTCCCCGAGCAGCCTGGAAGAGAGTCCCAGAGAATCGAGTCTTCTTTGCACTTCTGTGCCTGCCAGCGCACTGTTCTGACTCTGCCCCCTCCGACCCGGAAGCCGATCCTGATAACTGCAGTCCGTATCCTTCGCCACAACGAAGTTCACCGCCCCCAAATCCGCTGTACACCACTGCATCAAGTCCCATGCGGTAATGCAGTAATGCGTCAGTTAGAGGACAGAAAACGGCATCCGCAGCACAGCCGAAAAAAAAAATCAAGAACAGTGATTCCGTTTTACACAAATGCCTGCAGTGATCCCAATACCTTTTCTAGTAAGTATAGTCTGTCCGTGTTGCGGGGTATCGCATAGTGGTGTTAATTCTTGCCTCTCTACCCCGGAGCTCCCGCGACCAGCGTCAGCCCGCCGCCATGTTCCTCAGTCGCGTGAGGGCAGGGATATGTGGTGTACTTGGGACACCAGGTAGGGAGCGGCCAGGTGGCGCCCCTACAGATGATGATTGATACCATTCTGGCTTGGGAGCCCCCCAAGACCCAGACAGAGGTGAGAGCCTTTTAGGTTGCACCGGCTATTATCGAAGGGTTGTCAAAGGATATGGCACCATTGTTGCCCCCTTGACAGAGCTGACTTTAAGGAAGCAGCCCAGGAGAGTGAATTCGACCGATGCATGTCAAACTGCTTTTGATGCCCTGAAGATTCCCATGTGCACAGCACCTGTGCTCAAGGCACCTGATTTCTCCAATGAGTTTGTAGTGCAGACAGACGCTTCAGAGCATGGTGTGGGAGCAGTACTCTCACAGATCAACAACGAGGGCTTAGACCAACCTGTAGCCTTCATTAGTAGGAGGCTACTTCCCAGGGAACAGAGGTGGAGTGCAATTGAAAGGGAAGCTTTTGCTGTGGTCTGGGCTCTGAAGAATCTGAGGCCCTACCTGTTTGGGACTCACGTCCGGGTTCAGACAGGCCAAAGGCCCCTCAGATGGTTAATGCAGATGAACCCAAAACTGTTGAGGTGGTCCATCTCCCTACAGGGAATGGACTTTACGGTGGAACACCGCCCTGGCACAGAACCGCCAACGCTGATGGTCTTTCCTGGTTTTTCTGCCTTAGCGATGAGAACTCCCAAGAGGGTAGACAGTTCTCCCCACTTTCCACTGGGGAGACACGTGTTAGACCTGGCATCTTTGGCGTGGTTTCCCCTGACTTTTTGCCTCTACCTCCTGTATTTTTGACGCAGTGCTAGATTTCGTTTTTGCTGGTTGAGATGCTTTGGGCACTTTGCCACTGCTGATCAGTAACACAAGAGGGGTACAAACTAGTACCCCGAAGAGAATGTGAAAGACAAGAGTGCATGCAGCATAAGGGAAGGTAAAAGGGAAACATGCATTTCCCTTTTTGGAACTAAAACCCTCACACACCTAGCAAGCTAGATGTCATGCTTCATCATGGGTTCTGCTCCTCGTCAGACTGGCACTACAATGTCTGATGGGCACCCATAAAGGGGCTCTTTATCGGAGATCTTTTGTTCCGGCCATATGGTGCATTCGGGTGAGACGGCGAGTGAAAGTGTAGTTGTGAAGAGGTGGTGGATTAAAAAAGGTGGGTCAGTCCACAGTGAGCTTTATTGACGTGGCTGACACCCTTGGTTAAAACTAGTGTGAGGGGAGATATGTGCTGGTGAGGTTCTCAGCAGGACATCTACGACCCTCAGGTCAGGTCAACATGTTTCTTGCCTTCATGGCAATTCTTCAGGACCTAGGTGCTCAGTACTACACAGTGAACAGAAAAGTGAAATACAACCTTATTCCTGGAGGTCAATAAGAAGGCAGGCCAGCAGGTTTTTAACTATTGAGAGGGCTATCTTGCCCATAGGCTATAATAGGGGATGTTGTGCATAATGGTTACCTGCATAGCTTCCCATAGGAGCAAGATAGCAAATTTAAGTCTGGTATCCCTGAACTCAGAATTTAATAACACATCTTTTAGGACAGATGTTTTTTAAATCCTGTGTTTGAGAACAGCACTTTTAGAAAGTGGCTGTTCTCTTGTCTGACCTTTCTGTGTGCCTTGGCCTGTTTGTGAATTGACTGTCTGGTTTGTGAGTGATAGGGGCTGGGGAGCCCCCAGGAGCTTGGATGAGCCAGCCCTAGGTTGAATGACTGCATCTGCATCTTGAGTTGTGTGAGGGGATAGCACCTGGGCCTGAATAGGGCTGTGCCTGCCTTCCACAATGCTGGTTCCAGCTCCTGCTGGGCGGCTGACGAGCCTGCCCCTCTTTCTGAAAGGAAAGGAGAAGACAGAAAAACAAAGTGCTCAGGAACTGACCTGGACTGGTTCTGAACAAGCCAAGTCCTCTCTGCCTCTAGAGAACAAAGAAAAGACTGGTATAAAAAGGGCTACCCAGACTACAGAAAATAAGATCATCCTGGAATCAAGAAGGAACCTCTGCCAAGGAGAAAGCTGGAAGACTGAAGAGGAAGGACTGTCCTGTTGTGTGTTTGTGGGTTGACCTACGGTTGCTTTGCTGCCAAGTAGAGGGGAAGGACTTTGCTGTTGCTTTGTTCCCTTGCTTGAAGAGATCTCCAAGGGCCTGAGAAGAACTGGCTCCCTGTTAAGAAGTCCCAGGAACAAAAGGACTTCACCCCAGCTTCCCCCTGAACTCTGCTGTATGAGTTCTGCCCTTCCTAGAGTGTTTGATCTAATTGTGGGGCCTCTGAAAGTTGTTCCTGCTGTTTGGAAAGCTGGACAAGGAGAAACTAAGACAATCTACAATTTTCACGCATCGCTCGCTTGCGGAGCGCATTCCCGACAGTGCGATGAAATTCTCGCTGCCGCGAAGATCGAGATTGTCGCAGCACCTGTCACCACCCAGTGAGATCACCGCACCGCACCGCACCGCTTGCTTGCGTACTGCATCACATCGCTGCGAACATCGTCACAGAGCCATCGCATCTAGGGGCCGCGAGAGGAGATCGTCACTGCGCTGCGCATCGCCGCCGCACCTGAGATCCTCACCGTCCCGAAGATCCTCGCATCGTGCCTGTGCGAGTCGCTCCCTACCGAACCTGCGCACTGGAATCAAGTTCAAGTTCAAGGTAATACAAAGTTTATTGTGTAGATTACTTAAAACCATGACAATAGAAAAGATTTAAAAAAAGAAACATAATTGTACAGAAGCAAAATAAAATGCTAGTTACATGTAAAACCCGTATAATATGAATGGCTTTTGTGCCCAAAGGAAGGAGGCACTTGGTGTACAGGCTTTCACTCTACAATCTTCCCTTTCACATATCTATTATGAAGGTAATGAATATAAGTAAATTAAAAAACCTTACATAAAATTAATAAAAAAGTTTCAGCTAAGAGAAGACGCAATTATGCCTTAAAAAATTTACCTATTCTTGCCAGATCGAGGGGGACCATTGTACTAAAAATCCAGTTAATTGCTTGGTTGCATGTTCTTATGCCGTGAATTAAAAAGAGTGGCTTCAGTAAGATTCGACAGCAGTCAAGCAAGATCGGACAGCTGCACAATAAATGTAGAAAAGATTCTGATTTGTAGCCGCAGAGTCTACACTTGACTACTTTAGACAGCAGCGGCCAATTGGGATAAAAATCTTTGATTTGTAGTGCCAGAATCCTTACTGCCAAGATTTTAGTCAGACAGGCTTTCCTTATAGTACAATTGAGATAAGGTTGTGCCCTAAGTCCGACTTGACTTTCACTGTTGTATGAAGCTGCCAGGGCCCTTAGTGGTGGAGTGGTATTAATCGCATCCCTCCCCATTCAGACCAAATTCGTCGTAACATGCCCGCTGCGTCCAGCGGGGCTGTCGCATCGCCTCCCCAGAGTCACAGGAGTTGCGCATCACTTGTTTTTCAATGCTGTAGCTCCCATTAGGAACTTTTGTAGCATCTACAGGTACTTTGGGCTAAACGTGACGCAACTGTGGATTATTTTAACGCAAAGCCTAGAACTCTTTGAAAATCATATTCTTGAACTCTGTATGTTGGATTTTTGTCATTTTGGTCTTGTGTAGTTTAGATAAAGATACTTTATTTTTCTAAACTGGTGTAGAGTCCATTTGTGGTATTTTCACTGTTACTGTGAGTGTTGGTACAAATACTTTACACATTGCCTTTGATAAGCCTGTCTGCTCATGCCAAGCTACCAAGGAGGTGAGCAGGGGTTATCTAAAGAGGGTTTAAGAAACAGAAGGTATGTTTAGTGGGAATAATGCCCAGGCCGAAAATATTCCCTTTATTCTGCATAGAATTGTTATTTTACTTTGAACTTGTACTAGGTATGTATATAATTCTGTATGTATGTGTATGGTAGGTCTATAGTGAAAATCTAGACGAAGACTGCTGAGTGCTGTACGGGGTCAAAGACAAAGTACAGTCAACGAGCAAATATCCATGTACTTGGACAACTTCTTTTAAAAAGAAAAATGGTCCCTCTTTTGATAGTAGCTACTCTTTTATTACAGTCAGGATTGTATTTTTAGTTTTTACACATCTCTAATTTTCTGTGTAGACTCTGTTCCCTTCTTCCCCACAATGCCTCGCTCTTACGCACACCACATGTAACAGGGGCAGTCCTCATGGGAAGATACAAAAGGAGAAAAGGAGGTACCAAGGAGGGACTTCTAAGCCTATTCACCAATTAAAAGCCACCATTGACAAAGAACAGTAACAGGACCAATTGAAAAGATGGGTGGGAAAAAGGGTGGACCTTAAAGTCCATGCCTGAATACAGCATGTCTCGAAGAGACATCACAAGGCAAGACCTAACAACACTGATCGATTTCTGAACAATGAGTGTACAAAACATGAAAGTAATCCATGTCATTCCAGCTATTTCACATGCTTTACCTAATCTTGCAATTCCTATGATTGTTTCCTTTTTACAGGATGCTGTTTTACTTGCACATTACTTCTGTCTTCTGAATTGTCACATCAAGATGTTTATAACAGGATGCAACGGCTTTGGGGGTTGAAGATAGAGTAGGTTTATCTCAGTGCCTGTCAGTGAGACAAAAAGGTAGTCAGAATATGTGTTCTTTCAATCCTTGGCCTCTCTGTATAGTGCACAGAGCAATAGTCATGAATTCCAGCTGTAGTTGTGATTTTATGCAAATATGCGGGTAGGGTGACACTCTATGATCATTTATGTGTATATGTTTAAGCCACACCCTTATTTATGTAGGCTCCACCCATTTCAGGAACCTCACACTTTTTTCATCCCACTTAAATCCCTGCCCACCTGCTGGACATGTGTGTCCTACAAGTCAAGAAATGATAGCAAAGCCTTCAACTCCACCCCGGGGCATAACAACTGTTTCTAACTGCTGATGAAAGAAACCTATCCTTCTGTCTTGAAATAAAGAAATGCATCATTAGGTGAGCCAAGAATCTGAGTGTTTTTGCCTGGACTTTGAACAGAGTCATTCACAACTCAAGTGGAGTAGCATTAGCCTCCTCAGCCCCCGCGTTGGGGGGGGGGGGGCAGATACATCTTAAGGATTTTGGGGGCCCTGGGCCAAATGTATTTTGGGGGCGCCTCTTACTGATTCAAATGTATTATCAAAATTAATCTCTTTCATGCCCTCTTTGGCCAGGTCACTGACAGCGTACAGGTGAACTCATACAAATTCTAAATATGCTTACATCTATTATTCAGGGATAGTGACTGTGTTTTCAATATTGTACCACTGCGGCAGTTTACTAATCCTACTACAAGTAATCTCTGTGACGCCCTCCCATTTCTCATATGGGGAGTTCCTGTTTTGTTCTAAAATAAACTATTTTATGGATGTTGCAACATAAACAAAGCATTTTTCTATAAAATGTCTGTAATAGACTCCCACACATCACACACATTAAAAATAAAGAAAATGGTATTTAAAACAATCTTTTTCAGAATTATTCAAGGTAATCAAGGCAAAACTCTACAGAACAGAGCTGGCTCTATCAGGCGGCCCTTGGAAGTTTGGGGCCCTGGGCCAAAGCCCACTTTGCCCATACCTTAAAACGTTTCTGGGGGGGGGGGGCAGTTCCAGGGGGCTCACTTGTACACTGTGCACAAGCTGGAACCGCTGTACTGAAAGCTCCTGACTGGGTCTGGGGCATGGGTGGGGCATCCATGTACTTTGTAGAGGGCCCACTCAAGTTTTGTAATGCCACTGGCACAGCTCGCAGTGCTGTTCTATCTTTCTATGAATGATATTTAACTTTTCCTTCTCTATCCTCTTATACAAAAGACTTCCAGCCCGATTCATCATCGGCATGTTTTGCGAGTCTGTAATAGCGAATAATAAGGATTCGCTATTACAGACTCGCAAAACGGGATTCATGTAGGAATCGCAAAATAAATTGCGATTCCTACACATTCCTTATTTGCAATTAGCAAGTTGCTAATCGCAAATAAGGAATACCTCCCCATTCATTCGTATGGGCCTAAAGGCCCATAGGAATGAATGGGGAGTTATTCCTTATTTGCGATTAGCAATTTGCTAATCGCAAATAAGGAGGCGACTTCAAGGGTGCTAGGGGTGTCCAAAGGACACCCTGTAGCACCCCTGAAATGAAAATGTAGAGTCATGTTGCGCACACACATGTCCAAAGGACATGTATGTGTGTAACATACAACTGAGAAAAATGCACAAAAGTGCACTTTTCTCAGTTTTCGCCACGAAGTCTGACTTAAATAGCGGCAAAAAATAGCGAATTCGCAATTTTTTATTGAGTCATGAATAGCATTTAAGGAATCTCAAATTGAGATTCCGTAAATGCGATCGCAATTTGAAAAATCGCATTTTTATGCGATTTCTCAAATTGCGTGTACAAAACCCAATGATGAATTTCAAATGCCATTTTTGCGGGCGCAAACGGCCAAATTCTGCGATTCGCACCGTTTGCGCCAGCAAAAATGCTTCATGAATCTAGCTGTAAGGACCTATGTACGTCCCAAGATGCATTCACGAAGCTGTCGTTGTTTTGTACACTGTCTGCATTGGGACACCCACCATCATTTTTTACGCTTCAACTAGTACAGTAATTAGCCGGAGTGCAGAACGCTCATTCACTGTGAGTAGCAAACAGTCCTGCCTGATTAATATTTATGAGGCAGGAGTCCCTTTACATCTCCCTGCGAATGACTGTGAATGGAGGATGGGACGCCTGAGAGGGACAGCAGACCTCCATCACTGCATTGGAATGCAGTAAAAGCACACGATTTTTTTAATTTTTGTTTAAATAGCCACTATCCCTTTAAGGCACAAGAGCAACGGCATTCAATTCTAAACGCTTGCGTTCAGGTAAAGACATCATATTTTCTAGCCCCCCTGATGCCGGCTGCTGGTGTTCACAACTTCACAAAACCTGTCCCCCATGGATGTCAGCTTTCACTTTGCGAATTGCTTCCACCTGATTGGACGGGACACTATTCCATCAATGATTTACAACCACAACTGTGATATCAAACCATTCATACATGCTGCTGTGACCCGGAAGAAGAAGGGTGATGCCCCCTTCATGCCCCTCCTTCTTTCTTTGAGGGAACAGACGCAAAATTTATTTTGTGAGTCAGAAAGGCATTTCCGACTTGCAATGTGTCCTTTGTACCTTACTACTTGGCTTTTTTGAAGTTGAAAAGCCTCTTTTTTTTCTGAATTGGAGGTTTTGCGTCCTCAAACAAGCCTGGTACATCAGGCTCCAGATTCTGGGCCGCACATGTGCGTTGCTGTCCTCAGAAAACCTTTAGATGCTGTTCCGCAAATGCGCACACATTTTAGGAAAGGCTCTGCTTATTATAGGTCTCAGAACACGCGCCAAGAATCCCCACAATGCTAAATGCATCGCAGTATAGCACTCAAAAAGCGTGAAATGCATTTATAAAGGCGGCTCAGCGGTTCATGGCCTCGCTGCGGTTTCTGGGGATTAGCCAGGTTCAGTTGGGAAATTTTCCATCTTCTCGCCTCCAAGGAACAAACTCAACGACAGATGTTCTGAAAGGTCTTGTAATCTACTATATCAAAGTAAACACAGATTTGTCCGATTGCTTTTATCCACAGAGGCAGGCTAAATATAGGATATTGTGCTCTATGTTGTTGCCTTTAATGGGCAATTATTGCCTTTCAGTCTTGAATACTATAAAATCTTCTTCGGGGGAACCAGAAACTCCGACCATGGGCAAAGGTCCAGAAATCTGGTTATTCTCCAGGGGCGGTTTTAAAAGGAAACAGGATACCTTTATTTGTGTTAGGAGTAGTCTTGGAACTTGTGAGCAAGAAAGTAATGCGTATGCAGGTTAAATGAGGAAGCCGAGAGCTGTTCGGTTTGGGCCTCAGGCATCATGCACTCTCCCATTTTATGTTTATAAATATTAGGCTGGGCAGACATTTTAATATGTGCCCTTCATCAGACCTCACATGTTGGCACGCCCAGTTGTATATGCTACTCCAGGTTCCATTATATGCCCACAGTGGATTGAAGCTATCAAGAGTTGTTTAATTTCAGGCTGTCAAAAACAAATGGGCATCTTGCGAAATCAAAATAGGTAAGCATAATATGTCATCTGCTACTACACTTTGAGCATATAGTTTATTGCTTTCATTTGATGATGGAGAATTTCCTACAGCTCGAACTTTAAATGAGCATCTGTACAGATGTGAATTCACCAAAATGCCAGGAGGGTGGACGTGACCATGCCCCCTTTTACTCCTGATGGCATCACAGGTTAACCCCATGCCTCATCATTAGCTCCTCAACTCCCTTCTAGCGGCCGCTGCTGATGGATCGGTGGAAAACGGTAGCAACAAGAAACTGCAAAAAATAAACAGGCCTCCCAGAGCCGGATGTATGTCAGTACAACGCGATCATTTTGATTGCGGTACTTTACAACGCGGTTTTCACAACGCAAGTTGTTACAACGACTTGCGTTGGAGGGCGCTGGATTGAGGATTAATTTCATTTTCTATTCCAACTCCAGCCCACGTAACAGTAGGAAAGGTGTTGGAATAGTAAATCAAACTATTCCTTAAGCAAGAGCGCCATCCAGTGCAAGTCGTAGTAATGACTTGCGTTGAAATGGCTGCGTCGTAAAGGTCGCGCGGTGTAAACACCACGTTGTAAAGGATGTTTCCCCTCAGAGCCATTTCTAACTTTCTGATAGTGTCACCGACTTCATGATACTAATTGCTGCAGCGGCTTGGGCTGTGCCAGGGGTGTTAACATGAAAGCTTGGGCGACCCCTAATTGACATCCATGTGTATCTGCAGATAAAAGGTTCTGAGAAAAGGAAAGGCCTTATCTTTGAATATTACAAGTCATAGTTGTTTCATAGAACTGTGGAAAACTTGCTAGATGGCCAATCAAACAATCAATGACAGTTTATTTCAGAAATAACAAAAATCCATTAATCGAATAACAAAAGCATAATGTTACAATTCATCCACAAGACATCCCAGGTTCTCTATCCCAATAATGAAAATTTTACCCCTTCTCTGTAATTGATGCTTTCATTTCTCACAGTATTTCTAAGTAGATCCAAAGGAGACATGCAGGGCAGTTAACCGAAAAAAAACACAATTAGTCCACATATAGCCTAACTTCACAGGACAATAACATTCAAACAGCCCTTCTCTGAATGCTCGAAGCCCTCTGAATTAAATGCATCATACAATAATGAATTTTCACAGTATCACATGAATTACAATGTAAGAAAATACCCTTCTGGCCAAATTACAACAGAAGGAGTATTAGCAAATCTTCAAATTGATATAGGAAAGTCCTAAAAGAAAAAAAAAATAATAATCTGCAACACAATGTCCAAGAAAATGGTAAAATTTAGAACTGACCGGTCTTATTTTCAAGTAATTTCCATGTCGGCATGACGCCAAGACGAGACAATAGATAAAGGAAGCTCATGTGAGGGATTAACAATAAATTAAAATAATCTTCGTTCGTCAAATATTCCTATTATAAAGATAAATTGGCTGCAGGGCCGGACTGGCCATAGCGGGAACCGGGGATTTCCCCGGTGGGCCGCTAGGGTGGGGGCCAATTTTGGGCCCCTGGGGGACGTTTTTGTTACTGTGGGTCAGCAATATAGTCCCCCTGTAACAAAATCGGCCGAAACCGGCCCTCGCAAACTGCTCGTCTGCACTGCCCCTCACCCAAGGGGGGGCCAGCTAAGCAGTGTGCCAGGGCAGGTTTTTGTTCCCAGTCCGGCCCTGATTGGCTGCAATGATCTGCCCAGAATGGAATTATATTGTCCATGTTTCACTTTTTGCCAAATTTGCTTCTTATTTGCACTAATGAGCTATTAGTACATAGGTGAAGAACGGACCACAGCAAAATAAGAACACAGTGGGCCTACTTAGGATGTTAGTCGGAGTTGCCTTGGACTACCATCCATGCAGTGTCGGGATCGGCGGTCTGAAACCACAATTACGATGTGACCGCACATGGTGGGGTCGCAAATTCCCATTTCCCTATGGGAGCTGGTGCAGCGGTCGGAAACTGGCCCCAGAACAAACTCCCATAGAGAAATGGGAGTCACTGTAAACCCCTGCATTGTGTGGCAGGCACCTCACGGTGCCTATTACATGTGCAGGGATTTACAGAGGGGCACTGCTGCTTTCTCAGACCCAAGCTGCACAGCTGCCATCATATCTGGGTATCACAAAGCCTCATTTTTGCATGTTCTGGGAATAAAATGAGCTCCTCTACCGTCTAAACAGTGAAATAACTCTGGCTGCAGTGCACATGCTTGCATGAGTGAACATGTGTGAGTTGAGGTGTGTTAAAAGGCTGTTCTTGGACCGTTCCTGTTTGGAGGGAGACTGGCAGAAACCATCAGTGCGGGGTCATATGCTGTTGAAAACCGTGCAGGGATTGGAGCAGTATCTAGCCAAGGTCCATTCATAGCAAGATAGGTTTTTATTGGCTAGGTTTATGTTGATCAACAATAAGGAGCATCAGAGGGAAAACACCAGTCAGGGTGCCCTCCACTCATAAACGACAACCAACAAAATAGTAATGACTGGTTAATAATTTTTTATATATTCTTCAGAACTGGGGGTAGGGGACTCATCTCTCCACCCAACCGCTGGCTTTAATCAATTACCAGTCCAATCCAGTCCTAAATGTCCCACAAAACATCTTCTGAATGCAAATTTATCAGTCCACCCATGTGTTGTAACCCTTCTTACAAGGTGTATACAAAAAAAAGGTGTGTGTAGGGAAGAAAGTACCTCACATAGGCATCACCGGAGAAGCTGCTGGTAGGTACTCACCAGTTTTCCCACATTTTTCATCATCGGTAACTTTCTTACCCGTGAAAAGAAAAAAAGGAAATATCCAGTGTAGAACACAAGAGGTGAAGAAGCAATTTAGAGATGAATATACACAGTGACGTGTTTTGTCTAGATTTACCCAACTTCATAATCTTTTAGCATCTTAATGTGGATGGGCTCAGTTTGAGGCATAGTTGACCTACTGTTGCGCAATAAGTCTCTGCAGGAAACTCTGCATTTTGTAGTGTCCCTTCCTAATAGCAAGTCTCAATGCCACGCACTATTTCAACCGCATTTGCGGATGCAAAGCACTTGATGTTTACCACCTACTTTAAGTAGGGTGGTAAACCACTCGCAAACAAGAGTGAGTGAGTGCATCCAAAAATATTTTTTAAGAGCAGGCAATGGTACCAGGGACCCTTAAACAATTTCTTTTAAAAATGCATCCCGTTTTCCTTTAAGGAAAACGGGCCGCATTTAAAAAAAATACTGCTTTATTCAAAAAACAGTTACAGACATGGTGGTCTGCTGACCCCAACAGGCCACCATCCCTGGGAGTGCTAGCCATTCCCAATGAGGTCGCAAATTGCGCTTGCCTCATGAATATTAATGAGGTATGCAATTTGCGACCCCATTGGGAATCACGGTGTCTGAGACACTGTTGTACATTCACTTTTGTGAGCCTCAAATTGTGAGTCGAAATTCGACGCAATTTGCGACTCGCAAAAGTGAATGGTTGTACAGCTGGCCCTCTGTTTGATGCGACCACCCATACCCTTGGAACATTTAATGTTATTTCATTGTACACCAATATTCCTCAAGAAGAAGCCTTGGACGTTATTCAATTAAATTTGGACAAAAGGGAGATATCTCATCAGGTCCCTACAGAATTCATCCTCAAGCTTGACAAACTAGCCTTAACCAGGAATACCTTCCTCTTTAACCATGAATTTAATCTTCAAATCAAAGGAATCACCATGGGATGTCCCTTCACGTCGAAATTGTCCCTTTTATTCATGACAGAAATTGTTTTTAACGACTCTTTCCATAAAAATATGTCCACATGGCACTTTACTCAAGAAGTGTCAATAGACTACAATCTCATGACACAGAGAAAAAGTCTGGTCACACTACAAATCATAAAACATGGTACGCTGCCATCACTCATTTACATTACAAAACCAAGATAGGCATAGTATTTCAGTCTCTATCTTGAGATATCGCTTAGTGCGCCCACTTCAGATCACAGGACAAGTCCTGGACCATACCTGGACAGGGACAGACCTTGGGCTCTGCAGTCTCGCTAGATTACTGTGACTCCAGGTTGTTCTAGTTTTGATTCTACCTCATTTCTGTTTCAACCAGCACCATAATCTCTAGCCATGGGTCTTTCTAAACATTTTTACTATGGAAATCAAGATTCATCTTCTGGTTCCTCAGACCACAAGTGAGCCAGCAGCCTTTATCTCCAAATGGAACAGATCATCCAACTCGTAGGAATAGGGTGAGCACCAGTGAGATTTTTCAAAAGTTCCCTTGAAATGCAATATTGTGGCAATGTAAAGAGTTTTCCACAGGGCCAGTGGGCAACTTCAAATTTGGCATGCAGAGTTCCCTTGAGATGGGGGAGGTTATTTTCTCTGCCATCCAAACTTAGTAAACTCCGACTTCAAAAAGGCAAGTTTTGGGAAGGATTAAACTCTGAGTCAGACCTGCTGGATCTCCAGTCTTTGACCTGAAGATTACATACAGTTTACCCCAGTGAAACCTTAACTCTATGAGAAATCCTACACTGCCGTGTTGAAATGCTCTGTATTAGTAATTCTGGTGGCATAGCACAGTTCTACGAGCCAAATGTAATGAAGGAAAATGGTCCTCTCCTGCCCACATAGGTAGTAAAAGTTCACCCCAATTTGGAAGCTGAGGTTCCATAGGAACCATGGCTCCGTGCCACTGTGCCAGTTGCACCTGGTCACCAATCATTGCTACACCACTGTGTCATTCCCATCAGGAGTTTCCATTCTGTAGAAAGGCCACCCCTCAGCCCTCCTTATGGAGAGGAGGAACCCCCAATTGAGGGAGTAGAAAGGCCAAATGAGGAAGGACCCAAATGAAGGGAAGAGGGCCCAGGGGCCAAATGGCGAAAGAAGGGAGCCTGAATCGAGAGAGGAATGGACTTGAATGGACAGAGTAGCGAGCCCGCACTGTGGATAGGGGGCAAATGGAAAGAGGCAGAACAGAGAAGAGAAAGCTTAGGGTAGGGGAGCAGAGAGTACATGAATGAAAAAATGAGAGTTCCTGAATTGATAGCGAAACTGTTAGATGTTTACTCAGACGGAAAGAGTATAAAGCCCCAAGGGGGGAAGGAAGAGAGGGGGGTGAATAAAGAAATGGGAGGTCCTAAATGAAAAGAGGAAAGGACCCCAACAGAAGAAAGAGAATTTGAAGACCAGCCCATCTAGAGCGAGGCGACAGCAGGATGGAAAAAGATGAAACAGTTCGACTAGAGAGATGACAGGGTTTGAAAGAAAGACAGACTGAGTGGAGAGAGAGGGAAAAAACAGACAGGGTAGAGTCCAAATCCACAGAGAGACTAGAACCTGCATAAGAAGAGATACATTACAATTGGGAGAGAAGAACCTCGGGAGAAGAGTGGCCATATGTCTAGAGCTGCCGACTTTGGAGCTGGGGGACTTGGTTTGAGCCTTGGCATCAGCTCAGGATCCTGTGATTCTGGGCAAATCAATGAATCTCCCCGCTCCTACCAAAAAATGAATGTGTCCAATGTAACTGGTGCTCATGTAAAGTGCTCCAATACCTTCCGGTCGAGTTTGCGCTATATAAAACTGCAAAAAAAGCTGCCTCATTGGAGAGGGGAAAAGGAGAGCTAACAAACAAGAACAGAGGGAGCCTAAATGGCAGGAATCAGTTTTGAGGGAACCAGAATAGAGAGGGCCTGTTATGTTATGTTATGTTATACTGCATTTCTAAAGCGCACAGCTACTCAGAGTATCCCGGCGCTGCTACCCCGAACCCCCTCCCTCCAGCTGAGCAGGAAGAGCCTCTAAGAGAATGGGCTCAGAACAATAGTGTTTTTAAGTTCTTTTTGAAGACAGCCGGATCAGAAATCCTCCTAAGAGCAAGAGGAAGCTCATTCCAGGCTAGGCCAGCCTTACGGGTGAAAGAGCAGCCACCTAACCTCTGGCGTGAAAAGCGCGGGTTCTGGATAAGGAGTTGGTCTGAGGACCACAAAGTCCTGGAAGGGATATAGAAAGCAAAGCACTTCTGCAGGTAGAGTTGGCCCAATTCATACAAGGCCCGTTGGACAATGGCCATCATTTTAAATTTCAAACGGGCCTCAACTGGGAGCCAATGAAGGTGGCGGAGATGGACCCACACGATCTGCCTGGAAGAAAGACCCAGTAGGAGTCGAGCAGCCGCATTTTGGACTACCTGTAATTTTTTTATCAGATAGCCTGGACATCCCACTAAGAGCGCGTTGGAGTAATCCAGCCGAGAAAGGATCAATGCCCGGACTACTGTTTCTTTGGTCTCCACAGGCAGAAGGGGAAGGAATTTATGCAGGGTTTTAAGTATGCCAAAACAGGTCCCTGTGAGTTTTTTGACATGCGTCGCAAAATTCAAATTTTCCTCAAACCAGAACCCCAAGTTTTTTGCAAGGCCCTTGTCTGATTGGGGGGGGGTGGAAAGTCCGGAGGCCACAGTCTGGTTCTAAAACCTGCAGGAAATGCTCCAAACAGGAGCACCTCCGACTTCTCCTCAATGCACATGAGTTGTGCATTGGCCAACCAGCGAAACACCGCGGAAAGACAGCGCTGAGCCGTGTTGACCGAGTCCTCCCCCCTTCTCCAGGTAAACAATAACTGCGTGTCATCCACATAGGCCATCACCCTAGCCCCCAGTGACTCCGCCAGGTAAACCAGGGGAGTCACAAAGATGTTAAACAAAAGGGGGCCAAGGGAAGAGCCCTGCGGGACACCAGTGGAGAGAGGGGAGGGGGACGAGGCAAACGGGGAGCCAGACTTGCTGTGACCTATCCTCCAAAAAGGATTGCAGCCAGCTCCACGCCGTACCCGTAATGCCGATGTCAGCAAGTCGATCAAGGAGGAGAGAGTGGGGAACCGTATCGAATGCCGCCGAGAGATCCAGCATCACCAAAGCTGCTCTCCCGCCGGCATTCAAACAGTCCCTGATAGCCTCAGCCATCTCTAGCAGTGCCGACTCTGTGCAGTGGGCGGCCCAGAACCCCGATTGCGCAGGAGAGATGAGTGAGGTCTCAGGAATGATGGGAGAGAGGAACGAGAGGGTCAGATGAGAGGGAAGAAGCTGCCACAAACAGGCGAGCAGATGAATTGAAAGGGACAGAAGAGCATGAATAATGAGAGGGAGAACATGAAGGAGCGAGGAGAGTGTGGGTATGCAGAAAAGAGAGTTTTACATGTGAGGGGAGAGGCCATACTTCTCAACTCAGCCATTTTTGCTGGATGACACTTGCCCCAGATGGTCTTACACACACTAACCCCCAGACCCTCTTCTTGCCTGGTTGATACTTTTTACTTGTGGTTGTACCTGCCGTTCTAAGGCTCTGGCATTGAGTATTTATTTAGTGTGTTTTTGGTATCGCGCACAGCTACCCCAACGGGGTGTCCCGGCGCTCCTGAATAACTACATGCAGACCTTTGATGGTAAAATGAGGCAGAAGTAACTCAGCAGAACAGGTGAGTTTTGAGTGCTCGCCGGAAAGGTTGTTCATCTTTGATCAGCCGGATGGCAATAGGAAGTTTATTCCAGAGGGCCGATGTCAACACTGGGAAAGTTTTCCCACCTGAGCGGGATTTCCTAAATCTAGGAACCGACAGGAAGTTTTTTGACGAGGAACGTAGGGTCCTGAAGTTATTATAAGGAATCAAACAGGAAGACAGATATGCGGAGCCTTTACCCTGCATTGCCCGATGAGCTAGTACCAAAGCTTTAAATTCGGCCCTTTTTTGCAGTGGTAGCCAGTGGAGTTTGCGGCGGTGAGGGGTAATGTGCTCACGTAGGGGGAGACCGGTAACCAATCGCACCGCCGCATTCTGTACTGTCTGAAGGCGATGACTGAGCCCTACAGATAGGCCAGAGTAGAGGGCATTGGCGTAGTCCAGGTGCGAAGTAATTAACGCCTGGACAACAATCTTCCTGGTATTACTGGGTAGAAAGTGAATGAACTTTTTTATCATTCTAATCTTGGCTAGACAGGCAGTGGAGACTGTATGCACTTGATGATGAAAAGTAAGGTTGGAGTCCCATCTCACTCCAAGATTCTTCACAGATTCTTTTGGGAGGGGGGGGGTACTTAAGTCAGTAGGCCACCAAATATTAGGGTCAAGTGGAGAAGGCTGGTGAAAAAAGAGAACCTCCGTTTTCCCAGCATTCAATCTAAGAAAATTATTGTCCATCCAATGGGCAATAGTACGGAGACAATTTTTTAATGGATCAAAAGTTGAGGGAGAAATGTTATCAAATGAAAACATAAGCTGGATATCATCAGCATAGGAGGTGACCTTTATACCAGTTTGGGCGATGATATCGAAAAGTGGGGAAAAATAAACATTAAATAAGAGGGGGCTCAGCGAGGAGCCTTGAGGGACTCCCCACCGAAGCGGACGACTTTCAGAAATGAATGGGGGGGTAAACACTGCCTGGGTCCGGCTAGACAAGAAGGATGAAATCCATCCTAAGGCCGTGCCCTGGATACCTTTTGAATGCAGGCGATCAAGGAGGAGGGGGTGGGAGACGGTGTCGAATGCTGCCGACAAGTCCAGCAGCACCAACACCGCTCTTGATCCCTCGTCCAGCCTCCATCTTACTGCGTCTGCCATCTCAATGAGAGCCGACTCAGTGCTGTATCCTGGTCTAAAGCCGTGCTGAGAATCGTGAAAAGCACCTGATGCTTCGAGAAAGCTGGCTAGTTGTTGTTGAGCAAGTCTTTCTAGTACTTTAGCAGGGGCAGGCAGTAGAGAAATAGGCCTGTAGTTGGCAGGATCACAGGGATCGGCACTGGCCTTCTTAATTATCGGAACCAGGCGTGCTTGTTTCCAGGTGTCGGGGAAAACTCCCAGCTGTAGTGAGTCATTCCATATTCTGTTCATAAAGGGATTAAGAATGGGAGCTAAGGATTTGTAATGTTTAGCCGGCCATGGGTCCAGCGGAGAGCCAGATTTAATTTTAAGAAGTTCTGCAAGAGATTGTTCCAGAGAAATCTCTGCAAAATCAACGAACAGGGACTCAGGGCCAGATAGAGAAACGGATATAGGACTTTTATATACTGAGGTGTTGGTAGGGAAAGAATCATGAATGGTGGCTATTTTATTCTCGAAAAAGACAGAGAGATTATCACAGAGGGTCTGTGATACCACTGGAGGTCGTTTCAATGCCAGGGGATCTGTGAAGGATCTGACTGTCTCAAATATTTCCCTTGATGAACCTTGGGAACGATTAATTTTTTCTTCTAAGAATATTCTTTTATGTTCAATGATCTTTTTCCTATAGTTTTTCAGGGCGGCTTTGTAAAGAATTTTACGATCTGGTGAGAAGGTGATTCTCCAACGTCTCTCAAGACGTTTACATTCTGATTTGAGCTTGCGAAGATCATTCGAATACCATGGGGCCGAGGGAGCAGAGCGATAGGTTTTTATGGGCCTAATAGGGGCGATCTGATCGATTGCCGAAGTAATATGATCATTAATGTGTGTTAATCGTGTATCAAGGTCAAGGCTCGTATCAAAGTAGTCAACAGATAAGAGGTGAGGAGCTAGACTATCGGAAGAAATCCTACTCCAGTTTCTGCCCAGTTGTTTAGCCGGACGGACATGACGGTTTGTGCAGAGGCAGGGAAATATGAAAGGGGCAAGCAGGTGATCCGACCAGACTACAGGAACAGGATTGAGTGTGACTAGGCCTTCCAAGTTCGTACAGATTAAATCAAGAGTGTGGCCTGCTTTGTGCGTTGGACCACTAACAACTTGATTCAGTCCGCCGTCAGCCAGAGTGGACAAGAAATTAAGGGAGGCAGTATCCTCCATATTGTCAACATGAAGGTTGAAATCCCCAAGGAGGGTGAAATTGGCATAACGCAATGAAGCTTGTAGGACGTAATCCAAGAAGACTGGAAGGTGAGATGGTTTAGAATTGGGAGGTCGGTACGCCAGGAGGCCGGAGAATTTAAAATTGGGTGAAATATTAATACAGAAAGGAAGCGCTTCAATGCGTTCCACTTGATTATAGGCGAAAGAAGAAATAGACCAATGGGTTCTATATATGATGGCCACTCCTCCCCCAGGGTGAGAGCTCTGTCTGTTGGCACAGAATATATTATAGCCCGACGGGATTGCTAGATGTAGCGCAGGATTGGTGTCATCTCCTAACCACGTCTCAGTAAGAAACAATATATCCCATTTATCTTCTTCCAAAGTATGGAATACGTCAAGGGAGTGTTCGACTAAGGATCGGCAGTTGAGCAGGCCAGCTTTTAAGCGTGTCTGCAGAGAAGAAGTCTGTAGAAGAAGGCAGTTATGTTCTTCATTGCCGGGAAGGTCCGATGAGCATTTCATAAGTGGAAAGATAGGGTTGGCAGCAGCGCTAATACATGAGGGAATAATACAGTGTAGAGGTCGCAGGGATTTAAGCCCAGCGCTGTCATAAGTTGTGAGAGGGGGGGTGCCCAGGATGACAGTACCTGCGTTTGCGGCCGCATACTGGTCGCGGACGGGCGCAGACGGGCAGGACTCTGGCGCGACTCCGGCGCAGGTCCGGCGCGTCCGCTGATCGCGTCCGCTGCGCGGAGGCATGGACTTCCGTTTATATAGTGGCCAATCGGGTGCCTTCAAAGGCTAGCCCACTCCAAAATGGCCGAAAAAGTTAGTTAATCACCTCAAACAGCGTTCAATTCGGCTGGGGTGAGTTTTAATTAAGGAGATTCAGGTTTCTGACCCCCATCTAGCAGGAAACCGAGAGGCAAGTAAACAATGCCACTTTGTAGTCAAGCGGAGGCAGAGGGGACTTAGTGCAGCGAGGGGGGAGGGGGGAGGCAAAACACGAGCAGCTTAGCTTCGTAATCAAGCTGAGTAATGTGCAGTTAAAACGCTGTAAGAACAGCTAGTAAGAACGTGCAGTTTTAAAAATAGCTAATACAGAGAACAACAACCTCCCGGTTAGAGGGCACTGGCCACACTGCTGGCTGAAGGAAAGTTTTACAGCTGATAGATGCTGTGTATAACAACAATGATACACAGAATAAAATGCCCTGTGCTAGAATTGATGTTTATTCAGTGCTTCAAATCAAAGCAAAGATAAGAAACCCTGCAATACAATATTTAGCAAAGACCAGTGTGCTTTAAATAAAAGGCCTGCAATGTGCTCGGAAGTCGAAATATTATACTTTTAGGGTTAAAAAATTCAGAGCCAAGTCAACACTTGATTGTTGGCAAGCATGAGACCATACCTTGAAATCTCACCTGCCAATCTGCACCAAAGCTAGAGAGGTGTGGCAGCACGTATTCCATCTCATGCCTCTTGTTCCATAACCTCAGCCTCCCCCAAGAATGAGGTGGTATGGTAAGCTAAAGAACGATGGATTTAACCCAGATCTCTTGACTGGGGGTGAATGTATGATTTATTAAGCATTCCGACCATCATTTGTCTGTGTAGCACTTCCCCAGCCATGAGTCACATGCACACCAGATGCAACCACCTGAACAAATTAAGCACTTTCAGCCGCGTTTAAGATATACCTGTATGACATCTTCAAGGCACAATGATCCACCCAATGAGTCTGGAAGACTCCCCCACAGAATCGTGGCCCTTGAATGCGTTCAGCTTCCAAACTCCAAGGGTCGTCTTCACAATCATTCCCACCATCATCCAAAGGCTACAAGTATAGAATCCAAGTGACTACCCGAACATGATTCATATATGTTTTCTTATGTTATGTTATGATATACAATGTTGTGTAATGTTATTTATGTTTTGTTATGTTATGTATATAATGTTGTGTTCTATTGTTTTACGCTATGTTATGGTATGTAATGTTATCTTATGTTATGTTATGTCACGTTATATTATATTATTTATGTTTTGTTATGTTGTGTTGTGTTGTGTTCTATTATTTTATGTTGGTGTTAAGTATGTTATGTTGTGCTATGTTTTCTTCTGTTACACAGTGTTTGTACAGTACAGTGTTGGTTAATTGCCTGGCATCTTGAGGGAGGTAGGGTGTTGGTTAAAGATGTCCTCTGCAGTGGGTTGCCCTCGTCTAGAACCAAGATCAAAATGCATTTTAGCCATGCAGCTGACAGTTTAGCTGCATGCTGGGATGTTTTTGTGGTATAGGTTATCCAAACAGACTGTGGGCCAAATCTTGCAACCCTTCTTCAAACCATGTGCACATAAAGTTGATCTTTCCTTGTAAGATATAATTAATGCTTAGTTAGTAACAATACCTTTTTAGGTCTTGCTTCGAAGACCTGTTGTATCCTCTTCTATGGGCTCTGGCACACCCACCAATTGCCATTTGTTGTTATCTGGGCCATTTACAAATGTTGTCTTGTTATTGGTGCATTTGTTTAAAAGCCCCTCCTTTGTGGGCTTAGCTCCTGCGCTGGCAATTTCACGAAGAGAACGTTTTGTTTGGCCATCACATTTTACAGTGTGTGATGGCCTGTCCTCCCATTTGCTTTTTTATAGTTGATTTGTACTGTAATCGGCTTCAAGAGTCAGATGTTGAATCGAGGAGCTGACACCCCTGAGGGCTTGGCATTGTCTTGGTGAAGATGTTGTACAAACATGCTGGAAAACTGCTGGGCGCTCCTCTAAGCTCGGTGATGTTATGTTCACTTTTGGCATTGATTTTGCCCATTTTTAGGTATAAATTTTTAAGTCGTGATATTACCAACACAAGTGGAAAGACGTGGCATGGTAGGTTTACTACATCACACAATTCTCTTTAGTCAGTCATTGAGGCAGATGTACTTTGTGCTCATCACACTTACTCATATATATTTTTGTATAAAAAGTTTTTGGTACTGATGAAAAATAATATATGTACCGAAACGCAATGGGAAAATACGCGAGTTTATCCACTGGATCACATTTTAAATTTAATCCGTGATATTTTGTATTTTTTATCTTAAATTCTTACCAAAATGTTTCACTAAAAAATCTTAACTTAGTGTATGCATGGCAAAGAGAGCGTATAAAGCAGCTTCATGTGACAAAAAAATTGTCTGTATTTATAAAAACTACTGGAATGGAGTGACTTTGCATACAGCACCACACGGTTCACCGGAAATAGTGATGGCGCGCACACAGCCCCACACGATGCACCGGAAATATTGACGGCGTGCACACAGTACCACACGGTTCATCAGAAATAGTGACAGCGGACACAACCCCATAGGTAGCTCCAGACAGAGTGGTCTCCTGGCATGGCGCATGCCAGAGTATGGAACTCTCTTAGCTGCTTCCTTAGGTGCTATAATACGCGGAGGTGGATGTCTCTGCCCTTATCAGGGGACCGTTTCTGTTTACATCTTCTTGTCTGAACAGGAATGGTGTGACTAGAATGCTTTGAGTGTAAGGCATCCAGAAAATTCTGTGTCGTGGAGATGCCTATAAAGCGATCAGATGCCTTTGGGCCATGTCCGCGCTATATAAAATTAAAAATAACTATATACACAAATTCAAAAATACCTAGAGTTTCCACTCCAGCCCCATTGTCATTTGCTGTTCTTGCTGCTGTAGTAGACTCACAGCTTACATCTCGCAAATCGGACAACATTCTATTTGTTGGAAAAAAACTCTTGCACGCTTATTCAAGATTTCTTTATGCAAGGGCAATCCAAGTGTTCAGGACTATTTATGACTAGCCCCCTGACATCCATTATGAAACCAATATAGAGCCTCCGGGAAACACAGTGATTGAGTATTTGCCATCCAGTGCTTTGCCATTGCGCATTAGAGCTGTGGCCCATGTAATTCTTGAGTTTTTTCTACCCTGTCAACAAGAAGAATACTAAGACCTAGCCTCAGTTGCCAGGATGCCACATGTCCTTTGCGGAACAATGGAGTTGCCATCATCTCCTTCCCTTTGGCCCTTCTGGTTTGAGAATATCAAAGTTTGCAACCCTATCTCCATCTTCTGGAGCACTTTCCGCATCTTGCGTTAGGCTCGCCAGTTATCTCTGCTTCCAGTGCTGGAAATTAACAGCTTATTTGTATTTCACACTCAGTGCATGCCATGTGGTTGTTGTTCTTTCAACTACTACTGCCAACGAAATGTGGGAGAGCAGGAGTGCAACCCTACAAAAACACCCCCAACCTGGGCCAAACATGGCATTATATGCCCAAACTTCAGGGGCTTAGATCACACCTGGCTACTTCTAGTTTGCTTAGTCAAGTGGCCACTGTAGAAATACTATTCCCCAGGCACTGTAGAAACAGTAAGGAGTTGTAATCTTTAATGTCTCCTTGTGGGTGACATGGCCATAAACCTAGCATTTCCACCCCTAGCCCCTTTGTCATTTGTTCTTAATGCTCTTACAACAGAAAAACAGCGTACATCTCACAAAACCCATCACACACTATTTTCTGGAAAAAACCATTGCAAGCTTCTCAATAATTTCTTTATTCACTATACAGGTAGGGTTAATTTACAAGCAATCCGCTAAGGGGGCCATGCCTTATGCGCCAAATCTAGTGTTCTTTGTGAACTTCTGCATCATTGCATTCACTCATCTCGTTGAGACATCCACCACAAGTGTGACCGAGCACACCACCATTCACCCCTGGGAATTATCTCTGACCAAAATATATGACACGCTACAAGTTCCATGGCCAATCTAAACAGTGCGAATGTCATGTCATGGAGCAGCAGGCCTCTGCCAAGTGTAGTAAGATCATTCCCCTAAGTGTATCCCCAGTATAGTGGACACATTTTCGCCTGCTCTTAAATTGTGCATCAATTTGGGTGCCAGCATTGCCTCCACCATGCTGGTGATGCCATTCTATGTAATTTGTGGACTCAGGCTGTGGTTTCAATTGATTAACTTTGCCCATCCTGATGCCCAGACAATGAAATAATGACAGATAACCCAAATTCATGTACCTACAAGCAAGGAGAAAGGGACATTTAGATACTGCTGTGCTGCATTCTCATGCCAGATCATGCACTGAAACCTACCACATCCCCCTTACAAATGCCACTTCTACAAGAGCCCTTAGGTGTCTCTCACCCAGGCAGCTTCTACCCATTGATGCAATGGCACACCCTTGCTCCTGCAAACTATTTACAAATGAAAATACTCCTGTTCCAGAGTCCTTGACAATGTGTTGTATGCTATCTCCCTCCCACTTGCAACCTAGTTTCTCCTTGTTTGTGGTGTTGGGGTGAGACTGTGAACTCTCACGCTGGCCTTAGGATCTCTGATGGCTTGAACTTATCAGGCATCTAGTGGCCAATGCTTTTGATTCTCTCATTGGAAAGCAGTCATTGAATGCCATTGTTGTCACCCAAATTCTAAACAAAACTGGAACATGGTGAGTGGTGTAGTGTCCATGAACAAGAAGCCTGCCGGACATGGGCTTATTAGCATGTATTGTTTCACTATTGTGACTGGGCAGTAATTGTTCCCCTCTAGTCCACGTAACGTGATAGTAGTGCCCCTCATTGCCTGATCTCTTTTGGAGCTCCTCATTGTGACTCTGATTGTCCCTGGACTCAGTGTCTTGTTAGTATCTGCTTTGGAGCATGCTACCAACTCACTGCATCTAAAGGTGCCAAAGAATGGCAATGAAAAGGCCACTCTGAATAATGTTTCTTCATATTTAGAGAAACCGATGATGCCCAGTCCATCCAGCATGCTTTTTAATGTTCTAAACTCCATTGGTAGGCTGCCGCCTGGTTCCTTAGGCTCATCACGGGCCCACCCTCTCAGAGCATCCTGTAGCAGGAAGTTGCTAATAGGTTCTGCGTGCCCAGCCAGCCTGGTGAAGAACGATCTTGCTGCCTTATACCTGAACACCCAAGCATGGGTTTTACTGTTGTCTCTGGCCGATCATGCAAACTGTTACACCCTTGCTTCCATCTGCGCCAGACCTCTGTTAGTCTGATTAGCTGTGGTAGACAAGAATGTGGAGAAGCGGTTCTATTACTGTGTTCTGGTGCCATGTGCCAACGCCCACTCACCAAAGTTCATTAAACTGGGGTCCACTGCACCAGCCTCCACCAGTCCTCCTGAAAGGACTTCATCTTTGGACCTGCCTATGTACAGCCAACTCGGAATCTCTCCCAATGGAAACGAGAAGAGTGCATCAGCTGCAGTGTTCTTTATGCCTTACACGTGGCATGCACACAAGTTTGTTTTCATCTGCCTGCTGTTGCAGGCCTGACAAGCTCCCTCCTAGCGCTTTACTTTTTATGTCTCGCCTGAGCCAATGCGCTTGCGCATTGCTCCGGTGAGATCATAGTAAGGGGAAAAGAACAGTCTACCAAAACGGCGGATTAGACACAGTTCATGTGATCCATGCACGTGCACAACGCCAGCTACGTCACACACCACCATTTGTCTGTGCCTCGCATCAGACTTCAAAGGCTGCCGCTCCCCCCCAATCAGACTTCAAAGGCTGCCGCTCCCCCGCCCCCTGCATCAGACTTCAAAGGAATGCGCTCCTGCTCAGCCCCCCTCCACAGCAATGCCGAGAGCTTGTCTCTGCCTGCTCTCCCATGTGCTTGCATCTTCCTTCCTTGGCCCTGGGTGTTTTCCGTGTTCGCCCATTCAGTGCCTTCTCGACCCTGTACTTGATTGCTGTCCAAGCCCCATCCGCCTGCTCTCCTGTGTGCTTGCATCTTCGTTCCTTTGCCCTGGGTGTTTTCCGTGTTCTCCCATTCAGTGCCTTCTCGACCCCGTACTTGATTGCTGTCCAAGCCCCAGCCATCGCTGCCTCTATCATTAGACACTCTCCCTGTGTTTTCCTGTTTCCCCTTGCTTTTTCCCGGCTCCATCATTCTGTGCTTTGATAAACTGAACGGGCTTTGTAGCAGTCAACTCTGCATGTTCTTAGCTTCAGTCTCTGTGCTGCTGCACCACATCACTCAGGGACACCACCACATCACTCAGGGACACCACCACATCACTCAGGGGCACCACCACATCACTCAGGGACACCACTCAGGAACACCACCACATCACTCAGGGGCACCACTACAGCACTCAGGGAAACCACCACATCAATCAGGGGCACCACCACATCACTCAGGGACACCACCACATCACTCAGGGGCACCACCACATCATTCAGGGGCACCACTCACGGGCACCACCACATCACTCAGGGACACCACCGCATCTCTCAGGGACACCACCACATCACTCAGGAACACCACCACATCACTTAGGGACACCACCACATCACTCGGGGAGACCACCACATCACCCTGGGACACCACCACATCACTCAGGAACACCACCACATTACTCAGGGGCACCACCACATCACTCAGGGACACCACCACATCACTCAGGGACACCACCACATCACTATGGGACACCCCCACATCACTCAGGGACACCACCACATCACTCGGGACACCACCACATCACTCAGGGACACCACCACATCACTCACGGACACCACCACATCACTCGGGGACCCCACCACATCACTCAGGGACACCACCACATCACTCGGGGACACCACCACATCACTCTGGGACATCACCACATCACTCTTATACACCACCACATCACTCTAATACACCACCACATCACTCAGCCCAACCACATCATCACTCAGCACCACAACAGGACTGTCTTTCCTTGCTACCAATAAGCATTGCTATAGCCAATACGACTCGCATTAGGAAAGTGTAAGCTATTGGCTTTGTGAATAACGATGCTATTAATTTATATAAGCCAACACATATTAAAAAAAATTGTCATTTACAATACCAATAGCTCACACTTTCCTAATGCGAGACCTATTGCATTGCAAATGCTTGTTTCTTAAGAGCACGGCACTCCACAGTGGCGGCCACACCTTTGGTTTATTTGTGGCGCTGGACGCGGCTGCATGTTTTGTACTACTTATTCACTTTTATTTCTTGTTTATAACCCTATACCGCATTTTCACGTTAATAGACGCATTGTTGCATTAATTTACGCAGCTCGTCTAAAGAAGGGGGTGCGGCCTCTATTAACGCACTGGCGTAACAAAAATGGAGGGGACCCCCCTGCAAGGTACGTTGAGGGGCCCCCTCTGGTCTAATTCGGGAACTCTCTGGCTGGAGTTCTTTGCTGAAGGGGCCCCCTGGAGCTTGGTAGCCCCCGCACCGCGGGGGCCTGTGTTATGCCACCGTATTAACATGAGAGCCCTGCATGGGAGCTTGTAAACAAAAACAAATATTTGCAATGCTATAAGTCTTGCATATGCGAGAATTTAAGCTATTGTCATAAAAAATGCCATATAGCTCAAACTCTCATAAATGCGCAACCTATTGCATTGCAAATGCGTGTTTTCCTCTTATCGCTTACACCACTTCTTAATCATACAGTAAAAAATTATTGTATGCAAAGTAATATTTCGTGCCAGGCAAACACAAATTCACTTTCAGCTGTAAGAGTATGTTTATGACCGAAAATGCATTAGTGAATGGTCCCCCATACTGCGCTTATCTTTAAAACAAAAATGTATAGATATTGGACCACATTGAACACTAAAGCAAACACACGCTCTTTACAATAGCCTGGTTTGTGTATAAACATTGAGCTTAGCTTGCTGCGGCAGATCTCTTTAGAACCATGATTACTGTCCTTATCCCTAAATCTCCCAATGACACCAGCCTTTTCAAGCAGCATCTTCCTGTTTAGTCTGTTTGTTTTTGGCAAGTGGACTTCTCAAAGGATAAGTGTCTGGCAGATTGACACAGTCATGCACTCTCTCGCAAACTGCCTACTTAAAGTAGAAAAAATAAAACACTTTTGTTTGGAAACACACTGTAAGCAGTTTATGTGGTGCAAATAAGCTGTAAAAAGAGAGCTGCAATCTTAGTGGGTGGTGGTTCACTTTTTACGCCTCACACTATCTGTGACGTGCCTGTCAGTTTTACTTTGTCAAAGATTTTTTTTTGTATAGCTCTTCATACCCCACTTTTACGCTTTCAGTGCACTTTGTATAACAGGCATTGCATTGAACGGTGACATATCGCGCATAACTGAGTGAAACATCTTTAGGAACTAGATACAATATATCCTGCAGCAATTAAACGACACATTAAGTAGAAAAAATATGCAAATAGAAACCGTTTTCCCCATAGTGGCAAGTAAAAAAGGTGACACAATAGAAATACTGTAGTGTGGCTCACTGGTTAGAGGCGGCAGACCCGAGAGCAGAGGACGGCCCGGGACCAGGGTTCGATTCCCGGCGTGGCAGGTTTCTGGACCAGGGTCAGCGGACTCGATAATTCTCTCGCCTCGGTGCCCACTCTGATCAGCGATCACACTCGGCAACTCTGGGCATTAGCTTGCCTCATCTTCACTAACGGCCCCACAAGACCGCCGGGGATGCCTGGTCTCACCCTGGAGATACCCATTAAGGGACCATCTCTCAGGGAAGCCAGGAAGGGTTTCGCAGCGGTCGAAGCGCCTTGGGACCCTACGGGTAAGTAGTGCGCTATATAAATGCCAATACATTTACAAATCAAAGTATCTAAAGCAATTTATTACATAGCTAGGGATTTAGATGATGTGTGGATCCATAGACCATAGGAGGGATTTAGATTATGTGTGCATAGGCCATAGGAGGGAATTAGATGATGTGTGCATTCATCGACTAGAGGAGGGATTTAGATGATGTGTGCATTCATAGACCAGAGGAGGGATATGCATGATGTGTGCATTCATAGACCAGAGGAGGGATTTGCATGATGTGTGCATTTATAGACGATTTAGATGATGTGTGCATTCATAGACTACTGGAGGGATTTACATGATGTGTGCATTTTTAGACTATAGAAGGGATTTAAATGATGTGTGCATTCATAGACTACAGGAGGGATTTAGATGATGTGTGCATCCATAGACCAGAGGAGGGATATGCATGATGTGTGCATTCATAGACCAGAGGAGGGATTTGCATGATGTGTGCATTCATAGACCAGAGGAGGGATATGCATGATGTGTGCATTCATAGACCAGAGGAGGGATTTGCATGATGTGTGCATTTATAGACGATTTAGATGATGTGTGCATTCATAGACTACTGGAGGGATTTACATGATGTGTGCATTTTTAGACTATAGAAGGGATTTAAATGATGTGTGCATTCATAGACTACAGGAGGGATTTAGATGATGTGTGCATCCATAGACCAGAGGAGATATTTAGATAATGTGTGCATTCATAGACCAGAGGAGGGATTAAGACGATGTGTGCATCCATCGACCAGAGGAGCGATTTAGATGATGTGTGCATCCATAGACCAGAGGAGGGATTTAGATGATGTGCGCATCCATAGACCATAGGAGGGATTTAGATTATGTGTGCATCCATAGGCCATAGGAGGGATTTAGATGATGTGTGCATTCATCGACTAGAGGAGGGATTTAGATGATGTGTGCATCCATTGACCAGAGGAGCGATTTAGATGATGTGTGCATCCATAGACCAGAGGAGGGATTTAGATGATGCGTGCATCCATAGGTCATGGGAGGGATTTAGATGATGTGTGCATCCATAGACCAGAGGAGGGATTTAGATGATGTGTGCATCCATAGACCAGAGGAGGGATTTACATGATGTGTGCATTCATAGACCAGAGGAGGGATTTGCATGATGTGTGCATTCATAGACCAGAGGAGGGATTTGCATGGTGTGTGCATTTATAGACGATTTAGATGATGTGTGCATTCGTAGACTACTGGAGGGATTTACATGATGTGTGCATTTTTAGACTATAGGAGGGATTTAAATGATGTGTGCATTCATAGACTACAGGAGGGATTTAGATGATGTGTGCATTTTTAGACTACAGGAGGGATTTAGATGATGTGTGCATTCATAGATTACAGGAGGTATGTATATGATGTGTGCATTCATAGACTACAGGAGGGGTTTAAATGATGTGTGCGTTCATAGACTATAGGAAGGATTTAGATGATGCGTGCATTCAAAGACTATGGGAGGGATTTACATGATGTGTGCATTAATAGACTATAGGAGGGATTTAGATGCTGTGTGCATTTATAGACTATGGGAGGGGTTTACATGGTGTGTGCGTTAATAGACCATAGGAGGGATTTAGATGATGTGTGCATTCAAAGACTATGGGAGGGATTTACATAATGTGTGCATTTATAGACTATGGGAGGGGTTTACATGGTGTGTGCGTTAATAGACTATAGGAGGGATTTAGATGATGTGTGCATTCATAGACTAGAGGAGGGATTTAGATGATGTGTGCATTCATAGACTAAGCACATGCCCTTCAGGTCTCATTTCACATGATCTCCTGTTTTTCACTGATATCCTTCCTCAAATTTACTGATATGATAAACATAAGCAACTATAATGGGGGAAACCTGGTGATTATGAGATGAACCTTGAGTTTATCTTCAGAGAGGCAGAGTTACAGGGAAATCGGTAACACCAAACCCAATTACAATGTAATTCTCCATTTCTCACCAGAGGTTCACTTGGAGATTTTGGCTTGTTTCAGCTGCCAAAATGTCTGGGCCAGATGCACCGGGATCCGCAGTGTTTCCATGGACCAGATAATTCAGACTGAATTGGTGTCTCCTTGTGACAAGGCCAGTAGAGATAAAATGCTCACCGGTAGAGTTCTTCATAAAACCAAGAAACCACCCTGATACAATCCAATGCAGTTCACGTTTACCCAAGGATGACTTTCCAACTGTGGAATCTCAATGCAAGTCTTACCCAGCATTTTCAGAAATGTAAATCTTCACAATTAAAGCTTTGTGCATAAGTAGTGATCTCTTGTTATAATAGGTAGAGAAGAAAATAAGTAGATGACAGATTCTTTATTGCTGAGAGAGTAAAAAAACTGATTTTAGAGACATTGTCGACTTCTGGTTTCATGGATAGGTTTTCTTAAATAAAAACATAACATTAATTACCTTGAAGATAGTTGGAATCAGTAATGCAAAGAACAGTGAAATCACCTCCATGCACCATTGGCTCCAAAACGAACACCCCTTGTTTTGCCTTGGTGCAAAATATAGTCAGTTATTGACTATTCAAGGGTTCTCCTTCGCCTGCAAGTTGGTTAAAGCGGAGCTGCAGACTGTGACCTGACTGCTTGGATTTGTCTCCTGTGCCGGAGACCAACGCTACTGTTCGCCGGACCCGCTTCACGGGTCCCGCTTCACCAGGACAATTCAAGGGGGTCTGTGGCAGTTTACAGGGCTGCGAGCGTGACGGCAGGGACTCCAACTACCAGGAGTCCCTGCGAGGCCAATCGTTGACACCTGGCCCACTCTTCCTGTAGCCACGCCCACACTGCACCGGCTGTTGGTAAAAGCAGCCTCATCTCCCTGCACTGGTGGGTTCTCCTTCGCCTGCAAGTTATTTAAAGCGGAGCTGCAGACTGTGACCTGACTGCTGGGATTTGTCTCCTGTGCCCGAGACCAACGCTACTGTGCGCCGGACCCGCTTTGTGGGTCCCGCTTCACCAGGACACTCCAAGGGGGTCTGTGGCAGTTTACAGGGCTGCGAGCGTGACGGCAGGGACTCCAACTACCAGGAGTCCTTGCGTGGCCAATCGTTGACACCTGGCCCGCTCTCCCTGTAGCCACGCCCACACTTGCTCACGTATATAACCAGCCTAATAACTGCGCACGGGGAACGCGCGAGGGACGGCGCCGGGCAAAGCCCGGGCCAAGGGCGGGCCCGTTTGTGCCCGTTCGTGACCAGTTGTGACCGGACCGGGCCACCCCTCTTATATTTGTTGTAAACCACCTGCACGTATCATCGGACTATATGGCTTTCCGGGAAACCCGGAGTAAGTCCTCGCTTGCCGGAGGATCTATAACTGGAGGTATGGACAAATTTCTCATCAGGGCAAATACTATCATTGACACTGAAATTAACCTCCTTGAGAAACGCCTGTCCAAAGAATTGTTGTCCATCAAAAGATCCTCCCTGGGGATATTAGCTTATACTAAATCACCTGAAAGACCAGTTGATTCCGTTACCAGCTTAGTGGCAGACCATCCCCCCCTTTTTGAAGCTGATAATCAGGCTTCTGTGGATCTTGATATCATGGTGAACGAAATTTTACCCGAAATCAATCTAGTTCTAGAAACTAATAATGTCTCCATTGCTTCTGTATCCGAAGTTATTTCCAACAATTCTATATCTCAGGGGGTGAAGGAAGGGGCTACTGCCAAACGGAAAAGATCCTACAACAAGAAAGTTGGTAGGAAATCGAAAACAGCAAAGACCCAACACGATCCGACCCCTCCACCCACGATTCCCCCAACAGTTTCCTCTGTTAGTGGGGTATCTATTGAAAGCTTGGCTACTTTATTTATATCGATTCTATTCCCTTTAGAGGCTAAAATGGAAAGGATAGAACTTAGGTTGTCTAACATCGAGAAAACCACTGCCTCTATTTTAGCCACTGTTAACAAACCCAGTAGCTCCAACACCCTACAAATCACACCCACCCTCCCTGTTATTCAACAAGCTAATGTAGCCCAACACCCTACCTGTCTCCCCATTGGACCCTCACCAGCACAACAAGATTCAAACCAGTGTAATAATGTTCCTTCACAATTACTCCCCGGACCCCAACCCTGTAATACCTGTCCATCTGGACCAACGACCGATGGAACAGAAGGTTCCTCAATCAAATTACCTAGAGCCCGTAGACCACGCCTGCCTGATCTCCCCCCGGAAGCAAATCGCTTTATAGTGGTTTTGGCTGGAGCCCCTGCCCTGGAAACAGGAGAAACCGAAACCTTTAGCTTCCTGAAAAGTAAAGTCGTTAAGTGGCTTAACTGGAACAGACCCCTCCCGGCCCATCTTTATAACGAGATTATCATGGCAAGGAGGGTACCCTGGTTAGGCAAGACGGCCAAGTCCATAAACGGGGATTGTATTACGGTCAGCTTTAGAGACCCCAGAACGGTATCCCATATTTGTGCCGGATTTAACAGGTCTTTTGACTCGACCATTCAGACCCTTCCAGTGTCCTTCTTTTTTCCACCTAACTATATAACTCATGGTAGAGGAGGGCCTGATTGGTCAAGGGTTGAACGAAGGGGAAGACCAAGAAGTTACGATATAAGACCAGCTATTTCGTCCCAGTTTACCCCCCAGTATAACCCCTTTTTTGACTGTAACCGGTATAGTTGTCTAGATGGCTTGGAGGGAGTGGATTGACTACAGTCAATGTGTGACTCAATGTCTCCTCAATCTGACTTGGGTAATGGTTTAGTGGACAAGGAAGATGTGGTCAATGAAATGTGTCCAGCTGAATGTTTGCTGTCTCCTAAAACACCTAAAATGTTGCCAATAGAACCACCCCCGCAAGTCGTGACAACGGATCTCCATCAGCCGCCTTATACCCTGGGCACGTCAGAGGAGTTGTTAACTACCCTGGTCTCCCCAAATAACCCTGTGCTGACTGAGCCGGCATTGGTATCTAGCCCTCCAGGTTATCAAATGGCTAGTTGGCATATCACCGGTTGGCGGCAGAGGATGTCACCCCTGGGTTGGAAGGAGTCTATCTCCGGGTTTGACATCCTCTGTTTCCAGGAGACTTGGTCCACGACTGATATTCATCATGATGGCTTTGCTTCTTATAATTGCCCTGCACAAGATTCCACTATGGGAAGGGCAAAAGGTGGTCTGTTGACTTTATTGTCTGTGCACCTTTCAGTACGTGTGATATCCCACTCTATTGTGGGCTCACACTCTCAAATACTCAGGATAGAACACAGAGGGGGCCGGAACACCCTGCTGATCAATCACTATACCAATTCATTTGACCCCACGAGTACCCTTATTGTAGATGAGCTAGAGTCAGCTATAAATAAAATCTGTAATGACACCCGCAAGCCATATGACTTTATCTGGGGGAGGGACTTCAATATTAGAACCTACCCCATCTCTTATATTAATGTATGTGGGTACGATGGGGATAATGGGGAGAACCGGGCTCATTTTATTCATAGCCCTTATGGCGACTCCCTTAATACCCTCCTGTTAAAACTTGATCTGGTTATCCATCAACCCGCCCTGGATAACAAGGGTAATATTGTTCCAACTTTTACTGGGAGAAACTCTACATCTGTTATTGACTATTTGTTGATATCAGTGACCACAATGCCATTACTTTGTCAATTCTCATCTGGGGCCCTAGGATCAGTTGTGACGGAAGGATAGTTGTTGATGAGATTATACCTTGTAGGCAAAATGGCATCCGGATTAAGTGGGGTGGAAATAATTCCGATAAACTATTAAGGAAAATTGTGAGCCCAGGTCAAGAAGTGCTACTTCGTTGCCTCGAAGTTGATGCTGCCCTAAGTTGTATTATTACTGACTTCGAAGAACTTTGTAACATAATTAAAAAGTCCCTCACCATCACTTAGGGCATTACCAAGCGGGCCACGTTAGGCTGGTTTGATTAAGCCTGTACCTCAGCGCTCCATGAACTTAAGAGGGCCCTTTCTAATCTCCAGAGAGGCAGGGATGTTGTAATTCTTTTGAGGGCTACTTATAGACACGAGCTGAAGCGTAGGAAACAGGAACTAAGAGAACAAGCCTGGGAGGACTTAACTAAGGCGGCAACACTCCGGGATTGTAAGCTATTCTGGAGCACAGTCAATAGCCCTTTCCTCCAGAAGGAGGTTTTCCCAGTTTTAACCACCCAAGTTAGCGAGGACAGCTGGGTCCAATATTTTACCGGGATTTTTGACCCAACTTGTAAGGCACAGGATAGTCCTAGTGTAAACCTCATCAAATCTAATGAATGTTTGGGGATTACCCTCCAAGAAGTTGATTTGGCAATTCGACATAGTAAAGGAGGCAAAGCTCCAGGACCGGATGGGGTACCGGTCGATCTTTATAAATCAGATCTGGCCTTGTGGAGTCCCCTACTGACCCAAGTGTTTAATGCCGCTGTTAATGATACTGCCCCTTCTACCTGGAGAGAATCTGTAATCCTGCCAATCTATAAGAAGGGAGAGAGAGGAGAGGCTAAGAACTACCGCCCTATCTCCCTCCTGGATTCCTCGTAAAAAATTATGAGTAGGGTATTATTGCTACGCTTGGAGGAGTGGGCCAAAACCAATAACATCCTTGCAGTTTCACAATATGGTTTTAGGAAGGGCCTTGGCACTATTGAGCAGTGTATCAATCTAGACCTTATTATAGGAAAATACACCAAAGCAAAACAGGGTTCTTTGTTCCTTTGTTTTGCGGATCTCTCTAGTGCTTTCGATTTGGTTGACCACACTCTGTTATGGTCTACCTTATTCGAAATGGGTGCTCCGGCAGCGATAATCCATTTTTTGGCAAGACTCTATAATAATTTATCAGCCCAGATTCGCTACGGTCAAGAGGGAGAGTGTACAAGGAAGATCAGGGTAAAATCCAGCATTAGACATGATTGTCTCCTGGCTCCTTTCCTTTTTTCCTTGTTTATAAATTCCATGGAGTCTGAATTGAAAAATGTACAAGGTGATGCCCCGCAAGTTAAGGGGCAACCAATCCCTGTGCTGCTTTATGCAGACGACACCGTTTTACTTTCGAGAACCCCAATAGGCCTTCAGAAACTTATGAATTGTTTTTATGATTTTATACAGGGAAAGAAACTAAAAATAATAATTCTAAAACCTATATCATGGCATGCGGAAAAAAGGTGAATAATCTTAAATCATTTTATTTTAAGGAAAACCGTATTGAGGTTGTGAATAACTTTTGCTACTTGGGCATTACTTTTAATAATGGTGGATCTTGGGCCCCCGAACAACACAATGTTAAATATAGGATGGGCAAAGCTTCCCTAAGTGTATTTCATTTTGCTGCCAAACTAGGAAGCCGCCGCATACCAGATATGTTGAACATTTACCGACACAGGTGTGCATCTATTGCCCTTTATGGCTCAGGGGTTTGGGGACACAGGCATCAAAGGGATTTGCAAATATTGGAAAATGTATTTCTTAAAAGACTCCTTTGCCTCTCATCTTCGGCATCCACTGAATTGACCCATAAAGAACTAGGGCTGGACTACATAACTGACTTAACCGGATTGAGGCCCCTAATGGCCTTGAGGTCTATCTGGTCAAAGGGTGAAACCGGCTTCACCAGGGGAATAATCCAAGACTGTTTACGCCTGGATAATGTCCACCGGATTCCATGGCTAAAATATGTCATTTCATCTTTTAAGGAACTGTTTGACCTGGATGTTCTCAATGACCCCAAGTGTGCTATTGTTATACCGAAGCAGGAGGTTAAAAGTGTTTTCTTGAGGCACAAAATTAACAGACGCAAAGAACAATCTAGTGATTATTCTACCCATGCTTTCTACTTTTCTAACATAGAAGAAGGGATTGGGATTCCTATGTATCTAAAAGTTATCACTAGACAACCTCACCAATATGTATTAACCAGGTTGAGATTAGGCATTGTGCATAATTTGGTAGCATTTCCGAGGATGAATATTTACTCTGCCACCCCTTGTCCGTGTGACGGAATTACTAAACAAAGCACGCTGCACTTTATGTTAATAGGCCCCTTGAATAAATCCTTGCGCCTTTTATACCTCAAACCATTGTTTAAGAAATATTCTGTGTCCACTACTGCTAATGCTATGAGATTTCTATTTGCACTCGCCACCCCCGATATCTGCTTTTTTATCGCAACCTTTATTCTAAAATCAGTATGGGTTAGAAAAAGCATGGTTTTTTAGTGTTGGTCCAAATCCTTTGCTGCTGGTCCATGTTCTTACTTATTTGCGTACTATTATGTACTGTATTCCCCACTGTCTACTAATTCATAAGTGCCTTTTTTTATTCTGTACACTTTTATGATGTTTTTATGAACAATCGAATAAAGTTTAAAACTGAACTGGACTATTCAAGACCTGACATTCCCCGGTCAGTTGATTAATGAGCCTTATTCTTTAGAACTTCCATTGAAGGGTGCCATATTCTGGGTGCGTGATCATATGGTTTGGTGGTTAGATCTGTCTGACTCAGTGACAACAGTGGACTAGTATGAGTATTAAATAGGCAAGGACACATCGGTGAGAGCCCTGCACGAGCACCCAAGTCAAGTTAGTGCTGGAAGAGACAATTAGTCCGCCTGACGGATCTCAGAAGGATTTAAGGCTGAATTGATGTTGCCAGGATTCAAACAGTTACAGCAATTTCTAAATGCTAATTGGAATTTCATCCATGGGAAAGTGGGTTTTAGTGTGATTTTGTGCTGTTTTAAGAATTTTGTAGCTACTTCCTGCACCATTATCTTTCCCTATATACCAATGATTCACATGGGGATGGTAATATTGCCAACGACACCGTGCAAAAAAAGTAATAATCCTCGCAAATGAAAGAATGACATGATCATTACAGTCATTATTGGAGTCAGATATACGTATGAATTGATTGGTGTCCAAGCTCTAGTGTGATAGGATATTAGAAAACAGCTCAACTTCCCATTGGCATAATGAGCGAGCTTGTGATGCACTGAGAGGTGCCATTTATTGTATTCCCAATAGTTACCTCAAACAAAAAATAAATAATTATACCTTTAATATCTGCAATGCTGGACCTTTGATTGTGTAATATTTTCTCATTACATGTATTTGAGCATTGATAACAGAACCCTGCTTCTTTATAGAGATCTTTATTGTTCCTCTCTCCAAATGAATTTCCTGCCAGTTATGAAACTTACCCAAACTAAGCCTATCCTTAAAGCTTTCTCTGGATCCCTCTGACTGCTCCAATCTGAGGTGCTTTAGTAAACTCTCTTTCATGGAGAGGGTAATTGACAAGGCTGCAGGTTCTTAAATCCAGGAACTCATCAATTGCTTTTATTAGTCCAGATGCAGATAAAGATGCAGTACCCAGATGGCATTTTCTCAGGTATAGGGCGAATTCCTTTATGTCATGGGTGGGAAAGATGTTTGCCTTTTAATATTAGGTGATCTCTCAACAGCCTTAGGCCGAGGCCAGACTTAGGGCAAAGTTTATTAGCGTCTCTCAACAGAAACTCCAAATATATTCTTAAGTGGGAACTTCAGGTAGCCTTCCCACCAAATATGTTAGCCCTTTGATGTGGCCTACAGCTCTGACCTCCTACTCGTTTTTCCAGCTTATCTACAGGACCACTGAAAATTATAGAAGCAAGAAAATGCATTTCCATACACCAATGTACTGATGATGCGAACAGTGGCGTAGCAAGGGTGCTATGGGCCCAAATGGAAGCAAGGAAATGGCCTCCTTATCCTCTCGTTTTATAGTAAAACAACAACTAATTGGTATGAAGTGAGCCCCTCATGCCCCTGGACCCTGGTGCCGTTGTATCTGCTTCACATTTCCTAGAAGAATACCTTCAGCTGATGTCCTGCCTCTCCATCACTGAACAATGGGAACTATTTTCCTTCATTCCTGCTTGCACTGGTTCCTTCGATTTTTACCCTCACCCTGGTGAATCCCAAGTTAAAATTTACAAGCCCCTTCCTCCAAGCTGTACCAAAATTCCGGATAGATAAACCCCAAGCTTTACTTTGGTTGGCTATAATTAAATCCCCCCAAAAATCTTAAGTCCTATGTGCTATCAATGATCTTTAATGGTCTCACATACTGAAAACCAAAACTCTTTTATTTGAACACTAGTAAAAACTGAGGGGCATATTACCAACAACTAGCGATAATTATCGCTATGTTGGTTTAGCGGCGATATTTTTATCGCCGAGCTGCGGCGATTTTTATCACTTAGGAGCCTTGCTATTATCAAGGTTTATCTCCTAAGCGATAAAAATCAGCCGAAATGCATGAATATCGCTGTAAAGTTAGCGATATTCATGCATTACCGAGCTAATGCTCTTAGCCATGTTATCCACCTACCATTGGATAACATGGCTAAGAACTGCTCAGGGGCAGGTGTTAGCTTTTGGAGATATTCGCGATTAGCGTGAATATCTCCAAAAGTTGGTAATAGGAGATAGCGATGTTAGCGACTGTTTCCAGTCGCTAACATCTTGGCACGCCCACTTTGCATGTCATTAGTGATAAATATCACTGACATGCAAAGCGGGGCCCAAGATGGTCGCTATCTCCTACTAGCTGTCACTAACTGTGTTAGCGACAGCTAGGTAATAGGGAGGTAATTTTATCTCTGCTTTCTTGGCTTTTAAATCCAAAAAAGTGGAGATAAACCCCCTTGATAATATTCCCCTATGTCCACAAAATTAGATTGCACTGCCTATCTCATTTTAGAGAGAATTAATGTGATTATATCTGCCCTTTCTAGCTATTTGCACACTGACTTTCTGTGGATGACAAAATATCTTTAATGTTTTCAGCCTTCATTACACCGAGAACAGTAGCTCTAGCCTGGTACTAGGCAGGACTACCGACGAACAAGGCGTACCACTTCATTACGAAAAGGCCTACTACAGCAGGCAGAGGATCATGTTGGCAGGAGTTCAATGCCAATGAGATCGAGATCTGCCACAAATGACCACCAACAAGTGGGTGGGATCCCATATTCATTGAGGTGGGCAACATGAACAACTAGTCCTACCACCTTCAACAAGTCACCTGAATGATGATATTCCACCATGAATCCATCAGTAGAGAGATGCACAGGAAACAGAAACAGACCACCAGGACCCTTTCGAATATTAGGTATGGAGTCGCAGAGGTCCCCTTGTCATTGAAGTCTCCACAGGGCATCCTGGAGCTCAGCAGAATAATTTCCATGCTATGGGTCAGTGCGCGCCTGGCAGAAATGCTCTGAAAGTGGTCTGGTCAGCACTTATCCTCACCTGCTTAGGGCAAACAGGGATTATGTTCTGTAACTACACTCTGCACGTGTGAATGCAGTTCTATATTAAAGAGGACTTTGAAGTCCACTTTAAAACTACCACATCTTTTCCAGTCTCGCAACGTAAACAATGAAAGAAAACATCTTATAGCTCCACTTACTCTGAAAGCTCCAAGTGGAGAAAAATCTAAACCTTTCCTCCGGACATTTTTTCTTTTTGTATTGATTTGTTACCAAGAGGTCACCTCACATTGGTGAGGTGTAACATCCTAGCATGGAAAAGACTAGGGGAAAAATGTTAAAAGTAAACAAATATTGTTTACCCAATGATGTAGAATGGAGCAGAATTTCAATTTAGGTTTCCTTGCACCTAATTACAAAATGTGCAATTTGCAAACTAGAGCTAAGTAAAATGTTAATTACACGACCCAAAACTCGCTTGGTTCGCATTTTACACATTACGCACATTTCAAAATTTTCCCCAAAACATTGCTATACAATCGTGCCTAATTTTCGGCCACAGGATACTGGTTTCAGCAGCAAATTTCTTGCACAAACTGTGTATCATGAACTACAGACACTTTCCTGCTCTAACCAGTTTCTGCTGCTACTTGGAGTGACTTTTATCCAGGCAGCATATCTCTCCGCATATCAAGGAACTACTTTGGCTGCCGGTCACCAAGAGAAGTAAATTTAAGGCCTTAACCCTAGCTTTTCGGGCAATCCATGGAACGTGCCCCAACTATCTGAAACAGAGGCTAGGCGCATACAAGCAAACTCGGTCACTGAGGTCTAATTCGCAGAACCTGCTTTGCACCCCACGAGTTAGGAAAGTCCGGGTGGGTGGCAGATCTTTTATGTTCGGGGCGTCATTGGTATGGAACTCTCTGCCAAATGCCTTGTGCCAGATTGCCTCTGAAGCACAATTCAGGAAAGCAGCTAAAACATAGCTTTTAATTTCGAATAATTTCCTGGTATCCTCGGTCCCCACCTGACTCTAGCGTGCCACCTGTTGCTATAGCGCCGGGACACCTCTCTGGAGGTAGCTGTTTGCGCTCTATAAATTACTGTATTATTATTATTATTATTATTATTATTATTATTATTATTATTATTATTATTAGTAGTAGTAGTAGAATTATTATTATTAATATTATTATTAATACTATTGTTATTATCGTTATTATTGTTATTATTATTATTATTGTTATTATATGCGAGGTATACCCTAAACGGAGAGAAGTCTTTCAGGATACCATCAAAATGTATTTCACATAAAAAGCGAAATTTTAGGGAAATGTTGTTATACTATGAAGAATATGTTTATACCACATGCCAGGCTGTGAGCAAAAAAAAAAGTCAGCTTTGGCCAAAAGCATCTGGAGTGGATAAGTCTAGTTTGAGAACCAAGGGGCATATTACCAAAAGTTAGCGATATTTATCGCTAACTGAGCTTAGCATTAGTTTTTTTAACGCAGCGCTTCGCCCAATATTATCGCTGAGATAACGTCCCATTACCAACGTTTATCTCAAAAGCGATAATATTGCAGGCGTTAGCGTGAATATTGCTGGAAAACCAGCGGTGTTCACAGATTAGCGTGCAAATGCTGTTAGCCATGTTATCCACCTCCCATTGGATAACATGGCTAAGAACTGGTATTTGCAGGCGTTAGTGTTTAGCGATATTCGCGCTTAGCGTGAATATTTCCATCGCTTCGCCTTTCTTGGTAATAGGCAATAGCGATGTTAGCGACTGCTGTCAGTCGCTAACGGGTTGGGTACGCCCACTTTGCATGTCATTAGCGATAAATATCGCTGACATGCAAAGCGGGCCCCAAACCGCTCGGTACCGCCTACAAGCTGTCGCTAACTGGTGTTAGAGACAGCTTGGTAATAGGGCGATGGAATTATCGTCGCTTAGCGGCCGAAATCCGCCGCTAAAGGGGCGCTAATTCAATATCGCCACCCTTGGTAATATGCCCCCATATTTTCTGTAGAGGACATATGTGAATTTTTTATAAATATGTGGGTGGGACGGGTGGGTCAGAGGGATATTTCTGCTCGAGAAGAATATTTTTCAGAAAAGGGCGTAACAACATTTCAAAGTGAAACGATTATCCTTTTTTCTAGCTCGTTGAACATAGCACTTCCGTGCAAAGTATAAAGAAATAGAGATTATAAGCCTAAATAATGTGCACGGGGTACACAGCTGGTGTTCTGAAAGTAGCTTACGGATTGTCCTTGTCGCTGAAGAGAATTATGGGGCATATTACCAAGGGCCCTTATCGCCGCTTTAGCAGGACTTTTTCCCGCTAAATCGGCGATAATTTTCTCGCCCAAATACCAAGCTGTCGCTAACACCAGTTAGCGACAGCTTGTAGGCGATAGCGAGCATTTTGGGGCCCGCTTTGCATGTCTACGATATTTATCGCTAATGACATGCAAAGTGGGCATGCCAAAATGTTAGCAACTGAAAACAGTCGCTAGCATCGCTATCGCCTATGATCAACACAGGCGTAGCGTTGGAAATATTTGCGCTAAGCACGAATATCTCCAAAAGCTAACGCCTGCCCTGACCAGTTCTTAGCCATGTTATCCAATGGGAGGTGGATAACATGGCTAAGAGCATTGTCACGCTAATGCGTGACTATCGCTGTATTGACAGCGATATTCACGCATTTCACCTGATTGTTATCGCTTTTGAGATAAACCTTGCTAATAGTAAGTTATCTCAGCAATAAAAACAGGTGAAGGGCGGCGATAAAAATATTACCGCTAACCATACTTAGCGATAAATATCGCTGTAGGTTGGTAATATGCCCCTATATTTTTCCATCCCATATCATGTTCCCTGGTAATGCAGTTTCAGCTTTACAAACAATCCCTGTTACACCGTTCGAAAAGTGGGTTGAAAATTTGACTTTACGAACAGGTAGTGATAAAGCGATGCATTTTCAAAGGTATGCATTACCCAAGTTGGACTCGTGCAGGGTATGTGAATACTATCAGTGGCTAATTGGAGCTGTGCTGCTTATGTTGGTTATTATAAATGTCTCCTCTTTCATCTAACTGCCTCATCTTTTCTGTGTTCATTGTTTTTGTGCCTGGGTTAGCCCTGTTTTCTTTATTTTGAAGATTGTACAGAGGCGACGTGTTTTCTTTGGGATACCAGAGGGGGTAATATTAAAGCTGAAACAGACATTGGTTATGTTAACCATGGCGATGTCTGATTCTGGAAATTAAAATTGGTAATATGACATTTTTGCTATATTTTCTGAGCAATGGGTATTTTATTCTTGGCTGGTGCTATGGATTTGATATGTTTTTATGTACGTTTTAATGAATACAATATTACCAACCAGTAAAGTAGATACATCTGTATTTAGGTGCATACCTTCTTTTCCGAATGGGATTGGTGAAACATATTTGCTGGTGTTGATGAAGTCATATATTCATGGATGCAAACCAGTGGTTAATTTGTAAAATGATAAGTCCGGGCTCTGGGTCAGGAGGCCAATTGCACCAGCCATTACTCCTGGTACCGCTGCACGGGTGTGGCATAATGGGCAGAGATGCTGACTTCAGAGCTGGTGAACAAGGTTTGAGCCAACGAATTGGCGCAACATCCTATGATTCTGGGAAAGCCACTTATTCTCACTCTGTCTAACATAAATACATGTGTCCTTATATGGCACTCATGAAAATCGCTGGTGTTGATGATTAAGTGCTGGTGCTGAGCACTGGAAACCCCAGGATAAAATTAAGCACTGGTGCAAACACCTTTCAAAAAGAAAAAACACTCTTTGGCAAAGTGTCAAAATCACCACATTAAATTTCATTGTCAAGTTGTGATGTCTGAATTTGGGAATCCATATTTTCTGCCTAGTGCATGGTTGTTGTTCCTACATTAGGTTGTTGGACTTTCCCAGCTGGAGAAAAGAAATTGGTATTTGCAAGGGGGCAATTTCTATTAGAGGAAAAAACTGGCTCGTTTGTTTTATTTCATAGTACAGTTAAATTCTGGTTCTGGGATAACAAACAATTGTGCTGGGATGCCAGGTTGGGCTTTCCACTGTTTCCGCCTAAGCCTGAAGAATAGATGAATCCTAGCCGACATCTGCAGACATACATGTGTAGTTCTGCCAACCATGCCATGTGAAATGACTTTGATAAGTTGGACATTTGTTTGGCAGTCCAAATCTGGTGCAGGGGAAATACGCAGTCTCCTAACCCAGGCGGCTGCAGTCAATGCGGTTCAGCTGTACCCCCCACACTTCTAGACTCCTCCAAACCTTCAGGGGGCCCCTGTTCTACTCAATGACAATACATGTCTGTGAGATATGGGCGACTCAGAGCCCATCTTCCCATTTTGCTTGGGGGCCTCATCATTTTACTTTACGTCTCTGGGAGCATGGCTGTTTTGTATGAATGGCGTTAGTGGACCTCTTCTGCTGCAATAAATTATATCTTTTTAGAAGTTTGAACCTGATTTTCAAAGATAAAATAACCTTTATCCGTTTGTACCTCAGGGTTGGCCGCCAATGCTGATAATTCCTGCGCTTTTCTCTTTGCTGACATGCCCCTTGCCCCAGCCGTCCCCTTTGGAGATAGACTAATCCAGGTGACACCCACTACATTCAGATACTTGGGGAATCAAGTATACAGAGACACACAAGGTCTACTGGAGGGGAATCTCCAGAAGGCGATCACCTCCCTTCGCTTTCAGGTTGCCTTTTGGACCTCGCTCCCGCTCTCGGTGGCTAGCCGCCTAACCATCTCCAAAATGGTGATGCTTCCATCACTTCTCTTCTTCTTTGTAAATTTACCAGTAGTGATAGCAGCCTGATATTTAAAAACTCGGAATACTCTCTTGATAGAGTTGGTGTGGGGTCATGGTAGAAAGTACATCAGTCTTGTTAAGCTGCAACTACCGCCGGATGTTGGAGGGATGGTAGCACCGGATTTTAAATATTACTGCCTTGCAGGCCATCTGCAGTGGCTCTCATTTTGGTTGGCCAGTCGCAACCTCCATGAGATAAATGACATGCAAGGCATGATCACACAAGGCAAATTACACAAATAAATCTGCCCTGGCTCACCCCCCCATCCCTCCCCCCAAGAGCCCCATCACTGCTGTGAGTTCCTCTCACATACTGGAAAACCAACATGAGACACACTGCCCCAGATGTCGCCTACGGCCCTAATATACTACAGCCCTAATACATTGCTGTGCCTTCCCTCAGCTACTGGTACACTGACATGGTGCCTACTACAAGTGTGGAACAGAAAGGAGTGACAACAGTGGGGTCACTGATTGGGGATGGGACACTGTTGGGCAATGCAGACTTTGTAAATGTGCAGGGTCTTCCGGACTCATTGCTCCTAACACGTGCGAATATTGTACAATATTGTATTGTATGTTGGATTTATATAGCGCTTATAACCCAGGGGTCTCTAAGCGCTTGCCTTGGGAACCCGTCCTGGCTTTTCCCTGTGAGATAGCCCCTACAGGGCATCCCCAAGGTGAAAGCCAGGCATCCCGCCGCGGGGGGCCGTTGTGGATATTAAGCAAGCTTAATGCCCAGAGTTGCAGAGTGTGAACCCATGATTATGTCAGGCACCGAAGCGAGAATTATCGAGTCCATGGACATTTGAACTCAAGACCCTGCCGCGTCGGGAATTGAACCCTGGTCCCGGGTCTGACCTCTGCTTCAGGGTCTGCCTGCTCTAACCAGTGAGCCACACTTCTCCACTATGTCAGACAATGCTAGGCCCTGGATGGGATAGAACCACCCACCTATGAATTCATACAGTTGCTAAATATTATGGGCCAGGGCAGGCATTTGATACAGTGGCTATACCAAGGATGTTGCGCATATCTAGCAACCTCTCTGGCACCTTTGAAGTCCCTATGGGAGGTGGATATGAGTCAAGAGCTCCGGGATAAGGAATGGACCTTCCTCCTTGAATTCCCCAAGAAACTTTTCTGCAACTCTAGATTCAAATGTATACAATACTCTATTTTGCTCCGTGCAGACCTTACACCACATAGACACCATACCATATTCCCCAATGTTTCCTCAACATGCCCCAGATATCCTGAACAGGATGCTGACCTGATGCACATGCTGTGGGCTTACCCCAGAATATCTTCATACTGGGCACAGATTGGCACCACACTGGAGGTGGTAATAGGTGGGACCAACTGGCTTTCAGCCGAGAACTGTATTCTGACTCTCGACCCATGCCCCAAAGGCAACAGAGTGGGGGCACGGTTTGCAGACCTTGCTCTCGTTCTGGAAAAATGCCTACTGACAAGGAGGTGGAAATCAGCAACGCCTCCAATGCTATCCCTGTGGAGGGAGGAGGTGGAGAGAAGGGGTTTAGCAGAGAGCGATGCTCTTGGCCGGGAAAAATACAGTGGGTGGCAGGAGCGACCGATTGCAATGGAATGGGGTGCACTGCTTCAATCCCTTAAGGCTATACCTGAATACTGAATACTGATACTTGCTAATGGGAAGCCTGCTGTGGTACCCTAGATGTACAGCAAATTTGGCCCGTCACATGACTCCGATGGGCAGTAAAGACTGTGTGTCACCTACGGCTGCACAAGTGTGGGGACTGACTGTGGAGCCATATTGCTAGAGACTTTTTCTGTTAACTGCTGAACAAAAGGATATGCTTGCTAACCGACTTACTTGCTACCTAAGGTGCTGCAACAAGAAATGCTTGAATGGATCAATGTTATGTTACGAGGGAGTGGACTGCTATATTGTTGTTGTATGACTTTATTCAATAGAATGTATCATAAAAGTGTACAAATTCATACATCAATTTAGAAACAGAAATACATCCCCTTTTTTCACATTGATAGAAAAAAAAACGATGTCGCATTGTCATACATACAGTACAAAAATAGAATTTAAAAAGCAATGTGTTTTAAAAGCAGTTAAAAACCCATTAAAAACACAGATTTTAAACAATTATCACACAATGAATAAGAACTTAGAGAGACAGTGGCGTAAGAACTACGAACTGTATCAAAAAGAGATCTACCGTAAGGCCAGAAACAGCTATCATTCGGCATGCATGAAAGCTAAAGCATGCTATGTTACTACTACCATAAATACAGCTGTTAACAAAGCCCAGACTCTTTTCAACACTGTGAAGGAATTGGCTGGAGAAAACTCTAGAGCGGAGGCTGCCCCTCTCAACACCCAGCAGTGTCAGGATCTGGCGTCCTTTTTCACTGTAAAGATTGAGAACATCGTCTCTAATATTAATAAAAATAGCATTACCACTCATAACCAAGAGGACACCTCCCAAATCTCTAAAGGAAACTGTCACCTCGAAGCCTGGCCTCCCATTACATCAGATCAACTGAGGAAACTTCTAAAATCTATCAAATCGGGTTCCCCTCGCGACCCCATTCCCATCAGTATCATGAGCCAATTGGAGGACTCTACCCTGACGCCCATTACAGAGATACTTAATGCCTCCATGGAACAGGCTTCAGTTCCTGCTTTATGGAAACATGCCATAGTCAGCCCTCTGTTAAAAAAGCCGACCGCCGATCCCACGATATTGGCCAATTACCGACCAATATCGTACTCCCTGCTTTTTCCAAAATGTTGGAAAGGCATATTCATGAGGCTCTTTCCACATATGTGGAAAACAACGAACTACTTCACCCGTCCCAGTCCGGCTTTAGGAGTGGATACTCCACCGAGACTGCCCTGCTCGGGATCACGGAAAAGATCAGAGAGCTCAGAGATGATGGCCAAACGGTGGCACTGGTCCTGTTAGATCTAAGTGCGGCCTTCAACACCATCTCTCACTCCAGACTGCTTGTCAGGTTGGAGGAGAGTGGTGTCGAGGGCAGGGCGTTAGAATGGATCAAATCATACTTATCCCGACGCACCTTCCAGATCACCTCTTCTGAGGCCTGTTCGGATGTTTTCTACTCTCCCCATGGTGTACCACAAGGATCTATCCTGAGTCCCCTGCTGTTTAATTTGTACCTTCGTCAATTAGCCAACCTTGCAGAGAATTTCGGTCTTGCCTTAATGACGTATGCAGACGATTCTCAGATTCTGTTTTCCCTCTCCAAATCTGACACGTCTGCTCCTTCTGCACTTAGAATAGGCCTTCACGAAATATTCTGCGGGATGTCGGCCTACCAACTTAAATTAAATGGGGACAAAACAGAGGTCCTCCTCTTAGGGAATAATAAGGATCTTTGGAGCGATCCCCACTGGCCGATGTCACTGGGCAAGCTTCCGCCCCCAGCCACTCAGGTCAGAAATCTCGGGGTCATCATAGATGACAGTCTCTCCATGACACAGCAAGCTAACAAAGTGGCTGGCATATGTTTCACTATTCTCAGATGGCTTCGTAAAATTGTCTGGATGTTGCCACCTACCACCCAGAAGACCGTAGTCAATGCCTTAGTAACTTCTCGGCTTGACTACGGTAACATCTTATACCTGGGTGCAAACAAAGCAGTAATAAGACGCTTGCAACTGGTACAAAACGCTGTGGCCAGACTGCTTTGCAGAATCCCCAGATACTGTGAAAAAAGGCATCAAAATTGATATCACCAGGGAGAGAACGACATATGGAAGGCACAACAATCAATTAAAAAGTACAAAATTTTGTTTTTTTATTAAGTATATATACTCAGAATAAAAACATATAAATTCAAATACAAAACCAAATAATACGTTCAACCTATTCTAATTATAAAAAACAATAATTAACATACAAGTTAAATTATCAATAACACAATTAATTGTAAGTTCATAAAACAGTGGCAGACAAATGTAATCTTCGAAGATTACATTTGTCTGCCACAACAATTTAATTGATTGTTGTGCCTTCCATATGTCGTTCTCTCCCTGGTGATATCAATTTTGATGCCTTTTTTCACATTGTCTAATTTCCCTGTATAACATATTCTGTTGCAAGAACAGGGGGTCCTTGTTACTTTCGCCAAGAATCCCCAGATACGCCAGGATCACTATGCATCTTAGGGACCTGCACTGGCTCAGGGTCGAAAACCGGATTCGCTTTAAAACCCTGAGCTATCTGTTTAAAATCAAAGCAGGGACTGCTCCCAAGTATCTCCAAGATCTTGCCAAGCCCTACCTTCCCAATCGCAATCTTCGTTCAGCTACATCAGCGAACTTTGCGGTACCCAGGTACAAACGGGCTAGAATGGGCGGGAGATCCTTTTCATATCTGGGTCCAACTCTTTGGAACACACTGCCCTTTCAAATACGCAAAGAAGAAAACTACAAGAACTTTAGGAAAAGCGTAAAAACCTGGTTGTTCGACAAATAATTGCCTTCGGATCTGCTCTCTCTCTAGCTGTGCCCTGTGTTTTTGCTAATTCGGCGCCGGGAAACCCTTTGGGGGTAGCTGTGCGCCTTATACATGCTATAAAATAATAATAATGAAAACCATGAAAAAGCAGAGGGCATTGCAGGGGCTCCATAATCTGCAACTGATGCGCCTATAGGAGCTTGAATCTAACTAGCCAAGCGCATCCCAGGTATTTAGCTGTCCCACATACTACACTGGGAACCGAGGTGTCTGATGTAAGAATGCGCAACGCCTCCCTATAATGCTTAGTCCCTAAGTTAGAGCACACGGGTTTCAACCATCTCCGTCTCGCCTGGCCATATGCTGGACAGGTGAAGAGAAAGTGGGGGATGGATTCTGTGGGGCAAGCTCAACCAGCGCAACCTCCTACCCTCTCTCCCAAGGGTTTCCACCCCGCAGTAAAATCATACAGAGGTAGTGTGCCAAGCCTGAACTTCAAATACAGTGCCCTATCTCTAGGGGATTCAATGAAGTCTAGGAAGGGTTCCAATTTGGGGGTGGGCTTGGAGTCTAGGAACTTCTCCGTCAGGGAAGCATGCTTCAGAGTTTGTGTTGCTTCGTTAGACACCCACTCCCAATAGGCCTTCTTAACTACTTGCTTGGGTGGCAGAGACTGGCTTTCCCAGGCATCCGCTAGCCCAATTTCCTCCATTAAATGCTTCAGATTTGAGACCCAGGGTATCTTGCGGCCTGTGTCTATGCGAAGCAATTCAGTCAAGCCGGAAACATAGTTACATAGTTCGGGGGTCCTTCTGAGGCGAACCCAGAATAGGAGAGGGCGCAGCCTTGCTGTATCTCTAATTGAGTTTCTACCAAAATCGTGGCAGAGAGGGACCAGAGGAGTTGATGGGGGGAGCGAGACCAGGTCCCTGTAGAACTTGTTTTCTGATTTCACTAGCTCCACGATGTTCTCGAACCCCCACAATTCTGCCCCATACAGGGATGAGGGCAGGGCTTTCCCCTCTTATACCTTAATGGTAGGGGCAATAGGTCGACTGTGGGAGAGGCGCTGGTGCCTTGCTATTGCCCCCGACACACGCTTATGATTGAGTAGCATCTTTGACAAGTGAGAATTCCATTTCATCAAGTTGTTGACCCGTACACCCAAATAGTCAAAAGCCTCCACTAATTCTAAAGGGGAGTCATCCAGCTTGATGGTGTTTCTAAACCGCTTCGATGGGGCCAAAGCCATTAGCTTAGTTTTAGTTGTGTTTATACGTAGGCCTCTGGTCTTGCAAAACTGACTGAATCGATCTAGCAGATTTTGTAGGCCCATCGGGCTTTTAGAGATCAGGAGGGTGTTGTCTGCAAAGAGCAGCGTAGGTTGTTTTTTCCCCTGCCACAGTTGGCGCGTCGGCAGAATCCTCCCTCAGGTAGTCCACAACCCCGTTAACAAAGAGGAAAAGCAGGGTTGGGGTCAGGACACACCCCTGGTGTACCCCTCTCTCTACCCTAACACTCTCCGTCAAATGGCCCTGTCGGCCCCACCTCACTCTAGCGCAATTCTCCTTGTGCAGACGCACAATCAGGTCCAGGATCAGGGGGGGATACCCAGCTCGGACAGGACCCGCCAAAGCTCGGCACGGGGGACCAGGTCAAAGGCTGTTCTAAGATCAATAAATGCCAAATAAAGGCTGCCTTTTTCGATCGTTACCAATTTCCAATATATCATAAAAAATCTAAAGACCTGGTCCATCGTGCCCACTCCCTGCCTGAAAATGGGACAAAATCTCGTCTTCGTCTATCCAGGACCTCAATCACGTAAGGAGGACCCTGCCAACCACTTTCTGCACAACGTCGATTAGGCTAATCGGCCTGTAGTTGGCAGGGTCCTCCCTATCCCCCTTCTTGTAGATCGTCACCACCTCGGCACCCCTCCATGAATCTGGAACAGGGTAGCCGCCCGAGATGCAATTCAGGACCCGGAGAACAAAGCGGGACCAGAGCTCGCCATCATGGTGTAGTAAGTCGCCTGGGAGGCCATCGGGACCTGCCGCCTTGCCAGGCGCAATACTTGCAATGGCAGATTGAATCTCCTTGAGTTCAAAGGCGTCCCGCTCGTTGGGAATCCCAACCGGGGCCAGCCCTCGCCCTTGCTCTGCTGTCGAATTCCCCTCCTCTCCCGAATACAGGCCTTGAAAATGCTCAAACCATTGGGTACCTGTAATATGGTTTGGGATTGGGGCATCTCCCTTTCTAGTGCTGACATTGATGAGCTCCCAGAATAGAGTGGAGTCCTTAAACTGGGCGGCAGATTTGAGCTCCTGCCAATGCGCTTCTTCCCACGCCCGCTTGGCTTTATCTATGGTCCTATAGTAGGCCTTTCTCGCCAAGGTTATTTTTAACTGATCCTTGGCTCTAAGGGCTAAAGATATCTCCTGTCTCTATTTCCAACAAAGGGCAGTGTACCACATGTTCGTTGCTTGCAGAGAGTGTGATTTGCGGCCCCCACTGTCCTTTGTACAGAAAAACTCCCCTATCTTGTCGGTAGTCTCCTGATATATTTCACCTCACTGCGGGGCCAGTGAGGTGGGACTGGGTAGATGTTCAAGCTCTTGGATTTTCAATTCCACTAGATCCTTAATACTTTCCAGGGTCTGGTCCTGTTTAGCGACCATATGCCACTTTAGTCGCCGATTACAGTTAGATGGTAGAACCTCCCTGGTAGACTGCGATGGTGTAATACCCATGCCAATAGATAAGGTATCTATGTCTCGGGAGAGTTGCATGGACAGGAGATTATGATCACTTTCAAGACTTGGGATGACCTCCATGTCAATGAGGTCAGCCCAAAGAGACACGTCTAGCAAAATATAATCAATACAGGAGGGGGAGCTGATCCTGTTAAAAGTACACGCCCCACTAGGATCCGAGCGGGTGCTGCCATTTGCTGCTCTTAAGTTATGTTCTAAGGCCAAGGCATAAATTTGTTTAGCTCTTTGGGACCATTTCTTTATAGGGGATAAGTTTAATGTTGGTATAGCCCATTTGGAGTCCTCGTCCCTAGTGCCCAAGATGTCTTCATTGCTCAGGGGCTCGAAGGTGCAGTTGAAGTCACCTGCAATGATGATCCCTGCCTTTTTAGAAATGGCTGACAGCTCTAAATCAAGGGCCGATAGAGTGGATATCCCTTCGGCACCTGAAGACCCTCTAACATAAATATTGAATATCTCCAGGTGGGCAGTATCTTTACCCCTTCCAATAGATAGATGTAGGTTATCATGAGAGGGGGTATTGCAGTTGGATATCGACCAGTTCAGTCCAATGCCAATCCAGATCAGAAGCCCTCCCGAGGGCCACCCTCTACGCGAACTGATCGTGGGGATATGATATGTAGTTTACCCTGGCATGTACAGAGGAACCAGGCTCCATGTCTCCTGGAACAAGCAGATGTCGTATTTGCTGATGAGGTCATTCCATTCAGGATGGTCTAAGTTCGTTTGGAGCCCAGCTATGTTCCAGGAGAGTAGCCTGAGTACCTTCATGATGGTAGTGCTATGGGCTACCGGGCTCAGCTCTCCCAACCTGGGTGAATCCAAATTGGTAGTTACAGGCTCCCTAATGTCGTTGCGTATTGCACCACCTTGCTCTAATGCGGTGATGCACACGCCTTCTCCTCCCAGGGGGCGGCAAGGGGGAGCAGAAGGACAATCTACTGGGCACCCCCCCCTCTAGTTAGTTGACTTCGGACAAACCGGATCCATCCCCCTCCCGGGCCATTGAACAAGATGGAAAACAACAAATCTGAATGGATGAATGATCGGGGGGGATATTCTAAACTCGAGGGCTTCTAGGTTCTCTGCCAGCATAGGATCGAAAAACTGAATCTCAATACAGTCTGAAGCAGAGTTCGCCATTGTAACCCTCCTCACTTTGGCCATGTCCTCCCTTATGATGGATCTGCAGCCCCTTGTGTACCTCAGCCAGTGTATCGACTTATTGTGGATGGACTCGCTGCTTTCGTAGCCCCCCACTGTGTTCAGTCTTGGAACCTGAGTCATATATATAGTGGCCCTGATATTGTGGCGATGAGGTGAACCACCTTGAGGATCTGGAACTAGAGGTGACCCACTTGCAACTCTGTTAGGGGGGACCAGAGGGCAGTTCCTAGCCAAAGATGGGTCCTGCTCCTGGAGGCGCCTAAGAGGTGCCCTAGACCTTACGGAGTCAGAGTATGATCTGTCAGAAGGAAGTATAGTCTTTGTCTCTGCCGGGCCCAGTGAAAGATAGCCTAGGGAAGGAGGGGGATTAGGGAAAGTGCCCCTGGATGGAAAAGTGCTAGTCTTTTTAGCTGTATTACTTGCCCGCCCCGGGTGAGCTGTGTTACTGATCCCTCGCTGGAGGGGTTCGATATTGACAGAAGATGTAGTAACCCCCCCTTCAGTAGGCCCTCCACCTTATTTCCCAGGGATTCTACTAACTTTTCCAGCTCGGTAATTCTTTCCAGTAAAACAGGCATAGAAAGCCTGCACGAATTACAGCTGGCCTCGGTCTCTACTAAGAGGTTTTTTGACAGAATATGGCCCCCCGATACAGATGTAACAGCCTCATCAGGTTCCAGATTCAAAGGTGCAAACCTATTAGAGCAGGGTACCATGGGGGACAGAGCAAGACCCCTTTCTAAACCCCCTGTAGATTCCTCGACTAGACTCTTATCGGTGGCAGGGGATCGATCAGAGCCTTCCTCCAACGTGACGATGGAAGACTTCCCCGTGGCCACTTCACGCTGGCCAGATTTTCGTTTAACAAACATGGAGGGGATGGATATCCCTTGGGCCAGTGGAGAAGTCTCAATGGCTTCCAGCTGTGGTCTAATACCAGTTGTGGGACTATCGCTACTTAAGGCTGCTTCGCAATCATTTACTAATTCCTCTATTCTCGATAACACACAGTTCATTGCTGAGTGGGGCACATTTTTGGCTTTTTTCCCTTTTTTAGTGGCCAAGGTCCCCCCACCTTCCAAGGTCTTGCTTCTCCCCATGATAACCAGAAATGATGCAACAAATATTCAATGAGGTGAGAAGATGGTAGCAAACAGAACAGTAGTTCCTGCGACAAGAGGAGAACAGCCTCACCCCTCAGATGCGGACGAAGGTCCATTAAACTGCCCCTCTACCAGAAGCCATATAAGTACAGTACCTTATGGATTCGTAGGCCAGATGTAATGGGGGTGGCCCGGCCTCTTTTGGCCCCTGACGGCCACAAACGCCCGCCCTTTGCCCGGGCTTAGCCCAGTGCCCGCCCATGCACGTTCTGCAGGGCGGGAGGGGCAGACTGTATTTGGGTTTCCGGTGGTTAGGGGGAGGGGCAAGCTGGCCGGCGGTCTCCTGCAGCCTTCTGGGCCTCAAAATCCTGGCCAGCCGCTTCCTGGGTTACGAGGGTCTCCCGCGAAGCGGGAGGCGCGAGAGGTCCTTGTAGCCCCCGGTGTCTAGGGGGAGGGGCAAGCTGTCCGGTGGTTTCCCACAGTCTTCTGGGCCTCGAAGTCCTGGCCAGCCGGTTCCTGGGTCACGAGCGTCTCCTGCATAGCGGGAGGCACGAGAGGTCCTTGTAGCCCCCGGTGGCTAGGGGGAGGGGCAAGCTGTCCGGCGGTGTCACGCAGCCTTCTGGGCCTCGAAGTCCTGGTCAGCCGCTTCCTGGGTCACGAGCGTCTCCCGCGAAGCGGGAAGCGTAAGAGGTTCTCGTAGCCCCCGCTGGCTAGGGGGAGGGGCAAGCTGTCTGGCGGTGTCCCGCAGCCTTCTGGGCCTCGAAGTCCTGGCCAGCCGCTTCCTGGGTCACGAGCGTCTCCCATGAAGCGGAGGCACGAGAGGTCCTTGTAGCCCCCGGTGGCTAGGGGGAGGGGCAAGCTGTCCGGCGGTGTCCCGCAGCCTTCTGGGCCTCGAAGTCCTGGCCAGTCACTTCCTGGGTCACAAGCGTCTCTCGCGAAGCGGGAGGCACAAGAGGTCCTTCTAGCCCCCGGTGGCTAGGGGGAGGGGCAAGCTGTCCGGCGGTGTCCCGCAGCCTTCTGTGGCTTGAAGTCCTGGCCAGCCTCTTCCTGGGACACGAGCTCCTTGGACCTGTTTCTATTTTATTCGTTTGTTCTAGTAACAGATGTATTTTTGTAATTATGTCTTTCTCCACGCTATGTTTTTATTCTAGGAAATTATGTAACCATGTAACAATATTCTGCTGTCACCACTCCTTATGTAAAGCGCTCTGGTACCTCCGGGTCTAGCCAGTGCTATATAAAACTCTTCAAATAAATAAATAATACTTTTGGAGAACACAATGTTCGTTGCCGAAGCTTACACTTGTAACGTCCACATAGATGAGAATAGCATGTAAGAAATTAATGCACTGTATATGTTCCTGTTTGACTTGATTGCGGTAATGTCAATAATCCTCAATGTTATGTCTTTTGAAACTCAATAAAGTTTGTGAAAAAAAATTATTACTTTCCGCTTCAATCACCTTTGCACTTTGTGTCAAAGTTGAGAAATGTTACACAAGTGGGATGCTCAAAACAAACATGTTTGCATTGTTTTGAATTCTTATGTAACAAGAACAAATTCTAACACTAGACATAACCCCTAAGCTGATAAAAACTTCCATATAGTACAGCAGGGATCAAGTCAAGCAACAATATTAGCAAATGATAAATAACATAAAATACACAAACTAACATATGCTGAAAATAACTAAAAGTCAACAAAATAATAGGTGGGTTATATACAGATGAACGTGAACATTTTTAAGACATCATACCTGAGTGGTGGCTATGTGGATGGTAGTCAAGAATATGCTGCAGGAAGAATAGGGAATTGAGTCAATGAATAATTAGGCATTTTGATGTATTAATTACATCTTTATGGGTTTTGGAACGAGATGTATCACCGGCATTTTGGATATTTGGCACGTAAAATTCTTTATTTTCTTTTTTAACAATCACCCTTCACTTGGACTTTCATTGATAATGTGCGTCTTGAGATCTTGTGTAACTTATTTGGGGGTGGACAGTAATCTACTATAATGTTCTTGATTATTCAGTTGACATTGAATTTCCATTTGCAGTCTGTCGTATCCTGGTTATGTTTGAGCAATCATATCCGGATTCCACTTTCTTTTAGAAATATTTTAGAAATACCTTCATACTTTCATAACTCGATTTATGCTAACGACTGTAACTTTCGTGAAATAAACAATGCATTGCATCAGACCTTTGAAGGCTATAAATATAACAAAGAAAGAATCTTATACGCTTGAATATTAAAGCCATTTATACAAACACCCCTCAGAAACTTGTGCTGGGACTGATTTAGTTTCACTGTCAAAGTGCACAAGATGACACTGAGTAGCAATGCAATTTCTCATACACCAAGATATGCCTCTGAAAGAACTTCTTTAGGTTCCAAGACCTGTGGTGTCTTCAAACTGAAGGTGAGCCTATCAGCTGCTGTTTAACGCCCAAAATAAATAACGTCTTCTAGCAGAATTTGAGAATAGATATTTGAAACAGATGTTCTTACTAAGATAATTTAATCATATGGAAAACACATATCCATGATGTCATCTTTATGCGGATTGGCTCTGAAGTTGATTTGAAAATCTCCCATCAATGGCTTAACCCTCGGAGGAAAGAGTCATTTCAATATCAAATACAGCACAGTTTAAATTAATTATCTGAATCTTTACATATGCCATGAAACTGGACAAATACTGGTATATATACATACAGAGAAAGCCAACATCCGGAAACACATTAGTTTATATAGAAAATTTAACCTCTCCTGTAGCATCAGTGAGAATCTTCACTATGACCAAATCCTCAGAATTTGTCAAAATTATTCCACAAAGGAAGAATATTTTAAAAAGTCAGACCCAACACAAAGAGATGGATGTCACCTAAGGGGAAGGGGGGGGGGCATTCAATAGCTGCTGCAAGTTCAAGCATTGAGTGATACATGGCTAAGGCACAAAGGGCTACAAAGAGATAATTTTGTTTTCGACGTAAGGAAATTATTTTTGGGAAACAAACTAAAAAGGGGGGAGAAAGATAAATAACATATTCCACACATCACTCTAACCAGAAAGCATGCTGGGAGTTTCTATAGGCAGTTGGGGAACTCAGAAATTAATTAATTTTTTCATGGTGTAGAGTCCGACCGGGCATGGATGGATAGATGCACAAAGTCATTTTGCGGTCGCAAAGCGTGTGATTTACAAAATCAGAAGGTTTATGCCACAAAATGATTTTATTAATGTACTAAACCTATTTTGTGAACCAATATCATGTTTCTGAATCTCAAAATGGGTTTAGAAAGTCATTGCAACTCACCATGTGAAGGGACGTGTTTAGGGTGTCCCTTTCAAATTGCAATTCGCTATAGTATGTATCAATGTTTTGATACTGAAATCGGTCGCAAGCCAATGAAAAGTTACCAACTCCTGTGTTTGGGGGGTAACATATTCACAAAAGTGGACCCCTTCACCTTTCTAAATATTAAAAAGAACAGAAGGTAGTAGTCCAGAGGACCATTGTCAAGAAAAAACACACTTGAAAAAAAACATTTCTTTTTGAACGCAGCTCGGTTCCTTTATGGAAAACATGATGCACTGAAAAAAGTGTCATTTAATTAAATTGAGTCACAGACAGGATGGTCTGCTGACCCCAGCGACCCATTATCATTTGGAATTTTCTGCATAGACCTAGTACTACTGAGATAGGTTTGTAAAAATATTTTCCATTCGCAAACAATTAGTGCGCAATTTGCAGCCACTATTTGCGAATGGAAATTCCGCACACCAGGCCCAAATCCTTCAGGAAGAAAAAAGATTTTTTAATTATGTGGGAGATGTCACTAGCTACCATTGATGCAAGTCCCAAAACTATGGCAGAACATCGCCTTATAGCCCCCAGCTAAGGGCTATACGGGTTGTTATTGGATATGAGCCAAATTATTGACTTGAATCACAGGTGGGGCCTATAACGAGGAAGAGGGACTTTAAGAACTATTAGAAAATTGGAATGTTGAGCGCTCCTTTGAAGAGAATGGAGTGCTCCGGGCTTCTAAAGGCTAGTTGGAACCCGGAGCATCAACATTCCAATGTTTGTTCACAGCAACAGCAGTGAACAAAGGCCTCATGGAGCCCAAATGGATTTCAACCACCCATGGCACTGTGAGGTCTTTGTTTTACAAATTAGAACATCCTGCCCTTTAGGGGTGGAATGTTTAAATAGACTTAGAGTCCTCCATTGCGGACTCCACCAATCATTAAAGGCGGCTCCCTTGGTAAAGGCCTGAGCCAACGGCTCAGGCCTTTCACTCTGGAGCGGGCCTTTCACAGCCCGCTCCAAGGCTATATATAGCATGAGGCAGACGAGCTAGAAGGCTGTTAGAACATTCTGCCTATTAATGGCAGAATGTTCTAAATTAAAAAGGGAGAAACAGAAAGATAAATATTTTAATGTTGAAACAGAAGACTTATACCAGCCATTTTTAACACTGAGCTACTTCATTGTCTCCAATAGAGCCTCCAACATTTCAATGTTCTAATTGTGATTAGAACATTGGAACGTTGGAGGCTCCATTGAAAACAATGGAGTAGCTCCGGGGTTATAAATGCTGGTATAAGCCCGGAGCTCCAACATTCCAAGGTTTCTTTGTGGCTGTAAACAAAGGCTTCAGGGAGCCTGAGGGGATTTCAATCCCTTTGCGCTCCCTGAAACCTTTTTTTAATGTGTTAGAACATTCTGCCCTCTAGTGGCAGAATGTTCTAATAGCCTTATAGCCCTTCGTAGCAGGGATATACAGGCTATGAAAGTCCTGCTGCCTTGTTAAAGTCCCTCGCTTTCGGCTCGGGCCTTTAACGCAGCAGCGGGCCTTTAACAGCAAGTTTAGCCTGCTACTTCGGTCAATAAGGCTATATTAGAAAATTGGAATGTTGAGAGCTCCTTTGAAAATAATGGAGTAGTTCTGGGCTGATATAAGCCAGAAGCTCAAACATTCCAATATTTGTAGTCACATTTCTCCCTTTTTGAATTAGAACATTCTACACACAGTGGGTGGGATGTACTAATAGCCTACACCGGTTGTTAAAGTCCCTCTCCCTCGTTAAAGACCCTTTTCTGCTGCTCAGGCCTATAACTCAGGTTTAGGGCCTTTAACAACCAGTATAGCCCTCAGCAACTGGCTTTAAGATTACAATATGAATGTTGCCAATTTCATATTTGCCATTTTCTAACTTGGGAATGTAGCAGTTCTCTATTTTTATAGAGTGTAACATTGGCCAACTGCTAATAAGTATCAGTGTAATTCCCAATAATGATTTATATTCTTTGCCAATGGACTGAAGAATTGTTTCCAGGAAGAAATGTCTTCTGTTTCTATGAAAATGTGCACATGGGTCTCTCCTCAGCATTTTCGTCAATTCAAACATATGAGGTAAGTTTGCAAACATGAAATACTGGTTCAGCATATTATTATATTTGCTCTCATATGAAAAATGGGATCTTAAGAAAGCACAGCTTAGTATCCAGGCTGATAAAAAATGGAAAAGCCAACTAAGAAATGATATGACCTTTTATTAGTAGCAAATTACATTTGTATTTGCCTGACATTAACTTTAATTTTGTGCTGTTTTTGACATACAGAATATATTGTGAATGTGGTGAATATGTCATCATAGATCTGTAAAAATATGCTCTTCTAAAATTTCTCATTCAGAATAATAGAACAAATTACTCTGTAGGAAAAGAATAGTATAGTACAGTCGTTTATTATGCTACATCCTATAATGAAAATTTAAGTTTGGCAAATTTCTCTCGATACATTAAGCTGGTGGGTTATTGTTACGTGTAGATGTGACAATTACATTAGAGAATGCCAAAATGTAAAAAAATGCTAAATGGTTTAGACCCCACAGAGGACTGATCTGAGATGTACAATTTGTTATCTTAAAAAAAATGTTTTAACATATTTTAATGTATATACTTTTATAACATGCACTCCTACACCACGGGGTATCCTAGTGCCGGAGTGTGACAGATTATCAGGACTGCAGAGACAAGAGCAATCATACATCATTGATGTAAACCAAGCAGAAGCCATGTAGTCAGTGGTATGTTTCATCACAAGGGAAAGTGAGGCAGATCCAGAATGTAGTGACTGATGGGCAGGTACATGCTATTGATAACAAAACTCTATGATCAATCCGAAAGTCATCCATCATGTCCATCCATTGTAAAAACCGCACTTTATGCTCTAGCACCTTATACAAGCTTATATTCCCCTGAATGAGTTCGCAACTAAGTCTATCTACCGGGTGTGCACAGCGGGTTCTACGCTTTGATTTTCCTGTGAGTTGCCCATTGGGTTGGACTGTTATGATTGTACTTCTCAACAGTTTTTATTGAAATTACTATGATCTTACCAATCAACTTTTAGAAATTCCTGTTGTACAGTTTTTTGATAACTGTTTTATCTGCTGCGGTGCAATAATGTACTCATATGTTCCGGGCGAGCACATTCTTTGGACTATCTTTGTATCGCTTGTTGATTTTCATCCTTTTAGTTCTTTGTAAAATGTTGCTTGATGCTTTTATGATACCAGTTATCGAAATAAAGCAAATGATGACATATCTCAATCACCAGTGGAGACAGTAAAGGTGGAATTCACGAGGCCAAACTAAAGGGGATTTCCGTAATCAATAGTATGTATTAGATAAATATAAAACTCGGTGTTAGGCTTAATACTTTGTTTGAGGAGACTGAAAACATCACATATACACTTATGATTGGGTATCTGTTGATAACAACCATATTTAGCTGTACCTACCTTCATTTCAGAACTTCTTCATTTGCAGCCTATACCTCCAATGTCGATGTAAGTCTTCATTCTGAACCTCAGTCTTAACTACAATAACATTCGCAGAAACACCCTTGCACCTCGGGTGTGCTTCTTGGAGTCCAGGTGGGAAAGCAGTGACATTTTTGACACACCTTGCACAACCAAATACCTATATAAAAAGATGGTAAGGTGTGCATTTGTATTTTTTGTGGGTGGAGGAGTGTTGTCTGATTTACCTGGATCTGCTATGGAATTTTGAAGAAAAATGTTTCTCAAGAAATTAAAGTAAATCTCAAACCAAATCAAAACTGCTTATTTTGGACAAAATATCCATAAAACACAAGATCATGGTAACGTGGAATATTACAATAAATGCAATTATGAAAATACACACTTTTAAAATTTCATGAAGAATGAATGTTGAAAATTCATGTTTTTTTGCGTTTCCTTTAAACTATAGATTCTTGTTAAAGGATTGCTCCCATGACTGTATAAATGATGGTAGTGAAAGTATGCCCCACCAAAATTTGATGTAAAGTGCTTTTGCAGATGGGTGTTCTATGTTGTCTAATTAATGCCCAAATACCTTCGCAGTTTTAAGCATCAAACAGTGCTAATAATCATGCTCCTCCGGGGTTTCTCTCCAGGACTGAGTTCCATCCAGTATTTCAATTTTCAAATGTATGCAGATCTTGACTTGATTGTTTTTGGTGCTACTTACAATTTTCCCACAGCCAAGGTAGATCACGAGCTGGCTTTCTTCTGTCTTGCTGTAGCAGCACAACTTCCAGAACCTCCCTATGGAATTGTAATTTGAGTGTGCTCCAGATTTTGGCCCAATGCAGAAGTGGCTTTAGGGTTGCCAGGGCTCCTAGGTCCAAACATTGGGAAACATGTACAGTGCTTTTTGGCAATTTTAGCATTTTTTCTAAAAAAGCGATTTTGACAAACTGTCACTGTGGAGATGCTTGTACATCCCCAACGTTCTGCTCAACAAAGGGCAGCATTTATCCATCATCTTTATATACTTTGACGCGGGTGAGACTGAATGTCCAAACTCTTTGTGAAGCCTGTAGTATCACCCATGTTTTAGGGCTAGTGCCATAATGCTCTTGGAGTTTTGCCTTGACCACTTCCAATACAACTTAATGTTATTCCCAGATAATCGAAGTCTGCTAATACGTTTAAGACAGCGGCATCCAGCTTCATGGATACATTTGCAAACCTGTAGAGTCTGAATACCATGCATTTGGTCTTATCAATGTTAACCACCAATCACTTGAAGCCTAAATTCTTTGCAAACATATTTAGAAAAAGCTGTAGGCCTATTTATGTGTGGAGAATACAGATTAATGGACTCCAAATCTGCTAATTTGAATTCTCTATGTCGACTGGGGTTTTATCCAGTACTGATGCCTTCCCCCCTATTTTGGCTCTGAATGGCTCTCGTAGTCTCCTAAATCGTAAATATATTCTCTAGTTTGCATTGAACAAACTGTAAAGAGGAGAGAGCGAGGCTGATTCTGGTTCCCTTGAAGCCATTGAGCTTTCAGTATATAGCTCAATGAATACACATACCTTATTTTTTCTGTTTTTTTCTGACTGGACCACGTGGGTTAACCCCTTTTGCAACTAAAGACCAAAGTAGGAGTGTGGTATTTGTCCGTGACACCCCTAAAAGGTCTGACTATAATTTGTGTTACGAGGCTAGTTGCCTTTCATGTTAGAACACTCTATATAGGGGTATATTCACAAGAATGTTTGATAACTACCGCAAGAGTAGCGTAATGCAAATTTCAACATTGCAGCATATCGCGGGAAAATAACCCTGTGTCAATGTGGAATTCACAACAAGGCGGTAGCATGCGATAGGCACCAGATAACGCTGCAATTGTCTGCATGAACATCAACGCAATGCCGCTAAAATGCGATACACAAACGCAAAAAAACATGCAATGAGACCAACCGCAGCATAAAAAGTAGCGAAAACCAGCCACAGGCCTGCAAATCCCACGCGTCGGGTGGGACAATGCACCATAAAAAACACAAAGAAAATACACCAGAAACAAGCCAAGGCACGTAGCAACAGGGATGCACCCTCATCCAGCTCAGAGGCCAACTCAATCCCCACAACCCCCACAGACCACCAGCATGGGACAAAGGGGTCGGGGAATGCCAAGGAGAAGAGGGAGAGGAAGACGGGGTGCAGACCACAGGAAAACAAGACCAGTGTCACAGAGGTGACACAGCACTACCAGCAACTGACCCACTATCAGACCACCTAGATTACAGTCGGAGTACCAAGGAGGCCAATCCAGGAGGCCAATAGGCACCGGCATTACAACCCACTGCATGACAACCCACTGCCTACAGGGAGGCAGCAACGGGGACAGGAGGTGGCAGTCCAGCGCCACCGGCAGAGCTGGAGGAAACTCAGGCCACAGTCATCAGTGTGGAGATGGAGTAAGGAATAGGGAGTACGGACACAGCTCGAGAGGACCTAACACAACATCAACAGGGAGTGCAACGAACAGGGACTGGGGCTGATGGAGCAATGATTCGCATATGAAGCGACTTGCTTGTATTCATGAACCTCGAATAATGTTAATAAAGTAACCAACATGTTTGTTTTACTAATTTTGCACAATTTACATCAAAATCTGGTGTCCGAGAGAAGCTTGCTTATGTGTTTACTAAACCATAATATGCTTGCATCTAAAATGGCTGCTGCTACGCGAGGGTTTCTACTGCGCATGCGTCTGTCATACTCACGTGACATGACGTATTCTTTGCTTTGGAGGGAATCTGTCCCTTCTGCGTACTAGGGCTAATATGGCTGCTCTATGTTCTCACATGCGAGAAGCTTGCACTGCTGCTTTTGCTAAGCTGTTCGTTCTGCCTAATCCTAATGCCATGGTTACATATAAAATAATGGGTATAGAATAGAAATACATGGTATACAGCGTAACATTTATTCTGAGTTCTAAAACTGTTTCTTTTCCATTTCATGTTACACTTTGAAAACTGGCCTGGCTTGTACCGCTGTACTCCTTCTTTGTTGAAACTGAGGCTGCGCGAAAGTCTCAAGTCTTTGGAACAATGACCTTTGGACTATAGCCAAGGAGCTGACTGACTAGAAGATGCTCCTGGGAACGTGCACTTGTGAACTCAGAATTATACAATGTTATAACAATGTATTGGTCAGTGGAACATCCATTGTTGGGTGGAATAAAATTTCATGAGAACTTGAATTTGATGGGCGGGAACGTAAATTTGCATATGAGACGGCATAAGTCTAAAATTTGGTATGGTGTGACGACCTCTCCTCCTCTTTTGTCCAATCGAAATTGGGGATCCTTATACTTGCAACATTGGGGGGGCGGTACACTGACCTGAAAAACAGTATAACTAGGGTAAGCTTAGTTAGTTAATTTGTCTGACTTGTCTGAATAGCTGACCTGTCACTGACCCAATGCACTCAATAGGTGACTAAAGCAGAGGGCTGCGGAGCAATCTGTTAGAAGATTTGCTTACCCAATCGGGGTTCTGGGAAGCTGAGGTGCTGACGAAGCACTTTGTCAGTGAAATCGATAACCTAATCGGGGTTCTGGCTATTAGCTGCAGAGAGGGAGGAGCGCAGGCGTTGCAACTGAACTGCAGGTGTTGGTCTTTACCTTTGGTGGTCCTGTCCTGATCCAAATCTGGTTTATCCTGTCCTGATTCTAATCTGCACCTGCTGGCCTACTGGCAACTGCTACCTTTGGGGTTTTCTTTCCTTAACGGACCCGTGGCCAGGGTTGGTCTTCACACCATTTTAGGTAAATATAACTCTGTGTGGGTTCGTCATTGCATGTTGTTTTTTCCTCCCTTTAAACTAGTTTTCGTTAATATTTGATTGCATATGTTGCCTTTTTTCTTACCCTTCCCGGTAGTAGATGATCAATTTTGTTCTCTGATTTAATAGAATGTTCCACTTTTCTTACCCTCCTTATAGTTGAATGCTAAACATTCTCCATGATTGCGTAATAGGTTCCTTTTTCTCACCCTCCCTTTAAGCATGCTTAAGTTTGGTTATTCGATGCAATAGTGCGTTCCATTTTCTTACCTTCCCTATAGCTATATGGTAAAACTGTACTTTCGTGATTGTATGTTATGTTCCCTCTTCTTACCCACCCTTTGAAAAGTGCTTAAAGCTATATTATTAGAGTGTTCCTTTTCTTTACCCACCCTTAGGGAATTTGTGTAACTGTTTTGATAAAATAGCATGTTCCTTGTTTTACATTCCCTTTGAGAATTACTAAATGATTGGCATAATATATATTTTGCATAGTTATACATTATTTCTAATACTCTTTATTGACAGTCTTATTGTTTTCAATCTTTGGATTATGACCATTTATGAAATTTAGATAAAGAGTTTAAAACTTTCCTAAGTCTGTGGTTATTATATAAGTGCAAATGTTTATTTTACTTTTTATGCTAACACCCTGATCCAATAGGTTATAGGTACCAGTGACAAGAATTGGTAAGTCAATGGTATAGGACCTAGTAGAATAAAATATCTGATAGTAGAGCGAAGGTTACTTAACCAAATTATTTGTGTAATTGATTATGGGCCCAGGTGATTATGGTAAATTTATAGTCGGGTGACCTGAGCACTCTATCAGGGGGTCGGAGGAGATGGGCACAATGGCATACATGCACAACGAGGCGTAGCACACTGCACACCCACAAACACTCAGGATCATGTCCCAGATCCCCATGGCACACTGCAGTACACACACATAGCACGAACAGCACACCCACTTTGAAGACAATGTGGAACAACGTGCATAGCCGACACTGCCAAAGGACACAACTGGCTCCGCACATGCACAGAAACATGCCCACTACATCTGACAGAGCCGGAAACTGTGAAATGGACATGTACGCGTACGACCTCACATCCGTTAAGTAGACCAAATGTACACTGTCCTGCAGGAGAATCCTGCACCCCCCAAACAGTCACAATGTACCTTGCCATACATTCTGCATGCAAAACAGCACAATGCACCAACATATATGTCAACACAAAGTCAAAACGCACCACCCCTTCCCATCGCAGAGGGGCACACAATACCTTCAGCAGAGCACAGAATGCCGGAGAGGACCACCACACTGTTGACACCGATGCCCTACAATAGCCCAAGGATATCTCACGCAACCCTCCATCAGGACCCAGCCAGCCAAGCTACAGTGCTGTGGATGTAGGATTTTGACTGCAGAGTCTGGGGTGCACACAGAATTGAACATGATTAGTACACGCAATTTAGGGCAGATTTTACATGCTGCAATTTAACGGGGCGAACTCCATCATCAGGGGCAATTCCTGCCAATATTGAAATTCCATTTCTGTTTTTTAGAATTTTGCCCCAAAACAGAGTAATAGCTCTGCAGAGAATTACTATGTTTAACCTACATTAATCTGCTTCTTGGAAAAAAAACCTTACCATTTAAGTTAATTTCAGCACAGTAGCAAGAGGTAACAGTTTCAACCGGGTTTACCTCTGTGGAACCAGATATTTTATCCTGGATCAAACTTTCACAATAGTAACACAATCCCTTCAACAGTCAAGATCAGACTATGGGAATTAAATACTTATAGGAATTTCCAAATCTGCACCTAGCTTCCCTCTACGCATTCTTCCAAGCAGGTGCCTAGCTTGCCAGGGCCACAAGAAAATGTAACTACATCTCACCTAGCTGGGTCTCTCTTAAGTGGCTTCTCATATAAGTGAGGGTTGATTTTAAATTTAATGCATTACACAAAACTCCATGGCCCTGGGAATCCTAACAATCTTGCCCAGGACATCACCATTTCTCGATCTGCCAGATAACGCCTTCTTCTTAGCAGCAATGAACTTTCCTTGAATTTTATCATGTAAGAAGACAAAAATCTCGAACTGGTACTTTATTTGGCAATGTTTTGATCCTGTTGTGTTCTATTCACCCTGCATATTCTATTCACACTAGGTGTATGTTTTCTACTAATAAATTATACATTTTACTGTATTGGATCATTATACATTGTATTATAGCTTGCTATATTTTTTTACTGGTTGTTTGGAACTGTTCCTATAGTATCTAACAAATGGCCCACCTCCTGGGTCTTTTTCAAGCAATTCAAAACTGATAACACATAAAAAGAAAAATCTCAGTAAAGTATAATAATTGTTTCAGAGGCTTTCCCTGTGCCTGTCCCTGCAGCCAATTCAAATTATTTGTACCTGCTGTCGGTGTAGTAATGCTAGATGAATCTAGTCAGTTAGTCTTTCCATCCACCACAATCCTATTTTACGTATACAGTATGTGAATTAGGTGCAGCACGCTGGAAGCACAACACTAAGGTTGAGCAGAATGATGGGTTAGTGAGATAAAGATGGGTGTGGAAGCAAAGGAGTTGGTTGACTGGGCAATACATTAACACAGCTTGCTTCCCTGTTTTCTACTGCATGACATAGTTATGACACAAACTTTCGGTGTCTGAGCGGTTTTGGGAGGTTTTTCTCCTTCCATCCTGTCAGCTTGTAATTCTCTGCATCCATTCACTGAAGTACCATCTGGCTTCTTCGAAATGTTGAAATGCACGAATTTATCATTGAAGCATTCCCTCTACTCACATAAATGAGAGAAAGGCTTTGGGGGCTCACTCATGCATCTATATGTCATTGCAGTTCAGCAAACGTCTCTATGTCACCTCAAGACAGCTAGAACAAATGTTCTTTTTAGGAATGGAGAGCATCCATGCACATTCACTTCAGGTGCTGTAAAACAGATTAACTCCTCCATGTTTCTTCTTAAACTGACTCCAGCAATTTATCTGACAGTTTTTTTGCAAACGTTCTTTACATCAGTTGAAACACTGGAAATAGAAATGAGACACGTGTGCCTGGTTCGGTCTATCTATCACTAAACATTTACTGCCGCCACAGCAAAGCATTTTGAATCCACTGGGCTAGTAAATTCCTATCTAAATCACATATTCAGATTACTAATACCTCAGCATAGACTGTCACACACAATATCTCTAATATCTTTCATTTGTCAAGACGAGCTGATTATTAAGACACATACAGGAATATTTCAATTACTAGTTAGTGAAATCACATTTTAAAATACACAATATGTATTAACAGGCCTGAAAACAGACTACTCATGCCAGAATATTGATACACAGGTAGGTATTCTATGTGTACTTGTTTTGTGTCGTAAAGTTTCTGGTGCTATATAAATACGATGAAAATATTCACTCATGGAGAAATAACAGGTAACTTCGATATTGACGTCACATACTACCATGAAACTAGGATTAGAAAATAAGTAATGTATTTTTCTGACCCTACATAGTCTTCAGCTTGATATTGGCTTTCTCTGTACTGTATTTATGACAGCCATTTGTTTAATGCATTCTCTATGGCTTTCTCTTGTCGAGCTCTTCAGCTGGAATGTTTTTTGTTTTAAGCAACTACCACCACTTCAGTGCAAACCATTTTCTATTGTCACTCTTGCACTCCCACTTCAGTTTTCATAAGCAGAACCTTTACTTGTAGATTGCATTAATAGCTTATGGTCCTCTTTTCTGCCAAAAAAACATTTTGCATGTGTTTATGAGCAAACCAGAATATATGGTGTAGCCTTGGTCTTCTCAGTCGAACTTCATGAGTTGAGTAGAGCGGATATTCGATTCTTTTTTTTTTAGTTCGAGTGTAATTAACATAGTTAATCAGCAAAACAGTGAGAAAGTAGGGGAAATAATTATATAGTGAGAACATTATCTACAGATATGAAGAATTGTAACTACATTTGAAATTAAAAATTGCGCTTGAAATATAATCATAAAGAATATTGTGTGAGAGGGAATGGAAGGGGGAGAGGGAAAAAGTAATGCATATATATTGATCTGTCATTCATATAATAATTCATTATAAAAGCTGGTAGAGATTTCATGGTTATAAATTGGAGTAAAAAAACATATAGTTAAAGTTAGAAAGATAATGTGCAATTGAATTAAGGAGATTTCTGATTCTCATCAGGTTTGAAGATATTCCTACTGGCAAGTAAACTGGATTTAGATAAAAACGATTGAAATAAAAACAATATCGATAAAAAGGATTTATGTAAATTAATTCAATAAAAAGTAATTTCAATAAAAACGTAGTAATTGGAAGCCAAAGTAAATCTGTTTTGACAGCTAAGGATATTGGTGTAACAGTTAGGGCCTCATTAGGATGGCGGGCGGGCTTTGGCTACCCGCCACCCTATCGGAAAATGGGACTGCCCACCTTAAGGGTGGGGGTCCTGGGGGTGCCATTAGGATGTTCCCGCCACAGTGGCGGGCACATCCTGTATTCTCAGCATTGTGGCCCGCCACAATGCTGACAATACATCACAGCATTTTCATTTGCAAAGCGGCAGGCACCGCAAGGTGCCTGCCGCTTTGGAAATTAAAATGAAGGGGGGTACCACAGGTACCCCCCGTGTGCAACCCCCCCCATTCACCTTCACTCTGGGGGCCCGCAGGGGGCCCCGAGAGTGAAGACCGCGCCACAGAAAGGCATTGCAATCTTGCCATCGTAATATGGCTGGCGGTGTCTAATAGACATATTAAACATTAAACAAAGTGGCGGGCAGTGTTTTCTTCCACCGTGGTCCCCCCCGCCATACTAATATGGTGGGGGGAAATACAGGGAAGGATGGCGGGTGGATTGCCCCCTTCCAGGCTGGCAGTGCCTACCGCCAGCCTGGCGGGGGCAATCCGCCTGCCATCCTAATGGAACCCCTGGTATCAAGTCTTTGGTTGAAGTATATAGCGTGCTACCAGGATTTAAAAGTAACATCTTGTGCATTTTTCCAGTTAGAAGAAGCTAAATGAAAGGCAACAGCTAATACCTGGTCCACCAATTTATGACCTTGAGTAAGCTGAGACCAGGCTCGAGCAACGCTACCTAGAAAAACAGTTGAAAACAAAAATGGTATGTTGATTTTAAAAATCGTATTAATATGATTCCATACTGTTTTCCAAAACAAACGAACAGTAGGATATTCAAAGAGCATATGTTTTAAATCAGTGTGCGGGAAGATGCAGGACCAAGAAGATGGGTTTGAGTCTGCAGAGAATTGGTGTAGAGTAACATGAGTGAGCATTAAACAGTGGTAAATGAAAAAAAGGATTGTAGGCAGCTCTGGTAGATTTATGAAACATAGTCCAAAATTTGTCGCATAAACTAATGATGTAGCGGAAGCATTGTTTTTTTTTTTGTCAGCTTACTTATCTACATCAACCACTATACGATAATCAGAAGAGTTTCTCTAATGACGGGCCCATAAGTCATTATCACACAGTTAGCAGTATCAAAGGTTCTCCGATGAATCATTGGTATAGCTAAAAGGGAACCAAATAATGAAAGACGGAATGCTATTTCTCCACGAGGACCTATAATGAAGAAATATGCTAAACATTTGTCATTGTAAACATATCCAAATAACTCAGTAATAAAGAGAAACACTATTCTTTTCTATTAGTTTTCTTGTGATTTCATAATATGAATGGTCAATCACAAATACAGTACAATTAGGTTAATAGATTACAAAGTAGATTCACCATAATCACCGCAAATCATTCATATATATCAGAAAATCAGGTATAGAGGAGGGAGAGAGAGAAAAAAACATTGATGAAACATCATTTCATTTACGAGATGAAATACTAATGCACAACGTCCAATTTAGTCTGAAAAGCTAACCCCACAGCCGTTAGGGTATAGCGAAGGAAGCACCACCAGCCGATGATGTGCAAAGTCTCTAGGAAAGTCTCTTAAGAACAGTATGGTTTGCCAGCCAGAGATTCAGGAATCAGCACGGCATACAGCAACAAGAACGCAGGACAGGTCACCATTCATGTGAACGAGCCGAGGAACACTTTCCCACAGGAATCTTTATAGTAAGCTACTTCCTTTCTTTGGCTAAAATGTTGCTTTCAGCAAGTCTCTCTATTGGTTATTCATAATGGTCCAATCATCTTCTGACAGTGACTTTATCATTAATTTCTAAACACTTGTCGAAATATTGTAACACTTCCAAGGGAGGAAGAGGGAAGAACCTAGATACATTTGTATACTAAATTTAGCAATAGTTATATTCATGTCATCTACAACCCTCACCTAGACAGGAAAGAACTCTAAAGACTTTTTAGAAATAGGCTAAATATCTGTACTTTTGAGGAAGCATATGTATCATCTGAAGGTCAGGAGCATGGAAAGCTCATCACCTAGCAATTCTTGAGGCCTAGAGTAATTTAACAATACAGAGAATCATTTTCTAAAAGCCTACACTACTTTCACGAAGAATTAAAGCAGATTTCTTTGTCGTTTATTTGTCTGCAGTTAGGAACACAGAATAACATTCAGATAGCATTATTCTCATCATGTTTGACTGAGAAAACAAACTATTGTGCTTTGTGAACATTTTCATGTGTTGTACATTCCTATTAAATATTAGTAAAAAAACACATATTTTATTAATATAGCATGTGTTGGGTGGATTATTTTTAAAAATCGTGCTCCATCAATCCCCCACCTGATGGAATTTCAAACCATCACAACAACCCTTATCAGATTACTATCTGATAAAACATTTTTTTAGAATGTAGTGTTCATTGTTTGCATATGTTTTATCCTAACACCCTCTAAATCTTTCATCACACTATAATAAACTCCTTTTCAATCCTCCATTTCTATTTCTTCTCTCTTCCTCTTCCTCGATTTCGTTTTGCATCTTTTGTTTTATTCTTGCAATCAATCAATCAATCAAGGAATTTGTAGAGCGCACTACATACCCGTGAGGGTCTCAAGGCCCTGGGGAAGGGAGGGGGACGCCAATACTGATCGAAGAGCTAGGTCTTGAGAAGTCTTTTGAAGGTCAGCAGGTCTTGGGTTTGTCGAAGGTTGGTGGGGAGGGTATTCCAGGTCTTGGTGGCGAGGTGGGAGAAGGATCTGCCACCGGCGGTCGTTTTCTGGATGCGTGGTACCGTGGCGAGGGCGTGGCTGGCTGAGCGGAGGCTGCAGGTGGGGGTGTAGAAGCTGAGTCGTTTGTTGAGGTATGCTGGTGTAGGGCTTTGTGTGCGTGGATGAGGAGTTTGAAGGTTATCCTCTTGTTGATGGGGAGCCAGTGTAAGTTTCTCAGGTGGGGGGTGATGTGGCTGTGTCGGGGGATGTCGAGGACCAGTCGTGCCGAGGCATTCTGGATGCGTTGCAGCCGTCTCCGGAGCTTGGTTGTTGTTCCTGTATAGAGGGCGATTCCGTAGCCCAGCCTGCTGGTGACAAGGGCCTGGGTGATGGTTTTTCTCGTTTCAGAGGGGATCCACTTGAAGATCCTGCGGAGCATTCGGAGGGTGTTGAAGCAGGAATGCGGAAACGGCGTTGACCTGCTTGGCCATGAAGAGGGTGGAGTCGAGGATGACTCCCAGGTTGCGTGCATTGTTAATGGGTGCTGGGGCTGTTCCCAGCGAGGTGGGACACCAGGAGTTGTCTCCAGGCACAGTTCAATTTCGGCTTGCCCTCCTTGTATATAACCACGATAGAGGCAATCCTCTGATCATAGGGCAATATCCCAGTCTCCTGGGCCTCCACAAATATGTTCCGCAGGTAAAACGCCATCTTATCTGGCCGTAACTTGTAAAGCTCAATCGGGAGCCCATTAGGTCCCAACGCCTTACCCGCCTTCAATAAGCGCACCGCCAGGGCCACCTCATCGGCCGTCAAGGCGGCTTCCATGAGATCTTGGTCCTCACTCGACAAGCACGGCAACTGTAAGTCCCGCAGAAGCAGGTGAGAATCTTCCTCCGGCAGATCCGATACCGATGTGTACACCTTTTGAAAATAATCGGCAAAACTGTCCACTAAACTCTGTGGGTCCATGAGTCGCATGCCCTCCGTAGTCACAATTTCTGGGACGACCCGATCTGCCCTATCTTTCTTATCCAACCAGGCAATAAGTTTCCCTGCTTTGTCTCCAACATCATACAACCTACCCTGCTGCTCTCTACTCAGGGCTCTGGCAGTATCCGTGACCAGTGATCTATACTCGAGCTGCTTAAGCTTCAGAACATGCAGTTTAGACCGAGTCACCTCTTCTTCCAGCACCACCTCAAGGCGCCCTATCTCAACCTCTGCTTCAACTACGTCTTTGTTCCTATCCCTTTTTCCCCCACTATTAGTGAGAGAGCCTGACCTCTGATAACCGTCTTGAAGGCTTCCCAAAGTGAAACCAAGGAGGTAACCGACCCCTCATTCTCCCAAAAATAATGATCCAAAGCTTTGATCAGTGCGTTCCGGATCTTAGGGTTGCGCATATGCCATGGATTAATGGGGGCCACTCTACCTCCCGACCCCAAGTTAAGGCAAAATCAAAACCAGAGCGGAGAGTGGTCCGATATGCCCCTAGCGAGGTGTGTCGCTTCTGCAATGTAGGTTGCCTGGGCCGCTGGCACCAGGCAATAGTCCAAGCGGGAAAGGCTACCATGGGCACCAGAATGAAAGGTGTACTGTTTTTGGTCCGGGTGAAGCAATCTCCTACCGTCCACCAACCCCATAGCTTCTAGAAAATCAGGCAACCACCTCCGAGCTCGCCCCGCATCTCTTGGAGGATATCTATCCATGACTCCAGATACCACTACATTAAAATCTCCTCCCAAAATCGTCAGTCCCTCCGGGAGATCAAGGAGGAGCTTCACCAAATCAAAAAAGGTTGTGACTTGCATACCAGGGGGAACGTAGACCGACAACAATGAGAGGGTGTGCCCCTCCCAACGACCTGTAACCCCAATGTATCTGCCTCTATCATCCTCAATAACTGAATCTATCATCAACGGGAGCGCCTTCCGAATCAGGATTCCCACTCCCCTAGATCCTGAGGTAAATCCACCAACTTATATCCCATTCTATACATCACCGACATGTGTTCCCAACTAAATGCGTTTCCTGGAGTACAACCACATCAGGAGCATGACGTTTGAGGTACTGAAGCACCACACTGAGCTTGAGTTTGTCCCCTAGCCCTTTAACATTCCAGCTCAAAACCCTTAGTTCCCTACCCCCATCATCACAAATGAAAAGGAAGTGGTCATCCTCCGCACCCTGCAACTCAAACATGCTAATTTTCAATAGAATGCCCGAGGCTCGATGCCCTTGCTAAAAATAACAAAAAACACAACAAACGAAACAAAAGAACAACCAAACCCCCCCCACGCAAAACCTCCCTCCACCCTGCACCCCTTCTCACGGCTTTCACTCGTCCCCAACTTGCAGTGTGCCTGTCGCCCTATAACTTAACTGATCTAACTAACTAAAAGATAGACCCCTGGAGGAGGATGACCCTTCGAATCACCGCATGTCCCCAAGGATGTTACAGTTCCCGAAATCAGTCTTTGACCCACCCCAGCCCCGCCCAACGCTGCCAACATCAGTCAAGGCACTGATCATTCTTGTTCTTGCGAGCCCTCTTCGCCATCTTTACTGCGTCGTCGCGGCTCCTCTCTAGAGGGAAGACTCTCCAACCAGTTCAAAGCAATTTCAGGATTATCAAAAAAGTATGCCCGGTCGTCATGTTCCACTCGCAACTTGACCGGGTACAACATAGCGTATTTTAGGCCTTTGTCTCAAAGTCTTCTTTTGACACCCATGAAGTTTTTTCTCTGTCTCTGAACCGCCTGTGTAAAGACCGGGAAAAAACTAAGAGAGGAGTTCTCGTACTTCAGGGGGCCCCCAGTCCTGGAGGCCTGCAGGATAGCATCTCTGTCCCTAAAGTTGAGCACCCTTGCAGTCATCGGCCAAGGCGGAGCCCCAGGTTTTGGCCTTCCGCCCGGAACCCTGTGCGCTCTTTCTACTGTGAAGAAACGTCCCAAGCCTTTCGGTTTCAGGTGGTTAAGTATAATGTCCTTCACAAAAAGGTCTGCAGCTTGACCTTCGGCCTTTTCCGGTACACCGATAATGCATACATTGTTTCGGCGGGCCCTTCCTTCGTACTCGTCCAACTTGCGGCATGTGGCCTCTCCCGAAGCCTTTAGATTCCGAACCTCCTGTTGCAGTTGCGTCACATCCTAAGTGAGATTCGTCGCTTTGATGCCAAGTGATTTTACTTTTTCGCTGGTTTTGGTGAGGTCCGTTCGGATCAGATTGACCTCAATAGTGACCGTGCCCAACTTCTGGTCTAAATACTCCATCTTCTGACTGAGTGAGGACCTCACCCCTTCGATGGCGGCCATCATGTCCTGTAGTGTAGGCTCGGGCGAAGCCATCGAGGTTTCTTCACTGCCTCCCTGCGTCTTCCCAGGCCCGGAAGGCGACTCTTTAGACTGCGTATATCGATTCATCTTATTGACTTGAGTGCATCTGACACCTCTGGTAGTTTTAGGCGGTTGTTTGTCTGCGTCAGATCTCGACGCCATTTTCAGGAGAGCAGGCAAAGCACTACCAACAAGGTGCGATGAATACAGTGAAAGAGCTGGCCCTCTCACCCACCGTGGACGGCCGGTCTCGACGAATATCCACTTTCGTGATGGTGCACACTTCCAGTCCCTTACTCAGTGTCCGGGCCTCAGGATAGTCACCAAGCAAATTCGGGAGAAACCTGGCCCAAGATGGAGATGGGCCGCCGACTTCCGGTTTCAGGCCTGTTGTTGACAAACTCCGGCCAGGGTCTAACGCCAACTCGGCACCCCGGTTCCCGGGGCGAGTAGGCCACAATCTTCTTGGCGCTGTATCTACGGTTACCGGAGGCTCATCAAGACGCTGATTTTAGTATTCAGCGCACTTTCAGTTCCGCAGCAGTAATCCACCATCGGGTAACAGGAAAAATAACAGGATATGCCCGGGGCCAGCGGGGGTCTCGGGAGCCCTAAGCTCACGTGGCCATCTTGAACGTGCCCGTAGCTCCTCCCATCTGTATCTTGTTTTTAATTACACAGCAAATAGCCGCCTTTTGACTCGGGTTGGCGGATTTTCCACCCTCCATTATGGCAGACTTACAACCCTCTGACAAGGCAGCTGTTGAAAATTCACCTTATGAAGGATTAACCAGCAGGACACAGGAGGGTTGTCCACCAAAGTTGCAGCATCCGCCATGGGAAGAAATACTTTGGTGGGTTTCGGCCTTAATGTTTTATCACCAAAGTGGCTCCTCCCATGCGGGGTGCAGATACTCTGGTTTAATTTTATTGACCTCAGAAATATGAAAGGCTGAGTGGACCCACCGCGATTTGAACCAGTGGCTATGATGACCCGGCTTCACCATGGCCACTGGGAAGGTCTCGCGAAAAGGAGCTACAAGGTATGTACCACATATCAGCCTGGATTTGGCACAGATTTGGGGTGCTATGACTACCTTTTAATGAAAGCCCACCACTTACTCCCTGCTGTTCTTGCACAGAACTAACTCCACTGGCCCGATACTGGACCAGCCACAGCAGACTGGTCAGGGGTTCTGCACCTATGTGGTTAGTGACAACTAGACTTTAGTGGCCCCAAAGGCAGTGCAGGAGGCATCTACCCCAGCTTAGTGCCCACTAGAGGACACTACACAGGGTGATATCATGGGTGAGCTATCCCTTGCCACCATCCTCATCAGGCTGTTAACTTGAAAGATGTGGCCATCTAAGCATTTTTTTATGCAAGCCAAAGTTTTTTAAAGGTGACTTTGACTTTCTTTTGGAACAAATTTAACCTTAGATGAAGGCAACAGCGGTAGTGTGGACTTTACGTTATTTCGCATTTGTGAAGCGTCTTCTACATTTAGTATTGCGCTGAAGCACTTTCTTAATTGGGGACCTATTTTCAAGGTCCTAGAAATCCATGTATCTGTTGTATATGGTTGTTTATTTGCAGAGTGTTACTAGAAGTTTTTTTAATGTTTTTTGATTTGCATAGGGTTTGTTTTGGTTGTTCAGGCCTGAAGCACGCAGTAACGATATTGGATTGGACAGAATACCTGAATGTTTACTTTCAGTTTCACAATACACAGAGGGTGAAATCCCTGTCCCTTTGCCTCTGCAGGAGGTTTGACACTTGTCAAGCACAGAAGCAGCTGCACACTTTTTCAGCATGTCATTGTGAAGTACTAGTATCGGGGGCATGCAGTAATATACTGATGGTGAACATTACTATAGCGCCTAAATTAAAATTGTAAATTGATACTTGTATAGCGCACTACTCACCCGCAAGGGTCTCAAGGCGCTTGTTCAAATACCACTGTGGAACCCATCCTGGCTTTCCCATGTGAGGCGTCCACTCCTGAGCACCCCCAAGGTGGAGGCCAGGCATCCTTAGCGTTTTGGGGGCCGTTGTGGAGATTAAGCAAGCTATTGCCCAGAGTTGCAGAGTGGAACTTCATGATTGGAATAGGCACTGAGGAGAGAATTATCAGGTCCGTGGAATTTTGAGACCAAGACCTGCCGAGGCGGGGAATTGAACCCTGGTCCCGGGCTGGATCTCTGCATCAGGGTCTGCCGCTCTAATAATTGAGCCACACTTCTCCACAGTGAACATTCTTTGTGAAACTTTGCTCCAGTAGTGTAAATGTTTCCAAAAACACACAAAAATGATGTAATAGTGTCACAAAATTTGCCACATTACGCAGAATAATTTGCCTTTTCTTGCCATATAATTTAGTCATCCTTTCCACATATAATGATTGTCGCCTTTTTGCATATTTCCAGTGGCCCTGCCACCTGCAGTATGGTGGACTGGACATCTGTCTCGATTGTGACAGATTATCCTGTCTGCCAAACTCAAAATAGGGTCCGTTCTCTTTCAATCTACATAGGACACATGAACTCCTTAGATTTCAACAAGTGTTCAAAGTCAAGTTCATAAACCTGTTGCAGCTGTTGAGCCATAACGTTAGTAACCAGATATGGGCAAGCTGGAACGCTGCTGTGACTGTCTGCTAACGGAACAAAATAAGATATTGTTATAAACAAACTGAGCAAAATCAGTATCTCTACCCTCTTATCTTAATCTTCATTAATAAAACATTGTAATACTGTTCCAATATTTTGTTTGTACATTTTATCTAACCATCAGATTGTGGGTGGAAAGTAGAATAGAGCATGAAAAGCTAGAAACAATAGTCACCCGAAGCCTTCCAGACCGTCGAGGTATATTGAGCAGACCCTCCAGGATTTTGCGATTTCATGGGCACTTTTGTAAAAATTGCAGCATTTTTACAAAAGTGCCGATTTCGCGGCAAATGGCGAAATCGCGAAATCCTGGAGGGTCTGTCTAGGGCAAGCCGATTTTGCGAAACAATGGTTCTCATAGCAACCATTTCTGTGTCAATCATCAAAAATTCACCAGCAGTATATGTTGATAATAGATCAACCACACTGTAGACAATTTTCTAATCTTTTGGAATTTAGAATCACCCCAAATTAAGGTATCAATGCTCCAAAATGCAGCACTCAAACCCCTTTTATTCCTTGTTAGTCCTTTTTCATTTGTTCCATGTTTATCACCAATATGATACATTTTCAGAAAGACTGAACCCATATAACAACACCCGTACCAATGTGGTGGAAACTATAGTGGGCATTTTTCCCACACACAAAATAGACTCCAGGAAATACAGGATCAGTACCACCTCTTACTCCCCAACTCCCTGTTATAAGGAAAGTATGTTTACATTCACTGGAACCAACAACATTATTACTATAATCAGTCTTCTGCCATAGTAAGCAACACTTCCCTCTATGAGGCCAATCCAGAGTAATTGCAGCAAAAGTCTCACCCTGTTTGTAATTACCTTCCTTATGTGCCGGTGGTTCTCTAGTTTGTAAGTCTATCTTCTACTATATTAATGAATTCTAGTTCCACACTATACAATTTACAAGTTAGATTATTTCAATGTGCATATACTGTGTCTATCGTTTTAGTAGAATGGAAAAAATTACCCATATACTCTATATTCCTAGCACTATACACTATATTCATATTCTTTCTAATAGGAAATTCTGAAAAACCTATGTCGAAATTCAAATAGTATTATTGAAACATCTCTCTACCATAAAATAAACTGAAAAGTACACTACATGAAATACCTTATGTTAAAGGTAGGTGATGATAAGTCACCCCCTCAGACACAGATGTAGGTAACTGCATGCACACATAACAATCTCTTGCATCGATAGCGTCCACATACTATTATAGGAGCTTAGTAAAAACATTTAGTGAGAAATGATGAATTGATTTTAACCACATGTAAAACACTACCAGTTAATTCTCTGGACCTTCTCTTTTAGCATGAATTGTTACATACTCATTATTATTAGTAACCTTCACTACATTAATAAACATAAAATATGATACTACAAATGTTAATACCAACCATACAATCATTGTTAACGTAACACATGCAAGACAAACATTAAGACATCTTTGCCTAAATATGACTTCATTACATTTGCCAGTCTCAGATTTAGTTCTATCCATTCTAAAAAATCCCCCCCAAAAAATACTAGTCAAAAATTCCAAAACATTTTAATCAAAAATTTGAAACAAAATTAATTTTGATAGATTAGCTTTAGTTTTTGCACCCCACACCAACCTATATTAAGTTTGCTAGATTAGCTTTAGGTTGTACACCCCACACATTTTAAGGCCTTCACCTCTCAGCAGCTCTTCTTCTTCAGTAATTGCTTCAGAACTTTTCACAAAACCTTTCTTTTCATTTATCTTCATAAATCTCCTCTCTCTTTTTCTGCACCCTTTTCAGAAACAACAGTTTACCTAGGGTAGCTTGTATGTGCCATTGCTATTTAAACAAAATTCAAGACATTCTTTTTCCCAATCATTTGAGGTAGTGGACACCACATATGTCCAATCAGGTGCTCTGTATTTCTATGTTGGTACTTGTATTGTCTTTGTTCTTCTCACTTGCTTTTCTTCTTCTGTTTCACTTTGTTCAGATTGGCTAGATATTTTAATCACTCTTTCTGGAACCTGTGTATTCACATAGTATTTTACTCTTGATAGGGACCATGCCATCGTGGTTCTAGGCAAGACTTGCTCACATGCTTCCTCACAAGCACCCAGTCCCCAGGACACAGATCATGCCTTGTTCTTGCTCTGTTCTCATTGCAAGTTCTCCAACCTGGTGAGACACAGAAAGTACCTCATCAAACAATCCTTTGCAATAATCCAGTACCAAATCATCAGTAATGTTTATTAGGTGAATTGCTGGAAATGTCGGCTGTCTCATATCCCTGCCCATCACAGTTTCATGTGGGGACAGGTCTGTTCTTTTGTCAGGGATACTTCTCAAGCTCATCAACACCAATGGCAATGCATCAGGCCATTTCAGTGTTGTGGATGCACAAACCTTAGCCAACCTAGATTTTATTGTGCCATTCATCTGCTCAACAACACCTGATGCATCAGGTCTGTAGGCACAGTGCAACCTCTGTTCAATTTGTAATGATGAAATAATCATCCAAATTATTTCATTGTTAAAATGAGTTCCTCTTTCTGATTCCAAAGAGACTTGGAAACCGAACCTAGGAATTATCCCTCTAAGTAGCAATTTAGCAACTGTTAGGCTGTCATTACATCTTGTTGGATATGCTTCAACCCAATGAGAAAACAGACAAACAATCACAAGAACATATTTCAGTCCCTGGCACGGAGGCATCTTAATGAAGTCAATTTGCATTCTTGTAAATGGACCTGCAGCTTTTTCAATTCGTCCCATACGAACCACTGTTTTTCTCCCTGCATTCTGTTGTTGACATTCTGAACATCTTTGACAGAGACTTTCTGCAATAACCCTGAATTTAGGGTTCAACCATGCTTGGTGAAACAATCTAATAATTGCATCTATACCTATGTGTGTTGGACCATGGTAGACCCTTGCCATCTGTGATAACAGACTATATGGCATTACTGGTCTTCTGTCCGTGTAAATCCACACTTACAGCCAGATTCATCAAAGACCTGTTTTGCGAGTCTTTAATAGCGATTCATAAGGAATCGCTATTACAGACTCGCAAAACGGTATTCATGCAGGAATCGCAAAATACAATGCGATTCCTACACATTCCTTATTTGCGATTAGCAAATTGTTAATCGCAAATAAGGAATAACTCCCCATTCATTCCTATGGGCCAAAAGGCCCATAGGAATGAATGGGGAGTATTCCTTATTTGCGATTAGCAATTTGCTAATCACAAATAAGATAGCGATTTAAAGGGTGCCAGGGGTGTCCAAAGGACACCCTGTAGCACCCCTTGAATGCTAATTTAAACAGGTGTTGCACATGCAAAAGAAAAAAATGCACTAAAGTGCTTTTTACTCTTTTTTCGCAATTTAGCACGAAGACAGACTTCGTGGTAAATTGCGACCAAATATTGCGAATTCGCAATTTCAAATTGGTTGATGAATTGCATTTAAGGAATCTCTATTAGAGATTCCTTAAATCCAATTCCTCGCAAATATGCGATTTCGCTAATAGCGATTTTTGCATTTGGGATGATGAATCCCAAATGCAAAAATTGCACTCGCAAAGGGCCAGATTCCCAGAATCTGGCCCTTTGCGAGTGCAATTTCGCTTGATGAATCGGGCTGTTAATCATCTAATCTGCATGTACATCTTGTTTTGACCAACCCATTTTTCTCTGAATCACTTGCTCCTTCTTGTAATTCTCTCACCCTTTTCCCAAGTTTTAACAGATGAGAACATCAACCTGCATTCTGTTTGGCCAATTTTATAAATTTGTTGGTCCATAATAATCGAATATGTATTCAAAGCACAAAATCATGCAATTATGTCAGCAATCTATCACCCAGTGTGACCTATATTCACAACCAGAACGATGTGCTGACATTTCACCACCTCAATTTGTGCCGGCATTTGTAGTGCCATCAGTAGATCCTTTACACATTCTCCGTTTCTGATTTGTGAACACAAAGAGGTCCAATATCCACGTTGGGACCACAACTGCCCAAAATCATGGACCACCCCAAAGCCATACTGGCTATCAGTGTATATTGTCACTTTCAGCTGTTTTGCGAAGCAACATGCTCCAGTACGAGCTACTAGCTCAGCCACTTGTGCAGAACTCACTCCTTTTAACCATTATGCTTCAATCACATTTGCCACTGTGCAGATTGCATATGCTGCTCGCAAACTTCCTTCTGAATCCCTTAATTATGATTCATCCACAAACACACATCAGACTCAGCCAATGGAGTATCCCTGATATCAGGTCTCGGTTTGGTACACAATTCGGTCACATCCAGACAATCATGATCAACTTCATCCATGACCACTTCACAGTCTGGTGTTGTTAACAATGTAGCTGGATTAAAAGTTGTACATCTTGCTATTGTCACATTCTCAGCTCCTGATATCACCTGCTCATATTTTGTTAACCGACTGCTTGTAAGGTGCTGTGTGCGAGTTCGTGTTAACAAAATCTCAACTAGTAGCAGCAACTGCTTTTAAACATCCCAGTAATGCTGCAGCCACTGGATCCAAATTGGCAGAAAAATATAACATTGGCCTTTGTGTTGTTCTGTTTGTTTGAGTTAGAACTGATAATGCACAACCATCACGTTCATTACAGAACAATTCAAACTCGTTGTCAAAATCTGGCATTCCTAATGCTGGTTCTCGACATTAACTGCCTCGCAACTCCAGAAATGTTTCATGCCTTCCACATCAAGATGTATTGGACCTGTTACATCTTTGGGTGTCATTCTCTGTAATTGCTTGGCAATCAGCGAAAAATTCATAATCCACTGCCTGCAATATTCAATCATTGCCCAAAACATTCAAACTTCTATCAGTGTTAATTCGCATAATAGTATTAATAAGACCATGAGATACTTTTTGAATTCCTTTTTCAATAACATGGTCTAAATAATGAGCTTCTTTCTTACATAATTGCACTATATGCCCGCCAGCTACCGAATTGTTCAGTAGAGCAATTGCATCTGTTACACAGTCTTCTTTCATTTTTGATATCACCAAAAGGTCATCGATACATTGGACCAAAAATGAATCTTTAGGCATTACCAATGACTTTAGATATTGCTTCAGTATCTAAATCTGCGTCCCTTGCTTGCACAACCTTAGACTTAAATTTGTCAGAAGAGGGAATTAGTGCCTTATACATTGCGGAGGCTTTGAGATAACTGGCTAGCAGTGGGAGTATTGAGATTGAATCAGTTGGAGAAGGAACAGGTTGAGGAATATTAGATATGAGATGTATTAAGGATTTATGAAGGAGCTCATATTGTTTCCTAAATGAGGAGAGTAGGGAACATTTACTTTTAAGTTCTGAGAAAGACAGACTTTGACCATTAGCAAAATGTTATACTATTTTTCATCCAAGATTTCTAGTAGATGAAATTATTATTAATTTGAATGTTACGACTATGCCAAATAGACTGTTGAAGAAGGTTGGTAAATAAATGTGGGTAAAGGAATATAGGGATGATAGAATGTGGTGTGAGTGGTTGATGACAGGTGTATGGCTTTGGGAAACAAGAGTTGTAAATGACAGTATTTCTTGAAAATTAAAAGGTGCTATAAGGGATTTTTCCAGCAGAAACATAATGGATTATGGGAAGAGTGGCAATGATTAAGCCAATGAGCTGATTGTTTGCAGGAAAAGGATTGATGATATTGTTTAAAATAAGGGAAGCTGATGCCTCCTTCAGATTTTATTTTCTTTAAAGCTGATAATGATATCCAACATTTCTTACCTTTCCATAAGAAATCGGAGAGTGAAGACTATTTTTTTAAATTATGAATGTGGGATTAGAGTTGGGATCATGGAATTGGTGTAAAAAATGACAGGGGATAACATAAGCTTAATTCAGTCTGGTCTACCCCATCAAGAGAGGAGTAGGGTATTGGATCTTGTACAACTGCATTGTTTAAAAATGTATTTAATAATATGATTGAAATTTAGTTTAAAACTATCTTTGATGGTATTTGTGAACCATAATCCCAAATACCTTATTTTGGAAGGTTTCCATGTGAAATAAACAGATTCAAATTATTGTTTCTTACAGTGGCTATTAAAGGCAGTATTTCCAATTTATCAGTATTGAGCGTATAATCTGATGGGTGAGAACAAAATCAACCTTTTTACATGAAGAGTGGAATGGATTGAGATGGATTGGAACAGTATAGAAGGGTATTGTCTGCATGAACAGATAATTTAAGGTGATTTCGACCCAGATGAAGGCCACAAATGTTGGGATCTTGTTGACATTTTAGTCAGGAATGGAAAGGTTCCAGTGCAATGATGAATAAGGCGATACGGGACAACCTTTACGTACTCCTCTAGACAAGGGAAAATAAACAGATATGATATTAATAAAGATGGCAGCTTTAGGATAGGTATAGAGTAACAAAATTAGACCACACATTTTTTGGGGAAAACCAATCCATTTTAATGCTGCAAATATGAAGTCACATCCGATCCTATTAAACGCTTTCTCAATGTCCAAGGCAATAACGGCCAAAGGTTAACCTAGTGTAGGAGTATTACCAATAATGGTAAAGAAAACACTGGCATTATCAGAAAGTAGTATACCTTTGGCAAAGCTAGATTGTTCTGGACCAATAAGGTCTGGAAGGATAGGGTCAATACACGTGGCAAGTACATTTTACATTAATCTAATAATCCATGTTGACTAAAGATATGGGTTAGTAGTTTTGACAATATTATGGTCTCTATTTTCATTTGGAATTAAACAAATCATCACTTCCTGAAAAGTACCTTGAGAGGCATCTTGTTTAATAAAAAAAAAGAAGAAAAGTAGAAGAAGAATCTTTGCAAAGTGGACATAGAATTCAATAGTAAAGCTATCTCTCTCTAAAGATTTAAAATCAGCATGAGGGGCTTGTGGCGGTATAACATTTTGGACGAAGGAAGATGGCGAGAGAGTTGTATCTGGGGCATATAAATGTTTATAAAAACAAATTCATTCAGAATGCCTTCATCTCTAAGAAGTACATCTTCTTTTCTATTCGTTAAATAATCAATTTTTGAATGCTCTTTTTTCACTTTTAAGTAATTAGCAAGCAGCTTCCCCATCTTATTTTGGCCTCCAGCACTACTTTATAATAAATAAGTAGAGGCAGAATTATTGGTAAGGCGATTGAATTCTAACTAAACATCGATTAGTTACTGTAATGAGACTTCTTTTTTTGAATGAAAGAATGCCTATTCAAGTTTTTTAATGTTCTCCAAAAGAATATTTGATTGGGTTTCCATAAGTTTCTTTTTGTGTGATACATAATTAATGATGAAACCACGAGCTGTAATCCCAAATCATTGGAAAAGAAGAGTCTTTTGTGTTATTTGTAGTGAAAAATGTTTTGATTAAACTCTTCAAATTGCAAAGTATACATTTTTATCTAAAAGTAATGAGTTGTTGAAATGCCATCTATCTGGGTGTGGTGAGAAAAGGATCAAATCAAAATCTGTGAATACAGGGGCATTGTCAGAGATCAGGATGGCATAGTCTCCAAAGGTCATTGAGAGATTTGCTGTTAATTGCAGACTTGAGTTGTGCCTGCATTTTGGTATGAACAAATTTCACTTTAGAACTCCTATCCAGAATAGGATCCACGACCTGATTATATTTACTTCCAAGAATGATATATTCATCACTGTGCTGATTTAATTTGTTAGAGGTAATAACTCAAAAGACATTACCTACAGATACCAGACTATATACATTGAACATAGCAATTGAAATATTATTAAAATGTTGTTAACTATCATCCATATGCCTACTGAATCATGTTCTTGGTTAACAACTGAGATTTGCAATTGTTTATGGCAGAGGATTAGTCCTCTATTATTTTTTCCCAAAGCAAGGGAGTTAAAAATATTGCCAGTCTAACATTTTTTCAATCTGTTGGCTTCTACTTCAGAGAAATGTGATTCTTGAATGAGGGCAATATCAGTTTTGAGTTTGGCTAGATAAGTAATGACTCTCTGTCATTTGATAGGGACACCTAAACCTTTACCGTTTCATGAAAGAACTTGGATTGTGAAAACAAACCATAGTATCAGGAAAACCATGTCGACAATAAAATACAATAACATAATTGAAAACATGAATTTCAAACCAGCAAAACAAATGTGAACCCGGAAGAAGGAGGGGGAGGTAACAGAAAGATCACGATAGGATACAAAATGGTATGGGAATTAAAAGTGGAAGACAATAGTACATAAAGGAAGAAGTGACAGTACAATTCAAATACATTATTACTGAGAGAAGTACATACATATACGAGTGACATGAGAGAGCAGTGGCAACACAACGAGGTGACAACAACAACTTCACTCCATAGGTGGGTGGGGCAGGTAAGGATATTTTAGAACATCATGGGAATGGGACCACAGAAGGAATCAGGCACAAGGGCCTGACTCCTTCATGGGAGAAAAAAGTTGTAGATCATCGTACACATTAGAATACCAATGATATATAACATTTAAAACATATATAACAAAAAACTACTGTATGCTGAAACAGATGGGAATATAGATAGTTACATTGTTCTTGGAGTCTCCATAGCTTCTCCTTCATGTTGCTGAAGAATCCTTAAGAGAGTGGCAGAATCATCATAAGTGGTTGGTGTGTTCTTATAAGTTACTTTGAATAGACAGGGATGTAGGAGACCACATGAGGCGTTCATGGCTCTGAGAGTAGGTTGCATTTTAAAAAACTGCTAATGGCAACCCGCAGTAACCTTTGCCACATCCTGAGAAAAGTAGAGCCTGCATCCTGATCAAACTATTTTTTTCCTAGCTTTAACAGCAAAACTGTTGGGAGATAAGTATTGTAGGAAGAGCAAAATAACTCCTCTGGGTTTAGTAGAGATCTTTTAGGCAAGTCTCTTTGGATATTGAGTACTTTGGTAGAATGTAAATCTAGAAGTTTTGGAAGGAATGCTTTAAAGTGAATAATGGGATCTGAGCATTCCGTTCCTTCATGAACGTCATAGATTTGAAGAGGGTTCCTTCGATTCTGATATATTTCCTAAGTGTAGAGATGTTTGATTCTAGATGAGCTATGCACGAAGAAGCATCCTGTAAGCTGTCAACCCTTTGCTCTACTTTTGAGATTTGAGTGTCCAAATATGACCATTTGTCTTCAAGATGCTCTAAAGTAGTGGTTGTTTGCTGCACAAAGGGTTTTAGGGCACACATTTTGTCTAATATTACTTCCATTGATATGGAGGATGGCTTTTCCAGAGAAGGAGGATCCTTTTTGGGCTATTTGTTATACCCCAAAGGTAATTTAGAAGATGTAGAGGGTGTTGAGTTAGCTATAGGAACACTGTCTGATTTCTGTGCAATAGAGTACTCCATTTCTTGTGAGATGAAGTCAGACTTATAGAGAAGGAATTTAGGGGCATATTATCAGTCAAAAAGGTCTTTATTTCAATATATATCATAAAAGACAATATACAACAAGCATAAAATACATTTCATAAAAAGATTAAGACAATAAATACAATACACGTGAAAACCTGGGTAAAACAGCATTAAATTGGACAGAAAAAGACCATGACTACGACATACAACAATACACAATTACAAAACAGATGAGGTAAAAACTATGACTCAGTGACTAAGGTTACGGGAATGTATAGACCAGGCTCAGCTAATGAACTTTGCCACACGGATGACAATAAAGGCAGTAGTGTCCGTTTATCAAGAAGGGCGATAAAATTATTGCTGCTTTAGTGGCAGGAAACTGTCGCTAAAGCAGCGATAATGGGCTTGGTAATATGCCCTTGTGAGTTCCCAAAGCAGCACAGGTTAACACCAGAATATGCCCCTTAGTTTGCGAACCTGAGGATTAAAGCTTTCTTGTGTTCCCCATATACCAAAGGGTCTAATGAGACAACTCAAGATTTATAGTATAGAGGATGGTAACATGTTTATATGCAGTAAGTAGAGATGACCAAAGGCAGCAGAAACAAAAAGGGGCCAGCAGCCAACCAGACTGCTGGACACAGGTGCGTACAACTAAAAATTATATGCAATCTATAAAACATGAAAACATAACATTCAATTCTTTTCTCTCCAAGATTATTTAATCTTATTGCATTAAATTTTAGTCATGGAAATCTTCTATGATTTGAAATACAAATACATACAAATCACTGTACTGTTGGTACTATCGAAATTAAAACAAACAATTCAAAAGATGTGTCATTACATCACAAGATGATCAAAAACAAATGACTATAGCTCAATGCATTTCGGGCCTTTGTGCCTTCTTCTGAGGCACCTCTGCAAAACATAAATTAACACTGCATTACTATAAAATATACATAAAGGGGATCAATAAGCAACCTGCCCTCCCACTCACATGTCACATATGTAGCCCTTTCCCACAGCATATGACATATTCTTAGTTGCAAGGAAACCATGTTCGCAAAAGTATCCACAGTGTGTAAGTGTACGATAGAGCAGAAAAAACAGAGCAAACAAAAAAGAGCAAGGGACCAGTCATCCTAGTTAGTCATGTCACTTCAGTGTGCAAAAAAAAATACTCACTTGATACATTGCTTGCTGTAATTCTCAACATAGAGTCGAACTCTGACCCTCTATAATGGCGTAAGCTGCAAAGAAATCCAAAAAACCCTTCATTGATTTTTGAACAGAGATTGCTCATTTTAAAAGGCAATCTAAAGTAAGAAGAACACATACCTTCTAAAGACAAGATGCAGAATTTAAATGAAACTATCCAGATCCTAAAGTGAGAACTTTTGTCAGTGTCATCAACCAAAAAACTTTTCTATTCTGCAATAAAAGGATCACTAATGCAAATCACTGTGATATTCACAACCAAAATGCAGCGCATCATGAAAGTGATAACGTAGCCCTGAACAGAAAATCAGGCGTGATCATGATAGAAAGCAAACAACTGCTTACCCCTAATCAAAGTCTTCCATGCCATGAAGCTACTCCCCTGCAATGAGAAGAGCAGTAGTATAAATCACCCTGATAACAATACTACTGATATAAACCGAAACTAACTACCTGAGCTGTAACTTACCAGGCTCTCTGACACCCAACTCCTCCCAAGGAAAACTCGATTGGTTCCAAAGCACAGCCATGCTGCTAATAAGGAAGCCGGTCTCATCAAGTGACGGGAGTATGCTTGTGTATCACCAACGATGCCCTCTTGGAGTGTCAGCCCGAACACACCACACCCTTAGAAACTACAATGGTAATTATTAAATCGATGATTCCTCTGCTTTTGTGAATCACAATAACCGAACCAAAACTTTATTTGAATTTAACCAGAGATGGTACATTGATACAACTCTAAAATGTGCTCATGCCCGCATTCACAGAATTCAAATGAGTATAATGCTGGCCTGAGGCGGTGTGTGCTACTTATTATAACTAAGTAAAAAGATGCTGACAAGAAAAAGTACGAATTATTCTTGGGCAATTTTCCACCCAAATAGAATGTATGAGTTAAGTACAACATATCCTAAGTCCGGCACATTGCATCAATGCTACTACGCAACCTAACACTATTAAAAGAACATCACTAATCTGTAAATTTAAATTTGCATTCAGTAGATTTAAAAGAAAGTCTAATGTACCTAACCAGACATGTAGGGGAACCGTAACTGGATTGACCAATGTCTGGCCTACTAGGAAAGTTCACAGATGCCTCATGCGTAAACTCAACACGCGTCAGATCTGTCGTCAGGATGGGAATCAATGAAAAAATAAATAAATAAACCCAAAAAATGCATACATGAAATGTGAATGATAAACAAACCTGGCATCCTTAGTGTTATGTACTATAAAAAAGGACCAATGAAAGATGACATATAAAAACGCTACCATACGTGTGGAGCAATTGAGAATCACTAAATGACCATGGAGTCATGTTTCTCTTAAAGAAAGCAACTCATCTCAAGTCTGTCATTAAGCCATTGTGGCTTTAGAGTGCCCAAATGCATTTTTTTTCTTTAAGTTTTATATATTGCTAACTAGACCCGGAGCTATCAGAGCGCTTTACAGGAGCACCAGTTACGTTATATATGGACGCATTCATTTTTATTAGGCACGGTGAGCTTAAGTGATTTGCTCAGAATCACAGGATAATGAGTGCCCCTGCCGAAACTCGAACCTGGTTCTCCAGCTCCGAGGTCAACCACCCTAGTCATTAGGCCACATTCTCTCCCCATCCAGAATATCTTCCTTTGCAACAAACGTTTATTTATATCCAATCCGTAGTGTTCAGCTACAATCTCAATGATCTGAAATTTAATTTGCGAAATAGTATGAAGATTCTCATCCCAATGTGTTGCCAAGCAAGATTTAGTGCTTTTGTTATGTATTCGACTTTTGTGTTCAGAAATTCAAATCTTTAGTTTCCTTTATGTCTTGCCAACATAAAGCATGCCGCATGGGCACTTAATTGAGTAAATTGCGTTGTTGCGGTTACAATCTCTTTAAAAGATAGCTTAATGCTTTCACCTTTGTGTTGATGAGTGATGTTGTTTCCTATGTTACGTTGTTGCAATGTATACAGTTCTGACATTTGCGCATTCCAACATTATCCTTTCTGCTAGGGGTAGTTTTGGTGGCAAGAAATTCCTTGATGTTTCTAGATCTTGTGTAAGCAAATAAAGGTTTAGATGCAAAGATGTTTCTATAATCAGGCTCGTGCTGGAGAAGCTCCCATCTCCTTGTGATAACATTACAACTCTTTAGTGAATTGGTTGAAAATTTGGGTACGAACACCATGCGTTTGGTTTCCCACATGCTTGTGATAGTGCTCTTAGTGCTTGGGCATCAAGAAGCTCATTGGGGTATCCCCGACTTGCATATTTTGTTTTCAAATCAACAATTGTGGTTTGGCATTGCGTACTGTCTGAAACTAGCCGGCGTACTCGTAAAAACTGAGAGTATGGAAGATTCTTCAATAGAGTTGGTGGATGAAAACTCTGAAATAACAGAGCAGTGTGCGTAAGCCATGCTCAGTGATTTCAACCCAGACTTCTAGGAATGAAACAGATTTCTTACTCATGGTGTAGGTAAATTGAATCATGTTTTTTAAAATTAAGATGACAAATTTTCTCTGCAAGTCTAGCTTCTGACCTGGTCCATATCAAAAAACATGTTGTCCATATATCAACAGAGAAAAAGTAAATGCTCAGTCCACTCTGGTTGTACAAATATGTCATCTGCCTCAAATTTCACCATGAATGTATTGGCATACGATGGGGCTAACACGAACCCCATTGAAGTTCCGCTTAATTGTCAATAAAAATTATTGTTCCATTCAAAATAGCTATGGTGAAGACAGAAATGTAATAATTCAAGCAAGAAGATTTTGTTGGTTCCAATGGTGTCCTGTCGAAGTAAAGACCACTCAATAGCCTCCAGTCCTTCAGAGTGTGCTATGGATGTGTATAATGCGATAACATCAATCATGCACAATACACAATCATGTGAAGATATCACAGTCACATTCTCAAGCTTCGTGATGAAATGCGAAGTTTCCTGTATGTAAGTGTGCCATGATTGCACAAACGGTTGTAGAAATGTGTCTATGAATCTGCCGGCAGTTTCAAACATCGACTCACATCCCAACACAATCAGTCGGAATGGTGGGTCTTGCAGATTTTTATGAACTTTCGGAAGAATGTTAAGTTTGGGTCTATGTGGAAATTGTGTCCTCAAGTATTTGCCTGTGTTTCATCGATCCAATCCATGTTCAGAGCTTTATCGATGATTTTCAGAAATAATTTTGACATTTCCATTGTAGGGTCCTTATCTAGTAACATGTATGTGTCAGTGTCTCCAACATTTTCTCCTACTTTCTTCTCATAGAAATTTGTATCCATCAGGACAAGGGCCCACCTTTATCTGCCTTTTGAAAAGTAATCTCTCGATTTCTAGCCAATTGCGCTAGAGTACTCTTTTCCTCTCTCCTGAAATCACAGGGTGTTTTCTTCTTCACCCTATAATTAAATTTTTTGAAATCCTTGTTCACTAGTGATTCAAACATGTCCAAAGTTTTATGGGACAATGGAGCTTCGAAAGTACTCTTGGGCTTGAACTCACTTATCGTGACTTCCTTGGTACCCTGTGGTGGAACAATGTTTTCAAAGAAATTCCTAACCTCAGAACTCTCATAAACTTGTACAAGGTGATTTCATTTTCCAAGGAAGAGCCTGTGTATGTATGAACAAAAGAGATCCCTTTATTTAAAATAGCTGTTTTGTTGGATGTAAGTACTCAGGATGATATGTTAATCCTGAGGTTTTGCTCTGAGTCCTCAGGCCTTTCTTCTCTTTGTCTTTTTCTTTGTCCTCGCCTTGTGTTTTGCTTTCTTTTACTATGCTCGCATCTGGTGGTTGACCCATGTCCGGTGCCTGGGACAAAAAATAAACCAACTGCGTAGATGACCCAGCTTTTTCTTTGGTGCTGTCGTCAGTTGTCAAATGTGCGTGCTCCCCTGTTATTCTTGCTGTATCCATGTCCTTTTTCGTCACAACGCTTTCTTCAGAAGATGTGTTTGGACTTCGTGTGAAACAACGTTGAGCATACACCTCTTCCCAGGTGTATGTCTCATTAAGTTTATAATCAATCGTATCACGTTTACATTTCCGTAACGTGGTCTTTTGCAGCTCTTTCCCTTATGCGAGTAATTTGATGTTAAAAACTGTTTCCATTCAGTCTCTGGCATTCAGCTTGACAGATCTGTGCGAATACAGGCAATCTCTTCTTCCAATTCATGATTGGTCTTCGCAAATTCTTTCTGCCAGAAGCAAAATCAAATCCATTGAACATTTGTTAAGGATTTGGTACCATTTTTCCATGAATTGAGTATTGTGCTGCAAGCGATAAAAATGGGTTTATTTGCTAATCTCTTCGCCTTGTGATATTGGATTGAGGTTGAAGCATGGAGTCTCTGGTTAAGTTCTCATCTTGTGATAAACACAAGTCGCTTAAGTTGGTGGCTTATTGATCCACAGTGTACATTGAATTCTTTGGCCTCCTGGATTAATCCATATATTTCAGTTGCTTGTTTCGGGGTATAAGCTTTAGTAGTAGCTTTGTTATCAGTAATGGTTGAAATTGAGTCAAAAAACATTTTTCTTGGGGTGCAATCGTCTAGAAGTAGGTAGAAAACTAGAAAACTAATGTAATGGTGTAGACTATGGATACCCCAAACATCGCAAAAGGCATGAGATGTAAAGCATTATGAGAGACAGCATGTAAAAAAAAGTAGCGTGATTATGTAGAAAAAAGTGTTCTGTGAAGGTAGAGACTATAAGAAAGTGGCACCACCAAACTGAGAGCAGTAATTTCATGAGGCCCAACAAAAGTAGGCTTGCTGAGGAAACGTGACGAAATGTCTTCCAAATTTGCAGGATTCATCTGCACCATTTATGTGAGAAAAATCTCCCAGGGCTGAGAAGGACCAAAGCATTGAAGGTGAGGCATGTATGGCAGTACAGGCTGAAGAAAGTAATTGTAAAACACCAATAGTCGCAAAATGCGATAAGAGGGATTTTGAAGAGGGGCGCTCAAAACGCCATTCAAAATGGTGGGCGCCACCTTTGTAATGAAGTGAAGGAATCACCCAGGGCCAGCGTTTTGCAATGAAGAGTGAGGTAATCTGAAAAAAACGCTCTGGGCGACTCACCCACCCATCCGATATCACATGGTAATGAGTTTATGAAGAACCGTCTACTCTTAGCAGGTCGCCCCTGAAGATAGGCCCGACCCAGCACAGAGCTAGGGGCGGTGCCGCCAACTTAGAAGGCGCATCGACAATTCCCCCACAGATATTACATTTTAAAGGCGTAGATACATTTTCATTGCAAATTCATGACCTCTGCCTGAAGAGATCTGAGATCAGATGCACAAAGAGATAGACCACAAAACGTGATCGTAAATTGCATACAACTTTTTGCCATATGTCTGCGATGTAAATTATGTAGTAATAAATCACATCACAGTATCATCAGTTTCAGGGGTTGCATAATGACCTGCGCAATGAACATTAAGAAGACAGTTTGCTAGTTGCACCTCAAGTTATTGGCTACAAATACAGGAATGATGTCCTGGAAGAAACAGCAGATCACCATCCCTATGTATGCATTCCCAAGTGAGAAAGCAGCATGTGTTCTTTAAAGAAATCAGTGCTGCTTTTTTTTATGAACAAACAACATTTTCAGTTTGAAAATACATTGAATGGAGCAGACAGTGGTCCCCTGTACTACTGTCTACTTCCTCCAAAACCACCTGACATGACTCCCAGCAGGGTAGGGTTTCCAAGGAAACCCCTTCCCTACTCAATCCCAGTGATTTTACTAAATACAATAGCTTTTTACATATGGCCCCTGTTTCTATGGTGTCAGAATTATACTTGCTCCCAAGTGACAACAGGTCATGTTTAACATTCCATCCACCCTGACTTTTTAGACAAGAACTCCTTTTATTCTGACAACATTTACTTTTAACAATGTATTCTATTCAATCATTCAATCAATCACAGGCATTTATAGAGCGCTCTACTTACCCGGAGGGTCTCAAGGCGCTAGGGGGGGGGGGTGCTGCTGCTACCCGAACAGCCAGGTCTTGAGCTTCTTCCTGAAGGCGAGGTGGTCTTGGGTCAGGCGCAGGTCGGGAGGGAGGGAGTTCCAGGTCTTGGCGGCCAGGTAGGAGAAGGACCTTCCTCCTGTTGTCGTTCTTCGGATGCGGGGGACGGCGGCGAGGGCGTGACTGGCTGATCGGAGGTGTCGTTTGGGAGCGTAGAAGTTGATGCGGTTGTTGAGGTAGCTCGGGCCTTGGTCGTGAAGAGCTTTGTGTGCGTGGGTAAGGAGACGGAAGGTGATTCTCTTGTTGACCGGGAGCCAGTGCAGGTCTTTTAGGTGTCCGGAGATGTGGCTGTGTCGTGGGATGTCGAGGATGAGTCTGGCTGAGGCGTTCTGGATCCGTTGGAGTCTCTTCTGGAGCTTGGCGGTGGTTCCGGCGTAGAGGGCGTTGCCGTAGTCCAGACGGCTGGTGACGAGTGCCTGGGTGACCGTCTTCCTGGTCTCGGTGGGGATCCACCGGAAGATCTTCCGTAGCATGCGCAGGGTGTTGAAGCATGACGAGGAGACGGCGTTGACTTGCTTGGTCATGGAGAGGGAGGAGTCCAGGATGAAGCCCAGGTTGCGTGCGTGGTCTGTCGGTTTGGGTGCGGTGCCCAGGGCGGGGGGCCACCAGGAGTCGTCCCAGGCGGAGGGCGAGGATCCCAGGATGAGGACTTCCGTCTTGTCCGAGTTCAGCTTCAGGCGGCTGGTCGACATCCACTCGGCTACCTCTTTCATCCCTTCGTGCAGGTTGGCTCTGGCGGCGGCGGGGTCGTTGGTCAGGGAGAGGATCAGCTGGGTGTCATCGGCGTAGGAGATTATGTTGAGGTTGTGTTGGTGTGCGATGGCCGCGAGGGGGCTCATGTAGACGTTGAAGAGGGTTGGGCTCAGCGAGGATCCTTGAGGGACACCGCAGATGACTTTGGTGGCCTCTGACTTGTACGATGGTAGACGGACTCTCTGTGTTCTTCCGTCGAGGAAGGAGATGATCCATTCCAGCGCCTTCTCCTGGATTCCGACGTTGCTGAGGCGCTGCACTCAACAGCCTATAATACAAAAGTTCTGTGTACCGGAGCCTCTGGTGGCATTCTATGTTAACTGAAAAAACTATTTACTCCCACTGTACGCTTGACTCTTCACAGGTAGTTAGGTTGAGCAGTTATGTTTTACCTTAGTACAGATTAGATATTAGTTTTGATACTCAGATATAGCATGAATAGTAATAACAAGTAATCAACTTAATGTCTAGTCAGAGATAAAATGTTTTAAAAATAACATAGGCCTAATGTGGAGCTGGATAGTACTATAAAACTCACTGATTGCTTGGTGAAGTGCTAAGTCCACAGGTAAATCCTCAGGTGAAATTAGGTATACCCAGTCGATGTTATAATGGAAGAAATTCCACCTTTGACTTCTCCGAAGGATTTATTTCACAACTTCAAATGAAACCAACATTTGTACGTATTGGTTGTAAAGACCATGTGCTTACATTTTTAAACAACACATTAATCAAAAGGGTCTTGCTCTATCTTGAGCCAAGATATTGCCTCCAACAATCTAATCTGCTTACAGGGTAAGGCACCACAACTTAAATAATATCAACATGTATCATAATGTCAGCTTGGGAATGATTATTTGCGAGTTTTGTGCTCACCTTGAAAACTTTAGGGTCTCATTCCATCAATCATTCATTTTACCATGCCTTTCTTTTACAGCCTCCATTCCGTGGAACCAAAGTGCCACACTGATTAGTACAATGGATTAGGGTTTCTATCTTATATCTATCCTCTGTCCATGACTGAAGAAGGACTTTCCCTATCTATCAAAAGCATGACTACTACCAGTTATGTTGGAGATCCTTCGTGCTATGCTATTCTACTACTGATTTCAACATTTCTAGCAGACCAGGAGTTAAGTTGTGTCTATTAGACTTGAGACATGAATACCCTGAGAGGCGGTCCACTGAGGATCTCTCTGTTACTCTCCAGTATTGTCGGTGACTGCTAGATGTAGATGTAGACGCCTAGAGCAGTAATACTGAGAGTGCCCCAGTGTCCGCAGTGGCTTTGTTTGTGCCCAGTTTATGAACCCTAGAGGGGTTATTTGGCAATACAGTATGGACTGAAGATGATTTTACTGCCACTTCTCTAAAATCAATTATTCCTGTGCATATTCTGCATCTGCACTATCTCTGTGGGTTGTTCCCTTATTGCCATTGGTGCGTGGTAATGTGCAAATACCTTTGCTCCTCCTCCCATGCAGATAAATAAATGTGCTTTGTGGTCATTCCATGTATTCTGTTTCAACCTCCCACCAAAGATATACAGCTTCAGCCGAATCTTCTTGTTATTTTGCAACCATAAGGTGTTTTCATTGAAATATGTTGGGCTATTTCCCATCACCCTGCTTTCTTAGAGTCTAAGACTTAGACACTGAAAATTTGAATTGATTCATTGTCATCATAGTACTAGCCTCCAGCCAAAGAATGGTAAGCTTGTATTCGTTTGGCTCTCTCTCAATTTTTAGTTAACACTCTACATCTGGGTATTTTCTTTTACCTTAAATCAAATGGAAAATCTTCAGGATATAAGCTGGCCCTGCTCCAACCAAAAAGGTTCACCTTTCAATCTGAAAACGCTCTGTGCATTAGTCCAGAAGAACGACTGGACCAGAAAATTGGCTTCATTTTGCTACCATTCTTGGTAGCCAGGGATGGCTCTAGTATTCCAGAAAAAGGGCACTGATTGCTGTGACAGGAAGAAGAGTCAGTAGACTGTCACTAGGCTAAAGAACTGGGCTTAACCCCCTTCAAGTGCTGCTTGGCTTAATGTCTATTATTAGGACCAAATGTTTGTGAGTGAAGTCAAACACAGAAAAAGGTGATGGGTGTAATGCTTTCAATACATCTAATCACTGGCAATCACCAAAGGTAGTGCCCAGCCCATTGCCTTCTGCTCACCATGCCACCTCAGGTTGGACACAGATATATGCAAACTAGTCTTCACCCTTCTGCAGAAGGAACAGCCCTGCTCAAACTGGCAGGGCAGGGCCTCCCAAGAAAAGATCCAAGCAACTCAAGATAGGTTTTTCCCTGATTGGGGCTCAGCAGTCAGGGTCTCAGTGGCACAGTGGAGAAGTGTGGCTCACTGGTTAGAGGAGGCATACCCTGAAGCAGAGGTCAGACCCGGGACCAGGGTTCAATTCCCGACGCGGCAGGGTCTTGAGCCCAATTGTCCACGGACTCGATAATTCTCGCTTCGGTGCCCACTCTAAGCACGGGTTCACACTATGCAGCTCTGGGCATTAAGCTTGCTTAATCTCCACAAAGCCCCCCCAGTGGTGGGATGCCTGGCTTTCACCTTGGGGATGCCCAGTAGAGGTTATCTCACAGGGAAAAGCCAGGACGGGTTCCCAATGCAAGCGCCGAGATGCCCTAGGGTAAGTCGAGCGATATATAAGAACACACATACATACATACAGTGAGCATGAGACACTCATCTAGGCATAGCCTTGCCACTTGGGGTTTTACGTAAAGCATCTGATAAGTTACAGTACAGTAATTACTGACTGGCATGTCCAAGACAAATTGCATCGTATGATAATTCTACTTTTATCGGTTCTCTCCATAAATCCTTATGAAAGAACTGTTGATTGTCTTACCTATGCATAGGGCTGACAAATGAGAAGAGCTCTTGTAACCTCTGGATGAAACACTATTTTCATTCTTTGAAAGCGGGAGGTTCTCTAACGCCAATTAGGTTCTTTGTCTGACATGCTGCCACCTTCAAGAACCCTGCATGATGTCATCATTGAAAGCCTTTTGAGATGACCAACTGCAAGATTGTATTATGAGCATTGTCTGATGTATCTGAGATGTCCATGACAGTCGAGGTCAAGGAAGAATTCTTGTGGACAGGCTACGCAGTAAGGGTGCCTACTGATGACTGATACTTTGGGCTAGGGTGTGGTTCTCACTTACCTCAGTGCTCTATGACATCCCTGAAGCGCTGGATTGCCACAAGCATGCTCTTGTGAACAAAAACGACGTTACCACAAACCACTGCATTGCTGGTGGTGTGGTGTATGCCTGCCAAACAAATGCAGCACAACTGTGAGGCTACTCATTATACTGCTTCTGGTGTTTAACACTCCTCTTTAAGCATCAGAGACATATAGGACTGTACCAAATCTTCACAAAATGTAATCACTTCTGCCAAACACTCAATACAAAAAGTTAACTACAAATACTTCCTGTTCTACTTGCACACACAGGGATAAAAGAGTTCACAAAATACAGATTCCCTAATTTAGCTGGGATCACTTTCCTAGGGGTTACTGCCTTTAACATTCCTATTGAATTCCTTTCTAAACAAGGTCCTCATTATATTATAAATAAACACCCAGACTTGCCATTCAACTTATTGTAAGATATTTCAAGTATTGAGTATACTGAGTTTATAAACTTGCATCACCCTTCAATCAAGGTTAACCATCACTGCTCAGCCTTGAGACTCAATCTCCAAAAAGAGAATTTTGGCATTGCAGATATCTGTACAGAAGTACCAAATCCTTACAGTGTAGCTATAACCAGTATTACATTACAGAATAACATAATGTAATATATAATCACTTTATTAAACTTCTAAGGCAATACTCTGCCAGAACAAATCAATCTTCTAGGCCCCTGCAGTACAATAATGTGCTTCTGCTACATTGCATCTTTTTGGATCTGGGGTTTTCTAATCATTTACAGGACAAGTATGTTAGATTTAGGGCTTTCTTATAATGTTGGGCGGACACCGTTTTGGTGTTGGGACCGACCAACCATAGGTCGGCGGTTCCGACCACCTAATTACAATGCGACCACACATGGTGCGGTTGCAAACTCCCATTTCTCTATGGGAGCTTGTGCTCCAGGCGGTTTCTGCCCTCAGGACAAGTTCCCATAGAAAAATGTGAGTTTGTTAAGTCCCTGCACTGTGTGGCAGGCACTGTGAGGGGTGCACCATAGGTGCCCTCCAGGCCCTACTACCAGAGGCTGCAGAGGCATGGGACCACCCAAAGTGTTTGGTTTGGTTTTCCATGCCGGAAAGCCCAGCATAAAAAGCCTGTCTGAAAGCCACATCGTAATCCTGATGGCTGATTACATTGCGGTTCCGACTGGCCGATGATCTCCTTGAGCCCCTCTGAAGCCAGTTGGTACGACCGGCCGTTTTACACTCAGATCACCTAAATTGTAATTAGGCGGTCGGACTGCAAAACCTATGATGTCGGTTGGTGAGCCTCCGACGAGCGGTCTGAGGCTCACAGACAGACATTGTAATGAGGCCCTTAGTGTCCTAACCTTTAAATTATATGGACCTTATTCACAAATGTAAATGTGTACATGTAGATTTACTCATGTTTAAATTTACTCTGCCACCTGGGTGTGATTCTCCACTTTTTTGCTCTTCAACATTTCACAGTGTAGATTTTCACCCAAGTGCAGACTTATGTCTCCACCCCCTGAAACCAGGGGAAGGAGATATCGAAGACAGAATTAAGAGTATAATGGTACTACTTTAATAAAGTTTATTATTCCTTAAGAATAGTTAATACAATATTTTAATAAATACTATCAAGGTAAAATCGTATTAAATATTTAATATTAGCATATAACTAATACAATGAAATGGCACAGAAGATTAACTCATTAAATATATTCATTATTTTAAATATTTGTATTTAATTTAAAATAACGTTTCATAAATATTCACATGAATTTCATTTATTAAACATAATTTACTCTGAGGTGCTTGCCTCCATCATTTCTATGAGAGTGTGTTGCAGTACCCGTGAGTGGCCATGTGTGGCACGTGAAGGCTAGACTGGAGTACTATTAATTTTTTTTTCTCCCTTTTAGAGTTGTATAAACTTTAGAAGTTTCGCTTGTGAATAGCAATTTGCATTCTCTTTTGTGGCTGCCCATTTGTAGTAAAAATGGTGCCTCCCTAAACCGATCCTTACTTTTCCTAACCCCTCCCATTTTGGAGTTAATATTCCCCATGTTCCTACCATTCCCTCTGGTCCCTCCCACACTCACTACTAAATAGTAACCTAATATGAGCTGAGACCTTCCCAATGGAAAAATAGGAAAGGTTGAGGTGGAGATTTCTATCCATGTGTGGTGGTGTGCGTGAGTGCACCAAAATACACATATGTGGTTAAGGCTAGGACACTTAACATTGTAATAGTAATTTTAATCACATTAAAGTTACATTTAATAAATTGTTCAGTAACATTAATTCAGTGTTAATTACATTTAAAAATTAATAAATATTTTTTAAAACGATTAAAAAAATTACATATGAGTGACTAAATAATTTTGTTACTTAATAGAGTAAGCAATTATTTTAAACAATTATTAAATATAAAAAAAGGAGTAGAAATGGAAATACGCAGCTTTTTGATATTGAATAAAAAATTAACAAACCCCAATTTCTTCTAAATAAAAAGGTGTCCAGCTACGAAAAGCCAAACATGCGGCTGATAAATGGAAACACTAATTGACTGATCTTCTGCTAAAAGGCTCACAGTAGTGCACATTTCTTTGACCCAAGAACCTTGCTACCTCATTATGGAAAAGGAAGTTATCTTAACTTTCAGATCTAGCAGCAGCTCGTAGGATTCCCTTGACCCCTGGGGAAAATGTCTGACATATTAAAAAGATTTATCGGCTTCTTGTCTAGACTCATTTAAATGTGCACTGAATACACAGCAGCGAGAAACTGCATAACCAACAAAATAAAAGACCACTGCAGCGTCTGAGCCAGTCCATGCATTGCAAATCGCATAACGCTTTTAGTACAATATAGGGGTGAACCAACACATTACTAGGGATAGCTCTTTATTCACACCGCCTGGATCTAGCTCATTCAGAGTAAGATACTAAACACTGAAACTGACAGTTGAAGATTGTGGACAGACAGTGAGTGACAGGTAGAAAGCAGAGCGGAAATGAGGACAATAAAAGAAGACATGCCGATTTTGAAAGTGCAAGAGTCAAGGAACAATAGCACCCAAGTTGACACGTAATTTTGCACCGATGGTGTGCAATTTGTAAAGACATATGTGCAAACCAACCATTGCAAACTGTAATTTTGGACTGCTCAGTATGTGCAAATGGCCTTCTTACACTGTTCAATTCAGGGAAGTATCTGGAAAAAAAATTGGGGGAGATTTACTAACTTTTTGCGTACTGCACTGCAGCAGCTGCAAATGCTGCGCTGAGCTACGTGAAAAGGAGAGAGGAGGAGAGCACCCTGTTTACTAAAATAACGCGTTCTCCTCCCCTCTCGCAAGCGCCGGCGCTGAAATCACCTGCTGTAAAAAACTGATACTTGTATAGCGCACTACTCACCCGCAAGGGTCTCAAGGCGCTTGTACGAATACCGCTGTGGAACCCATCCTGGCTTTCCCTGTGAGGCGGCCACTCCTGAGCACCCCCAAGGTGGAGGCCAGGCATCTTTAGCGTTGTGGGGGCCGTTGTGGAGATTAAGCAAGCTATTGCCCAGAGTTGCAGAGTGGGACTCCATGATTGGAATAGGCACCGAGGCGAGAATGATCAGGTCCGTGGCATTTTGAGCCCAAGACCCGCCGAGGCGGGGAATTTAACCCTGGTCCCGGGCTAGACCTCTGCATCAAGGTCTGCCGCTCTAATCATTGAACCAGACTTCTCCACTGCTGTGCACCATGGAGACACCTTTGCGTCGTGATGCAAGGGTATCTCCAGTGAGTCTAGCATAGGATTTGTACTGGAAGGGCACTAGAAGTATGCTGAGACTCACTTGAAACCTTTTCTCTCTTTGTATGTGTGCTGTACAGTGCAGCATACATGCAAAGACAGAAAAGGAAGGAAAAATCAAAGCATTTCTCCTCCCTTGCGCCTTCATGAAAAGGGCACAGTTTTCTCACGCTAAATCCAATCTATTTCATTTAGTAATTTGGATTTCGCATGAGAGACCTTGGGTGGTTGCATGGGAACGCCCATGCTCCACCCTTGGTACGCCCCCATGGTGCAAAGTAAAGCAAAGCAGCTCTATGTGCTGGTTCGCGTTGATTTTCTGTTATTTCCAGCGCTAAACAAGTTTAGCGCTGGAAAGTAAATTGGAATAAAAATTGTGCGATGATTTGCTTCACTTTTGTGATGCAAACACAGTGCAAAATCTTAGTAAATCTCCTGCCAAATATGTCTTATTAGGAACCACATTCAGTGTGTCTCTGATAAGCGAGGCCCGGAAGAGGAAGTGAACCCGAGGTTTTTCGTGGATTACAGCGGTGACGGCAGTGCGGTTCCGGTCTGGCAGGCATCTGCAGACTACGGACCATAGACTGGAGTCTTTAACCGGTGGCAGTGGTAGGGGTGCAGCGGCTTGAGTTCAAACCACTCATCGCGCTCGTTGTGCTTCATCTTGCTGCTGGACTGCTGCCCGTCAGTTCCGATAGTACTCTGGGAGCTGCAGTGAACGCAGGTCGGGGGCGGCACCACATTGTGCTGCACCTGCACCTCACAGCCGCCTTTATCATCACCATCACAGTATACCCCCCCTCTGGAAAACAGATGGTAGGGGATTGAGCGGCAGCAGAGCAGCAGAGCAAGTGGAGAAAGCTCCTTGGACGCACAGCAAAACTGCAGGACCCAGAAGGACCCAGAACCAAAACCCCAAACTAGAAGGAGTGGACTGAGCCCGGAGTCTCGATCAGAGCCGAGGTAGATTGTTGTTGTGGGGTGGGAGGGGGGGGTTGAGTAGGGGGGGCAGGACATCAAAGTGGGTGCTATCACTTTGAGGGGCTGGCTTTACCTGTGGCATAGTGGCCCTGCAGCTTTTTGACTTCTGTGATTTTCATTTGCCACGAAGGGCCACGACACAGTCAGCTATTTTATTAAGTGCTTTGATAAGCAGAGGGGGGTTGCGCCAGCAGCTTGCAATCAGCTCTCCCCCTCCTTTCCCCCTCCCATGCCCCGTCCATCATCACCCCCTTTTGTACCGCTTTGTTCGCCATAAGTTGGCAGGGTATGCTCAGACGTGAGTCCCTTGCTCGCTTTGCCACTGGATTCAAGCAAGCCTGGCTGAAGACGGCTGGAATGCCAGAAACCGGTCCTAGAAAGCTTGTCTCCAGTCCAGGAAAGGCATGGCTTGGCAGTTCGGGCTGGACTATTCCCATGAGGTACAGGGTCAGACTGATTTGCATATGGCCATGTCTGAACTGGGGTAGCAAAGTGGGCTAAAGAACGTGATGGATTAAACCCTGATCTGTTGACTGGGTTTGAGTGTTTGATTGGTTCAGATGCTCTGTCCATCACCACCCCCTTTTGTACCTTTTGGCAGAACAACACAGTCCCTCTCAGCTTTTTGACCATAGCTCATCGACCACTCCAAGTCTAAAGAGGTCACTCATGGAGGAATCAAGACAACCAAATAAATAAAAAAAGAATTAGGCGGATTGACTGTGGACAAGGCACAGCCAAGGCGATTGGGGGTGCCAAGGATAGGGCACAGCACTGCAGAGCAACTATAAAGCTGCACAGTCATAGATATAGCAATTAGAATAGCCCGGGATCCATGGATAAAGCCTACAATACTAACACTCATATTCACATAGAGGGAGGCCTGCCCAACAGTCAGCAAGAATACAACCACATCAATGAGATCAATGCCTTTGGCAGGACAGCCTGTGCAAGTCCAAACAGTTATTCATTATAGCCAAACTAGGCAGCTGAAGTCTAGAGAGCGGGCTAGAGATTGGGTGCGCAGGACCAGGCTGCAGGCTACTGCATTTCAAACCAATTGGAAACACCCGCACAAGGTCTTTGAGGCTCGCAGGAACAGGATTACCTCTACAAAAATGAGGAGTGCAGAATCTGACAACAAATACATAAGGGCACTGCAGCAATGGGGAACTAACAAGAGACAGAAAAGTCTGCAAGATCGGTGCAAGATAGGGACCAAGTTGCACAGCCTACCCACCACAGCAGCGGAGGTAGGCGAAGGTCAAGGCATATCCAGAAGCCAGGCGATTGGCAAACCGGCAATAGAGAGTATCCTGATACATCACTATTTTATAAGGCTGAAGACAGAAACCCCGGGAGATGATGTGGACTGTATGGTGGAGAAAGAGGGACTAGTAGCAGACATTAGACCCAGCCCCCTGCTAGCCACTCAGGAGGCAACAATGCAGAGAGAGGCCCCTGCTCTTATCCCAAATTGCACAGTTCGGGATAGTCTAGAAGAATCGCTAATCATAGAGATGGTGAGACTTGCAGAGACAGCAAATATGGCTATGGAAGTAACAGCACACAAAATGCCATTAGAAAACAATGTAATCATAACATGGCAAAACACCAGACTGAGCAAACTGGGATTATTGAGATATTGTCAACTATAAATGACTGCAAATCATTAAGCAAGATGCAGAGTCTAATACTCACTGGGCACATCCAAAAGAAGAATGTTTTTGAAATAGAGGCCTTCGTTCACCACACCAATGACCAGCAATTTGATATACTGGATGACTCTATTAACCTTTGGCTCGGGCAATTAATCAGAACTGTTCCACACCCACTACCAATTCCGAAAGGATGCATATACAACAATTTGGTGACCTTTGTATCCCAGATATACTATATTCAGAGCCCACCAAAAAACCAACAGCAAAATCAGATGGCAAACTGCAACCAAGGGCAAATGCACCCAAGAAGCCCTCATGGGTTAGTACCCCGGAACCCATTGTAACAATCAAGATCCTATTCATAAGGATGGTCCGGAACATATTCTGAACACAATAAATTCCTCTTGGCTGGCAGCAGTGAAGGCACTTACCTGGCAATCCCACAAATTAGACATACAAGTGGAATGAATAGATATGCTGGCACAAAGTGTCTTGACAATTGATAAAAAGGTGGACATGATTAATTCCAAAGTTGACCAGTGGACTACCAGAGAAAATGGTCAGGGGGCTATTGCCAATCCAGCAAAAAACTTCAGGGAAACAATAGTCGAAAAACTAACCACACTGCCTGATCTGTTAACAACTGTAATAAATCAATGCAGGGAAGCCTGGACAAACAACACACAAAATAGGAAAAACTCTGAAAATGAGGAACAGCCCCCTAGAGTAATAATTGCCTCAACTGAACCAGAAGCAACAATTGGCACAGCTGTTCCAACCAGCATCATGCTCCTGGGCAAAAGTGGCAGTCCTGCGACAAGCACAGATGATGGACATCAGAGCAGGACAATAGGCCAAGTAGCAATCAAAGGACAGCTTTCCAAACGGCAAATGAAAAAATAAAGGAATTCATTCAAAACAAATAAAAGGAAAAGCAGGATGATAGTCACACAAAAAAAGTGTGAAAGGACAACTCTGCCAGACCAAGTCAGTAACCAGCCTGATACTGGTCCCAAACCTGCAATTCGTTACCTCACTGGAATTGTATTTCTTTTTGTGCTGCTTATGCTTGGAAGCAAAGGAGGGGTACTCGGATATTTGAAGTCTTTTGCCCGGGGTGTAAGGCAAATATTGCTACCTTAAATCTTTAATGATGGAAGCGGAAATTCATATGTTCCATAATTGCTTCATGGACACTGCAGGGTTCAAGACATGATGAAATAATCTCGGAGCATGAAGTAACCTGTTTTTTCAGACAAGCCAAAACCGGACTCCCACTCTTGCTCCCGGTCTCCCCCGCTGCCGCAGCCTCCTGACATCTTGCCGCGGCCGCGGTGAGGTGGGACTACATTACCCAGGAACCTTCGCGGTAGGAAGCCGCCCACGCCATTACGCGCCCGGAGGCGCTTAAAAGACGAGGAGAGCCCCGGTGGAGCGGGTGTTTTCTTAAGGATACTGGAACTTACCTTATTTCTTGCTGCCACTGCTACAGGACTCCCGCTCTCGCTCCCGGTGTCCCCCGCTGCCGCAGCCTCCTGACATCTTGGCGCGGCCATGGTGAAGGGGGACTACATTACCCAGGAGCCATCGCATTCGGAAGCAGGAAGCCGCCCATGCCATTACCCGCCCGGAGGCGCTTAAAAGACGAGGAGAGCCCCGGTGGAGCAGGTGCTCTCTTCTGGATACTGGAACTTACCTTATTTCTTTCTGCCACTGCCACAGGACTCCCGCTCTAGCTCCCGGTCTCCCCCGCTGCCGCAGCCTCCTGACATCTTGGTGCGGCCGCGGTGAGGGGGGACTACATTACCCAGGAGCCTTTGTGGTAGGAAGCAGGAAGCCGCCCACGCCATTAAGCGCCCGGAGGCACTTAAAAGACGAGGAGAGCCCCTGCATCGTGGGATGCACACGGGACGCCCGCTGGCGACGCCGGGTGAAACCCGGGCCAAGGGCGGGCCCGTTTGAGACCGTTAGAATACTTTTGAGGACGGGACGGGGCCTTCCCTTAATATTTTCATTGGGAGATTAGTGTGAAGTCGATTATTATTACAATCTGTTATTACATATGTGAGTAATCATCAAGGGTTTGTCCTTTTTTGACTCCAGTTGTGATCCGCATAATGACTTCACCCCAGGGGTGGAAAGGTCGAAAGTCCATCATTGGCGGCTCTATAGTAGGAACTTTGGATCAGTTCTTAATAAGAGCATCCTCTATTTTAGCCCATGAAATTGTCCAGACAGAAAAAAGACTATCCCTGATATAGCTTTGGAAAAGCATTCCTCATTGGGTAAACTGGCACAGGCACGGTCACCGCCGCAACCTCACGTTTTTGTTTCAAGCGAGGCGGACTGTGATAATCTGGGAGAAGGAAATAATATATTGCAGCAGGCAGAAAGCCTGCCCTACCAACCTGTAGTCAATGATGCAAGCTTGCATAGCAGGATTGCATCTAAGCAACCCCTTAGCTCTCTAACTGATTCATCGGTACAATGTGTTAAAACTCGGTCCGCATGTAGTATAAAGCAGGGTTTGGCACAACTATCGGCCGAACAAAGTCCCAAGAGCCTAAGCTCAAAAAGGAAACATGGTGGTGTAAATGTCAAAGGAAGAAACGCTAAGAACCGGAAAGTCACCATAGACAATACGAATGCTGCATCACCTGTGCTCTCTAGTTTGGAATCAGACCAGCCCACTAGTGAAGTGATAATCCTGCCTCCAACGGCCGGTGAAGAGTTACCTGTTGTGATGGGATCGGACTTCTGGCCTAAATTGGAATCTATCTTTAGAGAAACATGTCTCACAATATACGATAGACTAGATATAATTGAAAACAGACTAGCGTGCCTTGAACTATCATTTGCTTCGGCTCAGGCACGGTCTGAATCACGGGCCAAAGGTCCCAATGTTAACCATTCTATATTGACTGGGCACCGAAATGAGACAGGCCACCATGATGGACAAGTGATTGTTAACAAACCTATTGGTACCGCAGATACTGTTGTCCCACTGCATGTTCCCTCCCCACCTCCTACGGGAAATCAAGCTATATCTATTCAAACTGGGTTGAGTGGTGGGGCTGGAAGGAGGGAAGTTGCTAAGGCTGTATCACACTCCTCTCAAATGAATCTGGATACCTCGCGTGTGCCATTGTTAAAAAGATTACCATGTATAGACCTCCCTCCCGAATCGATCCTCTATGTGGTAGTACTTGCAAGGGTCCCTCCTCTAAGTCAAGATAAAAGGGAGGAGTATAGGGACCTTAAGAATAAGTGTAACCACTGGCTTAACTCTAACAGTCCCCTGCCAGTGATGGTATCGGCTGAAATTTTGTTTGCAAGGCATGTAGATTGGGTTGGTCCTCAAAAAAAGACTATTGAGGGAGACTGTATTATTATTAATTTTAGGGACAGAAGGGCCGTGGAGCATATTTGTGCTCGGCTCAAATTTTGTTTGCAAGGCATGTAGATTGGGTGGGTCCTCAAAAAAAGACTATTGAGGGAGATTGTATTATTATTAATTTTAGGGACAGAAGGGCCATGGAGCATATTTGTGCTTGGCCCGTAGCAAGTTCAGCAACTTCAATATGTTCCCTACTCCTAACTTATTTCTATTAAGCGTTGCAGCAGCCCACCAGGAATACTGTACCAGCTAGGGATATAGATCGATGGGGCAACAATGAAGAAGGTATAAGGTTGTATAATCATTTTGACAGGTTGTCTGGGTTGGAGGAGTGGTCTGTTTTTATTGAAAAGTTTGACATCTGTCTCTTCCAGGAGACATGGTCAGTTGACCCTGTCTTCCGTGTAGGTTACATTAATTTCTATGTCCCAGCAATAAAAAAAGGCAAGGGTCGCCCGGCTGGTGGATTAATTATATGGGCCAGGCAGGGCTTAGGATGTAAAATTCAGCAACGTCCGGTAGGCAACAGTGACATACTTGTAGTGAGACTTAGTATCCCCACAGGTATTAACTTGGACATTTATAATGTCTATGCCCGAGGTCACCCAGGGGGGGGAAATAAGAGGTTGTTACTCCACCTTGATAGACCTAAAGGTAGGGGAGGAGGAATTGCTGTTCTTTACAGAGACACGTTCGCCTGTAAGATTCAGTATGGAGGGGTGACTGATTGTGAGAGCTTGCAGTTCTCCCTTCGGTTGTCACCTACAGTGTCTTGGTAGGCTTGTTGATTTACCGCCCTCCTGGACCCCTGGGTAGCTTCCCTAACTCTCTCTTAGAAATTACTGCACTTCTTGCCTCTTCGACTGCCAACTTTGTTGTTCTCGGGGATTTTAATATCCATCTTGATGACCCTACCAATGCCGCGGGAGTCGATTTGCTCGATGACCTCAATTCGTTTGGAATCAACTTGGTCAACTCGGGCGTGACCCATGAGAAGGGCCACCTGCTCGACCCTATACTCTCTAACTTGGACCATCTTATTCCATCTCCGGCTCTTGCCCTGCCTTGGACAGACCATTTTTTGGTGTCCGCGACTTGGCAATTTGACAGTCCAGCTGCGGTGGTCCAAAGGGTTCACACCCTGGAGAGAGCCTGGTCGAGGCTCCCAGTCGACACTTGGGCGGCACACCTGGAGGCTATGCAGCCCCCTCAGGGAGTTAACCCGATAGTCGCTGATGCAAATCTACATACCTGGCTCGTGGATTCTCTGGACACTCTCCTACCCAAAAAGAAACAACTTACGAGGGGGAAGAGAATAGGCTCCGCACCTTGGTATTCGTCGGAATTGAGAACCCTGAGGAAGGGATGCAAGAGGCTAGAGCGGTCCTGGAGGAGAACTGGAGTGAGGCGAGTCATAAAGAATATCGTGCGGCTCTGAGCAGGTATAAATCCGCTATTCGGGTGGCAAAATCAGGATTCTTTGAAGAGCGGATAGGCTCTGCGGCTAACTCTTCTAAAGAGTCATTCAGGGTCATTAAGGAGCTACTGAATGCCCCCGAACCTCAGGTTTTCCACGAGGACCCTCGCAAAAAATGCACAGAACTGGCCTCTTTTTTCAAAAGCAAAATTGACAACATATTGGCTTCCCTTCCCCGGCTAGGCGAGGTCTCTTCCTTGGATGACAATTCCAGCTCTCAACTTAAGACGCAATCGGTGGAGCTGGCCTCCCTTGGTCCGGTCACTATGGAGGAAGTTCTGGTGGTTCTGAGGTCTATGAAGAGTGGCTCCCCGAAAGACCCAGCACCTATTAAATATCTCAAACAGGTGTCCTCTACAATTGGCGGCCCTGTGACGGACCTGATAAACCTGTCCCTCGCCCAAGGGGTAGTCCCCCCCAGTTGGAAAGGGGCGGTGGTTAAGGCCCTTTTGAAAAAGCCTAACCTCGATCCCGCTGACCTCGCCAACTTTCGGCCTATCTCCTTGCTGCCGGGTATCAGTAAGGTGGCTGAGAAGCTGGTGAACAGCCGCCTCTCGGACTTCTTGGAAGCCAATTCCCTCCTGGGCGACTCCCAAACGGGTTTTCGTCCCGGTCAGGGGACTGACACCGCCCTGCTGGCGGTCGTGGAGAATGCAAGGAGCATGCTGGATTCGGGGGGATCAGTGGCAGTGATCCTCCTGACCTCAGTGCTGCTTTTAACACCGTGGACCATCAGGTGCTTCTCCTACGGCTGTCGTGGGTGGGGGTCACAGGTCTGGCCCTCAAATGGTTCGCTTCCTTCTTGGAAGGTCGTACATTTGAGGTGTGGGAAGGCCATGAAAAATCATCTTCAACCCCTCTCCAGTGTGGTGTGCCACAGGGCTCTTCATTGAGCCCTACCCTATTCAACGTTTATATGGCCCCCCTGGAGAGTGTGGTACTGCCGCTGGGTATTAAAATCATCCGTTATGCTGATGACACTCAGCTGTTGGTAGGCCTCTCCCAGTCGGCGCACCATCCCGACCGGCTGCACACGTGTCTTGAGAAGATCTACACGTGGATGTGCAGCTCAGCCCTAAAGTTAAATGGCTCCAAGACAGAATTGATGCTGCTGGGGAACTCTTCTCCATCTCTGTCCCCCAGCAGCTGGCCAGACTGTCTGCGACCGGTATTCCCCCCCAAGCAGGAGATCAAGAGCCTGGGGGTGTGGCTGGAGCAGGACCTATCGTTTAAAACTCATGCCAAAAAGACTGGTGGCGTGTGCTTTGGCCTGCTCCGCTCAGCCCAGAAGATTCTGCCCCTGCTCCCAGTGGCCACTCGAAGGCTTCTCATCCAGGGACTTATCATCTCGCGGCTGGATTTCAGCAATGCGTTATTCCTGGGCGCACCCGAATGTACCCTGAACAAACTGCAGCAAGTGCAGAACGCGGCTGCCAGGCTTTTGACGGGTCTTCCCAGGCGTCAATCTGCTCGCCCGGCGTTGAGAGCACTGCACTGGCTCCCTGTGAGGGACAGGGTGAAATTCAAGTCACTTTGTATCGCCCACAAAGTTCTGCACGGGGTAGGTCCACCTATTCTGGAGGAGATGGTCCAGCCTTACAAGGCCCCTCGTTCTCTTTGCTCTGACCATCAACATCTCCTTCAGGTTGGCAGGGTGAAAAAGGCAAGAACGGGGGGCAGAAGGTTTTCAATAAATGTGGCCTCCTTGTGGAACTCATTGCCCCTACAACTGCGCTCGGAAGCTAGTCTTCTTCGGTTCCGTAAACTTCTAAAAACTTTTCTGTTCTCCGTTTAATCCCTTCATTCTTTCAGTAGTGTTATGTTCTGGTAAGCGCTGGGATGCCTATTGGTAACCAGGCGCTATACAAAACTCAGAATAATAATAATAATACTGTTTTGGAAGAGTTATTAGTAACTAGGCCCCCGAACATCTTGCCTCTTTTGGCAGGGGATTTTAATACAACCTTTGAGCCCTTAGGGCAAGACAATCAATCCCTCACAGAAGAGGAAGATTCTAGGTGGGGTATTCCTTCTGTTGAGGTAAACCCTGTAATTAAATGGACAGAGGCAGCCATTCAGCTGAAAGGACTGTGTATGGGTAACCATTTGAGGGCAGCCAACGGGTACACTCCGTCAGATAGACAAGGAACTAGTACCTATGACAATGGCCATAGGTCTACTTATTCATCTACGATTGTGGCCCTATCTTGCGGATATGGTAGAAATTAACAGAATAGAGCGCGACCATAACCCACTTACCTCTATTTTTAACATGTTTTTATCGGTGGGTATACCAGCCCCACAGGATGTAATAGCGCCTGATCATGTTCTTGCCAACGACATGCACCACTTAAAATGGAGTTGAATCGTTGAACATCCCGAAATTCTCGCTGCAATTAAGAAAGATGTAACTAACGCACTATCCATGCTGGGTCTTAGCATTGTTAGTGTGGATTTCCGCTCCAGTGTGACTGATGTCCATACTAAACCTTTTGATCGTTTAAAAACCTATTTTTGCAAGCCCAAGACGGGTAGGATGAACGGGGGCAGGAAAGTAGAGGGATGGTATAACACGGCATGTCGACTAGCTCGGGTTAGTCTTGGCAGGGCCCTAAAAGCAAGAGATACAAGTAAAGTAAGGGCAGCTCGGGCCTGCTATAGGAAAACCCAGCTGGAGGCAAAAAAGCGCTGGGATGAGGAGAAGTGGAAAGAACTCAAAGATGCTTGTGCGGCCAAGAACCACAAGCAGTTTTGGGACATATTCAAGTGGGATAGGGGAGGCTGCCCGGACCGTCCCCAGAATAATGTTGCTCAACACCAATGGGTGGACTATTTCAAGCCACAGTGTGCCAGGAGCAGCGGTGATGAGTACCATGAACCGTTCCTACACACCTATTATGATGGGGTGTCTTTCACTCCTCAAGTTGTAGATAGGGCACTGGACGCAGTAACTCGGGGCAGAGCACCGGGCATGGACTGTATCCCGGCAGATGTCTTCGTAAATGATAAACAAACTTCGTGTATTATATATTGCCAATATTGCAAATGCAATTGCGCAGGGTGCTGATGTCCCACTTTCGTGGAAGGTTGTGGAAATAGTCCCAGTGTTTAAAAAGGGCGATAAGTTTGTAGCAGGTAACTATAGACCAATCAGTTTAATTGACTCGGCACAGAAGATTATGGGCAGATTGGTTTTGTGTAAGGTCCAGACATGGATAGATGATAATGATATTCTGAGTCCCATGCAGGCGGGCTTCCGCTGTCTAACCAGTACGATTGATCAAGTCTTTCGTTTTATCACCCTGTACTGGAGGACGGTGGTAATAGGAAAGGGGGCCCTGTACGCGGTATTTGTAGACCTAAGGGAAGCTTTTGACCTAGTTCCGCGTAACAAACTATGGCAAGTCCTGAGAGAGATGGGGATGGCTCAAGAATTGCTGTCCCTTATCATCCGGCTACATGACGATAAGTTTGAACGGGTCCGGTGGGGGTTTCAGGGTGAGGTAACGGAGACCTTCCCTGTTGACAGGGGAGTGCGACAGGGATGCGTTATGGCGCCTACCCTGTTTTCACTATTCTTCAATGGGGTGGTTGACTATCTCTCCCTGACCCCCAGGGATGCTCCAGTGCTGGCCAGTATACACACCCCAATCCTCATGTTTGTGGATGATACTTTAATAATCTCAAAGACTCAGAGTGGTCTTCAGAAAGCCCTCCAGCTATTTGACGAATTTTGTAGTCATCGCGGCCTAGAGGTAAATACTGCTAAACCAAGTTTATGTCTTTTTATTGACGTAAATCATTCAGGGGAAATGTGTACATGAATAATTCTCCCCTCGAACAGGTTGAGTTTTTCACATATCTGGGCGTTACCTTACAGAAGGACATGCGATGGAACAGCCAACTTGATCGGGCAGTTTTGACGCATAAACAGCAAGCAGGAATGCTTTTAACAAAATTTAAGTCCTCGCTAACTAATCCAATTAGCCCAGTTTTGGACATTTACGAAATGAAGGTTTTAAGTTCGGCTCTATATGGAGCTGAATTGTGGGGGGTTGAAAATTTGAAATGTCTGACCCTGCTGGAGAATGCGTTCTTACGCAAGGTTACAAGCCTCCCTCAGAGCACCCCCCTTAAACCACTATTGCTGGATCTTGGTAAAAAACCTGTGTCATACTTAGCAAATATTCGCCCCCTACTATACTGGCGTAGGTTATGGTGTACAGAAGAGCTAGCACACTACGCCAGGGGTCTAATGGATGTTAAAAAACTGACCAATTTCATCAAATTAAATGGTTAAAGGAGATTCGATCCCTACTAGGAAAGCTTGGGATGTCAGAACTCTGGGATGATCTCCCAAATGCAGTGTTTTCCTCTAAGGAAATTTTGAAAGAAAGGTATTGGGAAATGGTTTATACATCAGTGCGTTCTCAAGGACTTTCTTCCCACCCCACGGGTCGCTTTCTCGAATTCAAGTCCTATCCAGTTTTGGAGAAACATTGGGACTTGATTGAGAAACCTTACGACCGTAAGCTCTATTTTCAGCTAAGGGTGGGTGCTCTTCTAATCGAGGAATACACATGTAAATGGGGGGGGGGGGCTCGTAATGAGAGATGTGGCAAGTTCCTGGAACAATGTGAAAAAGTGGGCCATATACTATTCTTTTGCCCTCTGTATATGACACCACTCAGAATGTGGATTAAGCCTATTTGTCAGACAATGGGCATTAGAAGATATGCAGTTGCCTTACGAATTTTTTTGCTCAGCCCCCGCCCCCCCTATCGCTATTGCTGTGGCGAAGTTCCTGAGCTGGGCATGGTGAATCCATTCAAAAATGCTGTCTGAAATAGCTAGTAATCGAGGCGTATAATATCCCAGCATTATAAGATTATCTGCTTATTATGTATATGTGTTGTGCTTTCTTGGCAGTGTCAGGTCTTGGCACTCTTTTAGAATCATAATTTAACTGTATAATGAATTGATGATTGTTGTAAATACAATTTTAGCGAATTAGCGGTGTATATTCTAAAAGTATTCGATGGTAAAGAGATGGTTTAATTGTATCTTAAATATCTATGAATTGGTTTTTCAAAATTGTATTTGAATATGTACTTTTATGACTTAACTGTCGAATAAAGTTTATGAATGCCGATACTGGCACAGACAGCACCGGCACGGGCCCATTGAACTATCCCATCTTCCAAACGAGAAACAGTACTATGCATGAAGCGGCCCAGGCGAAGAACTGCCAGGAAGTTTCCATTTAAAAGAATCCCAAAGTGAAAAATACAGAAGGCCTGTCAGTAATCTGCAGCTAGATGTCATGGATTTAAAATACGACTTTGCAAAGATAAGTAATCCTCTAATGGCTGTAAAACATATTTAACAAACCAAATATCATTCAAATAAAAGACTTTACAATTCCTAAGAAAGTATAAATAATATCAATTTGGGGGTTAAGAAATTGGGACTCACCTACCTAAAGTGAGTGTTGGCATGGGCATGGAGGAGAGCACATCCTAAAATGACACCCAACAAGCTGCTGGAAATGACTGAGAGGTATGTAGTCACATTTTGCTCTGTCGTGTACATTTTCAGTAGCACAATATAACTGAGAATGTACTAAAGGGTGGAGTTTTGGGAAATGAAATGTTGCACAGATTTAATGATTTAATTTTCCTTTACTTTTTGTATATAGCACAGTAGCATACTGATCAGAAATCTTTTATAAAGAGCAATGGGGGTACAATTCCATTGTAGAGGCCCAATATAAATGAATGATCAAAGTCTGGAGATGACATAAGGTCATTTGAGTTAAACTAGAAGATGTGGGTTATTAAGTCTAAGGTTCTAAGTTAATGGGTATCACATTAAAATATAAGTTGAGTAATTCAGGATCAAACCATCTGTAAATTTGTATTCAAGTATCAATAGCTTGTGTACAGCTCTGTTCTTGCCAAGTGAGCTCGTCATCTTGGTGGTGGTATGCTGAACTGGTTACATTGTGTTCCATTGGCCATGGTTAAGGATCTTGTCTAGCAGGCAAAGATGCAGTGGGGGAGGCCTGCTAGAAGGCAGTTACAGTAGTGCATTCGACTAAGTCAAAGGTAAAGTATCTTTATTCGTTTAAAATTTAATACCATCAAAGCACACATCACAACTACCTATTATACATTATAAATAAGACAGACAATAATGCATGTACCAATTTTAAAAAGACCATTTGCCGTCGATAGGTACGCCCCCAACCGCAAAAACGCCCTTGGCTTTCAGATAAATACGTTAAGAAGTTTGTCACACACTAAAATCCATAGGTTAGAAAAATATCATTTTACATAAAAACTTTAAAAAGGATAAAGAGAAACAGCACTATAGTTGGAGTTTATTTCTTCGCCTAATTGCCCCAGTGATATAACTAGCTACCCCAAAGCACACAACCGAGGAACCAAGCATTTGCAAATAGGCTAGAGCTGGCCTAACTTGCCAGAATTAGCCCCTCTTAACAAAGGTAAAATTAATTTCCTGCGTAATGATACATGAAAATCACAGAAAAAACCACGCGGAGGGTATTCTGCTCTGAAAAATTATCACAAGGGCTGGGACCCAACGACCCCTCTTTTGAAAAGCCTTTTGGGAATGACAATAGCAGGGGAGGATGTTGTGTTTGAATCTTAATAACACAAACAAGTGATAGGGTTTATTTATGTAAGTCAGGTATGGCTGTATCTCTCTGCCTGAACTCAACATAACAAAGCTCCTCACCAAAGGTTTGGTTAGTTCCGCTTCCTCCCTTGCTGACATTACCCTATTCAAGAACTGGGACTTCAAGTCTCTAATAGCCACCTTGCCAAGGGCTCTAGGGTTTGAAAACAGATCAGAGCAGCCCAATGAGTCCATTTGTGTCTTAATATAGCGAATCCAAGGGATATCAGATCCTTTGTCTAAAGACACACAGTCCTGAATAATTATCTGATTCAGATTTGGTGGCGGCTGAGCCCAGATTTCTAACCAACATAATAGTGGGGCAGCCGCAATCTGATCTGAAAAAAAGCCAGCACCTAGGTCCTCATGAAGATTAAAAATTAGAGTGGTGGCTGGAAGCGATAGCAGCTTACAGAATAAATCGTTTTCTGCTATCTGTATTTCGCCAGTGTCAGTATAGCCCCATACATCACTCCCATACGTAACCATCGGAAGGCACTTAGCATTGTAGATCTTTTAAAAAAAAAAAAAAAAATTAAGATTTTTATTTGCCAACGTAAAGAAATAATACATAACACATTTCAATGATGCAACCACCACCCCCCCACCCCTCAATGGAAGAAAAAAGGACATATATTTTAGAGAAGAGATAGAGACACAGTAGTCCAAAATGCACAGAGAACACAAGCATTTAAGAAAAGAAGAAACAAAAATATGAAATACGTAAAAAATCACGAGGCCTAGGAGTCAGCTAAAAGGAAAGGAAAAAGAGGGAGAGCCAATATTTACTTTACACAACGCTAGGGAGGATAAGCGGGATGAAGTGAAAGTTATCGTGATGACTGTGCCAGCCAAGAAGTCAGTTTTTCCCACACCTCCAGGCCCTTTTCCCGTCCTTTCCTTCCTTTCTTTGCGTATACAGCGATTTCTAGTAGATACATAGAAATAAATCTGGCTAGCCAATGTGAAAACGATAGGGGCTCCAGGTCAAGCCAGGCAGAAGCCACACAGAGCCGCCAAACTGTCATCGCGATGAAAATTAAACCATCTCTTTTTAATGTAGAGGTCTCAGTCTGTGTCCCTAGCAAAATATTAGTTGGATTCAGTGTCATGGGCTGAGCTGTAACTTCCCTTAAAAATTCCTGTATTCGGTTTAAAATGATGGAGAGTTTTAAGCATGTAGAGAAGATATGGATAGAGTTGGCCCCATATTTCAGACATCTAGGACATAGGGTGCCTTGGCCGGCCCCCCACTTTGCAATTTTACTAGGAGTTAGATATAAAAAAAAGATGGTTTTAAAGTGTTGCGCCTGTAGTTTGGCTGAGATGAAAATGTTATGAGAGAGGGTAAGTGAGTTAAAAAAAAGTGCTGATAGGAGTGTTAGTTTTGTTGTGCCATTTATCAGCTATGTTCTGTAAGTCGTCGGGGGTCTGCATATTTATGATATTGTATAACAGACCAATTCAAGGCGTTAATGGCTACGTAAGGTATTAAGCAGGTCAATTTCCCTAAATCCTGAGGCCCCCCCTGCCTTCCTAGACAGAAAGTCAAATACAGAGAGATATTTAAATGAGTCTTAATTTTAAAGTTTGAATTTATTCAGTAGCTCAGAGAAAGGGACTACCCCTTCGCAGGTAATGAGGCCTACCAGTTTCAGTATGCCGGCCCTATGCCAGTCTGAGAAGTAAGCCCTGTCAAAGATAGCAGGCAAGCTGCCATTGTTCAACGTGGGAGTATAGAAGTTGAATCTGCCCAGCCCTAGGAATTTTCGGATACTGCGGAAGGTTTTAAAGAGTTTAGTAATGTCTTGAATCTCACCCTTTTATAGTATCCGTAGGTGGTTTCTCGAAGTAGACAGCCCCAGGACTGTTCTCCCAACAGTAACTGGAAGGGAGTGGGGAGCCCTAATGTCTGCAGGGATGGAGCCTCTTTTAACAATTCTGCGCTGTATTGTAAAACCGAAGCCCAATAGTAAAGAGTGATGCTAGGAAAGGACCATCCCCCTCGCTCTTTTGGCAGACAAAGCTGCCTGAAAGCCCACCTGGGTTGGGAATATGACCAGATAAACTGTGTGAATATTTGTTGAAATTTTTGTAGGTTAGATTTACTAAATTCCAGAGGTATATTGCGGAAAAAATATAAAAGTTTGGGAAAGTCTGTCATTTTTATGACATTACATCTGCCAACAAGGGTTAAATGTAGGTTGTTGATTTGTTTTAAAGGCTTTTTAGTATGTAATGCCAAGGGAACTAGGTTGTCTGTAACAATTTCATCCAGATTTGATGAGATAGAGACCCCCAAATGTTTGGCTTTTGGGGACCACTCTATAATCGGCCCATTCTACTTGGCTATTTGTTATTATTTGGGTTTTGTTTTGGTTCAGGGCGTAGCCAGAGAGCCTCCCAAATTTTAACGCCTCGTTTTCAAGGGCCACTATGGTGTTTAGGGATCTGGTGAGGTGATGGCCAGATTATCGGCGTAAGCCATGATCTTGATACAATTGCCTTGGAGGTTGGCTGGGAGAATCTCGTTATTTCTCTATATTTGCTTGATGAAGGGGTCCAAATAGAGAGCGAACAAAGAGGGGAGCCTGGGCAGCCCTGTCTGGTTCCCCGGGAGATCTCAAACTGCCCGGTTAGTTGTCCATTAACTGAGACACAAGCTGTTGGTTTTAGATAAAGGGCTTGTACTGCCTGCGAAATCTTTGGCCCGAATCCCATTCTCCTTATGACTGCCCACAGAAATTGCCAGGAGACCCGATCAAAGGCTTTCTCAGCATGCAAGAGTGTAAGTGACATCGGGTCTCCAGCAGCTTGTGCGGCGTCAAAAAGAGTGATGGCCCTCCTAATATGCTCAGTTGTTCCTTTTTTCGGGATAAACCCGTGCTGCCATTCTGAAACCAAAGATGCGACCACTGAAGAGATTCTGTTGGCTAGCACTTTGGAAAAAATCTTTGAGTCACAATTAATGAGCGTTATTGGTCGATACGAGCTCATCTCTGTTGGAGATTTATCCTTCTTTGGGAAAATAGCTATTCTGGCCATGTAGCAGGATGCTGATGGTAAAGTCCCATTAAAGATAGAGGTTATTACTTCTATATGAATTGTCTTAATTTGTGGAGCGAAAGTCTTATAGAACTCTACTGGGATGCCATCCAGCCCAGTAGCTTTCCCATCAGGCAGACTGTTAAGTGATTCCAGTATCTCGTCCCATGTGCTAGTTATGTCTAGCATTTCCCTGTCCTCTAAGGAAAGAGAACTGAGGTTGATTTTGCTAAGGTATTTGGTGGTCTCGTTAGCGATTAAGTCACTGGGACCATGATTCTCCTCTGTGTAAAGTTTGGAGTAGAAGTCCTGAAATCCCTTTCTTATGTGATCTGTGTCATTAGTCTCGTCCCCTGATGGGAGTTTAATTGCGCGTATCTCATTGCGGGAAACCTGTTGCCTGGTCCTAACAGCCAGATGATGTCCGATATTGTCACTGCACTTATAATTTTTCTCCCGGTTGCTTGCCTATTTTGCAGCAGTTTTGTTGGCAAAAATTGCCCAAATTTCAGCTCTAACCAGCACTACCTCTTTCTGCGCTGTCTCGGTGTCTTGTCTTGTTTGAATGCAGTGAGTCCGTTCGGTTTCAGCCACCCTTAGCTTCCCCTGTAAGCTACTTATCACTGTTTTCTCTTTTTTATTTTTGCGCACTGAAAATCCAAGAGTCTCCCCCCTACGTTATAGATCTTTAAGAGGGCCGGGAGAGGTTTAGAGCCTTCCTTCTTGCAAATCCTAGTAATGACCTGGTCGCTCTGGCTAAAGTATTTTTTTGTGAGCACGCTGCATAACCCATGACCGTCTTTCGTCAAAAAGTACGCCTAGATATGGGAATGCAGGGACTTTCGTAAGTTCGGTACCCTTGCAATAAAATTTGGACTTTTTAGCCCGTCCCTTTCCGATTGTCATAGAGTGTGACTTTTTGAGGTTAGTAATTGGGTCTAGAGATTCCATAAAATCAATAAAACAATCTAAAAGGGATTGTAACCCCCGCGACGTCCTAGCCACCAAAACAGCATCATCTGCATACAATAATGCCGGTATCATTTTTGAACCTGCTCCGGGAACATCCTAACAGGAAGAAATCAGGGTATCACCCAGTTTGTTATTGTAGAGTGTAAACAGCAGGGGTGCAAGAATGCACCCCTGTCGCACCCCTCGTTTGACCGGCCATGCCTCAGTTAGGCTGCCGTTCTCATTATAACGAACGTGGTGTTTTCATGGATGGCTGCCAAGAAGGAAATCAAAACTGGTTCTAGCCCAATACTATGTAGGGAAGTCCAAAGTTTTTGCCTGGATAAGTCCATAAAAGCTAAATGGATATCCCCACGCTTAGTGACCGTGTACTTCCCCATTACTAGACATAGATTAAGGCACTGTCCCGTCATGCCCTTTCCCTGCCTAAACCCATACTGAAGGTATGATATGATGCTGTTTTTGTCAAACCAATATGTTAGACGGGCAAGTACAGCCTTCCCCATTATGTTAGCTGCAGAGTCAAAGAGAGAGATCAGTCTATAACAGACCGGATCCTCTCTTGAGCCCTTTTTAAAAATTGGAATTATAACAGCTTTGGCCCAAGATTTGGGAAAGCCGACCTTGGTCGCAGCATTAAAAACAAGTGTCAGAATTCTAGCCCATACAATGGGATCTGCCCTATATAGATCTGCCGGTACGCCATCTGGGCCTGGCGCTTTGCCCTTTAATGTCGACATAATCGCCTCAGTCACTTCCTCCTCTGTGAATAGCATATTTGAGACGTGAATGTTTCTCCCTTGTGAGATAGGCATCTCCTGGCTCATGTCAATATATATACCACTAGAGTCAGAGTCAAATACACTTTATTCGATTATTTTAAAATCATAAAAGTATGCTGTACATCCATTTCTGATCACAAAAATAAAAAGAATTTATATACAAAAACTTTTAAAAACAGGAATTCATTATGTACAAATCTTCAATGGGGATCAAGGTAACTGTACAGGGATTATATACAGCTGCATCATTTCTACACTCACTATAGACTTCTTCAGGTTTTTCCGGAGATTTACACAATTTGTACAAATGAATTTTCTAGCGGTCTATTTACAATTATATTTACAATTCTATATTACAATCGATTTACAACAATAACCTGACAGGGTATGCAGACTTTTTCAGGGAACTAGATCAGTAAGCGAGTTCCCATACTATCAGGGTAGTGGTGGTCGGAGTCTCTTTTGTCTGGACCGAATAGACATTGTCAGGAAATTGGCTACCCCGTACATTATTAAAGGTGTTTCCATAAGCTGCAGGAACAAAAAAGCCGGTTTCACTTGTATAAACCCTTGTTCTTTCAATATAGGCTTAATAAACTTCTCTCTGGCATTTTTAAAAAATGGACAAAAGAACAGAAAATGCAAAGAATCCTGATCGGAAAAATCATCACTGCAGGGAGCATTCTCATGAGGCCTACACCACTTATTGTATTCACCCAGCAGAAAGTGAGCCTGGTTGAAACGAAATTTCGTAAGGAGCCACCGGTGGAATGGTTTATTTACTATCGTCAGATATGGTTCAATAACTAGAGTTGTTATTGCCATATAGTGAGACCTTACAGTTGGCTTCATTATTTCACATGACTCTCTTTCTGCTTCCCTTTTCTTTATAAATTGGGACTTGACCCAACTAATGTCCTCTTTCTTTAGACCTTCTGGATTGGTATATAGGTCAGGGCAGGTATCCTGCTGTTGTTTTGATATATGTAAGCCACTTGATCTCCGCCACTCTGTCCCACCCCATGCAATCTCTAATGATCTTATGGTTTAGGGTTAAGTTGGAGTTAAGCCATGTTTTAATCCATGACAGGAGTGGGGCCAAGGACAACATATCTTCAATATACCCTAACCCCAGTTCCATATGGATTGAGAAAGCAGGGGTGGATTGCGGCAGACCCATAAGGGATCGTAAGAACACATTCTCCGCTCTTTGAATGTGGGCCATGTTCTTAAAACCCCATATAGAGGCTCCATACCTGGCTATTGCCAGGGTTTTAGCTCTATGGATAGATAGAATAGCCTCTGCTGGTTTGCCGCCAAGTCGTATTGCGAATCCCAGAATAGCAGCAGATGATCTTTTTACTGCTGAGGCTTTATTCTGGATTTGTGGTGCCCCTGTCCCTTTCTCATCAAACACCACTCCTAGATAGGTGAAAACTTTGACTTTAGAGAGCACGGAGCCATTACAAGACAGGGTTTTGATGTTATTCTTGCGATTGCCCACTGCCATAGCATGTGATTTTTCTACGTTAATTACTAGATCTAGATCTTGCATAAAAGCCCCAAAAGCATTTAATAGATGTTGTAGACCCTTTGGGGTCCTTGACAGCAGTACCGTATCATCGGCATATAATAGTACAGACATCATGGAGCCACCCATGCGAGGTACGTCAATAGAGGCCGCTTCTAGGGACTCTCCCAATGAGTTAATATAAAGAGAGAAGAGCATAGGGGCCAAGATGCACCCATGGCGCACCCCCCTTCCAGATTTAAAGAAAGCGGTACAGTTCCCCTCTTGGGACATACGGATAGTCGCCCTTAAGTCACTGTGAAGTTGCGCCAAAAAATCCACAAGTGCTCGATCCAGTCCCTTCTCAAGGAGTATTGTCCACAGCTTTGACCTATTGACTAGGTCAAAGGCTGTGGACAAGTCCATGAAAGCCAGATACATCATCCCCCTTGATGCTACTGTGTATTTGATCAGTGTGAGATGTAAATTAAGGCATTGGTCTTCTGTACCTCTGGCAGATCGAAAGCCATACTGAGCCTCGCACAAAAGATCTTTATTAGTGGCCCAAGCTGAGATTCTTTCTAGTATTACTTTACCTAGGATTTTAAATGAAGAATCTAGCAATGATATGGGCCTGTAGCATCTTGAGTCCCCCCTTTGGCCCTTCTTAAATATGGGGATGATGACAGATTGTGACCATGTAGTTGGGGGTCTTGTCTTGTCTATACTGACTACATTAAAGACATTTGTGAGTACCACTGACTACATGGCCGAGTTTGCTTTAAACATGTCGGCTGGTACGCCATCTGGGCCGGGGGCTTTCTGTGCTGCCATATCCTCAATTGCCTTCTGTACCTCTTTAATAGTAAAACTTGGTAAATTGTCATGTGTATCAATCGATATTGGGTCTGTTGGTCCTAGATCAAGATTACTACCATAAATCCTTTGGAAATGATCCAGCCAGTCCTCCTCAGGGATATTTACCTCTAGTGGCGCATTTTCTTTCCCATTAAACAAGGGGGTATTAACAATGGTCCAGAATTTTGCGCTATCCCTCAGGGTAGCCTTCTCATACAAATCATCCCAAGCCTGTCTCTTTATTTCCTTTTTTCTCTTTTGAATATCCAGATTATACTGTTTCCTAAGCCTAGCCACCTCAGATCTGTCTCGGGGTACCATTTTCAAAGCTTTGTGTAATTCTCGATGTGATTTGGAGCATTCATTATTAAACCACCCCTCTACCTTTTTCTCTCTCTTTTTCGTTTTACATATTAGATCATCTGCTACCTGACGGCAGATAGATTCAAAAGACCCAATAATATTCCCCTCAAATTTAAGTGGTTCCCTACAGACGTTAATATCATTACCCACTTTCTCATTTAGGGAGTGAAAGAAATCCTCTGGGATAACTTTGCTCCATTTCACCCATCTCCCCTGGTCCTTTGGAATTACATCTGCAGAAAAATCTGCTTCAGAATTTTTATTAAATAAAAACAGGTTGTTATCCTCTACTTTCAACACAACCGGATTATGATCACTAAATGTAGTGTGTATAGCATTATAAAAAATAACATTATGTAACATAGCCGGAGAAATGAATATATAATCGATAATAGTGTTGCTATCCCTAGCACTGTAGGTTGGGACCCTTTCATTACTATCAAAAAACTCTGGTTCAAATAATTCATTCTCTAAAAGAAGTTCTTCTAGAGCAGCCCCTTTTACAGAATGTTCAAAGTGTGGGAGTGGGAACATATCTGTATTTACAGTATCTCTTAACTGGCAATTCTGTTGACATAAATGTACATTAAAATCTCCCATCAATATGAAGTATACCGAAGTGGTTTGACTCTCTTTAAAATTATACATGAACTCATTCAAAGAATTGGCATTTTCATTGGCACATGTATTTTGGGTGGCATTATAAAAATTGATATAAACACATTTAGATTTATTAGTCATTGTGACTTCCAGAACTAAATAGTTTTGGGATAATGTGTGTAATACCTTCGCAGTACCATTCATTTTAACGGATATTAAAAACTGCAACCCTCCTTTATTACGGCCTGAGTTCGAAGTCTGTGCTGCTAAGAAATAGGATGTGTACCCATCCAACCAGAAATCGCAATCCCTATCCCACGTTTCCTGTAGAGCTACCACATCATATTCTTTTAATAAATCCAGCCATTTTGTGTCATCCCTTTTCGAGCAGAGTCCTGCGATATTCCAGCTCATTAATTTAACAACAATACCCTTTTCCTTTCTAGTAGTGGGTGTGGGCAATAGTTGGCTACAAGTGTTGTCACAAGGAGTCAGTCAATCGATTTCCTCTAGATTAGATAGAGCAGAAAACCTATTTGTAAGCACCAGACTACTTCTTACTTCGCATCCCTGATTATCATGGGTTTTAGGTAGCATGCCAGTTGTTTGTGTCGCCCAAGAGCTAGTGCAGGGGATTTTAGTTGGAGTGACATTGCGGGTAACCCTTCCAGGAAGCATCTTGGGTGGCACGGTGGAGGGTAGAAGAAACCTAGAGGGACCGCTCTAATCCTGTCTTCTTTGACCTCTGTAGCATCCCAAAATAAACGGGAGGCCTCATGGGGTCTATTGAAGTTGACAATCATACAGTCACCAGAAAAAAATTTCTTTGAGTATCCCACCCAATCCACCCGTCTACCTGTCTGGATGCACTCAGAGATATTATTCGGGCCAGAACAATTAGCATCACACCATGTCTTAATATTAGCCAGCTGTGTACCATTTGACTCAAATTCCCCTGGTTTTAATACAGGTACATTCACCAGAACAGCAACATAGGGTGTAGCTTCCGGGGGAGGTGAACTGGGGGTCTGGGGCGCTGTCTCCTAGGCCCTGCTGAGTTAAGCTCGTCTGAAAGGGGTACCATAGGTTTAGCCTGGGGTGGACATGGTTTGAGTGCCAAATGTACCTTAGTTGTAGATTTACTATCCATTTGCCTAGTGCCGCAACCATTAGACGCTAGTGGTGGGGCAGATGGAATCAGAGGACATGTTGATACAGTATTCCCCTGCTCCATAGGGGATTGGGGTTGTCTCTGTTGGTTAGGAAAAGGCTGTGATGTGGTTTTGGATAATGGGCCCCGAGAATCTTTCTCAAAAGATGTTATGTATTCATTAATCCTATCACATTTCCCCAGAATTTTGGTAACACATTCCTTAAGTGTGTCTATAATGTCACTGGAGATTTGTATGAGTACCCCTTCTAGTTTGTCTACAAGGACCTTCTCCACCATGACCTTAATAGAGATTTCCAGGACACTCAGGGGCATATTATCAAGGGGGTTTATCTCCGCTTTTTTGGCTTTAAAAGCCAAGAAAGCGGAGATAAAATTATCTCCCTATTACCAAGCTGTCGCTAACACCAGTTAGCGACAGCTAGTAGGAGATAGCGACCATCTTGGGCCCCACTTTGCATGTCAGTGATATTTATCACTAATGAGATGCAAAGTGGGCGTGCCAAGATGTTAGAGACTGAAAACAGTCGCTAACATCGCTATCTCCTATTACCAACTTTTGGAGATATTCGCGCTAAGCGGGAATATCTCCAAAAGCTAACACCTGCCCTGAGCAGTTCTTAGCCATGTTATCCAATGGGAGGTGGATAACATGGCTAAGAGCATTTGCTCGATAATGCATGAATATCGCTGACTTTTCAGCGATATTCATGCATTTCGGCCGTTTTTTATCGCATTTGCGATAAACCTTGTTAATAGCAAGGTTTATCTGCGATAAAAATCGCCGATGTGCGGCGATAATTTTTGTCTCTAAACAAGTTAGAGACAAAAATTATCGCTAGTTGTTGGTAATATGCCCCTCAATTGGGTTCTTTGTTGCTTTCGACACAGTGCGCCGTGAGCCTTTGATTTATATAGGGCCCGTTTGGAGCGCTTGGTAGTCTGAGGTTCAGGCTCCTGAGTACAGTCATGTATGGGTTGCTGGGGGACTTGACTATAGTTCACTTGACCCTCTTGTTCCGGTGCGTTGGCTGTGTCTTGTTGCCTAGTAATGGGTGCATTTTCAATCAGAATTACCGGATCCAAAGGGATAGGTAGTCTAGTCAGTGTAGGCAATGGTTGGCTATCCAAAGATATTGGGTCCAAACCTAATTCATGTTCTTTGTCAGCAATTTCCTGATTCAATTTTCCCACAGCTGATGTCAGGAATGTCATTATGTTAGATGATGCAGGTGCTTTTCGCGCAATTTTAGCTTTAATTGTACCCCCATTGCTGGTTGTTTGTAGTTTGCGCTTACCCATTTCCGGAGTGCAGATCGAAGGGGGGATGCCCGTCCCGTCCCCTGTCGTCCCCAGACGGCCACAGATGGCCCCGCCCTTGTCCCGTGCTTCTCCCGGTCGCTCCCGCGCGCGACTCGCGGGGCACAAGGGGGTGTCAGCCTTTTACAGGCACCTCCGGGCGCTCTCTGCGCGTCACGAGCGCGCTGCCGCCCCACTGGCTGCTGGGGATTGTGGTTTGCCGCTCCCGGCGTCTGCTCAGCTGCCGCCGTTCCCCTCACGGCTCCGCCCGATGGCGACAGGACAGGCAAGTCTCTGGTGTTCCCCCCTGGGCTCCCGGGGGGTCAGCCTTTTACAGGCGCCTCCGGGCGCTCTCTGCGCGTCACGAGCGCGCTGCCGCCCCACTGGCTGCTGGGGATTGTGGTTCGCTGCTCCCGGCGTCTGCTCAGCTGCCGCCGTTCCCCTCACGGCTCCGCCCGATGGCGACAGGACAGGCAAGTCTCTGGTGTTCCCCCCTGGGGTCAGCCTTTTACAGGCGCCTCCGGGCGCTCTCTGCGCGTCACGAGCGCGCTGCCGCCCCACTGGCTGCTGGGGATTGTGGTTCGCCGCTCCCGGCGTCTGCTCTGCTGCCGCCGTTCCCCTCACGGCTCCGCCCGATGGCGACAGGACAGGCAAGTCTCTGGTGTTCCCCCCTGGGCTCCCGGGGGGTCAGCCTTTTACAGGCGCCGCTGGGCGCTCTCTGTGCGTCACGAGCGCGCTGCCGCCCCACTGGCTGCTGGGGATTGTGGTTCGCCGCTCCTGGCATCTGCTCAGCTGCCGCCGTTCCCCTCACGGCTCCGCCCGATGGCGACAGGACAGGCAAGTCTCTGGTGTTCCACTAAAATGTTCAACCCACTTTTCTGGAGAGATAAGACAATCTTTGACAGAATTAGTTGTTTCGTCAAACATTGGACTATTAACCACTCTCCAGAATCTGGTGCTACTGGACAAGACGCTTGCTTGGCTGAGTTCATCCCAAGCCATTTCTTTTAGCTGTGCCTTTCTTATTATAGTTGCAGATTGCCCTTCTAGCCTGCTTGACTGTGTTAACATCCCTTGTAGACTCCTTCCGGGCCCCCAATAATGCAGTGTGCGCAGTAGTACACGCTAGGTCAAACCAATATTTGTGTTTTTTGGGCTCTACTTTGCAACTTAGCGTCAAGTTGACCGCTACCTGCTTTATTATGCGGTCAAAGGCACTCAAGATTGTCAGTGGGTTAGAATCCAAATTTGAGCATATACTGAAATCCTCTGATTGCCCTCTATATAAATTATCAAGGAAATTATCTGGGGTAATTACCTCCCATCTTAAATCCGATCTTGGTCATTGGTATCAATATTACTATTAGAAATAAGTGTCAGAGGTTTCCCAATTTTAAGAGCCTGGTTGTTAAAGATCAAAGTAAGGAGATTATGAACAACTATACGTAACACAAAATGTGCCCAATAATTCAATCAATGGGCATGAGACTAAGATGTAATCAATAATACTTCTGTGTCCCTACCCAGTATAGGTCGGGACTGAAGGCGAAGCTTCTGCTTGTTCCGGGAAGAATAGATTATAAACAGATAAAAAAACTCTCTAGATAGGCTCCACACGTCGTATGTTCAAAGTGGGTAATCCCCTGCAGTCCGTGTTGCTCTTCGATACCTTGCATACAATTGGATGGACAAACATGAATATTAAAATCACCAAGGATTAACCGTTGGTAAGGCGCATCATTACTGGCCTCATAATCGTCCAAAAAGGTAGCCAGAGATCTCAAATGCTCCAAATCATCCGATCTTGTATAAGAAATATAAAAGTTCACCACCAATAAACCTGGTAAATTGTCGCCTATAGGTTTGACAGCTAAAATGTTAAGTGTATGTGTCGCTATTAGCTTAATCCTGTAAACCAATTTGAGGCTAACCAATATCAGAAGTCGCCCCCTGGATCTCCCCATAGTCGACAGCACAGCGTTTTTGCTAAAGGAGCAGTACCCATCCAAATGGTATGAGTCATTTGAATCCCAGCTTTCCTGCAAAGCAATAATATGGTGCTTTAGAAGTAAAGTCTCCCAATTTGTGTCCCACCTTTTTGAGCGCAGCCCGGCTATATTCCATTCGACTAATTACTAAGGAAATAATAAATGTTTGCCTGTGGTGAATGATGTGTTGGAATATTTTTCATTTGTTAAGTAATTGGAAGTGGTAGTAGTAGCAGTGTTACAAAAATCAAAATAAGCAGATGATGTCTACAAATTATTGGTCTCCGTCAGTAGATAATAGTATAGTCTCCATTAGTGGTCAGATTGGTTCTTAGACTGATCATGCAGGCTAAGACACCAGAGTTGCCACCTACAAGACAGCAGACATATCAATGAGGTTATGGCAATCTCATCTGCTAACACCTTATATAGCAATACTGATGATAATGCTATAAAAAAGCTTTATCAATATAGAGGTTACAATGCCCCCATGTGAATGTTGACATAAGAGCTATAACAGCATATGGTCCTATGGCACCAAGGAAATAACATTACCAACAAGTGACTCAAAATTTCCTGAAAAATCATATATTTTGTTTTCAATTGCCAATGTGTTCTTGTGTGTAAATAAAGCAAGGCCACAAATATAATCTTGTTGTGACTTTGTCACAATTACAACACTGATAGTAGTATCTTGGGATAATTTTCATTGAACATAAGTAGATCATAATGCAGAAAAGGTTGGATGCTACTGGTTACACAAAGAGCGATTATATATGACATTAAGGTTTTTTTTAAAGTTCAGAATGCTTTATTAAGAATATGTAAATAAATTACAATTGTGAAAAGTAATACTCAATCAATTCAAATCAATCAAGTGGAATGAAGATTACAATATGAACACATATTAGGTCTCATGAGCAAGAAAAGTAAAAACTAAAAACGTAAACCAACCACAATTAATGATACATAAACTGATGAATTAATAATAGAGACCAAGGAGCATGAATTGAGAAATATAAAAACATTATTAAACTATATGCATTTTTAACAATTTTTAAGAAGCATGAGAACGACAAAGAAAAGAGAGAAAAAGGGGAGGAAAGAAGAAGAAGAGAAGTAGAATAAACCTTAACAATAATGCAATAATAAGAATAATAACTATTTAAATTCCCAATATTTATGTAAGAACATAGGTGGTAACATTAGAAGTAGATTAAACGGATTGCCTAGATAAGAAGGAAGTGAGTGGTGACCATAACAAATCTTTTTTAATCATTAAAGGAATAGAAGTAGCATGCGCTCGGCCCAATCGTGATGATAACATAAAAGGATCCACCAACCAGTAAAAGTAATTTTTGTGGTGTCTTTCCAATTTGTGGTAATAATTTGTAAAGTAATAGCAACAGTCAAATCAATAAACTTTCCCACCATACCCTGAGAGCACCACATGGGAGAGGGGCCCCCTAAAAAAATTTGTAAGATATCAAAAGGAATAGCCCTGGATAATATTTCCTTCAGTTTATCCCATATGAGCAACCAAAACTTCTTTACAAATGGACATAAAAATAAGATATGTAAATAATCACCTTTAACATGGGAGAAAGCCCAACACCTTGCATCATTAGTAAGTTTAAATCTATGCAGGTCCTTAAGAGTCAGGAATAGTGTATTGTAAAAGTAATATAATGGTTGGATTGTGTTTGCTGAACAAGAGGAAGTATGAATCTTTGCCCATATGGAGCCCCAGGTCCGGAAAGAAAACTGCTGTTAAAGATCAGTCTCCCACAAGAGTTCTACCTTGGATTTTGTTCTCAAATCGGAAGAACGAGGCAAAATCTTATAATTTCCAGATGCCTTCATTTGAGAGGAGAAATCCAATGTGAGAAAGGGAATCTGATTATGTGGGACAGAAATACAGTTTTGAGAGAGTAGAGGAAGAGTATTCTTGAGGTGTAGATAATGAGTGGCATGATAAGAAGATATACACACCACGGAAAGAGAGGGTTGCTTACTCAATGCAGCAAGTGGATGCCGAAAAGTTTGGATTCGAGTACTATCTACTGCAGTTCGCCCAGGGTCAATCAGAATAGGAAAGCCATCCTTAATGGAAGAAGATGCCTCAAACACAATATGCAGCGGTGAGGGCATCTAGGATATGTAGTGCCCACTTCCTATTCACCTACTCACAAGAGTACACCATCTTGAGCGTTCCTAGGATGAACAATCTTTTTCAGTTATCATTGCGGACCCTAGCTGATTCAATGTGTTATTTGTAGTTAGAACGTTCTTACGAAGAACAGTCTTTTCCTTCTTATTTCTCACTGTGGACCCAAGGTTATTAAAAGTGTAATTCCAACTAACATTTTTTGTAAAAGTGTAGTTATATAAGATAGTTGACACTTTCATATGATGTTACACATCAAATTTGATGGATGCGTACTTTGACTAATGTTAAGTACACAGATTTTGACGGGTTTTACATACAATTGATGTAACAACACCCCTTCTAATCTAATGCAGGTCCCACATCCAGAATTCTTTGACAGCACTTTTGTGGTGGGGCTTAATATTTGATGGAGTGCTTGTGTTTTTAAACCACGTGGTTTACTGAAGATTTTTCAGAACATGTGTATGGACAACACAATGGGCCATATTATGATGGCGGAAGGACGCCCTGAGTAAGAGGGACCGTCCGCATGGGCAGCGGCGGTCCCTCCATGGCAATTAGGATGTGACCCCCCACCCTGGCGGTCACATCCTGTATTTTTTACATTGCGGCGGGTGCTGCTTGAAGCAGCACCCGCCGCAATGTAAAAAATGAAAGCAGTGCATTTGCATGCACAAAGCGGCAGGCACCGTGCGGCGCCTGCCGCTTTGTGCACGCAAATGCAGGGGGGTACCATAGGTACCCCCCATGTGCACCCCCACCCCCCCTTCACCCAGGGGGCCCACAACGGGCCCCCGAAGTGAAGGTTCATATGCTTTTCCACGGCGGAGGAGCCGCCGCGGAAAAGCATACATTCTACACCATCCTAATATGGCTGGCGGTGTCTGATAGACACCGCCAGCCATGTTACTGCTTTTCCGCTGCGGTTGGAAGGCAACCGCGGCGGAAAAGCTGCGGACAGATTTCAAGACCCACCGCCATCCTAATGTGACGGTGGGTCTTTTGTGGCTCAGCAGCGGTTTTCCTGCATCCTCCGAGCCGGCGGTGGCGCCACCGGCCCGGAGGATGCGGGAAAACCGCGATCCTAATCTACCCCAATGTGTCTGGTCACTATTCACTGCATACAATATGTTGTGTTTATCTCAACACAGGTGGACAAAGCCATGTGTTTTCCCATTTCCCAGGTAAGACATGCTTGGGGTGTGTTGTAGGTGTACTCCTTCACATTAGCATGTAACATAGTAGGGGACACCCTCTTTACACTGATAGGGATCCAACAGCCATGACAAATTTAACTGGATCCTGACCATATCCTGAAAGTTGTATGTAAAAACTCCCTCTTACTGCCAAGTCTTTGCGGCGGTTGAGTCCGCCCTGGTAGTATCTACTTACTAGGGTGGGGAGAGGACTCCTATGATGAAGCGTGACACAATATTTGGGTGAGGCATCTTCTTTCATTAAGGATAGCCTTCCTATTCTGATTGGCCCTGGGTGAACTGAAGTAGATAGTCTCTGAATCCAACCATTTGTTCGTCCACTCCCTGAGTTGAGTAAGCAACCTTCTCTTTATGTTGTGTGTTCATCTTGGTGGGGGACAGTAGAGTTGCTTTATTTTTCCCTTACTCACATCATTGTGGTTAATGATAATAAAATATGTCATATTTTTTCAGAATCTCAGAAAAATCCATAAGTGATGCATCGGAAAGTATATGACCAATGGATACAATTCCTTTGTCATTCCATTCCTTCCAGTAGAGAGCTCTATTATTACATTTTAAGTGCTTATTATAACAAATAGGTGTTTGTGAAATAATATCAAAACCTGAAATAGAATAGGTGATTAAAGGCTTACCAATGGCTATAGAATAGGTAAGTATAGGCGCGAAAAAAGCTCTGGGGGTTGAGAGATATGAAACGCCTCAATGAAAGAAAATGCTGTACATTAAAGCCTATAAGGGCACAAATTGTGAAATTCATACGGAATCTAAATCGATACACAACAATAGTACCTATGAATGTTCTGTAGTGTGATGCCCTCTCATGCACAAATATTTTCAATGTAGAGAGGGAAATCTGTGCAACGCCATCAAGCCAGAGCAGCGACCACAGGAGCCTGTTCTTTGCCTGGAAGAAGGTGTTAGGGAAGGCATATGAGTTATTTTACAACATGTAAGTAAATCTGGATACTGCTGTCATTTTGGTGCTCTACCTATAAAACAAAACCGTAGGGCACTCCAGTGTATTACATCCCTCTTCAGTCTCTGTAGGAGTGGGACCAGGTGTTTCCCATAGTGCGTTCATGCATCCCTTGATATCCAGAGGCCCAGGTAATTTAAGTACTGGGTTTCTACCTTCAGAGGCAGAGAAAGCTTGTCTTCGGCCCACCAGCCCCCCCAACCAACCCCCCCCCCCCCCACCGAGAAGAACAGAAATTTCTTCCAATTTATACCCAGCCCAAATATGCTCCATAGATATGAAATACCTCCTTGAGATGTTCCAGCGTGGCCTCTGGTTCTGCGATATACAACAAAATATCATTGTGCATAACAAAATGCGGTCTTCTTATGATGTGTTGCAATGCCATCCCCATATCTGGGTATCAATCCCCCTAGTCTATGATAGGGGGTTCCCTTGTCTTGTGCCCTTCTGGATGGGAAAGTCCCAAAACAGGATTCTATTCACCGTCGGTCGGTCTCTAGAGTTTATCTAAAGGAGTCATATCCGTTTCATAAATTTCGGTCTCAATCCAATTTTCTTCATACGGGCAAATAAAAATGGCTACTCTATCCAATTGAATGTCTTGTTTGCATCCAGCAATGCGAATCCCAGGGGGATTCCTACATTTGCTGCTATTGCAATGGTATTGTAGAGGTGTTGGAGATTCAGTTTAGTACACCTATGGGATATGAACCCATTCTGGTGTGGGTGCACCAGATCTGAGATCACATCCTGCAGTCTGTTTGCCAAAGCTTTAGTCAAAACATGTGTGCCAGCATTAGGAAGGGATATTGGTCCTTAACGGATGTTTGCCTGCTTTGGGAATATACAATGGTCACTGTGCGCAAGTCTCTTGATAGTTTCCTCCTTGATATGTCGCTGTGTAAATACCATGCAATTGCAGTGTTTGACCACTCATCCTTAGGGTGGTCTTTCCTCCAATTTTTTGCCCTTTGCCTTCCATTTTTGCTGTTTCTTTATGTTGGGCTTAGGACTCTGAACTAACCCTGGGCTAGTTCGCGAAGTAGCGATACGCATAGCTACGCGAAGTGCACTTCGCACTACGCAAGCTACGCAAACTGGGTAGTGCACTGTGCAAAATGCTGATCACACTGATTGCACAGTGCTGGATGCTTGACCTCACTGTGCAAGCAGTGCAAACTGCATCTTGCACAGTGCAAGCTGTCTTTTTCTGCTGCTTGAGTAGATTTCTACTCAAGCGGCAGCTTTCTCAACGCGGACTGGTAGTTTCTCATCGTGAGCGGTCGAGAGAATACGCCACCACTCGCAATGAGAAACCTGACCTCCCCACATTGAAAATCTCGCCAGGAGGTTTATTTTCCACGCTTGCGATCAGCAACTTGATGTTGCTGATCGCGAACACGGAAAAAGTCTCTCCAGGATGGTATTTTGCTTGCTCGCAGTCATCAACTTGACGTTGAGGACCGCGAGCAAGTAGAAAATGACCGCTACATTACGCTACGTGTGTTTGTACTGTGCTACTTGCAATTTGCATAGTGCGAAGTAACGCAAACTTCGCAAACTACGCGAGCATATTGTAGTGCTTTGCCCAGGGTTACTCTAAACCTTTTACCACTGTTGACCAGTGATAAAGTGCATGAGCTTCTCCCCTAAACCTGATGACAATTTTGTATACCTGATTGGCATATTTGTTGTACTGATGAGTCCCTTGTAAAGTGGTATGCTGCATACCCAGGCCTGTACTTCAAATGGTGCTAGTGGGTGGTAGCACTGATTGTGTGACCCACAGAAGTAGGCTTTAAAACCCATCTCAGGCTTGTCAGTGCAGTGCCAGGTGTGTGTGCAGCTTACTAGCACTTTAACTTGGCATTTAAAACTAAGTCTTAAAATCCCATTTTTATTTCATATGAGTCACCCCTAAGGTAGGCCGTAGGTAACCCTAAGGACAGGGTGCCATGTAAGTAAAAGGTAGAATATATACTTATATGTTTTGCATATTCTAGTAGTGAGAAACAGCCTATTTCTTTTTTTCACTACTGTGAGGCTTACTCCTCTCATAGGCCAGCATTGGGAATTACTTAATACACATGTAAGCTGCAGTTTCTGATCAGAGAGGAGTAGAGCTTTCATGTTTCATGTGTTTGCAATGGTAATGATAACTCCTCCTTAGTGGTAAAGTTGGATTTAACATTACTGTTTTAGACATTCCACTTTTAGAAGGTGGACATTTCTCTGTAGGATGGGGTTGGGTGCACACTGCCTCACACTCAAGCACTCAGTACTTACTGCTCTTTAGGGCAGATGTACGACCCTTCCAATTTGAGAGTCGAAAGTTACGTTGTTTTGCGATTCACAATGTGCAATTCTCAAATAGGGATTTACAACATTGTCTCAGACACTATTTGCGATTCCTAATGGGATCACAAATTGCCTGCCTCATTAATATTCATTAGGCAGGTATAATTTGCAACCCCATTGGGAATGGATAGCACTCCCAGGGGTGGTGGCCTGCTGGGCTCAACAGACCAACATGTCTGTGACTACTTTTTCAATGAGCAGTTTTTTAAAGGAAAACAGAATGGATTTAAAAAGAAAATGAAGTATTACTGTTTCATTTCTTAAGAGTAGGACCACTGCCTGCTCTTAAAAAATATTTTCAATGCCAGTCACAAAGGGGAAGGGGTCCCTTAGCGACCCCTCCCCCTTTGCAAGTGGCTTAGCACACATTTGAAGTAGGTGGTAAACTGTAAACGTTTTGCAGCCTCAAAACAATCTTACATTGAAGTGTGAGTTGCTATTAGGAAAGGGCACCCTTGGCTCGCCCTAATAACGACTCACAAAATACGGTTTGTAAATATTGCAGTCGCGAACGGGACGATTTCCTGTTTGCAACTGCAAAAAACAGAAATACATCTGGCCCATTGTGCCTGACAGCCTGTCTCCAATACATGTCTGGGTTGGGTGTCAGGTACACTTTGTGAATTCCCTCTAGATACCCCCAAACACAGGAAGGTGAGTCTCATCTGCATTCTGAGCACTCATCTGCATTCTGATGGGCCTTCCTGGGCAGGGAGTAATGGAAGAGGCTGACACTTGCACTTTAATAGGTAGTGTCCTGTCAACACAAAAAGTACTGATTTACCCCCCCCCCCCCCCCCCCTCACCAGTGTTAGCCTGACAGACAAAACTGGGTTGAAAGGGATCATTGTGCACTTCAAAGAGCTCCTTTGATGTCACCCCTACATCAAAGGCCCTTTTGGGTATAAGTATTGGGTCTCTGACCCCCTAAAATTAGACACTTCTGGATCTAGTACTGAACCTCTGTCAGAAGGACTGCTGTGCTGCCAACTGGACTCAAGTGGACAGCTCTCTAGAATGACTGCTTTTCTGCTTTTTGCTCTGCTTCCTGATGCTGGAATATGTCTTTCCTCCAAATGATCCTCAAGGACTTGCTGGCTTGCCTCCTGCTTTCTGAAGTCTGAGTGACACAAACAAACTCCTGAAATTCTGCTGGTGCTGCTGGACTCTGCTGTGTGTGAGTCCTCACCCTTGCGTGAGGTGCCCTCTCTAAGTTTTGGGACTCAGAAGTGGGCTATGAAGCTTCTTTCTTCAAAACCGACACATCAACCCCACTGTGGCGATTGGAACCAACTCATCACCCTTTGACGCTGTTACAGAGGCTGCTCGATAACAGCGATTCTATAGCCTGTGTAGCCCGGTGATGACTCTCGGCGTGGCTTGATGAGGTCACATTGCCTTCACTTCAGCGATGCTTGATGATGACGCAGTGACCCAACTGCATGAAAAAGATTGACACATTAAGCCCTCCGCATCAACTCTTTGCTCCGTCCAAGGTTATTTTTCAATAAGCCCTGTAGCCTGCCAGCACTCCATCATGAATGTGGAAAAAGTTGGTTCTGTCCCGTACAGAGTTAATATTTGGTTTACTGAAAATAACAAAAAAACAAACAATAAGTAACAATACTCCAACCTTTCAGTAATAACCAATGAAAAGGGGAGAGAAGAAAGGACAAAGACCATGAATCCAAAAACCACACCAGAATTTAAATAAATCAAGCCTGTATTTAAGGATAAGTCAATATATTCTTTTGCACTTTGTAGGGTCAAGATAACATTTAGAAGGCTGTCAAAGTTCATGAACACACAATTTGTCCCAACAGCGCAAGAGATATGGTGAAAAAGGTGCGAAAAAAGTGCTAAATGTGAACAAAATATATGCAGTGCTGTACGAATTTGCTGAAACAGGTCATTCAAAGGACATCCATCGCTTGGTACATAAAGCTCCACACCACTTGGGATTTACATTTACATTTCACATGGGCCGAGAGAGTAGGGTCAGGATTATCACGAGCATGTCGACGTTTCGACCCAGTGGGGTGCGTGATTGACTAACAGGTACAGAGGGTCTTCCTCAGGATAAGGTGAAATGGCGATACAAGGGACAGCCTGTGCAATTAGAAATGGGTGGATTTTGGAATAGTGTGTTTGACGTGGAGAAGGAGCAGTATGGTAAGCTGACTACAAACCTACCAGAATTAATGAAAGAAAGGTCTTCAGGGGGTGGTCCACCATACCTTGGAATCACAGAAATATGACTGAAGTAAGGTGCTAGATGGTGGTAATTCACATCATTAGGGCAGCATAGTTCTGAAGCTGATGGGAAAAGTGACTGAATATCAGTATAAAATCAATTTCCCAAGAGGTGTTATTGTCTGTGATGCTATTGGCACATGGGCATAGCGTGCAACCATCGTGGTTGGCCTGAACTTTTGAGTTTCCTGGTCCCTCACGACCTCAAGTAACCTTTTGACTGTTAGTGACTTCTTAGCACTGTTTTGAATTTAATCTTTAAAAATGTATATCTTAACTTCAACTGATTGTATTTTTTCATTTTGGTCTTATCTTGTTCAGATAAATATTCTCTATGGGCCCGATTCACAGAATGAACTTAAGACATTTGGTATTCACAGAATGCACTTACTACTATCTGGTATTCACAGAATGCACTTACTACTTACGGGATTCACAGAATGAATTTACTACTTACGGGATTCACAGAATGAACTTACTACTTTTCGGGATTCACAGAAGAGACTTACGACTACTAACTTTACGTCCGCCGCCGGGCCGTAATTTCCGCCACCGGGCCGGATAGTACGGCACTTAGGCGGACTTTACCGCACACTTGCGTAAAATGCGATTACGGGCCGTAAAATGCGATTACGGGCCGTAAAGTACCATTACGGGCCGTAAATTGCGATTACGGGCCGTAAATTGCGATTTCGGACCGTTTGCCATGTTAGTCAAGAGGAAACACCTGGCCAAGGTCCACCCATCCCCCAACATGGATCAGCTGACACACAGCAGCCAATCCCAGCCCTGCAGCATGTATGAATGCTGAGCAGACACAAAAAACCCTTTTCAGGATGTCACTGAACGTGTTTGTAGCACTACCCCTTGCCATGCGGCAAAACTACTTGAGGAGGAGGAGGAGGAGAGCACAGAGGATCTACAGGCAGAGGATCAACCTATTTGGAATGTCTAGCCAGGATGTAAGGGCCATGTACCGTTTCCCACCTGAAGTAATCCTGGAAATGGTATGTGAGTGGGAGCAGGAACTTGACTCTGTGACCTGCTGCTCACATGCTATACCAGCATACCTCAAGATCCTTTCTGCCCTCCACTTCTTTGCTACTGGCTCCTTCCAAAGGGTCACTAGTGACCATGTGGGCATTTCCCAGGCGAGCCAGTCGCGGTGCCTGCATCAGGTACTGAGATGCATCACTGAGAGAGCCCCCAACTACATCAAAATGCCATATACACTGGACATGAGACAAAAGGCAGCAAGAGATTTTTATCTCCTTGCACAATTTCACCGTGTGCTGGGTGCAATAGATTGCACCCATGTGGCCCTTCAGCCACCCCGCCACATTGCACACATCTTCTGCAACAGACACAGATGGTATTCCATCAATGTTCAAGCAGTCTGTGATGCCAGTGGAAGGTTCATCAATGTGCATGCAGCGTTCCCAGGCAGTACACATGACAGCTTCATATTCCGCATGTCACCTCTTGCTCGGCGTATGGCTGCTGGAAAATTTGGTAACATGTGGCTACTGGGTAAGTACCAAGCACTGAAAATGGGTGATATGCGTCAAGTAAATATATGAATGCCCCCCAATAGTAACGATTGTACAATAAGAAACATGGCCCAACAGACACTGCATGTATGAATGTATAGATCATGTCCTGTCAAAGTCAAAGAGTGAAATGTTAACAACTTCCCATTCTTCCCTCCTCAGGTGACGCTGGGTATGCACTCTCTCCACATCTCCTCACCCCTTACAGGCGTGCTAACACTGTACCTCAGCGTAGGTACAATAGGGCACACATACGTACTCGAGCCATCATCGAGCGCACTTTTGGTCTGTTGAAGTCGCGATTCAGATGTCTCGACCGTATAGGGGGTGTGCTTCTGTACTCCCCAGTAGTTGTGGGCAAGATTATACTAGCCTGTTGTGTTTTGCACAACATTGCTCTAATGCATGTCTTACACATGCCTCTCGACCCTCGACTAGCTCTGAATGTGGGAGACCGGGCTATTGCACATGACCGACGTCAGGGCATGCAAGTCCGTGATCTGCTAGTTGCCACATATTTTGCATGAGCAACCTGTAGTGCCACGGACAACATGTGGTTTGCTGTCTGTTGTCAATGATGAAATGTGGACAGGCACAACAGTGTCCATAAATCCCACCCTGAGACGACTTTCCAAACCACACTAACTGCATGCAAATCACAGCTGCTGACAGAAGTCAAAAGGTGGATTGTGCCTCAGGTCACGTGCCCATGTCAGCGATCAGCGTAGTGGACATCCCTTAAACAAACTATTCACGCTGATGACAAACAATACATGTCCTGAGAGACATACCTGGACCTCATAAGGATGGGTCACCAAATCACAAAAGGTTGCATACTCAGGCCTAAGACCACTAGATAATTGACTCCCCCACAAATGATGGGCCCAGAATGTGAGTGATGATGTCATGTTAGAATCATGCACCATGGGTCAGATTTACAATAAGAGTTGCATCTCTGCATATCAGCAGGGATGGCCAAGTAATTGTGCCTCACAGCAGACATCCCTTGCGCCATCATGGCTGTGCCGCATGTACAAAGCTGTGCGCTGTGGACCAAGTATAGACAGAAGTGTGAAGCCTATGCTGTCATAAAGGTGAAGCACCACTGGAGTTGGGTCGCAAGCGCAACGCAGCTCCAGCAAGGCAAGCGGCGAGCCGATGCCAAACATGCAGCATCAATTCTCAGGTCTCCTACAAGCAGGTGCAGGGTTGGGACGCAGCATGGCTACGAAAATGACAGAGTGTAATTTTGTACTTTTCATGCTCCCACTGTTTGGTGGCGTATATGTGCTGGAAGGCCGCCCCCCCCCCCCCTTGTGCAGGAACGCACAACTGCGGTGCAGGGCCATACAATATGACACATTTCACAGATGCGTCACGTTGAAGATACCCCACAGCATGGAGTTGGCGTAGCGCTGCTGCGCCAATAAACTTACGCTACTGTGGCGTAATTGGGGCACACAGCGGCCCCCATATGTATCTGACATATCCACACTTCTCCACACCAATGTTACATGACACGTCATTCAACTCTGATACTGAGTACTCAATATGAACTACATGTCCCATAATGCAAAGTATGAGAATAGGAAAGTCGGATGGATGTTGTCAGCCCCCTACCCCCTGTCAGTGCATAAATGACATGAAATGAACTGTTCCCCCTTTTGCTACATAATCATGCATAACACCTGCATTGTCCTTTCACTTTTTCCTACATCAGAACAAAAGGATGGCAGTGGATTTGTTTACTGATTGTGGATGGCCCAGGATGAATAAAAAATGGCAGCAAAATGCTTCCTGTGATGTGTTTCCTGTCTCCCAGTACCTGTATAACATTTCCTGTATGAAATAATGTGTTCCGGGTCATTTTCGCAAGTTACGGCGCCAAATCGTAGTTTCCGGTTGCGTATCGTAGTGCGCGTGCGCGTAAACGATGCTCCGGAACCGGAAACTACGAAATCGGGCCGTAAATTATGAAAGTAAACTAGACCACATCATTGCATACAGGCAAGGTGATACATCAAGTGGGAGACAGGAAATACTTTACAGGAAGTACTTGGCAGCCATTTTGTGGTCATTCAGAGTCATCCTCTTTCACTGATCAGATCCACAGGCATCCTGCTGCTCTCATCTTACCAATTTCCCCATAATGGCTGAGGAATATGAGGAGAGAGCCCCCCCTTTCTCAGACAGGGAATTGGACATCTTGGTGGAGGGGGTGCTGGAGAAATTCCCTCAGCTATATGGGGACCCTGAGCAACAGCTGAGCACTGCAGCCCGGGGCAGGCTATGGGCCAACATCGCCGAGCGCTGCAGTGCAGTGGGAGTGTTCACCAGGAGGGCTAGGACGTGCCGCAAGCGCTGGGAGGACCTAAAGCGGTGGGCTCGTCACAAGGCTACGGAGCTGGCTGGCCTGTCCACCCAGCACCATGTACATCGTCCTCGCCTCTCACCACTGTACAGGAGGGTCCTGCGAGCAGCGTGGCCAACCCTCCATGCTCAGCTGGAGGAGCACGAGCAGCATAGACCTAGTAAGTTCATCATATGCAATATGAGTCTGGGAGTATGATGTGAGTGAAACAGTGCTGTACCATTGTGTGTCCCATGCCTCCATTAGCCAATTCCATGTCCAAGCAGCAGTCACCAAGTTTTGATAGGCACACTGTGGCATATGGACTATACAGGCCAGAGTGCACTGGGTAAATGAGCCACACTCATGCATCCATATTGATTTCTGCTCTGCCAGCACCACTACAATTGTACCAAGTCCATCATAACGGATGTGTGCATTGGATGAGCGATGGTACAGAGACGGTCCAGTCTGCACATGGCAGGCCATGGGGGATTGGATGTTGTGATTAGCATTGCACCTGTAGCGTTGTGTTACAATTGAGACAGATCATCATGTGCCTTGGAGTCAAGACAGATATTGAGATCCTTGCATCACTCACAAGTTCTCATAGGTCTGCAAGGTGTGACCACTGACAGACATCTCACCCTCAGTGGCCTGTATGACATTTCACATGCACAGATAGCTGACACAACTGCCCACCACTGTTCAGCGGTGATACTGCACTACCGTGTCAGTCAAGTAAGTCACTATGTGGCACTGGATTGTCTGAAGATGTGTGGGGACATCAAAAGGCTAGACACACAATGTAGCTAGAGGAGTACTCCAGACCCCACGTGGATGTGTGACCCACATTTGTCTTGTCCCATACAATGCTACAAAGCAGATGACACTTGTCCAGACGTTAAATAGCTGCAAATCAATATCAATGGCCAATATCATTTATATCTGGACTCTTCATGTTCTCCTCTGGTGGACTTGTAGTTGAACTGGTACATGCAGCAGTGACACGACACACAGATCACAACAATGCCAAGGTTGAGGTTTGGATAATTCAGTTGCGCAAGCCACAATAATACACATGAGATGTCCATGTCAAACTCAAATCAGTATATGACAGTGTGCATACATGTAATGTAAGTGCATGGACAGAATGGGGGTTGGGAGCACACTGCCTCACAGTCCCAGCACGGTTTGTCCCTTTGCATCCTGGTAAATGCAGTACACATTCCAAACTGACTTTGGAATAATCTGGAGTGATACACCAAATTTGCTGCTGACTTTGCTGTATATCCCTAGACACGTGTTCCTGGAATGAGCGCTTCATCAGTAGAGAGCTGCAGTTTCATGGAGAGCAAAGTAAATCATCTTGCTTTGCTGTGTTCCTGTGAGTGTTACTGTGACCTCAGAATAACTTGGCAGCATTCCCAGCAAACACAGATGAATCAGGAGTTAGCTAGTACTGTACACAGCATATACCCGGATGCAAAGGGGCAAACTGTGCTGGGACTGTGAGGCAGTGTGCTCCCAACCACCACTTAGTCCATAAGGACTGATGGGCAGATCAACAAGGCACTTGCGCCTCTTTGCACCGCCAATGGGTCACTTTAGTGACGCAGCGGCGGAGCACACAAAGCGCCATGCTGCTGGATTATTACAACGTGACGCATACGGTGCAGGATTGCATCCTAAAAGTGGCTGAGTGAAACTACAAGATACCACTCAGTCACTATTAGGGCCAAGCGAAGTCAAATCTACGCACCTGCTTGAAGCAGGTGTTAGGATTGCCGCAGCATGTTAGCGATCGTGCACCCCCGAGCCTTGCTGGAGGCAGCTCCGCAATTGCCACGCCACTACAGCAAAGCTCGGCTCTTCCACCGGGGATGCATCACACATCTGCCCACCCAAGCGCCACAGTGTGCCGCTTAGTACATGTGGTCCAACAGGGGTGACGCACGGGTGGGCTGATGCGTTACAACTCATCAGACACACCTCTGCTGATTAGCGGAGATGCGCCAGAAGTTGTAAATCGCCCCCTGATAACTGTACAGTGTGATCAGAGTTAAACAAATTTGGACCTAGGCTATTCTATGTATGTGTAGCGTTATGCATGGAACAACCACCACATCAAGATTTTGCTTATACTTCTGCAGGCACGGTTGATGAGACAGGAGATCCGCAGGAAGAAGTCCGGAGGATTAGACCATCTGTTCGGTGACGGCTAAACCCTCTTTCCACTAGCGATGAAGGGGAGGAGGAGGAGGAGGAGCCATCAACATCTGCAGGTCAGAGGGTTTCACCCACCCGGGATAAAGACGAACACTACACCGGTACTATGTCCCAGGTGGAGGCTGTGGACAATGAAGGGGGGGGTGACGGACCGGACACCTCGGACCATGATGTGGGGGATGGCCCCTCACCCACACATACATCACCAGTGGGTCACAAAGAGGTGTCCCCGGGGAAGGCAAACATTCCATCTGGGCCTGCCATCTGCCCCACCGTACCTCTAGAGTCCCCCATGCCATCGGGGGCTCCTGCTCAATCCCCTGATACCGGTCTCCCTACTCTTGGCCGCCAAGCCAAACCCATCGGCTCCGGACCTGAGGCACCACGTCCCTTCTGTGTCCCCCCCCCCAGTGCCCGGGCTGTTCCTCCTGTGGCTGTGCCAGGGGACTTGAGTTGGATGGTCGAGGGTCAACCAGACATGTCCGCTCGCATCTTGCTACAGGTGTGTCTGGAGATACGCTCGATGCAAGCGCACCTAGTCCGATCTATGGACAACATCGGCACCCAACTCCAGTCCCTGACCACAGCCATTACCTCTTTCATCTCCCAAGTGCCTTCCCATGCCACCGTCAATGTGTCCCCCTGTCCGTTGGCCCACACTGGTTCCCCCCATACGCCTCGTGTGTCACGTTCCCGTGTGGTGCCTGTTCCTGCATCAGCCAGACGTGTGGATGTGTCCGACCCTGAGGAGCTAGACATTGTGCTCCTGGATGATGACCAGAAAGGCACTTGACTGTTGGACTGAGACATTGTTTTGGACGAAGATTTATTTCTCCCCTTGTGAATAGACTGGTTCCCATGACGCTACCTGACGTATTATATTTGTTTTGCCCCACCCAAATCCAAGTTCCCTTCTCCTTCTGCATTAAGATCATCATTTGTTTTCCTTTCTCCATTCCAAACCGACGGTTTCTTTGTGTTCCTACATAAATGACTTTGCAGTATTATACTTTGTCTGACTAGTTTGACTTCATTTTGAATGTCTATTGCCAAATATAGACACATATTTAGTAAGTCATATGCTATGCATACTACAACGTGTTGCCATGATGTGTTACACTTGTACCTGTCTCACACACACACACACATGCCTACATCGTAAGAAGAGACATACTACACAACAGAATATTACAGTAGTAGATATTTATTGTCAAAATACTCCTAAGGAGCCCAAAACAAATAAGCCATTTTAATGGCGGTCATGTTTGCGTTGCCGCAATCGTGGGGGGGAGGAACGCGGTGAGGGGTGAGGTTGTCGCCTTCGTGTCTGTGGGTGTTGTCCAGGCTGATCAAGAGGTGCAGGTGCCCATGGTGTCTGCACATTAGGTGTCTGTGGCTGGACAAGGGCTGGTTGATGAGGTGGTTGAAGTGACTGTGCAGCGGTTGGTGGTGGTTGGGCAGGTAGTGGGGGTGGTGGGAGTGACTGTGCAGTGGTTGGTGGTGGTTGGGCAGGTAGTGGGGGTGGTGGGAGTGACTGTGCAGCGGTTGGTGGTGGTTGGGCAGGTAGTGGGGGTGGTGGGAGTGACTGTGCAGCGGTTGGTGGTGGTTGGGCAGGTAGTGGGGGTGGTGGGAGTGACTGTGCAGCGGTTGGTGGTGGTTGGGCAGGTAGTGGGGGTGGTGGGAGTGACTGTTCAGGGTGCGGGTGTGTTTGTGTACCTTGGCTGTGGTGCTGTGCAGTTTGTGTTACAGGTGTGGGGATGTGCCGTCCAACAGGCCGACATGATTGTCCCCCTCCCTGCGTTGGCTGTGAAGGTAGACTTTGGACCACTCTCACCATGCCCTCCATCATCTTCATGGCCAAGGCATGGTGTCTTGCACTCTCTTCCCTTTGGATGGATATCAGGTCTCTTGTATTTCTAGACATTCCCTGCCAAGTGCTATCCATCCTGTCCAAAGCTTGGCCCACCCTGTCCACCACCTGAGGGAATTGGGCCATGTCCTGCAGGAACCCAGAAATGTCACAAAGGGTAGCCCCTATGGCCCGAATGTCCTGCCTCACATCTGCCTGCTGTTGGAAGAAGTCCTGCTCCCACTGGCCACCATAGTCATGTGCAGGCCCCCTCTGCTGGTGTCTGCCAGGGATGAGATGAGCAGGTCCAAAAACAGGGAGGCTGGCAGGTAGAAGTCTGTGGGCAGGAGAAGGGTTCCCAGGGGATACCTGGTCCACAACAGGGCTGTTACTTCCCAACGATGGTGGAGAGAATGGCAGAGATTCACTGCGTAGGGAAGAGTGGGTAGGGGAACCACCATGTCGGTCCCGGACGTGAGGGCTGTGAGTGAGTGATGTCTGTGAGTGGATGTGTGGTAGCCGTGTCTGTGTTGATATTTGCTGTGGTATTGATAGTCTGAGAGGAGGCAGACGGGCGTTGCTTGTCAGAAGATGTGAGGCGGGGACGTCAGTATTGTCATCCCCGGAGTCTAACAAATTGTACTCATCATCCTCCTCAAAGGCAACGTCATCTTGCTCTTGATCCTCCTCCTCTTGGGCATGTGTTGCAGCCGACATTGCTGCCTGGAGGATCAGGGGATTCTCCCCTCGGATTTCCTGTCTGCCAGTACTGGTTGTCGGTCTATCAGCCTCTTTCACAGCATCATCTGAAACACAGAGGTTGCAACTGTCTTGGTGATTGACCAGGTATTACATGTGCAGCAACACCAGGGTTGTATTTACTGCACCTTGCATCAGCAGATGAGGATCATGTGCTCTGGTTTGGGTACCATCACAAATGGCCGCTCACACCATAGCCCGGAGGTGTTACACGGAGATCTACATGATACTAGCAAACTCACCAGTTCCAGCCACAACTCTCTGTCCCTTTGCGTTCCCTCCTAGTCTATCCTGCTGCACCTGTCTCACCATAGTAGTTGTAGACATAGCTGTAGAGGGTAGAACCAACATTATCAACAATCTGCCTCACCAAATGACAGACATGCATATGTGTCACTCCTGGTCTGTATTTCACTTAGTAATCAACAACTGTTGATTCCATGTAGAAGGGGATCTTGATCTATGAAATGGCTTTGTAATCTAAGCTGTTGACACTCCTCGTGCCCAATTTACCTGAGGGACAGGTGCGTGACAGTTTCACAGCTGCAGCCAGGATGTCATGCATCCCCCGGGATGGTGTCCGCTGCAGTGGTCTCATCCTGTCAGCACCTGTGATGAGAAATACATGTCCATATTTTCGTACAACAGATTGTAGCTATGAGAACAAATGAGATTCTCATTAGCCATTTGTAGATAATCAAGGACGCTGTGCAGCATGCATAGCTCATTGACTTAACAAGTGGGCACCTGCTCACAAGCAGCATTTGCAACCTTACAGCCATGCTGCACTGACAACAATAAGATAACACATCAACTGACGGACTTGTATGAGAAGGTTACTGATTTCACCCTTACCATTGTGACTGACTATTTTCATGGGTGTAATGTTGTGTGTTGACAAGTCAGAAAGGAGTTCATGTGTGAGATGTGCAATTGTCATGGGCCTGATGTTGCCCATATGTGCTTCCCTACCCATGAGCTCACACAGCTCATTATTGAATGAGAGAACGCAGATTACTAATATCCATCCTTTGAGTGTTCTCTGTTCCCATGCTCCATTTCCAACATCATGGTACTACTCACATGACAACAGATAGTGTCTTGTGTGTGCAGCAGACATCCAAACCTCATATTTCATACACTCACCAATACATGTGGATATGGTAGAAGGGAGGCAAGCAGAAGACAACATTTGGATTTGATCACACATTGCAGAGGAGGTGAGAAGCTTTGAATCTTCACACCTGCACTGGATTATCCTGTTGCTCTTCAGCAAAATAATTTTGAAGGTGTAACTGCATGAAGAATCACCTCAGCAGTCCCTACACCCATCTCACAGGTACACAACTGGCACCAGTGTGTGCCTCAGCCATGCCAATTTCATATTGATTTGAGCATGTTAATTTTCCTAGGGATTTAGCATATCATTGACTTGCAAGCCTGTTGTGCTGTGGAGGTTTCTCTTGGCACATTGTTCTATTGTATGTCCATTGTGCACACACTTGGCATACATTTTGTGTCAGCATCTCATTTGCCACCAGGGTCTGATCGGCCATGTGTTCAAATGCCCCATGTGAGCATATTGTGATGCAGGATAACAGTGTTGTACAACACATATGGTGGAGGTGAAAGGCACAGTTCATAGGCATTCAGCAAGCTTGACTTACCGTGGCCCAGCACCGGATCAGTCTGTGGTCCCTGGGCAGATGTGAAGTCCAACCTAGTAGCAGGAGTCAGTGGGCGTCTGGGGTTATGGGAGGACAGCATTGTACCTAGAATGATAAGTTTGTTTGGCAACTTTACATTCCTGCTGCCACATGTGATGCATTGGATTCCTGGCACAGGACGGGCACAAGCAGTCATGGTCACCACTGTTGCAGTAGTGTGTCATACATTATGTAATGTGTGATCCCACAAATAACTTAGATTGGGCCCACTACCTTGATGCTACCTATAGCACAATGACATGCCTACGACTCCAGAGGTAAAGTCCACTATCGTGTTTTGTTGAAGTCCGAAATTTATCCATCCAATGTACGCAGTACATGATCAGCTCTGTGGACTGTGCTGAACAAAGTATGTATGAAAGATTTGAAGTTGGACAGTGTATGCATTGTCAATACTACAGAGACTGCTATCTCCCCGTTTGGTCTTCATTTCCGTATCGGTGCAAATGCTACTTCTTGATTATGTCTACAAACACTATTACAATATGGTGTATACACCCTTCTGACTTGTTGTGGCCCTCGATTACAGGATTGCTTTCCCCGTTCTGGGTCTGTTGATGTAATACATGTTGTGTACCACATTTACAAAGGTATGATGAGGCAAGACATGTTATAATTTGTATTTCGCTGTTCACAAATGACATATGTAAACGGTGAATGTCCATTGACGTCTCCAATTGTCATGCAGCAAATGTAGCATAAATTGTTGTCTTACATAGCTGGGCACTATTTGTCCCTCTGTTGTCTACTGACGATGTATGCTTTTTGACCATCTCCTTTGACTTACCAGTTAGTGTGGTTGACATGCCTTCATAGGTACGTTGCCGAATCCTGCTATGCGATGCGGTGACCTCTGCTACTGAAGTTGTCGGTGCTCTGGCTGGATGTGTCAATGGGTGAGAAGAGAGAAAAGTAGACAAATGGGAAATGTGCTTGTGTAAAGTTTCGGGGATTTGCCCATATCTTCTGTGTGATAACAGTATTGCGTGGAACTGCCGCAGACTGGGCAGGTAGGAGCAGTGGTGTGTTGGGGATGTAATGGCGTGGCAGATTGGAAATTGGACAACAGGATAGGTGTTGGACATGTTCACATCAGAGGATACTCTCACCATATGCTTTGTGATTTAGGCCGGCACAGGGTGATGTACTGTTTGGAGACTTTAGTGGCAGGTTTACAAGCCCCTGGGGAAAATAGATTTACACTGTGGTTGCATCACTCCTGTGACACAACAGTGGTGTACAACAGACAACACATTTAGGAGTATTTGCACCGTGACGCTACTATGGTGAATCGTCATGTTGTGAGGCCCTGCGCTACGTCAGCTTGGAGGTGGCAGGGTGTGCACTCCTTTGGAATATGCCACGTCTAAGTGAGTCAGTGTAATCTACATCAGTGGTTCCCACACTTTTGACTCCTGAGGACCCCCATTGAGTCACCACTGGAAGCTGAGGACCCCCAGGCAATTAGTATGAGTTAAATTCCAATCATTTTAACAGTAGTTTGAGAAAAATACACACGTGTGCACACAAAACAAATACTCAAAGTACTAAGTATTTTGGGTCAAGATGTGCGACTATTTAATGTAGCGCCTCGCAATTTGCTACACTTTTCAAGTGGTAATTTGCGAGTCACTAAATGAAATGTACAACAGTGTGTTTGACACTGTCTGGGATTCCCAATGGGGTCGCTAATTGCGAGGTTCATTTATATTATTGAGTCGCTCTCAATTTGCAAGCCCATTGGGAATGCCAGCCCTCCCAGGTATGGTGGCCTGCTGGGCTCTGCAGGCCACCATGTCGGGCCAACTTTTCAATAAAGCAGTTTAGAAAAGAAAATGCTGCCTGTTTACAATGCATTTTGTAAAATCAATCAAGTAACAGTAAAGTTGTCTTTACATTTTGCTAAGGGCAGGCAGAGGTCCCTGGGACCACTGCCTGCCCTTAAAATATTATTTTGCTTGCTTTTGCTAAGGGGAAGGGGTCCCCTGGAGACCCCTTCCCATTAGCAAATGCATTACCATCTACTTGAAGTAGGTGGTAATTGTGACTGTTTTGCGACCACAAACATTTGTACATGTTTTTGAGACTCGCTAATTGGAAGGGAATGCTGCTTCCAAATCGCAAGTTGCTAAACCTATTTAGAGAGTTGCAAACAAATTTGAACTTGCTAAATCGGCTATGTACATGGCCCCATAGGTTTTTGCATGCGCAAACGGGTTAGCGAACCCGTTTGCGCTTTTGAAAACCGATCGTACATCTGGCCCTTAGTGTTTTATATAGAAGTAATAGGCCCTCTGTCAAATGTATTTCATTTGTTTTATAGCATCTTTCATACCAATGTAGAATGTCAGAGCACTTTACATCACACACATATAGAGACATAGAATCGTACATGTAAATGTGTGTATATGAAATGTTTTAAGAGTTCTTGGTCTGGAAAAGCACAAACTCAGTATTCAGAACATGACACAGGGGCTAGCATTGACTTTAGCATACAAAATGTTTTTCTACTCAATAATTTCTTCTTAGCAGCATCAGGATAAATAATAACTGGGAGATGTTTAAGTTACAAACTGGTACCATGCAATTTGCAAGCAGCTCTTTGATGACAGTTTATAGGTCCCTCTGCTAGATTATGATTGTCACTCATGAAGAGCACAGTAACAAATGAATCTCTGTGACAAAAGCAGTAACCACAATCCCAAATACATACAATACTGCTTTTCAAGATGCATTTTATACTTTCTTTGCAGTAGGCACATTTCTACTCTGTGCTACATTTGTTACATTACAGCTGCCACAGAACAACATTCTCCTCATGCTCCAGCAGGTACATTGATCACTGGCATTATCTTGACACGTTTATTGTTGCTGGTAAGCTGCTAATTATACAAGAAAATTTCTGTGCTTTAAAAAATGATGCCTATGGACCCCATGGTAATGTGTTACGGACCCCTGGGGTTCTGCGAAGCACAGTTTGGGATGCACTGATCTACATTCTTTCACAGTATCACCTATCAGAGGCTGCTGTGACGCAACAATACGCCTGCTTGAGGCAGATGTCAGGAGTGGCACAGCACGTTAGGTATGGGCAGTGCATGGATATTGTTGGAGTTGCAAAGCTCTTGCGACACAACTTCAGCAAAGCCCCCCTACACACCATCAGATTCAACACACATCTGTCTATCCCTGCACCACAGTGCACAACCATATGTACACGACACATCAGTGTTTGCGCAAGGCTTGAATTGGTCACATGTCACATTGGTACTGGCGCTTCCCTGCTAATGTTTGTCTTTAGCTTATTTATTTATTAAACTTACTTTTAAATTTCCATTTGTCATTGCACATTTTCTGTCAATATGTACAGTTATTGAATTAGCTGGGATGTGTATGTATGGCATCAGTACTGTGCACATATTTTTAATTGGGTGGGGGGGTATTAGCCTTTTCTGTTCAAAGCATTCTGGGACTTGTGGTGCTACGTAGTGGGTGACACATGAGTCTCTGACTAACCATATTTTTATATGCACTTAGGACTATTTCCATGATCACTATGACAGTGTAACACAGACAATCTCTTCATGCACATTTTCTTTTCATTCCACTTACCTGGTACCACGTGGCGGACGTCACTGACAGGCAGCCCATGGACCAAGTGGGCGTGTATTGTTGTCAGGATATCCTCCTCCTGTCGGGTGAGCTGGATGCGGGGTCCAGGGCATGCAGCAGGGAGGATTCTGCGCAGTTCTATCGTAGAATATTTTTCCTTGACCCTCTGCTTTTCGTCCTGCCACTTTTTTTTTATGTCCTGTATGGTTCGCCTCTCCACCCCCAGGGCTGAGACAGCAGTGGCTATCTGCTGCCATTGTTCTTGCTTCTGTGCCCCACTGGTGCAATATGGTGGTATCCCATGTAGGCGATTGTGGTGCCTTACAATGTATTCCACTAGCATGGTGGTCTCCTCTGCAGTGAAATTTTTTTTCCGTCTCTGCTCCATGTTCACTGTCACTGGAAGCATTGTAGGAACAGTCTCTCTGTGTCCAAACCTGTTCCTTCACTGTGTGCTCCTTTTATATGTTTTGTGGTACTGGTCAATTAGTGTTAATTAGCTTCAGCTGGAGCGTGGTGGGGGATGGTAGGCAGTGGCAGCATACACCATGGCAAAATGGAGCTGTTGGCTGGGATTGGCTGCTGTGTGTCAGCTGGTCCATGTTTGGGGATGGGTGGACCTTGGCCAGGTGTTTCCTCTTGGCTAACATGACAAACGGCCCGCAATCGTAATTTACGGCCCGTGACCGTAATTTACGGCCCGTGATCGCAATATACGGCCCGTAATCGTAACTTACCGCCCGTGATCGGAATTTGCGCAGATGTGCGGTAAAGTACGCCAAAGTGCCGTACTATCCGGCCCGGTGGCAGAAATTACGGCCCGGCGGCGGACGTAAAGTTAGTAGTCGTAAGTCTCTTCTGTGAATCCCGAAAAGTAGTAAGTTCATTCTGTGAATCCCAAAAAGTAGTAAGTTCATTCTGTGAATCCCGAAAGTAGTAAATTCATTCTGTGAATCCCGAAAGTAGTAAGTGCATTCTGTGAATACCAGATAGTAGTAAGTGCATTCTGTGAATACCAAATGTCTTAAGTTCATTCTGTGAATCGGGCCCCATTTGTCTAGACTTCTGCAAAGTCTTTTTTGGTGTATTCATTGTGTTACTGTGTGTGTGTTTCACAAATACTCTACACATTGCCTTTGTAGCGAAGCTTGACTGCTCTGTGCAAGGTACCAGAGGATGAGCACAGGTTGTCTTCTTGTATATCTAGCTTACCCTAACTAGAGTCGCGGTTCCTGCCTGGCCTGGGTCCATACCTGATCCAGCCAGGAATCCCATTTGTAACAGTCTTCTATCTTACCCACCAGTCTTTAAAACATTTGCCCGGGACCCCTTTTAGGGCAGGGGACCTCCTTGAATGTAGCTGCATAAGTACAAGTGTTATTTTGTCTAGAGTTAGCTCACTCTCTTATTCTAGGGCAGCCATCCCTTCAAGCCGCCTGCATGGGCAGTCTCCCATGAATCGTTTCAGGCCCTGCTCTGTGGCTGTCGACTGCAGGCAAAATAAATCTGCATATAACCAGCCACAACATCTGCTGTTTCTTCACTACTCACCATGACAGAGCGCTCCGGTGCTAAAATATTTCTGATATGAATCCTATCCCTATCACGACTACTCAACGATGCCAACAGCTTCCACACTTTATCCCCCATCTCATATATATGTTTCTGCTTGGCAATATGTCCCATTTTAAATTCCTTTGTTATTAGGGTGCAGAACTCTTCAGTTTTAGTAAGGATACTTGTTCGCTTGTCAGCTGAGGATGTTGAGTGATGGTCTGCCTCCGTTTCCATAAGCTCTAGTCCAAGATATAGGCAGCGTTGGGAGTTTTCCCTCTTTTCTCCTATTTTGTCTGCTGTAATCACCAAATAGATCATGGCCTTGTAGGCTTCCCATCTAGTCACCGCATCAGTTTCTGTAATAAGCATTCTCCTTAAAATAATGCTCCATAACCATATTGAGGCGTTCCACCACTTTCTCATTCGTGAGGCCTCAAGACGCCATTCTCCATTCTGTCTTCCCTTTCAGCGTTTTTGTTGTCAGCATCATACTTAATGAGTAGTGGTCTGAAATCCATGTCGCTTTGAATTCAGCTTCAACAAATCTATGGAGTGTCACCAGCGGTGGGAGGAAGTGATCTATCTAAGAGGGATTGTTATGCGGCTAGAGTAGTAAGGCTAACCTTTTTATGTCCCAGGTATAGACCTCCATATATAACCTAAACCCATTGCTTGAGTAAAGGCACCCAATTCCTTAAGCTGGAGATTGTGGGTCCAATTGAGGGCCATCATCTCTATGTGGGGATGCATCATCATGTAAAAATCTACCCTTAATATTGTCGTCATTACCCGGGGTGGCTCCCATAGTAGCAGTCACAGTTCTTCCAAAGTACCAGTCCGCAGTCTATGTAGAACATACATATTGATCAATAAACAGAAGCATGGCGAAGGCTTCTGCCAGACCTCTGTACACTAATTAGAATGTTATTGAATTCAAGTTAATTGTTCAACATATTGCAGAAAGGTTCAGAAGCAGAGCTGATTTTCTTTCATTTCTGCCATCAAAGGAGATGAGAGTAATTTGTTGACAAGTGATGAAGGATGTGTAGCAGTGTCTGTGTGTGATGCCTTCTGTGTGTTTTCAAAATGAAATTGAAGGTTTGTATTGAAGCTATGGAGAGTGATCACATTTTAGGATTAAAATGTTCATCGAGATGCAGTCGAAACAGGAAGGTGTGGTGACAAACCAACTACAAGTACTGTTTAATGTAAAAAATGAGCTATCCTTTAATGACCATGTGGTGTAGAGAGGTGAGAAAATGATTCATCCAGATCAGATCAAACATTGTAAGGTTTATACCTTTTGGAAATTTGGGTGAATCAGGTACTAAGGCATTAATTAGAGAAAACTACTGATGGCCTTAAATGGATGCTTTGATTACTAATTTTGTTAAACAATCTCTAGATTGGAGCAATGCTGACAAGTCAGTCAAGTAATCTAAATCTTAGTTCCGGCTGCATTTCCCAATGGTCGATTGCAAAATGTAGCTTTTGATGTCCTAACATCATTTCATGTCTCTCTTGACATAAGATGAGAGCATTTTTACGTTTTGGATGAGTTGTTCGCAAATGCCCACCTGTACATTAACCAAATGACATTATATATATGTTGAGAGATTCAACAGATTTATGGTCCGAAGGTATTTAAATAGCTGCTACCCAAATATTGTCTGCCAAAGTTTTTATTCAGTAAAAATGAGGAATTAGATCATAGACCATCTCTTTCGACGACAGGAGTATATTTCCTTTCAGGTCACCTAATGATCTTTTTCCACTTTCTGAATTGTGCCCAAGTTGGTTTAATCATGCAAAAAATACTCTTGTGAGCTCAGAAAACTGTGAACTTGCGGAAAAAAAGTGTTTGAGAAATAGCTCAAGTTCAAGATATGGCATGATAAAAAAATATATATATTGTCACAGAAGTGTTCTTAAAAAAGTGGACTGTGTCAAAGTATATTTCCTACACTTGAGCACAAAAGATAAATTAAGTTTCTCGTTGTATGTAAGGTCATTTATTTTCGTAAAACCTCAGTGATGTTGAATCAATGGAAAATGGTGGAATTTGAATAGAGTGTTTAAAACTAAATCTGTGAAGGATGATGTCCAGGAGAGACTTGTCCATGAAAATTCAGGTCCCTGCTGTCAAACATGTTTATGACTACATTGTCAAAGGAAGTGTATATTCAGGCTCAGATGACAGTGAGCAGGTAATGCCTGTGGAGTTGCCAATGGTCGCTTCGGACAGTAATTCAACAATGAGAGCATTTCATCAGTAACTTTTCCTCGTGAATATGACATGCTACCAGTGCAACTATAAGGGCAAAGAGTCTTGATGGCTTATTCTTGCCAAGTGTATTCATACTCATTAAGTATATGAAGTCTGCTTTGTTTCACTGGTTTCTTACAACTACCCTGTGTTGTTATTATGTGCATAAAGCTGTTGCCATTTAACCTGGCTGTCATCATGTTCCACCCATGCTGTGTTACTCTTCGTCTCATTGTCCTTGTCCCATCCGTAGTTTAAATATGGGTGGACATGCTAGTTGGGAGATTGTTCAGAGTGATTGTGAACGGTGGCTCTCTATAAATAGACCACACACTCACCTGTAAAGAGAAACTGCGTCTCATACTTCCTGTTTATTGCACATCTTATGCTCACTTAAAATGTAAAATGTGAAAAGCCGTTGTAAATTTAGGACTTTAAAAAGATGTCAGGTATGACTGTCTCAAGTTTATTTTTTTTCACCTGATATAGATCCCAAAAACTCTTTAAGGATCAGAAGTTTTGGAATCATCAAATGCCCTTTTTTCTTCCTCCTTAAGCCTTTTATAAAACCACCTCGCTCACAACTACGGGGCATATTATCAAGGGGGTTTATCTCCGCTTTTTTGGCTTTAAAAGCCAAGAAAGCGGAGATAAAATTATCTCCCTATTACCTAGCTGTCGCTAACACCAGTTAGCGACAGCTAGTAGGAGATAGCGACCATCTTGGGCCCCACTTTGCATGTCAGTGATATTTATCACTAATGACATGCAAAGTGGGCGTGCCAAGATGTTAGCGACTGGAAACAGTCGCTAACATCGCTAACTCCTATTACCAATTTATGGAGATATTTGTGCTAAGCGCGAATATCTCCAAAAGCTAACACCTGCCCTGAGCAGTTCTTAGCCATGTTATCCAATGGGAGGTGGATAACATGGCTAAGAGCATTAGCTCGGTAATGCATGAATATCGCTGACTTTTCAGCGATATTCATGCATTGCGGCCGATTTTTATCGCATTTGCGATAAACCTTGGTAATTCCAAGGTTTATCTGCGATAAAAATCGCCGCAGCTCAGCGGTAATTTATTGTCTCTAACCAAGCAATAGCGATAATTATCGCTATTGCTTGGTAATATGCCCCTGCATCCTCCTAATAGTCCAAAACCTGTGGTGGGTGGTAAACTCCACTCCCCTGGTGGAGTTGCGGAGCTCTTTAGTTTACGAGAATTTTTTGCAAGCGATTGTGCTTGTTCTTTAGTTAAATCTGACGAGACAGTAGTGTGATGGGTTGTTTACACCAGCCTCAGCTCCTCTGCCACCCCACGTGCAGCTGCCAGCTCCACCGTGTTTGGACAGAACCAGGGGCCTCATTTATGAAAAGTGACGCAAAACAGCGATGCGTCACTTTTCACTGTGCCCTCCTTGCGACACCAATGATGCGTCATATTTATAGTATGACGCATCATGGCCCAAGGAGTTACAGATACGTCAGTATTTCTGACGTATCTGTATGGCGCAAAAGTGACGCATTGCTGGAGTGTGTCACAAAAGTGATGCAACCCCAGCAATGTGTCCTTTCACATGGGGCAAGCCCCATGTGAAAGGGCCTCGTCAGTCTTACGCCTGCTGTAAGGCAGGCGTAAGAAATTGACGCATTTGTGTCCTAGAAGTGGCGCAGTGAAATCTTATAGATTTCACTGCGTCACTTCTATGACCCTTTCTTGCGTCAGAACGCCCAAGCCTGCATACATTATACCTGGCGCAGGTGTAATGTAACGCAGGGGTTTACAAAGTGACGCATCTACCTAGATGCGTCACTTTGTAAATATGGTGCAACAAGGCACATTTTTTACGCTGCAGGTGCGTCACAAAAAGTGACGCACCGGCGGCATAAAAGTGATGCATGGCCTCATAAATGAGCGCGCAGGTGCTTTACCGGACTCTGAGTTACTGAATGAGTCCGCCCACACCGAGGTCGCCATGAGTCCCCTTACCACCAGCAGAGTGGTAAGCCTCTGTATTCCATTCCATGCAAAATACTGTGCTCTGTAACAACATCGTTCTTGAAGTTGGTGCATTTTAAGATTGTAGTAGCTACGAGTGAGCAAGGCTTCGGCTTAGAGGCCCTGCTGATAATAAGCGAGAGGTGTGTGCGAAATGAGGTGAAGCGTGGGATAGGATGGAGGCACCACAGTGGGGAGTGGGTACCTTTGAGCTTAGAGAAGGGGACACAGTAACAGTGGTCCAGGCATGACGTAGCGGACCTTAGCCAGAACAGGCGATTCAGCTGCCATGTGGAGGTGTTAGTGGGTGAGAGCAGGTGCAGGAGCAACCCGAGGCGCCAGGGGGGTACCGAAGAATACAAGGGTGACAAGGTCATGAGTACATGGCTGATCCAGTGCCATGGGAGTAAACATTCCTGCTGTAAAGTAACCCAGCTCAGCCTGGCAGAGGCAACAGTTTCTGACGTTTTTTACACCCCCCCCACCCTTTGATTATGTGGTACTCACTTCCACCACATCTTTCTAAGGTCTACTATCCATCACTCACTCTTCCATCCACACATCTCACCGTCCACTCTCTCTATCAGACTTATTTACCTCGCTTTCTTTCATTATTTCTCCCTTTTCCTCCCTCTATCTCATGTGGTTCTGCCCAGTCCATCTTTCTTGCACCCTCGATGTCTCGCTTTCTCCTCCATCTCACTCTTCTCTCTTACGCTCTAGTTCCTCTTCACTCCTTTTTCTCTCTTTCACCCCCATTCTTCCACTCACTCTGTGGATTTCTCGCGCACCCATGTACCCCTGACCCTTCTTCGTTCCCACCACTCCCTACTTAGCTCTGTCTTACTTCGTGGATCTCTCTTACACTCCCATCTAACTCTCTCCTCTCTGACTCTCTCTCTCACTCTGCACACCTTGACCCTCTTGTAAGCACCTCACTCCCTCTCCCCTCTAACTTATGTGCCCATAACCCAATTCACCACATGCACTACATATTAACTCCAATAAATTGATACAGCCAAACAAGGCTCTGAAAGCCATACCAGTGCTTTAAATTGAAATAGCAATAGGGTAACAGTTTGTTAGAGTTTATAACTACTCCCAGAGCTCAGCCAGAAGCTTCAATCCCAGTTTCCCAGCCCGATCCTGTGCAGAGGTTCCTCACTGGTCAGGGCACTCAGGGCCTCATTTACGAGGCCTCTAGATGCACTTTTGTGCCTCCTCAGCATCACTTTTTTGACACTCTGGTGGCACAATGTGCCGAAGCATATTTACTAGGCCATCAAGGGCCACTTTTCGGGGCTTTTCATGGCCTTGTACATATGTGCCCCTTTCATGCAGAAAACTGCGTGAAAGGGGCATTCCATGGGTATTTCTGTGGGAGTTCCCACACAACACCCATGGAATCTGAAACATTCCCAGATTTAAGAGGAATCATAAACCTGGGAGTGCGTCAGATTTTAATGCTACCCCAGAAGTTGGTGTTAGGGAGGTGCAAGAAGGAGAAATATCCTTATTTCTCCTCGTGTTTTCCTCTTTCTATGTGTGCTGCATTCTGCAGCACATATAGAAAGAGGAAAACACTCACCCGTTCAATGCAGGCACCCTTGCACCATTGTGCAAAGGTGCCTGAGTTGGCACATGTCAGCTCATTGGAGGCCAGTGCAAGAGAAAAAAACAGGAATGCGCTGAATCTCATAGATACGACGCATTGATACCGTTTTCTTTTGAGACAGGGCAGCGCAGCAATAGTCCTTGTGGCACTACTCTGCGCCAAAAGCTTGTAAATGAGGCCCTCAGTCTTTATCAGGCAAACATTAGAGGCACCCAATCATCCTCATAATAATAATAATAATAATAAACTTTATTCGGTTTTTTAGCAGTGCAAAACCATAAAAGTTATCACAACATATTAAAAAAACACGAGTATTTAAAAAGAGCAGCAATTAATATACACACATTTTTTAAAAACATATGATCAGATTCTGTGCAAATAGAGTAGGGGAATTGTAACCTTCTGAGTTCATCCTGCTATTTCAAAGGTTATTCCTATGCCTCATAATACATTTTAGGAAGTTAAGTACGTGATAGCAGGTACATTCAGAGTCCAACATCTGTAATGCTAACATAGCTGGGCGACATTGTCTATAACCCCATTTTTTTAATAAAGGGATTATCCAGAATTTTCGATGGGCGTGGAAGAATTTGCAAAACAAGATTGTGTGAATGGTAGACTGTTTGGACAAATCGTCGCATGGGCAAAGTGCCAGGTTAGAGTTCCAATTGTTCTTTTCAGGGAAAGTCACTAGTCTGTAAAAGAGATTCAGTCTGAACCTTGTTTGGAGCATCTTGTATGCTGTTCATTCCAGGATCAAATAAAGCTGGATTTTTGGGGATTGCTGAATCATATTTGCATGTATCACAGATTTTTTGGTCGTCAGCAAAGTCAATCTCAGGGACTCTAGATGGCTCAGTGCAATTTGTTTCAGCTCTTTCTTGGATATTTCATTTAATTTTTCTGGGCTGAAGTAATACTTTTGTAGTCCTAGATCATAAAAGAAATGTCTGATATAGGAGAGCCATGCTATCTTATGTACATGGTCCAGTTCCATGGAGTCCTGTAGGATGTTTTTGGTCAACTGGTTATTTTCTGACAACCAAACACGCCTCCAAAGTAAGAGTGGCTGAATCTTTATTAGGTCTTCAATATATGGGATTCCCAATTCCATATGTGAGGCGTAGATGGAAGAGCCTTTTGGTGTTGATAAAAGGAATCTCATGAAGATGTTTTCTTCTTTTTGCAGTGGTCCAGTGGCTGTGTGTCCCCATATCCCTGCCACATATAGGGCGATTGCTTGGCATTTTGCAGCATAGATCTGTAATAATTCCACTGATGGTATTTTTCCAAGTTTTTTTGAAAAATTCATCAGTGCAAGAATAGCTCGTTTGAAAAGATGTCTCCTGGCCTCAACAGCTGCTTTCCAGTTTAAGCTGTCATCAATCATGATGCCTAAGTATGGGTATTGTGAGGTCTTTTCAATTTTCTGATCTTTTAGATATATGGACTTAGTGGCTTTCCGTTGCCCCCCCGCTACCATGACAAAAGTTTGTTTTACGTTAATATGTAAGTCCAGAGCACCCATGAAGTCAGCATACTTGGATAAAGATTTTTGAAGCTCGATAGGGGTACGTGCTAAAATAACTGCGTCATCCGCGTAGAGCAAAGCGGGGATCAGGCGATGTTTCAGTCTGGGCAGATCCTGCCCCCCCCTCAACATGGTCTCCTCTAGACCGTTGGTATACAGAGAGAAGAGGAAGGGGGCTAGGACGCATCCTTGCCTTACTCCTCGCTCTACCCTAAACGGTGCAGTTAGTTCTCCTCTTGTCCCGTATCTCACTCTTGCTGAGGCTTCGCCGTATAACTCCCTTAGAAAGTCCAGGAGGGGAGGATCAACCCCTAGGGTACTCAACAGTGACCAGAGCTTCGCATGTGACACACAATCAAACGCGGAGGACAAGTCCACGTAAACCATGTAAATTGTCCCTGGCTTTGCGTGAATGTATTTCGAGACTAGCATGCTTAAGTTAAGAGCCTGTTCAACTGTTCCAAAGCCCTCCCTGAAACCGAACTGCAGATCCGAAGGATGTTTTTGTCTTTTGCCCATTGCTGAAGTTTTTCTAGGACAACCCTGCCGACTACTTTTCCCAGGGAGTCAAGCAGCGATATAGGTCGGTAACATTTGGTATCTTGGCGGTCCCCCTTTTTAAAGATAGGGACCATAATGGAACATGACCACGACTCCAACAATCCAAGTTTTGCTGCTGCTGAGCAAACTCTTGTGAGTATTGGTACCCTGAAATCGGGAAGATGTTTAAATAGATCCATTGGGACCCCGTCGGGGCCAGGTGCTTTGCCGCTTTTACTCATCGATAGTGCCATTTCGACGTCTTGCAGTTCGAAATCTATTTGTATTGGAAATACTACAGGTGATAGTTTAAAATGACGTTCTTCCGATGAAGATGTTAGTTCAAATATTTTTGAAAAATGGTTCACCCAAGTTTCCTCATCGATGGCAACGTCGATCTGTGGAATGTTAGTGTCCGATAGAATGGGTGACTTTACAATTTTCCATAAATACTGACTATCTTTCAAGAGTGCACTTTTATGCAGAGCATTCCACAAGGACAGTTTCAGCTCCTTTTTCCTTGCCTTTTTGGCGTTGTTATATTCTCGCCGGAGGTATTGGATCTCTATTTGATCTCTATTTGCTTTTCCAAGTGCTTTTCTCAGGTTGGTCTGTGCCTTGGTACAGTCATGATTAAACCAACCTGTGGTACTTAATTTGTTTTGTTTAGGTAATCTGGTCAGCAGTGTTTTAGCTTGTCCTAGTATAATGTTAAAATTTTCCAGAATTTGCTTTGGTTCTGCATCAGGATCCAGGCATATCAATATGTTATTATGAGCGGACTCTACTAATGTATTAGTGAGCTTGTTAGGATCCACTTTGTCCCATTTTATAGTGTATCCGTTATTTTTGCCCAGTTCAAGTCTATTTTGTGATAGGGTGTTTGCTATTGTTGCCATAAGAGATCCTGGTTGGTTTGTCTGTAAGTTCATACTTAGGGCAGAGTGGTCGCTTAGGATATTTTCCAAGATTGTGAAGTTGCTAGTTAGCTCTCTTAAGCCTTCTGTGATAATTATATAATCAACTGTGGTCTCGTGCCCCCTTCCTCGATAGGTAGGTTCTAGTTTATTATCTGGTGGTAGAATAGGGTTTATTATTAAAAGTTCCAAGTCTGAGAGGATCTTGTTCATAGCTAGCCCCGTTCGTGAGTGGAAGAAGTGGACGAGTGGGTTCTCATATTCGTCCACCATTCCGCAGGTCTGATTGTTCGGACAGGGGTGTAAATTAAAGTCCCCTCCCCAGATTATATGAACATTACCCTTTCTCTCATGAAGGTGCCGATGATGAGTAATTTTTTCTTGAATCAGAAGGAGGGTGCTTAAGAAATTGTCATCATCTAAATTATTGTATAGATTGATTAAGATAAAAGTGTGTTTTTTACCTATTGTGAGAGTGAGCAACTGAAAGTTTGGCAATAGATCTGCCTCTAGTACCTTCAGGTCAGTTATTGTGTTCGCTATGTAGGTTGCCAGCCCCCCCTAGGTCTGCCTGAAGTGCTTGGAAGGGCGGGGGATGAATATGTCTTATATCCTACAAAATGTAATGGCATCGTGGCCCAAGTCTCCTGTAAGCATATCATTTTTGCATCCTCAAAAAATCGGGCGGCCGAGCCATCCTCGATTTTTGGTCGGAGGCCTGCAATATTCCAAAAGATCACCGGGAGCTGTAGGATTTCCTTTTCTGTGTCTGCCATTTTAGGTTCTGAAAGGTCTAGAGGTTAAATGGTTTGGCCCGGGGTTGCGTTTAGGGGCTTCGGGGATTCGACTCGTGGTCAGTCGACCATTTCCAGGCTGCCAAACCGGTTCATGGTCGGTATGCCTGACCAATTTTGCCCATATGTGATATCTCTATAATTGGGTCTGTATGGTCGATAGAGCGGTCTATCCCACTGTTCCCAGTTTCTGACTCTGTTTTGTGGTCCCATAGTCTGCCTCTTGTTGTTGACAATTCTGGTTGGCTAGCCACCAAGAGTTGTCAGGATCACCATGACGCTGGAATATCTTAGGCCCAGCAGCGTCAAGTTCCCATGGTTGTGGGATAGCTTTTCGCCAGATGTTGTCGGATTCATTCGCATAGTTGTTATAATATCTTTTTGGGTAGAAATGGGAGAGGGATCTTGTAGCGATCCCTCCAGTTGTGTTATTGTAATCCCAAGAGCAGATATACTCAACTATGCTTGGATCCTCGAAAGTGATCACTATACAGTCTCCCCGAATGCTTTTTTTCCTGTGCCCCACCCAAGGCGTCCTACAAACTGATGTTATTCTGCTTTTCCAGGTTGGCGGAACAGGTCGATTTGTGTTCAGCCAATACTGTACTTTGTTTTTCAGCGACCAATTGGGTTCCGCCCCCTCTCCCGTTAATTCGGGAACCCCCGTCATCACTACCACATATGGACATGCCTCTGGTGGCATGTTTAGGGAGTGCCTGTTATCAGTGTTCCTTCTCATTGTTCCTTTGTTATTTGCGGGATTTGTCTTTTTGGTGGCTGGAGTTTTGGGGGCCGGTGTATTTATGGTTGGCGTGTTTACTTTAGGTGTATTTGATATGGTGTTGGTCTGTGGGGGAATTGTGAGGAGCTTGGGCGTGGGTTTCTGTGCGGGGGGAGCCTTTGGTGCTGTGGGGGCCTTTGCTGTGGGTTGCTGTTTAGGCGGCGGGCAAGCTAAAGTTGTAGGTTTCTTAAGTGTGGGCAATGTAACCGAGGTGTTTGTACCCGCTTTTGGTGGTCCCTGTAAAGGTGTTGCCTTGGGGCAACTAGAGATTTTAATCAGTTGAGCCTCGATGTTACGTAATCTAGTCTCTATTGGGCGAATAAAGGAATCTAGGAGGGAAGCTATCTCCTTTATTAGCCTTGATGCTTCTCTGTCTTTGCCCATTATTGGTGGGGGTGGGGATTCTAAGATGGTAATATCTTGGAGGTTCTGTGGTGGATGATGGATCGTTATCACATTGTTACTTGGATCAGCGGTCTGTTGGGAGAGTGCTGCCGGGTTTGTGATATCGATCAGGTCTGTGTGTTCGACCACTGTGGTATTGAGGGTGTTAGGTAACTTTTCCCTATCCTTCTTTTTCTTTATGGCTCCCTCCCTCCTCCCTCTAGCTTGCCTTACTTCTTCCGGGGTGTAATCGGGGAAAATTTCGGGAGTTTTTTCTAACTCGTTTTCTGAGAATGTTACAGAAAGTTGAGAGGCAGAAAGATCTACATTATTTGGGAGACTAAGTCTATTTGTGGCCGCTGTTGTTTGTGTTGGGGCAGACTGTGTATTTGGAATTCTTGCAGTTGCTAGCAGTCCCATTGAGGATCGCCTTGCATTTGCGAGTTCAGTTGATACTCTGCCCTCAAGCAGACTTATATTTTGGTCAATGAAAGTGTTTGCTTTAGAAATAAAGTCGTCCATTGGTCCTAACAGTTTTTCTCCTATCCCGTTTTTTTTAGTTTTTTTTGCTTACTAGCTCTCGTGTTCATTTTCAGTGAGTAGAATATGCAAAGATCTTTTGCTAGTAGTAGTAAGCAGTCGCTATCTTCACAGTGATGGTAAGATACCTGTAGTTAGATGTCCAAAGGTGTAGGGCTTAGAGCAAGGGCCCGGACCGTACTCTCACGTTCTCGAACGGCCTCAAACGGCCCGCTCTTTGCCCAGTCTTCGCCCCGTGCTCCGCCCCGTGCGCGTCCCACGACGCAGGTGGAGTGCTGACAGTTAAGTACTTGTAGGCGGTGGGCGTGTCCATGGGCGTGTCCGCCGGGGGAAGAGGAACCAGCTGAGCAGCGTGGAGATTGCTGGTCCTCGCAGTCCCCCGGCTCGCTGTTGGTATTTGCCCAAGCCTCTACCCGGGGGCCTCAAGCTGGGAGCGATATGCTAGCTCTGCCGATTGCAGGGCTCGCTCACACCAGCGAGTCCTCGTAGAGGGGAGGCGGCACGCAGAAGGTCTGGTTTATGAGATTGCACAAGAGTTCTCCTCGTTGTTGGCTAGGACAAGCAGCACACTTCAGCACAGCAGAGTGAGTGGCACCCGCGAAGCGGGTGTCACGAAAGGTTATAAACCGGCGGGCGGTGGGCGTGTCCGTGGGCGTGTCCGCCGGGGGAAGAGGAACCAGCTGAGCAGCGTGGAGATTGCTGGTCCTCGCAGTCCCCCGGCTCGCTGTTGGTATTTGCCCAAGCCTCTACCCGGGGGCCTCAAGCTGGGAGCGATATGCTAGCTCTGCCGATTGCAGGGCTCGCTCACACCAGCGAGTCCTCGTAGAGGGGAGGCGGCACGCAGAAGGTCTGGTTTATGAGATTGCACAAGAGTTCTCCTCGTTGTTGGAAAACAACAGAATATAATAAAAGTGCTGTGCATACTTTGGGGTAATAGCCCTTGATATATGGAGCCTTGGAAAAGAAAGGTATTTGATACTACTACCAAGTAACTCTGCTCGCTTGTGGAACTCTGTAGAATCTCGTGGAGCATGTCTTCAACTCAGCGGAATTCTGCAGATTGAAATTCTGTGAACTCCCCCCCATTCCTATCCAAAATACAAGGCTGCAAATTGACATCCATTCTTAGTCCTCTCACAGACAAATAGGGGAACTGAGTTTGTTCCATGATTTATTGCTCCTACTATTGTATAGGGATATACTGAGCTAGATTGACTAAAGATTGCACGTGCACTTCTATGTTACCATGCAGTTTTGCACTGCCCCTGCACACCTTTTTTAGGCAAATAAATTGGCACAATGCTTTATGTCTCTTTGCGCCCTCTGAGTGCCGTAGCAAAACATTAGTAGATAACCCCCAAAGTTTGCAAAGTTCTTCTAATACATGCTCAAAGATGATATCCGCCTTTATGTCCTCTAGAACATCACTAATTATATACTCCAAAGCATTCACAGCATTCTTATTAAGCTGCCTATGAGGAGATAACTTCAAGAGGTGAGCTAAATCCAGAATTATCCTGATTTGATTCTGTCCTTTTCTACCCTTGTGAAGCCCATACTTTATCCAACTTTGTGCACTGCTACACTCTGCCTCACAGCCCAGGTTTCCTTCAGCATTCTAAAATGAAATAATCTGCAATTGGCACAAGATGTTAAATATTTCTCCTTGTTAGACCTGGCATCTTTTGGTGTGCTCTTATGGTAAATTGTATTATGGATTGGTGTTTCCATGATTTGCCTACTTGATTTACGTGGTAAGTCCCTAGTAAAGTGAGCTGGAAGTGCCAGGGCTTGTAAATCAAATGCTAACAGTGGGACTGCAGCACTGATTGTGCCTCCCACAGAAATAGTTCTGTAAAGGTATCTCAGACCTTCCACCGCAGTGTCTGCGTGCAGTTTTTACTGCCATGTCGAATTGGCAAGTGCACCACACTTGTCAAGCCTTAACCTTTCCTTTTATTACATGTAAATCACCTCTAAGGTAGGCCCAAGTTATCCCTCTGGGCAGGGTGCAGTGTATGTGAAAGGTAGGGCATGTACTGGTGTGTGTGACATGTCCTAATAGTGAAATACCACGTATTCCATTTTTCACCATGGAAAGGCTATAGGATAGAATGGGAATTTAATTAAAACATCTTATGAGTACATCTTCCCACTGGGACAAGATAGAGAAATGGAATTTAGTATGCCTGAACTCAGAATGTAGAAATTCTTCTTTTAGTAAAGATGATTTTTATGTTCTGTGTTTGAAAATACCACTTTTAGAAAATAGGTATTTGCTTGCATAGCCATCCTGTGTGCCACTGCTGCGTTGTGGATTGACTGTCTTGCTTTGGAGAGACAGGGGCTGGGGATGTGCATTCTCTTTCAGACAGCCACTGGGAGGGTTGAGGTGTGTCCTGCCTTTCCTGGATGAGTCGGGCTGGGCTGATTAGACCTGAGCTGCATTTAGAGTAGTGGAAGGAGATTCCTTACACCTGAATGGGCCTGGTCTGCCTTGGACAATGCTGTCTCCACCTCCTGCCGGGGAAGCTGGGCCAGAAGGACCAAACTGGTTTGGACTGAGCACAGACACTTTTTGCCCAAGATAACAAAGAGAAACTGAGTGTAAATATTGGGGCCCAGACCCCAGAACCTTAGAACTCGCTTGGATCAAGGAACATGCCAAGAAGAAGAGCTGGAAGAACTGCCAGGATGAGTACTGCCCCATTGCTGTATTGTTGATTTGCTGGGTTGGCCTGCAGTTGCTGCTTCTGCCTTGGGCAGTGAAAGGACAGGAGTGAACTTTTTCACTCGTTTGCTTAGTATCTCCCAAGGGCTAGAGATAGAGCTTGCCTCCTGTTCATGAAATCTCGGGGACAGCAAAGACTTAACTTACCTCTAGGTACCACCTCTGGGACCACGTATCTCAGTTGCCACAGAGAGAAAACTGTAACCCTATGCCGTCACTAAGACCACCAGTGGTTCTGTGACAGGAATGCACCCAGAGGGCACTGACGCACTTCCCACCACAACCCTGGTATCACCGATGATGATGACCGCCGCCGATACCAAGCCGCTCCTTGCACCGTGACTTGTGGGCAACGCACTCTGCACCACCTCGCTTCACTCCACCACCCTTATCTCACCAACTACGCTGTGGCCAGCTGACATCACTGCCAAGGTCTGGGGGCACCGCTCGTAAGCTACACGCAGTAACCCCCGTCCAACACTGCAGCCACAGCCCACCGCCAGCCCCATCGCCAGCTGACTCGCGATGGCTGCCAAAACTTGCACTTTGACCAGCAGCACTGCAGAGGGTACCAACGCATTTTGCACCGCAACCCTGGTCTCATGATGATGACAACTGCTGTCGCCACTGAGCTGCTAATTACACCGCGACGTGTGGGTACTGTGCTCCGCACCACTATACTTCACACCGCAGCCTTGATGACCACCACTGCTGGAGCACACCGCAGCTGTCGGCCAGAGCTAAAAAGGTACTCTTTAGTAGTCTTCTGACACCGACGGCAGTCCGCACTGATGCAGTCTACCGACCCTGGTAGATTTGGTTGTTTTCAGCAACGCAGTAGCACCGGACAGAGCTACCGCCTTCAAGGAAGGGCATTTTTAAGGTTATTCTTGCAAAGTACACATTTTGATCAATGTATATTGGACATTAATTGTTTTGGTACTGTCTTGCGAGATAAATATTGATTGTGTTTCTACAACTGGTGAGGTGTCCTTTCGTACTGTTTTCACTAAACTACTGTGTGTTATGTGCAAATGCTTTACACATTGCCTCGGAGATAAGCCTGACTGCTCATGCCAAGCTACCAAGGGAGTGAGCAGGGGTTATTTTAGAAGGGTCTCCCCTTATCCTGACTAGAAGGAAGGGTCCTTATTTGGACAAAGGTGAAACCCATTGCCAACTAGAGAACCCCATTTCTAACTTTGGTTGTCAGCAGTGAAGATAGGACTTGTGTTTGCACTTGACCTGCAGTGATTGGTTTACACTCCTACCATATCGCAGACCATTATGTACCACATACTGTTTTTGTTTGCTACATTATCGGGACCCCATAATTTTTTTAACTTAAACTTTCTATTGTATCATGCCTGAATTAGGAGCATCATCAGTTGCATCCTTGAAAGTGGCCTTTGAGGAGGAGAGTTCAGAAACCTAGAACATGAAGGAGTTTAAGGCTATTTACAAGAACCTCAAAGTCCAAATCAGTGGCCGCACCACGAAAGAAGAGCTACAAAATGCACTGAGGGCCTGGGTAGCAGCCAGCCATGCCAGTGGGCAGTCTGGAGATCTCAGTGAGGAGCCTGTTCCTAGGGTGGATGTGCTTTCGGGAGGGAGAACCCTCCAGGCCAGGCATCAGTGGCTTGTACCCAGAGGAAGTGGAGGACAGGCGAGAGGCAAGGAAGTTTAAACTAGAAAAACTAAGATGGGAGAATGAGAGACAAGACAAAATAATGGAAAATTATCTTGGATCATGAGCGGGGTATTAAGGAGCTGGAGCTAAGAAGTAGGTCCAGCATATATGGTGGCAGCAATTCCTCAGTGCACTTAGATATAATTGTACACATTCCCTTCCCAAGAATGTAGGCAAGGAATTCAAGAAGGGGATGACATACAAAGATGGTTTCAGGGTTATGATGCATCTATACACATGAAAGGGGTCCCTGAAAAGAACTGGAGAGCAGGATTTTGGCCTCTTTTCCCAGAAGAAGGGATGGCTACTTTAGTGACTTTGGGTAAGGGGCAGAGCCTCACCTACACTGACATGAAGAAGACCCTTCTCACCAGGTATGGTCTCACTCCTGACAAGTGCAGGGATCAGTTTAGGTCCAGTAGAAAAACTGATGCAAACTCTTGGTTGGAATGTGTGGACTCCTTTTACAGGTCACTGGATGGTTGGGTGAAAGGCAGTAAAGCGACAGATTTTCAGGGGTTCTACAATTTTATTTTATGGGAGCACTTGTCTAGTCTATGTTTTGCAGAGCTGCACCAGCATTTGACTGATAGTAAGCTGACTGACCCCAGGAAGCTTGCTATGGAGGCGGACCACTTGGTGAGTCCCATTGTCCACATGAAGGTCTATGGGGGAGACTTTGCCAAAGGTAGGCAGCGTTCGGAGCAGAGAGTGGGGGGACAAGGTTAAAGCACAGAAGTTCTCTAAAGGGCCCCAAACTGATACCCTGAGTAAAGGTTCAGATCCCCCGGGAGATAAGAAACAATGGGTCCCCTCAGGGAAGCCTGCAGAGACAGGCCCCTGCAAGTGCTATGACTATGAGCATGTGGGTCAATTGAAGGGGGACCCCAAGTGTCCTAAGAGGTGACAGCCACCCACCGGTGGGCAGTCCAAGGTGTTGGTTAGTGTAACACTTGGGGAGGAGCGGTACCCACAGGAGGGTGTGGATTCTGCAGAAATAATCCTCATCTTATCAGGGGACAGTGAGATGATCTTAGGAAACCAGGTGCTTGCTAATACTAAGCAATACAGCCCTGGGGTGCCCATCAGTGGGAGAAGGGTAGGGGGCGTGGCTAGGCACGCGATGGCGACAGTCGCTCCAGAGTAGAGCTCCGCGCCGAGCTCCCCTTCCCCGGGATGATTCTCCGTCATTTCTTCGAAACGCCGCCCGAAATTGCAGGCAGAGCATTGCCCAGCTGCCAGTATCCCGCTGACCAAATTTTGGCTGGAAAGTCCGCACCGACAAGCACCGGCCTTTCCCAAGAGTCCCCGGCTGGGCTCCCAGACGACCGGCCGGCGGAGTCGACTACGCAAGGCCGTGGTCCGAACTGTTGCACGGGCCCAAACGCGCGGCCTACTGACTGCCAAACCCGGCCTCTGCACTCGCTGAACACAGAGCCAGGAGACCCGCCAGCTGCCCTGGGACGGCACCGACGGTGTCGCTGAGAAGCGGCAGAAGGGCGAACGCCGGCGGTGAGGACCACGGACCGGACAGGCAGCAGACACCCGGCGCGGAGGTAGGAGATCTGGCCAGGGGGGCTGCAGCTCGACCAATACCCGCCGGGACCGGAGTCGGAGAGGCACCCCGACACCCCGCCAGGAACGCGCAGGTAGGACGGCCATACAGAGGGAGAGGGGGCGCCCACTGGGATCCACTGAGCAGCCGCGAACACGCGGAGAGGGCCAGCAGTAGCTGCAACAAGTACCGGCACGTCGGAGGCCCGGTGACAAACCTGGGTCGGGTGCGACTGCCCGCATTGGGAAGACACCGGAGGCCCACACAAGCACCATTACGTGAGAGGGAAGCCCACCACGCCGGCAGGGTCGGCCGGCGACGCCCACTGTTGCGAGCGCCCACTGGGAGACTGGGGCCGCTGAGACTACGCGGGGCACCGGAAGGGGGTATCGGACCTAGCGGGACACACACCACCAGGAGCAACAACTATGCCGCCCAGGCACCATTACCGACACGGACGGGAGCCTGGTTACCCCCCCCAAGGTACCTTGATGAGAATATACCGAAGGCACCTGACACACACAGGACTATCTGCTGCCGTGCAACCTGCTACCTGCCGGAATCACATACAGATTGCGGAACTGTACACTGGCGCCGGCTGCATCATGCTGGCACACCTGCCTATTTAGAAGGACGCCACTGCCGGCGTGCGTGACACTGTAAGTCGCATCGCCCCTTTGGACTTGGTCACCGCTGAAATTGCGAACCAGAGGCCTCCTCTCTACCTGCGACCCCGCTGAGCTGATAGCCTAGTAGCCCTGCACATGTCCAGAGGGGTGAGGACGCGAACTGGAACTGGAGGTGCCCCGCCGAAAGGGAAGTCTGATAAATCGCTCAAAAAGATGGCGGCCGACCAGGTGACCATGAGACTAGACAACGTGCTCGCTGCCATGGAGCGCCTGGAACAATCACTCCAATCGACTAGAACCTCGCTGGAATCCAAGATTGACAGCGTCGCCATTGATCTCACCCACCTGAGAGATGACCACAAGAAGCTGGCCGATCGGACCAAGGCTCTAGAGGGAACTATGACGGACCTCGAACCCAGAGTCACCCAAACAGATAAACAGATGCAGGACCTCCTGAACAGGGTAGAGTTCCTGGAAGACCGCGCCGAGGATGCGGAAGGGTGGGCACGACGCAACAACATCAGGCTCGTGGGGATCCCGGAAAAATGGGAGGGCAACAACCCTGCCCAACGTGTGGAAGACTGACTGAGGGACCTGCTATGAGAAGACACACTCTCTCCCCACTTCGTGGTGGAACGGGCGCATCGCGTACCCACGAGACCACTCGCCACAGGCTCTAACCCACGGCCGCTGCTCCTCAGGATACTGAACTACCGAGACAGGGACACAGTCCTTAGGGAAGCTAGAAGAATTGGGGAGACTCGTATAGACAATGCCACTGTGATGTTCTTCCCAGACTACACCATCCAAGTGCAACGCCAGCGGCACTCTTTCTTGGAGGTGAAACGGAGGCTCAGCACAGCAGGCCTCAAATATTCCCTCCTCTTCCCTGCAAAGCTAAGAGTGATGTCACAGGACAAGACTTATTTCTTTAATGACCCTGAGGAAGTAAGCGATTGGCTCGACAGCGGCACAGACACGGCACCCAGGCAGGCACAGAGTTATGAGGCGAGACAGCGAACGCGCGGACCGAGGCGCAGACGCAGAAACAGGGACCAACAGACCCGCCGCCCAGCAGAATTGACACACCGCTCCCCGCCAGCTGACCAAATTCTACGGGAACAACGGGATGCACTCCGGAGGGTCTCACAGCTGAGCAGCTCGCCGACATCAGACATCATGCAGGAAGCCAGCCCGCGGATAGTCCCAAGTGATGATGAAGCTATTTATGGGCTACCAGACTCCCAGCTCTCTGTGGATCTGCCCGACATCACACCATAGACAGCTGACCTGCCTCACTGAAAATGCACAAGCAATCCTGGCGATCTCTAATATAGCAGCGGGGTCAGCATTGAGGACCGGGTGGCCGCTGTGGAGCCGCAGGGACCGGGCGACGCCCCGGGCGACGCCCCGGGCGACGCCCCGGGCGACTCCCCTTGCCCCTAAGATGGACGGAGGAACATTGTTGCAGTGAGTACTACCCCCATCACACAGATGCTGAGCAGATACTGCAATGGCGGGGCCACACTGCAATCCTCCCCCCTTCCTCCCCAATGCCTGCTGGCCCTATTACACTGGGGACTAACTTTGCCAGAGACTTAGGTGCTGCGGTCTGCCTTATCGTCCCCACTACGTGGTTGGCCGGACTGAGACCCCTAAGCAGAGAGCAACGCCAAGCCCCCATGCAATGACCGTGGCTGCAGGACGTATATACCATAGGGCCCGGGGAGGGCCGAAGAGTCCACCCTTTGCTTAAACAAGTTGTCAACCGGAACTGTGACTAGCACACGGCACCCCCTAGACTTGAACGGTTGTCCCTCTCAATAGAGAATATGGACGGTGACACGTTTCGCTACTGCCCTTTTGGCATTCAAATATGGTTCACCCACAGTTGGATTTTTTTGTTAACTGTTTTATCCCCTTTTTATGTATCCCTAGGATATGCTGAGTGTGTTAATGGGAATGGCCGTGGACCTATTCGCTGGGGAGTTGCAGAGGGCCCGGTGCCGACTAGTGCATGCGGGCAGGGAGGGAGACCGCCGGAATCGATAGGATGTCAGCGATAAAAATCTGCACCTGGAACATTAGGGGCATGCACATGCCAGCGCGCCGTTATCAAATTTTCACATACCTGAAAAGACACCACATACAAATTGCACTCTTACAGGAAACGCACATGAATAAGGCGGAAGTGGCCGTGCTGCGCCACAGATGGAGGGGGCAACTGTATGCTACTGAGTACTCCTCCTATGCCCGCGGGGCGCTACTGTGGGTAAAACCGGGCACCCCCTTTACTGCGACACACACACTCTCTGACCCGGAGGGAAGGTATGTGCTGGTGAACGGCCGCATTGATGGGTGGCCCGTTGTTTTGGCATCCGTCTACTCTCCCAACACAGATCAGGGGGGCTTCCTAGCACACCTTTCGGAGAAACTAGCGCCTTGGCATGGGGTTCCCTGGATCCTAGGGGGTGACTACAATACCGTACTGGATGTTACACTTGACCGTTTGGCCCCACCCAGGCCTGACGCCGCATCCTTAGGAGCAGTGAAGGAGCTCACCCAGTGAGCGGCACAGTGGGACTTACAAGATGCATGGCGCGCCCATAACCCAAACACCAAAGTATACTCCTATTATTCAGGAGCGCACGCATTACATATAGGCCTAGACAGGTACATGGTAACATCAGAACTACTAATACACATCACAGACTCTCAATAACTTGGCCGTACGCACTCGGACTACAACCCGCACACGCTGGATATAGCCTGGGACCGCCCACACCCGCCTATCCCCACGTGGCGTCTACAGCCCGCCCTGTTACTAGATGCCCCCTTTAGAGACTCCCTACAAGCCTGCATAGCCCAATACTTCACTGATAACTCGGATACGGCGTCCTCTCCACAGATAGAATGGAACGCTTTCAAGGTCGTGGTTAGGGGAGATTGCCTGGGCACACAGGGGAACATGCAGTGACGGCTGGAGGTAGACTTGCGCCGAGTAGAGGCAGACCTGCTCCAACGAGAGCAGGAAGCAGAGACAGGAGCAGCGGACCAGCTGCGTGAGGCCCGGGAGGAGCACGCGACACTGCTGGAGCGTTTACGCCACCTTAATTACGCAGCTCATTCGGCGCGAGTGCATCCACACAGTGACAAGCCCGGCAAATTATTGGCCTGGCTAGTCAAGCAGGAGACCCGTACGGCACCGGTGTCAGCCATACCAACACCTGAGGGGGAGGTAGTCTACGTGCAGAGCAAAATACACCAAGCCTTTGTACAACACTATCAAGCCTTGTATAGGTCGCAGCTGGGGGTCACGTCAGAAACCATAGCGGATTATCTCACAAATATTCAGCTGCCTTCCCTTACGAATACACAACAAGGGGACTTAGAGGCACCGCTCATGCCGGAGGAGATGCGCGAAGCTATCTTTGCTCTCTCTAACGGCAAATCGCCTGGCCCAGACGGCCTCCCCGCCGAATTCTTCAAAGCATGTTCGGAAACTCTCGTCCCGGAACTGCTTAAGGTGTACAACGCTGCCATAGAAGACTCGGCGCTTCCAGCCACGCTCAATGAGGCCACCCTGGTCTCGTTCCTAAAACCCGGTAGGGAGGAAACGTGCATGGGCTCTTACAGGCCATTAGCCATGTTGAACACTGATTATACAATCTTCACCTCTCTCCTAGCCCGACGTTTGGCTGCAGTGGTCCCAACTCTAGTACATAGTGACCAAAATGGCTTAATTCCCGCGCGAAGCACCTCCCGTAACATCCGCCGCCTCTTTCGAATACAGGAAGCCGCCACACTGCACTGGCCGAGATCAGGATGTCTGGTGCTGGACCTCGAGAAGGCCTTTGACTCTGTGGAATGGCCCTACCCCAGAGCGGTACTGGATAAATTTGACCTGGGAGATGCATATGTTGATATGGTTGGGCTACTCTATCAAAGGCCCAGTGTGAGAGTGCGGACGGGCGGATTGCTATCTGAGACGGTGCGGGTGCGCAGCGGGACCCGACAGGGCTGCCCCCTGTTGCCCCTTCTCTTCTCGCTGGCCATGGAGCCCCTAGCGGCGCTGTTGCGGGCGAGGGGAGAGGAGTGGGGGATCCCACTGGCTGATGGCATGCACGTGGTCTCGCTCTATGCGGATGACCTGCTTCTATATGTGCGGGACCTTACTGCAATACCAGATATGTTGTCGGCCATCTTCCAGAGATTCGAAGAAGTATCGGGACTCAGAATCAACTGGGCCAAATCCGGGGTGTACTCGTTCAGCTCGGACACGCAGGAATGCGACGTACGCCTCGGAGGCGCCAGGCTTACTTGGTATCCCACCACGTTTAAATATCTGGGGATGCACATCTATAGAGATACACAGAGCATACTGGAGGGTAACCTGATGCGTGCTATCTCCTCACTGCGTGCTCAGGTGACCTTCTGGAAGACGCTACCCCTGAACGTGCCCAGTAGGATCGCGCTCTCCAAAATGATCGTGTTACCAAGATTGCTCTATCACTTTGCTAACATCCCGCTATATGTCCCTGCCAAAATATTCCGCGACCTAGAATCATTGCTACGGAACCTGATTTGGAACATGGGACGCCCGCGGGTAGCACTGACGAAACTCTATTCCGCAACTGCAGAAGGAGGGTTAGCAGTCCCCAACCTAGAGCTATATTACCTGGCGGCACAGCTGCAATGGGTGACGAACTAGCTGAGCGACACACACTTAGATGACACAGCTACTGCCGACTACATATGGACCCACACGCAAATATGTGCACTGTTCCACCCCCTGACTAAGGGACCTCGCCCGTTACCACTGCATGTGACAGTGGCCTGCAAATGCTTCCTTCACAGCCTAAAACTGACCTTACGCCCCCGTGCTTCCCCTGCTGGGCACCCCCCCGGCGGAGTGGAATGGTGACCTTGCGCATCCTGGAGAGCTGGACCACGGCTGGGGTGGACACCATGGGCGACCTCTATGTGGACGGAACTATAATCCCGTTTGCAGAACTGGTAGAAGATATGGGACTGCCGGCCGGGCAGTTCCTACTTCATGCGTCCATACTGCGCGCGTACACAGAGGCCTGGGGCGACGTGCAGGAGGAATTGCCGACACACCACCTAGTGCAATACCTACATGTAATGGGCAACGGTTCCCATATAATCCACTGGCTGGCACAGGCCCTCCTTATGCACACACTGAGGCCCACGCAGCCGCTGAGAGATAAATGGGCGGCCTACCGAGGGAGGGATTGGACGGACAAGGAGTGGACCATGATCCTGGCCAGCCCAGTGAACATCCCACGCAACTCCCGATTCAAGACCATACAATTTTACATACTGCATCAGGCATATTTATCACCAGACAAGATCAATAGGTACTTCAAGGTCAACACCACTGCTTGTCCCCGATGCGGACTATTGGATGCGGACATCTTGCACATGCTCTGGAACTGCCCCTCACTTGCCACATATTGGAAAGAGGTGACAACTCTCTTGACACTCAGCGCTGGTTCAGGCCTGTCGCACACATGGGAGGCTTGCATTCTAGGGTTATACAAAAGAAACAAATTGAATAAAACACAAGCCAGGTTCTGGGACTTAGGCCGTATCACCGCCAAGCGACTACTCACTAAGCACTGGAAAAATCAGGAACCACCACACACTAAACACTGGTACGTTTCCTTCACCAACTGGGCCAGGGTGGAAAGCGTAGCACTACACCAGGAGAAAATAGCAGGCTTAAGAAAATTCCCAATTGCACAACTCTGGGATGACACATTGGGCTCTCTCCAGCGGGAAGGCGCGGACAGGAAGCTCATTTAATACACTACCACATAGGAGGAGACGCGTGTAGCGTAGGCGTGGAGACACTAAGACCCCGGACAACAATGCCCCCCCACCATGCACACCTGACTTAGACACTGGCGGCACAGCGCTTCCATAACGGCAGGAGCCTGACCCTCCCTGCCGCATTGCACAGAGACCATAACAAACCTCCCATATGCTAACCACAGGTCTCGGCGCCCTCCCACGTGACGACCCAACAGAGCACGACACAACATAATGATTTCCCAAGGCCTCCCACGGCCACACTCCCCCCGGACACACTCATTCCCCCCCCCCTTGTTCTTCTACACAATATCCCCCTTACCTATTTTGAGTCTCCTTCCAAAATATCAGCAGACACTACCCCCATGTTCGTTCCACCTGGCACACACCTGCAGGCACCTGACATGCCCGCACTGATACTTAATAGTTGATTGCCACTTGGGTGCTTTGCTCCCTGACCGGAGCTGGTTTACGGCATGGCTGTGACAGGTTGCAAAACCGCCCTACGAGATAAGAATTAAAAGGTAACAGCCTAGGGGCTCAGAAGCACACCCTGCTAGACACCCCAGACTATGCGTCCTGTAGCATAGTACCACAATATATCCACCAGTTATGAGGTGGACGCACGTAAAGATCACACTTACCTGCCACCTCCCATAGGACGCCAACACACAATCCCCCTGAGAACATGCCAACCTAAGACTGAGGGTACATACAACAGGCACAATACTATATCTCCGCGGCATACATTGTGCAAGCCTCATTGCTACAAACCCGGCTATAAGCCTAGATCTACTCAAAATGCGATGAGACTATGCAACTTAAGTATGTTACGACTTAACTAGTGCATTGATCACCAGCGGAAGCACCTCACTCTAGGTAGGCGACATGACTCACTGCACGGATAAAGTAACCTACCATACCAACGACTTCCATCCACACGGCACACTCGCAAGGTCAGTCCATGACAACCATGATCATCCGCACAGCAGAAACCAGTGTGACCCCCTAACGAAATAGCGAACTCTCAGAGACAACTGGATAGGAGCTGTTGGGTTTACAGAGTTGACTTCCTTAGTTATAATGAAAAAAAAGATACAACGAGACGTCATTAGCAAGTAAAATTGTACTGTGGGCATACAAGAAACATGCACTGCAACCAATGTTGATTACCCTGATGTTATGGGCAGACGAGATATGTGCAATTATTATGTTGTCCCTTTCCTACCCTCTCAGTCCCCCATACTATTTCTTTTTTATGCATAAGACTGTTGCAGCCGGCCCCAAGCGTTGTAGGCTCCGCATTGTGTACTGCTCTACGTTACTAATAAACGTCTTACAAAAAAAAAATCAGTGGGAGAAGGGTAGAGGTTCTCAGAGATACTGGAGCCAGTGTGACCTCAGTCTGATGTCACCAGGTCTCAGAGATGCAATTAGTCCCCTGGGCAGTCGAAAAAGTTGCTGTGGACAACTCAGAGCGCCAGTGTATGGTGGCGCAGGTTCCTTTTGAATAGGGGGTCTAAGGTCCCTTGAGGATGGTTGTGAGCCCTACCATGGCTGTAGATTGTCTGCTAGGTAATGACTTGTAGCAGTCCTTGTAGAAGGATGTTGAGCTCAGGTCTCACTTGGAGATGGTTGGGTTGCCAGAATGGGCAATCATGACTACTTGGTCAATGGCAGCCGGTAAGGGTGATCAGAAGAACCTGGTCCATGCCAAAAGAAGAGGCAGGGGGTGCAGGAAACACACCCCTGAGGTTCCCATGGTCAGGTAAAAAAGGCTGACCTTGAGATGGACGCCCCTATACCTACACAGGGGCAAGTGGCTGAACTGAGGGACTCATCTGAGCTGACCCATTTGCAGCAAGAAGGTTGTCCCCTAACAATTCTTCAGGGAGCAGAAGGAATGCCCTTCTCTGGTGTTAACATAAAAATGTTTATTCATATGTATTGCTTTAAGTAAGCAACACATATTCACCATTTTCTTAGCTGGCGCCATTTTAGGCTCTTCTAAAGTGTTCTTGTCTGAATTCCGAGCAATGGCCCCTTTTGAGTTTTGTTTCTTTTCACTTGTGTTTTGTTTCAGTAATGAGTACACTGTTCCTATTAGCGCGTACCTTTCTCACTAGATAGAGGCCATCTCCACTTGTCTAGTGGCATATAGAACGACCTTGGGTAGTAGATAGTTTGCGCAAGACACCAGAATCAAAGCCTTTTTTTTGTATTTCACTGTTTAGCTACAGCTGCCTGGTAAAGTTCATTGTGGGCATGCTCTTGCCTGGCCATGAAACATACATAATGTATCTTTATGCCTGTTGATTTCAGTTCCCTCTGTGTCACTGCTAGTGGCTGGACAGATGGGGCTCCACTCCGAGTGCACATAAATAAACAAATATTGGTTTGTATGCTCTACTGACTGACCGACTCTTCATTTCGTATGGAAGGCCGAGAGGTGGTAATAGGACCAGGGGCACCCTAATTGGGTCACTTCCTTCACTGGAGGGCTTGCGGCAGCAGGATGCAAACCAGGCAGCTGGTGATCAGTCTGGATCATACTGGATGTAAGGGGAGAATGGTCTCCTATACAGTGAGCCTAAGGTCACTGAACCTGGGTCTTGCCGTGTGCTGGTGGTATCCTAGTGCTTCAGAACCTTCTTGCTGGTCCTGGCTCACGACATGCCTTTGGCAGGACATTTGGGGTAGGACAAGACATTTGACAGGATTGTCACCCACTTCTTTTGGCCCCAAATGCGAAGGCAGTCAGATGCACATTGTAGGTCTTGTCTGACCTGCCAGGCAAATGATAAGAGTGGGAAAAAGTGTAAGGCTCTTCTCCAAGCTTTTCCAGTTCTAGGAACACCTTTTGAAAGGGTTGGGATGGACATTGTGGGTCCACTTGAACCCAAGACAGCCATGGGAAACAGATGCATCCTGGTCTTGGTGGACCATGCCACCCGGAGGCTATCTCTCTCAGAACAATGACAGCACCTGTGGTGGCCTGGGCATTAATGGGGATCTTTTCCCATGAGGGTTTCCCCGGAGAGGTGGTTTCTGACCAGGGGAACAATTTCATAACCAAGTATATGACATCACTGTGGGAGGGGTGCGGTGTGACCTACAAGTTCACCACTCCTTACCACCCACAAGGTAATGGTTTGTTAGAGAGATTCAACCAAACCTTAATGGGCAAGATCAAGGGTCTAACAGAATCCATGATGCATAAGTGGGCCATCCTCTTACCATGCCTTCTTTTTGCATACAGTGAGGTACCACAGAAGTCATTAGGGTTCAGTTCCATTGAGCTTCTGAATGGGCACCCTGTTAGACCACCTCTCAGTTTGGTCAAGGAAGGCTGAGAGACAGCTCCCAGGAAAACCCCCAGGTTGTATTTAGCTGCATGCTGGCATTCAGGAACCAGACATCATGCTGCAGGAGACTCACTCAGGTGATCCTGGAAGAAAGCCATGAGGAAATGATACGCTGGTATGACAGAATGCCACTCTGGTTGAGTTTCAGCATGGCCAGAAAGTGAGGTTCATGGCCCCAGTCCAACATTGTGCCTTACAGGACAAGTGGACTGGGCCTTCTGAGGTTGTGGAGCTCAAAAGTAATGTCACGTACCGGATGAATTTGCAGACTCCCAGGAACCCTGTGAGGGTGCTCCATGTGAACTGCTGCAAGTTTCACTTTGCAAGGTCTGAAGTGAGCATGCGTTTGGCAAGAGATGACGGGGTGGAAGAGGAGAGTGAACCTCTCCCTGACCTCCTGTCTACCAAGGAGCATGATGGGTCAGTGGAAGGTGTGATCCACCCCCCCACACTGACCCCAGAGCAGAAGATCAGAGTGACTATCACCAATTGTTGAGGCAGTTCGCCACACTGTTCTTCCTGAACCCATGTGTTACTCACTGGTGTACCCATGATGTGACCTCCAAAAAAGAGTTTCCCAGGTAAACCAGAAAGGACCGGGTAATACAAAGTAACACATTTTTTTTTCCTTTCTGTGTTGTTCAATTATAGTGAAATTGATCACAGCAATGTACAATAATGCATAGAGAATCTAGTTATAAAAATACATATGTCTCAACACGTGGAGTCATATCCTTCCATTATTTTTATTCAAAAAACATGATTAGATTTGGATATATTCCAAAACATTTTGCTTAGTGCAGTTAAAAACATCAACATGTACATAATATTCCAAAAGTAAAAAATTTAACATGGAGATATTTCATTCAACACCTCCCCTGCTGGTGACGGAACCACTCCGTCATCAGCCGCGTTCGCGCTGTGCTGATGACAGAGCGGTTCTGTCACGGCCCGCTCGGCACGCCTGCGCGGCGCGAATTCCACGCCTACGCTGAGCGTTCCATTGAGCGGGCGGGGCCGTGACGGAACCGCTCCGTCATGAGCACAGCGCAACCGCTGCTGGTGACGGAGCAGTTCCATCACCAGCATGGGCGCACCGCGTGGCACCCCCGCCCCCTTAGCACTGCGGCGGAATAGCCGCCGCAGTGAAGGGGTTAAATGAAACACAGCTAGTATCTTCTTTTACAAAATACATCAAATAATGTTCACTTCAAATACTACTACATAACGTAATTATTACAATTCATATGAATCAAATACAATCACAACAATATAACAACTTGGTCCTTATGTCAACACGTTTCGGTGTCTTTTTCTTATGTACACACACCTTCCTCAGGACAGAACAATAAAAACATTGAATCTTCATATAATCAATCTAAAAATAAATACATACAATTAATCTCATGTAACTCGCGTGTGTTAGTATTATTACATATGTGTTTTATATTCTCCTAGGTTATATATATCTACTCCAACGTTTGTGCCGGACTGTAAACTTATTAAAAACCGGTGTTTTTTGGAGACACCTCAAATTAGGCAACCATGTCTAAAAAAGGAAACCACCTGTCTTATATGGTGTTCCACTACCATCATTCAGATATTATATAAGGTCCAGGCAATTCCTATATATTATTCCAGTGACCTTATATTTTTACATAGCCCAAAGTCATATATTCTTCTGAGTATATATGTTGATCGCTTACCCACTTTCAGTAATTTGCTAGAGGATCAGGATATTTACTATTGGATGGTACTTCAAACTTCCATCTATATGTGGATAAGTCAATCCATTTCTGTTAAGGGATATCAGTATTAATTATCCATTACTTCCTTTAATTTAACATATTCTTATTCTAATTCTACATACTCACATGGAAGGCCTTTGTTTAGCTGCCCACTAAAAATGGTACCCGTGATGTGGACACTGGTGACAGCCCTCCTATGAAACACAAGATTTACATGTTGACTGACCGTGTCAGAGCCAGCATCAAAGAGGAGGTCTCTAACATGTTGGTGTTAGGGGTGATAGAGCCCTCCAACAGTCCTTGAGCCAACCCAGTACTCCTGGTCCCAAAGGCTGCTGCACCCCATGCCACTCCTGAACTGTGGTTCTGCGTGGACTACCGTAGGCTCAACAACGTCACCAGGACTGACGTGCACCCCATCCCCGGGGTTGATGAGCTCATTGATCGGTTGGGAGCTGCCAAGAACCTCAGCACTTTTGATTTCACATCTGAGTACTTACAGATTGCCTTAACCAAGGGGGCCAAGGAGAGGTCAACGTTTGCAACCACAGAGGGGCACTACCAGTTTTGGGTGATACCCTTTGGGTTGAAGAATGCTCCTGCGAGGGGGGGCTCTAGGCTAATGGCGGCCCTGGGCAGGGAGCCTAGGCAGGGGGCCCCAGAAGAGGGGTCCGGGCGGGGCGGATCGCTGAAGCCAGTAAAAAAGGGGGGGGGGGGTCAGGGCGTTTGGAATTGGAACAGAGCCAGAGGCCGCCAAATCCTTGCTAGGGGCCACCACGCAAATATGTATCCATCCTCAGAGGATTATTACATTAACGATATATATTGGTGTGGTGGCCCCTGGGGTTTGGTGGCCCAGTGCAGGTGCACAGCTTGCACATGCCTAATGCCGCTCCTGCTCCTGCCACCTTTCAGAGGTTGATCAACCAGGTGATCACAGGCCTGAAGTATTTCAGTGCCGCCTACCTAGACAACATTGCAGTGTTTAGTTCCAGCTGGGAAGAACACTTGCAACATCTCTGGGAAGTGTTGAAGGCTCTGCAGAGGGCAGTTCTAATGCTCAAGGCCAGTAAGTGCCAGATCAGGCAGGGATCTGTGGCGTACTTAGGGCACAATGTTGGAAGCGGCCTGGTGACACCCCTACAGCCTAAGATTGATAGCAGGAGACTACTCCTCAGGGAACAGAGGTGGAGTGCCATGGAGCGAGAAACTTTTGCTGTGTTCTGGGCACTGAAGAAGCTAGGACCCTACCAGTTTGGGGGCTCACTTCTGAGTTCAGACAGACCAAAGGTCCCTCAGATGCTTAATGCAGAGAACCGCAAAACTGTTGAGGTGGCCCATCTTCCTACAGGGAATGGACTTTACCGGGGAACATCGCTCTGGCACAGAACATACCAACGCTGATGGTCTGTCCAAGTTCTTCTGCCTTAATGAAGAGAACTCCAATAAGGTTGAGTAATTCTCTCTACTTTCAGCTGGAGGGGACATGTGTTAGACCTGGCATCTTATGGCGGGTTTCGCCTATCTTTTTGCTTTCTAAACTCCTGGTTTTGACTCTGCTTTTGCTGGTTTAGTGTGTCTGTGCACTTTCAAACTGCTGTTCAGTGTTACAATGCAAGTACTCCTATTGTTAATTGAATTATGGATTGGTGTTTCTATGATTGGTATATTTAATTTACTGGTAAGTCCCTAGTAAAGTGCACATGGAGTGCCAGGGCTTGTAAATCAAATGTTATTAGTAGGTAAACGATTCAGAAAAGGGGGAGGTGATGAACAGAGTGTCTGAATTAAGCAGACAACTCTTACCCAGTCCAAAGATCAGGGCTTGATCCACCACCGTTTTTTAGCTCACTGCACCATCCCAGTTCAGAACCTGGCTACATGCAAATTAGTCTGTCCCTGGCCCAGTGCATCATGGGAACAGGGCAGACCAAACTACCAAGACAATTCTTCACTGGAAGGAGACAAGCTTCCGGGGACCGGTTTCTGGCATTTCAGCCATCGTCGGCCCGGCTTGCTTGAATCCTGATGGCGCAGAGAGCAAGGGACTCATGTCTGAGTATACCCTGCCACACCTATAGTGGCCAAAAACGATTCAGAAAAGGGGGTGGTGATGAACAGAGTGTCTGAATTAAGCAGACCACTCTTACCCAGTCCAAAGATCAGGGCTTGATCCATCACCATTTTTTAGCTCACTGCACCATCCCAGCTCAGAACCTGGATACATGCAAATTAGTCTGTCCCTGGCCCAGTGCATCATGGGAACAGGGCAGACCAGACTACCAAGCCAATTCTTCACTGGAAGGAGACAAGCTTCCGGGGACCGGTTTCTGGCATTTCAGCCGTCGTCGGCCTGGCTTGCTTGAATCCTGATGGTGCAGTGAGCAAGGGACTCATGTCCGAGTATACCCTGCCACACCTATAGTGGCCAAAAACGATTCAGAAAAGGGGGTGGTGATGAACAGAGTGTCTGAATTAAGCAGACCACTCTTACCGAGTACAAAGATCAGGGCTTGATCCATCACCGTTTTTTAGCTCACTGCACCATCCCAGCTCAGAACCTGGCTACATGCAAATTAGTCTGTCCCTGGCCCAGTGCATCATGGGAACAGGGCAGAGCAGACTACCAAGCCAATTCTTTACTGGAAGGAGACAAGCTTCCGGGGACCGGTTTCTGGCATTTCAGCCGTCGTCGTCCCGGCTTGCTTGAATCCTGATGGTGCAGTGAGCAAGGGACTCATGTCTGAGTATACCCTGCCACACCTACAGTGGCCAAAAACAATTCAGAAAAGGGGGTGGTGATGAACAGAGTGTCTGAATTAAGCAGACCACTCTTACCCAGTCCAAAGATCAGGGCTTGATCCATCACCGTTTTTTAGCTCACTGCACCATCCCAGCTCAGAACCTGGCTACATGCAAATGAGTCTGTCCCTGGCCCAGTGCATCATGGGAACAGGGCAGACCAGACTACCAAGCCAATTCTTCACTGGAAGGAGACAAGCTTCCGGGGACCGGTTTCTGGCATTTCAGCCGTCGTCAGCCCGGCTTGCTTGAAACCTGATGGTGCAGTGAGCAAGGGAATCATGTCTGAGTATACCCTGCCACACCTATAGTGGCCAAAAACGATTCAGAAAAGGGGGTGGTGATGAACAGAGTGTCTGAATTAAGCAGACCACTCTTACCCAGTCCAAAGATCAGGGCTTGATCCATCACCGTTTTTTAGCTCACTGCACCATCCCAGCTCAGAACCTGGCTACATGCAAATTAGTCTGTCCCTGGCCCAGTGCATCATGGGAACAGGGCAGACCAGACTACCAAGCCAATTCTTCACTGGATGGAGACAAGCTTCCGGGGACCGGTTTCTGGCATTTCAGCCGTCGTCGGCCCGGCTTGCTTGAATCCTGATGGTGCAGTGAGCAAGGGACTCATGTCTGAGTATACCCTGCCACACCTATAGTGGCCAAAAACGATTAAGAAAAGGGGGTGGTGATGAACAGAGTGTCTGAATTAAGCAGACCACTCTTACCCAGTCCAAAGATCAGGGCTTGATCCATCACCTTTTTTTAGCTCACTGCACCATCCCAGCTCAGAACCTGGCTACATGCAAATTAGTCTGTCCCTGGCCCAGTGCATCATGGGAACAGGGCAGACCAGACTACCAAGCCAATTCTTCACTGGAAGGAGACAAGCTTCCGGGGACCGGTTTCTGGCATTTCAGCCGTCGTCGGCCCGGCTTGCTTGATTCCTGATGGTGCAGTGAGCAAGGGACTCATGTCTGAGTATACCCTGCCACACTTATAGTGGCCAAAAACGATTCAGAAAAGGGGGTGGTGATGAACAGAGTGTCTGAATAAGCAGACCACTCTTACCCAATCCAAAGTTCAGGGCTTGATTCATCACCGTTTTTTAGCTCACTGCATCATCCCAGATCAGAACCTGGCTACATGCAAATTAGTCTGTCCCTGTCCCAGTGCATCATTGGAACAGGGCAGACCAGACTACCAAGCCAATTCATCACTGGAAGGAGACAAGCTACCGGGGACCGGTTTCTGGCATTTCTGCCGTCGTCGGCCCGGCTTGCTTGAATCCTGATGGTGCAGTGAGCAAGGGACTCATGTCTGAGTATACCCTGCCACACCTATAGTGGCCAAAAACGATTCAGAAAAGGGGGTGGTGATGAACAGAGTGTCTGAATTAAGCAGACCACTCTTACCCAGTCCAAAGATCAGGGCTTGATCCATCACCGTTTTTTAGCTCACTGCACCATCCCAGCTCAGAACCTGGCTACATGCAAATTAGTCTGTCCCTGGCCCAGTGCATCATGGGAACAGGGCAGACCAGACTACCAAGCCAATTCTTCACTGGAAGGAGACAAGCTATCGAGGACCGGTTTCTGGTATTTCAGCCGTCGTCGGCCCGGCTTGCTTGAATCCTGATGGTGCAGTGAGCAAGGGACTCATGTCTGAGTATACCCTGCCACACCTATAGTGGCCAAAAACGATTCAGAAAAGGGGGTGGTGATGAACAGAGTGTCTGAATTAAGCAGACCACTCTTACCCAGTCCAAAGATCAGGGCTTGATCCATCACCGTTTTTTAGCTCTAAGCGTGGAAGGGTATACTCAGATGTGAGTCCCTTGCTCATTGCACCATCAGGAAACCGGTCCCCGGAAGCTTGTTTCCTTCCCAGTGTAAGAATTGGCTTGGTAGTTTGGTTTGCCCTGTTCCCATCATGCACTGGGACAGGAACAGACTAATTTGCATATAGCCAGATTCTGAGCTGTGATGGTGCAGTGAGCTAAAAAACAGTGTTGGATCTAGCCCTGATCTCTTGACTGGGTGAGAGTATTCTGTTTAATTCAGAAACTCTGTCCATCACCACCCCTTGTTGTTAAATATTTTGTCCACCCTAGGCGTGGAAGGTTATACTCAGATGTGAGTCCCTTGCTCATTGCACCATCAGGATTCAAGCAAGCCGGGCCGACGACGGCTGAAATGCCAGAAACCGGTCCCCGGAAGCTTGTTTCCTTCCCAGTGTAAGAATTGGCTTGGTAGTTTGGTTTGCCCTGTTCCCATCATGCACTGGGACAGGAACAGACTAATTTGCATATAGCCAGGTTCTGAGCTGGGATGGTGCAGTGAGCTAAAAAACAATGTTGGATCTAGCCCTGATCTCTTGACTGGGTGAGAGTATTCTGCTTAATTTAGAAACTCTGTCCATCACCACCCCTTGTTGTTAAATATGTTTTCCACCCTAAGCGTGGAAGGGTATACTCAGATGTGAGTCCCTTAATCATTGCACCATCAGGATTCAAGCAAGCCGGGCCGACGACGGCTGAAATGCCAGAAACCGGTCCCCGGAAGCTTGTTTCCTTCCCAATGTAAGAATTGGCTTGGTAGTTTGGTTTGCCCTGTTCCCATCATGCACTGGGACAGGAACAGACTAATTTGCATATAGCCAGGTTCTGAGCTGGGATGGTGCAGTGAGCTAAAAAACGGTGTTGGATCTAGCTCTGATCTCTTGACTGGGTGAGAGTATTCTGCTTAATTCAGAAAGTCTGTCCATCACCACCCCTTGTTGTTAAATATTAGTAGGTAAGCAGTACTGAATGGGTCACCCACAAAAGTAGCCCTGTAAAGGTTTTTCAGACCTGCCACTACAGTGTCTGTGCGCAGTTGTTACTGCCATGTCGACTTGGCAAGCACACCCACTTGACAAGCCCTAACCTTCCCGTTTATTACAGGTAAGTCACCCCTAAGTCAGGCCCAATGTATCCCTGTGGGCAGGGTGCAGTGTATGTGAAAGGTAGGACATGCACTGGTGTGTGTGTGACATGTCCTGATAGTGAAATACAGTGCATTTTGTTTTTCACTATGGAATTACTATCTGTCCCTAGGATAGATTGGGAGTTTAATTATAACATCAAATGAGTATATCTTCCCATTGGGACAAGATGGATAAATTGAGTTTAGTATGCTGAACTCGGAATGTAGAAATGTATCTTTTAGTAAAAATGATTTTTTTGTTCTGTGTTTGAAAATACTACTTTTAGAAAGTAGGTATTTTCTTGATTAGCCATCCTGTGTGCCTCCGATGGGTTGTGGATTGAAAGTCTGACTTTAGAGTGACAGGGCCTGGGGGGTTTCCTGCCTTTCCTAGATGAGTCAGCACTGGGTTGAATAGACCTGGGCTGAATTTAGAGTAGTGGGAGTAGATTTCCTTACACCTGAATGGGCCTGGTCTGCCTTGGACAACTCCTTCCAGGAAGCTGGGCAAGAGAGAGCCAAACTGGTTTGGCTAGAGAACAGACAATCTCTGCCCAGGAGAACAAAGAGAAACTGAGTATAAATATTAGGGCCCAGACCCCAGAACGTTATAGCTCGCTTGGATCAAGGCACCTGCCAAGAAGAAGAGCAAGAAGAACTGCCAGGAGTAGTACTGCCCCTTTCCTGTGTTGTTGCTTTGCTGTGTTGGCCTGCAGTTGCTTCTTCTGCCTTGGGTAATGAAAGGACGGGACTGAACTTTCTTCACTTGTTTACGGAGTATCTCCAAGGGCTTGAAATAGAGCTTGCCTCGTGTTCACGAAGTCTCAGGCACAGCAAAAACTTCACTTACCTCTGGGTACCACCTCTGGGACCGCCTGTCACAGTTGCCACAGAGGAAAAACTGCAACCCGACACCATCACCAAGACCGTGGGTGGTTCTTTGACCAGAAGGCACTGCAGAGGTACCCTGGTCTCAGTGACGACGACCACCACCGATGCCACCAAGCCGCGGCTTGCACCCTGACCTGTGGGCACCGCACTCCACACTGCCACCCTGGTCTCACCGACGACACCGTGGCCAGCTGACATTGCTGCCATGGTCTGCACCGTGGTCTGGGGGCACCACTTGTAAGCTACACTCAGCACTGTCCCATCCCACACTGCAGCCCACTGATGCCAGCCCCATCGACCGCCAATCCATGATGGACGCCGAAGCTTGCACCGTGGCCGTCAGCCCTGCAGAGAACACTGCTGCACTTCACGCTGCAACAGTGGTCTCGACGGCCAACACCACCAACCGAGCCGCTGCTTGCACCGCAACCTGTGGGCATCGCACTCCACACCGCTCTGCTTCACACCTCAGCCTTGACAACTGCCACTGCTGGAGCACACCGCCGTGGTTGGCCAGAACAAAAGGAACTGTTAATTAGTCTTCTGACCCCGATGCCCTGGTACCATTCCTCTTCACACCGCAGCTCCGACGCCTGTCGACATCACCACTCCTGACTTCAAGCCATGGAGTTTTATCTGGAATGTGTGTGACTCCATGGGCCGATGACTCCTGCACCCACTGCCAGATTCGAAGCCTGCTGACGCCGCCTCTTTTTAGCTCATCGCAAGGTCAACAGCGCCCTGCATTTCCAAGGTACTGTTTGCGGGTCTTCATGACACCGTAGCTGGCCCACAACCTGTGGTCAACCTGAACTGTTGAATTTGGTTGTTTTCAGCAGTGAGGTAGCACCGGACGAAGCTACAGCTTTCAAGGAACAGCATTTATAAGGTTATTCTTGTAGAGTACAGATTTTGTTCATTGTATGTTGGACATTTTTCATTTTGATCTTGTTTTGCACAGCTAAATATTGGTTATTTTTCTAAAACTGGTGTGATGTCCTTTTGGAGTCTTTTCATTGTATTACAGTGTGTTATGTGCAAAGGCTTACACATTGCCTCTGATATAAGCCTGACTGCTCGTGCCAAGCTACCAAGGGGGAGAGCAGGGGTTGTTTAGAAGGTATCCCCCTTATCCTGACTAGAAAGAAGGGTCCCTATTTGGACAAAAGTGCAACCCATTTCTACCTGGAGACCCCCATTTCTAACACTCCTCCTTGATGTTACAGCAACCAGTATAGTTTTAAGTGCTTTTGGAAAACACCTTTATCGATTCTTATATGAAACACGTCAGTTCTATGGATCAATTTTTATGTTCACGTTGGCGTCAATCCATGTTTTTGAAAAGTACCAATTGTGTGTGAGCTGGGAAAAAAACTCATCTCGTTCATAAGTGTGTCCAACTCCTGTACATTAGATTGTATTTTTCCTATCTCTGTTGCCTACTTAGAATAACAGATGCTACTCAGGATATACTTCATTTGGCTGTAGGTTTTGTTCTGTTCTTCCGGCCTCTGTGTGTGTGATACCCTGCCACATCCTGCTTACTGCCAGGGATTTTCTGCCATGCAACATAAACCTTTCTGATTTAATATTACAGCTGCACCCTTGCAGTGCTGTGTTGCTGTGCGTGCGCACTTAGTACTTTTACACATTCGTTTACCGCAGGATACATAATAACAATGAGGGACAGCCTCACCCGAGTAGCCATATTTGTTAAATGCATTCTAGAGAAAGATCTCTACCCAAGATTAGTGTCGCTCTTGCACTCGATAGGTCTAAAATTAAATATGATTTAGTGTGGTGATTTAAAAAGACCACGTCACGACACACCTGTCATTCTAAATATAAGCAAAGCTTGCGTAGGAGCCATGAGCACTCTGGGGAGTGGGACCAATAAGGCCGCCGCTTTCTGGCTTGGCTCTGAGTCCATGAATGAAAGGGACCCGAGGAAGAAGCAAGCCAACAAAGTTCTGGCACAGCCTCTTTGGTTTCCCTCAGCATTAAAATAACCACAGGGTCAGCAAGTTCATTTTACTTTATTTTTGTAATTGTCCAATATAGTTTGCTTTTATACAAACTCGGTGTCATTTTTATATCGCAGGTGAAATCTCACAAAAAAAACTAATTTCGCATTTTTGTCATTTAACTAGTGGCAAGTTTACACACTTTCCGCTTTTGGGAGACTGGTTTGACCAGACAATGTCTTGCAGCAAAAGTAAAAGAGTGTTTAACCCCTTCGATGCAGATGACAAAGCCAGCTCGTCATGGGCGTTACCTGCGCAGCGCGCATGACGAGCTGGCTTTGTCACAAAAGCCGCGATTTTCAAATTTCAGCGCGCAGCGGGAAAACCCGCTAGCGCGCATGCGGTTAAGAGACATTTTCATCTTGAACCAATTTCCTGCCTGCATCTCTCTTGACTTTTGTATGGGATGTATGCTCTCGCGTTTAGTTTTCACACAAGATGCCAGAGCGTCATATGCAATGCAAATAATTAAAGGAAAATTTCTAAACAATTATGTCTATTTTGCAGAAAAAAATACTTTTTAGGCCCCGATTACGAAAGAAGGTGCTATTTAGTGCACCTGATAACGATACCACAAGGTTCGATATTTATCAGGTGCAATAAAAAGCCCCTATTACAAGTTTGTGGAGAATAATATGCAGATTTTGGTGTTTAACGCACTAAAACCCGCACTTTATTGTAAATAATGTACGTATATTTAAAAGTTGGTATGTTTGACCTGCCGAAATCAAAGATTCAGGTATTTGGGGCCAGATGTAGGTAAGTAACATTTACCGAATCTTAATTACCGAAAATTACCGAATTTTACCGATTCGGTAATTAAGATTCGGTAAATATGAGGGGTTGGTATGTAGGGAATCCAGATGTTCCCTTTTACCGAATCGGTAAAATTCGGTATTTACCGATTCGGTAAATACCGAATCGGTAAAGCCTATTGATTCCTATGGGCTTCAAAGCCCATAGGAATCAATAGGCTTTACCGATTCGGTATTTACCGAATCGGTAAATACCGAATTACACAAGGGTGCAGGGGGTGTCACTTTGACACCCCCTGGCACCCCCTAAACAGGATTGGGTGCCATGTGGCAGGCATACAAGCCCTAGGGGCAGGTCTGCCTGCCACATGGCATAGGTGTGCATGCACACATGTGCATGCACACCGGAATCGGTATTTTACCATGAGGTTGGATTTCATGGTAAAATACCGATTCGTTAAGCCCTTTGGGACTCAGAAGAGTACCACCTACATATCAATTTTACCGAATCGGTAAAAATACCGATTCGGTATTTTACAGAATCGGTAAATGTACCGATCGGTAAATTTACCGATTCTGTAAAATACAGGGCCCTACATCTCAAATTGCATTTACCGGTCGGTAACGGCCGAATTCGGCCGTTACCGACTGGTAAATGCCTACCTACATCTGGCCCTTAATGCCTCCAGTAATTATAGGATGGGTTAAGCAAATCGTAATTCCGACCCAGGCGTAAACGGGATTCACGCCTGGGTCAGAATTAACCTACCCACTCGTAATCAGACTGATAGCCAACCCTTTATAATTTTCCACAAGGGTTACAAGAAAAACAATGTACTCATTTTCGTTTTTATAGTTACCGACCTTCTAAAATAAATGTGGATTTCTCTCGAACACACACTGGCTGAGTCTACTTCAATCAATCACATGAGCATTATCCATGTGATTCAAATGAATTCCATTCTGTTACAGCCCATAAATGGTTGTGAAGCTCTATAACTATCAACTCAAATGTTGGGCATAATAAATCAATTAAATTGTCTCATGGCAAACACGCTCCTAATGCCTTTCCCATTTTGGAGCACAAAACATTTTCTTTTGCAAGAGTTGGGTAAAATAGTGTATTTTTGCATAGAAATACATTTTGGGGAAATTACATGTACTATGCGAACTACAGTCGAGCAGTGGTTTTCGTGGAAACTGTCCTAGAGGTATGACCTTGGGTTAAACAATCACACCATGTACCTTCTCAACATATTGGCTGACCATATGACGAATCTTGCTAACACTAGAAAGTAGTATGGCATTGTCACGTGGGATCTGCCGGTATAAAGTTATAAAGTACACTATATAAAAGTAACACACTTCTATATAAAAAAATATACAACTTGCTCTAGACTCATAAATACACATTTATGATGATTATGCACTTTTAAATAGGGAAAGGGCCTTGTTACGAGTGACCTGTTCATTTTGATTGGGTCGTTAGCGAAAGTTACCATGACCATCGGAAATATGAGTTAAGCAGAAATACAGCTGATAAGTGGATTCCAACCAGAGGCTTTGCCCCAGATTTACAAAAAAGTCACGGAACACGTATGCTGCACTGCTTTGCGTGACAGGGGGGGGAGGGGGGGGGCAGGAGAGCACCATATCTACAGAGATATGGCACTCTCCTCCCTTCTCCCTAGCGCCGGCGCTGAGCGCCAAGCACACACTTTAGCGCTATAGTGCTAGGGTTTGTGCCTGTGATTACCTTAGGTTTTGTACTGGAAGGGTACCTTTCCAGGACAAAATGCTATATGTAGACACACTTTAAAGGTTTTCCTACTTTGCATGTGTGCTGCACAGTGCCTCTTTTTAAATGACATTAACTTTTGACACTAAACCCTGTCTATTGTTGTTTGTAGATAGAGTTTTGCATCAAAAGGCATGGGTAGTGGCATGGGAATGTCCATATACCTCCCATGCAATGCCCCTTGGTGCTACGCAATGCAAAGCAGTGCTTTGTGCTGCTTTGCGTAACTTTCAGGGTACTTGCCAACACAAAACAAGTTTTGCAGTGGAAAGTAAACAAGGAAAAAAACATTTTGTGACGCTAGCCCAGCGCAAAATGCTAGAGAATCTAGCCTTTCAATTGCTTCAAACAGTCAAAGTTTCTGGGTAGAATACTGAGGACACACATGCACGATTTCCACATCTTATTCCCAGAAATTTGTAATCCTGTTATATTCCAAATCCAAATTTATGGTACTCCTGGTACCGGTAAAACTTGCTGGAATAACAGGGAATTTTTTAAGCCACCCATAACGAGGGCCTTAGTGGAAGATTTACTAAGATACCAGGAACACAATTCTGCACTATAATTTGCTGTGCAGCACTGTGGAAATGGATACAAATTGTGCAACGTTCTATTTACAGTGCGTCCTGCACCAATGCTATCATCACTACGCAAACGCATGCACTCATATAATGCTACATTCAATTTAGTGTTTTATCATGACCTAAAAGGTATTTAGCAGCATTTTGTTTGACTTATGTACTTCAAGCATACCCTCTAGTACAATTGTCTTCCTGCAAACGACCATCCAAGGATAAATTGCATCGTTTATGTACTTTTCACAGTTGTTGCAAATAATGCACCCCATCCCAAGTCTTGTCCGCTGTTTGTGCCTGTTTTCATTTTATGCTAGTTTTTCAACCAATGCTGTGTTGTGCTACTTAGATTGAATTTAGTTGGCATGAGTTTGCAGTAAGTTTGATAGTATGTTTGGGGAGTAACCATCAAATACTCTCCACTGTGCACCCATTATCAGGAGTATTTAATGTGTATTTACATGCCTGTTAGTCCTGTGCTTGCAAAGACTCTTAGCAAAATAAAAACTTTTTCACAGGAAAGTTAATAAATTCTAATAATTGTGGTTGTTGTATTGCTCCTTGTTCACAAAGCCTATTGCACACTGTCAAAATCATTGAATCATCTTCTTAGCAATTTCAACAATGTCGTTATTTAAATATTCTGCACAATGTTGTCAATGATGTAATTGAACATGCCATGTTCACTGAACTATGAGTGGTGTATTTCAGTTTTTTGGATGTTTAACATAAGATCATGTCTTATTACAACATATAAATATAATGTTATAATGTTTATTTTGTTTTTGAATTTCTGGGTTGTTTTTACCATAAGTTAAAGTCTTAGCACCTAACTTAACTATAACATCACTGGAAATATAATGTCACTTTAACCTTTGTTTTTTGTCATATGTATATGTGTGTATCAGGTGTGGGTTTTGCAGCCATTCACAAACAAATTTGCAATTCAAATTCCTCCCAATACTTTCCGTCTTTTTCTTCAGATGATTACCCTCCAGACTTAGCTCACTCCCACTAGTCCAATCCCATCTTACATTGCCTACTGTTCTCATGATATAAGAAACATTTATACTTGAATTTTCTAATCTGTTATATTCAGTTACCATCTCGAAGACCATCACAAACAGCACCTACCACTGTGACTTCAACCTCACTGGTTACCGTTCTACACTAGCCATGCATGTTTTTAAACATCATCAAAAGCTATATGTAAAGCTGTAAAGTAGCTATGACTTAGTTCACTTTTCTGAAATGTTTCACTTGGTACAAAGATCCACATGAATTAGTGATTATTTCATTAGGCAATAACCTCAATAAGGAATAACATCTATTTTGAAAACAGTCATGCTGAAAAATAATAATACATCCATCCTCGCCTGTTGACTCAAAGCACTTTTTCCAACCTATGTAATCCCATCTTTATACTATATGATAAACACCATAACTAAGGGGGTGAGGTTCAGTCCCTCCTCACTCAAGAAATCACCCCACCTGCATACTTTAATCTCTACTAGGGACCTGGAACCCCTCCCTCTGGACAGGTATGTTCCCATACTAGTTAAAAACAGGCCACATAAATTCACTCCAACCTTACCAAGACCTGAAAAACTTCCAAATTACTATCTTGTCACTAAAAGATGTACATGGAGAAAGATATGTAAAGAATAGTCGTCCATCAGTTTCCAGAGCACTGTAATCTTCAGATGTTACTCCAGTTCTACCTGTCTATACTCTGCACATGACCCAGAGCCAAAACATCCACAGTGTAGTTGCTTAATCAACTCTTAGGATTTCCAGTTATGTTGGCCCTTAGTTTATAGTGGTTCGAGACTGGCCTGTGGTTTATCATACAAAAAGGCTACCTGGCATCACAGGGCCATTTCCTTATGTATGGGCATAGGAGACACAATTCCGAAATGCTCACTTACGGTCTCTTGCGCATTAAACAAGTAGTTCAAATGTGCTCATCATGCTCCCCCCACCACTAGGTGTCACATGTGGCATCCCATAGGGACCTCTGCTTACACTCATTCAATTTAATCTGTATATGGATAGTTTAGAGTTACCCGTCATCAAAATGTTTATCTACTCAACTTAACTTCCAAGGTTTGTCAGCACAAACATGTCATGTCATGACACAGTCTGAACTTGGATTTTTGGCGTTTTACATAAACGTAACCTCACCGTGATTTAGTTCTGGCCCATATCTGTGAATCAAGAAACTCTATTTCTGTCCTCTGGGCCTTTAAAAAGACTCAAACTTTTCCTTCAGGGAGATTTTAGGAAATCACCCTTAAATTGTAATTTCAAGCAGAACTGTAAACAAATCTAACTGTTCATCCCATAAATGAGTTGTCATACAACAGTTCAAGCCCTAGTTCTGTCATATTAATTGGCCCTCACTTGTCACAGAATGGGATGGGTTCAGTGAGACTGCTGACCCCATCCCACTCTGTGATGAGGTATCGCTTGTTGATACTTGTCACTGGGCATGTCAGGGCTTAAAACTGAAGCACCCAGGTCAGAGCCTATCAGTGATGCTCCCCCTCGTCACAAGGGAGGTCCTCGAGGCAATTTTGCCAGACTGAGGAGGTCACGCCCACAGGGTTCTGAAATCCTCTGCCTGGCAAAGTTTAGCTCCGGCAGACAGGAGCCTGTGCTTTTAGCAGTAAACAAGAAGAGTGACACTCTCCTTTTCAGGAAAAAGTGGAGGGCATGGCCTCACAGCCAATACGGATGGGCCACAGCTGGATAAATATATGCCATAAAATGCGTCCAATATAAAATAAATGTTTAATTCAGAACTGTATGTGTACAGTAGATTTCTTGGATGCAATGAATCCTTAAGTGAACAAGAAGTTTAAAACAAGTTTTTTTAATTTGCTGTGAAATCTTTTGCCTGATTCTATATGCAACATGGTTGCAGTTATGTGCTTATTACATCCGTTCAGAAATGTACGCTGTTGGTAGTTTTCAAGGGGGACACAGAGCTTGCCACAGTATTTAAAAGTTATGCCTTGGTGGTGTTGTCAAGCCCAAGATGGCACCTGACGTTGGACTCAGTGCTTCCACCTTAGTTGCCACTGATACCCTGTTGCACCATTCATGGCCAGTCTACTACCCTGAACACAGAACCAGCCCCCAGAAATTGTCAGGGCACCAATGAGGAGAGATAAGCTCATGGGTGAGATCCCAGAGGCCAGTCAGCTCTGTGACGGGCAGCGTGGTGCCTCCAAAATGGTGGTGGCGGCCTAATCAAGTGAAGCAGCGACTTGTCAGTGCATGCTTGTCCACCAGGCAAAAAGGCTCCTTCCTGGCTTAAGTGTTGCGAGGCCAGGAAAGTACCAAACCCCAATTTGAGACCTGGGAAGACACAGACTGGTGTTTGGGGGAGGCGGCCCATAGACGAGACCCCGTAAACGAGGATAGCAGGCATTGCAATTCCCCCTCCACAATAGATGCCTGGCTGTGAGCCGAACAGCGGTAAAGGGGGCCTGCCTGTGACAGTGCTGACAGGAACAGTCTTTCTGCCTAGATTTTGACAGCTTCCCCCCTGTACACCACCAAGTGAGTGAAACAAATCAATGATTCCAGGAAGTGTATAAAGTGGTAAGCAATGTAGTACTGGAGTACCCCCTTTGGACATTATGTTGTCGGCCTGGCTAGCTGAGGAAGCAATTGGTGTTTCAATGCCAAAGGGAGAACTTGCTCCAAGTACCCGACAATTATGGAAGAAACAAGCCAGTCCTAACAGGGGAGATAGGAGGATATGATGATGAGTGGCTGAAGCGCAGTGTCTCTGAAACCAGTGAGGTGTACGTGAAGCCAGTGAGAGAGAGCCATAGCCTAGCTGAGACCCACCTCCTGTAATGACTGGAGAGCACCAGAGGTGAGGAGCAGCACAAGGCAACTGCTGGGCCCTTCTGCCCAACAGCAAGCCCCTGGAGATGGTGTACAGAGTCCCCCGCAAGCCTAGTGTGCAGGGGAGAAAAGCCCCCTCCTCATTTCCAGGGTTGCACTTGACGAACAGCATGGTTAGCTGAGGGCACTCACTTCAGTCCTCTGAGCAATAGACTGGCATGGGTAAGCTACAAACAATATGAAACAACCTCCCTGTACTTTTTATCAGATTGATCGACAACAGTGTACATGGTGATATGGGTAAATGCTTAGGAGGCCAGCTGTCTACTTAACAATACATTATCCTCATCGAACAGAAAACTCATAGACAGGGGGATCCTTTCAAGCATTACAGCCATGAGATCTGAAGGAGAAGCCACAATCATGGACCTCCTTCAGGGTCCTGCCAACAAGAAGGGAGAAATGGGCGTTAAGCACATTGGAGGGAATCCGGAGCAGAGGGTCCCAATGGAGGCCTGTCTTTCCTCCTGAGGATGACGAGACACTCACCAAACGTTTTATGATCCAATATTTTACCAATCTGAGAAATGAGATTGGAGCGATCCAAACAGATCTCAAATAGAGCATGTCAGAAATAAAAATATACATCGATGATCTGGGCCACAGTAAATTACTGGAGATGACACAAGATGACTGAATCCTAGAACTGGAACAATGCCACCCTCGCCAGATGACTATGCACCATCAGCTGATAACTCTCCAGGAAAAGCAAGAAGATCGCGAAAACCATGCTCACACATGTAATATACGCATTGTAGGTGTGCTTTAGGAAGACAAAGACCTTAGAGGATATATCCACGGCCCAGCAGAAATAACCCTTAAAGAACACTGTCCTGATCCACTTCTCATCGACAGAGCTCATAAAGCAGGACCATGTAACTCCAACACAAACAACCCCCTGCTGTCCTGGGCTGCATTCATCACTTCATGGACTAGGAAGCAATCCTTGAGGTGGTGGGACGAGAAGGCCCACTTTACTACAATGGCCAAGATTTACAGATCTTCCACTACCTATCAACTCTAACACTCATCAAATGACCCCTTTTGCTTTGGCCCCTCTTTCTTTATAGAGAAGAATACCAGATACAGATGGGGACACTCATTTTGACTGGTCTTTAAATGGAAGGTCAAGAGCTGTGCCATCAAATCTCTGAGGGTGTTGTGTTTGCCTACTCCTGAAAAACAAATATATTACAGCCAGAGTTACCACACCCAAGGAGCCCTGAATGGAATATAGAACCAGATCGCAGGAGCTGGAAGACTACCAGGCAAGATAAAATACTGATGGGATTCAGGAAAGCGCTTGAGTAAGTACAGAGAGTCAGTGGCATGCTAGACAAACAATCATATGGGCGACTGTCCCTTGCTCTCACTCCAGAATGCACAGATTAATTAGCCTCTTAACTTTATGCAATGACGCACTAGCAGCACAGACTGACTCCAGGCAGATTTAATCCTGCTTTTTACAAATGCTTTGACCTGGTTCATTCGCCCATTGCTCCACAGGGTTTACCAAGAGATGATTCAGTAGAGGCGACCTCCATGATGTTTAAATCAACTACCTCCATTATCCTTAAACCTGGTAAAGAACCCATTGGTTGCGGCTTATATCAACCAATCTTTGTCCTTAGTGTTGATGCAATTTTTTAAACTAAAATCGCAATGCTGCGACTAGAGACATGGATGGAATAATTGGTACATCCCAATCAGTCGGGATTGACAGGCAAGAGATAACACAAAACAGACCTTTCCCTCTTGGATATATGCTCCACAAGAACTAAACAATCTATCCTAGTCACCTTGGAAGCTTAAAAGGTGTTTTTCAAAAGTGACTGTTATCTTATGACTGTCATGCTAAAAACAGTAGGGGTGAGAGACAACTTTCTAAATTGCCTACTGACATGCTTTTGCAGTCTGTGGGCTAAGATCAGGGTTAATGGGTTCCACACCCAGTGGGTAAACATAAACAAGGGTGGGGCCTGTTGCCCTTTTTTTTGCCTTTACCCTAGAGCCCCTAACCCAGCATATCCAAACTAGCTCTCAAATTAAAGGAATCAAATTTGACACACCAGATATAAATTTAATTGTGTTTGCAGAATACATCCCACTCTCGGCTACAGTTCCCCTCAGTTCCCTTCCACAAGTGCTGGAAGAACTCCAAGCTTACCAGAAGGTCTCGGGTTTTAAAATAATTAATATCACCAAGTCTGAAAGCCTAAATATATCGACTCCCAGAGCCACAGTTGAACAGTTACATAGGCTTTCCTTGCCACACTGGATGGTCTCTAATATCAATTATCTGGCCTGGGAACTAGCTCCCTCCTTAACCAAGACCAAAGAAATAAATCTCCAAAGACTAAAGAGAGGGATAAAAATTGAGCTAAATGTTTGAAAATACAAAACATTTTCACTTCTGGGTAGAATTATGGTGTATAAAATGTCCATTTTGCCTAAGGATCCTCTACATCTTTCAAACAGTGATTCTTCTTATACCCAGAGATTACATTATGATCTTCAGTCTGTGTGTGTGGCAATGCTCTTTATTACTGCACCAGGGAAGGCTGGAAATTCCCAATGTATTCCTCTACCACGTCACGGCCCACATGCGGTGTATGATACACTGAATGCAAAGGGAGAACAAAATGGCATGGTTATGATTAATTCCAATTTAGCTATGGGGCCGTTATCAAAAGTCCCCAACCCAAACACAGCAAACCAGTACACTTTGCAAATCACCAATCATGAGGGCCACTTTACATATCTTTGACCGGAAAGTGGTCAGGCACGGCTGGCTTCTTTCCCATATCCTTTCACCTCTTTCTCTGGAAATGGAGAATTTATTCCAGAGCTGCACACAGTGCTAGGGGGTGGGTGTAAGACACTCAGAGACATATGTGACCATGACACTATCAAGATATTTGAGCAACTGAAAGCAGAATATGCACTGAATGATTCCACTACGTGCAGTTACACCATTAGGTGCTCAACCTGTGAATCAAATGGGTAGTTACAAGAACCCTAACTTCTTTTGAAAAGTATCTCTTAACCTGCATGGGGGCAGGCATGCCACTTCCAAAATGTATGGTATGTTAAACCTTAGACTAGGGAACTAGAAACTTACTTTTCATTATGTTTGGGAGAAAAAAATTGCACATTACACTTGGCCGGTAAAAAATGGGTGGACATACTGCTGAGGTCTAATAATTTTGCTTCCCTCTCTTGGTGTAGGAAAGTCCTGCCTACAATCCTCAATGGGTGGCATTACACTCTGATATGTTTTTCAAGAATGAGGAGGGGAGAAAATACATCTTGCTGGAGAGGTAGCAGGGAAAAGGACAATCTAGCTCATATACTCTGATCCTGTCCCAGGCTGATACCTTTTTTGAATGCAGAGTTGGAAACAACAGTAGAAATCACTGGTTTAGACCTAACAAGATGCCCCAAAGGGTGGCCCGGCCACAGTAGTCTCTCTCCTACATGCTAACAAGCCCTAGCCCTTCTCTTACCTTCTACTGACTGCTTACCAAACAATACATGCTTTCTGGGGTCAGCAGTTAACCCCTTGTAACACAAATAGGTAGAAAAGCTGTGATGGACTTTAGGAATGGAAAAAACAGTGGTGGTTCCTTGACTAAGGCAAAGGAGCACCACCTCACCGCTCTTCATGCAGTGGAAAAAGGAAAAAGAAAATGATAATAACACTATGTTATTATCATTTTATTTTTTCGTTGTCAGGCAGGTTTGCAGGGGTGGGGCATGGCGAGGCTTGGCTGTAATCACAGCCAGCAAGGGCAGGAGTGGTGGACACGTAAGTGCACCTGAATGTTTGGTCAGCCGTCTTAGTCATGTGTACTCTTCATGATCTCCACTAGGCGTTAATACACAGCCTGGTGAGGAACATGCAGAGGCTCCCACTGCCTGTTTGAGCGCCGAACCATGGTGCTTAGACCAATCACAATGCTGCATTGCACCATTGTGATTGGCTTAGATGAGCATGGTTTCATACTTCAAGCAGGAACAGTAGAGAACGATGCGAGGCGGCGGTCAGGCAGCAAGTCAAGTCATTTTTTAATTTATTTTTCTTTCCCCTCCCTGCACCTGCCCCACCCGGGCAAATTGGTAGTAGCTGCTACTGGGAAAAAAACCTCTAAAAAATGGCAAGAGGCGAGGATAAAGACTTTGCAAAAAACTAGAGTTGCCTCCCGGACTTCTTCAGCAAAGACTGCAAAGAACTCTTGTGTCCCAAACATCTCAAGGTGTTAAAGATCTTAGACGATTCTACCCTTGTGACTACTACTTTACAGTTCTGCACCAGCAAAACAAGCAATCATGTCTAACATTTAGATAACCCCTAGCAGCTGGGTATGAGGCTAGGATGAGAATGCGATGGGCTATGGAAGAGTAGTCAGATGAAGGAGGGAGGTGGGATTGGAGGAGGGAGGGCTACACAAGCTGGGGGGAAAGGAACATTCTATTTGTTTTCTCTGTTTCCTTTTATTACCCACAGTACTTTTAATGTTATATTGGTCAAATCAAATGCCAATAAAGACGTATTAAAACATTTTCTGCCTCCCACTCCTCATTATGCAGCATCTCCCTAAAATCCAAACCCACCATTTTAAACATTCAAGAACATTTCCAAAGAAATTGGCTTGTAATTTGACCAGACAGTGAAGTCGAAGTAGACAATCTACTTCATGAAGCACTTGTCTACATTGCTACCAAAAGACAGGATGGCCATAGAGGCAATCACAATGAGTCAAAACTGAATGGTATCAGCATATTACAATTTAGATATACATGCTAGCTAAAGTCCACAAATACTCAGAAGTGTATTTCAAGGTTCTAGTTGAAAGAATCCCAAAAAATCTATTTTGCCTACTTATGAATCCCACTACATCACAGTGTGTTGTGCAAAGTACTTACAGGGGTATAAAATGCTTCCTACGAGGCTAGTCTCACATACTGAATCTAGAACTGGCCTATATACATTCTTGGCTGGCATAGTAATTTAATTTTCCTGGGGCATATTAACAAGGTGGCGCTATAAAATTATCGCCGCTTTTGCGGCCGTTTTCGGACGAAAAGCGGCAATAATTTTATTGCCTTATCAGCAAAGACACGCTATTGCGTGTTTTGCTGACTTAGCGCCCGTTTCCAGCACACCTTACTTTGCATCGCTAATGAGATGCAAAGTAGGCGTGGCTGTGAAACCAACCAGGGAAAATATTGCGAAGGCAGCTTCGCGATATTAACAAGGAAGGGTAGCGATTATTTAAATCGTGTTAAGTATGCCTTAACGCAGGAATGTAACGTCTGTTAAATTCCTGACTAAGGCATACTTAACATGTGGGGTGGATTCTGTGGCTAAGACCACAGGCCCAATCATCTAGGATATCGCCGTTTTCCACCATGGAAAATGGCGATATTCACACTATCTCTGGAATTTTTATCACCTCGGCGATGCGGTTGTTGATAACGCGCTAACCGGGAAATAAATTCCAGAGATAGCCGGCGATAAATATGCAAGCGCTAAGCGTGCTTTGCGATATTTATCGCCGGGCCTTGTTAATATGCCCGCCTGTTCTTTCTTTTAGCAAGACCACCAATAGGATCCTATCACGGAACAGATGTGGAATTTCTAGCTCAATCACTCTAAAAATTGAAAACCACCACACCATATAATTGTTGCATGTACAAATCAGGTTCTACCCCATCTAAGTTTCAATCTGGATAGGGGTGATTTAGTTCAAACACATACATTATAAATCTACAATGCAATTTCATTCCTTTGCATGAGACAATATCTGACCCATACAAGGGTGGGAAAAGGTTGGAGAGAATTGTGGGCTAATAGTAAATCAAGACGCATGTGGGATCCTGGCCTGGGTTCTGTAGTTCACTGTGCCATGAGACATAATCTGCACCTTGATGATAAAGCTCAGCAAGGCTGAAACTAGTCTGAGGTTGTTTGTGTTACTGAGGAGGGGATGTGACCTGGAAGGTTGGAAGGTTGTGGCTGGACTGTTTCTTTTGGAGAAGGAACAGGGTTAATTTGCAAATGGTTACTCCCTGTCTGGAGTGAAACAGTGAGCAAAAACACATTGGATTGAAAACCAACACAAAGTAATTTCCATTAGGTAAGATTTATTAATTACATTACTTTTTGTTTCTCTCAACCTCATTTTTGAAGCTTCACTACTTCACCTTTTCATCCGAGTGAATTGGTCACTCATTTCACAAGTGTGGGATGACTATCGCCCAAATATTTTCCTTCCTTCCAACCATCAGCATCACAGTCTTGTAAATGTCTAACTCAAGGCAATCACTGCTCTTCCATTACTGAATTTCCAGCAAACTTGGTTGTAGACAGCCATGTCAAAATCAAGTTTTAAAAGGACTTTGAGGTATATGTAGAAATAGTAATCATGCGGCTGGATAAACTACACCGGTGGCTGAATGTCCACATACTGACAGGATTGTGAGTGAGAGTGCCCTAATTTCTACATGTCTATGATGCGCAGGAAGTACACACTGATAACAACATCTTTGACGTGATAGTGACATTGCCAATGAAGTCTTTAGTTGCAAACACCATTGCAACGGATGCTGGCACAAAATAATCTAGAACCTCCATAGTTGAAGTAAGTGAAAAACGACAGTGCTAGTGCGGTAGTCAATATAGATGGTAAAATCACCAAACAAATTGACTTGGCCTGGTTTAGAGTTGTAAGAATGGGTTCTCTATGTTAAATCAGGCTCTTGGTTACTAAAATTCGAAAGCGATGAGCCGCATTTACAGCTAATATACAGAAAAAGATGTGCTACCCGTGGCCCCATATCAGCATGAGGTACATTGCACTGGATGCTAATAGGTAGGAGATGACAATCGGGTATTTGGCATTAGGAGGGAGAAAAAAGTCTCAGGGAGTAATAGAAACTTGGTCATGAAAAATAATTGAAGTTCGGCCACCAGACACACTTGTTACACAATCTGCAAAATTAAATGTTTACCCATCTTGAATGCTGCCAAAAAATAGGATCGTATCAGTCAATTTCAATTTCACTTTCCTCATATAAAAGAAACATTAACTACATTATTATCTATTTAAAACACATGATTCTTTTTAACAAAAAATCAAAAAAAGTCGCACTAAAACAATAATTCATTCCTCACCTTAATGGGTTACATGCAGTATTGCATCCAGTACATTGGTTTATTAGCAGCAACATCTAACAAACCTATGCAACAAAGCTATCCCTCCATATACATCTCAAAATTCGTGTTCAAAATACAATAGTGTGGAATACTATAATAAGGGAGTCCTTCAGCTAGTTTTTAATAATAGAATCAACCGCAATGGATCGCACACTGCTAGCCCCTCCTCCGGATCGCCCATAAGGATTCTGGTACATATAGTTTGTAAGTGGTTCACCTCAGTAGGTGCAAGTAAGTACTTGTTGTTCTCAAGATCTCTAGACCCGAGACATGGCCCGGGTTTGGGGACATCTTCCCTCACCAGTAGAGAACGTAGTTGGGGTGGAAAAGAAGGCCGCCAAGCAACCGTCACAGGCCTCGACGCCTAACCGGCACGCAGGTGCGTCATCCAGAAGCTTGTCAGCTTAAAGGCTCAAGGGAGCCCAATTGTAGAATCAACCACAATGGATCGCACACCGCTAGCCCCTCCTCCGGATCGCCCCTAAGGATTCTGGTACATATAGTTCGTAAGTAGTTCACCTCAGTAGGTGTAAGTAAGTACTTGTTGTTCTCAAGATCTCTAGACCCGAGACATGGCCCGGGTTTCGGGACATCTTCCCTCACCAGTAGAGAACGTAGTTGGGGTGGAAAAGAAGGCCGCCAAGCAACCGTCACAGGCCTCGACGCCTAACCGGCACGCAGGTGCGTCATCCAGAAGCTCATCAGCTTAAAGACTCAAGGGAGCCCAATTGTAGAATCCAACGCAATGGATCACACACCGCTAGCCCCTCCTCCGGATTGCCCCTAAGGATTCTGGTACATAAAGTTCGTAAGTGGTTCACCTCAGTAGGTGCAAGTAAGTACTTGTTGTTCTCAAGATCTCTAGACCCGAGACATGGCCCGGGTTTCGGGACATCTTCCCTCACCAGTAGAGAACGTAGTTGGGGTGGAAAAGAAGGCCACTCAAGGACTCCATGTACCAGAGTCCCTGGGGGCGATCCGGAGGAGGGGCTAGCGGTGTGCGGTCCATTGCGATTGTTTCTAGTTTTTAATAATAGCTTCAAAGTTTAAGGTGTGACTTAAAATACAGAACTGCGAAAGCATCATTTTATGGAAGCCTATGTATAATTTTCTTCCGTGGTTAATAAAGAGCCACATAAGAGCACTGGAATCCAAGTTTTCCTCAGCTTTAACATTTATTGCTTACATGTGGCCTGTACGCATAAGTACATATACAAATCCACACACCTGGAGAAGCATGAGCAGCTGTAGCAAAACAGCTCATTGCTCTGACAATGTACTTGAAAGGATAATGTAAAGAGGCCGCATATTGGTGAGTAAAAAACAAACCCGGCTTGTGCCTTTATCAGTTTTGAGTGTCAATGGTGTTCTCCAAAACATTGGCATCATATCTGATTAACCCCTTCGCTGCAGTGCGAATTTCGCTGCAGTGCGAGAGGGGGCGGGGTTGGGGTTGGGGGTGGCGTTCAGGTAGTCATGACGGCTCTTGGCCGTCATAAATCACGGTGGGCGTGTGCTCATGACGGCCAGGAGCTGTCAGAACTCCACCCACTGATTAATTCTCCCGCACAGGCGGGGAATTAACCGGCGTGGGCGGAGCAGCATCTTTCTGACGGCTCCCGGCCGTCATGAGCACACGTCTACTGTGACTCATAACAGCCAGGAGCCGTCATGAGCACCGAAGGAGTTAATATTAAACATGCTTCATGTGGCTAATGACCTTGAGTCTCGCCACATGTCATTAATGGTTCATAGGAAGATTATATATCATACCATAATCATTGTTGTGTTAAATTACCATGGGACTTCGTAGACTGAAATAGAACAGCCATACATCAGAACAAAAGTACTACTTAGGAAATGAGTAACAAAGAAGAAGTACAAAGTTCCCCAGTTCCCCAGTAGCACTGGAAGGAGGTAGTGTGTGTGTGTAAAGCGTGGATGGAGAAAACCAAGAGGGAAAGAGGAAAGGGGAAATTTCCCTCTTGGGAACTAGAACCCTCACACACCCAGCAAGCTAGGTGTCATGCTTCATCATAAGATTTTTAATGGCGTTACCAGTCGCTCCGGATCCGCCACGGATTATACGTGGGGGTTGGTTAGACGGCAGAGACCGCACGCCGTTTGGGTCCCTGACTCCTCTGTGCAGGTCCCACTGGAGCAGACTGCGGGGCACCTTAGGGACTCTCTTAGGGTTGCACCTCTTGATGCAGGACCAGTTGGCCTGCCCACCAGAGACCATTATAATAAGGTCGTATAAGTTTTTAATTCACAGTGTAGTACTTGTCACAAAGGTCCTGAGGAATTGCTAGATTAGCATGAAACATGTCGACCTAACAGAGGGTTGTAGATATCTTCGCCACCAACATTGCTAGCGTCTATCTCCCCTCCCACTATTTTAATCAAGGGAGTTAGCCACGCCATTAAAAATCTTTGTGGACTTACTTACCTTTTTTAATCACCACCACTTTCACACGACTACACATTTTTCTGCCCTCTCACACGCATGCACCATATGGCTGGAACAGAAGATCTCTGCTAAAGAGCCCCTTCGCGGGTGCCCGTCAGACATTGCACGCCAGTCTGATGAGGAGCAGGACCCATATGACGAAGCATGACACATGAGCTTGCTGGGTGTGTGAGGGTTCTAGTTCCCAAGAGGGAAATTTCGCCTTTCCTCTTTCCCTCTTGGATTTCTCCATCCACGCTTTACACACACACACTACCTCTTTCCAGTCCTACTGGGGAACTTTGTACTTCTTCTTTGTTACTAGTGTCTTGGATGTGTACACTGGACCCCGTTAAAAATTGTCCTCCCGAAGTTCCTTCTTTTGTCAAAGCTACTTAGGAAATGCCCTTACAAAGTATTTTATTTCTACCCCAGGAGCATTTTCGTCCCCATGCTGTAAATTGTCAAATGAGCCAGTTGTCCTTCCCCATGCATCTGAATGATTCCACAAGATGAATAATCACTGAATTCCAGTGATTGTTTACACCTTTCCCTCCCTTGGGCTGCAAGTCTGTGTCACATCCTCAGCACTATTTTAGGTGTGCTAGGGAAAACCCCATACTATCACCCTAACATCTGGGGAAACGGAGATCAGCTTTGGACTGCATGTCACAGAATTATATTCCTCACTCTCTAAACAATTTGTTCCACCGACTGGCGAGACCCATGCTAAAGTGATTGTGGAAGAGCCCTTCAATACAAAATGTGATGATGCAAATGCCAGTGTTGGAGCTACCCAATCTCCAGACTGACAAAGAAGTGTGATACGTTGTTGCTCGAATGAACTTGGACTTAAGAAAGTCTGACAAAGGGCCTGATGTAGAACTTGGGGGGACTACCGTCTTCCCACCGCAGTGGCGTTTTCAAGTACTCAGTCAAGCTGACTGCGGTCTGCCCGCTGCATTTAGATGTTGCGGCAATAGACAGTTGACCGCAGCGGCGGTGTTCTTCTCTGTTGGCTCACAGTACTCCGTCTCCGTCATGCCAGCAGATTTACACTGAGCCGTTTTAGATGTTCCTGTTGTGCTGGCGGTGGCATGGCGTCAGATTCTTGAATGAGTTAGGCCATGGTGTGTAGAGACAGGCAAGTGTTATTCATCATTATCTTACTACACACATATGTTGTGAATGTGTCATGATGTATATGTAGGTAATGTGTAATGCCCTTTTCTTACATATAGATTGTACACCAACAACATATACACACAATATTGAATATACACCCACATTCACCACAATCCCAACACACAAATCATCGTGAGACAAGTGACATAGAAGCCTACCTTAGATTCCTGTGACAATGGGGTTGCTGATTGTCATGGTGAAGTAGCTGCAGCACAGGAAGGACCTGGACAATGGGGTTCAAGAGGGAAATAGGAAACATTTCACCTCGTTTTCTTCTATTCCACCAACACGAGGTAGGAGGTTTCCCTGCCACAGCAGCCTTGATGGAAAGGCACATATTAATCGAGAAGACAGGAATCTTGGCTGGACTTCCTCTGACAGCTGCCTCTGCCTCTGATGCTGTCGGTGCGGGAGCGACTTTCTGGCCGAGGCAGAGGGACTCTGATTGTGTACCCTCCTTAACCCCCTAACACCTAAATACAGTGGGTGGATCACCTAATCGGTGTGTGGGTAGACAGTCAAAAAAGCGACGGAGGGACCTGATCACAAACAACTAAATATGGCCCAGTGTCTCTCTTACCATGGAGACTCTACAAGGTTGTTGGCAGACAAGTTATTTTTCTAAATAATTCTTTATGGAAAAATTCAATGTCAGGAGCATCACAAGTGCAACTTTGAGAAAACAAAATTGTCTGTATTTGTTTTTGGGTTCTGTGATCCAAACCTGAGGTCAACTGGGTGTTACACAGACAGGTCGAAGGTGGTGAGGTGGCTGGTGATTCATGGTTTGGGTACCACACCTTGCCTTTGTGTCTCAGAGATAAGGGTAGGCTTTCTACCTTCAGAGAAAGCTTATAGCGCTTCATGTTTCTAAGATAAGATGATCATTCTCAGTAGTCCTGTTCCAGTGCCTTCAGCTCTATATCAGGTGAAGAATATGCTCTTTTGTATATTTTCTCTAATCGCAAGCATATGGAGACAATTAATTAAAATAAACAATAAACAACTGGAAGCCCGTCCCCAATGAGAGATTGTTGGAGGCGATTTGGAGCCTACAAGCTGCAGCCGATATCCCTGCCAATCGTCCACCTGTTGAGCCTGGGATAAGCACCACTCATACATTGGCAAAATAAATTAGACAACTGAAGATACAATTGAATAAGAATAAGGCTCTAAAAACTGGGATTAATACCAGTGAAAATCTCTCCACCAAAAAGAAAACTGTGAAAAATCTCAGGCCTAGGCACAGAAAGAAAAAGTGGGGGAGGAAGAGATATGAAGATGAAAGAAATTGGGTCAGGAAACATACTGTATCAAGTCCAAAGACTTTTAAAGGTTTAGGTGCATCATAAATGAGGTACTAGTCAGCAAACCAAGACCTGCTTAAGTAATATCTAATCACCAGCTGCTCAAAAAATATTGAGAACATTTTTGTTGAGTAACAGTTCCTTACTAAGTGAGTATCTTAATACCAGCCACAGAGGCCCAGGACAAAGTGGATTCATAAAAACAAAGTATGTGGAAAAAAGGATCTGGAGTGCAGCCCCAGATGGTTGTCTTGAGCTATTTTTAATTCTCCCCTGACAAGTGGGCAGCTATTCTAACCCCTTATACAACAACTTTTTATCTGGAAATAACACCATGACAGATTGAGAGGTGTAATTATTAGTACTAGTACATAAAAAGGGAGGCTGTAATTTACTCCAGAAATTAAGAGTGCTTGCACTTCTCGATGTGGATTGGAAATGTGTTGCCTGGATTCTCTCTGCAGAGCTGGAAAATGGGCCCAAAAAAAACCTGTCAAATCCTTACTATCAGACTGGATTCCATAAAGGGTGCAGGGTTGAAAATAATCTCTTCTGTTTAACAACTGATTAATGTTTCGATGTTATAAAAGGAGAAGCTATTATCTGCTGCTTTTATTGATTTTACCACAGCTTTTGACATTGTGGTGAGAGGTATTTTGTGATCAAAATTACAGAAATGGGGTATTCCATCAGCCCTATTGAAGGTGATTATCGCACTCTATACTGACACCTGGATCAAAGAAATGGTTTCCTCCAACTGGGCCACTTCTGATAAGATCCCCACCAACAAAAGTTTGAAGCAAGATTGCATTTGCATTCTTGCCCCCTTTCTGTTTAATCTGTACTTAGCTGATCTTTTCTCAACTTCGGATGAAGCACGAGCTTTCCTTCCCACTTTTGCTAGCCAAATACCCAGGTCCTACAATATGCAGAAGATATAGTCCTGCTATATTAAACGATTATGGGCCTGCAAAGATTGCTGGAACTATTAGCCCAATATCGCAGGCGAACAGCATTCAAATCAATATATAAAAGACCAAATTGATAATTATTGTTTTGAAGTTAAATTTAGAGGGCCCGTTGCTTCTTAATAAAATTAAGTTGGAAAGGATTCCAACGTAAAATATTTGGGGGTCTGGGTGAAAGAAAGAGGACGTGAATCGGCTCTTCTTAAAGCTTAGGAAAGCTCTGCAACATCTCTAAAAGGAGTCCATCAAAGATTTTACAAGACCTTATCCTGTCCAGACTTAAGCACCATAGAGAAAGTGACTAGTAGCAAATGAATGCCAAAACTGTCATATGCTGTTATTGTCCTTCCAAGTGAACTTGCCTCCTGGCCTGACACAGTACAGTGTAATAGGTATCTCCAAATGTTCTGTCTTCCATCATGTACTGGAATGGTACACATTTGTTTAATTTAACTTTCCGAGACAACAATTAATGGTACATGCCTGATCCTTGTCCTAGTGCAGAAAGGCGAAGATGGCACCTGACGGTTCCCTTAAGCATTATGTATGGCTGGTAATAATGCAAGAAGGCTTGGCTTGGAACAACTGCTTTAAGCAGGCTTTACATAACCTGAAGCTGAGGACATATAGGTCACCTTCCTGTTACCTAAGCAGCTGGAAAGTGCATTAGCTGATCAGTCAAAAATAAACTCTGCATACTCAGATGTTGGCAATCTGGCTAAAAAGGTCTATGGCAGTTAAGCTATATGACCTCCCTGCAACTGTCCAGTTACCCAAACCAACCGCTATCAAAGTCCCAAAAGCATCAACTAATGTGGTTAAGACTGGGTTGAGTCCCCTACAAGGCTACCACTATGAAATACTGAAAAGGGTATGTCTCTGTGTGGCTATCCAGCAGGGTTGTTAATCCATGTAGTATGTATCTACTTTCGGACTGCAGAAAATTCTGTCTGCGTCCAATGATTCGAACCCCTAACACCCGCACTAGTTACAAGGCTGTTGAATACTGCTTAAAGGAAGAGTCTTCAGAGTTTTCAACATGATCTTTAATTTTCTTGATGGAAGATAAGTGGCAGCTGCTTCTGAATGGGGTTGGCGGGGGTATGGATAAAAAAAAACTTGCCTTTGCTGGAGCCGCACACCTCTGCTCCGTCCTCACTCTGCTGGCAGCGCCAGAAGCACCCAGGCTGCATGACCAGCAACTGTAGAAAATTAGAAATATTGATGTACATAAGCAACGTTCATTTCCCTTTTCCCACTCCTCTCCCTGCATGCACCATGAATACCGTAAAGCATTGACTGCATCACTCTGCCAGCAAAGGCCTGTACCCATGCGTACATGACAGCCATTCTAAGCACCCTGGCCCCTTTTTCCTGCTCATTACAATCACCGGCTTCCCTTCTGCGCGTATCTGAACCCCCCTCCCTCTCTCACATGCATGGATTAATGAAACCCTCTCCCTCTGTGCGATCCTGCCCTGAAAGGCAGCCCTTCTGCTTGACCCACGCAAACCCCCCATTCACTCTTGAAGAGGTCACCTTCGCCCCAGCTGACATAGCCCTCCCCAGCTGCACCTGACTACCACCGCTCTCTCATGCATGAGTCATAAGATCTCTCTCTCTCTGTGTGCGACTCTGTCCCTGTGCACACCCTGGCTCCCCCTTCCCCTTCTCCCTCACACGGGCAAGTCATAAACCTCCTTCTGCAAGATCCTGTCCTTGGTAGTCACGGCCGCGCCTGACCAACACCTCCTTTCCTTCCATGAATGCCCCTCTGTTGACAAGCCCTCCCTCCGCACTCGATTGTCCACGCGGCATGAATACCACTCCTTTGATGACCCCTTCCCCCGAGTCCGACTGACCACACATGTCCGAGGCCATCGCCTAAGCCAGGAGATACCATTTACTGCCCTTTTTGTATGAAGTCACTCCTCTTCAAAGGACCCACTATTGATCCTGGCCACCCCACCCCCTGGGCTATGATCAGGCGCACACATTCTAAACAGTTGACGGAACACTCAGCTGCGTGATTGCCCTCCCCTCTTATCAGCAAGTCAAGGGTCCCTATTGTGAACACATGTGGGGTAGGATTGACACGAGGATTATGGGGATGTCTTTTCTTTGTTTCACAATGCTGTGATTGTAATGCCAAGTGTTTTGTAAGGTATAAAAGACGGAGTCTCAGCTCACTTGTTAGAGCACCTCCCGATGACACCTTGTTTCGTGTCTGAAATGACAGGCTCTCCTCATGAGAAATAAACTCTGTTCTTGTGATTCCTGCTCCCAGCGCCCGTCTCTTTATTTTGGTAACTATTCAGAATGGGAACTAATAGGCGACTTGCGCCGGCCATCCGGGCATCGATACTAGTATGGAAACGCACATGTTGCTCTCTTTTTCAACAATTGGCGTCCCAACGCGGGGTCCATCAGTGACATAGGGTCCAATAAGAGAGATCCAGACGATGAGGTGAACATCTAAATGATCGGAGTATACCTGCCTTGAGAGGGCCCTCGTCCGGCTGCCGATTGAATGAACTTCACCAATTCCGAACGGACCTCTCTCGAGTGACCCACTGTCCTGACTGGAATCCCACAGGATTGCCGCGGTAAAATCATGGAGTAAGAGAACGATCGGGCGCTGGAAGGAGGAAGGCGAAGAACTGCCCACACGGTCCGGTCCGGGTAAGGTCGCGTAAATGCGACAAATTGTGAATTACTTGTTTGGTTTGGATAATACTAGTATTACTCTTTTGATTGGTACCTCTGGAGATTCACCGTCTGCAAACGGAGAAACAACAGGCTCTCCCTTTGCAAGCAGTGAAGGATAGGTAACGCAGACTTTTGTCCCCATTGCAATCCGTCGTGCCTATCTTCCTCCCCCACTGTTTCCCGAACTGCCGTTCGTGGATTATTGTCTGGAGATTCTTTGTCTGCAAACAGGGAAGAACAAGGTCTCTCTTTGCAGGTAGAGAAAGAGTGGGTAACGCAAACTTTTTGTACCCACTTATTCTCCCCACTGATTGTTTGATTGACCGTACATTAAGTGTTCGGTATTGGTTCTTTTGAGGTATTCACCGCCTGCAAACAACGGAGAATAGAAATACTCTGTCTAGTCTTTGCCCGCCATGATAAGATAGGTAGTGCAGACTTTTGTCCCTGTTGTAATCCGTCATGCCTATCTTCTCCCCACTGGTTGGTAGCCTGTTTTAGCCCGGACCGCCTATTAGAGTTGAACCATCCAGCTCCACTGGAGGGCACACCTAATAAGGACCTGTTCATTAAGTATGGACTAGTCGCTATAGCTTATAATAGGCTATGGCATAAAAATACAAGAAAAGGAGTTGAGCGAAATCAGTAGGCCACTGAGGAGTTACCAACTTCGCTAAAAAAAAAAAAAAAAAAAAAGAAACATTAGAAATAACCCGTAATAAGAAACATAAAAATGGCGAGGGAAGACAAGCTTGACACCAAGGCAAGCCACGAGGTAACTAGGTTCCGTTGCCTATTCCTGCCCTAAACATGTCTGCCTCATTGCCCACCACGCCCAAATAACGGTCACATGAAATAGATACAAATCAATAGGTACCTACCCCCATTCCGGAAACTCCCGAAGTGCCACAGGTCTGCGGTTACGCCCATCCGGTAGGCGAGGCCTCGAGGCATGCAGGACTCGCCTGGCCGCAGTCGGAAGGGGAGGCTGTGGGGCGGACGGCCCAGAAAACCGTGATGGCCTCTCCTTCTCTCCTCTTCTGCTGCCCTGCAGGCCGCGGGGGGGGGGGGCTGTCTTGCCTCAGCCACCGACCACCCCCCCCTCTGTCTCTCGCCTGGACCGGCCCGCGAAGAAGGCCGAAGCCAAAACAAGAACGGCGGCGCTTACATGTAGTCCCGCCACATGTCAACGCCTGGACAAGCGCAGGTAGTCCCGCCACATGCCGACGCCTGGATAGTTACAGGTAGTCCCGCCACATGTCAAATTCCTGGAGAGTTGGAGGTAGTCCCGCCACATGTCAAAAAGGGGGGGGGCTGTCTCGCCTCAGCCACCGACCCCCCCCCATCTTCAATAGCCGGCACGGCCAATATCGAAACAGCGGAGCCGAGGATCGGCGAGGGGTCGCTGGAAGGGGGAGGTGGCGCGAACGAGCCTCCCCCACCTCCCTCCAGGTGGAGGCTTCCAGCGACACCCCAACGCTCTTACTTAAAGAGGGTCCACATCGAAGAGCGGTCTTTTTGCCCGGGGCGGGCACACGCCCCATGCCATCTCTCCTCAACCTTGAAGATTCTATGAGAGCCGGGGGGCCCCCGACCCCTCTGCATGGGTGCCCCCGTCCCCCTCACTGGGACCCGCGACATCGACACACTCCTGCCGGCGCCAGCCTCAGTTTGGAAATGGCTAAAACACAGCCAAAGTACAGACTTGTTCAGTTCCGGTGGAACACCAGAATGACCCGGTAGGAAAATTGTTGTTGCCCTCCCCACTCTTTGACTGATGGTCCATTTGTTAGACTGTTACCACATTGCGAAAAACTTTTTGAACTGCCAACGGAAGGTTCTGGTCCGACCATGAGTCATTGGAGACATTCTGACTATACCGGAACCTGCCTGACCTCGCCCAAAATGGCGCCGATACACGAAATGAAAACTTTCGAACTCCCTGTTCACCTGGATTGCTCGAATAGTGATGCTCTGAGATATGTATGCATTCTTGGACAATGAAAGTCGATAAGATGGACAGTGATTATGTGCTTAGAGAAGAAAGCAATACAGATATTGATCATGTGTTTTGACAATGAACTGATTTAGGGTGGGTACTTATTATGAATGGGAACAATGAATTGGTGTAATTTAGACAGTGAACGAGCATCTGGATAATGAATTAATGAATTAATTGAAAACTGAATCCTTGACATGCATCATGCTTGCTCTGTAGTAAAGTTCTATACGATTTTATTTCACTGCCGCACTCTATGCAATGAACTGCCACCAACTTCGTTCTTCTTATGTAACGGTTCCAATCTGCTCCGTGGCCGGTCCACTGGGTTATAGGCCTGTATTTATACACCAGCACTTTTTATTAAAGGTATTTTTGAAAACGAAAGCATAGTTGTAGCGGTTGCATTAATGAGTTTTGAATGTATTACTACTGTGAGCAACGAGAAAGTATGATGAAGGCTGAAGGCTAAAAAGGACCCGATATTTAGCAGCTACATTATGTGTCACAGGCAGCCGGAAAAGTGTTTTAGAAGCCTTAAAGCGACACCACAGAAATGCCACCTGACCGCCACCCTTGCACCCAACCAAAAGGGGTTACGACCAAGCGACTCATGTAGATACGCAGATCGTCAGTGATTATCTATCTGACATTTCTGGTCCCTCTAGGCTTAAACGCTGAGATGGCAAAGAAATGCACTACGTGGAGATAGGTCGAGTATGTGGTAGGTAAAAACATTTCCGGATTACTGCATGCTGATGTGGTTTGAATGCTGCCCCCCACCCCCTTCTTTCTCCTCCCTTCTGCAGGTCACGTCGGAACCTCGGCTGAAGTATGGGAGGACGATGACCGAACCACCGACGAGAAAGGGAAGAAGGGAATATGAGCATGGTCCTTATGACAATAAGTTTGTTAAAAAAAAAAGACGTAGACTTGACATGACTGTACCTCCTCAGAACATAGCGACTGGGAGGATGGACTGACATAGAAACTTGACGGGTACTGTATGACGAAAAATTGGCTCGAAATAACACGTTAGAGAATGTAACTAGACGTTTGACTAGGTAGGAAAAGGACAAAAGAAAAGTGCACGGGTGAGGGTTACCAAGACTGCACCCATCTGGGAAGTTAGAAATGTTGCTGATGTTCAAAATGTACTGCCCCCCTTCTCACACTCTTATAGATCTAGCCAAGCTGTCCGACTGTTCTCCCGATCAATACTTGCCGTTGCCTCAGCCGGAAGAACTTCCGACCAAAGGAAGAAACTGGAGAATGGTTTAAAATCCAACCATGGGTAAATAGCGCGACCAGGTTCATTTCTGATCGACTAACCAAGGTGTAAGTATTGGCAATTGAGAACGCTCGAAAAGATAACAGGCGAGAGGGAAAAGGGAGGGAAAGGTAGACAGAGCTAAGCACGTAGGTAAATAGGATAGTAAAAGATAAGTAGGATATAAAAATATATATAGATCTTGTTGGCCAACTATTGTTTTATGTTTTGTTGTGAATGTCTTATACATGTACTGTCTTCCTTCGTCTGAGTTTGTGTGTGTGTGTACTGTAGGGGTTTGTGTTCTTTCTTTGTTTACGTCTCTCCGTTACCTGACCCCCTACTGTTCTGTGTTATGAACGCACTAAATGACCTATTTTTGTACACGTCTCTCTCTCTCTCTCTCTCTCTCTCTCTCTCTCTCTCTGTCTCTCTCTCTCTCTTTCTCTACATGTCATGCGTGTACCAAATGGCTCGTTTAGATTGCGGACGACTCTCACTCTATGAGAGACTCCTTATTTCCTCTTCCTTTTTATGGTAAAATCGTGCCTCGCAGGCACCAGTCTGATTGGATACTTATTGAACGCGGAGGTGTTCAGCGAAATTGACCGAAACTAAAATGATTGTATATCGCCATATTACTACCTCTCCTTTCTGCAAAATGAATGAGCTCGAATTGGCTGAGAAGGAAAGGACAGGTAAGACGACTAAGGTCCCCCAATCTGGCCTTTATAGGGGAACTGTATGTCAATGGCACCTTATTTTTCTGTTCATCAGAGACGAACGCCAACGTCCAGATTGACCCCCAATGCCCAGATTGCCCCACCCCCCTTTCTTTTTGCACCCAAGCGCGAGCGCCCGAAGCATCCCCGCCCCATTTGATAGACCCCAGTTGCTGTCCCGGGTATAAACATGATGACCATGAGCGACTGTCGTCCCTCAAGAAAAACTTGTTTTACCTGACTCTCGATGATAGCGCCCCCGCCTTGTTTGGAAAGGTTAGCCAGCCTTGAAGGGAAATGTTAGACTGATAAAGGCTTGGGTTTGAAAGGCAAGTCTACACTGGAAGTTCCAAAATGTTGAAATTGATGAAATGCGCAGTTGATGGGAATATTATTTCTATAAATTTATGTCATGAATAGACGACGAATACCCTTGGCATGAACACAGTAGGAATGTTGACATATGCACTGCTTGGTAATAGACCTCTGACTGTGACCGATGAGCGTATCTCCCAAGTGCGCAGGATTGAGGGAGGAATTCACCTGCATAAATGACTTCTTCTGTCAGTTCTCTAAAAACTTGTTTTGTACCTATTCAAAGATTTGCGATCACCGGAGGAGAAGGGTCGGACGTGCCTGGCTGCAGATCTTGAGATACATGCGACCTCGACCGAAGGCGGAGCTGCAGAGCGACAAGATACGGGACGAGACAGCAATTTCAAACGTGGAAAATGGAAAATGACGGGCTGCCCTGAAGCCCTCCGTCTGCTAAACCCACGTGTGCCTGGAGTCTCCGTCCCCCTTCTTTGGGCCCGATTGATGGGCCTGCTTGCTTGTTATCCTTTGCTCCCCTGGTCCCTTTTGTGTATCCCAGGAACTCCGACCCAACTCCACTCTCTCTCCTATCGACTATTTGAACGACACACACCCTCTTTTCCCCGTGACTTGTTGCCAAAAGGAAGAACTGCATTCAAATGGGAATAGGGTGTTGCCACAGAAATATAGGTGCCGAGCATAAGGCGCCGCCAAACGGATTGTTTAGGAAACAGGACTGTGGTCTAACAGCAGAGGACTGACCGCACCCTGCGACTTGTAAGGATAAATCCGAGCTGGACTCATAGCTCCACCGCCGGTGCTCAACAGCGCCAACAAAAGGACACGGACTAGAGCCTACCAGTGATGGCTCACTACTAAAAAGACACTGTGACGAAGAGATCTTGTGTATTGAACTGAATTCCGCCCTCAACTACTTGGTCAAAATGCTCATTGGCCACATTTTTAGTCAGAAACATTTATGCTATGTAATGCTTTGAAATAACAGGAACTCGACAAATGCAACCTCCTATGTGCTGCATTCCCTCCTATGTGCTGCATTCTGCCAAACACATCAACTGTCCATGATTATATGCCATATGTTAGTATTGACAAATGCTAATTGTTTGACGGCACCTGTTTATATGTACCTTCATCGATTACGAAAATGAACATTGCTATGTAAAAAGGGGCGACTGTAGAAAATTAGAAATATTGATGTACATAAGCAACGTTCATTTCCCTTTTCCCACTCCTCTCCCTGCATGCACCATGAATACCGTAAAGCATTGACTGCATCACTCTGCCAGCAAAGGCCTGTACCCATGCGTACATGACAGCCATTCTAAGCACCCTGGCCCCTTTTTCCTGCTCATTACAATCACCGGCTTCCCTTCTGCGCGTATCTGAACCCCCCTCCCTCTCTCACATGCATGGATTAATGAAACCCTCTCCCTCTGTGCGATCCTGCCCTGAAAGGCAGCCCTTCTGCTTGACCCACGCAAACCCCCCATTCACTCTTGACGAGGTCACCTTCGCCCCAGCTGACATAGCCCTCCCCAGCTGCACCTGACTACCACCGCTCTCTCATGCATGAGTCATAAGATCTCTCTCTCTCTGTGTGCGACTCTGTCCCTGTGCACACCCTGGCTCCCCCTTCCCCTTCTCCCTCACACGGGCAAGTCATAAACCTCCTTCTGCAAGATCCTGTCCTTGGTAGTCACGGCCGCGCCTGACCAACACCTCCTTTCCTTCCATGAATGCCCCTCTGTTGACAAGCCCTCCCTCCGCACTTGATTGTCCACGCGGCATGAATACCACTCCTTTGATGACCCCTTCCCCCGAGTCCGACTGACCACACATGTCCGAGGCCATCACCTAAGCCAGGAGATACCATTTACTGCCCTTTTTGTATGAAGTCACTCCTCTTCAAAGGACCCACTATTGATCCTGGCCACCCCACCCCCTGGGCTATGATCAGGCGCACACATTCTAAACAGTTGACGGAACACTCAGCTGCGTGATTGCCCTCCCCTCTTATCAGCAAGTCAAGGGTCCCTATTGTGAACACATGTGGGGTAGGATTGACACGAGGATTATGGGGATGTCTTTTCTTTGTTTCACAATGCTGTGATTGTAATGCCAAGTGTTTTGTAAGGTATAAAAGACGGAGTCTCAGCTCACTTGTTAGAGCACCTCCCGATGACACCTTGTTTCGTGTCTGAAATGACAGGCTCTCCTCATGAGAAATAAACTCTGTTCTTGTGATTCCTGCTCCCAGCGCCCGTCTCTTTATTTTGGTAACTATTCAGAATGGGAACTAATAGGCGACTTGCGCCGGCCATCCGGGCATCGATACTAGTATGGAAACGCACATGTCGCTCTCTTTTTCAACACATCGGGATTGATCTGAGCGGCCATTTGGTCACTCAGGCAGTGCCTGGGAGCCTGGGCATGCTCTGCACCTGGCTGTGCAACACATCCAGGTGGAGAACATACTAAGGGCCTCATTAGGATCGCGGACGGACTTGCGTCCGTCCGCGACCCCAGAGCAGGAGGGAACCTCCGCATGGCATGCGGAGTTCCCTCCTGTGCAATTAGGATGTGACCGCCACCCTGGCGGTCACATCCTCTATTTTTAACATTGCGGCGGGTGCGGCTTCAAGCTGCACCCGCGGCAATGTTAAAAATGCATGCATTGCATTTGCATGCAGTAAGAGGCAGGCACCGCGCGGTGCCTGCCGCTTTCTGCATGCAGATGCAGGGGGGTACCATAGGTATCCCCCATGTGCACCCCCCACCCCCCCTTCACCTAGGGTGCCCGCAACGGGCCCCCGCAGTGAAGTTCCGTATGCTTTTCCACGGCGGTAAACCCGCCGCGGAAAAGCATAATTTACAGGCCATCCTAATAACCGTCACCATATTAGAGCTTTTCCACCGCGGTTGTAAGCCGACCGCAGCGGAAAAGCTGCGGACGGAAACCAGGACCCACCAGCCATCCTAATGTGGCGGTGGGTCTTTGGTCAGTCCGCTGCGGTTTTTCCGCATCCTCTGGGCCGGCGGTGGCTTCCGCCGGCCCCGAGGATGCGGAAAAAACGCAATCATAATGACCCCCTAAGTGTGCATGAATATTTGGCCGCCCCAAGAGGGCCGGCCAAACATTCATGCGCACTTAGGGAGTGCAAACCACTCCTCACTTTGCTCAGCCCTGCCCCGACCTGGCTCCAATCCTGCACAGAAAAATAAAATGATAATAACAATCTTGTTATCATCATTTTATTTGTATTTTTTGCACTGCTCAAATAGCAGTGGGGAGACGCTCCTCCACCTTAGTGGAAGAGCTGCCACTTTGGAAGACTGCTCTGAACTTGGTCCCCCTTATGGCTCGGCATAGAACTGGCCAGCTATTCAGTTATATATTTCACATTTTTCCCAAGAGAAACTAACTGCTTTACTCTTGACTTGGATTTTTAACTGGGTAGTGAAAACACTTACATGTTGTATTCTGTTTTTATTTGGGGATGAAAGTGAGACATGCTAATATGTTTGTGTAAGATTGCTCCCAGGAATCTTCGTTATACCGTTTTCAGTGTTAACATAACGTGTCTTGCTTAATACACTTTAAGTAATTAGTGCTTTGCTCTTTTAGAAAATTCCTTCTTAATTGATGACTTTACTTTTTAAGTTTGAGTTTATTGAGAACAGGGTGAAAATGAATAAACAATCAAAATGATACAACCATACATATTATACAATGTAAAATATAAACTGAATAGAAGTAAAGCAAAATATATGAGAACAAGAAGAAATTCAATCAAAATATAGCAATAGAAGGCACATCATCTGTAAAACATTTGAAAAAGAGAAAATCATACAAAATCAAGTAAAAGACAATTGGTAATCAGCTAAGGAAATGGTACAAGGCAGTGGGGGAAATCAAGGCGGTTGCTGTATGTCATCTGATCTAGACTTAGAGGTAGTGGACGAGGGAGCAATTAAAGACAAGTAATTGACCAGGGGGAGCCAGAGGAGATCTCTTTTAATTGCCAGGGAAATGGTAGAAACATAATTGGTGTATAACCGATGATGGAAACAGACCGCATTCCACCAAGAACGAAAAGTGACATTGTAGGTGATGAGATGAAAGGCAATAGCTATCAAGAGGTCAATGAGCTTATGTTGTTGTGAAGAGTGGGGCCAAAGAGGAGTAAGAGTGCCCAGGAAGATGTGAGTGAAGGAAAAGGGAATGTGGGTTTTAAAAAATTTCTGGATTTGGGACCAGATGGGTTTCCAAAACTGGAGTATAGGGGGACATTCAAATAGCATATGTTTTAAATCAGCAGTAGAATATGAGCAAGACCAACAAGTAGAAGTGGTGTCCGTTGAAAAAGTGGACAAAGTCAATGGAGTAAATAAAATCCGATTATAAATGAAAAAAAGGGTCTGCCTGGTATTAGCAGCTTAGAGGTCCCATGAATCTTTAACCAAATCTTATCCCAGAGAAGAGCAGTCCAATCCTGAGAGAGATCTTTTTCCCAGGCTAGTTCAATCTTAGTCTTTGGTCTATCTAAGAGAAGGTGAAAGGATTTATAGAGAAAAGAAGCAGAAGGAGAGTGGTCTAATGCAGAGGATATATTTTGTGATACAATGGGAATATCAATGGTGGAGGGTAATGATTGAAGATATTGGACAAGAATAGGACACAGCAAATTATATTGTGAATGAGAGGATGAAGGTAAAGAAAATTGAGATTGGAGATCAGAGAATGGAATAGGTTGGGTATTAGAAAGACGTTGAGAAATCCAACGCAGTCCTTTGGAATACCAAGATTGCCAGAATATGGAGCGGTTGCGAATCCGGAGATTTTTATTATGGCAAATAGGTTGTAAATTAATGGAATTGATAGAAGGATAAGAGGAGGACATGAAAGGGATAAGGAGATTGCCAGAGTGGGAAATAATAGGATTTCAAAGAGAAGTCATGTTGGATGAGAAGGAAAGGATTTCCCGAAACTCGAAATGTGTAAGAAAAGAAGATTCTATTTTTAACCAGAGAGGAGGATAAAAGGGAAGAGCAGTAGAAAACCAATGAGCAGCTTGTTTCAATGAAAAAGCTTGATGATAGGTTTTAAAATCAGGGAAGTGAAGTCCGCCGTTAGATTTATCTTTCTTCAGGGTGGAGAAAGCTATACGAGAACGCTTGCCTTTCCACAGGAATTTAATTAAGGTAGAATCGATCTTCTTAAAATAATAATCAGGAATATGAATAGGAATCATGGAAATAGTATATAATATAAGTGGAGATAACATCATTTTAATTGAATCAAGATGACCCCACCAGGATAGAAAGAGAGGGTTCCATCGGGAGATGTTAGCGTTCAGTTTTTTAGTTATATATTCAAAATTTATTTTAAGAGTGTCAGATAAGTGAGGAGCAAACCAAATTCCCAAGTATTTGATTTTAGATGGTTGCCAAGAGAAACCAGAGTGCTCGAATAGATGTTTTTGGCATAAGTGATTTAAAGATAAAATTTCACATTTATCGACGTTAAGACGATATCCAGAGACTTTAGAGAAGGAAGAAACCTGCTGAAGGAAGAAGGGAAGAGAGTATTGGGGGTCTGAACAATATTAAAGAATATCGTCAGCATAAACTGAGAGCTTAACTTGTTGGGAGCCGAAATGAAAACCAGAGATGTTATCATCTTGTCGAATCTTCGTGTGAAAAGGTTCTAAAGCAAGAACAAATAATAAAGGAGATAGTGGGCAACCTTGTCTGACACCTCTGTGCAATTGAAAATAATCGGATACCATGCCATTAATGAATATTGATGCTTGAGGTCCAGAATAAAGCAGGGAGATAAAAGAAATAAATTTAGTTGGAAAACCAGCCCATTTGAGAGCATTGAACATAAAATCCAAGCTAATCCTATCGAATGCTTTCTCCTCATCCAAAGAGATAGCGGCTAGGGGGTATTTTAGTGAGGGAGCTTTACTTAGAACATTGAAAAAGACGCGCAAATTGTCAGAAGAAAGTCTTCCTTTGACAAAACCTGATTGTTCAGGGCCAATTAAGTCAGGTAAAAGTGGGTCCAACCTAAGAGCCAAAATTTTATAATCAGTATTTACCAAAGAGATAGGACGGTCATTTTTGCATAAAGAATGATCCTTATCTTCCTTAGTGATTAAACAAATCAAGGCTTCTTGAAATGTACCACATGAAGAACCTGAGTCAAGAAAAGATTGAAATAAAAGTAGAAGATTAGGTAAGAGAAGGGAAGCAAAATGATTATAAAATTCAATGGTAAAACCATCAGGACCTGGTGCCTTTCCACGACGTAGAACAGATATTGCGTGAGAGATTTCTGCAAGCGAGATATCAGAGTCCAAGGGTCCAAAAACAATATGAGCGGAAGAAGGTGATGGTATGGACTGAAAATAGGAAAGAAGGTCCACTGAGTCCGGAATAGTCTCAGGAATCTAAAGAGTTTTGTAGAAGGCAACAAACTCATTTAGAATATCCTTGCCTTTAAATAAAGAGATACCAGTAGGGCTTCAATAGATTCAGTTGTCGTCTGGTCTTTCCGTACTTTCAGGTAGTTGGCTAGAAGTTTACCCATTTTATTTTGTCCTCCATAATATCGGGAGTTACATTTTAATAAATAATTGGAAGCTTCATCAGTAGTTAATTTATTGAAAGTAAATTTGGCGTCAATAAGATTTTTAAGAGAGGATTCAGTGTTAGAGGGGTAATACGTATATTCAAAAAGTTTGATCTTATTAAGAAGTTGGGTTGATTTAGCTTCTATAAGCTTTTTCTTCTGTGAGACAAAATTGATGATAAAACCTCTAGCAGCCGCGTTGAAGAAATCCCACACCATAATAAAGGGAGAGTCTGGAGTATGATTAATCCCAAAAAATTCAGAAGCAAAAGTAGTGAATGTGGTGCAAAAAGAGGGATCCAGGAGTAAAGCATTGTTAAATCTCCATCGTCCTGGGTGAGGAGAAAAGGGAATGAGGTCAATGTCAACATGAACAGGAGCATGATTTGAAATTAAAATGGAGCCAATATCAGAATGAATGGCATGTTGGGCTAATGATTTACTTAGAAAAAGGTAATCTATACGAGATTGAGAGATATGGGAAGGAGAAAAATAACTGAGGGTCAGATGTAGGTGGCCCAATACCGGTCAGTAACAGCCAAAATTACCAAATTTCGACTGTTAACGACCGGTATTGGGCTTTTTAGATGTAGGTGGCATTTTTTTAGGATTCAGTATTTTACCGAATCAGTAATTTAAGGATTCGGTAAAATACCGAATTCTTAACATACCGATTCGGTAAATTACCAAATCCAGGATGTAGGGAGCACTCAAGTTAGTGCATTCCTCAGTTAAGGATTAGTTATTTACCACCAACTACAAGTTGGTGGTAAATAACGATGAAAACGTTTGAATATTTTTTTTCGCTTTTCCAACAGTGCGATGTGGCAGACATACATGCCCTTAGGGCATGTATGTGTGCCACATGTGCACCCATACACAATTCAGGGGTGCAACAGGATGTCAAAGTGACACCCTGCCACCCTTCAATCTTTTCCCCCTTTTACCGAATCGGTTTTACAGATTCAGTAATTGACATTCATTCCTATGGGCCTCCAGGCCCATAGGAATGAATGGCAATTACGATTCAGTAAATACCAATTTGGTAAATATTGAATCTTAACGATTCAGTAATTTTTACCGAATTTTTTGCTACATAGCATTTACCAATTCAAAAATACCAAATCGGTAATATTCGGTATTTACAAATCGGTAAATACTATTTACCTACATCTAGCCCTATATTCTCTATGGTCAGGATGGCATATCTCCAAATGTCTATTAAAGCTTTGTGGCGTACGGAGGCAGTAAATTGAGAGTGCATCTTAGTTGTACAGAATTTAACTTTAGAATTTCTATCTAATATAGGGTCAAAAATGTGATTACAGTCACCACAAAAAATAATATAATCATCATTTAGTGAATATAATTTTTCAGAGATTTTAGGCCAAAAAGATTTATCAACACCAGTAGAAACATAAACATTAGAAATAACAATAGGAATCTTATAAATAAGAAAGTTAACAATCAACCAACGGCCATCAACATCACAATCGTGAGAAACAGTAGAAACACATAACTTTTTATGGCACAAAATCACAACGCCATTTTTCTTACCCGCAGCAGGGGAGTTGAATACATATCCCACCCAACATCGCTTAAGATTCGAGGCTTCATGTTCGGAAAGATGGGATTCTTGAAGTAGGGCGATATCAGTTTTGAGCTTGGCTAGATTAGATAACACCCGCTGCCTTTTAATAGGGTTATTTAAACCCTTAACATTCCAGGTAGAAATTCGGAATTTTAACCATTAAGGGGGCGATTATGATGGCGGACGGACCTGAGTCCTTCCGCCACCATAGAGTAGGTGGGACCAACCGCAGGGGCAGCGGCGGTCCCTCCGTCCAAATTAGGATGTGACTGCCACCCTGGCGGTCACATCCTGTATCTTTAACATTGCGGCGGGTGCTGCTTGAAGCAGCACCCGCCGCAATGTTAAAAATGTAAGTTGTGCATTTGCATGCACAAAGCGGCAGGCACCGCGCTGTGCCTGCTGCATTGTTCACGCAAATGCAGGGGGGTACCATAGGTACACCCCATGTGCATCCCCCCTTCACCCAGGGGGCCCACAACGGGCCCCCGAAGTGAAGGTCCGTATGCTTTTCCACTGCGGAAAAGCCGCCGGGGAAAAGCATACGTTTTATACCATCATAATATGTCTGGCGGTGTCTGATAGACACCGCCAGCCATGTTAAAGCTTTTCTGCCGCGGTCGGATGGTGACCGCGGCGGAAAAGCTGCAGACAGATTTCAAGACCCACTGCCATCCTAATATGGCGGTGGGTCTTTTGAGGCTCAGCAGCGGTTTTCCCGCATCCTCCGGGCCGGCGGTGGCTTCCGCCGGCCCGGAGGATGCGGGAAAACCGCGATCCTAATGAGCCCCTAAGAATGTATGAACACAGTTTATATTGAAGAGAGCGAGCAAGAAAAATTGTAGAGATAGAATGCGAAGAAAAAGATAGATACAAAAGAGATAAAAAGAGAAAAGATGTAAACAAAGAGAAGAAAGAGATAAGGAAAGCAAAGGAGAAGAAAGAAGGGTAAAGAGAGAGAAGACAGTACAGGTCAAATACAGACGACTGATAAACATACCTGCAAATACAAAACAACAAGTGAGGGTGACGTCGCCAAGAGATGACAACGACAGCAACGAGAACAAAGACCACCGAACAACCGCTGAATAACAATAGTACTTCACAAACAAAGAGGAAACATCAGGATGGGCAAATGGAAAGGACTCCTGCAGAAAAAGAAAGAAAAAAAATGAATAGGAGAGCAATGAATACGTGGAAAAAGAGAACAGACCGGAAGTAGAGTGAGACAGTAAGACATATGTTATGAGATAATACAAAAGGGAGACACATTAACATAATAACGATCCAATGAAGAAGACAAAACAAGAAAACAACTCCAGAATTAAGTCATAAAAAGCTAATTAGACATTTCTAGAAGTGTCCATGACATCTGCTCCGTGATGACGCAGGAACTCTTGTAGAGCCGCCGGGTCTTCACAAATTCGTAGTTTTATCTTTGTATGTAACCTTGAAAAGACAAGGATGACGCAAACCAAATCTGGGATTAAGAGCACGTAATTGGGGACGCAGGTCCAAAAACCTCTTCCGACAGTCAGCTGTTGCCTTAGCTACATCTTGTGAAAGGAATAAACGATGACCTTCCCAAATAATCTGCTTTTTAGCTTTGCCGGCCGACATAACCTGCAGAAGATCAGTATATTGTAGGATCAGCATAATGACGCCTCGAGGTTTGTTGGATACTTTGGGACCAAGTCGATGTGCTCTTTGAATGTTGAGGGAAGAAGAAGCCGGTAAGTCCAGAATTTTTGGTAGGAAGGATTGAAAAAAGGCAGTAGGATTAGAACCTTCTGTAAGTTCCGGAAGACCATAAAGGCGGAGATTGTTCCTGCAATTTCGATTTTCCAAATCCTCCGCTTGCCTCTTGAGATGGGAAATATCTGCTTCCATCAAAGAAATCCGGGAACAAGAAGCCTGAAGAGATTCCGTAGATTGCTCCTTAAGAAGAACACGGGAATCCAGTGAGGACAATTTGTCATGTAAAAATTGCAATGTTTTAGTAGTCTCCTCCATGAAGGGCTTAAGAGCGCAAATTTCTTCCAGAATTAAATCCATAGAAGCTGAGGAAGAATTGGTTCCAGGGGAAGGGGGGTCCTTTTTCAAGCGCTTAGTGGCCGCTGTTGTTGGGAGTTTGTTAGATTTATGCAGCTTAGGGATTGTTCCAGAAGGAGAATCAGATTTCTGCGTATGGACCTCCTCCATATCTTGTAAGTTAGAGTCTGAGTCCGAACATGCAAGAGTTTTTGTAGAGGAAGAGGCAGAGAGTTTGAGATTTCGCACATTCCCCATAAAAGTATGATGAAAGTGTGTGGAGAAAAAACTGGAAGCAGTCTCACAGTGACACTTATGAAAGGGCAATTCAAAGAGTCCAATGAAGAGTGTGAAGAGAGTCTCAAATGTGGCAAAGTATGGGGTTGAATATGCACCTCAAAATATTGTCAAAAGTGAAATTAGGCCGATGAGGTGAACAAGAGCATGGAAAAGAAACTCAAAATGGCGGCCAGGTAAAAATGTGCGAGAAAAGAGGAGACATTGAGGAGAAAAAAGTCACATGACTATGACTAATAGGTGAAAAACTGCCAAAATGTTAGTTCTTCTGCGAAAAAAAAGAAGTCAGCATGGTCTTGCTAAGGAGAGAAATAAATAGAGCTGCATTATGAGAGGAAATTGAAACCAAAATTGCGGCCGGAAAACAACGAGCCAAGTCGTTCCGAAATTGAGGCTGAAATGTGGTAGAACGTCGACAAAAAGCGAAGCAGAATGCTCACCGCATGTTTAGAGGCACAAAGAGCAGCTGGAGTAGAGAAATAGTTCCCAAATGCTGACGTGCCAAGTCCGGAACTGGAAGCCGGCGTCGGAGCTCCGCAACTATGCCGCCATCTTTTGCGGCGCTCAAGCCACGCCCCTGATGACTTTAGTACTTTTGTTTTTAATATTGCTTCCATGACTCATTGAGATTTACCTATTAGGGTGACCTTGGCTTGTTTTACATAAAGCTGTTAAACTAAAATATGATTTGACCCTCCTGGAAAATACCCTTGCACTGGTGAATATGCTTTTTAAATCTGATTGGATGCAATAGACATGTTAATATTGTATACAGGGATCTTTAGCAAAGTATGCTGAGAAATTTGTTTTTTAATTGTTTAGTATTACTCTGGAAGTAACGTGGAATGGTAATTTTTGTCTTGTTATTATGGTATTTTTAAACGTATTCGATGGTCGTGTGTCCATGTAATTATTGAAATTGTTTGAATTAATTGCGCAAAATAAATTTACTTTTCTTTGGGGGAACCAAGTGCTAAACTCAGAAGTTGCCATTTGTCCCTGCATCCTGGGCCACTGGAGCGGAAACATTTATATATTCAGTGCCTAGTGAACCCCAATGGATCAGACAAATCCAAAGATCTTAACTGTGCATGGCTCGTTAAAGGAATGAGAGTTTTGTGAAGGTAAGGGAAGGGGCAACCTTTGAATGGCAAGTTATTAAGCCTTGGCTTCCTTCCTGACTTCTGACAATCACGTGACAACCAAGAGGAGGAGTTAATACTGTCTGAATAGCCCTGCTGGGATTTGGACCACTAGAAAACAAAGTTGGATTTTTTTTGGGTGTCTATGATTAACCTAAGAAAAGGACAGTGTCTTAGTTGATGAATGAAAAACATAAATTACAAAAATTCCCTTTTAGAGAATAGAGAGATCCACCGCATACTGAAGTCTACATTCTAACACGGGTGCTAAACCTGATTTAGGCACAAACTCATGTTTGTGCCTTAGACTGGACTTTTACTGGGGCGCAAATTGTATCCACCATGATTTTCATCACTTAAAACCTGGCACATATAGGGGCTGATTCCCAAAGGTAAACTTACAGTCCTATCTTTTTATGTGGGGAGACACCCCAGTCATAAAGACTAGTAAAATACATTTGTGAATAGCAAACAATCGTAAACTTACACAAAAGTGTACGTTTGCCTTTGTGAATTAGGCAAAAAGGGCCTGATTTAGATGTTGGCGGGCAGGTTACTCTATCACAACGGTGTCAGATATCCCATCCGTTGAAACATAAATACCATAGGATATAATGCGATTCATATTTTGGCAGATGGGATATCCATTGCCGATGTGACGGAGTGAAAAGTCCGCCAACATCTAAATCAGGCTCATAGTATCTACAAACAGAGCACATTTCATGTTTCAGCACCTTGGAATGAGCAAAACTCATGCAATAACAAATACATCTTATTTATGTTCTGAAACTCAAAATGGTGTGTTAATTGCGCACCCACAAGTTACTGCACCCCATTTTATTGCAATTTGCATTTTTACCAAATTTGTGCTTATGGAAGAATGAGAGCCTAAACCGAGAGTATTGTGTTGCTGCCACTCTGCTGCCTGAGCATCTTAATAATTTTACTTGTTGCTGTATATTTAGGCAGCAGTTTTGATGGCTAGCTTGAACTGCTGTGATTTAAGTTTTGTTTTAAGTTTGGGGTATGGGAAGAGGCATCACTTGACCTTTGATTCCCAATGATCAATGGCGGCCGGCATGGCTCCCGGGTGGTGGGCGGGTGACAGGTCTCGCAAGGGGGTAGCAGGTGGGATGTCACGGGGGTTGTGCGAAGATAAAAAAAAAACTTACCTTGCCGCCAGGTCCCACATCTCTGTTTGTCTGCCTCCGACTCCAGGAATAGGAAGCAGGCAACCAGCCTCCCCCCAAGCCAATAACAATGCTGCAATGCAGCGATGTGATTGGTCTGAGCGCAGTGGCACGGTGCTCAGCCAGGGGCTGGTGGGGTGAGCATGTTCTCCATGCAGGTTGTAATGCAGCCTGCATGGAAAAGGGGGAAAGTGCACATGACTGGTTTGGGCAGCCCGATAGGGCCGACCAAACAGTTATTGCACACTTAGGAGTGGGCAAACCATTTCTCCCCTGCTATGACAGCAGAGCAGCCCAGTGCTTCTGAGCTGCAGCATGGTTATTATGTGGGTCCTGCAGCATCCACCCCACCCCTACTTCCAGAGGCTACGGACCTAATTCAGTGCTTACTTTGAGCTGGTGGTTTTGGGTGCTCAGCATCAGCACTTAATCATCAACACAGGCACTTTTCATGAGCACCAACTAAGGTCACATTAATTTATGGTAGGCACTGGGAATTTAAGTGATTTGTCCAGAATCACAGGATGTTGATGTTGAGCTGAGACTCGAACCTGCTTCCCCCGCTCTGAAGTCCGCAGCTCTGACCATTACCCCACATCCTCTCCGTACTTTCATGGTTAGTAGTTGGTGTTGTTTTAGGCGGTGCTAACAGGAGAAATGGGCTGGTGGAAGCTGCCTCCTGACTAGAGCCCCACACATTTCTTTTACAAATTAACCACTGGGACCTATATGCATTTTTGTGTTGTATTGTATGGTATGAACTGAAAACACCAAACAGTGCAAACGTCAACCTCATTTTGAAAGGAGTAACCCCATGCAAAAGGAACCAATGTGGCCCTCATGTTGGTAGACAACTAGCTTTTTTTTTACATTGTATAGAATGAAGTTACTGTTACATGAACGTTAAACTTTTATATTTAGGATGTTCAGTCTATAAATAGGAACACCATATATTACCAATGAGAAACTGCAATATATTCTGTCAATGAAGTTATTGAATGGAGCTGTGTTGCACTTATCATTTTCTCACTAGCAAACACCTGACTCAAAATGCAGAAACTGGCTCAGATGTAGTGGATAAAGTATCACCTGCTGTACATTATAAGGCTATTGCAACCACCTAAGCATTACATGACCATATAGAGGAACAATGCTGGAGGGGGAGTTCCTTTATAAGGTCATGGTACTTCGAAGTGGCTTGCATTGTCCTTATATGTACGGCAAGGGGTACGTTTTCTCTTATAGTCCATGGTTATACCATCACCTTTCCAATAAACTGCTTACAACCTCAGTGTTCTGCTCTTTCATTTTCACTGAAGACAAGATGAATAAAAACAGAACCTGTACTGTAAAACTAAACATATAAAAAAGTAGATAGTAGTTTTGGTAAAACGGTATTAGAATCAGTTTACTATAATTCAGGTTGAAAATGCTATGATTCAGATTGAGTAGAAACACGCAGATTCTGTCTTTCTTGCAATCCCTTATAGCATGGAAAATATAAACATGTTGCCATGATATTTCTTTTCAGCTGATCACTTTCTCCTTTTAGAAAAAGATATCAGAAAAATGGAATGGCAGCTCCCGTTTTGCTTGTTTAAACTGCAGTTGTAATCATGCTCCGTGACCTGCCTTTCACCCTGCCTGCTAATTACAGGTTACTAGAGGCGTCACACGTCACCTGTAATAAGGAAATTAGTAAGGGTGGGCGTAGTTCGCAAAGTAGCGCTACGCAAAGCTTCGCGAAGTGCACTTCGCACTACGCGAACTTCACGTAGCACTACGCGAGCTGCGTAGTAGCATATTCGCACTGTGCAAGATGAGTTTTCAATGATTGCACAGTGCGGACAAGCATCCGGCACTGTGCAATCATTGAAAACGGCATCTTGCACAGTGCGAGCTGTAGTTTTCTGCTGCTCGAGTAGATTTTTACTCGAGCTGCAGCTTTCTCAACGTGAACTGGTAGTTTCTCATCGCGAGCAATCGTGAGCATGCGCGACCACTCGCAATGAGAAACCTGTCCTTCCCGCGTTGAGAAGCTCGCCGGGATGTCATGTTCCTTGCTCGTGGTCGTGAACATGACGTTGAGGACCGCGAACAAGCAAAAAATGACCGCTGCACTACGCTACGCTGCACTACGCGTGTTCGCACTGTGCTACGTGCAGCTCGCGTAGTGCGAAGTTGCGCAAACTTCGCAAACTACGCGAGCGTAGCGTAGTGCTTCGCCCAGGGTTAGAAATTATAGACAGCATTTAATAGAGTGATTGCAGTCTCTCATGTATTACACAATTAGTATACTCAATCCCGTCAGCATTGGGCCTGGAGGAAGGGAGGGACTTCCGCCTCAAGTGCTGGCTCTTAGCAGACTGTGTACACCTGACGTTTTTGTGCACCTGATCTAACTGCTCCACCTGCCTTCACACAACTTACCTGAAGCAGAGCATGCACTGCAGCCCCTGCTGCTGATGTAACAGGATGCCAAGCATAGGCCCCTAAAGGGCGAGGGTCTCAGATTCAATGAATGTGGTCTTCTCTTGTATGATCACAGAAGCAGCAAGGGCCTACAATCACCCATGACCACACAAACTCCAATTGAACAATGAGTACCTGGTGGTGAGTCTGGTCAAACAATAACCAATAAATAAAAGAAAAAAAAAATTACAAAATACCAATAGAAGCACAATGCACGTTTACCTGCAGAAAAGATCAAATACCAATATTGGGGTACTACAAATCTCACCCTCTACTTCTGATTCTTAACATCCCAGTATTCACATCATCCACCTAATAGGTGTGGCACAAGAACAGAAATGTTCTACTAAACTAGAAGAAATCAATAGTTGGTGTAGATTTGGTCCACTGGACTTGACTTTTATCCTTATTTATTATTCTATCTCCCCAAAAGAACGCTAAGTACCTGAGGACCTGTAAGACTCCAATGCTTCTGTTATACTCACCCAAGGGCAATAGGTAAATGGCATGGTAATAGACTTTTGATTCAACTTATTTAAATCTGAGTAATTTGCAGCTAGAAACACACTTCTACAAAATCAAGTTGTACAATGGATTAGAAATTACTTTGGCTGTAATACTTCCTTCAAACTCCAAGACCATAACCAGTTATATAAGAGATCTTAATTGTTCTTAATTAACATTTCTAGCATTCAGAGGAGCCGCCATCAAGGTGGTTCGTGTGGATGCATTGTTACTTTGACATATGGCTCGTCAAACATAACGGGGACTTACGGCAAAGTTACAACATTTTTTTTTAATTTTTTAAAAACAAACCCCCAAAGTGGAATTTTGATTTTTGAAAATTATTAAAAAACAATGTCTTCCTCGTCATGGTATACATCTCTCATGGCGAAGGGGACATTTTTATGTTTTTTCTGGCCCTTACCACCAGGGTTTTCCTAGTGGTGAAGGGCAGCAAATAGCAGCTATATATCCTCCTATCCAACTTTGATGGGCGGTGAACATAAAGCCAATTACTTCATCAGGCCGATGGAGAAGTTTGGCCATGGCGGAGACACTTTTAAATTTGGCAGCTGAACCATTATGTTGACAGGAACGGTACTTTGCCATTTCTGCCAACATGTAAATCAGGCCGTAAGTTTTTTTAGAGGTATCTGTTTGATGCCTGTGTTGCTTGGACGGTCATTTCTGAGTCCTATGTGGAATATCGCACGATTGCACCATGCAAGCCTACGGCTGTAACACACTGTTTGTTATTATAAATACTGCTTCAGTCAATTCATGACACCAGTATTGGTCTCAGGTGTGGAGGCATCAAGCCCATTCTCAGCATCGTGGATACAGACAAAAAATAAAAAACAGAAAGGAAAGGCACACCTGGGTGAGGGAAGTCAATGAGGAAATCCGGCCTTCCCCACTAAAAATAGCACAAGGCACATATACAAACAAAACCCTTACTTAAAGCTTAATCTGAAGAAGTATGTTAATACACTACAATACTTCTCAAGGCTTCATTTTTAATTTGTGAAACCGCTGGCAATGAGCTGCAATGGTACTCAAGTGGGGAAAGGTAAACACCCTGGGAAGAAAGGAAGTAGCGGACAGGTACATGAAATTGCCTGATTTCGGGTCTAGGGGAGCCAAAACCAGCCACACACCACTGGATTTCTTCAGAAAAGCAGACCAGGTCACAGCTCTGGATATGGGAGAAATTCTCCTGGGGATAGAAGATCTTCCTCAAGTATCGGGCAGAGCACAGGGAGATATGGAATGGAGAAGATTAGAAAACAGTGGAGGATCAGTGGAATCAGCAGAATTAGCAAATGTGAGTACGCTTAAGCCTGACTTAGGCCCCTACTCCCACCTCAGTGGGTATGGCACATATTAGAGGGGGTGGGCATTGAGCTCTAGCACCTAAACTGATATGCCCTGTTAAGACTATGGTTATATCAACATTAGAAGCCATTGATAGTGGCACTGGAATTAATGGGCAAAGGAAAGAAGCCCAGAATGTTATCAGGCCAAAAGCAGTCAGCTTGGCACCAGAGGACGCTACTGGAAAGAAAGGGAATGTGCCAAAAGCCAGAAACTCAAGAAGTGCCCGATCTAAATCAGCTGGCCATGTAGGAGAGATTAAAGTGGTAGAGCGCTTATTTTCACTATCCGATCAATCTGACTGGTCTGGGGAGGAATTAGAACTGAAAGTTGACCTGAAGGACAGCTCATTGAGTTGTTCCAGTGGATCAGGTGATGGAGGTGATAATGTTGGAAGGTAGGAGTTTCGGAAGCCTATTAAACATACTGATCCACCTAATGGAGAAGTAACCAACACCACCCTCATGTGGGATTACTCAGCAGTGCCGAGATCAGAAGGAAATACCCCAAAGAGAAGCATTAGAGCAGTGCCACAACTTGATGTGATCACATTGGAGACTATATATCAAGGGGTTTGGCCCATCGTGACAAAACCAGACTAGATACCCGTAGGATGCAGGCGGCCAATATGAAGTTACAGGGGGTTGTTCGTAAAGTGGCAAAAACCTGTACTGAGTTCGCAGCCAGAACGTCTGAAATGGAGAGCTGGGGGTTGCCTTAGAAACCAAGGCCACCGCCAATAAGATGATAGGTGAGGACACGGGGCACGTCTGGTGGACACTCAATGGAAACTTGTTGAATTAGAAAATAGGCAAAGACATAATAATCTCAGGATCCTGGAGATGGAGGAGGGCTTAGAAAAAGAGATGCCCGAAGTTTTATTGTCAGTCTGTTTAAACGTGCCTTCCCGGAGCTACAAGATTGGAAGTGGGAAACAGAGATTCAGAGGGTGCACAGATATCCATTAAAGTAGCATTGGCGTCAGACCGGACTTCTGTTGTGCTATGGTAGTGGCTTTGGCAGCTAATACAACCTATGCAGTCTGGGGGGCACAGGCATGTCTACTCAGGCCAGCCAAACTCATAGTCATATGAAGAGACCACATGTATTACTTTACATTGTAAATTGAAGCTAAAGGATCCATTGATTTACTAGGCTGATTCTGGATCCCAGAGAGGGGTAAGATAGGGAATGCGCAAAAAAACAATGTTTAATAACTGATATATAGGATGGGGCAAAGGAGCTGATTTATTTTTGTTCCCTTTTTGGATACTTTAGGGTATCTATTGTTGAATGAATTGATCAGGGGTTTGTAAAGCATGTCTACTCACCCAAGCGGGTCTCAAGGCACTGAGGGGGGGTCGCTGATCCATCTGGGTGTGGAGGTTCAATTGAAGAGCCATGTCTTGAAGTCCTTCCTGAACTGGGTCAACAACGTGTATTGCCTGAGGTGGAGGAACAGGGTGATCCAGGTCTTGGTGGTGAGGTAGGAGAAGGATCTTTCTCTAGTTCTGGTCTTGTAGATCTGTGGAACGGACGCCAGGGCAAGTAGGGCAGAGGTGTCCTGTGTCTGGTGTGAAGCAGAGTTATCTGTCGGGTGTGTGGAAAGCGAGGCGGTGGTTCGGATATTCTGCTCCTGTGTCATGGAGGGCCCTATAGGCATGTGTGAGGAGCTTGAAGGTGATTCTCTTGTTGATAGTGAGCCAGTGGAGTTGTTGAAGGTGTTGTGTCATGTGGCTGTGGCGGGCAATGATGAGGACCTGTCTGGCTGCTGCATTTTGGACAGTCTGTAGTTTCCTGAGCTGTTTCTGGGTGATGCCTTCGTGGACTGTGTTGTCGTAGTCCAGTCTACTGGTGATGAGTGAATGGGTGATCGTCTTTCTGGATTCTGTGGGAAACCATCTGAATGTCTTTCGAAGCAGGTGGAATGTGTGGAAGGAGGATGAGGTTACCGCATTGATTTGGTGGTTAATTGAGAGCGAGGAGTCCAGTATGATGCCGGGTGGTCTGTAGGGTTGGGAGGGGTTCCTAGTGCGGCGGGCCATAAAGAGTCATCCCAGGCTGAGGGGGTGGGTCCCCGGATAAGTGCTTCAGTTTTGTCCGAGTTGAGCTTGAGGCAGCTGGCTTGCATCCAGGTAGCAACTGCGTAGGAGATGATGTTGAGTCTGTGACTTCTGGCGATAGCTGTGAGGGGAGCCGTGTAGATGCTGAAGAGAGTTGTGCTCAGGGAAGAACCATGGGGCACTCCGAAGCTGATCTCTGCAGTTTCTGAGAGGAATGGGGGTAGTTAGACTCACTGTATTCAGCTGGTCAGGAAGGATTGGAACCAGTCCAGTGCCTTGTCACGGAAGCCAGCATCATGGATGTGGGCGTGGGAGGGGAGGTGGAATGGGCTCAGTTACAGTAAGAGGCTGAGAACCAGAGTATCTCTTTAAACTGGGTTTTATTTTCAGGGTGCGCCGGGTTCAAAAGGTGAGTCTTTCTCGTGCAAACTCCAGGTTGTTCGTGGTGGCGGAGTCTTCTGGGTGAGGGGTCTCCTGTCGGACGTCTGCTAGGTCTGCTCTGGTACGCCGTCTCCGGACCGCCAAGGAAAAAGAGACCAACAGAGGGAAGCCGTTAGTTAATGGCCTGATACCGGCTTACCCGAATTGGGACCGAGTGATAGTGAGGGAGCACCCGTGCTTTGTACAGGATGAACGTGCTCGTGTTCAGGGAGGAAGAGTGTGAGGAATGTGGGAGGGGTAAGGAGGGAGGACGGGTATGGGACCAGACACGGGAAAGGCACACACTGTGATATCTACAATATCTACAAAGAGGCGCTCTTTTCCCCCACCCAGGCTGCCCAACGCCGCCGTAACTGAGAAAGCCACACTCCTCCCTCGGGAGTGTGGCACGGCGGAACATGGGGTCGTTGGCCTCCTGGCTCTCCTCCGCTCTTGTTTCTCTCGTCCTCTCCTTTTTCTCCTTTCTTCGTCTCCGACCCCGTTACAATGGAGTATTATGATTAGGGGGGTGCAGTGGGAGGCAGTGTCGAAGGCAGCTAAGAGGTTCAGTAGGATAAGGACTGTGGTTTTGCCCAGGTCGAGGAGGATGCGGATGTTGCCAGTGGTTGCGAGGAGTGCAGTTTCGGTGCTGTGGTTGCTTTGGAAAGTGAATTGGGAGGTGTCCAGGACGTAGTTCTCTTTGATGAACTCAGAGAGTGCGGCGTTGATGGCCTTCTCGATAACCTTGGGTGGGAAGGGGAGGAAGGAGATAGGTCTGAAGTTCTTGGGGTCTATCGGCCGGTGGACAGTTTCTTCATCTTGGCGTATTTACAGTTGTTGGGTAAGGTGGTGGTTTCGATTGAGCAGTTGATGGTGCAGGGAAGCTAGGTGCGATGGGGGTGGCTGCTCTATGGAAGCTGTGGTATGGGCAAGGCCCCATCTGATGGGGCTCCTGAGTGGATGCTCTTCATGGTCTTGAGTGTGTTGTCTGTGGTGAGAGGGGTCCAGTTGAGCACAATCTGTTGCGGTGCGGCGTGTTGCATGCAGTGGTGGTGGGTGTAGTGGCGGGGTCTTGGGTGTCAGAGCTGTCGTAGATCTGTCTAATCTTTTGGTGAAAGAAGACGCTGAGTTTGTTGTGGAGGTCTTGGGAGGGTGGGATGTCAGTGGTCTTATTGTTGAGCCTCGCGAACTCGCTGACGATGGCAAATAGTTCTTTCCGGTTGTGTGCACTGGCATTTATTCTGTCTTGGAAGGTCCTTTTCTTTGTGGTTTTGGGGAGAAGGTGGTGTGTGTTGACGGTGGATTTGAAGGTTGTGTGGGTTTCTGGGGTTTTGTTGTTCCTCTGTCCCTTATCGAGTCGTCCACATGTGCGTCTGGACTCGTGGAGGGCAGGAGTGAACCAGCTGGCTTTCTTGGAGTGTTGCCTGCCTGGTGTCTTCTTGAGGAGTGCCAGAGTGTTGGCGCATTTAGAGATCCATCGGTGAAGGTTGCAAGCTGCAGTGTTGGCGTCTGTTGGTGTTGGTGGAGTGGTCGTGCCGAGGAGGTCGATGAGACATTCTTCATTAGCCTTGTTCCACCTGCAACAAGGGGGTGATGAGGGTGGTTGTGTACAGTGGGCGTGGTGAAGGCGAGATGTACGCCATGGTGGTTGGTCCAGAGGGGTTTGGTGATGTGGCTGTAGGTGATGTTCCTACTGGCGGTGAAAATGGTCACTAGCTGCTAGAGTCCGATGTTGGCGAGGTTCTCCAGTTGGGTGGTGGTGTTACTGGTCAATAGGGTTGTCTAGGTAGAACTTGAGGTCTTTGAGTAGGATGCACTTCATTGATGCAAGAGCCTGGGGTGCGAAGAGGTCTAAGTTAGCATTGGTGAAGGGCGGGCAGGGGACAAGTGTGCAGTGGAGGGAGGTTTTGGGGTTGGTCTGGATCTGGAAGTGGAAGTGTTCCATGGCTGTTGTTGAGTCGTTTGAGTACATGATCATTCATAGGGTGCAATTGTGGTTGATTGCGATACCTCCTCCTGGTCGGCATGGTCCTCGCAGATGATTTTGTAGCTGTCAGGGATGGCGATGGCGATGTTCCGTTCAGAAGTGGTGTTGGTCCAGGTTTCCGTGAAGAAGGCGATGTCGGGAGAGGTGGCGCTGAGGAGGTCCCAGATTTCTGTGCCGTGTTTGTGGAGGGATCGCAAGTTGAGGAGGACGCAGATGAGCTATTTGGGTGCACTTTTGGTCGGCTGGATGGCGAGAGGATCTGGTGTTTTGGCATGGATAAAGGTGTGGTTGCAGTTCCTGCAGGTGAAGGGTCCATGGGTCTACTTCAGCAACGCTAGGTGGCAGGTGGCGTGGTGTCCTGAGTTGAAGGCGAGGAGGGTGCTTGAGTCATAGTGGTGAAAGGTCTGAGAACCAGGGTCCCTGGCACTAGGCGCAGTCCAGGTGCGGCTGGGCTCAGACAGGCTTGCACTTGGCACGTCGAAGCGGCACTGCCGCCATTAAGTAGTGCTGCGGGAAGAAGGGCTGGACAGCTGGGAGGTGGGAAAATGTGTGAAGGGTCACTGGAGGGGCACAGACCACAGGGGATCACAGTGGCACGGGCAATGAAGGAGGAAAACTGGAAAATAGGAAAGAAAAGCAAAATCACAAAAGGCAGAGGCAGGGAAAAATAAAGAGAGAGAGAAAAGCAGAAAGAGAAACAGAAGGGCAATCAAGCAGCAGAGCAGTGACGCTCTACCACTAGACCACCAAGAATGAGGCGCTGCCAGGAGTCTGAGGGTGGAGGAGGGTAATGTCAGATCACAACCCACTTGTATTAGAATGTGAAATGGTAGGGCCTGAAAGACAACCCAGACCCTGGACATTTGATAAGAAGCTACTTAAGATTGATGATTATCTGGTACATATGCGTAAGGGGCTAAAGGAGTTTCTTTCAAGAAATCAGGGTATGGCTGCCCCGGGGATGGTCTGGGTTTCTTTAAAAGTGGGAGTAAGGGAAGAGACACTGAGTTATAGTCTGTCTAAACAACAGTAAGACCGGAGGCAGTTACAGGAAATGTATGATATACTTTTGAATTGATGGAGCCGGGTTCCACATTTTAGATTTACTCTGGAACCCCTGGTCAATGTCTATTTTTGTCTGCTTGTAAGTGTGGAGGGGAGGAAGAATCATTAGCCAATTATGGATTACCATTCCAAAATCCCATGTCGCCGAAGGATCACAGACTCCAGATCCAAAGTTTAGGAGGTTTATTACAAAGCCTAGAAAAGTTGCACATACAAACACCTCAAGACGAGGGTATAAAAGTACATTGCCACTGGTACAAAAATAAACCTACCGGTGAAGTTAAAGAGGTGCAACATGCACAACATAACTAATTCCAGAATGAAAACACAAAAGATAACCACTCCACTGTCAAGGGCCCCCTTCAGTGGAGGTTTGTAGGTAAATAGCATTAGTCCACACTGTCACTAATGTGACATCCCTACTTAGCTTTTCCCAGGCAAGTTCTGAAAATGTGTCAGCATGTGAAGGCTTCCTAAGAAGTACACTAATATTAAATGGGTCGAGTAGCATAAAACTACAGAGCTTGCTCTAAGATTCTCTCTTCTCTTAAGGCATTAATGACCATGTGCACAGGGTAATCACGTTATTGGATATAACAGAAGTTACTAAATCACAGTTGGGGCTGGTGTTCTTGGATACAGAGAAAGCTTTCGGTAAAGTCTCTTGAGGCTACCTCTGGGAGGTATTGAGGTGGAAGGGACTCAGTCTGGGTTTCATCAATCGTTTAGGGCTTTTTATCAGGCTCCTAAATCCAAGCTGCAGATAACGGGCAAAGGGTTGAATGAAATGCTTATTACCCTAGGAACAAGGCAGGGGTGTCCTTGATGCCCCTATTATTCGCCTTATAAATAGACCTGTTTTTTATACGAATGGTAGGTAACATAAGATTCAGCCAGTAATCATGACCCAAGTGCAATATAAAGTATTGGCATAAGCCGATGATGTGGTCATTATAACACCATACCACTGAAATGCCTTGAATCATATTGATGAGGAAGAGCGTGGGTTTGAGGCTGTATCAGGATATCACCTTAATGAGGGTAAAACCCAAGTGATAAGTACGAAAGGCACTAACTCTGGTGATCAGCGCTGGGTGGAGGAGGCGACTTATCTTGGAGTCATTATCACACAAAATCTAGCCCCACTTCTCAATAAAATAAAGCTGGATTTGCATAGAAGTGATAATTTGCATCTGGCGCTGAATGGGCGGTGCAATGTATTGAAAATGGCTGTACTCCCAAAGCTACGGTATCTATTGAGAACCATTACTCTTGAGATACATAAGGACTGGCTGACTAAACTGGACAGCGTGTGTGATAGCTTTATGTGGCAGTTTAAGAAACCAAGGCAGGCCCCAAAATTCATGATTTCACCAATAAATCGGGGAGGACGGGGTTCCTATATTTGTACTATAATATTTGACCTGTATGATAAACATTTTGCAGTATTAATAACTGGTAATACCCAAGATGTGAATTTGGGTGTAGCACCATCTATATATCAACTCTTGTTAGGCTCCAATGTGAAGGGTTGCTTTCTAAGTAACCTAGAGAAGAGCTATTATAAGAAGACTGTGTTTAAAACAGTGGATGGGGTGTTTAAGGTTTGGTGTTAGATCCAAAAGTGACTTCATATTACTAAAAATAAATCAGTATACCCCCCTGTGGGACTACTCCGCCTTACCAGGTATATTTCAAGATGGCATGTGCAATCAATATAAGGCCTGTGGAGTACTGAAGCTGGGAGATCTCTTTGATAATGGCCAACTGTGTACTTTCACACAGATGCAGAAAAGGCTTGGGTTAACTGAGGAGGAGTTTTATAAATACATTCAGATCCAGAACTATCTTGGTAAGCTGAATGAAAAACAATTTTCAGTCATCAAATACCCAGTAACAGACATAGCGGGCCTGGGTGGCTGGATTGGGCATATTTATAGGGTTTTGATAGAGGATCTCCCATATGATAAGGAAAAGATGGTAATACCGGAATGGAATGGTTTCGTTTCCAACTACGACGTTTGCATGTTTCAGGAAACATGGAGCATGACCCCCTTATACAAGTCAGGGTATACTACTTTTTTTATCTCAGCGAAAGGCTCAGGCAAAGGACGGCCAGCAGGTGGCCTTATTAAAGAGGTCGAGCGAGCTATTAAAAACATGGCCCCTGGCAAGGCTGCCGGTCCGGACGGCCTGCCTTGTGACCTACTCTTACACGACCCAAAGACCTGGGCTGCATACATAAGCCTCTTGTTGAACCTAATTGCCCAGGGTCAGGATGTCCCGGAGTCTTGGCAGATGGCCGAGGTGGTGACAATATATAAGAAGGGGGATAGAGAGGACCCTGCCAACTACAGGCCGATTAGTTTAATCGATGCGGTGCAGAAGGTAGTTGGCAGGGTCATTGTCTCCAGAATGGGAGCATGGCTGGAGGAAGGAAATATTCTATCACATTTCCAGGCAGGTTTTAGGCGGGGGGTGGGTACGATGGACCAGGTTTTCAGATTCTTTGCGGTTTTCTGGAAATCTGTGTCCATCGGGAGGGGTTCCCTTTACCTGGCCTTCATCGACCTGAAAACCGCATTTGACTTGGTGCCCCGCAAAAAACTTTGGCAAGTGCTGCGCGACATGGGCTTCCCGATCTATCTCCTGGAATTAATAAAAAAACTTCATAAGGGCAATTATGCTAGGATTAGATGGGGGAGCCAGGGAGATCTGACAGAGAGGGTGACTGTGAATAGAGGGGTGCGCCAGGGCTGTGTGATGGCGCCGACCCTGTTCTCCCTCTTTGTGAATGGGGTGAAAACACCCACCCTTCTCTTCGCAGATGACACCCTTCTGATCTCAAAGACACCAATGGGCCTCCAGAAACTCCTGGACAAATTCAGCTCGTTTTGTGTAGAGCATGGTTTAACCATCAACACCTCCAAAACGAAGCTGATGGTATTGTCCTCAGCAAAAAAAGCAAAAAGGGTAAATATCTCACTCAATGGGGTGCCTTTGGAGGTTGTCGAGGCCTTTGACTATTTGGGCATAAGAATTAATAATAAAATGACTTGGAACACCCATGTCTCGAAAATGCTCCTGAACCTCAAGAGAGTGGCAGGAGCTATTGCACGAGACCGTTGAGGCTCGACCAGCAGACCCATTGCCCCGGCCTTGGCAGTTTATGAAGGGAAGGCGTTGGCTTCAGCAGTTTATGGCTCCAAACTTTGGGGGTTCGAGAATATCCCGGATTTGGTTAGGGCAGAGAACAAGTTTTTTCGAGATTTGGTCTCTCTCCCAGCATCAACCCCTCTAAAACCACTTTTTCTTGATTTGGGCAGATGCTCAATCAAGGATATAGTCTGTCTGCGCCACTTGCTATTCTGGGTGCGCTTGCGAAGATCAACAGATCTAGTCACGTATGCTGCGGCATTTGATGAACTCATCACCTTGGCCGGCTGTGCCAAGATTCGATGGCTGAGCAAGCTGAAGGAGTTGGTCACTCTGTTGGGATTGGGCGAGCTTTGGCTGACTCAGTCCCCTCCACCAAAAAATGTTGTTAAGAAGTTGTATTGGGACTGGGTTCTGAAGGAGGAACTGGAGGGACATAGGTGGGGACCACTCACTGAACAGTTTCTAAACAACTGTCAGGAAGTTCGAACCATTTTTGGACTTCATTCAATCACCCGGTGACAGAACACTTTTCTTAAAATTCAGATATGGAACCCTACCACTAAATTCTTTTACTGGAATGTGGAGACCTTCCCTGCCTGACCATACCTCATGTCCGTGCTGCCCATGCCCCAAAGAGTCATTAGCACATTTTTTATTTGCTTGTAGACACTATAGGGGTGTAAGAAGACGGTGGCTTAGGTCAATTTGTCGGGAGCTGGGCTTCAGACAGCACCTTAATGCCCTGCGCATTCTCACAACAGATGTTTCTTCATTGGTTTTGGTGTGTGGTGTTGCGAAATATCTGGGAAGAGCATGGCAGATAAGATCTAAACAGCTAAAGATGATTTCAAATGAGGGTGCTAAATGATATACCAGGTTAACTGTGTCTGAACATGCTAATATCCTATTTTTTAATGATCCTACAGGTGCATCCAATTTTAATTGTATATATGTTTTTATTGCACACAAATTTGTATCCTGTTTTGTATGAATTTTAAGGGTTGTTGGAACTTGAAAGTGGTTTTTACTTTTATGATAAATGTTTTTATCGAATAAAGTACTACAACGATAAGGAACTCCAGAATGGGAGTCAATGTTGGGAGCAAAGGTACCACTACTTAAAACCTTGTTGGAGCTCTGTAATGAGATCATTTTGACCGCTAATCTTAGGAGCCAACCTTTTTAAGAAAGCTTTTGACCTATATTATACACGTAAGAAGTTATTTAAATGGGGTAAGAGGTTGGATTCAAAATTCCATTGATGTGGCATGGAAGATGTCTATCTAGTACATATGTTTACTACGTGCCCCCGGTTGGCAAATTTTTTACAAGAGGTTGAACGCTTCATTAGGCTGATTTTAAATCAGTAAGTGAATATTACGCCCCAGGCAATTCTCCTGGGGGTCAGTGAAGATGAGGAACTTCCTAGAAGGGGGGTGGGGGGGGGGGGGGGGGGGTTCCATCTGATCTTTGTCGCAATGGCTATGGCACAAATGTGTCTGGTATCTGGATGGATTAGTCAGGATCTCCCAACTTTTATGGAGTGGAGATCATGCTTCTAGGTCATATGCAATATGGAGAAATACCTCTCTGAGCAAAAGGGGAGGAGGGAACGGAAGCAGGTTAGTTTGATCTGGGCTTCAGTGGATGAATGCATGGAAGGTACGAACGGGGACAAAGCGACCAATCCTCGAATTACAGGAGGGGTCAGGGCCAAATAAGAGGTATATATGGGGTATCTAGGGTTATTAGGTCTATATTTATACACATGTCACTTTAAAGGTCTTGTTAAAGTGTGAAGCTATTTAAGGGGTTGGCAGCAGTCACTATATGCACTTTAGTGTCTACCAAGCACTTTATCCCAGGAGAGTTAAACTCTGTGGGGCTACTATGCTGATATTATACTGCTTTGTTATCATGGTACTGTATGTTGATATACTAACCCCTCTTATTGTATTTTCTGATGTTAAGCTGCTTTTATATGAACTGTGCTATATTTCATATTCAAGGTGTATTGTATTGAAATATGTAATGTGATATGATTATTAATGGCCTTTTTATATCTCTGTGAATAATATTGTGAACGAACTGTTGATCATAACTTAGAAATTTTAAAAATGATAAAAACAAAACATAAAAACCCTTACTTAAAGTTTAATCTGAAGTTTGCCAACATACTACAATACTTCTCAAGGATTCGTTTTCAATGAGATTTTTTTTTTTGTATTTGGTGTAGCATTTTACAAAATAAAAAATATTTTCTTGACGAATAAGGCCTGTCTATAAAATAGTGTAATTATATTATATATTTATCTGGATCATACTACAAGAAAGCATTTGGTAACAACGTCTTCTTTCCAAGATGTCTTAAACATTTAACAATACCCCTGGCTAGCTGTCTCTGCTCATGAAAAGAATGCACCTCATACATTGAAATGGAAGTGCTTCATGGGAGACAAAAAAATACAAGCATTGGCAGAGGGCATTGCGTTCAGACGGAAATACTCCTCTTAGCTGATCCAACATATGTTTCAAACTGTCTCAAGGTAATGGCTGAAAGGGCTGACCAAAAACAAGCCATTGTCTGGCGGGGACTGGCCTAAGGCCCACTCTGTGTGCATCATTTACAAAACCTCAAGCAGACAGCTAAAGCTGCCAAGCCAGAGCTATAATCTGCACATGATCACATGATGGGATTGAGAGAAATTATGCATTTCATACAGACTAGAGGAAAAATAAAAGTCTCCACATATATTATAGGATCCACATATATTGTAGGATCTAGTTACTATCTATCTATACTACTATTATAAAGAGAGAACTGTGTCCTTTGAGCCAGGTTTCGAAAAGTACACCACCAATCCAAACACCCAAGACATCTTTGAAAACCTCAGGGCAAGCAGAAGGACATAGGCTATATAAAAATAGAAAATATACGTTCTTTAAAAAATTTATGAATAAAAAAAAGTAGTCCCTTGCAAGTAGCGCCGGCCGCGACGTGCGTGATGACATCGGGAGCGCGGGGAGGAGCAGCGTTCAGGAGCAAGAGGAAGAGCGGCGGACATGAGCGCGGGGAGAAGCTGCGGACAGGCGGAGAGGAGCGGCGAGCGGCGGACAAACGGTGAGGAGCAGCGAGAAGATGAGGAGCAGAGGAGCGGCGGCTGAGGTAAGTGAAGCAGCCGCGGGTGCGCACCGAGGGACGGGCGGGGGCCATGAGTGCTCGCAAGCCTTTTACTCAAAGTCGGGACGTCGGGGGAAACAGCAGACAAGAGCCGCGGGTGCGCACCGTGGGACGGGCGGGGGCCATAAGTGCTCGGAAGCCTTTTCCTCAAAGTCGGGACGTCGGGGGAAACAGTGGACATGAGCGTGGGCAGAAGCGGCCAGGAGCAACAAAACTGGAGCAAGGAAACACTTAAGTACTCTCGGCTGCTCCCGGCCGCTCTGCTGTGCCTCTCCTGCTGCGATGCTGCCCCCAGCCCCATTCTGCCCCGGGCAACGCCGGGGCGGGCTGCTAGTTGTGTTATATATTTAGGCCTCAATCTTGACCACGGTAGTAACTGCTGTGCAGTAGCACATTATATACAGTGTTTTTGCTTCAGCAAGTATTTGTAATTAAGGTGCACAGTGCTACTGAAGAGTTGTAATATCCTACACGCCACGTATGGAATGGGGAATAACACTTAGCCACCTCATATTTCTGGGTTTCTTTTCCGTGTCAATTTTTTCCAGGCTTGACTTAAACAACTGGTCCTAGACGTACCACAGGTGATATTACTGCAGGCCTTGCAAAACCAATTAGGACGGAAAATACTGTAGGCATCCAAATTGGAATTAAGAGTCTGGTTGTAAAGGAGGCTTTGGAGTAATTAATGATCATTTTTTTCATTCCAAACATAAACTTTATCTATTTAATACAGTGGGTCTAGTTAAAGGGGTATCATGTTAGAAACATAAACTCGAAAATTCATACCTCACGTCTTGGGTACTCTTGTAACTGTTCTTTCTACTCATGCAAAAAGTATGCTTCTCTTGGTGTATGCATATATATGTATCATAGTGGCATGCATCTGAGACTTGTCCTTGTTCTCCTGATTATACATGTGCATAATATACAGAAAACATACAGTGTGACTGCATAAAATGTGAAAAATCATTGAAATATAGGGGCAGATTTATGTTAACTGGCGCATCCCGAGGGATGCGCCAGTTAACATGCGCCACAGTGCGCCACAGCTACGCCACCCATGGTGCGCCGCATTTATGATGCGGCGCACCATGGGGCAAAAACGGCACAGATGCGTGACGCATCTGTGCCGGAAATGTGGCGCATTGCTAGAGTTGCGTCGCAAGCGCGACGCAGCTCCAGCAATGCTCTGGGGGGGCCTATTCTTTCAATGCTGCCTCAAGCCTTACGCCTGCTTCAAGCAGGCGCAGGGTTTTGACGCAGCATTGCCCTGAAAGTGACTGAGTGAAATCTCATAGATTTCACTCAGCCACTTTCAGGAGGCGTTCCTGCGCAGGAACGCCCCCCCCTGCGAAGGAACGCCTCCTCATGGTGCAGTGCTGTACAACGTGACGCATCCCCTGGATGCGTCACGTTGTAAATAGGGCGCAGGGATGCGCCACGTTTCCGTGCCGTTGCGTCACGCAACGGCGGCGTAAAAGTGGCGCAAGCCCTTCATAAATCTGCCCCATGGTTTTTACTGAGTTTTTTCATGTACCGAACTTCCCTTTCATATACACGAGTTAGCTCTTTCCTTCACTCATGGTGCAATCCACTTCTGTGAATTGGATGGACCTTATGACTTTTTCGTGTCTTAAGTTTTATTTATGCCTGGAAGAAGCTATATTTATTTGCCCAATTGTGATTTCGTTCCCTCCCTTTGTTTCGATAGATCTCCTTTTCCATGTTTAAACGTCACATCCTCTTAAGTGGTGGCTGCTCTGGTTTCAGAATCATCATGATGGCTAGGTTTATGATTTGTTTATATTTTGCGGTAATTAAACTCGCATGTCAATCAAAGCGAAACAATGAGAAACAGTTTTCAGGTGTAGTCTGCACCATTGAAACCTCCAATTTGTGCAATTCATCCCCGTAAAAATCAATAGACTTGCTGCGCATCCCATTAGCTTGTCAATAGCCTTTATGCGTGCCTCCTTACAGCTCATTAATCACCTCATCAATAATGCAAACCGTGCATTGGTGTGCTAATCATATGCAGGTGCCAAGAGTTCATGATGCCGTGGGTACTAATTTCTAGTCTGCACAATTTAGATATTTGTACTTAAGCACATTGCCATCTTGTTTCTTTTACTTCAGGTAACAACAGTGTCATAGTATATTCAAGTGCATCTAAAATATGGCACATGATTATGAGTTGCACATTAGTACTGGTAGGTTGCAAGCTCCTCGCCTGTAAACGCCAGTACTGTGCAGAAACACCCATTCAATAATGAATAAATCCCTTGGTATGGGAAATACCTATATGGGCCTGGTAAGCATGTGGTACACGGAGCAGGGTGGCCGGTTCTGGCAGCTGGAGATTGTAAAGGGTGTCTGCGGGCAGCAGAGGCATGAGGGAGCCGTTCGTGCTCTTTTGTGTTCTGGGAGGGGTTAGAAGGGGCGGAGTTGTGATTTTAGCAGCCAGATTTTCTGCACTGTGAAAATTCAAGTGTGGGAACACTGGGCTGCTGCGATTGTTCCACTCAGGGATAATGCTCATCCGAGTGGTACTCTGGCCCCACGTACATATATGAACATTAGTACCTTGTGTTATAGATTTTAACTCCCAAATGATGCCCATTTGGCATTTGCCCTCACTCACCCTGTAATCACTCCTCTTACCATACTCTCTCACACTGTCGCATTGCTCACCATGCACTCACATGGGCACTCCTGCCAGCCACCCACACAACACTGTCACAAGAGCCAGTGTTAACAATTAAGTGCCGGTGCTGGGCACCTGAAACCACTGGCTCAAATTCGGCACTGATAGTCACACAGACGTAAAATAATTCAGCTTTTGGGCCATACCTATGCTTCAGACCAGTCCCTGCATATATGTATGTATGCATGGATGATAAGTTGAGACCCAAAGAGGCGTTCCTTTGACCAAACATTATCAAACGTATCTACTGTCCTGATGAAGGCTGGCACAGAAAGTCAGCGATAACATAAAGGAAAACTAATACATTCCAGGCATCATTTTGTGTTTTTAACCTTGCCTTGGGACCCCAGGTTAAAACACTACCAGGCACATGCATCATTGTTGGCTTTTGCAATTCCTTAATTGAAATTTTGGAGGAATCGCAATTAAGGAATAGCAAAAGCCTATGCATGTAGAAATCACTTAAAAAATAGCGATTTCTAAACATTCCTTAATTGCGACTCACAAATTGCGAGTCACAATTTAGGAATACCTCCCCATTCATTCCTATGGGCCTAGAGGCCCATAGGAATGAATGGGAAGACATTCTCAATTTGCGAATCTCAATTAGAGAATCACAAATTGAGAATGTAATTTCAAGGGTACCAGGGTGTTAAAAGGACACCCTGTTGCACTCCTGAAATTGATCTGTGCACATATGTTGCGCACACACATGCCCTAAGGGCATGTGTGTGGCAAACATGAAACTTTGAAAAATGCACCAAAGTGCATTTTTCAAAGTTTTGCAAATTACCATGAAGTTAAACTTCATGGTAATTTGCTCCCCCAAATAGCGAAATCGCAGATTTTTTTTTACTTTCATGCATTGCATTTAAGGAATCATTCAATCGCAATTTGAGAACTCGCAATTAATTGCGAATTCTCAAATTGCGAGGGCCTTGACCCTTGATGCTTAGCAAAAGGTAATTTTGCGATTGTAAACGGCCAATTTTTGCGAATCACACCGTTTGCGATCGCAAAAGGCTTTGATGCATGTACCTGAATGTGAAGGGGTAGGTCTTTAGGCACCCATCCTGATGCATCTACATTGCGTATGAGGTCTCAATGATAAAGCATGCCACAATGACAATGATGGTGAGATTCTTCTAAAAACACAATCACGTTTTTAAGGTGCTTATTTATGGCAGGGTTCCACATTATCAGTTATGAATTTGCTCCTTGATTGCTTCTTTTCAGTAGGCTATGTCTTGGTATAAACATTTGATATCCGATCAGCCAGCGTTATTTTTTTTGTTCTGTGCTAATTTCCACCAAGTTACCGTTTAGCACTAGATAAAATTTATGTAAAGTGGCGCTGTTTTTATCCATTTTGTTTTCAATGCCGTCCAGTCATACGCAATGACATAATCAGCATCAAAAGATCAGGCAGCCCTAATTTCAAATTTGGCAGGATAGAGCTTACCCTTTGCAACAAGGAATTGACTGACGACTTGATAGCCCTTGACACTAGACATGTCCTCCTAGCCTCTCAGGTATTCAATTTAAAAATGCCAGGTTTGTTAATCACTCTGATAAACATCAAACTCAGTTGATTGCCACTCGGCCCTCATCCCTTAGTGAGACTGACTGACTTGAGAGAGATGTTAGTGCATGTTGAAACTTGTTGCCGTCACAGACTACACCATCCAACCAGACCCTAGAGGACTCTTGAACATTAAAATGTAAATAAATGTAAATTGATACTTGTATAGCGCACTACTCACCCGCAAGGGTCTCAAGGCACTTGTACGAATACTGCTGTGGAACCCATCCTGGCTTTCCCTGTGAGGCATCCACTCCTGGGCAACCCCAAGGTGGAGGCCAGGCATCCTTAGCGTTGTGGGGGCCGTTGTGGAGATTAAGCAAGCTATTGCTCAGAGTTGCACTCCATGATTGGAATAGGCACCGAGGCGAGAATTATCAGGTCCGTGGAATTTTTGAGCCCAAGACCCGCCGAGGCGGGGAATTGAACCTTGGTCCCGGGCTAGACCTCTGCATCAGGGTCTGCAGCTCTAATCATTGAACCACACTTCTCCACTAGCTGTTCTTTCATCACATGTTTGCCTTCGCATAACTCTTCTTTCAAACAACAGTGGTCCCTGGAATAGGGAATAGGATTGCAATAAATATAGACTCAATAGTAACTATATTTCAGAGGACATGTCCAGTCGGTCAAAGGTCTAATATTTACTTAGTCATTATTAAACAAGGAATTTCAACAGAACACTACATAAAATTGGACACAAGCCTGTGTCCTACTTAGCAAGTACAGAAACAGGAACGAAGGGGAACCAACAAGGGGTTCAGGCACGACTTGACGGTTTGTTACACACAGGGAGTAAAAAATGACATAACAAGAGAACAAATCGCAGATTACACCTTTACAGTTTCAATGAAAACACGTTTTACATGTATAAGGTGCTTAAGAGTGTCGACGGCGTTTCGATCCAGTCTGAGGGTACGTGGATCATCATCATGGATTGCATGCCTATTAATGTAAGAGCCTGTTATGCCAGGGGAGCGGCGGTAATTAGTGCGCGTCCCGAATGGCTGTGATTTAAAGGCAGAAATAATGGACGTAAGGTCGCATGCGAGACCTATGCCATCCTTATTCAAGGCAGGATTGTTCACAGGGATCCGATAATGGATCTGGACGACGCACAATGGCGAGGTATGGCGGCAGGATCGCTGAGTTATCTGTTGAGGAGCAGCCGCTCGATCGCAGAGTCTTGCAGGTTGTCAGTACAATCTTCCCATAACTCTGCCAAACCTAATTTAAACTATCTGATTCAAAACACCATGAATACTGTGCCATTGAGACCTGCTGACTCATAATCTTACAAGCGCGCTGCGCGGCCTTTTACAAATCCCACTCCAGTTCCCAGTGCACCCACTGAGGCCTTTTTATAAACTATGCCAAGTAAGTTGCCTCTTATTACCTGGAACGTGGAAGGCGTTAGACCCAAGTTAGCAGTACCAGACTGGAATGCCCTTGTGAGTGAGCATGATGTATACCTGTTTTAGGAAACATGGTCTCTGGAACCATGATATATACCTGTTTCAGGAAACATGGTCTCTGGAACCAATTCACAGGCCTGGATACCTTAACTTCTTTATATTTGCCATCCTCATCTTGAGGGGAAGACCATCTGGCGGTTTAGTCCCACGGTAAAAAGAGCCTCTTTCAACTGTCAAATTCGTCAACTTTTCATTGATTCACCAGACATTCTGGCCATTGAACTTATTAGTAAGACTAAACCTAGGGTAACTATATGCAATGTCTATGTGCAAGGGACTAGAGGAGCAGTGACCTTTTGTACTCTCCAAGTTTTAGAAAGTCACCTTGATCACTATCATGCTAATCAACAACTCATACTGGCGGGTGAATTTAACACTATAGTACAACAAGAAGGGTTTTTAGTGTTTCAGAAGGGTTAGGCGCACTGCCTAGTGTGAACAATGAGGTATAAAAAATGCTAAGTTAAGGTGTGGTGCGGAAGGGCGAGCGGATAAGACCCCTTAACCGTTCTGAAGTAGGTTAGTCACCAAACCTACGAGACAATAAATAACTGCAATGCCCTCGCACACAACAATCACGGTGTTACAACAGTGATTACGAGATTAATAACATTCTAAGTATGGAGCCCAATTAAGACAATTGCAATCTTGTTCAGTTTCTTTAAGGAAATAGATGTAGGTTTATTGGTTCCACAACCAGCCGACACGTGTTTCGTCGAGTGGCAACAGATCACTGCGACTCCTCAGGGCTTAAGACACGACCTAATATCCTATAGGTCAGGAGTGATGTGTCTACGCAGTCTGATTACGTGGAAAATTGGTAATCCTACCCGTCTTAGCCGGGTACGGGTGTTGTAAGAAAGGAGAAAAAGAAATGCTTCAGTCCTCTAGGGAGGTTCCAGGTGTGGTGGTACCTTCCGTAATTGGGAGTGGAGAAAGAAGTAGGGTTGTTATAATCTTCTCGTGGTGATTATCCCACGGATTCTGTGTTCGCGGGCAATTGGGTTACAACTGTTATCATCGGCCGTGCTTAATGAGTGTGCACACCAAGCCTCTGACTGGGAGGGGATACATATACAGGTTCCGGTTCCTGTGGGTGCTACTTGAATCCGGAAGTATCGTAGACGTAGTCTCCCGCCTCCTTTGGTTCCCGGTCGCCATTTTCCAAATACGGTTAAGAGCCTCTTTCAACTTCTGAATTCGTAAACTTTTAGTTGATTCAACAGAGACCCTGAGCCCCCAGCCTGGTCCGCCCTGACCCAGCCCGCAGCAACCAAAAATAAAACGATAATAACCTTGTTATTATCATTTTATTTTACAAGTGGGCAAAGCTCCTCCGCCTTAGAGGAGGAGCCGCCACTGGCTATGCGGATAGTCCGCAGGAAGGCACTACGCCCTCCCAATACATTACATTGCTCAGTTATTGTATTCTATAGGATTGTAATGTCATTGGCCCAAAATGTCCCCCTGTGCATAGACTATTGACATTTTATCCTTTATTGCACTAACTTCGGTTTTTCCACTTTAAGAACTATGAATTTGTGATGTTGTAAGTGTACTGTTTTATCTATCTATTATGTATTTTATCTGCATTTGCACTATTATGGCGCTGGTGGCCAAAAAAATACAGTTATTCTGACTGACTGCATAAAAATATAGAGCTAAAACAATAGTGCCAATATATTGTATAATATTAGATATCGTTGCAAACATGTAACATTAAACAATATCATGGCACTAGGGGAAGCTTTCAAACTAAGTCTATTTCTACTTTACAAAGTATGTTTTTTATGAAAGAAAATCCTGAAGTTTGTACCTAATGTTTAAAGCGATTGCAAAAACAAGCTAAGTGTTTTTTTCCAGCAGACAATCAAGCAAAAACCTTCTTTTACACTGAGAATTCAGATGAGAATTCTGCAGAAGCCCTCTGCCAAGTACTCGAACCCTGCAATTTCAAGAAAAATATGTGAACTTAACGCCTACTAAAAAATAAATAGCTTCCTGGTACCAATTAAAATAGAATACAATAGAGCACCACCCGGATACTTTATGTAATCCAGACCCATAAATCCATATTAACAAAGACAACAAAGAGAAACACTCTAACGACAGCATCATTAAACATTATTGAGAAACCGTTGGATAATGCAGAGAGTAATCGGTTTGAGGTAATGCTTTAGTCACATTTCTCACCCGGTTGCTTTCGCTAAACGATAATATGCATTATTCATTTTCGGTTGGCTCAATCTCCGGCCAACGGCCGAAGCCCAAAGACAAGGCTTCTGAAAATAAAGCGGTTTCCGTTTGTCACTCCTCTGGTATTTTAAGGAAGCTGAAAGAGCTTGGCACCGCGCATTATCTGGGGTATAGCGCCAGGCCGGGCTCAGGTCACTGCACCAACTGACACCTGCTGGCAGCGCGAGCAGCATGTGCTGCTGTCAGCAGGCGCGTGACGGAGAATGAACAGGCCGGGCCAGCGCGCTCTAATTAAACAGCCATGGAGACAGCCTCCGTGCGAAATGCATCAATCTCAGAACGTTTATTATTGGTACTTAAACGCCTCATAACTAATGCATGTATTTGCATTGATTTCTTGGTGCTGCAAGGAAACTGCTGTCTGCCAAGTTCTTGGACTAGGGACGAGGGGACAACTTTTTGCTTGCAGTGCAACCCTTGGCCTTCTGTTTGTCGATTATAATTTCAGTGTAGGTCAGCCTCTTTGCATTAAAGTACAAGGCAGGCACAGCACGGCTAAGATTTACACAACTGAATGCTGAAAGGGGCAGATCCACTTTAATTCACGCAGCACAGTGCAGCAAGGGAACTTTCTGCATTGCGTGATAGGGAGAGAACAGGAATTCTACATATGTGCACAGATATGGAGCATCTCTGCTCTCTGCTTGCGCTGTCGCACTGTGTGCTGCCTAGCGCCAAAGTAGGCACCCTTGCACCATTGTTCAATGGTAGCTGCTGTACGGGCAGAATTGTTTTTGAGTTAAAAGGGATATCTTACAGCACAAAAACAATCCAAAGAGGTATGTAAATTCTTCTATGCACGACTGAAAAGGGAAATAACAAAGAGAAAAAAAATTCTCCTTGTTACGCCATCCTTTGGGCGTGAAGCAGTGCTATTTGTATTCCAACCAGAGATACTGTAGGAGTATGTCATAATCCAAGGGCATGATTACGATGTCGGTCAGAAAGACCTCGAACGGCATTTGGAATTTCCTAAACCGCGTCAGAAACATTTCCAACCGACCGATTATGATTGAAAGGTAACCGTTCTGTCATTCCGACTCAGTTCCGACCGGCATTTGGAAAGTCAGAGTCAGTCGGAGCCAACTCGTACAGCTCAATGGACAGAGTTTCCAACCGACCAATTACAATGTCAGAGTCCTACAGCCTTTCTGATTCGGTTTGCCAAACACGAAAAGGCTGTTTGAAACTGACTCTGGGGGCCCTAGCAGGCCACCTTCATACAGAGGTCTCAATTTGGAGGTAGTGGGGGTACCCAAGTGACCCCCCCGTAGAAACATGCACAGTGTGACAGGCGCCATGGGGTGCCTGCCAAAGGGTGCAAGGCTTTTCGAAACCACACCTTTTTTCAATGGGAGCCTGTGTTGTCTGTCAGAACACATACTCCTATTGATGCCAATGGAAGCCTTTCCAAACGGTGTTCGGAAGCATCATAATCGGTCAGTCGGAACCTCTGACCGTCAGTCGGTCGGAACCGTTTCAGACAAGGAGTCGGTCAGAAAGCTTTCCGACCGACATCGTAATCAGGCCCTAAGTTCCTGATGTGATTTATTATGAAGTTAATGAGACGAAATGTAAGTGCAACTAATGTTTAGAGGTTTATGTGTAATATTTTCATTACAGTTGAGTGTATTTTGTTAAATATTTCTTACTAGCCTTTTCCATTACTCATGTGTTAAGAACCTTCAGGGCATATTAACAAGAGTTTATCGCCACCAGAACGTCACTTTTTTGTAAAGTTCTTCTTGCAATAAATTCTTCGTCTTATTAACAAGGTGGCATTGAGCCACTTAACGTGGCTTAATGCCGCCTTGTGAATAAGGATCCCTTTCAAGCAGCACTTAGTGTAAAAGGGGCAGGCAATGTGTGTTGCAGTGGGCGTTCCGCCGCAACATTCATCGCTTTTTGACGATGCACCCTATTTACAAGGGTGGCATAAATATGGGGCAGCACCAAAAATAAGAACAGGGAAAACCAGGCCTTAACCTGGCAAAACGAGGAGAAATTATTAATTTCTCCTCGTTTTTGCTGTTTCTATGTGTGCTGCATTCTGCAACAACCATAGAAAGAGCAAATCGCCACTAGTGACTTTTAATGTGAAAATAAAGAATCCTGCAAATAAACAATCATTAAAAAGTGACAAGTTGCAACTTCTATGTGTGGTGCATAAAGCAGCACACATACAAGTTACACATCGCCATTACTAAATGTTTATGCTGCAGGTAAATCTGGGCTAGTCTCTAAAGTTTCCGTTATACAGCAAGACAGAAACGCATATTCCCTGCCTAATTTCTGTCTTGCCCAATTCTTTTTTTTGCATGTTTAACATATATGTGAAACTCCATTCCATATTCTTGACCACAAATGCTGTTTATATTTATATACATATGTTTCCCAAATGCAACCTACTTGGGGGAATAGGCGAGTTTATTATGAAGAGAGGAACACAGCTTACTGTAGAGAGGTTTACCACCTTCATGTTTAAACTGACCTGTTCTGGAATTAATGTACACACAGTTTTTAAGATCATGCCACTTTTAATCCAGAGTTCACTTAATTCGAAAGGTATGGTCAATCTTATGCACACACCCTTGAGTTATTTCTTGAACTACTGTTACCTTCACTCCTTTAATTTTACATTCAAACACTCCTACACACACATTTATAAATAAGCACACATATACTAAGGTGCCCGGGCACTCTTGGCAAAAAGCGATGCAAAGCCTTGCATTGACATACGTATCATTTCAAAATACCCTGAGTACAGTGTAAAATTAATTAGCACAACGTGAATGCTCTTAGTGAATCTAGTCCATAGTCATTATAACTTTGTTCTACAATTTAGGGTTGATTCCGAAAGCCATTTGGGTATAAGGCCTGATATACAAATTCTTATCACAGTGGCGCTGGCTTGTATTGAGGGTGGTGGGGCGGCGGAAGGGGTGTGGGGCACAAATAAATAAAATACTCACCTTCTTGCAGCGCGACGTCCTTCTCCTTTAGGTGTCTTCCAGGAAGCTCGCGATGCAGGAAACTGCACTACCCAATCCTGGTGCTGCTTTCACAGCATGAAGGCAGCACCAGAATTGGATTGAGCCAGCTTTCCCAGCACTCCTAAGAATCCTGCACTTTCTCGTACCCAGCTGTCTATGACAGCTAAGTTAGAGAACTTTAAAATGAGCATGCCTGGCTGGCCAGAGAGACACGCACATTTTAAAGCGCATACAGCCTGATTCATCAATCATATTTGCGCTCGCAAAGGGCCAGATTCTGAGAATCTGGCCCTTTGCGAGTGCAATTTTTGCATTTGGGATTCATCATCCCAAATGCAAAAATCGCTATTTAGAAACTCGCAAATTTGCGAGGAATAGCATTTAAGGAATCTCTATTAGAGATTCCTTAAATGCTATTCTTGAAACATTTTAAAATTGCGAATTCGCAAATTTCGGCCGCTATTTACCGCGAGGTCAAACCTCGTGGTAAATAGCGAAAACTTAGAAAAATGCTTTTAAAAGCATTTTTCTAAGTTGCATGTTACACACACACATGTCCTTAGGACATGTATGTGCGCAACACCTGTTGAAATGTGCATTTAAGGGGTGCTACAGGGTGTCCTTTGGACACCCCTGGCACCCTTCAAATCGCTATCTTATTTGCGATTAGCAAATTGCTAATCGCAAATAAGGAATACACCCCATTCATTCCTATGGGCCTTTTGGCCCATAGGAATGAATGGGGAGTTATTCCTTATTTGCGATTAGCAATTTGCTAATCGCAGATAAGGAATCTGTAGGAATCGCATTTAATTTTGCGATTCTTACATGAATCCCGTTTTGCGAGTCTGTAATAGCGATTCCTTATGAATCGCTATTTCAGACTCGCAAAACGGGTCTTTCATGAATCTGGCCGATAGCTCCTTGCTGCTGCCACTTGGCAGCACTGGCCCCACTCCATCCTGACACTTATTTCCGGGTGGGTTGCTGAAAAATAAAACAATAATAAATAAACTTTATTACCATTTTATTTTTCAGCAGTGGGGATTGTGGGGCGACGTTTCTCCACTCAAATGGAGGAGCCGACCCTTGGATATCATGTATTTACAGAACATGAATTTATACTCCTTAGCCTTCCTAGACATGGTTTATATTTGCCTTATTTGATATAATATTATGTGATTTAAAATTTACTACAACTGTGAAAAGTTAACGCTCTAGGATGGTGATGTTCTGGAAAGTTTGGCACAAATGGAGTTTTAGCATTTTCCTATCATGAAAATGGTTGCAGATTTATTCCAGTCAGGTATGAGTAAACACATTTCCAGGAATATGCTAAGAAAACCATGTAAATTGGTATAGAGGAAGTGGGTTCTTTGCGGGTGCAAATTCTGGCAATTGTAGCTTTGGTACAAATTTATACTAATGTAATCACAAATCCATTACAATTATACATGTGTAACTACATATAACTGAGGAAATCTGTGATTCAGAGCTTTTCTGTAATAGTTCAGCAATTCTTTGAGCTTTCCAAAATTATTTAAACTGCACTCTAATTTAGATTTAATCTGAGGAATCTATACATTTTTGCCCTTAATGTTAAGGCCCTTAATGTTAATGCCTGATTTTCCCCCCAAACTAGTTTCCAATTCTTATTTTTATCCATATCAATAAATCAATCCATCAATGAATTTATAGAGTGTGGCTAATCAGCCGAAACGGTATCCAGATTCTGGGCTTTTTCTGGTCTCAGCCAAAAAACAATGTCTTTAGTCCCTTGCTGAACTCCTGGAGAGAGGATGCTGTTCAGAGGTGAAGTGGGAGGTCGCTTCAGGACTCGGCAGTGAGAAGAATCGTCCTGCACTGTAGATTCGGCGGATGCGAGGAGTATGTCCGAGGGAAGCATATCACAGGTATCTGGTGGGTTGTTGGAAGTTTAGGCAGTGGTTGATGTACACTGGTCCTTGGTCATGGAGGGCCTTGTAGGCCTGTGTCAGCATCTTGAAGTAGATTATTTTCTGGATAGGGAGCAAGTGGAAGTTCCTGAGGTGAGCTAGTGATGTGGGTCTGTTTGGGGAGGTCAAGGATGAGTCTAATGGCAGTGTTCTGAATCAGATGGAGTCTCTTCAGAGTTGGGTGGTGATTCCTGTGTAGAGCGTGTTGTCCTAGTCCAGCCGGCTGGTAACTAGGGCGTGAGTAACGTTTTTCCTGGTGTTGGCGGGGAGCCATCTGAAGATCTTTCATAATATGCAGAGGGTATGGAAGCAGGTGTAGGAGACTGCATTGATCTGGTATTTCATGATGAGCTTTCTTTCCAGGATGATGCTGCCTGTGTGGGTCCAAGTTCACAGGGACACAAGGTATCATGCTGCAGAGAGGTATTTTTCCCAAAGATCAGCACTTTCGTCTTCTCTGTGTTGAGATTCAGGCAGTTGGTCTTCATCCAGTCAGCAACACTTGTCATGCAGCTGTGGAAGTTTATCCAAGTGGTGGAGGGGTCTTCAGAGAACAAAAGGATGAGCTAAGTATTATCTGCATAGGATATTATGTTGAGGCCATGGGTTCTGACGATGTTGATTAGGGACATTGTGTAAGTGTTGAACAGGATAGGGCTGAGTGATGACCCTTGAGGGATGCCACAGATGGTGCTCTTGGGCTCCGAGGTGAAGGGTGGTAGGTGGATTCTCAGTGTTCATCCTGTGAGATAGGATGTGTTCCATTTGAGGGAGTCTTCCAGTATCCCAATGTGGTGGAGTCTCGATGAGTGTGTGGTGGGATACGGTATTAAAAGCTGCTGAGAGTTTGAGGAGGATCAGGGCCTCTGTTCCCCCCGGTCAAGGAGAGTTCTGATGTCATAGTTGGCATCGATCAGGGCACTCTCAGTGCTGTAGTTGTCCAGCAGGTTGTTCCTCTCCTTGTGTTCAGTGAGTTTGCAGTTGATTGTCTTCTCGAGGACCTTGGTAGGGAAGGGAAGCAGAGAGAAAGGGTGGCAGTTCTTGAGTTTGCTGGGGTCTGACAATGGTTTATTGAGGAGGGGTCTGACCTCTACATGCTTCCATCCATTGGGGAAGGTGGCTGTGGTGATGGATGTGTTGAGAATGGTGGTGAGTTTTTTGCTGATATTCTTGCTCCAGAGTTTGAAGAAGTGGTGGGGGCAGGGGTCCATGAGGGCTCCAGAGCGGATAGAGTTCATGGTGGCTTTGGTGTCCTGGGTTGTGAGCAGCTCCCATGCGATGAGCGGGTGGTTGTGAATGATGTCAATCGGTGTGAGGAGGTTATAGAGGTCGTGCATTGGGGTTCTAAGTTACTGTAGATAGTACATATCTTATTGTGGAAGTAGTCCGCCAGGGTGTTGCAGAGTGTCACAGGGCTGGTGTTCCTGGGGAGGTGTTACAAAGGACAGTGGATTGGTGGGAGGCCCAACCTGATCATTCGCATTTCGTTTCCACACAGCAAGACGAATGGCTGTCAACATCAAAAGAAGGTCGAGAGAGTCTCAATAGAGTCTCAGGTTACTATACCTTTAACTGAGACAAAGAAGATTATGACTCTGCCTTCTGCAGTGACATGACAGATTCCGCACCAAAAAGAGACAACGAACCCCGGAAGGGGGTGTGTTTCTACACCGGAGAACGAGAGGAGCGAGAGAAGCACAGGAGTGAGGAGAGCGGGATCCGAATCAAAGAAAGAGGAGTTGGAGAATGAGGAGGAACGCGAATACCATCTGGCCAAGAAGACGTTGGGAGTCCAAAGATGTCAGGAGAGCCGAGAGGCTACAAGGACCGCGCTTGGCACAGCCATGCTCCCGCAAGGAGCGTGTCTAACCCAGGTACGCAAGCGGTTCATGGGCTGGGTAGGGCGGCGGGAGAAACCGGACGCTTAGGGGACGGACGCTTAGGGGAATATCCTCTTGCCTAAGTCCTGCGTGGTTCACTACCCTACTCCGCACTACCACTTTTCCATTTAAGGCTTTGTCACTCGTTTTGGAGGTGTCCCATCACTACCCTGCCCCATAACACTTAACCGAACCTGACACTCACCTATTTTCTTTTCTCGGTTACCTCTTTCACTTCGAGCAATCCCATGTCGTGGACCAAGCCGGAAATCCCAGAAGACCTTGAGGAATGCCGGGAAGACACCGCAAGAAGAAGACAAAATACTGGGAGCCCGAGACCAGCCTCAGTACCTTGTTGTATTATATATATATAACCTGACATCTAGAAAGAAACCAGTAGTACATAAAATATAATTCTCAGTAAAGACACAAGGAGTTCTACCTGTTCATACTGACCGCTAACACTGATGGAGAACGCGGGCATAAGCCAATCCATCTGGAAACCAAAGATGGAGTCCCTGATACAGCACCTCGTGAAGGGGCAGGAAAAACTCGAATGGGCCTTAGAACGCAGGTGACGTCAGCGCAGGCTGACCGGGACTTATTTAAGGATACCATCGCGGCCCAAATGGAAGGACTACACAAGAAGATAACAGAGAACCCTTCGGCAGTCCCAACCCGAGTTACCACACATGCCCCATCTGGCATCTCCCTGCAGAAGTATGTGTCCGGATGTCCGGTGAGGATCCGGATGCTTTCCTCTTAAATTTTGAAAGGGCGGCAAGAGCATGTGGCTGGCCTGTTGACAGGTGGCCGTTCTTCCTGGCACCTTTGTTGACGAGCGAAGCGCAGGCCGCATATCAAGTCACTAATGCTGGAGGGGATACCCCATATGTGGACATAAAAAAAAATACTTTAGGATTACTTGGGTTTTGACGCAGAGACCTACAGGGTGAACTTCAAAAAAGAGAAAGGGGCCCGGGCGAAAACCCTAAAACATTGTTTTTGCTATTAAAGATGGCAGCGGACAAGTGGCTAACTCCTACCATTAGCACCAAGGAGGAGATCATGGAAAATATCTAGACACCCTCCCCTTTAGCAGCCAGAAGTGGTTGAGGCAACAAACAAACCTCACCATGGAACAGGCCATAGGTATGGCCATCACCTAATTACGAGCACAGCCCAAAACGCCCCTATGGGAAACAGAGAAACCAGGTTGTAAATGTAACTGTAAATGCATTGCGACTTATATAGCGCACGTATCACCCGAAGGCATCAAGGCGTTTGCCTTGGGAACCCGTCCTGGCTTTTTCCCTGTGAGATAACCCCTACTGGGCATCCCCAAGGTGAAAGCCAGGCATCCCGCAGCGGTGGGCCGCCGTAGTGGAGATTAAGCAAGCTATTGCCCAGAGTTGCAGCGTGGGACCCCATGATTAGAGTAGGCACCGAGGCGAGAATTATCGAGTCCGTGGACATTTTTGGGCTCAGGACCCTGCCGCGTCGGGAATTGAACCCTGGTCCCGGGCCAGACCTCTGCATCAGGGTCTGCCGCTCTAATCAGTGAGCCACACTCCTCCACTCCTCCAGGTTGTCAACCTGTCGTGAAGTACGACAAAAGGAACAAAACCACTACAGACATTGTAAGTCCTAGAACACGGAGACCAGAACTACCCAGCTTTAAAGGTCCACAATGTTACGACTGCGGCGATTTGGGCCACATTGCCCGCCTTTGTCTCAGGAAGAAACTGGCGGAAGAGACATTGGAAGTGGGATCTATCCCCAAATCCATCATGTACACTGTGGAGCTGGGGAGCGCTTTTCATGTAAGTGCAGGGTGAATAGGAGACAGGTAAAGGCCATCCTAGATTCAGGGTGCAGGCAATCAGTGATTCAGGGACGCCTTGTACAACAAAGCCAGATCCTACTGAACACCACCGTGCATATTAGGTGTGTGCATGGAGATGTCAAACCCTATTCTCTGGCAGCAATAAACCTCACTTCTGATAAAGGGGTAACATGCATTATTAAGATAGGCGTCTTGGACAACCTCCCAGAGGAAGTAATCATAGGGACGGATAACCCCGGATTTTTGGAGCTCTTTATGAGGGTGATGAGGGAACAGGACAAAAAGATCGGCTCAGGGAGAATCCCAGAAAACCGTTTGTCAGCCCTGACAACCCCTGAACCATGGTTACATGATAAGAGCTTCAAATTTGCCCAGGCTAACGATGCAACATTGTCTAATGCCTGGGAACAAGCACATGCTTTGCAGGACCACAGTACCCCTACATGCCCGAGGTTCCTTATACAGGAAGGGTTACTATATAGACTGGGCTCCCACAGTGACTCTCCCCAACTACTGGTACCACTGTCCTTTTGGGACCAACTGTTATTTTTTTCACACTCTCACCTCACGGCAGGACACCTGCCAGGGCATAAAAAACAACCCGGAACCTACTCAGGCACTTTTATTGGCCCGGGGTGTACATGGATATTAAAGGGTATTGTCAGTCCTGCGAGGTATGTCAGTAAAAGAATACGCATCGACCCCCAGGGGTGCCTTTACAACCAATGCCTATCATAGGAATCCTCTTCAAGAGGGTCAGGATGGATCTGATTGGACTCCTTCCTCACACTAAAAGGGGGAATATGGAACACCCTAGTGATAGTGGATTATGCCACCCGTTATCCTGAGGCTGTTCCAATATGGGCTCCTACTAGCCGCAACATCTCAGACAAATTCCTGGAACTATTTTCACAGGTTTCCCCAAAGAAATACTGACCGACCAAGGTACACCGTTCGTCTCACGTATGAAGAAAGAGGTCAGTCAGATACTGGACTTGCGGCACATTAAGATGTTGGTATACCACCCCCAAACCGACGGACTTGTCGAACAATATAACGGAACCCTGCAAACCACATTTAGGAAGATGTTGAGTACAAACAGGAAGGAATGGGATCAGCTGCTTCCTTTAGCCTTAGATGTCATCAGAGGGCCGGTGTAAAGCACTTGTGGCTGCTCATCCTTCGAAATGCTTTATGGACAACAGCCATGGAGCCTACTTGAAATGACATAGGAGGCCTGGGAAATAGAGGAGGTGGTGGAGACCAGAGACATGCTGGAATACACCCAACAACTCAAAGCCAAGATTGGAAAACTCCAAGACTTGGCGTACTCCCACTTGGAGGAGAAATAAAAATGACAGAAACCCATATACGACAAGGGGAAGAAATGGAGGAAACTGTGTCTTGGTGATTGGGCTTTGGTGCTGTTACCTTCGTCTATGAAGAAGTTCCAAGCAAGTGGAAGGGGCACTATAAAACCAAAAAGGTGATCTGAAACACCACATACAAGCTGCAATTATCCCCCAGCTAAAACCAGACCTTCCATATAAACATGCGGAAAAAAATGGATAGGATGTTTGCCCTCCAACGCCCACCTGATCTTACCAACCAGGGCAGATGACCACAACACCCTAGAGCACCTGATTATAAATGAAGAGTTCAGCCACGAAGAGAGAACTTTCCTCAGACTGGCTCTTGCCCCGTTTGCGACTACATTTTCTGGCAAACCGGGAAAGATCCATTTGGCAGAACACCGGATTGACACCCTACCTGGATGGATAATCAAACAGTAACCCTATCGGATCCCCGCCGCCAGAAGGATCGCCATACAGAAAGAGGTGCAAGACATGATACAGCTAGGGGTCATCCAACCCTCGAGAAGTGAGTGGTATTCACCAATTGTGATGGTGCCCAAACCAGATGGCAGCACCCGTTTTTGCATGGATTTTAGGAGCCTCAATGAAATTTTGTCTTTTGATGCCTACCACATCCCATGTATTGACGAATTGATTGAGAAGTTGGGAGACCCCAGTTATATCACCTCACTAGACCTGATGCCCTTTTTCCCTCTCTCCAGAATACACCCTCTCATGAACCCTTCCCCCTCCCTCCCCTACTCCCCCTCAGAAGAACCGGACTCGCCACCAGAACCCACCCTCCGCTCAGGTACTCCCTAACAACCATACATGTCCATCTCTATGCGGCATGCCCCTATCACCCCCCGGGTAGAACAGGACCCCTCCACCTCCCCCTGGCGGCTCTCACTGCCACCCGCCACTTACCGCCCAACACTCCCTAACAACCTCACTCCCCTGCCACATGGCATCCCCCTCACCACCACAGAGAAAACAGGACCTCCCCTCTTACCTCCCTAGGCTCCCACTCTCATCCGCCACCTTCCGGCTCTCACCCTCACCTGCCTTCCACCCACTCCAACCCACTACAAACAACCTGAACACCAACCTCTCCAAATCCACAGGCAATAAAGCACCTACACCACAGCAAGACCCCTCGCCACACAACATCCCCCTCACCCCCTTAAAGAACAAGACTCACCGACCCCCTACCTATGGCTTTCATCCCCATCCACTACCTGCCGGCTCCCACCCCCACCACCCACCCGCCCTCCACTCAACCCAACCAGCTAGGAACAACCTGAATACCCACCTCCCCAAACCCATAGGCAACATAGCAGCCACGCCCCATCAAGACATGCCAACCTGCTCTCAAGGCCCAACCCAGACCCCACACAGACAACACACCCAAAACAAGGCGTCCCAGTTCCCTGAGACTTTCTCCCACCAGACCCAACACGAACAACACAGCCACCACTAAGCTACCCAATGCCCCAGGACTCTCCTCTCCTAGGCACAACACTCTTGCTCAGGACCAGCCCATGCACCTCAACGACTTTGAGACTGAGCAGAGACTCGCCAAGCTGGAAACCCAGATTGCAACTATAATTTGGGGCTTTAGCGATATCCTAGCCACCCTCGCGTCGACCCAGCAGCCTCAGCACACTCACTCCTTTACCACCCACATACAACAAAGACTTTCCAGAGTCCCCCTGCGGAGATGGGTAGCTAACCCCATCCCCTCTCTGGCACAGAGACCCAAAAGAAACTAGTCTCGACATGTCTGAGAGTGATGAGGCGGACCTCACCTCCTCGTACGACAATCCTCTAGCTGTCACCCTCCAATCCAAAATCCATGTGATCACCAGACTAGGAAGAGTCCAAGCCCCTCTGAACTCACCCAGACCATGACCACCCGCACTAGCATCCCCACAGCCCCCCTAATGAAGAAAGACGACCCCCACTAACTGCATGCTCATAAACTTCAGATCAGCCATCAAACATGCCACTGAATTAGCAGAATCCATCTTCACTCAAGACATAGACATAGCATTCATCACCGAAACCTGGCTCAACTACTCATCCACACCACTCCTGGACACTCTCATTCCCCCAGGATTTATTATCACCAACAAAGACAGAAAAGACCAAAGAGGAGGAGCCATAGTAATCATCCACAGAGACAATATCTCTGTGGCAGAAACTGACTCCTTCAACTACAACACCTTTGAGGGCCTAACAGTCAACATCAACACAAGCAATAACAAAACACTAACCTGCCACCTAATTTACTACCTCCCAGGCAACTCCACCACTTTCACTGAACACCTGTCTGACCTGACTGCCCACTGATCATTAGGAGATGCGAATAATCTAATTATGGGATACCTCAACCTACACTGGAAATGAAGATAACAACCCGCTAATTCAAAACCTGAGCAAGTTGCTACATAGCAACAATCTTACGCAACACTGCACAGAAGAACACACAACAAAGGAGCAATCCTAGATGCCATTATCGCCAAACACGACTCAGTGAAGATAAACCACACCCTGCCCGTAGACTGGTCTGACCACCACTTTATCTTCTTCCACCTAACTCAGCCAGTCACTCTACGACCCCCCACCTAAGAAGAGCCCAAATGGACCAGAAACCTCACCCAGTTCAACATGACTGACCTGGAAGAAAAAGTCAACTCCCTCCTCATCACCCCCACGGTGGATCTATCCATGACAGAACTCACTGACCATTACAACACATCCCTGACATCCATTCTAGACCAGATAGCCCATCTGAAGAAACAAAAAAAACAGGAACATCCCATCCAGATCCTGTGCACTGCCGGAACACCACTTTTTGTGATGTGCCAACAGCACACAAAGCTTAGCCATATCCATAATGCAATGTATATCTACCCTGAATGGCTTTTAATGGCCTAGTAGATATAAAGTGAGGTAATACAGCTAAAGTCGCTGCATTGCCTCATAGTACAATAGGGAGGCGTGCCAGGGGCATTGTAGCCACCAAAAGAGTCCTAAGAGACCAGGGGCCTTATCATGAGTGAGGTGATCCTTATGACTGCCGTACTCGCGGTGGCGGTCTGACCAACGCCACACTGCGGGCCCACCTGCAGTATTACGAGTGTGGCGATCAGACTGCCACAGTACCCCTGCAACTTTTGGGAATCCAGGATCCAGTAGCGGTCACAAAGAGGTCAGGGAGCTGCAATATGCTGGCAGTGCCGCTTCGGCACCACCAAGCACATTATGAGTTGGCTTTCCACTACCCCTTTGATAGCAGTGAGCCTGCCAAGGGTGGTGGCGATTCAGGGGGCCCTAACAGGGTCCCCTGCTGCTCCTGGCCTGGGGGTCCATGTAAGTGGTCACCTGTTGGGCCCTCCTGTATTTGCACCCTCAGTTCCTACACGGTGTGGCATGTATGCAACACCGTGCAGGAACGTGTAGGTGGCACTCTCAAGGATGCAGCCTGCATGTTATGCTCTTCCGTGAGCCTAACAGACGACTGCTGTCAGACCGCTACTGCACCACCCGCCAGCTACGGATTACAATTGGAATCCAGCAGGTGGGCACACCATGGCATTGGCGGTCCTCTAGCAGGCGGCAAGGTGGCAGTCCCGCTAGAGGAACGTCAAAGTTGTAATAAGGACCTAAGTGTGGTTCCTGCACCTAGATGAGTGAGTTGAGAGGGAAATTAAAGAGAGCAATTTTTTGCAACAGCATGTCCCCCAAAGTAACACAGTGCCCACTGACAATGTCTGACCTTCCTGCACATGGTTTGGAAATAGTTGTACTTGATTTCTTTGGGCCTTGAGAAAATGGATTTTATCTCATGGTTTTCATCGATAATTATTAAGGTTTTCGTTTAGTATGTGAGTTATCTTCACCTACCCATGACAAGATCATCAAGCTGTTGGAGGACATTTTTGCAGCGTGAGGTATACTCGCTATTCTCAAACCTGACAATGGCAAACCATTAAATAGCAAAGAATTCAAGGAATGTCTGGTCAGACTAAATGTCAAGCATCAAAAGAGCTCACCTCTAAGGCCTGAAGATAATGGTGTTCTCGAACGATTCAGGGGTACCCTAAAACGGATAATTTAACAAGCATTAATGCAGGGAATCACGTTAAACCAGGCCCTCAAGATGGCGACAAGTCCTGCCACCTTGCTATTTGGAAAAGCTATCGAAACTAAACTGCCCCTATGGACAGTAGACTGATCCTTGAATGCGGACAAGGATAAAAGTGTCACAGACACTTTTGGAACGGTCAGATGAAAACACATGCTGGGCCTTATTACTAGTTTGGAGGTCCGACTGCCGTAGGATCGATTCCACACTGCAAGTAGCAAATGGCTTACAAGTTGACCACAGGGCCAGCTGTGTGGAGGTCGGGACTCTTGCAGTGATGGTGAGTATTTTTCACAAATATATCAATGCATGTGTGTGCATTTTGACTGCAGATGTGTTGGATGCTAACATTTGCATGATATATGTGAAAAAATACTGTATACCCATTAGTAGGGTTCAGCCCATATGTACTGGGGTTCAGCCCAATGGATATGGCAATCACCTTTAGATCGCCATAAACATTGTTGTAGTCCTTGGTATGAAGATTCTGCTGTGAAGAAGGACGTGGTGAAAGAGATCCATGATGGAATCTGCCTGGAATAAGAAGAAAGGGGAGAGTACCCATCTCAAATCCTTTGTCACCACCACATTGAAGCAGGCGTTCGGACAACCACGGTGTGCTGGTAGAACAGGTAACTAGGAATACAGACAATGGTGCAGCTTCACGATACCACCCTATTGCCTTTCCCCCATGCGAAGTCGCGAACCCGGCGGTCTTCTGGCTGTCTCGACGTTCCATTGGAGGGTTTCGGGAAGGTAATCCGCCCAACTTGTAACAAAGCGGGCAGACCATTGAGCGCTCCGTGATTGGACCGTCATTGCAAATACAAGGGTTCACAGGACTTGCCAAACTGGTGATAAGGCACTTAGTCACTTAATTTTTTTCGAATGCCTTTTTTTAAGTGTTATGGGTGTTCCATTAAATATTGTAATCATAGTATTTATTACATCTCCACATATTGTCAAGGCCTGTCTAAAAATTTCAACAGGCCCCATGTCGTTCAGATAACTTCAGCCCCAGTTTCTTGAGCCAGACTCACCAAAGTATGTTGGGATGATGTTTCACTTTTCTCATTATACACATTAGCGAAAAGGTCCGTGAATGCTTAGAGATTCTTTATGAGCTAGAAGCCAAATGCCAGTCTTTATGCAACTACACAACAATCTTTACCACAAGTTTGTGAAATGATTATTGCAATGCCACAGTTATTTGCTGACAAATGAAATCAGGAACATTTTTTAAAAAAAGGCAAAACATGCAGCTCTTGTAAATGTGTGCTGCATTGCCATGTCATTTCTCGTTCCAAAGGTAAAAAATACTATTAGGAGCAGCAGCCACTATTTGGTCATGGCGTAGGGTCTCCTCCCCTGCCAGCACCCTCAAAAACATGAAAAATAAAATGATAATAAGATGGGTTTGAAACCCATTTTATTATCGTTTCATTTTTTCAGTGTGCTGAGTTTTGGGGGAGGGTCCAGGGGATGACAGTACTGGAGATGGAGTGGTGGACACTGTTATCAGTGTGCATGATGGTTTGGCTGGCCATATCAGCCTGGCAAAACCGTCATGCCCACTGAAGGTCTCTCCAACCCGAGATACATTGCTGAGTTGGAGAGAGCAGGCACATCCTCCCAGTCTGTCTGGGAGTGCAAATTCACTGTGCTCAGGCCATTCCTGAATCTGTTCTAATGCATGAGAGCAGCTTCAGGATTGGCCGCAGGGCAGCCTGGGAGCCTGTGCCTGCAGAGGAGAAGAGACTAAGAGTGCAACACTGGAGGGCGGCAGGTAAGTTCTTTTTTTTTCTCCATTGCCTCCATCCACCCCCCTTCTCTCCTCTTTTCCCTGAAATGAGTCGCTCCTGGTTTACACAACACAGTAATAAATCAACGCAATTTTCTTTAACCTAGTTTCATGAGGGGGCGTTTAACACCAATCATAATCGGTTTGCAAAAGAGCATTACATTGAAGTCTTTTAAACGTCTGTTGGAAATGTCAGTAAGTGAGGACACTGATCATTATGTAATTATATTCTGTTGCCTGCCCACAAATTATTATTGACTAGTTCTCTGTATCGTAGAATCATAAAGAAAACAATCTTATCATTCAGAATTTCTTCTTGTTATCTATAGAAGAATAATTAATCAAAAGTAGATATTGGGTCTTGTGAAATTTTGAACTTATGTTCTTTTTTGTTGTAAAGTTTTTTATATAGCGCAAACTCGGCCTGAAGGTAGTAGAGTTCTTTACATTATGCACCAGTTACATTACACAAGGACACATACATTTTTTTGCAGACATGGGGACATTAAAGGCCTCATTACAATGTCGGTTGGAAAGGCTCCGAAAGGTATTCAGATTTTCCTAACCCGAGTCGGAACCCATGTTTCCGACTGACCCAGAAACATTTCCAACCGACCGATTATGATGGAAGGGCAACCGTTCGGTCCTTCCGACTGACTGGCATTTGGAGACTCCGAGTCAGTGTGAGCCAAATTGTACAGCTCTATGGACTGCATTTCCGACCGACTTATTACGATGTCGGATTCAGAAAGCCTTTCCAAATTGGTTTGTCCAACATGGAAAAGCAGTCGTAAGCTGACTCTAGGGGCCCGTAGCAGACTCCCTTCACCTTGAGGCCTCTGGTTGGGGCCCGCTGGGGTATCCATGGGACAGCACTTTACAACCATGCACAATTTGGCAGGCGCCACAGGGTGCTAAGTTTTCCGCAACCACCCCTTTATTCATTGGGAAACTGTTGTCAGTCAGAACACAGGCTCCCATTGAAGCCAATGGGAGTCTGACCGAACGGTATTCGGAACCATTGTAATCTGCTGTTTTGACTCCCTGAACACGCGTCAGTCAGAAACAATTCCATCAAGGAGTCGGACAGAATGCTTTCCAACCAACATCGTAATGAGGCACTAACTGATTGTCCCAGAATGATAAGATGTTCGCCGATGCCAAGACTCAAACCTGGTTCCCCAGTTCAAATGTCAGTAGTTCTTGTTGTTATGCTACATCCTCTCTGCACTTTAAATTAGTAGCATTTTGTTACTCACTGGTCTGTTAAATGCCATCTTTTACAAAACACACAAAATAATAGTAAACATATATGTTATGTTGACTACATTTAAGCAATCTATATCCTTGACATATTTACAAGCACATTTAGGGCCTGATTATGAGACTGGCGGTCCAGGGGCCTCCAGACTCACAGTGGTGACCACTGCATTGGTGGTCCTCCCCCCATTATAAGTTGGGCAGTCAAACGGCTATTGCAACACCAGCGTTCAGGGCTTGAGCAACATGCTGGTGGTGCTGCTGCGACATCGGCAAGCATATTGGAATGCGTGCTGACACCGGTCAAGCGGTTATACTAGTATTACTGGACATGCCAGCCGCATTCAATATGGTAAACCATGAGATCCTACTTGAAAGGCTCATGAAATCTGGAATTTGAGGGACTGCTCTGAACTGGTTTCACTCATACCTGTCAGATAGACAGCAAGCAGTGGCAATCCCTCCATTTGTCTCCAAATATAAAGCTATGAAACACAGAGTCCCGCAAGGATCAGCAATAAGCCAGATCCTATTTAACATTTATATGCACCCTCTTATCTCCATTATAAAATAATTTGGAATTAAAGTGATGAACTACGCTGATGACACACAGCTTATTTTCTCACTAGAAGGCTCTCAGGCAGTATCTCTAGCAAAATTCCACGAATGCATGCAAACAACTTCAAAATGGCTTGGGGACAACTCTCTGGAATTTAATGGGGGTAAAACTGAGATTGTACATTACACAATGAGTAATTCACCCTGCCCTCTCCCTGCAAACTTCTGGCCTCTCCCAACAGATACTCTACTGACTCCATCAAAGACCATACGCAATCTTGGAGTTCTTTTCGACAGTAACCTACAGTTAGACTCGCAAGTAAACAGAACAATCAGTACTTGCTGGTCCTTGGTTAGAGCACTACGGAAGATAATTCTGTTGCTACAACTGTCTACTAGGGCACAGGTAGTGAGGAGTGTCATCCTGAGCAGATTAGATTACTGCAACTCCTTGCTATTAGAAGCACCTATGTTTCTGATCACAAAATTGCAGAGGATACAATTATTAGCAGCCAAGCTAGCTTTGAAAAGACAATGCAGATCCTCGTCATCGTCATCATTAAAGGACCTTCACTGGCTGCCAATCCCAAAAAGAGTGCAGTTTAAATCGCTCTGTATTGTTCATAAAGCAGTCCACAGATTGTGACCAATACCACTGCAGAGCAAATTCTCCTGGTATATACCAGCCAGAAACCTCCGCTCAACTTCTGCCAGACTGGTATGCACAGCCAGATTCAAGAAAGACTGATTAGGAGGCAGGGTTTTCAGTACGGCAGCATCACGTCTGTGAAATAAACTTCCGCTGGCTCTCAGACAAATCGAGAACCTGCTAGAATTCAGAAAGAAGCTAAAAACGTGGCTCTTTCCTAAGGACTAAGTTAGCCTAGTTACTGCACTTTTGTCTTCTATCCGCATATCTACAGGTTATATTTCCTGTAGGATAATCTCAGCGTCAGGATACCCATAGGGTGACAAAGCGCTTATAAGCGCACAATACATGCATTACGAGCTACAAGACTGCCAGTGGTGTCATGGAGGTCTTTCCTCCAAGAAAAGGCTGACAGTCCGGAAATTTGCCCATTTGTATGGGAATGCATGCAGGGAGGCACAACATGTGCCCCCATTTGAGCATGCACCCCAGTTCCTGAACAGCATGGACTTGACAGTTTGAGGGGTGCAGAAACTTTTTTGGGTGTTCCCATTGCGGGGTCCAGTTTCAGAGGCACTGTTGTGAGATCGCCAGAAATGAGGAAACTTGTAATCTGGCAGGCTGCCCGATCACGGGTTTGGCGGTGCGAGAGTGGGCCCTCGGCAAACTCATAATCGGGCCCTTAGGTTTTTTTGCCTTCTGATGATATTTACTGGGTGTTCTTCTATGGCAAGGACTATGGGACCTATTTAGAATTTGGAAGACAGATGCTGTTCACAGGGCTATTAGTGGAGTAGCAGGTGCAGCAGCACCAGCCCCACTGCTGGGAGGGGCCCTTTGGACCTTAGTTATATGTTTTTACTACCAAACATAGGGCAAGTAGAGCCCAGTTTCCTTGCTTACATTAAGGGCCTTTACACCCTTACTATACTTTTGGCTGTTTCTCTGCTATGGCCGGACGGAGATATCAGTCAGACAATGTTCAGATAAAAATATCATGGAAAGAATCTCATGAGGCACAAATATCATGTCCTAAATATTGTGATGTCAAAAATATTGCAGGTCTGAATATCACAGTTAAGAATAATGTTTTTTTTTAAATATCGTAGTTAACACTATTGTTTTAATCTATAACTTTTTAAAACAAATTTTATGCATTTAGAGGAATACGGTGGGGAATAATTTTACATTTCACATTTTTTTAATTTGGTATGCTTAAAATTGTTGTTTTCATTTTCAATTAAAATCTTGTTTATGACACCATATCACTTTTAAATGCTGTTTTTGTTTTCTAATTATGTAAAAATCACATTTTAATAAGTAATATATTTTAACTGCATTTTGTAGTACTAAAAAAATTAATAAAAAATGCTATTTGCAAACCTATGTCCAGAGTTTATGCTTTCTCCTCTCCTATCTTTGTTTGTGCAGTGATGTCGCCCCGAGTGAGGAGTTCCTTACATAGAAGTCTACATGTTTGCCGTAAATGGAGATGGGAGAGAGGGGAGTGGATGGAAAATGAAGAATACTTACTGTGGGTGTCACATTTGCGAAAGTTAAAACTATTGGCATTGTAAATGACAAAGCTATTAATTTTGCTATTTTCAAAACCAACACATAAATAAAAAATGTGTCATTTACAATGCCAATAGATCAAACTTTCCTGTTGCGAGACCTGTTGCTTTGCAAATGCTTGTTCTGATTTGCCTTTTCTACATACCCCTGTATCCCTCCCACCCTCCCTTGGTGCTGTGACTGCGTCCCCCCTCCGATCCCACTTGATGGAACTCTGCTCTCCTGGTTTTTTGGGTCTTGACCTGAGAAAATCCACTATTTGTGTATATATATATATATATATATATATATATATATATATATATATATATATATATATATATATATATATATATATATATATATATATATATATATATATATATATATATATATACACAAATAGTGGATTTTCTCAGGTCAAGACCCAAAAAACCAGGAGAGCAGAGTTCCATATATATATATATATATATATATATATATATATATATATATATATAGAGAGAGAGAGAGAAATAACTCTAATCACTAGTTTATGCAGTAGACCTTTGTACTCTTTACCATTCCTAGGTGACTCTTAGAGGTTATTCATTCGTATCTCTTCCTTGAGTGACTTTACTACTTGTACATTGCAATTTATTTCTGTTTATATCTCTTCCCTTTGTGACTTTATAACTTGTACATTTGCAATTGTTCTGCTTGTATCTTTTATGTAACGCATGTAATCCTAAGTCCTTATGTATTGCAACTGGTTCTTATGTAAAGCGCTCTGACAACTTCGGGTAATGTTCGCGCTATATAAAATTGCATTAAATAAAATGAATAAAATATTAAATGGGAGGGGAATAGGGAGAAGTTTGGAGAGGTCAAGGAAGGGCCGGCAGGGATGGACTTCTACCCACCTACAAAAGAGTTAGCTCATTTCTAATCACAAACTACTCTTCTAAAGTTACTACACCAAAAAGGGACCGAAAACTGTAGTAAAGTGCTTGAGCTGGAGTAAGTCCAGCAACACACACAGTCAACAACTGGCACTGCAACAGCCTATCATAGAAATCAATGGAGTTAGGTATTTAAAATGAAACCCAATGGGAAATAAGCCTACATAAAAATATAAATAAGCATAATTTAATGTTAAACAAAATATACAAATATTACATATTTTTTACATAATTATAAAATATTTTATTTACTTTTTTGGATTTAAAACATAATGTAAAAATATATTTTAATCAATATTATTAACCTACTTTTAATGAATTCTATATATCGCTTTTAAACGTTTCATGCATAGTAACACATGCTTTTTCCTTTAGGTGGGAATTTGTTGGTGAGAATTTATTTTCTTAGTTATCATTCAGGAAAAAAATTAAAATATAATTTACTAGAGTTAAATACTTACATTTTTAGTTCAATATATAGTTTATAGTGCTGTAACATCTTTTTCATTAGGTATACAAATAAAGTAATTATATAAAAACGTGTTTCAAGTTGGAAAAATATTTTTAAAGTATTTTTATGTTAAACATTGAGGTAAATGAATTGCATATATTTATTTAAAATGTAGAACTAAAGGAAAATATATTTCATATACAAAGATCTCTGCAAAACTACAGAGATCGTACTTTCCTTTTACTTTATCATATGAGATCTCTACCTGGACTGCAATGTGTTCCTATGATAAAGCATAGGGAAAGTAAAAAAGTTTTTTCAACTTGAAACAACTTTGTTTAAATATTTTTATATGAAATATTGATGTACATTATGTTCATATATTTATTTTAACTGTAGAACTAAAACATATATTCTGTTAGCTATATTTCGAATTAAAAATACATTATTTAAAATATATTAAATTATATTTTGAAAAATCTTGGTAAGCCATGCGAAGTGCTACACTTACATTTTATAGTAACTTGAACTTAAAAGTTGGACTCCACCACCTTTTTCAGAGGTGGATAAGTGTATGTCTACACCACTGAGTAACTTTACATTCAGCTTTTGTGACAAACCAAAAGCAGTAAAGTTTGTCAAAAGTGTGTGAGTAATTTACATGTGTAAATGACTCACAAGTGTAACTTACTTTTGTGACTGGCCCGGTTGTTTTCTCCTGTGCCATTCAGCAACTTTATTCCTGTGACATAAACTTGTAAAATAACTGCTTGAGCTTTTTAATTTTTTCACCCTGCTAGGTTATTTGGATATGACCTTTTGGTTTGATTGTGTACTGCATAAGCAGCAGAAATAGTGCAATGTTTTTTTTCATGTAACTCTTGATTTTCTTTACTCCATAACGTGGTACTAATTTTTTTGTTAAATATCCTAGAACAATCATTGAAAACGAAGTCCAGTGTAAAAATATGCTATCCAGCATTCCTCTGCTCCTTTGACACATCGCTTTATTTCTATTCTGTTCTTGCTGTTATGTTTAAACCTTGAACATTCATCACTGCACCTTGACCTTTGCTTATGGGGCATTATAGTATTCAATTATGATGTCTTAGCAACACAATTTCCAGAAATAGTCAAAAACAATTACATCACAGCTTTGGAAAAGTGATTACTCAGGTTTATATTGTCACAGCACAGCCATGTTTTCTAAATGAATCAATGCATAGAATTTGCCAAATGAAATATGCTAGCATAAAGATGCTTTTTAACTTTATCACACGAAGAATGAATCTTCATACATCACCTGATACATTACTTTACGTAAATTTTAAACAAGGTAATAAAAGACATTCTTTACATCAAATTTCACGCACTAATTTTTCCAGCAGCCTCTCTTTATAACTCATCTTCACAACATAAGACCATCTATTTTCTATTTCCCTGTAACCATACGCTTACATTCCACCCACCACGTGTTTTCACATTACTGGTATTGAAAGGGAATTCTTGCAGTTTTTCATTATCTCTCTGCGGTTTAATATTTCCTTTGAGACGATTTCCCCCTCGAACCGGTGTCCTGCAGGCAAAAATTAATCAAAAGGGTACCTCTGTGTTAAGGGAAAAATAAGGGACGTTTGCTTAACAGGAAATTCATTAACTTCACAACATCTTTTCTACATATTAAAAATCTCACGGGGATTTACTGGGGCCCACTTTTTCATTGCTTCTTCTTTTCATTGCTTCTTCTTTTCCATGGCCTATCCAGTACACTTCTGTCAATCTCACCCTTTCCCCACATGTTTCCTGCCAAAGTTTAATTTCTTTTCCTTGGGTGCTATTGTCTTCCTGGCAAAAGCCTCTTTCCCTTTCTATAATTTCCCAGATTCTATAGCAGTGGTGCAAATACATATTTTTCTCTTAACTTTGTCCCCTTTCCCTTCCTTGCTCCCTACCAAGATCATGTCTTTCTTGTGCACTCCCTCCTAAATTCATGCTAAGACTCTGGGTCTCACTGAGTCCTCTTCCAAGGCCATTAGTATCCCCAATTCCTGTGTGTATCTTTTCCATGTCCTACACCATAGATTGACTCGGGTTCTCTGTTTTCCTACCCCAAACCGCAAAAAATCCCCATATGTTCCCTTTCAAACATAAAAGTTGATGGGAATTGGCAGATATTGTTTTAGGATTCTTACAAACGCTATACCCTTCCTTGCTTCTCAAAGCATAGCCCCCATAGATCCAGGGGTCATTATGTCATGGATTGGTTACCGCAATTCTGTATATGTGGGCCTGATGAATAAGAGAATGAAGAGACTTACAAGCAAAGCAGACTAACACGTAAAGTAGGCTATTAAGGAATGCTTTACCTACCTATTAAATTACATGGACAGCTCAAGACCTATTAGGTAATATGAGATATAGTCAATCCTGCTTCAGTTACAGGTGCTTAGACCAATGAGTAGTTGTAAGTCTCTACTCCAGGTTGATAATATCAGGTTACAATAATACTGTATCCATTATACAGTCCACCACTTCATCATAATGTAAGTATCATTAATATTGTTAACAGCACATACTTGTCTTTCCAATTGCATTGTAGTACTGTTCTATATTAATGGAATGTTTATTTCATTGTTCTCCACCAGTATTCCCCTACGTTTTCCTTCCCCCAATCCTTCCTCTCCTTTTGTTTTGGCCTGTCCTAGCATAGAACACAAGGTGTTGAGAGTTCGATTGGAGCCAGTAGGGTTTTACATTGAGATGGCCAACCTCATATGGTAGCAGAATGAAGTCTCTTGTACCTTTCAACTTGGAGTACATGTGTTCTTCCTCCTAACAGTGGTGACGAGGACGAGAACACCTGCCTCCACCATTTGCTTTTTTACCTGAAGTGCGTTGGTCTTTGACTGCCATCTTAGAGGTTAGGCAGCAGCCGCATGATGTGAGAAAAAGATGAGTGCAGCCGATCCTAACGCCAGTGCGTTGTGCTCTTGACTGTGATTCGCCTGCTCCTGGGGTGGTAGCACCTGTGCTCCAACTGATGCGGAATCTCAGTGTCAAAAAGTAAGTACTACCCCGCCATCGGAAGCCTGGGAAGGGTTGTCATATCTACTGGCCTCATGCAGCTGACTCATGGCGTTCCTAGCCTTGTTTAAAAAAAACAGTCAGCCATCTTGACATCCTACAACCCTAGAGAAATATGTGTTCCAATGCAATGGAGCGGCCATTTTAAAATTACTTAATGAGATTTTCCTCTCTTCAACTTACTGATCTCGAGACCTTGTTGGGAAACAGACTAAATTAATTTTATTCCTCATTTTTTTAAACACATTTTTTATTAATCTTCACCCTCATATCAATTGGTACTCACTTCAGGTATGCTGGGCATTATGAGAGTGATAATAGTGGTTCACGTTAGTCATTCTGACAATTTCTACTGGATAATTTGTGTAGACATTTTCCTTGCTGGTATCAATACTGTTAAATATGCAACTAGATCCACCTCAAACAGTTCTACCAACAAAAGCTGAGACACCAATACTCTAGAAAAAGCGGAAGGAGGAGTTACACACTTATTGAGGGGCACATGAAGGGAACAAAATGACAGTAGATAGAAGAAAGTGCATTTTTGTACAGTACCTTGATTCAGAGGGACAAGACGTTTTCAGATTGCTTCCTAAAGTAGAAGCACAAGAGGGGGAAGATGAATATGATGAAAAGGTTAGAAGCGATGTTTAAACCAACTATTTAAGAGATCTAATGTTTACACCAGACGTCCAGGAGAGGGTGAAACATTCAATTCTCAAATACATGTAATTTTGGAAACTGAAAACCAACTCATGGTCAATACTAATAACAAAAGAATACAAGAAACACTAAGGTTTATGGGATCCCACACTGAATGAGGTAGTCACACCAGCCAAGGCAATAAGCAGTACATAGCGTGGGTTAAATAGGTAAATGAGGCTTGCACAAGTAAATACGAAAAGGAAATATGTTATATGAGTAGTAGGTAAAAAAAAACAGAAATCACAAAGAACTGGTGTACCGAAAATGAAACCTACTCTTACAGATGTAGAGATCCTTCACACTTGACTTAGGAATATAGGGCCAGATGTAGGTAGCCCTTTACCGATCGGAATCGGCCAAAAATACCGATTTTCGTCCGTTTCCGACCGCTAAAGGGCTATGGAGATGTAGGGGCACCAAAAATGGACATAATCGGTAATTTTACCAAATTGGTATTTTTACCGAATCGGTAAAATTACAGAATCGGTAAATTTACCGATTCTGTAAATTTTACAGATTCGGTAAATTTACCATTCAGTAAAAATACCGAATATGTAATTTGAGATGTAGGTAGCATGTCTAACAGTGCTACAGGGCATTAAGAATTCGGTATTTACCATGCAATACAATTGCATGGTAAATTACGAATTCATGTGTACATGCACATTTGTGCATGTACACCTGTGCCATGTGGCACACAGACATGCCCCAAGGGCATGTCTGTGTGCCACATTGCGCAAAAGACAGTTACAGGGGTGCAACAGGGTGTCAAAGTGACACCTTGTCCCCCTTAGCAATTCAGCATTTTTATCGATTCGGTAAATACCGAATCTGTATTTGCTATTGAATCCTATGGGCTTCAAGGCCCATAGGGTTCAATAGCAAATACCGATTCGGTATTTACCGAATCGGTAAATACCGAATCTTACCGATTCGGTATTTAAAAATCAGTAAATGACATTTACCTACATCTGGCCCATAGTGGATGTAAACATTAGGAACATTTTGCAAGGGTGAGCCAGGATGCTAAGATGAACATCAATTCTAAAGTGTTAACATAACAGAGAAATCTAAAGTTGATTTCGAAGGAGAAGAGATAAACAGGATAATGAACAAGAGCATGAACCTGATGCTTCAAGTGGAAGAGAAAACAAATAAAGTAGAAATAGTGCATCTGCCAAGCTGCTATTTACAAGTGTGCATTAAAAACGTATTGGTAATGGCTAATTCTGGGTCACTATTCAGTATGATCTCTAAACTAATGTTCCAAGATTGTATGTTACAAGCAAATATTTGGTGGGTTGTGAAAGTCCAAGCAATAAATAAAAATAAATTTACATTCTGAAATCAACTTGCAACATTTGCTGCACTTCAATGAATGGATCAAATGTCATGCTATGTCTTCTGATAAAGTGCTGCTTATGTTTTTTAACAAGGGGGATTGGAATTTATAAACTCCTATCACTTGCAGTCAGAGAAAGAAAAGTAAAGTGAATTATGTGACAATATTGTTGGGGTACAGAGAATGTGAAAGCGAAGGCTGTAGGATGTCATATTTTTGTAACACACAAAACATGTAAATACCTGTAAATGAACTGCACAAATTCAGCAGTTCGGAAAGGAAAAACTAAGCAGTTTTTTTCAAATTTTGAAGTTTGATGGAAGCAAAGGTTTTATTAGGATCAAAACAAATCAAGACACTTTTTCTTGGTGGTACGCAAATGCTAGATATTTAATGAAACCTGATTTGCACACCTTATCCTTTGTATGCAATTTAGTTTTGTAAGTAAAACTGTATGTCTGTGCAAATTTTGTGGCCATTTCAATTGAAAATGTGCTGTCTATAAACGACAGTGTGCTACCACCTGATGCTTTACATACATAAAATAATTGTCAGTCTCATATCCATTAAAGCTAGCAGGGTCGCAAATGATTGTTATGTTAAAAAGTGGATCGGGGTTCAAAAAAGTTTGGGAAAAACAGCTCTAAACCACATTTTTATCCAAAGCTGGGATCCTGTACAAAATATTTGTTGCAACCTCATATCAAAGCTGTAATATTTGATGGTTGTAAGATAGATTGATTTCAATTGACATTTTGGTGCCAATACAATGTTCAACGGAAGTTTCACAAATATAAATATATTTTTGTCCTGCAAGGAAACCAATATGTTGGTATGGAAGAATCAGAAACACCTTAAGATCACTCTGAATCAAGGTGCTGATGATCCGATGTTAATTGTCAAAGAGATGAAATTAGAGGATTAAATCCTGGATGCGTTTCCCAAAGCTTTCTGTGATAATGTGGAAAAACATCAGGGTTTTGAACACAAAATTAAACTGAAGGATGGTTCTCACCCTGTCAGGCAAAAAGGCAAAAGGAGTACTGTTAGACCTGTCTGACTTTTTGCGTAGTCCCTCCAATTTATTATTTATTTTGTCCCCTTTTTGCCCCTCATGCCTTTATTTATTTTTGTGTCCACTAGCTTTTTCAAGGTGTTGGTCTAGGGGATAGGTGATTTTTCACCCTCATGGTTTTTCACCTCAGGCCTAGAGGCCTTTCCTGACAGGAATATGGTTGGAGTCACAAAATGGTGGCTACCAACTGTCCCAACTGACAAACCTAGAATCTGTCCCATAGGATAGAGTAGGCCATTCCAGAACTTTCTGGTCCCTTCTGGACCTCTGAGGGTCAGCCTATAAAAGGCGGAATGCTGGTCAGCCATTTTGTCTTACCAGAGAGAGTCAGCTGGAGGACAGGCTGTAGCAGAAGGTGGGGTAGGATAGTCAAAGGGTTGACCTATTGATTCACCACCCTTCCTCCCTTGGGTTACTTGACTTGTCCCCGCTACATGGGTATCCTGGAGACCCTGGGCGCCTGACCAACCTCTAGTCTGGAAAATAGGGGTGTGAGTAGGAGAAGGAGACTGCGGCGCTGTGGAGCGCAGACCTCTGCCCAGTTGAAGAGACTTTGGAAGAGTGTCCCTCATCCCCTATCACCAGCCTCCGTCCAGTACTGAGAGATAATAGGTCCTTGATAGGGATAGGAAATGGGAGCTTATGTGTGAGGAGATCTAGCGCTATTTCCCATCTCCTTGGGTGTTAAGAAGGCTAATGCCCTTGTGACCCTGAGGGCCCTTACCGGACGTGCAGTCGGCAAAACCCCTGTTTCCCTCGTGAATTGGAGAAAGGAGAGGGGTGCCGGTTTTCTTGTGGCAACGCCGTTTCAGCCGTGTGCAGGACCCCGGGGGCTCCGGTCGCGTTGTTGTGGTGGCGCCACTGTTGTGAGGAAAGGTGGGGGCTAGACACTGAAGAAAGGCGCCATCGCGCATGCCCCAAGTAAATGCAGTTGTCCCTGGAAGGAGGGGCCTGGAAGTGAGCAGGCCCATGGAAGAGCCACTGCTAGTGTCAGGCGGTCGGGGCAGACTCCCGTCTTGTGCCGCTAGTCTCCCGCACATGCGTGGTTGCACCGCTGTGGGAGAGATGTCCCGGACCAGCGGAAGGAAGAACGTCGAGGAAGCGGGCGGGAAGCAGGTACTGGCGCTTCACCGCTCCTGGAACCCCTTTCCCTGCTTAAGCTCCAACACGGAGGAGCGGTATTGAGCAGGGGAGAAGGGGCGGGGGCCCGTCACGAGTGCCTGTAAAGTTTGGTGCTTTTCCCCATGCCAGGCAGAATCACCGGCCCTTGAGAAGGGGGCCCAACACCAAAGAAGTAAGGAGGTTGAGAGGGGGACGTGGGAGGCCATAGAGTCTCCTTCAAAGGAACTCAGACTACCAATTGGCTACATGAGGATTGGGCTGGTCCTGGGGAAGGCGATCCAGCTGCATAAAGGAAACTATTAAGTCATAATCTTTAAAGCAGGATGTTCCTCTTTGGTGACTGAATTACTTGATACCAATTTTCCCCCCTTACTTTTGTCAACTCTGGTTAGGAGCTTATTTGGAGCCACTAAAGTGAGAAAGGCTCACCAAATCTTCTGATGGAAAGGGGGTAAAAGAGTAAATCTTTTCTAGCGAAGTGCAGACACTGCCTCTTTTGAACTATTGTATTGTGATGAAAAGTAAAGAGCACTTCACAGAAGTCGAGTCTAAACAACTTTGAAGTCTAATGTAATGTACTGTTGATGTTGGGTAACGATATAATTTAGCAACTGGAAAAGTATTATTATTATTTTCATGTCAAACTGTAAAGTGCTAAGCTGTGATTTCTAAGGACAAAAAGAGCAAAGAATATTTTCATAAACAAGCACGTATTTTTCCAAACATTGGTGTAGCATCATTTTTGAGTGTTATTGCGTTGGTTTACTGTTGGGTGGTCTGCAACTTTTACACATATGCCTTTAGTGACTGAGTCTTACCCTAGGCCAGGCTACCCTAGGTGACCTGACATACTTAGGTTCCAACAAGTTGGTGTCTAGCGGTGAGATCCTGACTGTGGTTGCAGCTACTCAGTAGTAATTGAACGTAATTCACTAGCCTACACCAGGAGTTTTCTCCTAGCGGCCCTCCTAATTTTACTTTTGTTTGTCCAAATTTGTTCCTGGTGGTGGGGTGGAGGTGGCTTTAGGTTGCCCTTGCAACTCTAATTTCCTTGTGTGTATAATTTGGTATTGCCTATTTCAAAATGGAGTTTGCACTAGAAAAACTAGACACCTATTCTGTGGCTCAGCTGAAAGATTTCTGCCAACAAATGGGGGTATTTTGTAAGCATGGTGCCAGGAAGGGGGAACTCCAAACCAGTCTAAGGGTCTGGGTGGAGGCACACAAAGAAGGGAAGGAGGAGGATGAAGGGGCAGACCGGGACACGGTTGTGGAGATAGAAGGCTTATTCCACTCAGAGGGGGAAAACCTACTCCCAGGACCAGTGTCCTACTCCCGGAGGGGCAGCAGTGTCTCCGGGGGAAGCCTGACTGAAGCCGAGCTCACTGACCGGAGGGAAATGAGACAATTAAAATGGGAGTTGGCTAAGCTGGAGCAGGAGAAGGAGGAGCGGAGGATGGCCCATGAGTTCAGGTTGAAAGAATTAGAACTCCAGAACCTGCGACGGGGGTCCTCTCCTGTAATGAATGGTGGCAGTGAATCCAAAGAAACAGCCAGGGAGTCCAGACCCTATTTGCCAAAAGACCTTATAGCTAGCTTTAGTCAGGGGGATGACATAGCCAAGTGGTTGGCTGCCTATGAGGTCTCCCTAAGAGCCCATGGGGTGCAGGAGAAGCACTGGGGGGTGGTTTGTATAAGTACATGCCTCCTGCTGGTCGGGACACCTTGCTGGCCCTGGAACCAGAGGAGCAAACCAACTACCCCACCATGAAGCTAGCATTGGTAAGGAAGTTTGGGCTTACCCCTGAGAAATATCGCCAGAAATTCAGGGGAACCCACAAGTTAAGCACCCAGAACTGGGTGGACTTCCTTGATTACGCAAGAAAGGCCTTAGAGGGCTGGGTCAAGGGCAGTGAGGTGAAAGATTATGAGGGGTTGTATGATCTATTTTTGAAAGAGCACCTCCTCGAGAAATGTTTTCCCGAGCTGCGCCAACACCTGGTGGACAGCAAGCTGACCAATCCCCGGAAGCTTGCAGAGGAGGCGGACATCTGGGCAAGTACCCGGGTGTCCTCAAAGAGGACTGGAGGGGATTCCCAAAAGGCCGGACAGGGCGCCCCCCAGAAGAAGGAGGGGGGAGATAAAAAGAGGGAGTTCTCTAAAGGTCCCCAAAACAATTTCCAAGGAAAGGGAACAGGTTTCATCCCTATGGCAAACCCGCCCAGAAACCCTAATCCTGGCCAAAGCCAGCAGCCAAGGGTTCTCCACTTTTTTGAGTGTGGTGGTGTTGGACATTATAAGGGAGATGTCAGATGCCCAAAGAGACCACCCCCTCCTACCGGAGGAAAACCACCGGGAGTAGCTAGTGTAGCGCTCGGGGAGGAGTTGCCCTTAGATAAGGGGGGTGAGTGGGCGGGTGTCACCTTAGTGTCCCTGGGAGAACGGGAGATGGTTCCTAAGATCCAGGTGCCCCCAAATACTGCAAAGTATGGGCAATAGGTCACCATCAATGGCCAGAGAGGGGAGGCTCTGAGAGATACAGGAGCCAGTATGACTATGGTGAGAAGTCAACTGGTGTTTCCAGAGCAGGTTGTTCCCCATGTACTCCACCCAGCCGCGATGGCTGATGGCAGAATGGGCCACTATCCAGTGGCTGAGGTTCCCTTTGAGTGGGAAGGGGTTGCAGGTTCACTTCGAGTTGCCGTAAGCCCTGCCGTGCCAGTTGATTGTCTGCTGGGGAATGACATGGAGCACAACACTTGGAGAGAGGTGGAATACCGGACGCACTCTGTGATGCTGGGTACACCTGACTGGGCCTGTGTGAGCACACGGTCTGCGACTGCCCGGAGAGGGAGTTCGCCTGGGTTGGAGCCTGGAACAATGGCCCAACCCGCTGCCAAAAAGGGACAGACCCGAAGACAGGAAGAGCCTGCTTCGGCTTCCACACCCCATGTGACAGATCGGCCACCTGCGGTGGTGGACCAGGAGTCCGTGGAGGGGGAAGTAGATTCTCTGGAGGATTTACCCATCCCTGCTGAGTGGCATGTGGAGGGAGGACCTACCAGAGAGGAATTCTGTAAGGGGCAGAGGGAGTGCCCTACCCTTGAGGGACTGAGGCGACAGGCTGAAGCCCAGGCAGCAGGTGATGTTACGGGGCACTACCATATTTACTGGGAGGATGGACTCCTCTACAGTGAACCCAAGGTACCCTTACCCGGTTCATCAAGGGCCTTTGTAGTCCCGCAACAATACCGAGCCTTTCTGCTGGAATTGGCTCATGCTATACCCTTGGCAGGACACTTAGGTCAGGACAAGTCCTTTGCTCGGCTTGTCCTCCACTTTTACTGGCCTCAGATTAAAGTGGCGTCCAACACTTACTGTCGGACATGTGTATCCTGCCAGGCCAGTGGGAAAACAGGGGTGAAGCTGAAGGCTCCCCTGGTACCACTTCCAGTCATTAGCACCCCCTTTGAAAGGGTGGGCATCGACATTGTAGGGCCTTTAGATCCACCAACAATAGCTGGTCACAGGTTCATCTTGGTTCTGGTGGATCATGCCACATGGTACCCAGAGGCAATTCCTCTGAGGACATTCACTGCACCTGTGGTGGCTAGAGCCCTAATGGGGATCTTTACCCGAGTGGGTTTCCCCAAGGAAGTTGTGTCTGACAGGGGGACCAACTTTATGTCAGCTTATATGCAGGCAATGTGGAAGGAGTGTGGAGTGACCTACCGGTTCACCACTCCTTATCACCCCCAGTCAAATGGACTGGTTGAGCGGTTCAACAAAACCTTGAAGGGCATGATCAGAAGTCTGCCCGAAAGCCTGCGGAGGAAATGGGACGTCCTCCTACCCTGTTTGCTATTCTCTTACAGGGAAGTGCCACAGAAGGGAGTGGGCTTCAGCCCCTTTGAACTTCTGTATGGGCACCCTGTACGCGGTCCTCTCAGCCTGGTGAAGGATGGTTGGGAGAAGTCTCCCAGGAAACCCCCCCAGGATGTGGTGAGCTACAAGCTGGCTTTCAGGAGCCAAATGGCGAAGTTGTGGAAGCAAGCTTCTGACAACTTGGAGGCCAGCCAGGCAGTCATGAAAGAGTGGTATGACCACAATGCTCACCAGGTAGAATTGGAGCCTGGCCAGAAAGTGTGGGTGATGGAACCTGGAGAGCTTAGTGCCCTTCAGGATCGCTGGACAGGCCCATTTGAATTGTTGGAAAAGAAGGGTAAGGCCACATACCTGGTGGACCTTAAGACCCCTCGACAGCCCCTACGGGTGCTGCATGCCAACCGACTCAAACCCCACCATGAGAGGCCCGAGGTCACCTCTTTATGATGGTGACTGATGGGGAAGAGGAAGCGGAAAGCGAACCTCTCCCAGACTTGTTCTCGTCTCAAGAGAAGGCTGGGTCAGTGGAGGGAGTGATTCTCTCTCCCACTCTAACTCTTGAGCAGTGGGAGGACTGCCGCCAGATACTGGAGCAGTACTCTACGTTGTTCTCCCTTGTCCCGGGAAGGACTCACCTGTGTACCCATGATGTGGACACAGGGGACAGCCCACCAGTGAAGTCGAAGACCTACCGGCTGTCCGACAAGGTGAAGGCTAGCATCCATGGAGAGGTTGCCAAGATGCTAGAGCTGGGAGTTATAGAACCTTCCAACAGCCCTTGGTCCAGTCCGGTGGTGCTAGTGCCAAAAGCCGCTCCACCAGGCACCACGCCAGAACTGAGGTTCTGTGTGCATTACCGGGGACTGAACTCAGTTACAAAGACTGATGCTCATCCGATCCCTAGGGCGGATGAATTAATTGACCGGCTAGGAGCTGCCCTATATCTAATTACCTTTGACCTCACTTCAGGGTACTGGCAGATCTCCTTGACAGATGGAGCAAAGGAAAGGTCAGCCTTCTCCACGCCTGAGGGACACTTCCAATTTTGTGTGATGCCCTTTGGGCTCAAAAATGCCCCTGCCACATTTCAGCGGCTGGTGAACCAGGTCCTCTCAAAAATGGAGGGATTCTCTGCTGCCTACTTGGATGACATTGCTGTCTTCAGTAGCAGTTGGGAGGACCATTTGCAACATTTGCAAGCAGTTCTCCAGGCCCTGAAACAAGCTGGATTGACAATCAAGGCCAGCAAATGCCAGATTGGGCAGGGGTCGATTGTGTACCTTGGACACTTGGTGGGTAGGGGGACTGTGCAGCCCCTGCAGGCAAAGATTGAGGCAATCATGGCCTGGGAACCCCCCAAGACACAGACTGAGGTCCGAGCTTTCCTGGGCCTCACAGGCTACTACCGTCGCTTTGTGAAGGGGTATGGCACTATTGTAGCGCCCCTCACAGAGCTCACCTCCAAGAAACAACCTCGACGGGTAGTTTGGACGGAAGCTTGTCAGCAAGCTTTTGAAAAACTGAAGCAGGCAATGTGTGCAGCACCGGTCCTGAGGCCCCAGACTTCTCCAAGGAGTTCATTGTCCAGACGGATGCATCAGAACATGGCATTGGGGCAGTGTTATTGCAACTGAATGAAGAGGGCCTGGATCAGCCTGTAGTCTTCTTATCCAGGAGACTGCTTCCCCGGGAACAGAAGTGGAGTGCAATTGAGAGGGAAGCTTTTGCGGTGGTGTGGGCTCTGAAGAAGCTGCGGCCATACCTGTTTGGCTCGCACTTCCTGGTTCAGACTGACCACCAACCCCTTCGTTGGCTGATGCAAATGAAGGGGGAGAATCCCAAGCTGTTGAGGTGGTCCATCTCCCTACAGGGAATGGACTTCAGGGTGGAACATCGGCCTGGAGTGGACCACGCCAACGCAGACGGTCTCTCCAGGTAATTCCGCCTTAGTGATGAGGACTCCCAAGGGGTTGGGTAGCTCTCCCCACTTTCAGCTGGGGGGGACGCGTGTTAGACCTGTCTGACTTTTTGCGTAGTCCCTCCAATTTATTATTTATTTTGTCCCCTTTTTGCCCCTCATGCCTTTATTTATTTTTGTGTCCACTAGCTTTTTCAAGGTGTTGGTCTAGGGGATAGGTGCTTTTTCACCCTCATGGTTTTTCACCTCAGGCCTAGAGGCCTTTCCTGACAGGAATATAGTTGGAGTCACAAAATGGTGGCTACCAACTGTCCCAACTGACAAACCTAGAATCTGTCCCATAGGATAGAGTGGGGCATTCCAGAACCTTCTGGTCCCTTCTGGACCTCTGAGGGTCAGCCTATTAAAGGCGGAATGCTGGTCAGCCATTTTGTCTTACCAGAGAGAGTCAGCTGGAGGACAGGCTGTAGCAGAAGGTGGGGGTAGGATAGTCAAAGGGTTGACCTATTGATACACCACCCTTCCTCCCTTGGGTTACTTGACTTGTCCCCGCTACATGGGATTCCTTGAGACCCTGGGCGCCTGACCAACCTCTAGTCTGGAAGATAGGGGTGTGAGTAGGAGAAGGAGACTGCGGCGCTGTGGAGCGCAGTCCTCTGCCCAGTTGAAGAGACTTTGGAAGAGTGTCCCTCATCCCCTATCACCAGCCTCCGTCCAGTACTGAGAGATAATAGGTCCTTGATAGGGATAGGAAATGGGAGCTTATGTGTGAGGAGATCTAGCGCTATTTCCCATCTCCTTGGGTGTTAGAGAAGGCTAATGCCCTTGTGACCCTGAGGGCCCTTACCGGACGTGCAGTCGGCAAAACCCCTGTTTCCCTCGTGAATTGGAGAAAGGAGAGGGGTGCCGGTTTTCTTGTGGCAACGCCGTTTCAGCCGTGTGCAGGACCCCAGGGGCTCCGGTCACGTTGTTGTGGTGGCGCCACTGTTGTGAGGAAAGGTGGGGGCTAGACACTGAAGAAAGGCGCCATCGCGCATGCCCCAAGTAAATGCAGTTGTCCCTGGAAGGAGGGGCCTGGAAGTGAGCAGGCCCGTGGAAGAGCCACTGCTAGCGTCAGGCGGTCGGGGCAGACTCCCGTCTTGTGCCGCTAGTCTCCCGCACATGCCCAGTTGCACCGCTGTGGGAGAGACGTCCCGGACCGGCAGAAGGAAGAACGTCGAGGAAGCGGGCAGGAAGCAGGTACTGGCGCTTCACCGCTCCTGGAACCCCTTTCCCTGCTTAAGCTCCAACACGGAGGAGCGGTATTGAGCAGGGGAGAAGGGGCGGGGGCCCGTCACGAGTGCCTGTAAAGTTTGGTGCTTTTCCCCACGCCAGGCAGAATCACCGGCCCATGAGAAGGGGGCCCAACACCAAAGAAGTAAGGAGGTTGAGAGGGGGACGTGGGAGGCCATAGAGTCTCCTTCAAAGGAACTCAGACTACCAATTGGCTACATGAGGATTGGGCTGGTCCTGGGGAAGGCGATCCAGCTGCATAAAGGAAACTATTAAGTCATAATCTTTAAAGCAGGATGTTCCTCTTTGGTGACTGAATTACTTGATACCAATTTTCCCCCCTTACTTTTGTCAACTTGGTGAGGAGCTTATTTGGAGCCACTAAAGTGAGAAAGGCTCACCAAATCTTCTGGTGGAAAGGGGGTAAAAGAGTAAATCTTTTCTAGCGAAGTGCAGACACTGCCTCTTTTGAACTATTGTATTGTGATGAAAAGTAAAGAGCACTTCACAGAAGTCGAGTCTAAACAACTTTGAAGTCTAATGTAATGTACTGTTGATGTTGGGTAACGATATAATTTAGCAACTGCAAAAGTATTATTATTATTTTCATGTCAAACTGTAAAGTGCTAAGCTGTGATTTCTAAGGACAAAAAGAGCAAAGAATATTTTCATACACAAGCACGTATTTTTCCAAACATTGGTGTAGCGTCATTTTTGAGTGTTATTGCGTTGGTTTACTGCTGGGTGGTCTGCAACTTTTACACATATGCCTTTAGTGACTGAGTCTTGCCCTAGGCCAGGCTACCCTAGGTGACCTGACATACTTAGGTTCCAACAAGTACCATTCAATATAAGGAAGGATTTACTGAAACTCCTCGATCAGCTACAAGTGTATGATATCAATTAGGAAACAGCACCCTCAGATTGTATTTCACCATTGGTGCTGGTGAAAAAGAGCTATGGCAATCTGGGGCTATGTGTGGGCCTGAAGGTGCTCAATAGCGATTTTCTAGTGGACCGACTGTCGATTTATTCAAATCACAATAATTTATGCACTTGATTTGCAACTCTTTTCATTTAGTGAACAATGGGTAATGACAGTGGATGCAAGTATATTTGGTCTAGGAGTGGCAGCATCCCAAAGAGCAGGAAGTATTGAATGGGTGGTGACATATGCTTCCAATACCTTAAGTGAAGCTGAATGCCGATACTGATAGAGAACTCCTTGCCTTTGTGTTTACAATAAACCATTTCAGACACTTTGCATGGGACAGCAAATCTATGTTGCACATAGATCATAAGTATCTGGTTCATATCTTGTCTGAGCTCCAAACTGAAGGATTACAATTTTTACATTACTTTCATGCCTAGAATAGGGGTGGGTGATATAGTTCACTCTGCCCGTGGAATTCACAGAGTTTTGCCCACTACGCACTTTGCTTGTAACGTGGAGTTTTTTACTCGCACGCAGCTCTCCAACATTACGTTGGCGAGCGCAAGTGAGAATTGAGGTCCCCAGGCCCAATTTTTATGGGCTAAGACGGCACCTGGCAAGATTTTCTCAACGCAAGTGGTCGCGGGCTGTTGTGACTGTCTGCAGTGAGAAAGCCACGGCTCAAGAAGAAAATCTACTTGAACGGCAGCAAAGATGCAGCACACTCTGGTATGCTATATGGGGCTGTTCATGCTCATTTTGTAGCTTGGAACAAGCTCCTGAGGCATAAATCTGGACCATGTACCGATTCCTCCCACATGTGGAACTCCACAGAATATTGCAAAGTTTTTATGTAACTCTGTGGATTGAAAATCTTGAGTTCCGCCCACCCCTAGCCTGCACATAAGAACCAAACTGATAACTGTTTGAAAAGGTTGCCATGCCAGTATTGAAGAGAAAGATGTTTTTGAAAATTATGATTGTGATGTGGTTGCATGTGTGAGTGATGATTGTATGGTGCATGAAGAAAATCTGGATGAGGAGCTATGGCTGTTGGAAAATTATAAAAATCTTGAACTTAATTTGGTTAAGACATATCTGCAGGAAAGATGCCCACAGAGTAAAAACCTTAAAGGTGCTCACGACTCGTTTTGTTATGTTATGTTAGCATGTTTTGTATAGCGCACAGCTGCCTCAGCAAAGAAGCATCCCAGCGCTGAAGCAGAACATAGGGCTGGTAACCAGAAAGAGGCACTTAGAGTGAGGGGAAAAGATGAGTTTTCATGGACCTACGAAAGGCCATGTAGTTGTTCAAGACACAAATGGGCAAAGGCAGAGCACTCTAAAGCTTGGCAGCCAGTAAACGGAGAGAGCACCCGCCCGATCGCACCCTCCTCATTCGAGGCACAGTCGCCAGATGTTGACCCATCAAGCGAAGTTGGCGTGTAGGAGAATAGAGTGAAAGCAAATTTGAAAGGATGCCAGGAGAGGAAGTTTTCAGAATTTTAAATGCAATGCAAAGGACCTTAAATTATTATTATTATTATTATTAAATCGGTTTTGTACAGCGCACGGTTACCCTAGAGTATCCCAGCGCTTTGCCAACAGAGAATATCAGAAATAGCGAAGACAGAAAAGGTTAGCAGAAGAGGAAAGTTTTAAGTTGTTTTCGAAAGCGCAGAAGACAAGGTTCCGCGCGTAGACATAGAGGGAGGGCATTCCAGAGGGTGGCGACGTTAACGGAGAATCTCCTTCCTCCTGATCGGGCCTTTTTTACCCTTGGGACAAAAGTCAGGTGTTGCTGGTCTGAGCGTAAAGTTCTACTGGCTTTATACGGGATCACCATCTTTTGAAGGACGGGGGGGCCTTTGCCTTGCAAGATTTTGTGTGCAAGGCAAAGGGATTTAAATTTCACCCTTTCCCGTATTGGCAGCCAGTGTAACGCCCTCAGTGCTGGTTTAGCTGAACGAGACATGGGGATGTTGTAAAGCATTCGTGCTGCCGCATTCTGAACTTGTTGGAGTCTGTTCAGAGTGCTCTCAGGGGCACCGAGGTAGATCGCATTGCTGAAGTCTAACCTAGACATAATCAGACCCTGGATTAAGAGCTTCCTAGCTAGAAAAGGGATGAGGGCTAGTACCTTACGTACCGATCGGAGGAGACCAAAACAGACACCCGCTAGTTTGGAGGCCTGGGTTCTGAGGGAGAGATCTCATTCCAACCAAATGCCCAGGCTCTTGATCTCAGCCTTTGGTTCAGGAAGAGGTCCTAGGCAACTGGGCCAGGCCAAGCAGGGGAGAGAGGGATTTTTTGGTCCCATCAGCATAATCTCCGTTTTGGACCCATTCAGTTTAAGTGCTGAGTCCCCCATCCAGGAATGGACCTTTGAAAGGCAGGCGTGAAGTATCTGGGAGTTTTCCATGGATTGGGAGAGGGCGAACACCAGTTGGGTGTCGTCGGCATAGCTCACGATCTGATGTTGAATGGAGCCACCACTTCCTCCATGGGAGCCATATACACGTTAAATAGTGTAGTACTCAGGGAGGAGCCCTGAGGCTCGCCACAGTGGTGGTGAGTGGATGCCGATCGTGCTCGCAACAGGCAGCCGGTTTAGGCAACATATTGCCCCAGAGGTGGGGCACATTCTAGGGAGACCCAAAAGTGATATAGCCGCAGTGTTTTGAACTCACAGTAGTCTCAGGGTTTTGGTCTTGTTTACCCCTAAATACAGTGCATTGGCATAGTCCAGTCTTGATAAAATGGAGGCCTGAATAATCATTTGCCTGATGGACGGGTCAAAAAATCACAAGCAGTGTTTGAGCTCCCGAAGTATGCCAAAGCAGTTCCCTGCAACTTTCTTGTTTTGAAACTGAAAGCTGAGGGCTGAATCGACCCAGACACCAAGATTTTTCACCACCTGCTTAGGGGTATGTGCACAGCCTAATATGGCCGGCCACCACAGTTCCCCCCACAGCTCTTGATCCTTTCCCACCAGCAGAACCTCTGACTTACTAGAGTTCAGTTGGAGACAGTTGGCAGTCATCCACTCTGCAACAACCGTAAGATCATCCTGAAACTTTGATGCTGCCCACACAGTGTCGTACGATAGAGCGACTGCCAGCTGTGTATCATTAGCATATGATACAATAGTAAGCCCTCTGCTTCGCTCCAGGACCGCCAGAGGTTGAACATAAAGGTTCAAAAGCTTGGGGCTCATCGCAGAGCCCTGAGGAACCCCTTGTTTGTTGGCATAGAGAGTGGAGGCCGCAACCTGGAAGGTCCTGTTGGAAAGAAAGGAAGCAAACCAAGCCAAGGCCGAGCCCACAACACCTGCCTCCTCCAGCCTGCGCAAGAGGATCTGATGAGAGACTGTATCAAATGCGGCACTGAGGTCTAAAATATTCAGAGCCCACATACGTCCCTCATCTAGAGCAAGCCTAAGATGCTCAATGACAGCCAGGAGAGCAGACTCCATGCTGTGGCCTGAGCGGAAACCATTCTGAGAAATAACCAGGCAGTTTTTCAATTCCAAAAATCTCGTAAGGATAGAGCTAATATGGGTCTCAGTGATCTTGACGATCCACGGAAGGAGAGAGATGGAGCAATAGTTTTCCAGGTTGGCTGCGTCCGGGGAAAGTTTTTTGAGCAGAGGAACCACCCTGGCTTGCTTCCAAGTGCTGGGAACGACCGCACTGGACAAGGATTTATTAATAGCCTGGCTCAAATGTGACAAAAGCACAGGTAGCGATCTCATGAACTGGTCAGGTTTAAGGGGATCAGAAGGGGAGCCAGATTTTATCTTTTTACATAGAGACTGTAGCTCCTCCAGGGAAGCCAGTGGGAAAGCAGCCAGCGTTTCTTTTGGAAGGAGTGCTGAGGGAGATTTTATTTTCCAAAGCAAATAAATGTGTGCCTACACCACGCATCCCTAAATGGATCACATCAGTGCGCCTGCATTTAAGAATTTACTGCGTAATCATTACTGGTGGCCAAGTGTGGAGGCCGAGGCAGAGAGTAAAGTTAGGTAGGGCCAGAGCCTGAGCTGCCACCTATAAAAAGTGTAAAACACAAACCCTACTGTTACACCTAGTACCCATGGCATGGTTTTCCCCTTAACATTTTGCCTTCAACTCTCCTGTTTCGCTGACTTAGTTTTTACTGGCCTTAGAACTCTTACTGTTCTAACCAATGCTAAAGTGCTTATGATCTCTTCCTAAAAGATTGTAGGATTGGCTTATATCCAATTGGCATAATTAGTTTAAGTCCCTAGTAAAATGACAATACATATGCCCAAGACCTGTAATTAATTGCTAGTGGTGGGCCTGTGACACTGATTGTGCCATCCGCTTAAGTAGCCCACTGCTCAGATCTGCATTATCAACTGTTGTGTGCAGTTTATACTGCCATTTCAAGTTGGAAAGATAAACCATTTGTCTGGCCGAAACCTTCTTTTATAATACATATGTCACCCGTAGAGTAGGCCTTGTACTGGCCAGGGGACACAGTGCAGTGTATTTAAAAGGGTGGACATGAACTTTTAAGTTTTACATGTCCTTGTAGTGAAAAACCCTAAAATGTGTTTTTCAATGCTGCAAGACATACCAGTTTCATAGGATAACATTAGAAGTACCTTACTACATTCAATAAACTGTAACTTCCAAATGGGAACAGGTAACCAGTTCATGTTTGGTATCATTGGAATTGTAATGAAAAATCCTCTATTTTAATTTACAATTTTGAAAATGGTACTTTTAGAAAGTTGGCATTTTCCTGTCTTATCAATTTTGTGTCTGCAGCCTGTCTCTGGGTCACATAACTGGGTGTAGCTGACAGATTGGCTTTGTGTATTCCTCCTAGACAGGTACACACAATGGAGATCTTAGGTGTGCTTGGGTGGTCCTTCTCTGGTAGAATGGAAGGACAGGGCTGGGTATAGTACCACTTACATGTGAATGTCCTGCATCCACAGAAAAAGGGCTGCACAGCCCCTCTAGTTAGTATGGGGCCAGAGCAGGGGAGGCATGACACATGTGCACTTCAAACAGAAACCTCTAGAAGCTCCTCTCACGTCAAAGGAGGCATCTGCTATAAGCATTGTCCCGCAAACAACAACTCTTCCGTAAACTTCTGGACCTGTGGAGACTCTACCAGGAAGAAGGACTGCTGTGCTGCTGAAAAGACTGCCACTCTGCTGGACTGCTGCCCTGCTGGACTACTGCCTTGCTGGACTGCTGCTGTGCTGGATTGCTGTCTTGTTGCCCTGCTGCCCTCCTGCCTGAGTCACAGGAATTTGTACTTGCAACTGAACTCAGGACACCCAGAGCGACTCCAAGTTCTAGGCTGCTGTCCTCCTTTTTGAGCTACAGGGGCATAACAAGCTCCCAACCACCTGAACCAGCACCCAGATTTAGTTGAAGTAAGCCCTCTTGGTCCTCAAATGGTGCCTCATGGGTTCTGGATCCTTAGTGCGGCATCACTGGAGCTGAATTGAAGTTTTCGGGCTCTTCACAATTGTTGGTAACAAAACCGTGTCACTCACTCTGCCCACCAATGCAAAGTTCCGTCAGCCTGACCCTTTGTGCTACATCTTAAGCAGGTTGTGGGTAGTGCTGCTGAAAAGCTCTGGCTCAACCATTCGCAATGACAACAGGATCTTCACGCACAGCGGCAACAGGAAGGTGACTCCAGGCCTGTTTTACGCGCTATATCGATGACCATCTATGACGCTTTCCTTCTCCTTGTGACCCTCTGCACCCTGAACGAGACTCTTTGCAGTGAACTGAAACGTATTATTAAACTGTACTAACCTGGTTCCTGTATCTGACCAGCCTCCATCATGGTCAGCCTGAACTTGTAACTTTCTCAGATCCGGTATAACCAGATGGCCTTTTGAGGTTTTTAGAGATATTTTCACTTATATCCTTACATTTGCATATCTCTGGTTCTACTGATTGGATGTTTGCCATTTTAGTCTTGAACTATTTATTACATCTTGCTCTATTCTGTATTAGCTTTGGATTTTTCTTTTGTTGTGTTTTCACTTTATTACTTTTGAAGTGCTGCATAAACATATTTCCTCTAAGTTAAGCCTGAATGTACTGTGCCAAAGTTCCAAGAGGGTTGAGCACAGGTTAATTTGGGGTTTGCTTGTACCTCACCCTGCCAAGGATTGCCAATCCTGCTTGAATAGGGTTTCACGTCCTTCAACCAGTAACCCACATTTCCCACACCCACTTATGCAAAATGTTCAATGGCCCATATTTTCATGGTAAAAAGTGGGATTGGAAATTGGAGGTTCTTCTAGGCAATATGCATTTCGTGATTGATCTGGTTGATAGCCATTCCAACTGGCCAGAAGTTGTGTTTGCACAGAGAGTGACCCCATCTGTTATGCTGGGATTCTGATAGGTATTTTCAGTAGAATGGAATTTCCAGACATTCTGATTACAAATAATGTGGCTTCATTTTAGTCATCCAAAATGTCTACATTCCTGCTCAGCGATAGTATAAAACATGTCAGGACAGTGCTGTATGATCCCTAATGCATTGGCTAAGTGGAGCGCTCTTACAGGTACTTGAAAACAGGATCCATTTGGCTATTGTTAGAGGGATTCATTTTCTTCTAGCAATGCTTAAAGGCTATGAGCCCAAAGAAGCCTTCAAAATTCTGCAGTTGGAGTGTCCCCAATAATATTGCTGAACGGAAGGCAGCCTACTTAACCTGTTTCCCCTTGGTTGCTTAAACAAAATGTCATATGGGTAAATTCCCATTTGACAATATTGACCTTGGGAAAGTTAGAACAAAAGTCACTGATAAACATGAAGAATGATTCATTACATGATGCCCCAGTGAATGGAAAAGGGTAAGAACCAATTTTGCAAGTTGATCAAATTGTTCAAAGCCAACACAGGAAATGTCATCACCCAAGAGGGCAAGCATTGAAGCCCAGAGAGATTGTCTAAATGTAAGGGACATCTAATACATATTATCTTGCAACAAAGTAATGGAAGGAATTAGAATGAGAGCAATGATGGTGATTACTTGAATGTGTCTGATTTAACCTTTGACTTACCTATTAAACATTATGAAAACCATGCCTGCACAATAGTAATGTCGGGGATGAACATTCCAATGTAGATCAAACAGTTCCTGTAGGCAGCAATTGTAAGACTGTTGTTGATATAGTAAAGAACTATCCAAGGTACAGGATGCCATACCAGAAGGCTGGTTTGATGATTATTGTTTTAATGTTGATTTACAGAACAGAGATGTGTTCCATATTAATGGAATGCTCCGTTTTTCTCACCCATATTATCCTACCTTTTCGTTTCTCCACCCCATTCTCTTCCATTATTTTGGTCTGTCCTCACATCGATAGCAAGGTTTTGAGAGTTCGATTGATGATAGATGGAGGTTTTCAAAGAAATGCCGACCTCTTGTATTGTAGAAGAGTAAACTCTTTCATACTTTTCAACTTGTATTGAAAGTTTTCTTCCTTCTGACAATTACCTATACTTACCTTTGAACGTTAGAGTAATTGGTTTTAGGAAGGGCGATTATATGCTTTCCTTGCAATATAGTGATTAGTTCAATATAGTGGGTGTCATATTATTGAAATGTCATATATTGCGATGTCAGAACAAATAATCCCTTTCATAATCTGGGAGAAACACTTTTGTATCACCCTTGCACCAAACCGAAGTGAGATTTATCAAGCCATGAAGGCTACCTTGCATGGCCCTTCAAGACTTGATAAATCTATAGTAACGAGGAGTAAGAACAGATACGAAATATTTGGAAAAAGGGGACCCCTATATAATACAGTTGCACTTGCTATACATAGGGAAGAGACAGAGTTGGGAAAGGTCTATAGCCAAGTGACAGACAATGATTAGATGATTTAGTTTGTGGTTTTTTGTAAATAAAAACCTGGAATGAACAGTATATTAAGTCCACTTATGTACAGAAATCAATAAACAAATTATTTCTGATGAAGCTTTATTGTTTATTGTTATTGATTCTTTTTTCTTTGTTTTCTACTGTTTTTTTGTATATATGGTTTTTATAAGTGATTATGTGTTTAAATTTATATAGTCTTGAATTAAAAAATACAAAAGAGAAAATACACAATCAATAGACATGAAACATATATACAGTGATGAAGGCAAAGCGGTAGACACCACTACGCGCGTTTCGGCTCTTGAGCCTTCTTCAGGTGACCGTCTATTGTTAGGATTTCAAAGAGTTCGGGACTCACAGTTAGGTGTGGCGTGGCTAGAAAAGGTCAGTCGGTAAAAGCAGCTTCTCAAAGTCTTGAGATGCGGAACGATGTAGTCCTATAGCATGTCATATGATGTTATGACATCAGAAAAAAGAGGGGGTGGAACAGTATAGTGGAGGTAGCTTTGATTCAGATAGTTACTTGTATTAACATATGTCAAACCTCCACGAGGATAACTTCCTTCGAATAGATGGTAAGGTGATGAGAGCGATAGAGAAGGAAACGAGTATTTTATCTCCACAAGTAGATAAAGTATCCGGAGGTGAGCGATAGTGATGTATAATTGTTTGCACGAATATATTGTATCCACCTAAAAATAAAGTAAAGAAGATGTCCCAGGAGCAGGAGATTCTATAGAAGATGATCTGGTCATAGCATTGTCCGTGAGTTTTGATAAAGATAGTAACGCTCCTGGTATAGAGGGACTCGTAACAGCAATCGACCGCCAAAAGACCGCACACCGGTATGCTGGAATGCAGATACCATTCATCACCATTCATGTCCTTAAAAGTGACAGCTCTCCCCGCAGACCCCCCACCCCTTCGGTGTGTCCTTAAAAGTGACAGGTCTGGCTACAAAAGTGACATGTTTGTGTGTCCTTAAACGTGCCAGCTGCGTGTCCTTAAAAGTGACAGGCATCAAGCCCCTGGAAAATACAAGGGTGCAGCATAGGGTTTGTGTCAGAGGGTGAGAATGTGTTGAAGGTGGTGTTACGTTTATTAACAGCATATGGTCAGGGTAGTGTAAATTTGGTGACAGGCCAGTGTACACAAAACTGAATATGTCCAAGAGGGGCCTGTCAGGGTCTGTTCAAGCACTGACAAAAAAAAAGAGCTTGGCCAGGAATGTTACTGCTTGGGGCTTTGTGAAAAAGCACAGGTAGTCAGCCCCATAGCCATTTATTGACATAGTTCAGAGGGGGAGGGTTAAATGTGGTGTTTAAAAAGAAGAGTTTGAGAAAAGTAATTAAGCACAGATGGAACTGCAAAAGGTTTAAACAAGGAATCTCCTAAAGCCATGAAATGTAAGTAGCCACAGATGCCCAGTCAAGCGGCCCTAAAAAGGTGGCAGTCCTGATTAGCAGATGGATAGGGATAAGATGAATGTAAAAGGATGACCCCAAGGGCCTGCGAACCGAACGTAAGCACAGAGGCAGCTGCAGCAAACTTCAGCAAATGGGTTGTCAAAATTGCTTATCATTAGAGGGAGTAAAGTACATGGTAATCCCACAAGGAAGCATCTTAACCCCTTCAGCGCTGATGACAAAGCCAGCTCGTCATGGGCATTACGTGCGCTGTGCTTATGACGAGCTGGCTTTGTCATGAACAATGGATATCCAGGATATTCAGCACCCAGCGGGAAAACCCATAGCAGCCAAGGTGTTAAAGTCCTGAAATATAATTAAGCACAGATGCAAAGCAAAATGTTCCCCCAAAAAAGAGGTGAACGGTGGGATTAGCAGATGTCCCAGGGATAAATTACACTGTAGCAGGAGGCGCCCTAGAGCAAGTGAAAGATATTTACGGACGAGGACAAGATGATCACACAGGGCAACAACTTAAAGGCCTGAAATGTAATTAGCCACAGATGTCGTGATAAGATGAACGCAAAAGGATGACCCCTAAGACCAGCGAAACGACCGTAAGATGGTCCCAAAGGTATGCCCTCAGGGCAGGGGATGCGAAACGAAACTGCAAATCAATGCACTATCACCCATTAGAAGCCCCATCCACAAAGGACCCGTGCATAATTAGCATACCATTCAAAGTATAAAACCCCCAAAAGTAAATGACTCAAACATAAAGCACATACAGAGGCCGCACTTCTGGAACGGTGTATTAGGGATTTGCAGTGGTACAGACCCACCCCAGGACTTTAAAGGGAATAATGGATCAAAGCAATTTGGCGCACATTAACGCTGCATGCGACAACTTAAGGAAGGTAAATAAATAAGGGTCTAGCTCAGTGATGCATGCTTATGGGTTATTTAATGTATTGGGGATTGCATTTAAGGGGACAAATTTCCATTTTAAAAGGGGGTTTAGAGCTATATAGGACTGTGTTTATAGTGTTTTAAATAATGTTTAATGAGGGTGTGGGAAGGATGCTTAATGTGAATAACGAGGTAAGTAAAATGAGTTTGTACTTTTAAGTTTCAACAATGTCTAGAACCATTTATGCATAGTTACTTACTGCTTTAGAGTCTCCAGAGTCCACAAAATGTAACCCCAAACATTTTAACATTTAATAAAAGCGGTTTAAGTACTCAAGGGCTGTGTCTGCGGTGTTGATAGTGAACGGTCTCTTGATAGCTGTCCTAGGTTGTTATGCGCGAGGTGAAAACTGGAGCAAGTCCATGCGGCGGTCCGGCTCCCTAATAGTTGGGAGTGCTGGTGAGGGATGGGGCTGGGCTGTGGATGTAGACCATAGGATCTTACAAAATAAAAGCCCCAGAGTCCATGATGATCAGGGCGGTGGTTGAGATGTAGTGGGCCCCACCATATTTTTTTTTAAATAAAACCCAGAGCACACTGAGGGTCGGGCGGTGGTCAGGGGTTCTGGGGCCGAGGGCGGCATGATTCTGTGAGACCCTATAGTTGCTTATTAATCCCCCAGAGCACGCTGCCCATAGCCGGCGCTCCGGGGTTGCTGAGGGCAAGGCTGCGTAATTAAAAGCCCCCGAGACTGCTTGCCAAGGGTGCATCCCCAGAGCCCTCAAGGTCTGGGAGGGCTCTGGGGTGAGTGGAACCGGTGTGCGAGGGCTCAAGGCCCCGTTTTTCAAAATTGAAGCCTCTGAGCCCGCTTGTGGTAGGCGCTGCTCGTGGTGTGGGGCCGGTGTGCGAGGGCTCGAAGCCCTGTTTCTCAAAATTGAAGCCCTGGGAGCCTGCTGTTCTCCATGCGGAGCTCCAGGTAGCTTATGGGGTGGGGGTGCGGGCTCCTCTGGTCTTGGGGTCGTGTGGGGCGCGAGGCCCCAGTTTTTTAAAAACATGAAGCCCCCGGAGCCCTCTGTGCTCCATGCGGAGCTCCGGGTGGCTTGTGCTGCTGGGGGCTCCTGTGCCCTTGGGGTCGTGTGGGGCGCGAGGTGCCGTTTCTCAAAGTTGAAGCCCCTGGAGCCGGCTGTGCAGAGCTCTGGGTGGCTTATGCGGCGGGGGTGGGGGCTCCTACGGTCTTGGGGTCATGCGAGGGCTCGGGCCCTGTTTCTCAAAGTTGAAGCCCCCGGAGCCCGCTGTGCTCCATGAGGAGCTCCAGGTGGCTTATGAGGCAGGGGTGGGGACTCCTGTGCCCTTGGGGTCGTGTTTTTCAAAAATATTAAAGCCCCCGGAGCCCGTTGTGCTCCATGTGGAGCTCCAGGTGGCTTAAGCAGTGGGGATGGGGGCTCCTACGGTCTTAAGGTCATGCGAGGGCTTGAGGCCCTGTTTCTCAAAGTTTAAACCCCCGGAGCCCGCTGTGCTCCATGCGGAGCTCTGGGTGGCTTATGTGGTGAAGGTGGGTGTTCCTGTGCCCTTGGGGTCGTGTGGGGTGCGAGGCCCCGTTTAAATATAAAAAAAGTAAAGCCCCCAGAGCCCATGCTCCATGTGGCACTCCGTGGTGTTTGTATGGCCAGGGCGGGGGCGCCTGTGCCCTTGGGTCGTGTTGGGACGCGAGGCCATAAAACATAAAAAAATAATGCCTCAGAGCCGGCTTACCATGGTTGCTGCTCTAGGACGCATGGCTTCGGTTTCGGGGCTCCCTCGTGGATACCGATGGCGGTTGGGCTAGGGAGCAGGGAGCTTCCCCTCCGGGGCTGTGGTGGTAGGACTCACCCCTTTAGTGATGTCAGGGGCATTCCAGGTGACTGGTCAAATCATAGTATAGAGGTGTTGTTTAGTGACTACCCTTACTCAAACGCCCTGGGTTGTTCGCACTGGAATCCTGTTTCTATGATCCCCCAGGCCCTCAGTTACAGAATGGTGCTGGGGTTGAAGGACCGAGAGAGGCTTCTGGGGTGTTAGAGGTTGTTATACAACCAAGCCACGTATTAATCCCCTCCCATCCACAATATGACTCTGTAAAACCAAAACCGGTACTATATGCGCATGTAAAGGACATACAATTGGCAGTCAGAAAGCTAAAACTCCAAGTGATCACAGGAACCTTAAAATTGGGGATCTGGGGTAGCAGTGACAGGTCCATGGTAGAGGCACAGCAGAAGATACTGCAAAGCGTTGACATGTGTAAAAGAGTGAACCTCCAAACGTGTCAGGAAGCTGGATCTGCCATATGGTCTATACAAACATCACTAGGATAGCGCCAGCCCCTAAAGAAACACCAGGCCCATGGTGTTAATAAAACAACACTCACATCAAAATATTGCGGTAGGGTCCAAACAGTACTGACAAAATCCCAGTGTATCTTACGCTTACGCCGACGTAAAAAGTACATAGTACACCGCAAACAGCGTCATACCATTTCACAAGCTACATCCGAACAACATACAACTATACCAGCCACACACCAGTACATATGTTCAGGAGAGAATATTCCGAGGGGCAGTCAGTTGAAGGGCTTTGGTGTTAGTGTACCAACACTACACCAGCCGGAACACATAGAGGAGTCGCGGTGTGGGTATGTAGCAGAGGCATCCATGGGTGTGTCACACATAGGCACAGCCTATACTGTTCAGATAGGCGGGGGTTTGTCACCTAGAAAAGCCTGGTCCCTTAAAAACCAAAAGTGGGCTAATAGTGCTAAGAGCTGACGGCTTTTAATAAGTAAGCTAAAGAAAGCCAGAATATGCGCTACACGGATGCTTAAAAGATACCTGGAGCCCTTACTAAACCAGAGTACCTAAAATGATACAGCAATGAGATCCCCATAAAGTCAAAGGCATCAAGATGAGGATTCAAAGGCCGTATATTTAGAGAGCATTAGAAGCTACAGGCGAGATGTAGAGAGATGTAATGCCACCGAGCACTACAAGGAGTTTAGGTTTGCTAACCTTCACCATATAAGGTCCTCCGATCATGGTGTTTTAGCTATACATCAGGCGGTGCAGACGCTCATAGAAAGGTTGTTACGCGATGTGGGTCCTACGTTTCCAGGGGCAGAGTTTTGACAGTCCTTTGTTCACCAAAAGGAGGTCCCGAGATGTATTTCATGCCGTGGAATTTTTAGATAACCTTTAGAGGCTTTTACAGAGCAAGGCTGAACTAGTTGCCTATGGCACTTTCAGAGTCATAGCCCTCATTGTACGGGGTTGTGAGGGGGGTGTTTCCCGATCTTTAAAGAGCATGCTATACAGCAAGATAATGGGTAAGAAACAACGCTGGCTGCTCAATTTTAACAACAACACAACCAACACATATGTGGCAGCCAGCATCGTAGGGTTGCTGATGGGGCGCAACACCACCGACGCGGCCATCCTGTCTAGAGCGGCTGAAGCCCGTGAGGTTCTTGAAATACCTCCAAACTGTATGGTCGGCTTCGGTGACATAGGTCTTTTTGAGAACTATTTCTCTGTGACTGTGAAAGTTCTTTATTACAACGGCTCATGGAGGAAGTATTTTACAACAGGGGCCCATGTGAGAAACAAGATAGTGTATGTCCTTCACCATGAAAATCACTTTTATGGTATCTTGAACCTTAAAGGTTTTCTGGGATTCAAGTACGTGTGAACACATTGCGACCACATGTAAGAAACGCCATCAGTGTGAAATTCATTATAAGATGTGCCAGAGGGATGGGTGTGTGGTGGACGCAGCCCTGAAGGTGAGGTGTTGCACCTGTAAGATGTTTTGTCGCTCTCAAGACTGTTTGAGCATCCATAGGATAGCTGTTAGATGCAGCCCTAAAATTGATTGGTTTGAGTGTAGTCGGTATGGGGCTGATGATCACAAATGCAAGGGCATGAAATGCCCCCTGTGCCAGACAATTTCTGAGGCGGGTACCAACCATAGGTGATACATGGTTAAAGGAAGACCCCAGATCAAGACTGAAGCCCACATCGTGTTTGATATAAAGTGCACACAAGAGACCGGAATACACCAACCTAACTATATTTACGCCCACCATCTAACTTCCGACGACAGCTGGGAGTTTGAAGGTAGAACATGCGTTGGTGATTTCCTTAACACTTTCATTCAAACCGAATTCAAAGGGCACACCATATTGGCCCATAACTCAAAAGCCTACGACTCGTTCTTTATTTGACAAAATATGATTTGTGAAAAGATACAAGTAGAACTCATCACTCAGGGTACCAAGCTGATGTTGTTAACAGCCGGGGAGTTACAAATAAGGTTTATAGACACCCATAATTTCCTACCAATTACCGTATTTTCCGGCGTATAAGACGACTTTTTAACCCCTTAAAATGTTCTGGAAAGTCGGGGGTCGTCTTATATGCCGGATGCCATATTTGAAAGAATGTTTTCATGCGTTTTTACATAGCGCGGACTACACCCGAAGGTGTCAGACTGCTTCTGCATTATATAAAAATGGGCTGATGTGAGCAACAATAACAATGGACAAATTACAAAAGCAAACATTAAGTTACATGGATCAAAAGTGACAATAGCGAGCAACCAAAATACATGAGGTAGCAATCGGTACATTCCTGGAGAAAAAGTGATAAGTGTGCAGGTTACAAAAGCATACAAAGCATACAAAGCATACAAAGTATGAGCCAAAATAAAATAAAATACATTCTCAAAATGGCTATGCAGGACTGCGTTGGACTGCACTGGAAGTGGGGGTAGTCTTATACGGCGAGTATAGCACGAAACCTACATTTTATTAAGCAAAGTAGGGGGTCGTCTTATACGCCGTGTCGTCTTATTCGCCGGAAAATACGGTAAATTGATCAAGCTTCCAAAAGAATTTGGATTCCCCCGGTGTAAAGGTTATTTTCCACACTTTTTTAATACCTGGGCGAACCAGAATTATGTGGGCCCCATGCCACCTCCTAACAATTACAGGTTTGAATACATGATGCCAGTAGAGAAAGAGAGCTTTCTACAATGGTACTCTGAAAACCGTGAAAAGGATTTTCATTTTAAACAGAGTTGAAAGCTTATTGTCAGGCTGATGTAATGATCCTATGACAAGGGTGCAACCTCTTCAGAGATGTTGTGGTGGATATGACTAAGAAAGTCAGGATGTTGAAACCCAAGAAGCCTCAAAGGATAAAGAAAGTCAGGGTCTTCAAACCCAAGAAGCATCAAATGACAAAGAAAGTCAGGACCTGAAAGCCAAAACATCTCAAATGCCAAAGGAGGTCGGATACATCGACCCTTTTCAAAACATCACTTTGACCTCCATGCGTATGTCCATCTACAAACACGTGTTTTTAAGACCAAAAAGTATCACTCTAGTCCCGCCAGACCTCTATAATGGCAAACAGAAACGTTATTCAACCCCCTCTATCTGCTGGCTCATGTACCTCTCTGAGAAGGAAGACATACATATTCGGCATTCCTAACAGGGTGGTGAATACCGTGTGGGTCCCTATTACCTGGATGGGTACGCTTTAATTAAGGGAGTACCAACGGTCTTTGAATACCACAGCTGTTTTTACCACGGCTGCCCTCAATTTTACAAGCCCCACGAGTTTAACTGAATGCTGGGTGTCCAATTTGAAAACTTACACAGACGTACTCTGCTGAACGCCCAGTATGTTGAAAAATGTGGCTTTGCTATGAGGGTTGTTTGGGAGCACGAGTGGTTAGAGATGTTAACAAACGACACAGAACTCTGCTCTTCCTTCAGAGTCGTGATTAACGAGAACCCCTGGAACCCTGCGACGCCTTATTTGTAGGTCGTACAAATGCGATACAACTGTACAGGGCTGCGGGCGTGGGTGAGAAAATAAACTACTATGATTTCACCAGTCTGTACCCATTTGTGTACAAAATAAAGGTATACCCCTTATTGCACCCCACCATCATCTGTAGAGATTTTAAGCCCATATACAAATACTTTGGGCTAGTCAAATGGGAAATCTATCCGCCAAGGTAGCTTTACTTTCCTGTGTTACCATTCAGAGTCGATGGTAAACCGATGTTCCCCTTCTGTCAAACATGTGCTGGGTTTAAATAGATTGGCTGTTGTATACACACCAAACAACAAAGGATGCTCACAGGGACCTGGTGCAGCATCGAGGTAGAAGCTAGCTTAGAGAAAGGTTACAGGCTAGGGAGGATACACGAGGTGTGGCATTTTAAGAGGACCACAACACGCCTCTTTGCCCCATACATTAATCTGTTTCTCAGAGACAAGCACAAGACATAGGGGTATCCCGAATGGTGTACTAGTCAGGATGCAAAGCAGAAATACATCCATGACTACTACGTTCACAAGGGTATCTATTTACAACCCCATTTGATAGAGGTCAACCCAGCCCGTCGACAGTTAGCCAAACTCTGCCTCAACTCCTTATGGGAAAAATTTGCACAGCGTACAAATCTGTCAAATACAACCCTAATAACATATCCTCACGAGCTGTTTAAGAACCTATTTGCCCCCTGTTACGAGGTCTCCAGCTGCAAGTTCATCGTTGACGAGACCGCAGCAATGTGTTGGAAATACACAAAAGCATACCCCACAAATGGACCTGCTGGGCTCTTCCGCGGACACCTGGGATATACACAGAAATGAGACTTTACGACTGGGTGCTGAAATTATAGACAATTTGAACCATACTGATCTAAACCCCTACGGCCAGTGGAATACCGAGAAAAACAAGCTGACTCTATATACTCCAGACTCTGATCAACCAGCAGCCCCTACGAAGGTCCCTCAACCCCTGCAAGCACTGCCGGACCTTGTGCCACCCTCAGATACCTTTGTTGATGACCTCTTAAAAATATATAAGTCAGAGGCATAGAGGGGGCGCGCAAATGTTGATGAGTAAAGTATCAGCTTCTAAAGACCTAACATCTTGGAATGAGTGAGGCGAATTTCTCTACAAGGGACAGCCGGTCATCGGGTCACACATGTACGATCTAGTCAAAGATCTCACGCACCCCAAAATCCTAAAGCCTCAAAATGCACCTCGTGGTTGGGATCAGTTTCTGGGAGCCGCTGCTTAACTCAACATCCCTTCCACACTCATGGGTAATAACGATCACAGGCGTCTGCTTGAAAATTTAAAGGCACACCTCCCTCCGTCGCCTGCAGGCTCTGACGCTCCACTGTTATCCCCCTCTTGGAGTACCCCACTGGCGCCATCTGTACGGCAAAAAAGACCATTGTCCAAACCCCATACATGGATTCATCCTTAATGGTTTTTTTTTACATAAAATGTACTTATTATGTGTATAAGCGTGTCTGATTTGTCTTCATATTTTTCTTCAGCAAAGTTTGTCAATGTAATGCGCAACCTACATCCATGTTTGTAATAAACACTTTTATAACTTTTCAACCCGTCTCACGCATCTTTTTAAAACACTTTAAAAATTTTTTTTTAATAAAATATTGTGCATGTATAAGCAATAAAATACATAGTCGGAATGCCTGTTTTTTTAAAAAACAATGTCTTTATTGTAGACGTTCATCATAAAACACATACACGTTATAAGCCTTTACAATTTTGACAAGCTACATATTCTGTTTTCACAAGTCTGACCGATGCCCTTGTGTTTTCTTTTACATATTTCACAATTATACTATTGTTGTTAACAAGGTCCCTCGAATATAAATTTAAGAAATTTCTAAACGAAACACCCTCTGACATTTTGCTGATAAAATAAATACAGTGTACCCGCATGTCATGGCTACAGAATCCTGTCCCCGCACCTTATTATACACCACTCGTTCTGCAACTTTTTTCACAAACTTGAATATGGGCTCTGTATATAGACGATGTTCAGGGAACTCTGCTGTGCTGTCAAACACTGTAACCTTATCATTATCTATAAACACGGACGCCCAGTGTGTTCCGCCCTTGTAATGCGGATCGGTGTTAAAGACTAGGGTGCAGGGTCTTTCTGCCCTATTACAGCCGGTAGCCCATCGCTAGGGAAAACACCTAAAAAGTATTTCCTAGTGTATTTATGCCTGCTTAAGAAGTCACGTAGCTGCACTGTGTCCATTTTACAAATGTTTTAAAGATAGTCAAACAAAATCTGTCTGGTGTGGTTGATCTGAATGACGCTGTCGAATACCGAGAATACGACCATGTTCACATTCGTAGGCAGCAGATTACTGAATCGTATTTCAGTTTTTAGATTTCCATTTTTGACCAGGTTGTAGTGATCGCCGTCTTCCATGTCGGGTGTCAGGTCGAATGCGAGCAGCGTGTATCCGGACCAATAGCCTTCTTGTGACACGGCTACACTGCAGTCCCTTAGATGCTTCCCTGTTATTGAAACCAGCCCCTGATATTCCCTGATGTAGTTGGAGGTTATAAAACTTGGTGTGTAGGGTTTTGCAGGAATCACATTGCCCTCGTGGACCAATGCAGAGTAGTTGATGCCGTAGTGTTTAAAATTGAAGGGGTTTGACGCATAGGTTCCGCTAAAAGCGGTATTGTCCACAAAACCGATGATGATGAGCTTGGGTAGTTGCCCCAGAAATAAATTCTGCTGCTGTGTTAAGTGGGTATCTACTGGGATACTGAATACCTTCAGAGCAACAATTTCCCCAGCCTACTTGGCGTTTGATATTTGTAAGGCGTCGGGGACACTTTCACTCTCTTTACAAACAGACTCGCGGACAGTATGTCCAGTTTGCACTGTTCCGTATCCCCGCTGATGAGGCAGAATGAGTCCTTGATACGAGTGAGTTTGATCTTAAGATCAATTCCGTTGATGAGCAGTTTATCTAGGAAGAAGAGGTCTGAATGTATGCGTCCCAGGAGGTCAAAGTTGCGACTGCCTGCTGCCAGCCCAGCTCTTTTTACAAAACCTTTATTGGCGCCGTCCAGAGCTGTGAATTCAAACTGGGGGTATATATCCCTGTAGAAGAGACCCATTCAAAGCTGTGTGTCAAGGGCGTTGCTGCTGTAATTTAGAATACTCTTGAGGTAGGCTCTGTTGGCGTACATATTGTCGTTCTGTGTGATGAGCCGATCGCCCAGGGTGATGTTCACCTGATTAAACATTGTAGCTATGGGATAAGCGATCATCGCCACTTTAGCATCTGCTGCTATGGCGGACTCCTCCGCTTTTATGATTTTATACACAAGATGCAGCAACGTGTTGCTGAGATCCAAATACATATCCGTGGACCCTGACACATAAAACTCAATAGGGGACTGAGGCGTCAATGCGGCTAAAGGCGATACCTCCATGAAGAAGCTGTTTTTGATGCTTGTCTGCATTGGTTTTAGAGTAAACAAGTTTAACTCGGATTTGGCGTATTCGCCAGATGCGCAATATTTACTTTAGAGCTGTTTCTCTTCTTCTTCGTAGCTCTCTTCCGTCTTGGAGCTCTTCTTTTCTGAGTGCGTTTTGAAGAGTTCCTCCTTTTTTTATAGGGGGCAGGTGGGCCCCGGCGTCTCGAAGCACGGCACTTCCTTTTAACATGCGCGCGCGGTGTGTACACCAACCCCAATCCTTCTTCCGGCTGTTTGTTTATGCGTTCTGCAACTGCCGAAGTAACAGACCCAACCACATCCTGGGAAATGCTCGTAGCAGCCGCCTTAACATGTGGTTTTGCAATTTCATAGCCTCTTCTCAAGAATGGCATAGCTCTTCTAAACAGACTCCTGAAGAATCCCCCTAAACCAGCCCGAACATAATCGGCGACCCTTGAAAGTACGGCGGCCCTCCATATCCGGCTTGGTTTCTGTAATAGTCCCGGTACATAGAAGGGTCCCCGTATGTTTTCGCGATCACCATGATGCCGGCTTAAAAGCCGCTGTCGCGTCTCGGTCTTAAATGAAGCTTAACAATAACTTCCCCGTATTAAAAGGCAACCGGCTCAGACTCATCATCGTAGATCATAACTGAAATAGTGTCAAAATGTTTTTTAGAAAATGCGACATAGTCAGGTTTATTAAAATGTACATTTACCATCGTATTATTTTCACCCTGTACATGAACCCATCTTAACAACGGCGAATAACTATAGCTGATCCTGTGGGCCTCTACAATATCTCTTTACACATAGAGCGTATAGAACCCCCCGTTAATATCGGGACACGTGTGATCCTGTTCAGCCAGACCGTTCACATTCAACACGGTGCCTAAACCCCTTTTTAATTTACCGGAGCAGTTAAACGTCGTGCCGCGACTCGGGGCTTCAAGAAAAACCTTCCTTCTGACGTTATCTAGCGATAGATGAATATTCGCATATCCTTTGATGCCGGCTACGGATTTGTTGATGGCGTCGACAACACTTGAAATGGTTGGGTAGTAACCGTACGGGATGCCAGCATGCACGTTCACATTGTCCTGCTCACGCTTTAAGCAAAACTTTGCTTCGCTCAATGTAAATGTATTCCAAGTTCTAGGGTATTGGATTTCTGTTAGGGCCACCTCACAATCCCCCTTTCAGGTCTACCAGCTTTGCCAATTTCACGGTGTATTTAGAAATCTGGTTGTCAGGGAACATGTCTTTAGAAGCGTTGGATGGTAAGGTAATATAAAAGGGCTTCGTATCCATCTTATCAGATGCTTGTAGACGGTCCTTAGCTCCTACACCCTTCAGTGAGCTGGCCAACACCCAACTGTTACATTTCTCCGGCCTGCCCCTCCATTTGACATATGCCTGGCTGTTAACCCCTCTACCTTTCCTTTTCAGAACCTTTTCGACCCTATACACAATGGTTCGGATCATCAGGTACCAATTGTAACTCTTCTTTGTAAAAGATCACTGACACCGCTTCCCCCTCGTAGTCCTTTAACCTGTAGACATACAGCCTTTATTTAAGCTCCACACTTTCCACTATAAATATTTTGTCACTAAAAGTCTTTAGGTAGCCCTTCGTGAAGATACCTTTCAATATTGAATTCTCACATGTTCTCCTTTTTCAAAAATAGGCTTCCTTACCTTTGTAGCAAAATGACGCCCGTACACTGTTCTCCAAACAGCTAAAGAATTACTAGGAGTCACCTCTACGGGGGATGTTTTGATGATCCGGTGATAGCTGACATTATATACATCTAAAAAAACCTTTAGAACATCGACGTATCTGTAGGTCTTGTTGGCCGTAAAATACCACCACAGCTTAGACTTTAAAGTTCTGTTAAACCGTTCTACAACCGCAGCTTTTACCTCTGTGTGTGTTAAAAAATTTTGGACACCGTGGTCGTTTAATAATTTCTGAAATCCTTGTTTAAGAATTCTTTACCAGCGTCTGTTTGTAGTTTTTGTGGAATTCGGTCCTTCTTGAAGATGTCTTTAAAAGCGTCATTGACGCTCGTCCCTCTTTAATCGCGTAACGCTTCTGCGTACTTGGACAACACGTCTATAATGGTTAATATATAATGTGCTCTGTTGTTATGTTTGCTATATCTTGAAGGCTTATGATATCAGCCTGCCATTGATAATCTAATTGTGCATTAACGATTGTAGGCCGTCTCTTAAGACGTCTTCTGGCGGGTGTATGGAGTGACTACGCCTCTTCTCCTGAGAGCCATGTCTTGACCAGGGTTCTGCTTACAGGTTCGTTGTCAGCTGCAGCCCTTCTATACAGAGCTTCGGCGCTTCCCAAGCTGCCAACTCCCCCTGTATCATAATAAAGTTTTCTAACTGAGCCCCCAGCATGTTCTCATCCGCTACACCACTGGCAATGAATGACAAGTGTTCTGCGTAAGGATATTGTATTAAAAGTAAAGAATCTTAGCAAAACATAAACAGAAGGTACTTTAAATTTTCATAGTAAACGCCGTAAGGACGGATTAACCCATAGTCACCTCTAGGTGTAACATTCTACTACATGGTTCTAAATACACGCTATCATGTCAGTTAAGTAAGACATTATTAATTTAAAATAGTCTTCGGGGGCCCAAAGACCCTATCCTTCTATGTTTTAGATACAGCTTACACATTCGCCTTTCTACGAGTCTTTCTATCATCTTTCTATCATTAGCCGTATACACCCCCCTCATACACAGCAGTTTTAAGCCCGGGTAATGGGCGTGCTGGATTTCCTCGAGTTTCGCTGTCAAGATCTTCAGCATATCAGGGTGAACATATTTCTTTTCAACGGACAACCCGTAAACGACCCTTAACAGTTTATACACCTTGTACGGGTCTAAAAATCCACATATATCATGGATACCCGGTGTCTGTATGCATCGCTCAGACACTCATGAGCGCCTGCTGAGGATCTTTAAGCTGATGGCCGTAACAAAGGCCGTAATAGTCATGCTTGACACAAGCTTGTACCACAGCCACTGCGAAACCTTTAACAGCCATCATGTCATCGTGGGATACTGCTTTAATTTATTTTACATCCACGTTGCTCTTAGAGACATAGTCACGCTTCACGGGAACATCAGTACTTTATCTTGTGGAACTTTCAGTCCGTTTTGCACAACATAGACAGTAAAAATGTACGTTGTCCGCTTTTGTAGGAGGCGACACGGCCTGAGTTCTTTTTGAGGTTGCTCCCTATGGTCGAAAGAAGAAAGATTGTCATGCCATTAGTTTGGGTGGAGAAATAAATTACATTAGTATGTAACAGCCGTCTCATAACATTTTTACTAACCTCAGTATGTTCCCCAGAGTGCATTATGCAGTATGCACACCCATCTAAGGTTGTTCTCTAGGGTCAAAAGAAGAAAGATTGACGTGCCATTAGTTGAAGACATAAAAATACATCAGTATGTAACTGCCTGTGCATAACATTTTTACTAACCTCAGTATGTTCACCACCCTCTGCGGCTTCTCTGAAATCTTGAGAGTCGCTAATGTCCTGCGATGTCCCTTCATCTTCGGCGCTTGTACCCGGCTGTTGCACAACGACCTTCTCAGGAGGCGTATCCTCGTGAAAGCCCATGTCTTCATGGTATACACCTGTTACAACGCATCTTTTACAACTACCTACTATTACAACGCATCTTTTACAACGCATACCATTACAACGCATTGCGCTGGGGGGCGCTCTAGGATAGGGAATAAGTATAATTTACTATCCAACACCTTCCCTAGTGTCCACAGGGACTGGAGTTAGAATAGTAAATTATACTTACCACTATCCAGCACCTCAAAGCGCTATGCGTTGTAATGGTATGCGTTGTAATGGTCGCGTTGTAATAGTAGGTAGTTGTAACGGTATGCGTTGTAACATGGTACATCCGTCTTCATAGATGGGGGAGTCAGGTGGAACTATCGTATCTTCCAAACTGTCCAGCTCCACAAAACTGAATCCTTCATACGCAAAGCCATTACATGTGTCCTCACTCCCTCTGCTATCAACCTTAATAGGAGAGATACAGCATACACAATCCTTGAGACTGTGAGCTTCCATACGCCGACACCTGTCATCGCCAAAACCAGTAACGTTGCAGCCCATATCTTTAGGTGTTTCTTGTTGAGCATTCTCGTCCATTACCCGGGGTGTTAAGCGGCTGTAATATCTATCGATAGTGGTCTGGGAGCCACCCCACATGATGCTTTTCACGAGTGGGTTGTATCTCTTCATTTTGCTATGGGAACCTTTTGGTATTCATGCATCTGGTTGCTGTACAAGACCCTTAAGGATGCCTTATATGTATCCTAAACAGATCCTAAAAAGGGGCGTGCCCCTCTACACATCAATAAGGACATACATGTGTCATAGGGCTCTGGTTCGCCGAGGTCTCCAAAAGAATCCCTGCCCTATAACCGCTCCTTGGGCCAGATGGTCACCTAAAGCCATCCAGGGGGCTTGATGCCTGTCACTTTTAAGAACACGCAGCTGGCACTTTTAAGGACACACAAACATGTCACTTTTGCAGCCAGACCTGTCACTTTTAAGGACACACCGAAGGGGCGGGGGGCCTGCGGAGAGACTAGTCACTCTTATGGACATGAATGGTGATGAATAGTATATGTTCTTACTACTGTAACACAAGGTATTGCTAATCTCTGCCTTGCGTTACTCTGTGGCAGGGAGGCGTTCCATGAGTGGAGCGTGGGTTTTCCCCACAGCTTATGGTTAGACTGAAAAATTCAATTAGAGTAAAACCACTTAATTTCTTGCAGAGCTGGTCTTACTCCTGGTATGACTCTGGAAATCTTCCCGGGGTACTTTGAAGTACATAATATGATCCCACTATCTGCACATTCAGACTGTAGTCCTATTTGTATTTGTGGTATAAATAATTTACTTCCTGCGGCATTTAGCTGGTAATTAGGATAGCATACTAGCCTAATGTATTGTGGGGATCCAGCTATGAGGTGGGATTATTTCTGGATGTTTTTGTTTCTCATGTTCACAGGCCTATGTGAGCATTGTTTTTAACTTGTTTACATTACATATTAATACCATGTCTTAAATGGCTATGTTAAAGTTTAGGCCCATTTACTAAATTCTCTCCAGAGAAGATAGGTCTCTCTAGTAGAGCGAGTGGTGAAAAGGAATCTAATCATTGGTTATCATTCCAATACAGGCAACCAATATGGCTACACATTAATCCACTCAACTCTTTGATCTGAGTTTAGTAGTTTTGATTATAAGTTCAGAAACAAATCAATATAGATCAATCTCAGCAAAATCGTATAAAAATTCAAAATAATCAGAGTAAGTCCAAATCTCCTTAAAAGATGTACCCTGTGTGGTACTAAGCAAATGACTACCTCTAAGATAATGATGCAGGTAATCAAGAAGAAGAAATGAAGGTTAAACTGCATCAGATGATTCTCTTTAACCAGCATGAGTAACCTAACTTTCCCTACACTACTTTAATAAGGGCAAACCTAAACTGAAAGCATTTGAGTAAGGACATAATCAAATCAGAAGAGAAGAAAGGTGTCAGCCACCAGAGCTTTCAGTAGAAACGCTCCGCCAATGGGTCAAGTAGCTTTAAGCCACATAAGCAGTAAAATAGGCCTGCTCTATAAGGAAACCCAAGACGCACTCTCTCCATAACTAAACACAACACATATTATCATCTGCCGTCGACATTACACCCTCATGTGACTCCTCCTTGGGAAATGTCCATAGCTCTGGCACAACTGGATACTTTCAGCACCTTTCCCAGCCAGATAGAGCATTATCTCTCCTCGTCCTTGGGTATTCCTCTTCCATGAGAACGCCTCTCCTCGCTCGTTCCCACAGTTCCCTCGGCCGACTCCTCCATCTCATGCTTTGCTATCTATCAACACAAAACTCTTTTATACTAAATAATGAGGCTATCCACACCTGCAATTGAAACAATCCAGCAACATACATTACATAATGAAGGTTAAACGAGAATTGCATTTTGAATCCTAATGTGAGCTGCAACTGACCCAATATCTTCTCAAACCCTAGTTTTGCTAAGTTAACACGTGCACAGGGTTACAGAATATGTGCACCTTTCTACACATAAAATAAATAAACTGCTTAAGGCATAAATGAATGCAATGAGTTATAAATGTCTGGGTGAAACATGATTAATTCAAATTACGCGTATAAACGTTAAACATTAGTTGCACACATCCTAATTTAAATTTACCACAACAAAGCATTTCATGCTATTTTCTCCTGTCACATTAGTTCATTAATTGTCACATAACTTTATTAATAACAATCTAAATACATATATTTCAAACAAAATGCCTTATAGTATAAAATATTTACAGTTTTTAGTATATTAGTCACAATAGAGAATATTTGAGTGCTGACTATGCGTGAGTATGACGCACTCCTACATTATTTCCAGATGGGCTCAAGATTACACTTCTTCAGGTGCTATTTCTTCTTATGCACATGTGCTTCTCTTTGAACTGACAGGATGTGATCTGATTTTTAGCTGTGACTAGTGACATCTTTAACGCATGGCTAAATATTGTTACCAATCAATCAACTCGAGTTGTAAAAGCACGGCTAATCACCTGTGAGGATATCTAATACTGAAAAATGTACTCCAAATGTACAGAGGAATATTAATCTCTCACCTCAGGCGGTTGGCTATTTGGATGTATTAATTTACCTTCCATTGCAACGCATGAGGGTCTATTTTACATCTTCAAAGTACACTCAATCACAGTAGGAGAGACAATTAGTTTGTGTCCAGGCTGGTGGAGAATCCATAAAAAACCTCCCCTTTAATACAGTGTAACCCAGACTGTTAAGTCGGTCGAATTTGGCCTTTTTCTTGCTGGAATGAGGTGCAGCATAAATGTTAAGCAAAAGAAATTGTCTGGCCGGGTTTCAACTGCTAATTCTAATACCGGTGATCCAATCTTCATTAAATTCCAACACATTGACATTTGTTTTTTATAGTATGATGCATTCTTTAGTGACTTGGTTACACTCGACTATGAGGGTGACCCTGAGATGGATTTGCATTATATTTTATATGGGGATGTCTTCACCCCAAGACGACCGACCCTAAGTCTAGATCTCGTAAGACTTCAGGTGGCACCTTGATAATGCTTGTGCTCCATTTAGAGTTCCAGTGTTCTCAGAGATGAGTCAGTCTAATTTTTGCTCTACATAGGTTTATAGTCTCCACCATAAGCACCGACCAGTAGCCTTGCTAGCCTTCCCAAGCCCAAGATGGTTGCTACATTTTGTCTGCTAACATCCTGCTGAAGGCTAGCATGACTTGAACCGGTCCTGATATGAGTGGCCACTGCTCACTGAATGTCTCATGTCGATGTAACAGATTGCTCTTCTATTGTTGACACAGAGAGCTAGTTGAAAAGAGTAGGTTCACTCATGATGCAATTGTTGCAACTCAGCCACCAACAACGTGATTCCGTGAATAGCCTCCCTTGGGTGTCGGGGGCCACCTGCCAATTAAGGTTAAAATATGTGTCCACACAACAAATGAGAACCCTTCCTCCTACATCATAAAATATTGATAGGCGGTTTATTTTTGGGATCATATTTATTACTTCCTACCAAAACAAGGATCTTTCTGGGTCAGCTTATTACTAGGTTTACTATGTGAGGGCCATGTAAGCATCCCTTTGACCACAGGTCTTGGTACATTTATTCTGTTTCTCGATGCATTTAAACAAGCGAGACAATTCATTCAGCAGCTGTCTTGTTGCATCTTCGATGTTGCATGTTTACTTTTTAATTTTTTTTTAGCCCAAGACAAATCCAAATGCTGAACAGTTTCCAGGGGGCATTTCAGAAAGTGGAAGCATCACTTTAACATACATTGGCAAAACAACATGTCCTGCTCATTGATGAAAGCGTTTCTACTTTAACTACCGATTTGAAGTACTCAATCATCACTCATTCAGCCTTGCACTCAGTTATCCATTTATTTGCCCATTGAATCACTCTTGTATTAACCCACTCAACCACCCACCATACCAGGCACACATATATATATATTCTCTCTCTCTCTCTCTCTCTCTCTCTCTCTCTCTATATATATATATATATATATATATATATATTACCTACTGGCGGTCGCCAGTAGGTAGTTATAGTTAGGATTTTTTTCAATGTTAAATCTCAAAATTCTATTTGGAATAACTTTGGCACCGGTTGACGAATCTGCCTGAAAATTTCCTGAAAATGGCCTCGCGGCGCCCCGGTCCTTCCCTGAAAGTTTGGGGGGGATTCGTCAAGCGGGGGCCAAGATAAAAGGGGGTCCCAAAACGCGTTTTCCCCATGTTAATTTCCATAGGGCGGTCGATTTCACTTTTAGCCCGAACGGCTGAATGGATTTGCACCAAACTTGGCAAAATTGTAGGGACTGGTAGCCCGATGTGCCTTTGCTATGTCTCAAGATATGTGCTGCAGTGGATTTTGAGTAATTTAGGTTCAAAAAAATATATATATCTATAGGCGCTCTCCGGTGCGCGCACCGGAGAGCGCTCCAGGCGTGCCACGCGACTTGCACGCAGAAAGCTGATTGGCTCTCAGTTGTCTGTAAACATTCTAAACAGTCCGGAGCGGCCGCCATCTTGTGTCTCGGTAGGATCGAGACACGAGAGGTGGGCAAAACAAAGAGGGAAATGACCATAAGGGAGCAGGGTAGACCCCCCCTTGACCCCCTAGGTTTGATGTGGGGGCTATAAAAGGGCCCCGCGGGGCATTTAAAATATTTTTTTTTTTTCGTTTTGCACGGGGGAAGCGCCCGGTGCGCGCACCGGGGAGCGGCCCGGGGAGCGCACTATGATGAAAAAAGGTGACAGAGTTTTCAAAAAATGAAGTTTTGATTTAGAAATTGGAGGTAGTTCTAAAAAGAACTTTTTTTTTTCTTCTTTTTGTTGTTTTATATTTTTTTTGTGTTTTTTGAACTTTTTGAACTTTTTTTGGCTTTTCAAAACAGTTTTATATATTTTTTTGTATTTTTTAGGGGGAGAAACAAAAAAAGGGAATTGAAACTGGCTCAACTGGAGCAAAAAAACAAAAAACCCAAAAAATTACTTCTTTTTGGGGCACTTGTGATTATCACCTGCAAGGACGATGAGCTTAACACTTTGTTCCCCATAGGAGATAAGCTTGCCACAAGCAGTACAAGTAATTTTAAAATCAGCAAATCTCGGCTGAATGCAAGGCATCACCTCGGATGTTTCTGGTTCCGAGGAAGTGGGTTGGTTTCTTTGGGAGGGGGTCCTTGATGACTGGGGGAGGTTACTGGCCAGTTCCCGGAACTCTGCACGAGAGTAGTTGTTTGGATGCTTTCTTGTCATGTGCCGAATCATGGTATAGTTACCAAAAGAATATTTCTTGTTTGGGTTGCCCCGTGAAAGTTCATCATTGCAGATGAGGCAAGTCACCTTGGGCGCATTCACCTTTTTTTCCCCCTCTGGAATTGAAAAAAACTGCCAAACAATGTGTGGTTTGGGTTTGTAAGGTGTATTTTCTTCTGGCAGCCATCTTCTTCTCCCCTCCTCCTCTTCCTCTTCCTCCTCCTCCTGTTCTTGACCACCAATATAATTTGGAGCTGGTCCTCTTGGTGGTGGTGGTGGTGGTGGTGGGGCAGATGCACCAGCTGATGCTACTACTGAAGCCATTATTTGGAGCAAAAAAGTAGAGAGAGCAACAAACAGGTCTTCCTCAGTCAAAGGACAAAGTCAGAATAAGGAAAAAAGGTGGGGTCTTTCATCATTTAGAAAAAAAAACTGTCCTGAACCAATGAGAAGTGTTATTTTCAGGTCACAAGACCAGGGGCTTCATCATTATGAAACTAAAACTGTTATGAACCAATGAAAAGTGTTATTTTCTGCTCACATGACCCGACGCGCTTACGCTACGCGCCCGGGGCGCGCCCGGGGGCGCGCCCCGGGTCGCGCAGCGTAAGCGCGCCGGAAGTTTACGTTGTGCGATCGTATTCGCTCGAGTACTTCCGGGTGCGCTTACGCCGTGCGTATCACGCGGTCGCGGCTACGCGATACGTCACGATCATGTTTTCGTTTGCGATATTGGCGCTCACGGGACGCTCCCCGGAGCGCGCCCCGGGGCGCTTTTTAAAAATACGCTTTTCGGGGCGCTCCCCGGGGCGCGCTCCGGGAGCGCTCTCCCAAAAAATAAAAAAATAAAAAATGGGATAATTGTAGGGACAGGTAGCCCTATTCTGAAGTGGTTTGTAAAAAACATTAACTTTAGAAAAATATGTATTGTGCTACATTGGGCTTAATATATGTTAGAGCCAAAATGTAGCCCAAATGTAGCCCAAAGTAGCCCAATGTAGCCCAAAGATGGCCACCAGAGATCAAAAATTGTAAATGTAGCCCAAAATTCAACTAGATGTAGCCCAACTGTAGCCCAATGACAGAATGTACCAGAGTGTTAAAAAGAACAACTAGAGTGCTAACAGTCTTATTTATAAAGTGAAACTTATAGTTAGGAATTAGCATTAAAAAAACCTTTGAAATTCACTGAAAAAACCATAGGTTTCACACCAGTTATAGTTAGGAATTAGCATTTAAAAAACCTATGAAATTCACTGAAAAAACCATGGGTTTCACACCGGTTATAGTTAGGAATTAGCATTTAAAAAACCTATTAAATTCACTGAAAAAACCATAGGTTTCACACCAGTTATAGTTAGCTGGAAATTTTACTGATATAAAACCATTGAAATTCCCACGTTATAGTTAGTCGGACTCACTATAACTTGCGCGTGCAATGCACTGCTGATGACATCACATATTACATCACTCATGACATGGTCAGTGACATCACTCATGACATCACTGATGACACCATCCAGTGAATATGTGTCTTTCTGAAAAATAAATATTAGTGAGTTATTTTTAAATATTTAAATACATATATTAGTGTTTCACTTTGTGTATAAGTGGCTACATGTGTTGATAAGTAGCTACATGCGTATGTATATGGGTTATTTGATATTTTTATTAGTATCAGTATGAGTGTCTATATGGTTTGATGGAGGTATTACTTAGCGCATAGATGCATGAGTGACTGACTCTTTGTTTGTATGTGTTTTGAAGACAGCATATGTACAAGATTGTATGGGTGGATGAGTGTCTATATGTGTTTGTTAGTGAGTGAATGACTGTCTCACTAGTGTCTTTATCAGTAACTACATATGTTTTAATCTAGAATATATGAATATTGATGTATATAAGTGAGTATATGTGAGAGTAAGAGATTGTAAGATTTCCTGTTTAAATAAGTATGTGTTTCTATAAGTGATTGTTTAAGAGAATAAATATGTGTAATTTTCATTAGAAGTAAGGTGGAAGTGTGTGTATAACTCTATATTCAAATAAATGGTTGTTCAATAGTTTATTTGCACGTGTGAATATGTGTGTGAGTAACTTTTGGATGAATGTCGGTGTGTAACAGGATGTATAGGTGTATCTCTTCATATGATGAGTGAGTATATGTATGAGTGACTATATAGAACTGTTGGTGAATGAGTGGATGTGTATATAGATAGTGGAAGTGCTTGTTGTGACCGATATAGGTATGTCCATTTTTTAAAAATTTCAGTTTCTATTTTTGAATATGTGTCTCAAGGGTTACTTTACACTGAGAGGAGGTCTGTCACTGTGTCACAAGGATGGTGTCATCAGTGATGTCATGAGTGATGTCACTGACCATGTCATGAGTGATGTAATATGTGATGTCATCAGCAGTGCATTGCACGGGCAAGTTATAGTGAGTCCGACTAACTATAACGTGGGAATTTCAATGGTTTTATATCAGTAAAATTTCCAGCTAACTATAACTGGTGTGAAACCTATGGTTTTTTCAGTGAATTTCATAGGTTTTTTAAATGCTAATTCCTAACTATAACTGGTGTGAAACCTATGGTTTTTTCAGTGAATTTCATAGGTTTTTTAAATGCTAATTCCTAACTATAACTGGTGTGAAACCTATGGTTTTTTCAGTGAATATATATATATATATATATATACAAATTTGGAACCAACACTACGCACTACAACACGCCTTTCAGTCAAGTCAGTAAAGCTATTCGAGGGAATTACAACTGCCACAGTGACTTTGCAATATATGTTCTGACGTGCACCTGTGGCCTACGGTACATAGGCAGTACCAAATTACAGGTGCACGTCAGAATTTTACAACATCTTCGTGCAATAGTCAACAATGATAGCACATACCCCGTAGCTCGCCACTTCAGATCAACCCACAACAATGATCTGAGCAATTTGACATATTTTGTCATTTATGCGGTGGCACCCCTTAAACGAGGGGGTGATAGAGAAAAACTGCTCAGAAAGAAAGAGACTGAATACATAGTTGAGCTAGACAGTAAATACTCAAACGGGCTTAACACTACAGAAGACTTACATCACTTTCTGTAGTAATTTATCTGTATATTCTTGTATGTGTGTGCTTAACCATCCCACCTGTCGAATAAGCATTCAATTCATGTTTCCATCATTCAGGGATTTCCAGTACACAGAACTATACAGTGAATTCTGACGTTTGTCTGGCGCCCCAGTGCACCACGGGTGAACAAGTTGTATAAGAAAACAACCATCATGAACAAAAAAGCTGAATTATTTCACCCGTCATGTTTGTCTAACCAGTCTTAACCATGTAAATACTGTTTATATTTATAGCATGGTACTTTCTTCTCATTTTTCTTTTTTTCTATTGTACATACACATTTCAGATTATTTGAAGTTTGAATAGGAATTCATATATTCATTAGGGTAATCACAAATTCACAGGGTGTATTTTTTCTCTGTTTCCATGAACATTTACTTTTCCTCCGACAATTAGCCATAGGAAAACTTTGTCTTTCTATTTTTGAAGATTTGATACTTAAATTGAAATAGTCATAGGAGGTGGTGTTGGGTTACTAAGGTTTTGGCAATACAATAAGATTTGTCCAAACAAGGTTGTTCATTTTCCATACATAATATAGAATTGTATATAGGATGATTTACCGATAGCAATTTGCATTTAGATACACATAAGGGTCATTTTTGGTCCTTGATGCATTATGTATATAAATGAATTGTTCTGTAAATAGTGTAAATAGATCTATATTTATTTATTTATACATTCTTTATTTGGTTTTATATAAGGGTGGGCGTAGTTCGCGAAGTAGCGCTACGCGAAGCTACGCGAAGTGCACTTCGCGAACTTCACGTAGCACTACGCGAGCTGCGTAGTAGCATGTTTGCACTGTGCAAGATGTGTTTTCAATGATTGCACAGTGGGGACAAGCATCCGGCACTGTGCAATAATTGAAAACGGCATCTTGCACAGTGCGAGCTGTAGTTTTCTGCTGCTCGAGTAGATTATTACTCGAGCTGCAGCCTTCTCAACGCGAACTGGTAGTTTCTCATTGAGAACGGTCGCGAGCATGCGCAACCACTCACAATGAGAAACCTTACCTCCCCGCGTTGAGAATCTCTCCGGGATGTCATTTTGCTTGCTTGCGGTCGCGAACATGACGTTCAGGACCGCGAACAAGCAAAAAATGAGCGCTGCACTACGCTACGCTGCACTACGCGTGTTCGCACTGTCCTACGTGCAGCTCGCATAGTGCGAAGTTGCGCAAACTTCGCAAACTCAGCGAGCGTAGAGTAATGCTTCGCCCACCCTTAGTTTGATACAAAGATGAGCTATCGTTTTGCAACCCTGTTTTTTGGTCATTTTTATTTAATCTTTGTGTATTGTAAAATAAGATCATGCATTCATGCTATAATATCGATTTTTGTACTTTTTTAACCCTCAATGCATTCATGCTGTGTATTATATAGTATTTTGTTTATGTTCATGGGTTTAACACGTGACTCACTAGAGAGGTGGAGCATCACCAAAAAATAAATGTATATAAATAGTCAGCTGACCGGGTGTAAGGTGTGTGAAACGCGTCGCCCGTTGTGAGGTTAATAAATCTGCCTTGCCGACAGCCTGGGGTCCGTGTCTTCAGTTTCCAGGGGGCATTTCAGAAAGTGGAAGCATCACTTTAACATACATTGGCAAAACAACATGTCCTGCTCATTGATGAAAGCGTTTCTACTTTAACTGCCGATTTGAAGTACTCAATCATCACTCATTCAGCCTTGCACTCAGTTATCCATTCATTTGCCCATTGAATCACTCTTGTATTAACCCACTCAACCACCCACCATACCAGGCACACATATATATATCCTCTCTCTCTCTCTCTCTCTCTCTCTCTCTATATATATATATATATATATATATATATATATATTACCTACTGGCGGTCGCCAGTAGGTAGTTATAGTTAGGATTTTTTTCAATGTTAAATCTCAAAATTCTATTTGGAATAACTTTGGCGCCGGTTGACGAATCTGCCTGAAAATTTCCTGAAAATGGCCTCGCGGGGTTCCGGTCCTTCCCTGAAAGTTTGGGGGGGATACGTCAAGCGGGGGCCGAGATAAAAGGGGGGTCCCAAAACGCGTTTTCCCCATGTTAATTTCCATAGGGCGGTCGATTTCACTTTTAGCCCGAACGGCTGAATGGATTTCCACGAAACTTGGCAAAATTGTAGGGACTGGTAGCCCGATGTGCCTTTGCTATGTCTCAAGATATGTGCTCCAGTGGATTTTGAGTAATTTAGGTTCAAAAAAATATATATATCTATAGGCGCTCTCCGGTGCGCGCACCGGAGTGCGCTCCAGGCGCGACACGCGACTTGCGCGCAGAAAGCTGATTGGCTCTCGGGTGTCTGTAAACATTCTAAACAGTCCGGAGCGGCCGCCATCTTATCTCTCGGTAGGATCGAGACACGAGAGGTGGCCAAAACAAAGGGGGAAATGACCATAAGGGGGCAGAGTAGACACTCCCTGTACCCCTAGGTTTGATGTGGGGGCCATTAAAGGGCCCCGTGGGGTCTCACCCCCTTTTTTTTTTTTTTCGATTTTCGCGGGGGAAGCGCCTGGTGCGCGCACGGGGGAGCGTATCGAGGAGGGTACTATGGAAAAATAATCACTTTAAAACATTGTATGTTTATTAATTGTTTTTTTTTTATTTTTTTATTTTATGTAAGTACCTACATGTAGGTACTAATGAAGAGACTTAAATTTAATGTTCACCATCTTCTTTGTAGACATCTTGCATGTTGTTATTGTATTTTTTGTGGTATATGGAATTCATAACATAGTCTGTCTGGAAAGGAGAAACAGATCTTTTAAGCACTCCCTGAGAATTTCTAGGGGATCATGAGTAGTCTATCCTGCTCACTTATGAAAATGAGGTGTAAAATATTCATATGAGATAATATAGTGGGAGAAAGGTAGTAACTATGAGTAAACTTACTATGTAACAGAAAAATAGTTGAACAGTATACTATAAGTCTCACTTTATATTTTAAACATTTTTGGTAATACTTTATGAATTACATATAAAAAAGAATATTGTCTGAAACAATTGAAATTATTAAAGATACATTTATTCCTCTGATTCTTTTTCATAATTTAATAAAATTTCTAACATAATATTGTCCGGAATTTCCTCATAATTATATGTACATGATTCCATTTCTTCCAAACATTCTATAAACTGTTCATCCAAAGAGTCATCCATGAAATCAACTTCTTTTTTTTGATCTTCTGGTTTTTCCACCTTTACTTTGATAGAAGTATCATTTGCCTTATTTTCTCCTTCCATTTTCTTTCTGAAAATTGCATACAAATTAACTATATTAGTAGAGCTAGGGTACTGTATACCAGAGAAGCCTAACTCAATCCATAACTATTACAGAGAAGTCTATCTCTATCTCTAACTATTAAAGAGGGATAGCATATCACTAACAGAATATTTTTTCAGAAATAAACTTAAATTGTACAATATACTTCCATAATTAGAAGTTACCTTAGAGAAATTAGTTGAAGTTGTCAGTGAAATTTGTTTTCAAGTGTACTTCTGGAAGCAGTAGTCAAAATGGCTGTGTTTCCCTCTCTTCTTTTATATATATTCTTGTACTTAACCAATCAAACGTCAGGAAATAATTGTAGAAAATGAAAGATACTTTTTAATTGGTTGTAAATTCTAACATTACAAGTGTGTTTTTGTCATGTAATTTACCTCAGGATATTTAGACAGGCCTGTAGCCTAAATGTCTCAATGGAATTTCACCAAATTTGGGCAAATGGTAGGGACTGCTATGTAGTAGGGCCTATTCTATATTTGATGAAAGTGTCTCCAGTGGTTTTTTTGTAAATTGCTTTCCCACCTTTTTTTATCGAGCGCTTAGCGGTGCGCGCTCCTTTACGCGCACTGGCAGCGTTACGGGAGTCCTCCATTTTGTGTTTCGGTACAATCGAGACACAAGATGGAGGGTAAACAATGTTCGGAATGGATAGAAGGGGGAACTGTAGAGACTTCTTGACCCTCTAGGTTTTCTGAGGGGGGCTTAGGAGGCTCATAAACGTTAAAAAAAAAAAAAATTCTTTAATTTTCCACGGGGGTAGCGCCTGGTGCGCGCACCGTTAAGCGTACCCGAAAGCGTACTTTGGTGAAAAATAGTGAAAAAAGTTAGAAAAAAATAAACGCTTTGAATGATCAAAGTTAGGGTAGCTCTGAAAAGAGCTTTTGGGTTCTGTGGTTGATTTAGGTACCTACAAGTAGGTTCCAATACACATTCTTAAATTCAGGAGGAATATTCTATTCCCCTCATCTGAGAAGTGCACTCCATCTCCTCTGTAGATGTCATGCATGTTGTAACGCAAGTTATTATTGTATATTGAACCCATTCCATAGTCTCTCATGTAAGCAGAAACAGATTTATTTACATGTTTCCGTGCTTTCTCAAATTGTGGACCAAATTGGTTGGACCAGTTCCATTTCTGTCTTTGGCATATATTGGAATATACCAAGGCAGTGTGGGGAAAAAGTATCATCAATTGATGAAAGGTGTCCTTTAATAGCATTTCCAGACCTACCCCAGTTAATGTGCCTAGATCGTTTCCACCACAGTGCACAATTATAAGGTCAGGTTCTGGCAGATGCAAAAAGGTTTTCACCAATGGTATCAATTGGTGACATTTTAATCCTCTGTGGCCAATCCACTTGATTTCCACATTTGATAAATCAAGGTTATGAAAATTTCTGCTAGCTGCATACCTTTGAGCCCAGTGGATGTAGCTATGTCCAATAATCCAAACAGAGTACATGATGTGAGAAGGTTCTGGTCCAGTCAGATGAAGTGTGGGAATGGAATGGCAGTTGGAACAGTAGGAGTTCACAAAAAAATAATTGTGGAGTTTCTCTGCTCTTCAATCACAAGCAATGATTGGTGGATTCAGATAGTTGAAAACTGAAAGTTAGGGTGCATGGTTATGTTGTGTGAAAGAAGCAATTTGAATGGTTTAAAAAAAGTCACCAAAAGCAAAAATACCCTGTATAGGCTGTTGTATTGAGAGGTCAAACATCCTTGCTGAGTTAATTTGCAACATTGTAAGATAAACTTTTGAACCTTACAGTTCAGTTAGGAGGGAGTTGCTATGGTAACAGATAGAAAGGTTTGAGAGGGGGATGGGTGTTGGTTTGAAAATAGTGAGGGAAGAGTTTTCATTGGTTGAATTAAGGCATATGTGTACAAAGATAGAGTTTTTCTATGCCAGTCTTGGTTTCAGTGTATTGAGAGCACACCTTTTCCTCTGCTAAAGAAAAATTGGTGTGTGTGTCTGACACTGTTTTCAATCTCCAAAAGCATTTGTAAAGGTAAGTAATGATTCATTTAATTTAGATAGAGATTTATTTGCTCTATGGAGAATATTTGGAAGCAGATAGTTTTGTTTTAGAAGTGAAATTGTATGTTAGTATATAAGTCCTGCGCAGTGTTTCTTACATGTTATTCAAAAATCGTTTTTTGGATGCAATTGATTGGTATATGTATTTGGCCCTTATTTATGATTGCCATGTGTAGCTGATGCATGACTTTAAACATGGGTAATAAGTGACGCACTGGTGGCGCAAGGCTTTCATAAATAAGGCCCTGACTTTGTTTGATGATATTGATTGGTTGTACATAGGTTCTGCGCAGTGTTTCTTACATGTTATTGAAAAAACGATTTTTGGGTGCAATTGATTGGTATATGTATTTGGCCCTTATTTATGATTGCCATGTGTAGCTGATGCATGACTTTAAACATGGGTAATAAGTGACGCACTGGTGGCGCAAGGCTTTCATAAATAAGGCCCTGACTTTGTTTGATGATATTGATTGGTTGTACATAGGTTCTGCGCAGTGTTTCTTACATGTTATTGAAAAATCGATTTTTGGGTGCAATTGATTGGTATATGTATTTGGCCCTTATTTATGATTGCCATGTGCAGCTGATGCATGACTTTAAACATGGGTAATAAGTGACGCACTGGTGGCGCAAGGCTTTCATAAATAAGGCCCTGACTTTGTTTGATGATATTGATTGGTTGTACATAGGTTCTGCGCAGTGTTTCTTACATGTTATTGAAAAATCGATTTTTGGGTGCAATTGATTGGTATATGTATTTGGCCCTTATTTATGATTGCCATGTGCAGCTGATGCATGACTTTAAACATGGGTAATAAGTGACGCACTGGTGGCGCAAGGCTTTCATAAATAAGGCCCTGACTTTGTTTGATGATATTGATTAGTTGTACATAGGTTCTGCGCAGTGTTTCTTACATGTTATTGAAAAATCGATTTTTGGGTGCAATTGATTGGTATATGTATTTGGCCCTTATTTATGATTGCCATGTGCAGCTGATGCATGACTTTAAATATGGGTAATAAGTGACGCACTGGTGGCGCAAGGCTTTCATAAATAAGGCCCTGACTTTGTTTGATGATATTGAGTGATTGTACTTAGGTTCTGCGCAGTGTTTCTTACATGTTATTTAAAAATCGATTTTGGGTGCAAATGAATGGTATTTTTATTTGGCCTTTTTTTATGATTGCCATGTGTAGCTGATGCATGACTTTAAACATGGGTAATAAGTGACGCACTGGTGGCGCAAGGCTTTCATAAATAAGGCCCTGACTTTGTTTGATGATATTGAGTGATTGTACTTAGGTTCTGCGCAGTGTTTCTTACATGTTATTTAAAAATCGATTTTGGGTGCAAATGAATGGTATTTTTATTTGGCCCTTATTTATGATTGCCATGTGCAGCTGATGCATGACTTTAAACATGGGTAATAAGTGATGCACTGGTGGCGCAAGGCCTTTATAAATCAGACCCTGACTTTGTTTGATGATATTGAGTGGTTGTACTTAGGTTCTGCGCAGTGTTTCTTACATGTTATTCAAAAATCGATTTTTGGATGCAATTGATTGGTATATGTATTTGGCCCTTATTTATGATTGTCATGTGTAGCTGATGCATGACTTTAAACATGGGTAATAAGTGACGCACTGGTGGCGCAAGGCTTTCATAAATAAGGCCCTGACTTTGTTTGATGATATTGATTGGTTGTACATAGGTTCTGCGCAGTGTTTCTTACATGTTATTGAAAAATCGATTTTTGGGTGCAATTGATTGGTATATGTATTTGGCCCTTATTTATGATTGCCATGTGCAGCTGATGCATGAATTTAAACATGGGTAATAAGTGACGCACTGGTGGCGCAAGGCTTTCATAAATAAGGCCCTGACTTTGTTTGATGATATTGATTGGTTGTACATAGGTTCTGCGCAGTGTTTCTTACATGTTATTGAAAAATCGATTTTTGGGTGCAATTGATTGGTATATGTATTTGGCCCTTATTTATGATTGCCATGTGCAGCTGATGCATGACTTTAAACATGGGTAATAAGTGACGCACTGGTGGCGCAAGGCTTTCATAAATAAGGCCCTGACTTTGTTTGATGATATTGAGTGGTTGTACTTAGGTTCTGCGCAGTGTTTCTTACATGTTATTTAAAAATCGATTTTGGGTGCAAATGAATGGTATTTTTATTTGGCCTTTTTTTATGATTGCCATGTGTAGCTGATGTATGACTTTAAACATGGGTAATAAGTGACGCACTGGTGGCGCAAGGCTTTCATAAATAAGGTCCTGACTTTGTTTGATGATATTGATTGGTTGTACATAGGTTCTGCGCAGTGTTTCTTACATGTTATTGAAAAATCGATTTTTGGGTGCAATTGATTGGTATATGTATTTGGCCCTTATTTATGATTGCCATGTGCAGCTGATGCATGACTTTAAACATGGGTAATAAGTGACGCACTGGTGGCGCAAGGCTTTCATAAATAAGGCCCTGATTTTGTTTGATGATATTGAGTGGATGTACTTAGGTTCTGCGCAGTGTTTCTTACATGTTATTGAAAAATCGATTTTTGGGTGCAATTGATTAGTATATGTATTTGGCCCTTATTTATGATTGCCATGTGCAGCTGATGCATGACTTTAAACATGGGTAATAAGTGATGCACTGGTGGCGCAAGGCCTTTATAAATAAGGCCCTGACTTTGTTTGATGATATTGAGTGGTTGTACTTAGGTTCTGCGCAGTGTTTCTTACATGTTATTCAAAAATCGATTTTTGGGTGCAATTGATTGGTATATGTATTTGGCCCTTATTTATGATTGCCATGTGCAGCTGATGCATGACTTTAAACATGGGTAATAAGTGATGCACTGGTGGCGCAAGGCCTTTATAAATCAGACCCTGACTTTGTTTGATGATATTGAGTGGTTGTACTTAGGTTCTGCGCAGTGTTTCTTACATGTTATTCAAAAATCGATTTTTGGGTGCAATTGATTGGTATATGTATTTGGCCCTTATTTATGAATGCCATGTGCAGCTGATGCATCACTTTAAACATGGGTAATAAGTGACGCACTGGTGGCGCAAGGCCTTTAAAAATAAAGCCATGAGTTGCTATTGTATAAACTTAAATATGTTGCAATTTATTGTTTATATTGTTTGCTTTTTAACATTAATTTGTTGTTTGCTAATAGTGGTCTTTCATGTGTTTTTTTAACAGAACAACAGATTCAAATCAACTTCTGAAAAGGAAGCAAAAATGCCTTCAAGGCAAAGAAATATCAAAAATACCATACGGAAAAGGAGAACATCAACAACAGACTTTATGGAATCCTCTTCAACAAGTACTTCAAAAAACACCAGAAAAGCTTCTGGTAAGCCAATTAAGTCTTTTCTTCGCAACATATGTCGTAGGAAAAAAAATGAAATTGCTAATGTGAATATACAGAAAAAGTCAACAAATCTAAAAAGGAAAGAGAAGCCCACAAAAAATGTTTCCATTGGACCAGGAGAGAAGAGAATGGTTAGCAATAGAAGGGTAAATGTTTTTAGGGACATTCGTAGGCGAATGTTTCGCAATAGGGTAGTTTTAAATTTGCTAAAAAATGATAAGAAAAGTAAACTAAAAGCTGCTTTTTACAAGAAAAAGAAAAGTGTAGAAAAGATTGTTGATCAGGCTTTTGAAGTTAAGAAAAAATTATTTATTTTAATAATCAATAGAATTAGGATACTTAATAAGGCAATGGATGTTTTCAAATCGAACAGTAGATGGAAAAGAATTATTAATCGGAGTAATTTTTGTGAAGTATTTTCTGGTGAATGGATGCATAGTTCAAGTTCTGAGCCTTTTTTTAATGAGGAGAGTTACTTTCAGGAAAATGATTTGGTGCATGCAGTTGACACCAGTGGTCGTGCATATGAGGTGAAAGATAGTTGTGTGATGGAAAAAGAGAAACTTGTATCTAGAGATGCAGAAGAGGTGTTAGCTGATGAAGTTTTAGGGAGACGTACTAAGGGTCCAGTGTACACATGGAAATGCAGTAGTATTTGTAGTGTGCGACAGGAATCAATTGATTTGCTTCGAAATTTCTTACGTACATATAGTAAAAAAAGTCTCAAACAAAAAATGAAGATCCTGCAAGAGTTAGATCCTTGCAGAGTGAGAGAAAGCACAGGTTTGCAAGGGCATTCACTAGCATGTCTTTCTAGAAAAGTTTGTCGGAGTGTTTTTCATCATTTTAGGATGTTAGCAGTGCATCATAATAACGTAAGGAAATTAGTGAGGAAGTTGTATTATGCAAAAAGTCCTGCACTTAAGCTTAAACAGTTAAATAGTGCTCTTTTGCATGGATCTGAAGTGGATGTGAAGACTATTTGTGAAGAAATTGAGTTTTGTTATTTTGGGAACAAAGAGGACAGTGTAGAAATAGATATAGTAATGGATGGTAATGCAGAAGATAATGGACAAATTTCAAGTATTGAAAAGTTTGATGAGGAAATTATCAAGTTTAAGGTGAAATCAAGTGAGAGGCCTAATTTAACTTGTGTGTGTTGTCGACGGACTCATTATAAAATTCAGACTAGGTTAGTTGATTTATATGCAAAAAGTGAATTGGAAAATAATAGTGAATGGGAGGATTTTGTAAGTTATTTGTTGGTGGAGAATTCTTTTGATTTGAGTTTGGATCAGCGTATTTGCAATTATTGTTTGAAAAAATTAAATGAAAATAGAATGCCTGCAAGAGCAGTTTATAATATTCTTCAGTTGATAGATATTCCTTCTGAATTGATGGATCTAAATACTTATGAATCTATGTTGATTCAATGTGTCCATCCTTTTCAGGCTATTGTACGCATGGAGCCTAAGACAGGGAAATTGCCTCCATCAGATTTACTGAGAGGATTAAAGGGAAGAGTTGTTTATTTGCCTCTAGATGTAAAGAAAAATATTAATACAATTGGTGTAGAAAGAGTAGAAGAAGATCCTTTAGTTATTCTAGTTAATGGGGTTCCAACAAAGAGTAAGAAAATTTGGCAAGATTTAGTGGATGTTAAAAAAGTCAAGAAGGCAACGTTGTATTTAGTTAAAAACAATGAGTACTACAAAAATGTAAGTGTTGGAGTAGAGGAAACAGCTACAGAAGAAGATAGTGATTCTTCAGTTGGTCAAATTGAAAAAGTTGATGTGTCTAGAACTGAAGAAATATATGAACATTATACTGTTCATCCTTTGCATTCCAAAGAAGTAATGGGAAATGCAATTGACTTGTTTCAAATGAAAGCAGCAAAAGGAAGTCCCATTAGTGTATGGGAAGAAAGTTTGGAAGCTCGTTGTTTCCCACAATTATTTCCAACAGGTTGTGGTGGACGATATGATGATCGACCAGTTCAAATTCCTGCAGCTGAATACCGGACTCTAAGATTATATGCAGAAGATCCAAGGTTTCGTCAATGCATTCCATATTTATTTCATCTACTGTTTGAAAGTGATTTGTCTGGGCTTTCTTATGCAGTTAATCATATATTAAAAAGTGGACCTCATTTGCAGAATGTTTGTGAAAGGGACTTTATGGAGAAAGTTAATCTGCAAGACAGTATTTTGGAATCTCAGCTAATCAATCTCATGGCATGTCAACGTGGAACCAACGAGCATTGGTTTCGTCGTCATGGAGAATTGAAATGTATGCTAAGAAACTTAGGAACTCCTACATGGTTCCTCACTCTTAGCTGTGCTGAGTATGCATGGGACGATTTACTTCAATTTCTACGAGAGGCAAATGAAAACATACCAAATATAGAATTGAAAACACCAGGAGAACTGTGTTCTTTAGATCCAGTGAATGTTTGCAGATATTTTAATCATAGATTTGAAGCTATGATGTCTTTTATTACCAACAAAAAAAATCCTCCCCTTGGAGAGGTTTTGGATTTCTTTTGGAGGAAGGAATATCAAGCGAGAGGTGCTCCTCATATACATATGTTGTTGTGGATTAAAGATGCACCCAAATTTGGATCAGATTCAGATGAAACAGTGATGAGTTTCATTGAAGAGTATTCAACATGTGCTGTTCCAAAATCTACTGAAGAAAACAATTTAAGGCAACAAGTTTTACGTTTTCAATCTCATCGTTGTGGAAAGTACTGTCGTCGAAAATTTAAAAACAAGGAAAAGTACTACACGAAATGTCGTTTTGCATTTCCTCGACCAGTGATTTCTAAGGGAAGAGTAAATAATTTGATGTCATCTCTACGACATACTGTGACGAGAAAATCTCCCAAAAACACATATAATTTGAAAAGAAATGAAGAATCTAAGTACATCAACGATTACAACCCAGTGATTTTGTCCATGTGGAATGCTAACATGGATATTCAGTTCGTTGCTGACAACTCTATTGCTGTGGCTCGATATGTGACATCTTACATCACCAAAAAAGAAAAGACAGAATTGAAGGAAATGTGGGAGGACATTTCACATGAAAAGAGTCTAAGCAAGAAATTATACAGTTTCAGTCTGAAGATGTTGTCACATCGAGAAATTGGAGCATATGAATGTTCTGATCGGTTATCATCAGCAAGTCTCTATGCCAAATCAAGAACAATCATTTGGGTGAGTCTTGGTCTTGCTGCAACACGAAACCGAGTTTTGAAATCTGTACAAGAAATTGAATATTTGGCGGAAAAAGAACCAAACAGTACAGATATTTTGAAGACAAATATGTTGGATACATACTATCCAAATAGAAGTACTCACCTTGAGAACACATGTTTGTATGAAGTTCTTCAAAACTACAGTTATAAGAGGAACATCACAGAAGATATCAATAATGGAAAATATGCACTCATTGGCTATGAAGGATGTCTAGTGAAGCAGAAAAAAGGCCATTTGATTAATCATCGAAAATTGAGTTGTGAAGTTCCAGACAAAAGAGAATTTTACTATTTAGCTCTTTTGCAACTCTTTAAGCCATGGCGTACAGAAGAGGAACTACTTGGAGATTTTCTCTGTTATGAAGACTCTTTTAATGCAACTAAGGATACCATAGAATGTCCTATTTTTCTAAATTATCTGCAAATGTTGAATGAAGAAATGGAGCAAGAAACCACAATTGCTGAAGAGATAGCTAGAAACAGTTCTCAAGATAGTCAGAGTTCTACTTCATTGAGCCAGGATCCACTAGGAGGACCAATTATCCAAAATGAAGCTGCCACTGCCATGGATGAGGTGGAAAGAGCTATGGAACAAGCTCAAGAGGATGGAGTTAACTTAGAAGATTTGGTAAAGCAACTAAACATTGAGCAGAAAAAGATATATGATGAAGTCACAGAGCAGATTGAACATGGATTCAGACATGAGAAAAAAGAGTGCTCATGTATATTATTTGACCCTGTCCGACTGTATGTAAGTGGAGAAGCGGGGACCGGAAAAAGTTTTCTAATTAAAGCCGTTGCAAGTTATCTGCAGAAAAGGACTGATTCACCACTGTCTTGTGTTGTAACTGCTCCAACTGGTCTGGCAGCACATAACATTAAAGGGATTACTCTACATCGTTTATTGATGCTGCCAGTTGAACATGATAATAAATTGCATTACAACAAGCTATCTGGAGATGCGTGTTCTGAAGTTTCAAGAGTCTTGAAGAAAATGAAACTTCTTATCATAGATGAAGTAAGCATGGTCTCAAATCTAATGCTTGCTTTTGTGCATTTGAGAATGCAAGAAATTCTTAAAACAGCCTATGATGTGTTATTTGGAGGAAAACACATTATTGTTTTTGGAGATCTATTGCAGTTGACTCCAGTAAAAGGACAACCAGTGTTTAAAATGCTCACGCATGAAGATACCAGGAAGTCCCTTGGAAGCATTGGAAATGTTAATATATGGCTAAATTTTAAATATGCTGAACTGCTTCAAAATATGCGACAGGCCAAGGATGAAGATTATAAAAATATTCTACAAGATGTAAGAATTGGAAAAATGACTGAGAAAGGGAAAAAAGCTTTGCATAGTCGATTAATTTCAAATTTGTATGCAAATGAAAACATTCTTCCAGAGAATATTTTTAAAAAAATGACTGAGAAGAAATCTGGGATATGTTTGATGCCAACTCTGCAAGAATGTTCCATCTTCAACCAAAAAATGTTAGACTTAGAAAATGAAGAGATTGTGAAACTGGAAGCAATAGATAAAATAGAGCATATGGGTGCAACAATTGTTTTGTCAGAAAATTTGAAAACTAAATTGCATTCATTGGAGAAAAGTATTTCAAAAACAGCTGGTTTTGAAAAGACTCTGAATGTGTGTTTAAATTGTCGTATCATTTTGAGAAGGAATTTAAATGTTGAAAGCGGTCTGGTAAATGGAGCAATGGGTTATGTTGTTGATTTTGTGAATTACAGAAATAGAGATGGAATTGAATTTTTAAAAATAAAATTTGATGGCATTGAACAAGTACAACAAATAAGTCGTTGTTCTGCTAGATTTTTACTTGTAAAAGACTTATATGTTCGCCGAAAACAGTTTCCTGTTTGTTTGGCGTATGCGGTGACAATTCATAAATCTCAAGGTTTAAGTGTAGATAGTGCATTGGTAAACATTGGAAGATCTGTGTTTAAAGAGGGTATGGCATATGTGGCATTATCTCGAGTCAGAACTTTATCAGGATTGTACTTGATTGCGTGTGATGAGACAAAGATTTCTGCCGATCTAGATTGTGTTAAAGAATACAATAGGTTAAGAAGAGAGTATGCTCCACATTTGCCTCAATATCCTCTGTTTGAAAAACGTGTGGTAGGCCGAAAAAGAAGAAATGAGGATAATTGTAGTGAGGTAGTTGCAAAAAGACAAAAAGTAGAGAAAACTGTAATTGACAACAGGAAGAAAAAGAATTGTGGAGAAAATGTTGTTGGATTTCAGTTTGAAAATAGTTCTGGTGTCAACTGCTATGCTAATGTAGTGGTTAATGTTGTTTTTTTTCTTAAAAGTTTACAAGAACAGATTGTTGAAAATCGGGATCAAAGATTGTGTGGTTTATTGAATTCTGTGTTTCAGAAATGTAGCAGTGTTACAGCACAAATAGAAAGTGTAACAGAAATTCGAAATATTTTAGATTTGTGTTCTGGTCAAGATAAATTTTCACAGAACATTCAGCAGGATTGTCAGGGATTTTTAATGTATATGTTTGGTGTTTTGGAAGATGAAGGTGTAGATGTAGATAATCTTTTCAGTCTTTCTTATCAATGGCAGCATGACTGCCACAATTGTAGTTTATCAAGTACTACTAGAATAGACACTGAAAGATTTATATATTTGACTTTACCAGACTGTAAATCAGTGTCTTTTAAAAATCTAGTTAAAGCAGCAAATCATAATATGGTGTGTACCCAATGTAACTGTACAATGCTGTCCACATTATTTATACAAAGGTATGGGCAGTATATTATTTTAGTTTTCCAACGATGTAGACCTGATGAAACTAAATTGACAACTTCTATCAAAAATTTTGTGGCTTCTCAGTTATCAATTTCTGGAAGGACCTTTACAACTGAAGCTATTATTTATCATGATGGATCTTCGACCACCTCAGGACATTATACATGCTACTTAAAATCTGAAAATGGATGGAGTTACTGCAATGATTCTGATTTAACTTATAAACAACGTTTGCCTTATGACTCTACAAATTCTTATCTAGTGTTTTTAAAACCAAAGTTTTAGTAAAGGGAATTGGCCTTTGAAGACGGGAATAGTTAATAAAAGTTAGTTAGTTAATCTAATATTTTAAATTATTTATCTCATGTAGATACTTTAAGTGGATCTCAAAGTAAAAAATACTGATATATCTGACACAAATTGGCCGTGAGGAAAATGTAAGATATGATGTTGTTAGATCTTTTTTCATAGGAAGTTGATGAAATCGAAGTTATAGAGCACAGCAGACTTTTTTTCACCAAAAGGACCTTCACTATCTGCAATCTCATGTAGATACTTTAAGTGGATCTCAAAGTAAAAAATACTGATATATCTGACACAAATTGGCCGTGAGGAAAGTGTAACATATGATGTTGTTAGATCTTTTTTCATAGGAAGTCGATGAAATGGAAGTTATAGAGCACAGCAGACTTTTTTCCACCAAAAGGACCTTCACTATCTGCAATTTGGTCTCACGGAAAAGTAAGTGAATCAAAGATTAGTGTACTTATATGAGATGTATGTTTGAATGGTTTTTTTTAAACACAATCTTTTAGATTGTGTTTTTTTTCCCCGCTGTTATATGATGAAGACTTTGATCTCACTAATTTAAGTGAAATTCAATATATTCTGAGAACAGCAAAAATAAATAATGTAACATATTGTAGAAGTTATTGTGTAGTTTGCATTGTGTAATTTATATTGTGTTCACATTGTCTTATACTCATTTTCTTTTTCACCCTTATTTACCTCTCTTTACTAATTTACACTCTTTTTTCATCGCTGTTTCTTTAGTGCACTTCATTCACAACTTCTTAATCTAATAGGAACTGTCTGCATTTCCTCTGTTCCTTCCACCACTTTTTATCTTTTTCATATTCTCACAGTACCACTGCTTTAGTTTCCTAACCCTCTCTTTCTTTTTCTCCATTTTTTTTCTTTCGCATCCATTGTACTGTAGTTCACTTAGTTCTTCCTTTTGTCTTTCTGTGTACTTACTCTCTCACTCCTGTTTTATCCATCGTTCTATACTAACTTCATTCCTTTCATCCCTTCACTCTGTTACTTTACTTCACTCACTCTCAATCATCTTCTATTCCTCTTTTTTATTTATAGTTTCTCAATCAGACTTCTCTCCTTTTCACTCATTTTTCTTTTATTTTCTTATCTTTACTGATTTTGATTTGATATCTTACATTCTTTTAGTATCTTATTTATCTTTAGGAATTTGTTTTCTTTCTATTTCTTTTTCCTTTTTTTTTCTCTTTCTACATTACTTTCTTTCTGTTTTTGTATCCTTCACTATTGCATCATTTCTTAGTAAACTTTTGTAGATTTTTAAACCTCATGAACTGTTGCTTCTATTTTATTATATATTTTTGAGAAATTATAACGTGTTTTTTCTTTTATCTTTCATAGATACAAGTTTGCATTGATTATATGGTAAGTGTGTTTACAAAATCTTTTTTGTTATCATCTTTGGTTTTATTTTCACTATTTTTCTCTCACCCTACCTCACCCCTGTTTCCTTACTTTGCTTTTCTCACTTATTCTTTTCTTCCATGTTTACTTCCTACCACATTCAACTTCTTTCAGTACCTCTGTCTATGCACACTCCTTCACTTACCTTTTTTACTGGTTCACTTAGTTTCTTTGTGACACTCCTTCTTTTACTCTCTTTCTTCTTTCGCTGTATTATTCCCCATGTCTTACCCTTATTCACTTACATGTACCCTGTTTCACCCCTCTTTGCTTATATTCACTGCTATTTACTATCCCTCCATCACTACTATTCCTTTTCTTTCATTCCGTCACTACCTGTCATTCACATGCTTAACTGTCCTTCCTTTTACTTTCATCATCCATTTACATTCTCCCGGAACCTCTGCTTTTGTCTTCTTCCTATTTCTTCTTTTCTTTTGCTCCCTTATTCATTTTTTTTTCTCAGTTATTTCCTCTTACACTTTTTATCTGTCTTACTATCTATTACACAGTTCCTCTGTGTTCCTCCCTTTAGCTCTCTTTCTCTTAACACCACTCTCTCTGTCCCCATTTCTTATGGTCACTCCTTCATTATTTTTTTTTTCTTTTTTCTGTTGATGCGCTGACGGTGCGCGCACCCGGGCGTTTATCGGTATGCGCACCGGGAGCGCTCCAGAGTCAAATATAAAAAAAAAAGGAAAAAACTATTTTAAAATAAAAATAGTATCTTAATATACATTATAGGGTTCATTTTTAGAAAAACATACCTTTCTCAGATAAAGACATTTGCGAAAAAATAAGCTTAGAAATTCAATAAAACGTACATAGGTATGAAGCCCTACAAAAAGTTAAAAATTAGTATTAAAAAAACCTATGAAATTCACTGAAAAAACCATAGGTTTCACACCAGTTATAGTTAGGAATTAGCATTTAAAAAACCTAGGAAATTCACTGAAAAAACCATAGGTTTCACACCAGTTATAGTTAGGAATTAGCATTTAAAAAACCTATTAAATTCACTGAAAAAACCATAGGTTTCACACCAGTTATAGTTAGCTGGAAATTTTACTGATATAAAACCATTGAAATTCCCACGTTATAGTTAGTCGGACTCACTATAACTTGCGCGTGCAATGCACTGCTGATGACATCACATATTACATCACTCATGACATGGTCAGTGACATCACTCATGACATCACTGATGACACCGTCCTTGTGACAGAGTGACTGACCTCCTTTCACTGTAAAGTAACCCTTGAAACACATATTCAAAAATAGAAACTAATATTTTCAAAAAAGTGAAGATATCTATACCAGTTGCAACAACCAATTCAGTAATTCCACCATTTATATACACATCCACTCATTCATCAACAGTTCTAAATAGTCAGTCATACATATACTCACTCATCATATGTAGTGAGACACCTATACATCCGTTAACACACCGACAGTCTTCCAAAAGTTGCTCATACACATACTCACACATGCAAATAAACTATTGAACATCAATTTTTTTAGCATATACAGCTATACACACTCTATCACCTTACTTCTAAAGAAACTTACACATACTTACTCTCTTAAAAAATCACTTATAGAAACACATACTTATTAAAACAAGAATTCTTTCAATCTCTCACTCTCATATATACTCACTTATATACATCAATACTCACATATACTAGATTAAAACATATGTAGTTACTGATAAAGACACTAGTAAGACAGTCATTCACTTACTAACACATACATATACACACTCATTCACCCATACAGTCCGGCACATATGCTGTCTTTAAAACACATACAAACAGTGAGTCAGTCATTTATGCATCTATGTGCTAAGTAACACTCCCACCAAATCATACAGACACTTATACTGATACTAAAAAAACATCTAATAACTCATATACACACATATGTAGCTACTCACCAACCCATGCAGCCACTTATACACAAAGTGAAACACTGATACATATATTTAAATATTTAAACATTACTTACTAATATATGTATTCACTAAGATACACTTAATAAGCCAGTTATTCAATATTTTTTTTTTTTTAAAACCATCCATTTAGACTTTTATTTAAACATTTATTCTCCCATCGACTTTTACATATACATATATAAAACATATTTATTTTTCAGAAAGACACACATTCACTGGATGGTGTCATCAGTGATGTCATGAGTGATGTCACTGACCATGTCATGAGTGATGTAATATGTGATGTCATCAGCAGTGCATTGCACGCGCAAGTTATAGTGAGTCCGACTAACTATAACGTGGGAATTTCAATGGTTTTATATCAGTAAAATTTCCAGCTAACTATAACTGGTGTGAAACCTATGGTTTTTTCAGTGAATTTAATAGGTTTTTTAAATGCTAATTCCTAACTATAACTGGTGTGAAACCTATGGTTTTTTCAGTGAATATATATATATATACAAATTTGGAACCAACACTACGCACTACAACACGCCTTTCAGTCAAGTCAGTAAAGCTATTCGAGGGAATTACAACTGCCACAGTGACTTTGCAATATATGTTCTGACGTGCACCTGTGGCCTACGGTACATAGGCAGTACCAAATTACAGGTGCACGTCAGAATTTTACATCTTCGTGCAATAGTCAACAATGATAGCACATACCCCGTAGCTCGCCACTTCAGATCAACCCACAACAATGATCTGAGCAATTTGACATATTTTGTCATTTATGTGGTGGCACCCCTCAAACGAGGGGGTGATAGAGAAAAACTACTCAGAAAGAATGAGACTGAATACATAGTTGAGCTAGACAGTAAATACTCAAACGGGCTTAACACTACAGAAGACTTACATCACTTTCTGTAGTAATTTATCTGTATATTCTTGTATGTGTGTGCTTAACCATCCCACCTGTCGAATAAGCATTCAATTCATGTTTCCATCATTCAGGGATTTCCAGTACAGAACTATACAGTGAATTCTGACGTTTGTCTGGCGCCCCAGTGCACCACGGGTGAACAAGTTGTATAAGAAAACAACCATCATGAACAAAAAAGCTGAATTATTTCACCCGTCATGTTTGTCTAACCAGTCTTAACCATGTAAATACTGTTTATATTTATAGCATGGTACTTTCTTCTCTTTTTTCTTTTTTTCTATTGTACATACATATTTCAGATTATTTGAAGTTTGAATAGGAATTCATATATTCATTAGGGTAATCACTAATTCACAGGGTGTATTTTTTCTCTGTTTCCATGAACATTTACTTTTCCTCCGACAATTAGCCATAGGAAGACTTTGTCTTTCTATTTTTGAAGATTTGATACTTAAATTAAAATAGTCATAGGAGGTGGTGTGGGGTTACTAAGGTTTTGGCAATACAATAAGATGTGTCCAAACAAGGTTGTTCATTTTCCATACATAATATAGAATTGTATATAGGATGATTTACCGATAGCAATTTGCATTTAGATACACATAAGGGTCATTTTTGGTCCTTGATGCATTATGTATATAAATGAATTGTTCTGTAAATAGTGTAAATAGATCTATATTTATTTATTTATACATTCTTTATTTGGTTTTATATAAGGGTGGGCGTAGTTCGCGAAGTAGCGCTACGCGAAGTGCACTTCGCGAACTTCACGTAGCACTACGCGAGCTGCGTAGTAGCATGTTTGCACTGTGTAAGATGTGTTTTCAATGATTGCACAGTGGGGACAAGCATCCGGCACTGTGCAATCATTGAAAACGACATCTTGCACAGTGCGAGCTGTAGTTTTCTGCTGCTCGAGTAGATTATTACTCGAGCTGCAGCCTTCTCAACGCGAACTGGTAGTTTCTCATTGAGAACGGTCGCGAGCATGCGCAACCACTCACAATGAGAAACCTTACCTCCCCGCGTTGAGAATCTCTCCGGGATGTCATTTTGCTTGCTTTCGGTCGCGAACATGACGTTCAGGACCGCGAACAAGCAAAAAATGAGCGCTGCACTACGCGTGTTCGCACTGTCCTACGTGCAGCTCGCATAGTGCGAAGTTGCGCAAACTTCGCAAACTCAGCGAGCGTAGAGTAATGCTTCGCCCACCCTTAGTTTGATACAAAGATGAGCTATCGTTTTTCAACCCTGTTTTTTGGTAATTTTTATTTAATCTTTGTGTATTGTAAAATGAGATCATGCATTCATGCTATAATATCGATTTTTGTACTTTTTTAACCCACAATGCATTCATGCGGTGTATTATATAGTATTTTGTTTATGTTCATGGGTTTAACACGTGACTCACTAGAGAGGTGGAGCATCACCAAAAAATAAATGTATATAAATAGTCAGCTGACCGGGTGTAAGGTGTGTGAAACGCGTCGCCCGTTGTGAGGTTAATAAATCTGCCTTGCCGACAGCCTGGGGTCCGTGTCTTCATTTCGCCGTGCATCGGAAGTGGTGAAGATTCGTGGTTTATATATATATATATATATATATATATATATATATATATATATATATATATATATATATATATATATATATATATATATATATATATATATATATTCACTGAAAAAACCATAGGTTATAGACCATATATAGTTAGGGATTAGCATTTAAAAAACCTTATTTTATTTGCACAAAACCATTGAAATTCCATATATAGTTAGTTGCACTAACTATATATCGCGGACCCGCAATCCACTGCTAATGATGTCACATATTACATCATTCATGACATGGTCAGTGACATCACTGATGACATCACTGATGACATCTCAAATGACATCACTGATGACATCACTGATGACATCTCAAATGACATCACTGATGACATCACTGACATCTCATTTGACATTACTGATTACATCACTGATGATATCATTTATGTGATAATACATCTTCAGACTCTAATATAACCTTTGATACACTCAGTGTAAACAGGCACTCACAGACTGTCACACATCCATGGAGTTACTCACACACCTATTCAGTCATGCAAAGAATCAATCACATCTCCATTTCCTTAACTATACAGTTATACACACCTTACTTATTCAAACATATACTAACACATATTTACTCTCTTATACAATCCTTGATACAAGTTCACAATGATTCATACAGCCACTCTCACATTCACTGACTCTTATGTTCAGTTATTTATATATGTCAACTCTCACATGGAGTGTGTTTTACATATGTACTTACTTTGACATGTAGAACTGAGATATCCATTCACTCACCAATATACTCATGCACACAGTCAACTGTCCATACAGCTGTTTCTACATGCACTTTTGAACCCATACACCTAGGGAATCAACCGCTCACACATCTATGCACAGAGTTATACACCTCCCAGCCACCCACACACACACTCAGTCTCCCATACAAATACTTGGGCAACCATTCAATAACCCATATAGTTACTGATATAGCTACTGATTTAAACATGCAGCAGTTTACAGAAGAACATAAATATTGATTGCCAAATTAAGACACTTTAATCACTAACCCATGCACTCAGTGAGACACATTTAATCATTCTCTCATACAGTCAGTCATGCACCTACTAAATCCTTCATCCAGACACTTATACATCCACTCATTCTTCAATATGTAAGACATATTTTAACTTTACAGAAACATACAGTCACTGGGTGTTGTCATCAGTGATGTCATCAGTGATGTCATTTGAGATGTCATCAGTGATGTCATCAGTGATGTCACTGACCATGTCATGAATGATGTAATATGTGACATCATTAGCAGTGGATTGCGGGTCCGCGATATATAGTTAGTGCAACTAACTATATATGGAATTTCAATGGTTTTGTGCAAATAAAATAAGGTTTTTTAAATGCTAATCCCTAACTATATATGGTCTATAACCTATGGTTTTTTCAGTGAATTTTCAAGGTTTTGTAAATGCAAATTCCTAACTATATATGGTCTATAACCTATGGTTTTTTCTGTGAATTTCATTGGTTTTTTAAAAGCTAATATCTATAGCTGTAAAATATATTCTTTATTAAGTGACGTATCACGTAGCCCATGAGACGCCTCATGATGCATCGCATAACCGTGACGTATCGTCTCTGCAGCGCAAACCAAACCCAAAACGTAAGCGCGCCAGAACACGCTTAAAGATATATATATATTTTTTTAACCTTAATTAGACAAAATCCACACGTGCACATATCACAAACGTTCAAAAAACACAATATGTCGGACTCCCGTTACGCTGCTGGTTAGCTGCCCGGTTAACGTACCAGGAAGCACCTTTACCGCGAAAAATCGCAAATCTTTTTTTTTCACCCCCCAGGGAACTTTAATAGCCCCCTCATCAATCCTAGGGGTTCAGGAGGGGTCTGCCTTACCCCTTTCATTCATTTACACCTTTTTTTTTCCACCTCTTGTCTCTCGATCCCACAGAGAGACAAGATGGCGGCCGCTCCAGACTGTTTACAATGATAACAGCCAATCAGCTTCTCCTCAGACTCCCGTTACACTGCCGATTAGCTTCCCGGTAGCTGCCCGGTTAGCTGCCCAGTTCGCGTACCAAGACGCGTCTCTACGGCGAAAAAATCGGATTTTTTTGTTTGTTATTTTTTGGCCCCACGTGGCTTTATAATATCCCCCTCATCAATCCTAGGGGGTCAGAAGGGGTCTACCTTGCCCTCTTTCCTTCATTTCCCCCTTTGTTTTGGCCTCCTCTTGTCTCTCGATCCTACCGAGAGACAAGATGGCGGCCGCTCCGGACTGTTTACAATATTGACAGCCAATCAGCTACTCCTCAGACTCCCGTTACACTGCCGGTTAGCTTCCCGGTTAGCTGCCCGGTTAGCTGCCCGGTTCGCGTACCAAGACGCGTCTCTACGGCGAAAAAATCTGATTTTTTTTTTTTTTTTGGGTTACACTGCCGGTTAGCTTCCCGGTTAGCTGCCCGGTTAGCTGCCCGGTTCGCGTACCAAGACGCGTCTCTACGGCGAAAAAATCTGATTTTTTTTTTTTTTTTTGGGTTACACTGCCGGTTAGCTTCCCGGTTAGCTGCCCGGTTAGCTGCCCGGTTCGCGAACCAAGACGCGTCTCTATGGCGAAAAAATCTGATTTTTTTTTTTTTTTTTTTGGGTTACACTGACGGTTAGCTTCCCGGTTAGCTGCCCGGTTCGCGAACCAAGACGCGTCTCTACGGCGAAAAAATCGGATTTTTTTTTTTTTTTTTGGGTTACACTGACGGTTAGCTTCCCGGTTAGCTGCCCGGTTAGCTGCCCGGTTCGCGAACCAAGACGCGTCTCTACGGCGAAAAAATCGGATTTTTTTTTTTTTTTTTGGGCCCGGCGTGGCTCTATAATATCCCCCTCATCAATCCTAGGGGGTCAGAAGGGGTCTACCTTGCCCCCTTTCCTTCATTTCCCCCTTTGTTTTGGCCTCCTCTTGTCTCTCGATCCTACCGAGAGACAAGATGGCGGCCGCACCGGACTGTTTAGAATGTTGACAGACACCGGAGAGCCAATCAGCTTCGCTTCGCAAAGTTCCGATACGCGAAAAGTTCGCGAACCGGAGCGCTGCCCGGAGCGCTGTTACAGATATATATCTTGATTTAAACGTTAATTTCTCAAAATCCACTGAAGCACATATATTGAGACCTAGCAAAGGCACATCGGGCTAACAGTCCCTACAATTTTGCCAAGTTTCGTGCAAATCCATTCAGCCGTTCGAGCTAAAAGTGAGTCCAACCGCCCTATGGAAAACTCAATGTTAAAAACGCGTTTTGGGACCCCCCTTTTTTCTCAGCCCCCCCTTGACGAAACCCCCCCCAAATTTCCAGGAGCTGCTCAGAAACAAAATGTGCAATTTTCCTGAAAATTTCAGCCGATTCCGTCCACAAACGCCAAAGTTATTAGACATAGAATTTTCAGAAATCCCATAGGGAAAAAATCCTAACTATATATACCTACTGGCGACCGCCAGTAGGTAATATATATATATATATATATATATATATATATATATATATATATATATATATATATATATATATATATTCACTGAAAAAACCATAGGTTATAGACCATATATAGTTAGGAATTAACATTTATAAAACCTTATTTTACTCACAAAAAACCATTGAAATTCGCATATATAGTTAGTTGCACTAACTATATATCGCGCACCCGCAATCCACTGCTGATCATGTCACATATTACATCATTCATGACATGGTCAGTGACATCACTGATGACATCACTGATGACATCTCAAATGGCATTGTGAGTAAAATAAGGTTTTGTAAATGCTAAGTCCTAACTATATATGGTCTATAACCTATGGTTTTTTCAGTGAATTTTCAAGGTTTTGTAAATGCTAATTCCTAACTATATATGGTCTATAACCTATGTTTTTTTCAGTGAATATATATATATATATATATATATATATATATATATATATATATATATATATATATATATATAACATTTCTAAGGCAAAATGAAACCCCTCATTTTGTTCCTTCGCAAATTAAATGTTTTAAGTGTTAACACTTTATTCCAATCAAGATGACATTTCGGATGTGCCATACTTTTGTCATAAGTAAGACTGTTAGCGCTCTAGTTGTTCTTTAGAACACTCTGGGACATTCTGTCACTGGGCTATAGTTGGGCTACATCTGGCTGATATTTGGGCTACATTTGTCTCTGGTGGCCATCTTTGGGCTACATTGGGCTACATTGGGCTACATTTGGGCTCTAACATATATATAGCCCAATGTAGCCCAATATATATTTTTCTAAGTTAATTTTCGTAAAAACCACTGGAGCATATATCTTGAGACATAGCAAAGGCACATCGGGCATCCAGTCCCTACAATTTTGCCAAGTTTTGTGGAAATCCATTCAGCCGTTCGAGCTAAAAGTGAGTCCAACCGCCCTATGGAAAACTCAATGTTAAAAATACGTTTTGGGACCCCCCTTTTTTCTCGGCCCCCGCTTGTCGAAACCCCGCCAAACTTTTAGGGGACGCTCAGAAACAAGATGTGCCATTTTCCTAAAAATTTCAGCCAATTCCGTCCATCAACGCCAAAGTTATTCAACATAGAATTTTCAGAAATCCCTATTCAAAAAAATCCTAACTATTTATACCTACTGGTGACCGCTAGTAGGATATATATATATATATATATATATATATATATATATATATATATATATATATATATATATATATATATATATATATATATATATATATATATATATATATATATATATATATATATATATACATACACACACATAAACACACACACACACACATATATATATATATATATATATATCCCACCATGCATGAAGAACTACTTTCAGTTAGAAGCCTTACTTGCCAATTCTTCTTCTGGTGAACATTCATTCATTTAGGAATTTCTCATCTATTTTTAGGTTTCGCCTGCACAGCGCTTGTGAAATCTTTTGTATTACCTATATCTTAAAAGGGGTTTACATCCCGCCCACTTGCATATCATTGGTTCTGCTCCAGCTTACTCCCAACTAGGAAAATATGAGCCCATTTAGTTTCTGCTACCCATGGATTTTTGACTGCATGAGCAGCAAAAGGGATTACAATTTTAAATCTCAAAGTCTCAATGTGTAACTCATTAGGCCGCTCTATAACCCAGTCCAGAACTGGAATAAGGTTTAGTGGGATTTATTACAAATTCAAAAATAAGCTCACAAAAACCACTCTTATTGAGGATATAACAATAAAAATTTAGTAACACTTGGCCAAATCTCCTGAACAGAGGCGTAGCTAGAGCTTGTGGCGCCCGGGGCTATCTCTCAGATTGCCACTCCTGGGGGGGAGGGGGTGATGGGGAAAAAGGACAGCAAGCACTTGAAAGAGGTCCTAGAGACACGTAGTATCACTGCTAATAGTTACCTAGATCATGCAAGTTACATGCAAGTTACATGCACATACATGACATTTTTAAGACAATAACTACCACCCAAAGAGCTACTGACTTTGTTTTCTCTGTTGCCCTTCTAGCTTTGGGAAAGGGGAAGGACTTTGCTTGTCACAACTCTTTAAAACGTACATGCGGAAAATTCAGGATGAAGCTTTTATTCAAATTATGCAGCAGTGTTGACTAAATTGTGCAACAAGAAAAAGCAAACTATGCAGCATAATGCGGCACATTATGTGATAGTATTAGTTCATTTTTTTTTTACGCTTGCTAACACTAGACATAGATTGCACTTCATTGGGACCAATTTAACACCTTAATATAGCAATAAGCAATCAGAAGGTGACCAGTCAAACTTAGGAAAGAACCTTCCACTCAGCGCCGCCACATGTCAGTGCAATTTTATAACTTTTGAACCATTTGAGCTAAAAACAACCTCTTAAAATATCTGCAGATTATGCAGTAGATAATGGCTTATGTAGCAAATGCGGCAAATCCATAGCTATGCGAAAAATGCCAGGCCTGCACAATCGCATAATTACAGTGGCCCAGCCCATATGTCCCTACTCAAGGAATCATTCTATCAATTGTAACAATCGACATACACATTTTCGTGGTGTGAATTAATGATGAGTAGAATGTTTTTTCATTTAGCCAATGGAAAGATAAAATATATTTTTGTTTTACTTTTTCCATTAATTTATTTTTATGTAATATTGCAGGTTAGTAATGGCCTTAGAGTAGGAAGAATTTTTTTAAAAAACCTGAGTAAATCTATATGCTAATTATAAACACATTTTCACTAACTTTTTTGGGAAAAGGAAATCCTTTGCAAAGCGTTTCTGTCATATCACTTTTTGCAACTCCTAGGTACCTTGTGATTGAAGCCTGCAGCCTCTTTAGTGTGAGTGAGTGAAAGTGTTCAGGATGGCTGTGCGGTTCATTTGCACATCATAGCAGCTACTATCCCTGCTGATTTCACACCTGTCCCCAGGCCTGAAACTAGAGCATGTCAATAGTTAATGATTAAATAAAACAACGCGGCAGGGCACAATGGGGCTTCAAGCCCCTGAGAGACATTAGGATGAACAAGTTGCCAATAGGTCTCGCAGTAGGAAAGTTGGAGCTATTGGTTTTGTAAATGACATTTTATATTTATATATCGTTATTGGCATTGTCAATAACAATATATAAATATAAAATGTCATTTACAAAACCAATAGCTCCAACTTTCCAAATGCGAAACCTATTGGCAATGCCAGTGCTTGTTTATTTATGTGTTGGATGACGACCCTCAGATTCCCACCACCTATACAAAAACCTCCTTAAAGAACACCTTACAGACTTTAGGTTAAGTAGTGATCATCTTACGCCACCAGGGTCTGCTACTAATGAAGCCAATGTGTATGTGGCAAATGGGGGCTCGGGGTATCTTTATGAGGATACTTATAATGAGTTTAGATGACGAACATGAATACAATGTGAGCCAGGTGATGCGCATGCTATAAAGTCCTATTGTGGGCATGTCGATGTTAAATGAGAAAACTCACCCTGGTGAGTAGTGCAAGGGCTGACAGCAGTTGCAATAATAAGTACTCTTTGTGACGTATATGTAGGTCCCTTACTTTGAAACGACGTGTCAAAAGTAACTTACATTAAAAAACTGCCAACATGTACTTAACAACTCCCATGCTTACTGACCTCTCTCTTTCTCACTCGCTGTAATGCCTGGGCTGAAAAATGGGCTCCGCCCACCCTGTTGCTCTCTGCCCCGCCACCCTGCAATAAAATTTGGATCTGGTTTTCCGTTTCTTACCTCTCAGGAATTCTCTCCGCCGTTTTCTGCAGCCACGACCTGCAGCATGCCTGTCCACTCAGACGCTCACCTTTACAGTTGGGTTGCAATTCCCAAACTCCCAGGGTCCTTGCTGCCCACATACAATACCAGGAAAATGCGTCCTCCATGTTGTCCTCTGACCCAATGCGCTGCAGCAGCTGATGAGGTGGTAAGGGTGGGAGAGGAGGGGGGAAATCAGGAAGGAGCAAGGCAAACAGGAGGTGAAAGGAGGAAAAGAGGTTAAGTACTTGAAGTACTACAGAGAGGTAGTTTAAGGGCTGTGGGCAGAGCTACAGAAGGAAAGAAGCAGAGGGTTGTTAGGTGGAGCTAACCAAAAAGGCGATGCCAAATATAAGGCTAGGGAGAGGGAGTAGGGAGAGGCGGGCTCCCTGAAATGTGACTAGACTAATTGGAATAAGGCACTGTAAAGCGAGGAGAGAGACTTGTAAGGTAGAAAGGGCGTGGAAGAAAAAAGAAAGCGGAGGTATGAAGCAAAGATGTGGTTAATGGAGAAAAAAAGCTGGGAAAGTGAACAGCACAAACTTTTCGGGACATCTCTCGAGCTAAGGTGACGAAAGTGCGTAAGAATACAATGAAGCTAAAGCGAAGCCGGGGCAATTTGGCAGAGCATGACCAAAGGACCAGAACAGTCTGGTAGTAAGTAAAGTACAATGCGCTGATTCCCAAACTGTTTTAATACCTTAACAATGAAAAATGAAAGTGAAAGCGTGCATGGCGCACTGAGAATAGTAACAATGGCATGGCCCATGAGTGATGTGTGCGGTCACCACTGCTGAAAAGTGGGGTGCCGGACTGCTTGGCTGTGCTTCACGAACTATGAAGCGTGGACGATGGATGAGGGGTTATGGGAAGGAACGTTGTATCGCGACCTCCATGAAGCAGGCTTCACGGTTTGGCAAGCTGCGCAGCCACCATTGTTACTGCTGAAAGTGAAGACATATGAAACAAGGGGAAGAGTATGAAAGAGAAGGGAAACCATGGCAGGGATTATTATAGACAAGAGCAGCAGGAAAACTGATAGTACGGCCGGCCACCGGCCAGCTATGAATAATTAGGGGAGGAGAAGCCGCAGAGCGCACGCTGGGCGAAGCCCTTTGATGTGGTGGCGGGCGTTAAAAAAAATGCAATTAGGAGGGAGGGAGGGAGGCTGATGCGCGTGCTTGTTTGGTCACGTGATTCACGTGAACTCAAAGAAAACCGCACCAAGAAGTCCTTGGTTTGACGAGGATTTTGAGCACTTGAATTCTCGCTCCGCTCAATGCGCATGCGCATTGATAGGTCGCGAGACCTAAAAACACTATTTTTCCAGTTCACAATGGCCTAGGGTGGGCCAGGGCAATCCTTGGGTGGAATTGGCCCACCCGCCAGGATCGGGCCTGGTTGTAGGTATGATGTAACTTGTTGTATGACATATCTGGATGCAATGACAGAAACAGCAAGATGCAAGTCAGACGGCATACAATGCTAAACACAGATTTTTTGCGTGCTTTAAATCCACGCCCATAACTAAATCGGTAACCCCCCTTTGAGAGACCCCCCAGTTTTTTTATCCCACTTTAAACCCTGTTCGCAGCTATGCTGCCACTCACTAAAAATCCCAACCTCACTCGTGACTCGCTCTAGGATCGCTATGCCAGGCAGGGGTAGTCGGTTTGAACTCAAATCAACAGCCAGAGCAGTCTCCAGAGCCAGTAAATCACCTAGAAAGCAGCACTGCACCGACTGCTCCAGGCCAGAATGAGCGTGAGAGCGCCTAGCGGTGAAGCGCGTGAGAGTCACTGCTACGTTGTTCTGCTAACACTAGACATAGATTGCACTTCATTGGGACCAGTTTAACACCTGAATATAGCAATAAGCAATCAGAAGGTGACCAGTCAAACTTAGGAAATAACCTTTCACTCAGCGCCACCACATGTCAATGCAATTTAATAACTTTTGAACCATTTGAGCTAAAAACAACCTCTTTAAAAATCTGCAGATTATGCAGTAGATAATGGATTATGTGGCAAATGCGGCAAATCCAAAGCTATGCGAAAAACGCCATGCCTGCGCAATCGCATATTTACAGTGGCCCTGCCCATATGTCCCTACTCAAGGAATCATTCTATTACTTGTAACAATCGACATACAAATTATTGTGGTGCGAATTAATGATGAGTAGAATGTTTTTTCATTTAGCAAATGGAAAGATAAAATACATTTTTGTTTTACTTTTCCCATTAATTTATTTTTATGTAATATTGCAAGTTAGTAATGGCCTCAGTGTAGGAAGGATTTTTTTTAAAAACCTAAGTAAATCTATATGCTAATTATAAACACATTTTCACTAACTTTTTTGGGAAAAGGAAATCCTTTGTAAAGCGTTTCTGTCATTTCACTTTTTGCAACTCCTAGGTACCTTGTGATTGAAGCCTGCAGCCTCTTTAGTGTGAGTGAGTGAAAGTGTTCAGGATGGCTGTGCGGTTCATTTGCACATCATAGCAGCTACTATCCCTGCTGATTTCACACCTGTCCCCACGCCTGAAACTAGAGCATGTCAATAGTTAATGATTAAATAAAACAACACGGCAGGGCACAATGGGGCTTCAAGCCCCTGAGAGACATTAGGATGAAAAACACTAATTTTCCAGTTCACAATGGCCTAGGGTGGGCCAGGGCAATCCTTGGGTGGGCCTGGCCCACCCTCTAGGACCGGGCCTGGTTGTAGGTATGATGTTACATGTTGTATGACATATCTGGATGCAATGACAGAAACAGCAAAATGCAAGTCAGACGGCACACAATGCTCAACACAGATTTTTTGCGTGTTTTAAATCCACGCCCTTAACTGAATCGGTAACCCCCCTTTGAGAGACCCCCACAGTTTTTTCATCCCACTTAAAACCCTGTTAGCAGATATGCTGCCACTCACTAAATATCCCCACCTCACTCGTGACTCGCACCAGAATCTCTATGCCTGGCAGGGGTGGTCGGTTTGAACCTAAATCAGCAGCCAGACCAGTCTCCAGAGCCAGCAAATCGACCAGAGAATAGCACTGCACCGACTGCTCCAGGCCAGAATGAGCGCGAGAGCATGTAGCGGTGAAGCGCGTGAGCGTCACTGCTACATTGTTCTCATTGCGAGGGCAGGGCTGGCCAAAATATTTAAATTATTTAATGTCTCCCAGGGCCGTCATTGGTAGCGCTTGCGAACTACAACATTACTTGACGGCCCTGGAGGTTGGGGCGGACCTGCAGGCCAACAGTCAAGAGCTGAGCTCAGCAAATTCAAACGTGGGACGTTGTGGCTGCAATTTTGGAAGCACTGTGTGACTGACGCTGGCGCACTAGCAGTAAACAACAGTCAGCAGTTCAGGTGCGCACAGTACGCACTTTCAAACTGGGCCGCTCGCGTCACTGGTGGCCCGTTGTGGCCGAGGTGGCCTTTATAATTTAGTTGTGGACACAGTGTGCCCAAATAAATTATAAAGGCCGCCGTTACCCCAACGGGCCACACCAGTGCCCCGCGTACGCCCCCAAATTGGTGCCGCCTGGGGCGGACAGCCCCCACCGCCCCACCCCCCCCAGCTACGCCACTTCTCCTGAAGAGATGTGCTCGATACAGAAAAGAAAGTATGATTTGTTCAATTATTACAAAATAAACAATCAGGAAAAAGAAAGCTAAATCAAACTTCATTAATTGAGTTTCAACAAGCAGCATTAATCTAACCCTTTCATACACTATCCTAGCAAAGATCCCTATTCTAACAGATGATTTTTGAAGTTGGAGACCAATATCAGAGAAAAGGAAAGAAAGGCGTGAGCAGTAAAGTCTTCTGTAGAAGTACTTCAAGAATGGGTCAAATAGCATGAAGCCACACAAGCATAAGTCTGCATGCTACCAAGTCTCACAGGTGTCTGCCTCTCCTAAGTATCAACAAGTAATTTCAACTGCATTCGAAAAATGCATGTTCTACGTGACCTTCCCTTGAGTACTTTTCCGTCGGCCAGGCTTGATTCTTCCAGCTCCCTTTCCACACAGATAAGTGATCCTTTTCGTCCTTGGACATCCTTCTTCTCCATGGGAAGTCATCCAGGTTCTTGTTACCTCTCATGCTACTTTGTACTTTCACACCTCACTATCGCACAAAACAATAACTCTTCTATGCTAAATAATGCAGCATTATCCACACCTGCAATGGAGACAAAATACAGCAAAAACATTCCACACTGAAGGCTATGCACAAATTAAATGTTAACTGCATCATATACTTGCACTGGAACACGGCGTTAGGCTAGAATAAATCACACGTGAAGTTAGAATAATGCACTTTAGGCCTAAAATAACAGCCGACTTAACAAGTGTGCTAGGTTACATGGACGTGCACATTTTCAATGCAGCTAACAAATGTAGATTATTTACCAATATCTAGTTTCCAATACATTATTGATAAAAAATTCTATTTCACATTCAATTAATTTGACTACAACTGACCCACAGCCATGTATTACTCTCATCACAATTACTTTACCCCTTTATTTCTCATAAACTCTAACACATCCCTTACAATATTTCCCATTAGCCTTGTTTCTAGACACAAAACTTAATCACATTCATCTCTACATGGGATGTTAAAAATAAGCGTCACCTCCTCTCTAGTAAAATTAGTCATGCATAATATTTGAGTACCAATTATGGGTGAGTATGATGCACTCCTACGTTTTCTTACATGAAAACTAAAATTACGCTGCCCCAGTTCCTGTGTTTGCCAGTTACCTTTTCTCCATGTCTATTGCCTGAGCACATTGTTTCTCTGTCCTCGTGTTGCTCCTCTTGTGTGCTTCTCTTATCAGTTTCCCTTCCTCGAAGTACTGTTTCCATCTGCTTTTCTGGAACTATTTATAAAGGTTTTTACCTGCACAGCATGCATTTAGAGTGTCTATTTACAACATCTGACTACACACATCTCAATCTCTCAACGTGGCCCCCTTCTCATACAAACCGCATGTTTCTCATCAGTTTTATACTAGCTCTTATTATAATTATTAATATTATTATTTCCATCGCGCTCACACAGCCTGACTTTAATATCACCATCTGGCAGGACGTTGCCTCATTTGTCTTCCTGCCTCTATTTATACTGTGTGTTTGCTTGATCTTCTTTGACTTTTTATTCATTGTCAGTGTTGAATATTTTTTTTGTTTGGTTATTTTAAGTTTGTTAAGGTTTTATTTAGCATTTTTTATGTGTATATTTTTTTGTGTTACTAGATGCACAGTATGCATGGAATACTTTTTTCATTTCACTTCTCTGTACTGGTTGACTTTGAGTCAAATGGTATACACTAACCGCACAGTAGAATCCACAAGCATTCGGCACACCTGGGTATACTAATAGGGCATTAGTTGATGGATTAGTCAGTTTTGGTTCAGCTTCACTGTTGCAGCTAAATTGAGCATTTTAGCTCATGCTACACCTGGCGCTATTCCCCAGATGCTCTCCTCCTGTATGAAGGAAGTGACCCAATTAGGGCAACCCGGATCACCACTGACCACCTCTCAGCCTTCCATGCTAAATGAAGAGTCAAAGAAACAGTGGAGAATATACACCAATAATCATTTATTGTATCCACTCCAAGCGGGGCCCCGTTTGCACAGTCTCGAGAGAGTGCTACAGAGGGAACTGAGCAGCTGTAAGCATAAAGATACATTATATGCATTGCCTGGTCAACTAATTACACGCCCACAGTGGAACTTTCCCAACCGATGTGGGTGAACAGTGTAAAGACTAATAAAGGCTTCTACCCTCGTATCTTGTACTGCTCAGAACACTTTGAAGGCCATTCCACCCCGGGCTGCGATCAAACTGCCAGGCAGGTGGGAGAGGCCCTTTACCAAAGGAAATCTATGCACTGCCACAGACAATTCTTCGTTGCGGAAAAAAAAACTTAGCAAGGAGCATTTCATGTAATTAAACAGGATTAGTTTCGAAGGGCAAAGAAAATGGCGCCAATGTTGAAGAAAATACGTTGCGAGTGCTAACTTATACACAACAAGTAAACGCTTCAGTGAGCATAATCTAACATGTACAGAGTATAGTGAACTCCCTCTCCTCAAACTGTGCAGTCTGCCCCTGTGTCACACACCACTCTCTCCGTATGTCCCTCCACTCCATAGTTTGTACCTTTTTCAAGCACGCTTCTTCTCACTATCATCCATCCTGGGGAGTCCTGAGGTTGTGAAATCAAGGTCTTCGGGCAGTGAAGGAGTTCATGGAGCCGGTGCTTCAGAGGAATAACTCTCACAGACTGTGTTTCCTTCCTGCCACCTCACCCTCTTCCTAGTGCCTTGAACCTGCTCCTGAGCTCACACAGATGCTGCAGAGCTGCCCTCCCCGTCTGAGCACGCTTTGTTTTCCTGCAGAGGTGCATGTTAGACCCAGCCCTGCTCCATTATCTCTCTCTCTCTCTCTCTCTCTCTCTCTCTCTCTCTCCTACCAACAAAGATCATAGCGCTAGTGCTTGAATGCGACCACGAGTTCTGCAAGCTGCTACTTTCGTTTTTAATAATTTTAAAGACCTATTGACTAAGAATATGTGTTTTTAAAATTAGATTGCTGCTACTTCTTTTTAACAATTTAAAAAACCTACTGATTGAAGAATATGTGTTTTTAAATTACATTGCTGTGCCTCTTACCTGTTTTCTGGTCGCTACTCCCCGGTCCACCACAGCTTGTGCTGATTGTGTGGAGGGAGGCTTAAGCGACACCACTTCCTGGTTGTCCTATTCTGGGCAGCCATCTTGGGGAGGTTGACGGGCTAGTCTCCCCCCTGGCCCTCACTATTTTAGGGTGGGATTATTGCGCGCACGATCACCTACCAACAAAGATCATAGCGCTAGTGCTTGAATGCGACCAGGAGTTCTGCAAGCTGCTACTTTCGTTTTTAATAATTTTACAGACCTATTGACTAAGAATATGTGTTTTTAAAATTAGATTGCTGCTACTTCTTTTTAACAATTTAAAAACCTACTGATTGAAGAATATGTGTTTTTAAATTACATTGCTGTGCCTCTTACCTGTTTTCTGGTCGCTACTCCCCGGTCCACCACAGCTTGTGCTGATTGTGTGGAGGGAGGCTTAAGCGACACCACTTCCTGGTTGTCCTATTCTGGGCAGCCATCTTGGGGAGGTTTACGGGCTAGTCTCCCCCCTGGCCCTCACTATTTTAGGGCGGGATTATTGCGCGCACGATCACCTACCAACAAAGATCATAGCGCTAGTGCTTGAATGCGACCAGGAGTTCTGCAAGCTGCTACTTTCGTTTTTAATAATATTAAAGACCTATTGACTAAGAATATGTGTTTTTAAAATTAGATTGCTGCTACTTCTTTTTAACAATTTAAAAACCTACTGATTGAAGAATATGTGTTTTTAAATTACATTGCTGTGCCTCTTACCTGTTTTCTGGTCGCTACTCCCCGGTCCACCACAGCTTGTGCTGATTGTGTGGAGGGAGGCTTAAGCGACACCACTTCCTGGTTGTCCTATTCTGGGCAGCCATCTTGGGGAGGTTGACGGGCTAGTCTCCACCCTGGCCTAATCTATATGACCTCTTCCTATCCCGCGCAGCGGTGACGCGCTGCGGTAGCGCCGTATACGCGCCGAAGAGGCGCCAAAGAGAAGCCAGTCTGAGCCAATCCGCGTCCAGACGCTTCTCGCCGGTCCTGGTCTTGGGTTGTTACCGGCATCATGGTCGGTAATCAAGTTGTTTACAACTCTTTGTGGTTACACTCCTTACGCCCCCCTGTCAGTCCTTCCTGCTCCCATTCCGTCTCTCCAGCTAACACCGACCATCACTGCAAGCACTGTACATGGAGCACCTCCCGCCCATGTAGCGGCTCCCTCCCGTTGGGAGAGTTTTGGAGATTGTATCTCCTTAATTGCCGGTCGCTACCTAAACACTCCACAGAGTTGCATCTGTTGATTGATGAGCTTAATCCTGACGCCCTATTTTTAACGGAAACTTGGCTTCAGATTGACAACGACCCGTCCTTATTATGGGCCACTCCTCCAGGCTACACCCTTAAGCACCTCGACCGCCAATCGGGGAGAGGCTGGGGCTTAGCTATTATATATAGGGACACCTTTAAGTGTGGGGTCACTTCTAATTCCTTGCTGACCTGTGAGAGCTTACACTTTGCACTTGATCTCTCCCCTACCACCACTTTTTCTGGTATTCTACTCTATCGACCACCAGGCTCCATCAACAATTTTATCACTCAAATTACTGATCTCACCGCTAACGCAGCTGTGACCTCATCTAACCTCACTCTGCTTGGGGATTTTAATATCCATTCAGATGACCCCCAGGATACGGCAGCTAATAACTTGCGGGCCAACATGCAAGCGTTAGACCTCTGCCAGAGAGGCTATCAGGCGACCCATAAGAAGGGACATCTTCTCGATCACATATACAGTAATATCAACCTTAATGTAGAGTCCCCTGTTCCTCTGCCTTGGACCGATCATTTTTTGATACCGTTCACCTGGCTTTCTAACTCTTGTCCCCCTCCTGAAACCTCTATAAAGTACATGGGCAGGAAATGGTCCTCACTTCCCCTCACCGATTGGACAACGGCCCTTACTCAAGACCCCCCGAGAAAGGCCTTGAACCCTGCCTCAGCTTCTAGCAACTTTGATCACTGGATCTCCAGCACTTTAGACCAAGTTCTTCCCAAACGCCCTTGTAATCTCATCAGAAGATCTAAAGTTGCGGACCATTCTCAGTCTAGGAAAGACGAATACAGGTCCGCAATGAGGCTCTATAAATCAGAGATTAAAATGGCGCAAACCTCCTTCTATGAAGGTAAAATTAGTGCTGCAGCAAATGCGCCTAGAGAAATCTTTAGGATAACTAAGTCCCTCATTTCAGCTCCGGCTGAGCGTCCTTCTGTTGAAGGGGCACAAGACCGCTGTAATGAGCTAGCTGCCTTTTTTTCCAAGAAAATCTCGACCATATATTCATCTTTTAGTAATCCTACAGTCAATACCCCCTCCGTCCCTCCTAGGCCAGCTGACTCCTCGGCTCCCTGCGAACTGGACACAATTCCGCTTCTTGATGCCGCCAGCCTGGATAGATTAATCTCCAAAGTTTCTTCTGGCTCCCCCAATGACCCGGCACCCCCCCGGATCCTTGTCAAGGCACTGGACGTTATTCGTCCTGTGATCCTGGAAGCTTTAAACACCTCCATTGTTTCCAGGTCGGTCCCACTCGCTTGGAAGTGTGCCATGGTGAGGGCGCTTCTCAAGAAACCCTCCCTGGACCAGAACAACCTGTCCAACTACCGCCCCATTTTGTTGATTCCCTGGTTGAGTAAACTGCTGGAGAGGCACACCAACAATATCTTAACAGACTATCTGGAGTCCAACTGTCTGTTGCGTGCCTCCCAGACAGGTTTTCGCCCTCAACATGGCACAGAAACTGCCATGTTGGCGGTCACAGAGGAAGCAAGAACGACTTTGGATCGGGGAGGAAAGGTGGCCATTATCCTGTTAGACCTTAGTGCCGCGTTCGACACGGTGAACCATGCCACGCTAGTATACCGACTGGCGGGCATGGGCGTGTCGGGCGCGGCTCTGGACTGGCTCACCCCCTTTTTGAGTGAGCGCTTTTTCCGGGTCTTTGAGGGTGAGATAGTCTCTCCTAAACATCCTCTCAGGTGTGGGGTCCCTCAGGGCTCCTCCCTGAGCCCGACCCTCTTTAACGCCTACATGGAACCTCTGGACAGGATAGTCCATCCCTTTGGTGTGCATATAGTCACCTACGCGGATGATACGCAGCTGGTGGTCTCGTTAGACCACGCAGATGGATCATCCAACACCTTAGGCCCCTGTCTAGAGGCTGTTGCCAGTTGGATGCAAGCCTCCTGTCTCAAGCTTAACGGGGAGAAGACAGACATCATTCTCCTTGGAAATCCCTCCCCGTCTGCTCTTGCACCCGTCTGGCCACCATGTCTTGGCGCTCCTCCTGCGCCCAAGTCCCAGATAAAGAGCCTCAGGATCTGGCTTGACACTGCCCTTGATTTCTCTGTCCAGGCTACTAAGACTGCTGCCACTTGCTTTGGACTAATGAGGATGCTCCGGCGGGTGCTCTCTTTGCTCCCTTTCCAGGCGAGGAGGATCTTGGTCCAGGCCCTCATTCTCTCTCGCCTGGATTACGGGAACGCTCTCTACCTAGGAGCACCGGCTTCGGTCCTTCAGAGGCTCCAGGTCACACAAAACAGTGCGGCCCGCCTATTGTTCAATCCGTCCCGTCGGCAGTCGGCGAGGAAGGCTCTGAAGGACCTTCATTGGCTCCCAATGGCTGCCAGAGTGCAGTTCAAAGCTCTGTGCATCATGCACAAATCCTTCCACCATGTAGGCCCAGCGATTCTGCACCCTCTGGTTACGCCTTATGTTCCAACACGCCCCCTTCGGTCTGGTACCCTGCAGCTGGCCACCTCCTCTAAAATTAACAAAGCCCGTTTAGGCCGCTCTTTTTCCCATTCGGCGACCAGGCTCTGGAATGCCCTCCCCTTTGCCATCCGGGGTAACAGCAACCTCTTCTCGTTCAGAAAGGCCCTAAAAACGCATTTGTTTGCTAAATCTCTCTGATCTGCCCCGAGCCTGCGCTAAAACCATTTTATCTTCAAGCGCTGCGAGGCCCCAGGGCGGTTATGCGCTATACAAATGCAATTTTTCATTTCATTTTTCATTTCTCTCTCTCTCTATCCACAGTCTGCCTCTCCTCCCTCTGTGCTCCCCAGCCCCACTCCCACTCCCTTTTTCACTTCCTGTCTTTTGTCTTTCCTCCTCCAAACCTTTACTTTGCATTTGTCACTGTCCCTGCTTTTGTGTTTCAATTCTGCTTCCCTCTTTCTTCCCTGCCCTCCCTCCATTCCCTCTCTTTTATTTATGCCAGCCCACCGCCCCCTCTTTCCTTCACTCCATCCTGTTCTTCATCTGTATCTTTAATTTGTTTTCAAGCCTTAGTCCACCTCTTTTTTCCTCTCCCTGTTGATGCCTTTCTCTAGTTTTTTCCTACCTTCTTTATCGTCTTTCCTATCCCCTTTCTCTGTTTCCACTCTTCCCGACTTGTTACTCCATCTTCTCCTTGCTCAAAGTGCCTGACTCTTCCTCCCTTCATTTATTCTCTCCTCCTCCGTCTCCTCTCACTCTTTCTCTCTCACTTCAATTATCTGTTGATTCATGCACCTGTTTCTTGCCCTCTCCCCTTCATCCACACACCTTTTCCTTCTGTGTCCTTCCCCGCCCTTCCTTCTCGTTGTTCAATCCACTTCCCTGTCAACTATTCTGCCCATTTCTCCTGCCCTGTGCAACACTATCTGTCCCTTAGCTATGATTATACTACCTAGACAGTCAAGGGTAAATAGATAGAAACGGTGTATATTTTTAAGACTAACATAGACTGCCTATCTTCACTCTTCAACCTAAATTTCTATCTGCCTCCTCAATCATATAGTCTGATAGTTCCTTTAAATTATATTGCACAACTGTTCAACAAGCTAAAACTTTAAAAAAACATATATTATTAAACGCAAAGGCGCAACCTAATGCATTTACCAATACTTGTTTTGTTTGTCATAATCAAAGGCAACTTGGCTCACTGTTCACTTTACGCAATGCATAGCAGCCGTTGAACACATTTTGTGCTCCACTTATCATCTAACTGCTGTTTGGTAATTTACAGATCATTAATTGTTGATTTGATGGTAATTTCATGCCTGCTCAATTGAGCCCACTAAACACTGGCTGGAAAAGACATACAGAAAGAAATTAAAAAGATCGATGAAAGCACATACTCGGAAGCCGAAATCAGACCATTAACAAAGCGCTCATGTTATGAATCAGACACAGTTAGAGAGCAAGAGGCTTAAATAAAAAGGGGACTGTATTATTTGAATTGTAGTTCCCTGTTCTTGCTTTCTTTCAAAGCTGAAATGTTTGGCCTAAGCAAGCATATGAATCCTTAGTTCGTAGGAGGTGTTATTATTATTGTTATTTTTTATTGCTGTTATTATTATTATTATTATTATTAATATTATTATTATTATTATTATTATTGTATTTTTTGTTGTTATTGTTATTATTCCTTCTACTAATACGACCTCTACCTCCAAGAATGATAAACACGATTTGAACTAGCAATATATCACCTAGATCTGTAAAAGATGATGTTGCTGTATCCTAGCTGAGTGTACTACTGTCAAAGGAAGGATGAAACTCGCTGTTTTCCCTGCCTGAATTTGAACTCTTGTCTTGCTGTTCCTCTACTCTTCTGTGCAGCAGTTTCTTATCTCACTGCCAAGTTCACTGGCTTATCACCAAACAAGGCAGTCCTTGATTACAGATGTATGATCATAGTATTTGTCCTATGAATACAAAAACACCAAATGTAAAGAAGAAAACCCAAGAGAATCTGAAATTTGCTAGAAACTAGATCAATAAGACATAATGGGGTACAATTCAGTCAGTATGGAATTCCTACAAACACAGCATACAGTGTAATACTTATTTTAAGGATGTTTCTATTCACATATCTGTAAGGCATTAGATGTCTGGTAACAGGACACATGTGCAATTTGCTAACATGCAATGGTAGGTAGGGCATGCCTGAGAGAGGTCCTTAATGCCAACAAGGATCAGATGGAGGCCAGTAATGGGATCCATAGCTCCGAGGTAGGCTTCAGAGTTAATATTCGCATTTATAAGAGTGACAAGTAAGCTCCCAAAAAAATATGAAGAGACGCATCCCCTGAAAACCTACATACATGATTGTGATATCTGTGGACCAGGGAGGTCCAGGACCTAGTGAGACCTGAGGCCACAGTAGTACTCTTACCGCTCAAAGACCTCAATCAAAAGCTGCACGCTAGAGTCTTGAGAGCACCATGTTATCTGGGGCACGTATCAGTAGATATGCTTCAGTTAGCTTTGTGGCCTATGTTGCTCCTAGAGCTACAGTTTGAGAAAAGAATCGAGACAAATTACTTTTGAATAGCACAGCTTTTTTATTTCCCAAGAAAATGAGAGGGAAAAGACAGGTAAAAGGATACACCAACATTTTGAAATTGCGAAATTGCTTTTGAAGCATTTGGACTTTTCCATTCCCAAGGTATTGGACACCCTTCCTCAACATTGGTTGACAGAGAAAACAAGGTTTTAAAAACTATAATTACCTCCACATATATGTACCTAGTTGAGATCATATATATTGTCACTGTACGTGGGTGGCAAGGTTGTAATAGTACATTTGTTCCTACTTATTTGTATATACTTAACTTCATGATATTTTGGTACTTGATATGAAGGCTATAATATGTTTACATATTAATATTTTGATCATGATATTTTGACATACAACCATCCCTGGAAAGGTAAAGGAACAACTACCCAGTTATTAAAAGTGAGGCTAAGATATGTTTCGTAACATCAATGTTTCCAGTGAGTTCCATCCCCGCTATTACGGTGGCAATCTCTGATGGCTACCGTACCCAAAGACTTGATAGGCAGTCAAAGATCGGTGGAGGTACAGCCATTGTTCATAAAGACTCTATTAATGTATCCATACTTGAACAGTTAAGTGGCAATAAAATAGAAATCCTTATTTTTAGAATTGATTTTCAATCCCACTGCTGTTGGAAAGGTACACTTATATATCAGCCCCCAGGCCCCTTCAGGATTTCTCGCCACAACTTATGCAACTATTTCCCCCACACATTATCACTAATGAACACTTCTGACTTCTAGGTGGCTTCCATATACATAGGGTGATTAATACTAATGTGGATACTGCAATGCTTTTGTGGACTGTGCTGCCTTAGGACTAGAGAAGATAAATGTAGGGCCCACACATCTTGAGGGTCATACCTTGAATCTAATTCTGACTAACTCTCCTAACATCAGTTGTGAGTCCCCCTGCCCTCTTACATGGTCCGATCATTCTCTACTTAGGGGCCGATTCCGATCTAGCTCAGAAACACACCGAACACGATCCGGCAGGAAAAAGTACGAGCTGTGAGCGTGTTTTCCGCCCAACTCGTACAGCTGTACGAGCGAGCAAGTATGATGCGAGCAACGGGAAATTCACCGACTGAGTCATTCCCGGGTACGAACCGCTCCGTGGATGCGATTTACGACCAAGCCAGTAGGATGCATTCGACGGACAGCCGGCGCGAGCCAAAGTTTCCGGCTCGCAAAATGTCCAGGAAGTTGCCTTTGGGGGTCTCCGTTGGACCCCTTTTAGCCGCAGCCTTGCGATTCGGACACAGGGGGAGACCCAAGGGTCTCCCTAACACAGGCATGTACGGTGCGGATGGCATCAACGCGTACCCACTGTAGGGAGTGGCCTTGTGCGAGACGTACCAATTCAGTTAATGGGAGCCCATGTACGCGTCATACGACCAGCTCCCACTGAGTTCTATGGGAGTCCAATCGAACCGAGTCCGGCAGCATGCAGCCGCATTATACTCGCTCGGTCGGACTGCAGGACTCTGGCTTGGTCGGAAAACACTCCGGATTCGGCTCGGTTGGAGAGCTTTCCGACCCAGATCAAAATCGGCCCCAAAGTTTTTAAATAAAAGGTTCTAAGGCCACTCCTTCTTCCACCAAAGCCTCATGTAGCCTTCAAAGACAATGGCATAAAATCACACCGGATCGCTTCGCAGACGCATTCCCGGCCAATGCCAACCTGGCATTAGGAAACATTGAGGATTGTTTGGCTAGTTACAACACCATAGTAGAAGCAACTTTAGATCAATTAGCCCCTTTAACATCATATTCCAATTTGACCAGACGCCTGAATGCAGCATGATTCTCACCAGATCTAAGGAAGGAAAAAAGCCTTTCTAAAAAGCTGGATTGACGCTGGCATCTCTCCCATGACGCAATTGACAAAAATAGGTACAAGATCTCTCTAGTCCAATATCATAAGAACCTAAAGAATGCGCATAGAGCACACATTGAGTCTCAACTTAATCAGGTGGGGAATTCCTCTAAAGAACTCTATCGCATCCTCAACCTTCACAAATCCTAAAGCATGTCACAATGAAGTTAACCCATCACAAGAACTCTGTGATAAGATAGCCAATCACTTTTCTCAGAAAATGTACTTTATTTATCTTAAAATCGTTAAAGAGAGGGACCTGCTGGTTTATACATCTATTCACCGTCCCTAACTTTCACCTAATTTGCATTCTCAGGAACGCTTCCCCCCATCTTACATCTAATACTGTGGAGACTTTAATGGAAATGATCAAGTCAGGCTCCCCTTAGGACATTCTTTTGGCTAGGGTATCTTCATTACTGAATAAACAGTTGTCCCTGGCCATCTGCTCAATCCTCAATCTCTCCTTGAGCAAGGGACATTTACCATCCGAATGGAAGGGCGGCCAAATAATCCCTATCCAGCAGAAACCCAATGCCTCGCGGGATGATCTATCTAATTACCGACCCATCTCTTTGTTACCGAATTTGTGTAAACTCTTGGAAAAACACATTAATAAACACATCTTCGAGCACATTGAAGTAAAGGGCAGCTGCAACGCCTCCCATTCTGGGTTTCGGCCTAGGTTTAACACAGGGACAGCACTGATTGACGTTACTGACAACTTGAGACATTCCCTCGATAACGGACTATTGGTGCTGCTGGATTTGTCAGCGGCATTTGACATAATATCCCATTCCATTCTTCTCAACAGACTGAGGTAGATCGGAATTCACGGTTTAGCCTTTCAGTGGTTATAATGTTTTCTAACTCACTGCACCCAAAATATCAACATCGGCGCCTTTAGATATCGAACCTCACTGTTGATCAAAGGAGTACCACAGGGATCTTTTCTTAGTCCCATATTGTTTAATATTTACATGGCTGCTCTGGCAGATTTACTCAGGGAATGAGGCTTCATTCCAATCTCATATGCTGATGACACCCAGCCTTTTTTGGCTTTTGACAAAAACTCACCCATTATCCAGTTGACCTTTTCAGAAAGCATGACAACCATTGCTGCTTGGATGAGAAACACCTTCCTGCAGTCAAATAGAGGGAAAACGGTGATTATGCTATTCAGAGATGCCCCTCTGAGCTGGGCTCCAGAATGGTGATGCACGCAACTGGGTGCCGCCCCGGCTCCTAAAACCATGGTAAAAAACGTAGGCGTACTGCTGGACCAAACATGTACAATGAAGGAGCACGCCACTACAACTGTAGGCTCATGCTTCCATATGCTAAGCCTTTTAGAGAGGGTTTTCCCTCTTCTCCCTCTGAATGTGCGTAAAAAACACTCCTCCCAGCATTAGTAATTAGCTGCCTAGAAAATTTCAATACTCTTCTGATTTCAGCTAACAAGGGCTCCCTCAATAGATTTCAGGTGGTTCAAAACACAGCGGCCTGCCTTGTCTTCAACTCTCCCGCTAGGACCGCCTCTTTCCCCCTACTTCAAGGATTACACTGGTTGTCAATCCACAAGTGGATCAGATTTAAAATCTGCTGCATTGTGCACAAAGCACTAAATGGCAATGGCCCTAGCTACCCAGCAGCTAGGCTTACCCATTACCAGCCTTCCAGAACACTCCGTTCAGGCTCTAAGTCGCTACTTTGGGAACCTCGTGTTAAGAAATCCGACACAGGTGGGAAAGCCTTTTATCGCCTAGCCCCCTCCTACTGTAATGAACTTCCTAGCCACATTTGGAAATGCCCAGACTATTTACTATTCCGAAAACTCCTAAAAACTGAGCACTTCTGACATCTCTTCCCCTTCCAAACTGTTGCACTTCCGAAGCGTGGAGATACCCCTCCGGGGGTGATTCGGGTACTTTATAAGTTATAAACTAAACTAAACTCTCAGAATGAAGTTTCACTGTGATTCAGGAACACCTTGAATGCCAACTCTTTAGTAAGGAACTTGTCTTTTTGGCTAATTGTTAGCAGTATTTCTCAGAATTAATTTGGCCCAAGCAAATTGTACTGTGCAAGCTCTGCTATTGCTCATTTTCACTGGCTCAAAGCTAGGCTAGACATCCATGGGACGGGGGCAGAGAGAGCAAGATATTGCTTTACCATTTAAGGAATGACAAATAACAATTACATTTTGGATAAATGGCAATATTCCTATTCAAGTGTAAGCAGACTGGGCAGAAGTCACGTTACTATCCCACATGGAAAGGGCTAAAAACAGCTGATAAACTATTAATAAAGCTGGATGTAAATATTTCTTCTAACTTTCTTTGATTTCTTATCAATGGATCTGAAATGTTAACATATTTTACTGGTGCCATATCCCTAAATAGGTTTGGCCAAAGGCTGACTGAGCTTTTGCTAGAACTAATGATTTCACACCTAATATACATAGAAAGGGTTATTGGACCTGCCATGTCAGCCAAGTCTTGCTCTAAATTGACATTACCATTTTGGGATTAGTGCACCTATTCAGTTTTAGAAGTGTCAGTCATGACATTAGAAAGTTTTCCTCTAGTACCACCCAGCATTTTATTTGGCCAAAATTGGCCAGTAGTTGTTATATTCTGCCAGCCAGCAAAGTGTGAGGGATTATTGCCAGTCCTGCACCCTCACTGCCATGTTTGTGAGGGAGCTCAGCTGGCATGACATTTCGCCAATGGTGTGCCTCCAGTAGAAAACATGAAACACCAGGAAATGAGACTAGTGGAATATGCCATAATGTCGGTGGGCACGCCATCAGTAGGTGCCAGCAGTTCTGGCATAAGCTTAGCCTGGCCATATTCTTCACTGATGTAATTGCCATATCACTTATTTCACATTAGCTATGGTGTCTTTGAAGGGACAGTCAATGTTCATTGCACTTCACACTATGCACCCTCTCACAGGGCAAATTGCTATGGAATATTGGTGGAAATGGGATTTCTGGTTGGCTAAGGCTTGCGCCAAAGCCAGGCAGAAACCACCACTCTGGTCAGGGAAAGGGAGGTACATGCTGAAGATAACCCCTGCTCACCCCTTGGTAACTTGGCCCAAGCAGTCAGGCTTATCCCAGGGGCAATGTGTAAAGCGTTTGCGCAACACACACACAGCAGCAACATACTAGGCACACCACAAAAGGAACTCCAAACAAGGTTATATTTAAAAATAGCCTTTCTCTTATCAGAAACACATTAGAATAGTAATCACACAATATACACGATGCCACTGGCACTAGGCAATATTTACAGGGGATTATATACACATGACAGGGCCAATTGGACCACTGCCAGAACCACCACAAGAACAAATAGTAAATGTAGAACACAACCAGTAACTACTGGCAAAATACTGTTCTCGGCATCATCTCCTGCAACATAAATCATATTATGCAAGCAGCATCACATTAGGCGTGAAATACATTCTGCGCCAACCTCATGAGTATAAACACATTATGCGATAACCTCACCAGCATCCTAAACATAAACACATTATGTCATAGGCATTACAAGTATAAAAACACATTATGCATCTCATTAGGCCTAAACCATACTACGCCTAAATCACATTACACATCAAACATATTTGGCCCAAACCTCATCAGCCTAAACACATTATGCAGTAATCATGGGGCTTGAATCACATGAGGCATTACATTATGCAGGACATCTCTTAGGCATAAAAGCAGTGGTGCACCATAGTAGCACTGGCAAGGGCCTTGCGCCCTAACAACACCCTGAAATGACCCCAGGCCAACTGGCCTTACTCTGGGCTCACATGCCCTGTGTCCCTTAAAGACAGGGCCCTGAGGGAGACCTCGCAAAAGGGCCGCCTGGCTGCCACAGCAGCAAACATAAAGTGCGCAAGTGCCCCGGCACCACTGTGCCTCCTGGGTACCCACTGGGACTTGTAACCAACTGGCCTAAACATTGCAGCTGCCGCTAATTGCGGTGCATCTATGCAGAGACTGTGGCCACTGGCAGTCACTGTGCCCTCGAGTTGGGCCCCCACTGGGACTCTATCACAAATCTGCCAAAATGTTGCAGCTGCGCAGCTGGGAATAAACCAAGTGAAGGGGCCCTGACACATCTGTGCCTCTTCAGCCCCACTGGGCCTCTCAAAATCAAATTGCCCCCAATGTTGCAGCTGCCCTCTAGCAAGCGGGGCAGCTGTAAAACCTGCATCAGGAGGAAGGAACGGGCACCACGGCCCCTCGGGAACCCTACTGGGGCCCTGAAACTCCTGTTCCCATTGTTGGAGTGGCCCGCAACGGCGGGACCGCTCAGAAACATTCAGCATAACTGCCCGGGTGCCTTGAGCACCAATAACATAACAAAAAGAGAATGGCCTCAGCCCCACTCACCCGGGCTTGGAACGGGCTCCTTTTCTCTGGTCTCGGGCAATGTCTGTGGGCCTGCCTCCCCTTCTGGCAGGTGGGGGCCGCTTGGACAGCAGTGGATTGAGCCCCCAAGGCTCTGTAAACTCTCACGACTCTTTGCGCTCCGGTCTCTTCACTCTTCACCTGGGCCCTCTCCTTGGGCTCAGGAGTTCTATGCTTCGCCCGGTCACCTTTCTTGGGACCAGGACTTCGACCTGGAGCCCGCGAGGCTCCAGACGTGCCTGGGGCGCTGACCCTGCCCACAGTCAGCTCATCTAGCATGACTTCTGGGTCACATTCATCTGCGGCCCAGCGATTCCCTTCAGCAACATCTTCTTTTCCTTTGGCCACAATATGGGGTGGGTTCACACTTCCATTGAGGCACCAAGCGGGTAGGCACCCACATATCTCAAAAATAGCACAGATGTGGGGTGGACACCTGCGCTTAAGATATGCATAGAGCAGCCATGCGGGGTGGGCATCCGTTAATTAAAATATATATATATAAAGCCGGGTGGGCACCCATCCCTTACCGCAACTCGTGGAATCCCTGCGCCGGGGATTCTCTCTCTCTCTACGCAGCGCAGGGCTGCAAACCCGTACAACGCTCCTTTCTGGAACTCAAAATCAGAGCGCTCACGAAGCGCTAGGCGCACAAATTCCAAATCAAAGTCCAAGGTCCATGGGGCATAGCTGGGTCCAGGGAGGCAAGCACACGGGGCCCTCCAGCAGGGAGGCAAGCCTCCATGGTGGTTCCTCCTGGGCCCCAGCAGCAGCAAGCCCCCAGCAAGTCAGGAACAGCCTCAGTACTTATACACCTTTTCCCTTTGTCTGCACCAGCACAGGGCCTGGAGAACAAGCAGAAACTAGTTCAGGGGAGAATGGAGCACTCTGTTGACAGGGCTCCTCTTCTCTATTGTTAGGTGGGGGCTCTTCATCAGTCATACCACAGGGTGGCATTTCTACAATAGTTATAATAAATCTGGGCACACCATTGCGTAGCATTTATTATTACTATTTCAAACATACCAAACTTGATCATGCTGCGCTTCCCATATCAGGAATTACTACTGAAACACTTATCAGGGAATCCCCAATGCATTCCTATGGGAGGGCAGCCCATAGTAGTGAGAAACCAAAATGGCTCTTTGTCACCACCAGGTCATGTCACACACTTATGGTACATGTCCTATCTTTTACCTACAATGCACCCTGCCTATAGGACTAGCTAGGGCCTACCTTAGTGGTGACTGACATGTAGTAAAAGGGGGGGTCACAGACATTGCACATACTTTTGGTGCAATGTCACAGCGGCAGTCACACTGCACGGACAGGCCCTGCGATGGCAGAGGCCTGAGATAGGTTGCAAGGCTACTTTGGTGGGTGCGCAATCAGCGCTGCAAGCCCACCAGTAGCATGTAATTTACCAGCCCTGGGTATATGTGAAACCACTTTACAAGGGACTGACAGGTAAATTAAATAGACCAAACAGGTTTAGACCAATCTTGCCATATTTAACACAGAGAGCACACACACTTTACACTGAACAGCAGTGCTAAAGTGCCCAACACCATGTCAGAAAAAAAGGCTAGGAGAAAGGCAAAAAGTTTAGGGATGATCCTGCAAAAAGGGCCAAGTCCAACAGATATGCTTTGAAGCCATCAGCAGTGCAACATCAGACTTGATTTGTCCAACTTAGCTTACTTCCTTCTGACTCCACACGCTGAAGATACCACTAATCAGAGCTAAAGTAAAGTCAGTGGGACGGACCGGATCCTCCGGGTCACAGCCAGGGAGGCAGTTGGATGCCAAAATTCCTTACAGACCAGCCAGCATTGAACAAGGTCAACTGCAAGAGTGAGCTGCATGCTGACCCTGTGGTGCTGCTTGCTGAGGAGCAGCACAAACAGGTAAGCATGGTTATCTCCACCACCAGAACATAATGATGTGGAATAAGGTCCATGAGGAAGGCAATGCCAGTCCAGAAGAGGCACACCCAAGATCTGTGTCCTCATGAGGCATTCTATTAGGAGTGCATCCCTTCCTTGGGCAGTGTTAGTGAAAGGTGTGCCTGGTGTGAACACTGTGACTCAAGGGTAGAAGGGAAGCCCTGGGCAGGGCGAGGGTCTCCAGAATAGTCTAATGTAAAGTGGAGACCTCAGTTAAAAGGTTGTGAATGCTGATGTCCAGGATAAATGCAGGTATCACACTGGGGTCGTTTTCAATTACTCATCCAACTGTTGACTAATACCCATTTTTACTCAATACATGACCCACACAAAAACAAACTAGCCAATCAATGTAGAGCCCCCTTCATGTATAAAAACACCAGATGCTGGCTTTGCCAAAATGAGTTTTAGATATTTTTAAATTTCGACTGCCAACTTGACTTTTGAAAAGGGATTCTCTATTGAAAACATTAAGACACATTCCTTTAAGTGTGATTTTGTTCAGAATAGTAGATTTAAATTTGGGACACAGCTACGTAGTTGCAGCACCTTTTGTTAGAGATACTGAAAACCACCATAAGTGTAAATGTTCTCGACTTAACCACGTTGATCACATCCAGGTCGGAATCTAGTATGAAACATCATTGGATGTATGAAAATGAGAATTCAGCAGCTTATGGAGAATAATGCACAGCAGTAGCTGAAGTGGTGAGACATCTGCACACACTGTAATGAATGTACACTCTGCCATTTCACTTTTTGTGGTCAAATCTCTAAATAAAAGTGTAGAAATGAAGAGAATGAAGAAAGGTTAAATGACACCGCTATCCATGAGTTTTAGAAATAATATCTTCAGCAACAAACCCCTCTGCACAAAGATACCAAGGAAATTATGGTGGATTACTAGGGCACAATTCTACTGGAAGTGCTGGCTGTAGTTGTATGTCAGAATCAAGACCAGAAATATCTTAAGGTGAAAATGTTGAGGTCTAAATATCGATAGCCAAAATATCATGAAGTTAAGTGCATATAAGTGCAGGTAATTATAGATTTACTATTCCTAATTGCACATGTGCATATCTTATAGATACATACATTGTCAAAGTACATATTTGTATAGTTAAGTAAATTAAACCTATAGCTATATACTTACCTTGACCTTATTATATCTAGGCCTTTTTATTTTGGCCCCACAATATTTTGTAATTGATATTCTGGTGGAATGCCACTGGTTGCAACACCTAATGATTGTATTGAAGAGAAGGCACACTGAAATAAAAATGTAACATGATGACCAAAGTAACAGCCTCTGCCTAAGAGGAAAAGTTTGGTTACTGAGCAAATAGTAAGTAGTTCCTCCACTCACATATGTCACCATCTTTATATAATCTACAGAAAAATATAGCCAAGTGGGCCGATTTAAAACGGACCAGGCTCAAGATTAGTAATACTAGAACTCCAATGTCATGATGACGAGGCAAGCAAGCATAACTTTAGGAGACCTGAGTAGGGTGGCGACGTGCCCTGAATTTGTTGGCCCAGTTTCAGTTTCTCCCCATCTTCCCGGCAAATTGCAGCAAATTTACCACATGTCCCGATTTTCAGAAAGGGTTCATTGAACACAGCGGGCGGTACATTATCATATGTTCTAGCGCACAAATACTTAAAAGTCTGTAGCAGAAATCAATTTAGTTATCAAATATTATACAGTGTATAAATGTTCCTTTAATCCCCCAGGTTGTACCAGTGAATATTGACCCCGAGAATGCTGTGGTACAAGACTATCGAGGACAGAATATTGAGGGACAAAATATTGAAAGGTATGTGCTTTTAGGAAAGTATGTGTGAGAAGTTGCCCTGGCATATGCTGTCCACTATTCTAGTGGGCACCTTGCAGCAGTCCAAACGACCCTTATTGATGGTAGGTTTGAAAGACAACCTATATAGAAAGCTATCCTAGTGGTAGCTGTGGAGGGCAGCCTTGAGGCTAAGTCTTGAAGTAATGTAAAGCAGCTTGTTTTACCAGTCTATAATCTCATGAATGACCACATGAAAGGAGAACCACACCAGGTATATATATAAAATATATGTATTTATTCTAAGCATATCCCTCTAGTTTCTTTATGAGGCTAGAGGCAAAAGTACATTCAGTAAACTTAATCAGCACACAGTCAATTAGCACAATATACATTAAGCCCTAAGGGTGTGCCAAACCATATATTAAGTAAGTGGTATGAGAACCACGACTGACATAGAGGCAAGGCCTAGAGCCTTTAGAACCAATGGGGCTACCAGGAACCACCCAAGGTAGTGACAGAGGGGACACACGGGGACGCGTGCAGTGTCTAAACACAGCCCCGAATCACTATTGACCTCTATGGGGAAAGTCATGGTTGGAATTTTAAAGATTAAGGACACTTAGAAGAGGCCTTGGAGCAAACTGCTTTAGAACTAGGAGGTTATAGAGTCAACACCCACGGGAGCACGGGAGTACTTGAGTTACCTCACCCAGGGAAGCCGGGTGCATAGGTATTCTTCCGTGTTGGGTTTTGTCGTCGATTTCAATGGTGATCCGCTGCAAAGTGCTGCTGGTGACCAAGTCGAAAGTGTCCGGGTAGATCCAAGGGTGGATCAGAGATGTGGAACCTGAAAGCAGAGGGGACAGAGTCTGGTTCACATGCCATATCAGATATTTCCAAGTCAATGTATAACTCAAATGAAATTAAAATGTTTTTGATATAGATTGCTGCTGCAACACATCACTGTATATTCTTTGAGAAAAAATTGCAACAGTGATATAACATAATGGCCACCATGTTAATCTTGGTTTGTTGTGCAGTTTGATCTGTAGTCCATTATCAATTTTAATTGCGAGCCGGCTGCCCAGCCGATTTTGCTTTTGTACATGATATAATGTAATTGGTAAGATGAGTGAATCGACATTGAGAAAGGCCAAGAGGCTAAAAACGTGTTTGTCATTTTTTGCTTTGCAGACTTAATAAATTAATATGCAGCTTTAAGTGTTCAAAATTGTTTGTGGATTTGCATATATATATATTCACTGAAAAAACCATAGGTTATAGACCATATATAGTTAGGAATTAGCATTTACAAAACCTTATTTTACTCACACAAAACCATTGAAATTTCATATATAGTTAGTTGCACTAACTATATATCGCGCACCCGCAATCCACTGCTGATCATGTCACATATTACATCATTCATGACATGATCAGTGACATCACTGATGACATCACTGATGACATCACTGATGACATCTCAAATGACATCACTGATGACATCACTGATGACAACATCCAGTGACTGTATGTTTCTGAAAAGTCAAAATATGTCTTACATATTGAAGAATGAGTGGATGTATAAGTGTCTGGATGAAGGATTTAGTAGGTGCATGACTAACTGTATGAGTGAGGGATTAAATGTGTCTCACTGAGTGCATTGGTTAGTGACTAAACTGTCTTAATTTGTGCATCATTATGTCTGTTGTTCTGTAAACTGCTGCATGTGTTGATCAGTAGCATAATGATTAAGTATATGGGTTAATGATAGGTTGTCCAAGTATTTGTATGAGAGAGTGAGTGTGTGTGTGGGTGGCTAAGAGGTGTGTGACTATGTGCATAGATGTGTGAGCAGTTGATTCACTAGATGTATGGGTTCAAAACTGCATGTGGAAACAGCTGTATTGATGGTTGAGTGAATGGATATCTCAGTGCTACATGTCAAAGTAAGTACATATGTAAAACACAGTACATGTGAGAGTTGACATATATAAATAACTGTGCATAAGAGCCAGTGAATGTGTGAGTGGCTGTATGGATCATTGTGAACTTGTATCAGGGATTGTATAACAGAGTAAATATGTGTTAGTATATGTTTGAATAAGTAAGGTGTGTATAACTGTATAGTTGAGGAAATGGAAGTGTGATTGATTCTTTGCATGACTGACTAGGTGTGTGAGTAACTCCATGGATGAGTGACAGTCTGTGAGCGTCTATTTACTCTGAGTGTTTCTAAGATTATATTAGAGTCTGAAGATGTTCACCGTATAATCACATGAATGATGTCATCAGAGATGTGATCAGTAATGGCAAATGAGATGTCAACAGTGATGTCATCAGTGATGTCATTTGAGATGTCATCAGTGATGTCATCAGCGATGTCATCAGTGATGTCACTGATCATGTCATGAATGATGTAATATGTGACATGATCAGCAGTGGATTGCGGGTGCGCGATATATAGTTAGTGCAACTAACTATATATGAAATTTCAATGGTTTTGTGTGAGTAAAATAAGGTTTTGTAAATGCTAATTCCTAACTATATATGGTCTATAACCTATGGTTTTTTCAGTGAATTTTCAAGGTTTTGTAAATGCTAATTCCTAACTATATATGGTCTATAACCTATGGTTTTTTCAGTGAATTTCATTGGTTTTTTAAAAGCTAATATCTGTAGCTGTAAAATGTATTTTTCTTTAAATCCAAAAATATATTTTATATGTTTATGATTAATTTTTTTTAAATTTCTTTTTTTGTTCGCTCCCGGTTCGCGAACCGGGAAGCTTTCCGTTAGGTCAATTTGATGCCGCGACCCGGTCCGCTAACCGGTAAACGTTCCATTTGCATAACTGCCGCGTTAGAAATCAACATCGTGACGCGTCGCGGAAGCGCAACCTATCACGTTGCCGCATAATGCGTCTTATGATGCGCCGCGTTAGCGCACCCGGAAGTGCTCCGGACCGCGAACGAGGCGCGAAAGGCAGCTTTCCGGAAGCGAACCGGAGCGCGGCGCGCAGCGCGCAACGTAAGCGGAACAGGTCATGTGACTTGTTCATAAAACTTTTCATTGGTTCATTTCACTTTATTCATCATGTAACAGCGGGGAAAAAAAACACAATCAAAATGATTGTGTTTAAAAAACCCATACAACATAAGAAATCAGAATTCAAAACTCCTTAAAATTAACTTACTTTCCATGACGTCGAAGGATGTCCTATGAACAGCTTATACTCTGTTGTGCTGTTAATATTTTCAGCCCGCCACTTTCTGAAAGAAAACCTCCATCGTTTTGAAAAATATGTTACATACGATAAAAGACTTCTCACATTCTACCACATGTTTCCACATGGCCAAATCATGTTAGAGCGATTTACAACTCTTGGAATTCTTGTAAGCAAATCCCGTCATTTTCTATTTTCGCAACTTTCAGAAAGAAAACATTTAAGATTACTTTCACAATCCTGGACTATTAATATCTTACCCTTGTTGCTCACTCATGTTCTACATTTCCTATGACACTGATACTGCTTACTATGAAGCAGAGTTACTTGCATCAGGTTTATATTTTTGAATTTTTAAAATGACATTATGATCCAAAGTTTGGATAAATAATCTACACAGCATTGCAGACTTACATTCCCTCTACTCCATGAACCTCTAGAAATTGCTCAGAACAAATCCCGAGATTCTGTCCCTAAAATTTTGGTTTTAAAAACACCAGGTAAGAATTTTTAAGGTCAAAAGGCAATTTCTTTTTGAAAGTTAAAGCAGAATCGTTGCAGAATGACCAGCCGTTTCTGGACTTTAAATAAGTTGTGTAATGTCCTGATGTTGTTGTAGGACCGTCATGAAATATAATTGCTGCAGTTACAAAAGTCCTTCCTGATATTGACAACTGCGAAGCAACAACATTTTTTATTAAAGTTGTCAATTTTGTTCCATCAGTCCTACATCGTTGGAACATTAAAATGACATACAGGCCATATCTTCGTAAAAATAATGTTGACATCATTTCAGATTTACATTGGCTACACTCCATGTTGTGATCAGCTGCTTTTACTAGCTTATGAAAGGACACTGATTTACTGTCTGGCAAAGTTAAATATATAAATCTTTCAGAATCTACACTAGTAGTACTTGATAGCCTACAATTCTCGCAGTCATGCTGCCATTGATAAGGAAGGCCAAATAGATAATCTACATCTACACCCTCATCTTGCAATACATCAAGCATATACATTAAAAACTCCTGACAATCCTGCTGAATATTTTCAGAGAATTCTGTTTGACCTGAACATTCATCTAACAGAAAACGAATTTCAGACACACTTTCTACTCTCGTTTTATCAGCACTACATTTCTCTAACACAGAATTCAACAAACAGCATAAACTTTGTTCCGAATTGATCACAATCTGTTCTTTGAAAGTCTCTAGTGAAAAGAGAACATTAACCACTACATTAGCATAGCAGTTGACACCAGAACTATTTTCAAATTTAAAACCAACAACATCTTCAACAGAATCCATTTTCTTTCTGCTTATAATTTCAGGTTCATCAACTTTTCGTCTTTTTGCTATAACCTCCCTACTATTGGTCACATTTCTTCGTTTCCGGCCTACCGCACGTTTCTCAAACAAAGGATATTGAGGCAAATGTGGCGCATACTCTCTTCTTAACCTATTGTATTCCTTAACACAATCTAGATCTGCACGAATGTTTGTGACATCACAGTCAATCAAGTACAATCCCGATAAAGTTCTAACTCGTGACAAAGCCACATAAGCCATACCCTCCTTGAACACAAAACTGCCAATATTCACTAAAGCACTATCTACACTTAAACCTTGCGATTTATGGATTGCCACCGCATATGCCAAGCAAACAGGAAACTGCTTACGGCGCACATATAAGTCTTTTACAAGCAAAAATCTAGCAGAAGAACGACCAATTAGCTGTACTTCCTCAATGCCATCAAATTAAATTTTAAAAAATTCAATACCATCTCTATTTCTGTATTTTTCAAAATCAACAACATTACCCGTTGATCCATTTACCAGACCTCTTTCAACATGTAAATTCCTTCTCAAAATGATTCGGCAATTTAAGCACACATTCAAAGTCTTTTCAAAACCCGCAGTTTTAGATATAGTCTTCTCTAATGAATCCAATTTAGATTTCAAATTCTCAGACAAAATAATTGTTGCTCCCATATGCTCTATTTTGTCAATAGCTTCAAGTTTCACAATCTCTTGTTTTTCTAAATTCAACATTTTGTTGTTGAAGATGGCACATTCTGCAAGAGTTGGCATCAAACATATTCCAGATTTCTTCTCAGTAATTTTCTTAAAAATATTCTCAGGCACAATGTCTTGTTCAGGATATAAATTTGACAGTAATCGTGCATGTAAAGCTTCTTTCGCATACTCGGTCACTTTTCCAATTTTAACATCTTGTAAAATATTCTTGTAATCTTCATCCTTCGCCTGACGCATATTTTCATGCAGTTCAGCATAATTGAAGTTTAACCATATATTGACATTGCCAATGCTCCCTAGGCACTTCCTGGTATCTTCATGCGTGAGTATTTTGAACACAGGTTGTCCTTTCACTGGTGTTAGCTGCAGAAGATCTCCGAAAACAATGATGTGTTTGCCACCAAATAACACATCATACTCTGTTTTAAGAACTTCTTGCATTCTCAAATGCACAAAGGCAAGCATGAGATTTGAAACCATGCTTACTTCGTCAATGATAAGAAGTTTCATTTTCCTCAAGACTCTTGAAACTTCACAACAAGCATCTCCAGATAACTTGTGGTATTGTAATTTGTTGTCATGCTCCACTGGCAACATCAGTAGACGATGCAAAGTAATACCTTTAATGTTATGTGCTGCCAGTCCAGTTGGAGCGGTGACAACACAAGACAGCGATGACTCAGTCCTTTCCTGCAAATAACAAGAAATTGCTTTAATGAGGAAACTTTTTCCAGTTCCCGCTTCTCCACTCACGTACAATCGGACAGGCTTCAACGACGTACATGAGCACTCTTTCTTCTCATGATTTAATCCATGCTTAATTTGCTTGGTAACTTCGTCATATATTTTCCTCTGCTCAACGTTGAGTTGTCTTTCCAAGTCTTCTAAGTTAACCGCATCCTCCTGAGCATGTGCCATGGCTCTTTCTACTTCATTCATGGCAGTGGCGGCTTCATTTTCGATAACAGGTCCTCCTAGTGGATCCTGACTCAATGAAACAGTACTCTGACTGTCCTGAGAACTGTCTCTAGCAATCTCGGCTGCAATCGTTGCTTCCTGCTCGATTTCCAAAGTCAACATTTCTAGATATTTGGGAAAAGCAGAACATTCTATGGTTTCCTTGGCGGCATTGAAAGAGTCTTCGTAACAAAGAAAATCTCCAAGCAGTTCTTCTTCTGCACGCCAAGGCTTGAAAAGTTGCAAGAGTGCTAAATAGAAAAACTCTATTTTTTCTGGAGATTCGCCACTCAATTTTCGATGGTTTGCTTGACCAGACATCCCTCACTTCCAATTACAGCATACACTCCTTTCTCAATATCTTCTTTGATGTTCCTCTTGAATATGTAATTTTGTAGAACCTCATATAGACAAACTTTCTCGAGGTGACAGCTTCGATTTGGATAATATGTATCCAACATGTTGGTCTTCAAAATGTCGGTACTGTTTGGCTCCTTTTCCGCCAAATACTCAATTTCCCGGACAGGTTTTAGAACTCGATTTCGCGTTGCAGCAAGACCAAGACTCGCCCAAACGATACTCCTGGATTTGGCATAGAGACTTGCTGAAGACAAGCGTTCAGAACATTCGTAAGCTCCGATTTCTCGATGCGACAACATCTTCAAACTGAAACTGTACAACTTCTTGCTGAGGCTCTTTTCATAGGAAATATCCTCCCACATATCCTTCAATTCTGTCTTTTCTTTTTTGGTGAGGTAAGATGTCACATACCGAGCCACAGCCATACAGTTGTCAGCCACAAACTGTATATCCATGTTAGCATTCCACATGGACAAAATCACAGGGTTGTAGTCGTTGATGTACTTGGACTCTTCGTTTCTTTTCAAATTGTATGTGTTTTTGGGTGATTTCCTCGTCACATTATGTTGCAGTGAAGACATCAAACTGTTTACTCTTCCTTTAGAAATCACCGGTCGTGGAAAGTTGAAACGACATTTGGTGTAGAACGTGTCCTTGTTTCTGAATTTACGACGACAGTACTTTCCACAACGATTGCTTTGGAAACGTAGAACTTGTTCTCTAAGGCTTTTCTTATCCTTTGCGTTTGGAACAGCACACGTAGAATACTGTTCTATGAAACTCATCACTAAGTCATCCGGATCTGTTCCAAATTTAGGTGCATCCTTGATCCATAGCAGCATATGTATATGAGGAGCACCTCTTGCTTGGTACTCCTTTCTCCAGAAAAAATCCAACACCTCTCCAAGAGGTGGATTCTTCTTATTCATGATGAAAGACATCATAGCTTCAAATCTATGATTGAAGTACCTGCATACATTCACTGGATCCAAAGAGCACAGTTCTCCGGGTGTCTTGAATTCAATATTTTCAATGTTTCCATTTGCCTCTCGTAGAAATTCAAGTAAGTCTTCCCAGCTATACTCGGCACAGCTGAGAGTGAGGAACCATGTCGGAGTTCCTAAGTTCCTCAGCATACATTTTAAATCACCATGACGACGGTACCAGTACTCATTAGTGCCACGCTGACACGCCATGAGATTAATTAGGTGAGAATCCAAAATACTGTCTTGGACATTGACTTTATCCATAAAGTCCCTTGCCGAGATGTTTCGCATCTGTATACCACTTTTCAAGATGTGGTTCACTGCATATGACAGTCCTGACAGATCGCTTTCAAACAGGAGATGAAACAAATAGGGAATGCATTGTCGAAACCTAGCATCTTCTGCATACAATCGTAAAGTCCGGTATTCTGAAGCAGGAATTTGAACAGGTCGCTCATCCTATCGTCCTCCTCGACCTGTGGGAAATAGCTGTGGGAAACACCGAGCTTCCAAACTTTCCTCCCAAACACTAATGGGACTGCCTTTGGCTTGTTTCATTTGAAACAACTCAATAGCATTCCCCATAGCTTTCTTGGAATGCAAAGGATGAACACTATAATGTTCATAAATGTCTTCCTTTTTAGAGGCTTCTGCTTTTTCAATTTGACCAGGACACAAATCGCTATCCTCTTCCTCACTTACTTCCTCTTCTGCAACATATACATTCTTATAGTACTTATTATTTTTTTTAAATACAATGTTGCATTTTTGACTTTCCTAACATCCACTAAATCTTGCCATATTTTCTTACTCTTTGTCGGAACACCATTAACTATGATAACTAGAGGTTCCTCTTCCACTTTCTCTACTCCAATTGTGTTAATGTTTTTGTTCAAATCTAGAGGCAAATAAAAAACTCTTCCCTTTAATCCTCTCTGTAAATCTGATGAAGGCAACTTCCCTGTCTTTGGGTCCATTCTTACAATAGCTTGAAAGGGATGCACACTTTGAATCAAAATAGATTCATAAGTATTTAAATCCTTCAATTCAGAAGGAATCTCTACCAATTCCAGATTATTATGAACCGCCCTAGCTGGCATCTGGTTTTGGTTTAATTTGTTACAACAATAAGTACACACACGTTGATCCGATCCCAAATCAAAACAATTTTCTACCATCAAGTATGTTGCGAAATCCTTCCATTCACTATTATTTTCCCTTTCACTTTTTGCATATAAATCCACTAACTTAGTCTGATTCTTATAATAAGTCCGTCGACAACACACACAAGTGAAATTAGGCCTCTCACTTGATTTCACCTGAAACGTGGCAATTTCTTTCTGAAAATTATCTGTACTGGAAACCTGTACATTATCTTCAACATTACCCTCTTCTTCTGGGTCAATTTGAACATTCTCCTCTTTACTTCCAAAGTAACAAAACTCAATTTCTTCACAAATATTCTTCACATCTATTTCAGAACCATGGAAAAGAGCAGCACATAATTGTTTAAGCATAATTGATGGACTCTTAGCATAATACAACATTCTAATTAATTTCCTCACTTTATTATGATGCACTGCTAGCATCCTAAAATGATGAAAAACACTCTGGCATACTCTCCTGGAAAGACAAGCCAGTGAATGACCATGCAAACCTGTCACTTCTCTCACTCTGCAAGGATCTAATTCTTGACCCAACTTCATTTTCTGCTTCAAACTTTTCTTATTAAATATCCGTACAAAATCACAAAGCAAATCGATTGAATCCTGTCGCACACTGCAAATACTACTACACTTCCAGGTGTACACAGGACCCTTAGGACGTCTTCCTAAAACCTCATTACCTAACACCTCTTTTGTCTCTGTTGTTACAAGTTTTTCTTTTTCAACTGGACATCCATCTTTCACTTCATAAGCTCGACCACTGGTGTCAACTGCATGCACCAAATCATTATCCTGGAAATAACTCTCCTCATTAAAAAATGCCTCAGAACTTGAACTATGCATCCAGTCTCCTGAGAAAACATCACAAAAATTACTACGATTAATTATTCTCTTCCATCTACTATTAGTTTTGAAATCATAAATTACCTTGTTTACCTTCCTAATTCTGTTGACTATCAAAATAAATAACTTTCGTTTAATTTCAAATGCTTGATCAATAACTTTCTCAACTTTTTTTTTTCTCTTATAAAAAACCACTTTCTGTTGACCTTTGTTAATATTTTTTAACAAATTGCCAATTATCCTGTTGCGGAACATTCGTTTACGAATGTCCCTAAACTGTTCTTTCCTTCTGCTATCATGCACAGAGTTATCTCTTGCTCTAGCAGTAACATTTTTGATTGGCCCTTCCTTTCTGTTTAAATTGCTTCTCTTTTTCTGGACTGAAACATTTTCTGTAGAAATACTTTTTTTACTACAAATTTTTCTTATGAATGTTTTTGTGGTCTTACCCGGTGCTTTCTTGGTGACTTGACAAGTTTTTTTTGTAGAGGACTGCTGCAGTAATTGATGGACCTGCTGTCTTTGACGTCTTGTAGCCTTTCTAATTCGATTCTTAGTTGGCATTTTCAAATTTTGAAATAATCTGCAGTTGAATCTGTGCTAAAATATAATAAAAAATGTTATTAATCACTATTACCAAACAGTAAATCAATAACAGTCATCAAAAACGTAACACCCTGCTTGTTATTTTAACATAGAATAATTTTTAGTGCATTGGCAAATTTAGAAATCACAAATAGTAGCAATTGCTAATTGTTTTACCTGTGTTGTTTTATATGTGAATCTGAACTAATTTTACGAGCATATTTGATTATTTTAATAAAGACACTACACACATACTATTTTTGAACTATTGTTTAATTTTAAATGAAATGGTTTACATTTTTACTACATAGGCTCAAGCAGATCAGCTTCCCACCCTATATCATACAATTCTGACAAATCAGCATTCTCATCATATTCTTCATCATCCTCAGGATTTAAATGATCTAAAGGATCTACTTCCACTGACGTTTCAATGACAAGTTCAACGATAAGATCGAGATCAACTGATTGCTCATTATCACTCATGCTTGATGTTGTCGTTATCTTTAAAAAAAGAGAACAACAATGAGATGTTGGAGACTAAGACGCAAATCCCAGAGGCTAGAATAGTAAAATTGTTTAACAAGAGAATCATATTGCAGCTATTATTTAGCCATGTCCAGCGATGCTGAAGAGGTGAGGCCTATGTCTAAGTCTTCAGTAAACAGGACTCATCTCTTCTTAACCTAGGATAAGCCTCACCGACTCTGTGTCCCCTACACATACTTAAATGTATAGGGACAGATTTATATTAACTGACACATCCCCAGGAATGCACCAGTTAATGTGCACCACTGCTCTGCTACTCATGGTGTGGCACATTTACATTGTGGAACACCACTGAATAAAAACAGCACAGATGCGTCACGTATCGGTGCCGCAAAAGCAACACATTGCACAAGTCACGTCGTAAACACGACATGTCTACTGCAATGCACAGGAGGAAGCCACACATTGCATGGTGCTTCACTCCTTATGCCTGTTTCAAACAGCCATAAGGATTTGATTCAGGAATGCTATAAAGCTGACTCAGTGAAATCTTCTAAATTTCACTGTGTTACTTTTACAGGGCTTTCATGCAAATGAATGCCCACCCTGCAACAAAACACCTATATGAAACCTGACGCAAATTTCATGTGGCACAGGACTTTACAGCATGACACATCTGTCTAGATGCATCAAGTTGAAAATATGTCGCCACATAGCAAATCTTTTGCACCACTGCTGCAGAGTACAGAGGAGATAATACATGTGAAGGCCTACCAATGAAGTAAGTCATGTCCACTTCACTCTTGAACAAAGGCCAGACCTCTTTTGTGTCCGTGGACAGACCTAAACTTCAATTGCACAATGTTATTCATAAACTTAGGAAACACAGGTGATGTAATTGAAAAATGTGGAGTTTCTTTTCCTCATTGCACAATCACATCACCTGTGTTTCCTAAGTGACTTAAAATGCCCCAAGACACATCAAAGTATTTTTTAAAGCCTTTGAACCATTTTTGGATCACTTTTAACATGGCTATGTAAGTCAAATAATCAAAATCTAAATTTGCCAAGCACAGATGGAAGCATATTTACAAGGAACGTGCACCACGGGGAAAGGTCTTAAATTAAAATGGGAAAAATAACATCAGAGATACTTAAATGCCTTATAAATATGCCCCAAACAACCTATGAAGCTCTAGCAGTACATATCCAGAAATGTAATTGATTTAAAAAAAAACGTTTTTAAACACAACATATAAATCAATTGTATACCTACATTCAAGAGGAAATGACTTAAAATGTCCTTAAGACACATGAAAGGGGTTTTTGATTGCCCTTGCACCATTTTTTGGGACACTTTTAACATGGCTATGTAACTCAGAGAATCAAAATGTAATTTTGCCAAGCACAGGTGGGAGCATATTTACAAGGAACAAGCCACACGGCGTAAGCTCTTAATTTAAAATGGGAAAAATAACATCAGAGATACTCAAATGCCTTATAAAGAAACAGACACCATTTTTTCCTTGTGATAAATTTTAAAAACATTCCTTTTCCTCAAAAACGACAGCATGACACATCTGTCTAGATGCATCAAGTTGAAAATATGTCGCCACATAGCAAATCTTTTGCACCACCGCTGCAGAGTACAGAGGAGATAATACATGTGAAGGCCTACCAATGAAGTAAGTCATGTCCACTTGACTCTTGAACAAAGGCCAGACCTCTTTTGTGTCCGTGGACTGACCTAAACTTCAATTGCACAATGTTATTCATAAACTTAGGAAGCACAGGTGATGTAATTGAAAAATGTGGAGTTTCTTTTCCTCATTTCACAATCACATCACCTTTGTTTCCTCAGTGACTTAAAATGCCCCAAGACACATGAAAGTGTTTTTTTAAAGCCTTTGCACCATTTTTGGATCACTTTTAACATGGCTATGTAAGTCAAATAATCAAAATCTAAATTTGCCAAGCACAGATGGAAGCATATTTACAAGGAACGTGCACCACGGGGAAAGGTCTTAAATTAAAATGGGAAAAATAACATAAGAGACACTTAAATGCCTTATAAATATGCCCCAAACAACCTATGAAGCTCTAGCAGTACATATCCAGAAATGTAATTGATTTTAAAAAAAAAACGTTTTTAAACACAACATATAAATCAATTGTATACCTACATTCAAGAGGAAATGACTTAAAATGTCCTTAAGACACATGAAAGGGGTTTTTGATTGCCCTTGCACCATTTTTTGGGACACTTTTAACATGCCTATGTAACTCAGAGAATCTAAATCTAAATTTGCCAAGCACAGGTGGGAGCATATTTACAAGGAACTTGCCCCACGGAGAAAGCTCTTCAATTAAAATGGGAAAAATAACATCAGAGACACTCAAATGCCTTATAAAGAAGCAGACACCATTTTTTCCTTGTGATAAATTTTAAAAGCATTCCTTTTCCTCAAAAACGATTTTCAAGTAATAATTTGAAAACACTGCACAGCTCCTATGTACAAAAACACCCTGACAGTGCTAATACTTCACATTATTTTCAATTACAATTTCTCAAAGAAACAAAATCTATTTGTAAAACACTTTAGACAAAGCAACATTTTAAAAACACAGCTTTCTTCATAATTTTGTCCTTAAAGCATACTATAGTCTATCTAAATTAAATAAATCTTTTCTCACCTTAGCAAATTCTTTATGAGTTTCAAAACAGTCTCAGAAATACACCAAATTGTCTTCAGCAGAACAAAGAGTATGCACTCCAGAGGCTGCAGCTATAGAAAGCACAGAAATGCAGATATTCATTACATATATCTCTCAAGTTAGCCAATCAAAACTCTTCCCTCACTTTTTTTCAAATCAAAACCCTTCCCCCCTCTGCCCTCTCTGCCTTTTTTGCATAGCAACCACCTCCTGAAAGACCTCTGATGTTTGCAAGTTCACACAACAATGTTTCAATTGAACTCTGAACTCTCAGTGCACCTGCGTATCCAGTGCAATCTTTCATTAAATGTTTTTTCCTTGACCATTCAAATTACATCTTTCAAAGAACACATCCATGCACCCTAACTTTCTATTTTCAGAAATGGAAATCCACCAATCACTGCTAGTGAATCATTAGCACTGAAACTCCACAGTTTTTTTTCTTTACAAACTCCTACTGTTTCATCTGCCATTTCATTACCACACTTCATCTGACTGCAGCAGAAACTTCTCTCACCATGTTTACTGTCTGGATTGTTGGACATAGTTACATCTACTGGGCTCAAAGGTATGCTGAGACCAGAAATTTACCTAACCTCAATTTACAAGATGTGGAAATTAAGTGGTTTGGCCACAGAGGATTAAAATGTCACCAATTGATACCATTGGTGAAAACCTTTATGCATTTGCCAAAACCTGACCTGTTAATTGTGCACTGTGGAGGTAATGATTTGGGCACTTTGACTGGGGTAGGTCTGGAAATGCTTTTAAAGGACACCTTTGAGCAATTAATGGCACTTTTTCCTCAAACTGCCTTGGTATATTCAAATATATGCCAAAGACAGAAATGGAGGTGGTCGAACCAATTTTGTCCACAAATTGAGAAGTCGAGGAAGCATGTAAACAAATCTGTTTCAGCTTACATGAGAGACCATGGAATGGGCTCCATGTACAACAATAACTTGCGTTACTGCATGCAAGATATCTACAGAGGAGATGGAGTTCACTTCTCAGATGAAGGCAACAGAATTTTCATTTTGAATTTAAGACTGTGCATTGGTACCTACTTATAAGTACCTAAATGTACCATAAACCCAAAAGCTCTTCTCAGAGCTACCCTACATCTGATCACTCACAATTATTATTTTACTCTAACTTGTTTCACTAATTTTCAACAAACTACGCTCCCTGGAGCGCTACCCGGTACGCGAACCAGAAGCTAACCGCGCGAAATTTGTAAAAAAAAAAAAAATTTTCCCGCACATATGGGCCTCCTCAGCCACCCTCAGAAAACCTAGGGGGTCAAGATACGTCTACCGTGCCCCCTTCTACCCATTCTCAACATTATTTGCCCTCCATCTTGTATCTTAATTCGACTGAAACACAAAATGGTGGACTCCCGTAACGCTGCTGGTTCGCGAACCGGGACGCTCCCCGGGAAGCGCTCCATTAAAAAAGGTGGGAAAGTAATTTACTGAAAAACGACTGGAAACACTTTCACCAAATATAGATTAGCTCATACTACATACCAATCCCTACCATTTTCATAAATTTGTTTGGAATTACATTTAGCCATTTAGCCTGTAGACCTCTCTAAATACCCTGAGGTAAATTACTTCACAAAACACATCTGAAGTGTTGGAATTGACAACCAATGAAAATGTTACTTTCATTTTCAATTTTTTTACCTGACATTTGATTGGCTATGTACCTTAATATATATAAAGAAAGAGAGGGAAACACAGCCATTTTCACTACTACTTCCTGAACTACATTTCAAGAACATTTTCACCTCCCTGTAAAGTAAATTGATAATTTGTAAGGGGCACTTTAAATTAATTTGTAAAAACGTTTTTTGATAATTATTTACTGTCCCCCTGCTATAGTTATAGCTACAGATAGGCTCCTCTGTTATATTTATTGATTGACTTACACTTCTCTGCTATAATTATGAATTTACTTACTTTAACTTCACTGTTAAAAAAACAGAACTACCTGTCTGAACTTAAACCCAACAGTGCCCTAACTCTTCTAATATAATTATTTTTTTATGCAATTTACAGCAAAAAAATGGAAGGGGAGCACGAAAATATCAATGTTTCCTTCGACATTACATCTGAAGAGATTTTAAATGAAGAATTTTTAGATGAAGATTTTATGGATCCGTCTTTTGATGAACAATTTATTGAATGCTTACAAGACATAGAAACATGCATGTTTGAGGAGATTCCAGATGAAGTAATGCTGGAAGTTTTATTGAACTATGAAAATTCTGACCAATACATTTTTATTTAATAATTAAAAATTGTTTGAGACATTATTCATTGTTATATCTAATTCATGAAGTACAACCAAAATAAATAAATAAATAAAAAAACAACAAAACGAACAATCAATAAACATACAATAAGTTGAAAATCAATCATTCTTTTTTCCTCATAGTACGCTCCCCGGACCGCTTTCCGGTGCGCTAACCGGAAGCTTCCCATGCAAAAAAATACAAAAATAATTATTTTTTTTTTGCCCCGCGGGGCCCTTTTAAAACCTCCTCTTCAAACCTAGGGGGTCAGGGAGGATCTACTATGCCCCCTTATGATCATTTCCCCCTTCGTTTTGGCCTCCTCTTGTCTCTCGATCCTACCGAGAGACAAGATGGCGGCCGCTCCGGACTGTTTAGAATGTTGACAGACACCGGAGAGCCAATCAGCTTCGCTTCGCAAAGTTCTGTTACGCGAAAAGTACGCGAACCGGAGCGCTACCCGGAGCGCTGTCACAGATATATATATTTTTTTGAACGTTAATTTCTCAAAATCCACTGGAGCACATATATTGAGACCTAGCAAAGGCACATCGGGCTAACAGTCCCTACAATTTTGCCAAGTTTCATGCAAATCCATTCAGCCGTTCGAGCTAAAAGTGAGGCCAAACGCCCTATGGAAATTAACATGGGAAAAACGCGTTTTGGGACCCCCCTTTTTTCTCGGCCCCCCCTTGACGAACACCCCCCAAATTTTCAGGGGCTGCTCAGAAACAAAATGTGCCATTTTCCTGAAAATTTCAGCCAATTCCGTCCACAAAAACCAAAGTTATTAGACATAGAATTTTCAAAAATCCCATAGGGAAAAAATCCTAACTATATATACCTACTGGCGACCGCCAGTAGGTAATATATATATATATATATATTCAATGAAAAAACCATAGGTTATAGACCATATATAGTTAGGAATTCGCATTTACAAAACCTTATTTTACTCGCACAAAACCATTGAAATTCCATATATAGTTAGTTGCACTAACTATATATCGCGCACCCGCAATCCACTGCTGATGATGTCACATATTACATCATTCATGACATGGTCAGTGACATCACTGATGACATCACTGATGACATCTCAAATGACATCACTGATGACATCTCAAATGACATCACTGATGACATCACTGATGACATCTCATTTGACATTACTTATCACATCACTGATGATATCATTCATGTGATAATACGATGAACCTCTTCAGACTCTAATATAACCTTAGATACAATCAGTGTAAACAGACACTCACAGACTGTCACTCATCCATGGAGTTACTCACACACCTAGTCAGTCATGCAAAGAATCAATCACACCTCCATTTCCTCAACTATACAGTTATACAAACTTTACTCATTCAAACATATACTAACACATATTTACTCTCTTATACAATCCCTGATACAAGTTCACAATGATCCATACAGCCACTCACACATTCACTGGCTCTTATGCACAGTTATTTATATATGTCAACTCTCACATGTACTGTGTTTTACATATGTACTTACTTTGACATGTAGCACTGAGATATCCATTCACTCACCAATACACTCATGCACACAGTCAACCGCCCATACAGCTGTTTCCACATGCACTTTTGAAACCATACATCTAGTGAATCAACTGCTCACACATCTATGCACAGAGTCATACACCTCCCAGCCACCCACACACACACTCAGTCTCCCATACAAATACTTGGGCAATCAATCAATAACCCATATAGTTACTCATATAGCTACTTATCAACACATGCAACAGTTTACAGAACAACAGACATAATGATGCACAAATTAAGACAGTTTAGTCACTAACCCATGCACTCAGTGAGACACATTTAATCACTCACTCATACAGTCAGTCATGCACCTACTAAATCCTTCATCCAGACACTTATACATCCACTCATTCTTCAATATGTAAGACATATTTTAACTTTACAGAAACATACAGTCACTGGATGTTGTCATCAGTGATGTCATCAGTGATGTCATTTGAGATGTCATCAGTGATGTCATCAGTGATGTCACTGACCATGTCATGAATGATGTAATATGTGACATCATCAGCAGTGGATTGCGGGTGCGCGATATATAGTTAGTGCAACTAACTATATATGGAATTTCAATGGTTTTGTGCGAGTAAAATAAGGTTTTGTAAATGCGAATTCCTAACTATATATGGTCTATAACCTATGGTTTTTTCATTGAATTTCAATGGTTTTTTAAATGCAAATTTCTAACTATATATGGTCTATAACCTATGGTTTTTTCAGTGAATTTCATTGGTTTTTTAAAAGCTAACATCTGTAGCTGTAAAATGTATTATTCTTTAAATCCCAAAATATATATAGATATTTATTGATAATTTTTTTTAAATATTTTTTTCTTCGCTTCTAGTTCGCGAACCGGGAAGCTTTCCGTTAGCTCATCTTGATGCCGCGATCTAGTCCGCGAACCGGTCAACGTTACGTTAGCGGAACAGTGACGCGTCGCGGAAGCGCGACATATCACGTTATCGCGTAATGCGTCTAATGACGCGTCGCGTTAGCGCTCCCGGAAGTGCTCCGGACCGCGAACCGGAAGCGATCTGGGACGCGGCACGCGCCGCGTAACGTAAGCGGAACAGGTCATGTGACTTGTTTATCAAACTTCTCATTGGTTCATTTCACTTTTGGTTTCCAAATGATGTATGACTAGGTCATGTGACCTAAAAATAACACTTTTCATTGGCTCAGAACTTTTGTTTTCCCCAAATCATGTAAACCCCTCCTTATTTCCTCACTCTGACTTTCATCTTGGTGAGAGAAAGACCATTTATCTGAAGATCCACAATGGCTTCCATTCTTGCTGCAGCTGGTGCACCCCCACCACCACCTCCACCTCCTCATAAGAAGACAGGACCACCTAGTCAAATTCTGACTAACAGAGAGGAGGAAGATGAGGAAGAAGAAGAAGAGGAGAGAGAGGAACAACAATTTCTTGATGAGTTGCCCCGGGTTTCTAAACGAAAATCCAGTTTTATCTGGCAGTTTTTCACCATCCCTCCTGGAACAAAGAAAGTGAATGCAAAATATGCCACCTGCCTCATCTGTGACTACAGATTGTCGAGAGGCACAGAAAAGAAGTACAGTATGGGGAACTATACAATGCATCGTCACATGAGCAGGTGGCATCCCAATAACTACAGCCGGGCTGAATTAAGGGATCTTGTAGACAATCCGACGGCAACTCCTGTGGCAAGATCTACATCCACATTGTCTTTGACGGGAAGAGAGGCACAAGAGACTGTGCCCAACATCCAACCTAACTTCCAGCACATAAAGTTATCTTGTGTTTACTGTGGTGAAATGCTATCATATGGCAACATGAGTGTCAACCTCATGAACATTGCATATGAAAATCATAAATGCCCTAATGCACCCAAAAAGTAATTTTCTTTTTTTTGCTCCAGTTGAGCCGTTTTGAAAGCCTGTTTTTTGTTGTCTCCCCTCCATAAAAAAAACAAAAAAAACATAAAACAGTTCTAAAAATACAAAAAAATCAAAAAATGTTCAAAAAATAAAAAAAAAATATAAAACAACAAAAACAAAAAAAAACAGTTCTTTTCAGAACTACCTCCCCTTTCAAACAAAATTGCTAGAATGTTTATCACTCTGGCAAGCTCTATTTCTTTTGGTTCGCTTCAAGTTCGCTGACCGGTTCGCGAACTTTAAGCGAACTAAAAAAATATTTTTTTAAAAAAAAGAAGAGTTAGTATAAGGGAAGTAATCAGAGAATAATGTAAAAAGAAAGACAGCTAGAGAGAGTAAATGAGAGATAGTGTCAATGACATCATCAGCAGTGCATTGCGGGTAAAAAGAGTGGAAAACATTTACCTTATAATTCTTGTTACCTTTTTTAAATATTTTTTCATACTTTCAATCTGTAAAACAAAGAACAAATATTTCAAAAAATATTAAAACATGTATTTAAAAATTAGAAAAGACAAGGGAAAAGGTTCAAAAACAAACAGTTTTTCAACAACTTTGACATTTACAGAAGTCTCTGCTTCTCTACATCACCTACACAATCCTAAACATATATATTCAAAAGAAACTGTATCTTGATGTTGCTGAACTGAGGCCTATTTTGGAACATGATGTTTTTCTTGCACTGCTAATGTCTCACAATAGTGATGCAATAGCAGCGCAAAAAAGATGTAAAGCCATAATAAAATTGTGTCTAACATTGTAAATGATTGTTTTAGGATGCAAATAAGATGTGTGCTTTCAAGAGCTTTCTTTGAGGTGAGGCCTCTTTTTTTTATAAAAAAAAAAACACTACCCAGAAGTACAGCACTCTAAGCATTAAAATTGATATTTACAGAACTCAGCTTACCCATATGTACCACACATTTCTAAATGTATATCATAAGGACAAAAAGCATAACATTAATTATACATGTTAAATGGTTTATTTTTGCTGTTCTCAGAATGTATCAAATTTCACTTAAATCAGTGACTTGAAGGTATTCATCATGTAACAGCAGGGAAAAAAAAACACAATCAAAATGACTGTGTTTAAAAAACCCATACAACCTAAGAAATCTGTTTTCAAAACTTCTTAAAATTAACTTACTTTCAATGACGTCAAACGATCTCCTATAAACAGCATCCACTCTGTTGTGCTTTAAATATTTTCAGCCCGCCACTTTCTGAAAGAAAACCTCCATCGATACGTGAAATATGTTACATAGAAAAAAAACTTCTCTCATTATATCACATGTTTCCACTAGGCCAAATCATGTTGCCGCGATTCGCAAGTCTTGTAATTCTTCCAATCAAATCCCGACATTTTCTATTTTCGCAACTTTCAAAAATAAAATATTTGAGATTATTTTCACAATCCTGGACTACTAATATCTTACTCTTCTTTGTCACTCATGTTCTCCTTTTCCTATGACACTGATACTGCTTACTATGAAGCAGACTTACTTCCATCAGGTTTATATAGTTGGATTTTTAATCGAGACAGCATTGCAGACTTACATTCCCTCTACTTAAAATTTTGGTTTTAAAAACACCAGGTAAGAATTTTTAAGGTCAAACGGCAATTTTTTTTTGAAAGTTACAACAGAATCATTACAGAATGACCAGCCGTTTCCAGACTTTAAGTAAGCTGTATAATGTCCTGATGTTGTTGATGGACCATCGTGATAGATAATTGCTACAGTAACAAAAGTCCTCCCTGATATTGACAGCTGAGAAGCCACAAAATGTTTTATTAAAGTTGACAATTTTGATCCATCAGGCCTACATCGTTGCATCATTAAAATGACATACTGGCCATATCTACGTATAAATAATGTTGACATCATATCACATTTACATTGGCTACACTCCATGTTGTGATCCGCTGCATTTACTAGCTTATTAAAGGACACTGATTTACTGTCTGGCAAAGTTAAATATATAAATCTTTCTGAGTCTACACTAGTAGTACTTGATACCATACAGTTCTCGCAGTCATGCTGCCATTGATAAGAAAGCCCAAACAGGTGATCTACATCTACACCCTCATCTTGCAATATATCAAGCATATACATTAAAAACTCCTGACAATCTTGCTGATTATTTTCAGAGAAGTCTGTTTGACCTGAACATTCATCTAACAGATAACGAACTTCAGACACACTTTCTACTTTTGTACGATCAGTGCTACATTTCTCTAACACAGAATTCAACAAGCAGCATAAACTTTGTTCTGAATTGAACACAATCTGTTCTTTTAAACTCTCTAGTGAAAAGAGAACATTAACAACGACATTTGCATAGCAGTTGACACCAGAACTGTTTTCAAATTGAAAACCAACAATCTCTTCAACAGTATCCACTTTCTTTCTGCTAACAACTTTCGGTTCATTCACTTTTAGTCTTTTTGCAACAACCTCCCTACTATTACTGCTATTTCTACGTTTCCGGCCTACCACACGTTTCTCAAACAAAGGATATTGAGGCAAATGTGGCGCATACTCTCTTCTTAACCTATTGTATTCCTTAACACAATCTAGATCCGCACAAATGTTTGTGACATCACAGTCAATCAAGTACAATCCCGATAAAGTTCTAACTCGTGACAATGCCACATATGCCATACCCTCCTTGAACACTGAACTGCCAATATTCACCAATGCACAGTCTACACTTAAACCTTGCGATTTATGGATTGTCACCGCATATGCTAAGCAAACAGGAAACTGTTTACGGCGAACATATAAGTCTTTAACAAGCAAAAACCTAGCAGAACAACGACCAATTTGCTGTACTTCCTCAATGCCATCAAATTTAATTCTTAAAAATTCTATTCCATCTCTATTTCTGTATTTCTCAAAATCAACAACATTACCCATTGATCCATTTACCAGACCTCTTTCTACATGTAAATTCCGTCTCAAAATGATTCGGCAATTTAAACACACATTCAGAGTCTTTTCAAAACCCGCTGTCTTAGATATAGTCTTCTCTAATGAATCCAATTTTGATTTCAAATTATCTGACAAAATAATTGTTGATCCCATATGCTCTAATTTGTCGATAGCTTCCAGTTTCACAATGTCTTGCTTTTCTAAATTCAACATTTTGTTGTTGAAGATGGCACATTCTGCAAGAGTTGGCATGAGACATATCCCGGATTTCTTCTCAGTAATTTTCTGAAAAATATTCTCAGGCACAATCTCTTGTTTGGGATACAAATTTGACAGTAACCGTGCATTTAAAGCTTCTTTCCCATGCTCGGTCACTTTTCCAATTCTAATATCTTGTAGAATATTCTTGTAATCTTCATCCTTTGCCTGACGCATATTTTGATGCAGTTCTGCATAATTGAAGTTTAACCATATATTGACGTTGCCAATGCTCCCTAGGCACTTCCTGGTATCTTCATGCGTGAGTATTTTGAACACAGGTTGACCTTTTACTGGTGTCAGCTGTAGAAGATCTCCGAAAACAATAATGTGTTTCCCACTAAATAAGATATCATATTCAGTTTTAAGTACTTCTTGCATTCTCAAATGCACAAAGGCAAGCATGACATTGGAAACCATGCTTACTTCGTCAATGATAAGTAGTTTCATTTTCCTCAAGACTCTTGAAACTTCACAGCAAGCATCTCCAGATAACTTGTTGTATTGTAATTTGTTGTCATGCTCCACCGGCAGCATCAGTAGACGATGCAAAGTAATACCTTTAATATTATGTGCTGCCAGTCCAGTAGGAGCGGTGACAACACAAGACAGCGATGACTCAGTCCTTTCCTGCAAATAACAAGAGATTGCTTTAATGAGGAAACTTTTTCCAGTTCCCGCTTCTCCACTCACGTACAGTCGGACAGGCTTCAACGATGTACATGAGCACTCTTTCTTCTCATGACTTAATCCGTGCTCAATTTCCTTGGTAACTTCATCATATATTTTCCTCTGCTCAACGTTGAGTTGTTTTTCCAAGTCTTGTAAGTTAACTGAATCCTCCTGAGCATGTGCCATGGCTCTTTCTACTTCATTCATAGCAGTGGCAGCTTCATTTTCGATAATAGGTCCTCCAAGTGGATCTTGACTCAATGAAACAGAACTCTGACTGTCCTGAGAACTGTCTCTGGCAATCTCGGCTGCAATCGTTGCTTCCTGCTCAATTTCCAAAGTTAGCATTTCTTGATATCTAGAAAAAGCAGGACATTCTATGGACTCCTTGGCTGCATTGAAAGAGTCTTCGTAACAGAGGAAATCTCCAAGCAGTTCCTCTTCTGCACGCCAAGGCTTGAAAAGTTGCAAAAGTGCTAAATAGAAAAACTCCTTTTTTTCTGGAGATTCGCCACTCAATTTTCGATGGTTTACTAATTGGCATTTTCTTTGCTTGACCAGGCATCCCTCACTTCCAATTACAGCATACACTCCTTTCTCAATATCTTCTTTGATGTTCCTCTTGAATATATAATTTTGGAGAACCTCATATAGACAAACATTCTCAAGGTGACTGCTTCGATTTGGATAATATGTATCCAACATGTTGGTCTTCAAAATGTTGGTACTGTTTGGTTCCTTTTCTGCCAAATACTCAATTTCCCGAACAGGTTTTAGAACTCGATTTCGCGTTGCAGCAAGACCAAGACTCGCCCAAACGAGACACCTGGATTTGGCATAGAGACTTGCTGAAGACAATCGATCAGAACATTCGTAAGCTCCGATTTCTCGATGCGACAACATCTTCAGACTGAAACTGTACAACTTCTTGCTGAGGCTCTTTTCATGGGAAATGTCCTCCCACATATCCTTCAGTTCGGTCTTTTCTTTTTTGGTGATGTAAGATGTCACATACCGAGCCACAGCCATACAGTTGTCAGCCACAAACTGTATATCCATGTTGGCATTCCACATGGACAAAATCACTGGGTTGTAGTCATTGATATACTTGGACTCTTCATTCCTTTTCAAATTGTATGTATTCTTGGGTGATTTCCTCGTCACATTATGTCGCAGCGAAGACATCAAACTGTTCACTCTTCCTTTAGAAATCACCGGTCGTGGAAAGTTGAAACGACATTTGGTGTAAAACTTGTCCTTGTTTCTGAATTTACGACGACAGTACTTTCCACAACGATGGCTTTGGAAACGTAGAACTTGTTCTCTTAGACTTTTCTTCTCCGTTGCGTTTGGAACAGCACACGTAGAATACTGTTCGATGAAATTCATCACTAAGTCATCCGGATCTGTTCCAAATTTAGGTGCATCCTTGATCCACAGCAACATATGTATATGAGGGGCACCTCTTGCTTGGTACTCCTTTCTCCAGAAGAAATCCAACACCTCTCCAAGAGGTGGATTCTTTTTATTTGTGATGAAAGACATCATAGCTTCAAATCTATGATTGAAGTACCTGCATACATTCACAGGATCCAAAGAACACAGTTCTCCAGGTGTCTTGAATTCAATGTTTTCAATATTTCCATTTGCCTCTCGTAGAAATTCAAGTAAGTCTTCCCAGCCATACTCGGCACAGCTCAGAGTGAGGAACCATGTTGGAGTTCCTAAGTTCCTCAGCATACATTTTAAATCACCATGACGACGGTACCAGTACTCATTAGTACCACGCTGACACGCCATGAGATTAATTAAGTGAGAATCCAAAATACTGTCTTGGACATTGACTTTATGCATAAAGTCACTTGCTGAGATGTTTCGCATGTGTATACCACTTTTTAAGATGTGGTTCACTGCATATGACAGTCCAGACAGATCACTTTCAAACAGGAGATGAAACAAATAGGGAATGCATTGCCGAAACCTAGGATCTTCTGCATACAATCGTAAAGTCCGGTATTCAGACGCAGGAATTTGATGAGGTCGCTCATCATATCTTCCTCCTTGACCTGTGGGAAATAGCTGTGGGAAACACCGAGCTTCCAAACTTTCCTCCCAAACACTAATGGGACTCCCTTTGGCTTGTTTCATTTGAAACAACTCAATTGCATTCCCCATGACTTCCTTGGAATGCAAAGGATGAACACTATAATGTTCATATATTTCTTCACTTTTAGAGGCCTCTACTTTCTCAATTTGGCCTACACACAAATCGCTATCCTCTTCATCACTTACTTCCTCTTCTGCAACATATACATTCTTATAGTACTTATTATTTTTCTTCAAATACACTGTTGCCTTTTTGACTTTCCTAACATCCACTAAATCTTGCCATATTTTCTTATTCTTTGTCGGAACCCCATTAACCAAGATAACCAGAGGTTCCTCTTCCACTTTTTCTATTCCAATTGTGTTAATGTTTTTCTTCAAATCTAGAGGCAAATAAACAACTCTTCCCTTTAATCCTCTCTGTAAATCTGCTGGAGGTAACTTCCCTGTCTTTGGCTCCATTCTTACAATAGCCTGAAAGGGATGGATACTTTGAATCAAAATAGATTCATAAGTATTTAAATCCTTCAATTCAGAAGGAATCTCAACCAATTCCAGATTATTATGAACTGCCCTAGCAGGCATCTGGTTTTGGTTTAATTTATTACAACAATAAGTACACACACGTTGATCCGATCCCAAATCAAAATAATTTTCTACCATCAAGTATGTGGCTAAATCCTTCCATTCACTATTATTTTCCCTTTCACTTTTTGCATATAAATCAACTACCTTAGTCTGATTCTTATAATAAGTGCGTCGACAACATACACAAGTGAAATTAGGCCTCTCACTTGATTTCATCTGAAACGTGGCAATTTCCTTCTGAAAATTATCTGTACTGGAAACCTGTACATTATCTTCCACATTACCCTCTACTTCAGGGTCAATTTGAACATTCTCATCTTTACTACCAAAGTAACAAAACTCAATTTCTTCACAAAGATTCTTCACATCTATTTCAGAACCATGCAAAAGAGCAGCACATAACTGTTTAAGCATAATTGCTGGACTCTTAGCATAATACAACATTCTCACTAATTTTCTCACTTTATTATGATGCACTGCTAGCATCCTGAAATGATGAAAAACACTCTGGCATACTCTCCTGGAAAGACAAGCCAGCGAATGACCACGGAAACCTGTCATTTGTCTCACTCTGCAAGGATCTAAATCTTGCAACAACTTCATTTTCTGCTTCAAACTTTTCTTATTAAATGTCCGTATAAAATCACAAAGCAAATTGATGGAAACCTGTCGCACACTGCAAATAGAACTACACTTCCAAATGTACACAGGACCCTTAGGACGTCTTCCTAAAACCTCATCACTTAGCGCCTCTTCTGTCTCTGTTGTCACAAGTTGTTCTTTTTCAACTGGACAACCATCCTTCACTTCATAAGCTCGACCACTGATGTCAACTGCATGCACCAAATCATTATCCTGAAAATAAGTCTCCTCATTAAAAAATGCCTCAGAACTTGAACTATGCATCCATTCTCCGGAAAAAACTTCACAAAAGTTAGTACGATTTACTACTCTCTTCCATCTACTTTTTGTTTTGAAATCAGAAATTACCTTGCTTAGTTTCCTAATTCTATTGATTACCAAAATAAACAACTTTCGCTTAATTTCAAAAGCATGATCAATAATTTTCTCTACATTTTTCTTCTTCCTATAAAATGCCGCTTTCTGTTGGCCTTTCTTTTTAATATTTTTCAATAAATTAACTAATATCCTATTACGGAACATCCGAGTTCGAATGTCCCTAAACTGTTGTTTCCTTCTACTATCATGCACAGAGTTATCTCTTCCTCTACCAGTAACATTTGTGATGGGTCTCTCCTTTCCATTTAAATTATTTTTCTTTTTGTGAACTGAAACATTTTTTTGAGCAAAATTTTTTTTACTACAAATATTTCTTAAGAATGATTTCGTGCTCTTACCCGGACCTTTCTTGGTGTTTTGACAAGTATTTGGGGAAGAGGACTGCTGCAATAAAACATCATCCTGCTGTCTTTGACGTTTTCTAGCCTTTCGTATTCGACTTCTGGAAGGCATTTACCAAACTATGAAAGAATCTGCAGTTGAACCTGTGGAAAAATATAATATAAAATGTTATTAACCACTATTACCAAACAGTAAATAAATAACAGTCATCTAAAACTTAATGCCGTACTAATTATTTAACATAGCAAATATTTTCCACCAGCACTGCATCACAAAAATGACACTCAATGGTACAAAACAGGCATACAACACTCATAAATCACTCCCTAATATTTTAGATCATTAATTCAGGATGACGATAAGATGTAGCCTATCTAAAGATTTGTTTAGGCCCTGATCTTTAGACTGGGGTGAATGTGTGTCATTGATCCACATTCAGTCCATCACCTGTTTTGTTTATTTGAGGTGAGGCCAACACATGGTTGCAGATAAGATTTTCACTGAAAAAAACCAAGGTAAAAAAACATGTGAAGACCTACCAATGAAGTAAATCATTAAATGAAAACCAATACATTTCTAGAAATATGCACTACTAGTGCTTCATAAGATGTTTTGGGCCACATTTATAAGTTATTTGAGTATCTAGTATGCTATTTTACGTTCTTCATGGTGCAAATTTATTGTAAATACACTCCCACCTGCGGTTGGCAAATTTAGATTTTGATTATGGGAGTTAGATAGGCATGTTAATAATTTCCCAAAAATGGTGTATAACCCCAAACAATCTTTGAAGCAAATGCTTTTAGCCATGTTATCCACCTCCCATTGGATAACATGGCTAGGAAGTGCTTGCAAATGTGATAAAAAAAGGCCGCAATGCATGAATATCGCAGAAAAGTCAGCGATATTCATGCATTTTCCAGCAAATGCTCTTAGCCATGTTATCCACTTCCTATTAAATAACATGGCTAAGAACTGCTCAGGGCCCCATGAGGAACGCTTTCCATTTAAAAAGGGAAAAATAACATCAAAGACACTAAAATGCCTTCTAAATATGAACCCAAACAACCCATGAAGCAATGTGAAAAAAAACTGCCACAATGCATGAATATAGGAGAAAAGTCAGCGATATTCATGCATTTTCCAGCAAATGCTCTTAGCCATGTTATCCACTTCCTATTAAATAACATGGCTAAGAACTGCTCAGGGCCCCATGAGGAACGCTTTCCATTTAAAAATGGAAAAATAACATCAAAGACACTAAAATGCCTTCTAAATATGAACCCAAACAACCTATGAAGCAATGTGAAAAAAAACGGCCACAATGCATGAATATAGCAGAAAAATCAGCGATATTCATGCATTTTCCAGCAAATGCTCTTAGCCATGTTATCCACTTCCTATTAAATAACATGGCTAAGAACTACTCAGGGCCCCATGAGGAACGCTTTCCATTTAAAAAGGGAAAAATAACATCAAAGACACTAAAATGCCTTCTAAATATGACCCCAAACAACCCATGAAGCAATGTGAAAAAAAACTGCCACAATGCATGAATATAGCAGAAAAGTCAGCGATATTCATGCATTTTCCAGCAAATGCTCTTAGCCATGTTATCCACTTCCTATTAAATAACATGGCTAAGAACTGCTCAGGGCCCCATGAGGAACGCTTTCCATTTAAAAATGGAAAAATAACATCAAAGACACTAAAATGCCTTCTAAATATGAACCCAAACAACCTATGAAGCAATGTGAAAAAAAACGGCCGCAATGCATGAATATCGCAGAAAAGTCAGCGATATTCATGCATTTTCCAGCAAATGCTCTTAGCCATGTTATCCACTTCCTATTAAATAACATGGCTAAGAACTGCTCAGGGCCCCATGAGGAACGCTTTCCATTTAAAAAGGGAAAAATAACATCAAAGACACTAAAATGCCTTCTAAATATGAACCCAAACAACCCATGAAGCAATGTGAAAAAAAACTGCCACAATGCATGAATATAGCAGAAAAATCAGCGATATTCATGCATTTTCCAGCAAATGCTCTTAGCCATGTTATCCACTTCCTATTAAATAACATGGCTAAGAACTACTCAGGGCCCCATGAGGAACGCTTTCCATTTAAAAAGGGAAAAATAACATCAAAGACACTAAAATGCCTTCTAAATATGAACCCAAACAACCCATGAAGCAATGTGAAAAAAAACTGCCACAATGCATGAATATAACAGAAAAGTCAGCGATATTCATGCATTTTCCAGCAAATGCTCTTAGCCATGTTATCCACTTCCAATTAAATAACATGGCTAAGAACTGCTCAGGGCCCCATGAGGAACGCTTTCCATTTAAAAAGGGAAAAATAACATCAAAGACACTAAAATGCCTTCTAAATATGACCCCAAACAACCTATGAAGCTCTAACAGTACATATCCTGAAATTTAATTCATTTCAAAATTCGTTTTTAAACACAGCATATAAATCAATTGTATACCTGCATTCATGAAGAAATGACTAAAAATGTCCTTGAGACACATGAAAGTGTTTTCTGCAATTCCCTAGCACCATTTTTGGGACACTATTAATATGGCTAGGTAACTCCCATAATCAAAATCTAAATTTGCAAAGCACAAGTGGGAGCGTATTTACAAGACACTTGCCCCATGAGGAACACTTTACATTTTAAAAGGCGAACATAACATCTTAGACACTCAAATACCTTATAAATATGGCCCAAAACAACCTATGAAGCTCTAGCAGTACATATCCAGAAATGTAATTGATTTCTTAAATCGTTTTTAAATGCAACATATCTGTTTCAGCTTACATAACAGACCATGAAATGGGCTCCATGTATCACAATATCTTGTGTTACTGCATGCCAGAATGTTACACCAAATATGCAATTACAATTCCTCTATGAAACTAATTCTATTAGTATATCACTAGAGACAAAACCACATTTTGTAAACACAGCTTTTTTCATCATTTTCTCCTTAAATCATACTATTCTCTATCTAAATTAAATAAATCTTTTCTCACCTTAGCAAATATTTTTTGAGTTTTGAAAACAGTCTCAGAAATACACCAAATTGTCTTCAGCAGAAGAAAAAGGATGCACTCCAAAGGCTGCAGCTATTGAAAGCACAGAAATACAGATATTCTTTTCACATATCTCTCATATTAGCCAATCATTCCTCTTCCCTCACTTTTTTCAAATCAAAACCCTTCCCCCCTCTGCCCTGTCTGCCTTGTTTCCATAGCAACCACCTCCTGGAAGACCTCTCATGTTTGCAAATTCACACAACAATGTTTCAATTGAACTCTGAACTCTCAGTGCACCTGCGTATCCAGTGCAATCTTTCATTAAATGTTTCTTCCTTGACCATTCAAATTACATCTTTCAAGGAACACATCCATGCACCCTAACTTTCTGTTTTCAGAAATGGAAATGCACCAATCACTGCTAATGAATCATTAGCATTGTAAATCCACAATTTTTTTTCTTTAGAAACTCCTACTGTTTCAACTGCCCTTTCATTACCACACTTCATCTGACTGCAGCCCAACCTTCACCCACCATGTTTAAGGTCTGGATTCCTAGACATAGTTACATCCACTGGGCTCAAAGGTATGCTGAGAGCAGAAATTTACATAACCTCAATTTACAAGATGTGGAAATTAAGTGGTTGGGCCAAAGAGGATTAAAATGTCACCAATTGATACCATTGGTGAAAACCTTTATGCATTTGCCAAAACCTGACCTGTTAATAGTGCACTGTGGAGGTAATGATTTGGGCACTTTGACAGGGGTAGGTCTGGAAATGCTTTTAAAGGACACCTTTGAGCAATTAATGGCACTTTTTCCTAAAACTGCCTTGGTATATTCCAATATATGCCAAAGACAGAAATGGAGGTGGTCCAACCAATTTTGTCCACAAATTGAGAAAGCGAGGAAGCATGTAAACAAATCTGTTTCAGCTTACATGAGAGACCATGGAATGGGCTCTCTTTACAACAATAACTTGCGTTACTACATGCAAGATATCTACAGAGGAGATGGAGTTCACTTCTCAGATGAGGGCAACAGAATTTTCATTCTGAATTTAAGACTGTGCATTGGTACCTACTTATAAGTACCTAAATGTACCATAAACCCAAAAGCTCTTCTCAGAGCTACCCTACATCTGATCACTCACAATTATTATTTTTCTCTAACTTTTTTCACTAATTTTCCACAAAATTCGCTCCCCGGAGCGCTACCCGGTTCGCTAACCGAAAGCTAACCTCGCGGAATTTTTTAAAAAAAAGTGTTTTTTTCCGCACATATAAGCCTCCTCAGCCATGCTCAGAAAACCTAGGGGGTCAAGATAAGTCTACCATGACCCCTTCTACCCATTCTAAACATTATTTGCCCTCCATCTTGTATCTTAATGCGACGAAACACAAAATGGTGGATTCCCGTGACGCTTAAGGTTCGCTAACCGGGCCGCTTCCCGGAAAGCGGTCCAAAAAAAAGGTGGGAAAGTAATTTACAGAAAAACGACTAGAGACACTCTCACCAAATATACATTAGCTCATACTACATAACAATCCCTTCCATTCTCACAAATTTCATTGAAATTTCATTTAGCCATTTAGCCTGTAGACCTCTCCAAATACCGTGAGGTAAATTACTTCACAAAACACATCTGAAGTGTTGGAATTGACAACCAATGAAAATGTTACTTTCATTTTCTACTTTTATTACCTGACATTTGATTGGTTATATACCTGTATATATATAAAGGGAGAGAAGGAAACACAGCCATTTTGACTACTACTTGTTGTTGTATATATCATTTAGAATATCAATAATAACATCAACTTGTTTCTAAAGGTAAGTTGTTATTTTTAAAACTGAAGTATATTGTGCACTATAAGTAAATATGGTAAACTTTTTCAGATAGTTATATACTATCCCTCTGTAAGAGTTAGACATTGAGAAAGGCTTCTTTATTATAATTATGGACTGATTTAGGTTTCTGTGGTATAATTATGAATTTACTTAAGCTTCTTCACAGGCACTTTTTAATAGGACTACTTCACGCCTGAAACCATACAGTGCCCATAGATTACTTCTCTGGTATAAACTCACAAATGCCTGTCTGAACTTAAACCCAACAGTGCCCTATCTCTACTGATATATTTATTTTTTATGCAAATTACAGCAATAAAATGGAAGGTGAGCAGAATGTTTCCTTCGAAATTGTTCTGGAGACCAACACAGAAAAAGAAATTGAGGACAATGATGACTCTGATTTCATGGATCAATCACGGGACCATGAATTAGTTCAATGTGTGGAATCAGTGGATCATTTACTTCATTATGATGACGGTCAAATGTTTGAACTTATGTTCACTGAACAAGAACACATATCAGACAGTGAAATGCTAGACGTTCTAGTAAATTTCGAAAAACAATCCGAAAAATAAAATTATATGTAATATTAAAAAATTGTTTGAGTCTTTAATCATTTTTATATGTAATTCATAAAGTAGTTAAATGTAAGAAATGTTATTAAATTTTGAAACACAATCACAACAATAAAAAATTGCTGAAAAAATAAAAATATTAAAAAAAAATCAACAAAACCAACAAATAATTAACATACAGTATTAGAAAAGTCTTTCATTCTTTTATCCATAAAGTTCGCTGCCCAGAACGCTTTCCGGTTCGCGAACTTGGCGCTTACCACGCAAAAATAAAATTTGTAACTTTTTTTTTTGGGACCCTCCTAGGCCCTTTTAAAACCTCCACATAAAACCTAGGGGGTCAACGAGGATCTACTATGCCCCCTTATGGCAATTTCCCCCTTTGTTTTGGCCTCCTCTTGTCTCTCGATCCTACCGAGAGACAAGATGGCGGCCGCTCCGGACTGTTTAGAATGTTGACAGACACCGGAGGGCCAATCAGCTTCGCATCGCAAAGTTCCGATACGCGAAAGGTTCGCTAACCGGATCGCTGCCCGGAGCGCTGTTACAGATATATATCTTGATTCAAACGTTAATTTCTCAAAATCCACTGGAGCACATATATTGAGACCTAGCAAAGGCACATCGGGCTAACAGTCCCTACAATTTTGCCAAGTTTCGTGAAAATCCATTCAGCCGTTCGGGCTAAAAGTGAGTCCAACCGCCCTATGGAAATTAACATGGGAAAAAGGCGTTTTGGGACCCCCCTTTTTTCTCGGCCCCCCCTCCACAAAACCCCCCCAAATTTTCAAGGGCTGCTCAGAAACAAAATGTTCCATTTTCCTGAAAATTTCAGCCAATTCCGTCCACAAACGCCAAAGTTATTAGGCATAGAATTTTCAGAAATCCCATAGGGAAAAAATTCTAACTATATATACCTACTGGCGACCGCCAGTAGGTAATATATATATATATATATATATATATATATATATATATATTTTTTTTTTTTTTCACTGAAAAAACCATAGGTTATAGACCATATATAGTTAGGGATTAGCATTTTCAAAACCTTATTTTACTCACACAAAACCATTGAAATTCGCATATATAGTTTGTTGCACTAACTATATATCGCGCACCCGCAATCCACTGCTGATGACGTCACATATTACATCATTCATGACATGGACAGTGACATCACTGATGACATCCCTGATGACATCATCCAGTGACTGTATGTTTCTGTAAAGTTAAAATATGTCTTAATATTGAAGAATGAGTGGATGTATAAGTGTCTGAATGAAGGATTTAGTAGGTGCATGACTGACTGTATGAGAGAGTGATTAAATGTATCTCACTGAGTGCATGGGTTAGTGACGAAACTGTCTTAATTTGTGCATCATTATATCTGTTGTTCTGTAAACTGCTGCATGTGTTGATCAGTAGCTATATGAGTAACTATATGGGTTATTGATTGGTTGCCCAAGTATTTGTATGGGAGAGTGAGTGTGTGTGTGGGGGGGGGCTGGGAGGTGTGTGACTCTGTGCATAGATGTGTGAACAGTTAATTCACTAGATGTTTGGGTTCCAAACTGCATGTGGAAACAGCTGTATGGGTGGTTGACTGTGTGCATGAGTGTATTGGTGAGTGAATGGATATCTCAGTGCTACATGTCAAAGTAAGTACATTTTGTAAAACACAGTACATGTGAGAGTTGACATATATAAATTACTGTGTATAAGAGCCAGTGAATTTTGTGAGTGACTGCATGGATCATTGTAAACTTTTATTAGTGATTGTATTAGAGAGTAAATATGTGTTAGAATATGTTTGAATAAGTAGGGTGTGTATAACTGTGTAGTTGAGGAAATGGAGGTGTGATTGATTCTTTGCATGACTGACTAGGTGTATGAGTAACTCCATGGATGAGTGACAAACTGTGAGTGTCTGTTTTCACTGAGTGTATCTAAGGTTATATTAGAGTCTGAAGAGGTTCATCGTATTAACACATGAATGATGTCATCAGTGATGTTGTCAGTGATGTCATTTGAGTTGTCATCAGTGATGTCATCAGTGATGTCACTGACCATGTCATGAATGATGTAATATGTGACATCATCAGCAGTGGATTGCGGGTGCGCGATATATAGTTAGTGCAACTAACTATATATGCAAATTTCAATGGTTTTGTGTGAGTAAAATAAGGTTTTGAAGATGCTAATCCCTAACTATATATGGTCTATAACCTATGGTTTTTTTCAGTGAATTTTCAAGGTTTTGTAAATGCTAATTCCTAACTATATATGGTCTATAACCTATGTTTTTTTCATTGAATTTCAATGGTTTTTATGCATCTGCCAAACCCTGAACCTCTTAATAGTGCACTGTGGTGGAAATGATTTGGGCACTATGACTGGGGTTGGTCTGGAAATGCTTTTAAAGGACAACTTTCATCAATTGATGACACTTTTTCCCCAAACTGCCTTGATATATTCCAATATATGCCAAAGACAGAAGTAGAACTGGTCCAACCAATTTTGTCCACAATTTGAGAAAGCACGGAAACATGTGATTTAATATTCAACAATAACTTGTGTTACAACATGCAAGACATCTACAGAGGAGATGGTGTGCACTTGTCAGATGAGGGGAATAGAATATTCCTCCTGAATTTAAGACTGTGCATTGGAACATACTTGTAGGTACCTAAATCAGCCACAGAACCCAATAGCTCTTTTCAGAGCTACCCTACCTCTGATCATTCTAAACGTTTATCTTTTTCTAAATTATTTCACTATTTTTCACCAAAGTACGCTCCCCGGTGCGCGTACCGGGCGCTCTCCACGCAATTTTTTTTTTTAGCCTATATGAGCGTCCTAAGCCCCCCTCAGATAACCTAGAGGGTCAGGAAGTGTCTACAGTGCCCCCTTCTACCCATTCTGAACATTGTTTGCCCTCCATCGTGTGCCTCAATTCTACCAAAACACAAAATGGAGGACTCCCGTAACGCTGCTGGTACGAGATGGAAATCTATTGAGACATTTATGCTGTAGGCCTGACTAAATATCCTGGGGTAAATTACATGACAAAAGCACATATGAAGTGTGAGAATTGACAACCAATTAAAATGTTACTTTCTTTTTCTACTATTATTTCATGACATTTTATTGGTTATGGACCTGAATATATATAAAGAAAGAGAGAGAAACACAGCCATTTTGACTACTACTTCCTGAAGTACATTTCAAGAGCATTTTCACTGACAACTTAAACTTCTTTTTGAAAGGTAAGATGTTATTTTAAAAATTTGAAAGGAGAACTATGTTATGCTAATTTGGGAAAACATTTTCAGATAGTTATATACTGTCCCCCTGTAAGAGTTAGAGATTGAGATAGGCTTCTCTGTTATAATTATGGATTGAGTTAGGCTTCTCTGGTATAATTATGAATTTACTTAGGCTTCATCACAGGCACTTTTTAATAGTTCTACTTCCTACCTGAAACCAAACAGTGCCCAAAGATAACTTCACTGTTAAAAACTCGCAAGTACCTGTTTGAACTTAAACACAACAGTGCCCTATCTCTACTGATATATTTATTTTTTATGCAATTTACAGCAAGAAAATGGAAGCACAACAGAAAATAATATTTCCTTTCAAATTAAGATTGAAAACAATCCTAAGGAAGAAAATGAAGAAATTGAGCTTTTGGATGACACTTTAGACCACGGGTACTCATAGTACGGCCCGCGGGCCAATAGCGGCCCGGCAAGCCTTCCGTGGCGGCCCGCGGACCATGAGACATCGTACCGGTGTTTTAAAAAAAAAACTTTTTTAAAGAGTGTCTGCGAATACTGCCGTTTGCAGAGACACTCTGCTGCTCTGTGGGGCCGGGCGATTCATCCCAGGAGGCCAGAGTGGAGCTGCAGGGGCGCTAAGAGGTGGTGAACTACAGCAAAGCCCCATTCACATGCAAATGGCTGTGAAGTGCTCGGGTGGGGCTGTGTGTCTGTGCGCGCTGGGGAAGCTATCTCAGCCCGGTGACAGACAGGTGTGCGAGGCGCCCCTTGAGCAGGGCGTCCAGTCTATTTGTATAGTATTGTTGTAGGTATATTGGGGAGGAGGGGTGGTCTTTTCTTTTAATAACGGGGCTCAGCTCTTTTTTTGCCCAGGGTGTACACTGCTTTGAGGTTACAAAAGGATTCTAGCGCCTTGAAGCACCCCTTCTTCTAGTCTAGCGCACTTTTTCTCAAACTTGTTGTTTTCAGATGTGACACTCCAGTTGGTTGCGTTGAAGTTCAGAATGCATCTGTTTGATGATTGAGATCCCGTGCTCATCCTTGTGTTCATGATGTCACGGAGAGGTTATTCGTACACATGACTCAGCCCGACATTATAGTGAATGTCACACCGTTTATGCTTGCCCCAGGACCGTTGTTAGCTGGATGGATACTACATTTTGTTAGCGGAATATTGTATGGGTGTTCTTGTTTGTGATGTTTTGAGCTCCGACCTCATTTTGATGATTCTTTTAGCGTTTTACTATAGCGCTTGCATACCCCTCACAGGTCCTCGGATCGCTTTATTGGTGCTCAAATAGTTTGCGTGTTTTACAGCCTATTGTATGTGAGAATTATTTTGAGTATTCATGCAGTATTTTTGTGTCGTGTGGGGTTTGGAGATGTACGCAATCAGGGCAGTGGGAGATGCTTTATTTCTAAGGGGTGGTGGGGGGCACAGACTGCCTTGGAGATTAAAGAGATTGTCATTAAATGCGAAACTCGACTATTTAATATTAACTGTGTAATAGTGAGATCTTGTTCTGAATTACTTCATTGACCTCTCAGGCTGGTTAGTTAAAGAACATGATGTATACTGTACCTTACTGTGCTCTTGTAACTGATGTAACTTCTAACGCAATGATCCTAAATGTAAAGCGCTTTGATACCCTCTTGGGTCAAGTTCGCGCTAGGGAGACGGAGTGAGGGAAGGGAGTGAGGGAAGGGAGTGAGGGAAGGGAAGGGAGTGAGGAAAGGGGAGTGAGGGAAGGAGAGAGGGAAGGGGAGTGAGGGAAGGGAGTGAGGGAAGGGGGTGAGGGAAGGGGAGGGAGGAGGGAAGGAGGGAGAGAGGGAAGGAGGGAGAGAGGGAAGGGGAGGGAGGGAAGGGAGGGAGGGAAGGGGAGTGAGGGAAGGGAGTGAGGGAAGGGAGTGAGGGAAGGGAAGGGAGTGAGGAAAGGGGAGTGATGGAAAGGGAGAGGGAAGGGGAGTGAGGGAAGGGAGTGAGGGAAGGGGGTGAGGGAAGGGGAGGGAGGAGGGAAGGAGGGAGAGAGGGGAGGGAAGGGAGGGAGGGAAGGGGAGGGGGGAAGGAGTGAGGGAAGGAGTGAGGGAAGGGGAGTGAGGGAAAGGGAGGGGAGGGGGGGAATTGGGGGAAGAGGAGTGAGTGAGGGAAGGAGGGAGTGTGGGAAGGAGGGAGTGAGGGAAGGAGGGAGAGAGGGAAGGAGGGAGTGAAGGAAGGAGGGTGAGAGGGAAGGAGGGAGAGAGGGAAGGAGGGAAGGGGATTGAGGGAAGTGAGTGAAGGAAGAGGAGGGAGGGAAGGAGGGATGGAGTGAGGGAAGGGGAATGAGAGAAGGGGAGTGAAGGGAGGGGAGGGGAGTGAGGGAGGGAGAGAGGGAAGGGGGAGGGGAGGGGAGTGAGGGAAGAGGAGTAAGGGAAGGGTAGGGAGGGAAGGGGGTGAGGGAAGGAAGTGAGGGAAGGAGGGAGTGAGGGAAAGAGGGAAGGGGAGTGAGGGAAGGGGAGTGAGGGAAGGGAGTGAGGGAAGAGGAGGGAGGGGATGAGGGAAGGGGAGTGAGAGAAGGGGATTGAAGGGAGGGGAGTGAGGGAGGGAGAGAGGGAGGGGTGAGGGGAGGGGAGTGAGGGAAGAGGAGTAAGGGAAGGGGAGGGAGGGAGGGAGAGAGGGAAGGGGGTGAGGGAAGGGGAGTGAGGGTGAGGGAAGGGGAGTGAGGGAGGGAAAGGGGGAAGGGGAGTGAGGGTGAGGGAAGGAGAGTGAGGGTGAGGGAGGGAAGGAGAGGGAAGGAGAGGTAGGGAAAGGGAGGGAGAAGGAGGGAGGGCGAGTGAAGGTGAGGGAAGGAGAGAGGGAGAGGGAGTGAGACAGTCAGAGTGAGTGAGACAGAGGAAGACAAGGAGGGAGAGAGAGGGAGATAGAGGGATGGAGGGAGGGAGGGAGGCAGATATATATATATATATATATATATATATATATATATGCCGGGTCTGGTAGCTCAGTGGACAAAGGCGTCCGCTGCAGGGACCTGTGTTCACCCTCATGGTCACAGTTTTTTGTTGTTGCTCTAGCCCCGCCCCCTCCCCCACCGGTGCGGCCCTCGGACATGAACCACACAGTAAATTTGGCCCCTGAGAGAAAGTTTGTGAGTACCCATGCTTTAGACCAAGAATTAATTAAATGTGTTGAAGAATGTGAATCGTGGAATGAAAAGGAGGACATTCCAGATGAATTAATGTTACAAATTCTTTTAGATTTTGAAAAATCAGAACAATAAATTTAATTTTTAAAAGTTAAAATTGTTTGACACATTATTCTTTTTTATATGAAAATTATGAAATAGTACCCAAAAAGATATAATATAAAGTGAGACTTAAAATATACTGTGCAACTTTTTTGTGTTACATAGTAAGTTTGCTCATAGTTACTTCCTTTCTCCAACTATATTATCTCAAATGTGTATTTATCATCTCTTTATCATCTCCTGCCTCCATATTGTTTCTGCTTTCCTGACAGACTATGGTATGAATTCCATATACCACAATAACTTCTGAAACAACATGCAAGATATCTACAAAGGAGACGGTATATATTAATTTTTAGACTCTGCATTGGTACCTACATGTTGCTACTTAAATTAAAAAAATTAAAAAAACAACAAAAAGAACAATCAATAAACATACAATATTTGAAAAGTCTATCATTCTTTTTTCCCCATATTACGCCTCCCGGTGCGCATACCGGGCGCTCCCCCCGCAAAAAACCGAAAAAAATGTTGGGTTTTTTTGCCCCGCGGGGCCCTTTTAAAGCCCCCACATCAAACCTAGGGGGTCAGGGAGGATCTACTCTGCCCCCTTATGGTCATTTCCCCCTTTGTTTTGGCCACCTCTTGTGTCTCGATCCTACCGAGACACAAGATGGCGGCCACTCCGGACTGGTTAGAATGTTTACAGACACCTGGGAGCCAATCAGCTTTACGCGCGCAAGTTGCGTAGCGCGCCCGGAGTGCTCCTCGGTGCTCGTACTGGGGCGCGCTTACAGATATATATATTTTTTTGAACCTTAATTACTCAAAATCCACTTTTGCACATATCTTAGGACCTAGCAAAGGCACATCGGGCTACCAGTCCCTACAATTTTGCCAAGTTCCATAGAAATCCATTCAGCCGTTCGAGCTAAAAGTGAGTCCAACCGCCCTTTGGAAAACTCAATGTTAAAAACACGTTTTGGGACCCCCCTTTTTTCTCGGCCCCCACTTCACGAAACCCCCCAAACTTTCAGGGGAAGCTCAGAACCAAAATGTGCCCTTTTCGAGAAAATTTCAGCTAATTCCGTCCTTCAAAGCCAAAGTTATTCAACATAGAATTTTCAGAAATCCCTATTGAAAAAAATCCTACCTATATATACCTACTGGCGACCGCCAGTAGGTAATATATATATACATATATATATATATATATATATATATATATATATATATATATATATATATATATATATATATATATATATTCACTGAAAAAACCAGAGGTTTCACACCAGTTATAGTTAGCTGGAAATTTTACTGACATAAAACCAATGAAATTCCCACGTTATAGTTATTCGGACTCACTATAACTTGCGCGTGCAATGCACTGCTGATGACATCACATATTACATCACTCATGACATGGCATTACTGAATTGGTTGTTGTAACTGGTATGGGTATATGCACTTTTTTGAAAATGTTAGGTTCTATTTTTGAATATGTGTTTCAAATTTTACTTTACAGTGAGAGGAGGTCTGTCACTGTGTCACAAGGATGTTGTCATCAGCAGTGCATTGCACGCGCAAGTTATAGTGAGTCCGAATAACTATAACGTGGGAATTTCATTGGTTTTATGTCAGTAAAATTTCCAGCTAACTATAACTGGTGTGAAACCTCTGGTTTTTTCAGTGAATTTAATAGGTTTTTTAAATGCTAATTCCTAACTATAACTGGTGTGAAACCTATGGTTTTTTCAGTGAATTTCATAGTTTTTTTTAATGCTGGTACATTCTGTCATTGGGCTACAGTTCTGCTACATCTGGCTGATATTTGGGCAATTTTTTTTTTGTCTCTGGTGGCCATCTTTTGGCTACATTGGGCTATATTTGGCTACATTGGGCTACGTTTGGGCACTAACATATATATAGCCCAATGTATCCCAATATATATTTTTTCAAAGTTAATTTTCGTAAAAACAACTTAAAAATAGGGCTTCCAGTCCATACAATTTTCCCCATTTTTTTTTATTTATTCTTTTTTTTTTTTGGGGGGGGGGGGAGGGGAGCGCTCCCAGAGCGCGCCCCGGGGAGCGCCCCGGAAAGCGCAATTATATGAAGCGCCCCGGGGCGTGCACCGGGGAGCGTCCCGTAAGCGCCAATATCGCGAACGAAAACATGATCGTGACGTATCGCGTAGCCGCGTATGCGTGAAACGCACGACGTAAGCGCACCGACGCGCTTACGCTACGTGACCCGGGGCAAGCCCCCGGGCACGCCCCTGGGCGCGTAGCGTAAGCGCGTCGGGTCATGTGCCCTAAAAATAACACTTTTGATTGGTTCATAACAGTTTTGGTTTCATAATGATAAAACCCCTAGTCATGTGACCTAAAATTAACACTTCTCATTGATTCAGGATATTTTTTTTTCAAAATGAGGAAAGCCCCCACCTTTTTTCCTTATTCTACCTTTTTGCTTTGAGAGAGGAAGACCTTTACTTTTATCTATAGAAAATGGCTACATTAGCTGCAGCTGCTGGATCTTCTGGACCACCACCACCACCACCACCACCACCACAAGGACCTCCTCAACTTCACAGTGGTGCAGATCCAGAACAGGAGGAGGATGAGGACGAAGAGGACAGTAGATTCGTCCCAGAGGACAACATAACATACAAACCAAAAGAGCACATCATTTGGCATTTTTTTCTATCCCGAGTGACCAAAAAAAAGTGAATGCACCTAAAGCAACCTGCCTTATCTGTCATCAGGAGATGTCAAGGGGGAATCCCAACAAGAAGTACTCCTTCGGCAACCACACAATGATTCGGCATATGGTTAGAAAACATCCCAACAACTATTCTAGGGCAGAGGTCAGGGAACTGGCCAAAAACCCTGTACAATCTTCTGCCAGCACCTCCAAAACTACTGTTCCCACCCCATCAGGACCGGAAGTTAGGGAGACATGCTCCATCATACAAACCAACTTTTCAAATTTTAAAATGGTTTGTAAATTTTGTGGTCAAACGATTTGCTATGGTGAGCAATGCATCACTCTTATTAATCGTGCTTGGGAAAACCACAAGTGCCAAAGGAAATATTAATTTGTTGCCCTTTTTTTTTTCTCCTGTTGAGCCCGTTTGAAATGCTTGGTTTTTGTTTCTCTCCTTAAAAAATACAAAAAAAACAAAAAATGTTCAGAAAAACCAAAAAAAGCAAAAAAAGTTTAAAAACTCCCCAAAAAAATATAAAACAACAAAAAGAATAAAAAAACAGTTCTTTTCAGAACTACCTCCCATTTATATAAAATGACTTAAATTTTAAAACTCTGCCATTCTCTTTTCTCCCTGGTGCGCTCCCCGGTGCGCGTACCATGCGCGCCCCCCGCGATAATCAAAAAAACATATTTTTTTTTTGACCCCGCGGGGCCCTTTTATGGCCCCCACATTAAACCTAGGGGGTCAGGGGGGGTCTACCCTGCCCCCTTATGGTCAATTCCCCCCTTTGTTTTTGACACCTCTTGTGTCTCGATTTTACCGAGACACAAGATGGCGGCCGCTCCGGTCTGTTTCGAATGTTTTCAGACACCCGACAGCCAATCAGCTTTCAGTGCGCACCTCACGTGGCGCGACCGGAGCGCTCGCCGGTGCGCGCACCTGTGCGCGCTTACAGATATATATATTTTTTTAAAAATTAAATTACTCAAATTCTACTGGAGCACATATCTTGAGACATAGCAAAGGCACATCGGGCTACCAGTCCCTACAATTTTGCCAAGTTTGGTGGAAATCCATTCATCCGTTCGGGCTAAAAGTGAAATCGACCGCCCTATGGAAATTAACATGGAGAAAACGCGTTTTGGGACCCCCCTTTTATCTCGGCCCCCGCTTGACGAATCCCCCCCAAACTTTCTGGGAAGGACCGGAGCTCAACGAGGCCATTTTGTGGAAATTTTCAGGCAGATTCGTCAACCGGCGCCAAAGTTATTCCAAATAGAATTTTGAGATTTAACATTGAAAAAAATCCTAACTATAACTACCTACTGGCGACCGCCAGTAGGTAATATATATATATATATTCACTGAAAAAACCATAGGTTTCACACCAGTTATAGTTAGGAATTAGCATTTAAAAAACCTATGAAATTCACTGAAAAAACCATAGGTTTCACACCAGTTATAGTTACCTGGAAATTTTACTGACATAAAACCATTGAAATTCCCACGTTATAGTTAGTTGGACTCACTATAACTTGCGCGTGCAATGCACTGCTGATGACGTCACATATTACATCACTCATGACATGGTCAGTGACATCACTCATGACATCACTGATGACACCATCCAGTGAATGTGTGTCTTTCTGAAAAATAAATTTGTTTTATATATGTATTTGTAAAGGTCAATGGAAGAATAAATGTTTAAATAAGTGTGTAAATGGATGTTTTTTTAAAAAAAAAATGGTTGTTTAACTGGCTTATTAAGTGTATCTTAGTGAATACATATATTAGCGAGTATTGTTTAAATATTTAAATGTTTGTATCAGTGTTTCTCTTTGTGTATAAGTGGCTGCAGGGGTTGGTGACTGACTCACTGTTTGTATGTGTTTTGAAGACAGCATATGTGCAGGACTGTATGGGTGGATGAGTGTGTATATGTGTGTGTTAGTGAGTGAATGACTGTCTCACTAGTGTCTTCATTAGTAACAACATATGTTTTAATCTAGAATATGTGAGTATTGATGTATATAAGTGAGTATAGTATATATAGTGAGAGATTGTAGGAGTTCCTGTTTGAATAAGTATGTGTTTCTATAAGTGATTGTTTAAGAGAGTAAGTATGTGTAAGTTTCCTTAGAAGTAAGGTGGTAGTGTGTGTATAAATGTATATGCAAATAAATGGATGTTCAATAGTTTATTTGCATGTGTGAGTATGTGTGTGAGTAACTTTTGGATGACAGCTGATGTGTAACAGGATGTATAGGTGTATCACTACATATGATGAGTGACTATATATATGAGTGACTATATAGAACTGTTGGTGAATGAGTGGAAGTGTATATAGATGGTGGAATTACTGAATTGGTTGTTGTTACTGGTTTGGGTATCTCCATTTTTTTGAAAATGTTTGTTTCTATTTTTGAATATGTGTTTCAAGCGTTACATTACACTGAAATTAGGTCTGTCACTCTGTCACAAGGATGGTGTCATCAGTGATGTCATGAGTGATGTCACTGACCATGTCATGAGTGATGTAATATGTGACGTCATCAGCAGTGCATTGCACGCGCAAGTTATAGTGAGTCCAACTAACTATAACGTGGGAATTTCAATGGTTTTATGTCAGTAAAATTTCCAGGTAACTATAACTGGTGTGAAACCTATGGTTTTTTCAGTGAATTTAATAGGTTTTTTAAATGCTAATTCCTAACTATAACTGGTGTGAAACCTATGGTTTTTTCAGTGAATTTCATAGGTTTTTTAAATGCTAATTCCTTTGTATATCGAGTTTCTTACCTTTTTTTTTTTTACAATTTGCTGTTTTTTTTTAAGTATTCATTTTTTTTATAATTTTTTTCTTTTGCGCTCTGGGTGCGCGCTCGGGGAAGCTTTCAGCTAAGCTCTCCTGTAAGCTTCTCCGTGCGCTCATCTGAAAGCGCACCCAGAGCGCAACTGTCGTTCGTGAAAAAAAAATATGAATGAAAAGTTAATAATAATGCAAAACATTTCGTACCATACAAATAAAATTTTTTTTTTTTAATATGGAAAATGATTATGCATTTCTATGAAAGATTGATGACGTCACTTCGGCGCGCAACGTACGTGCCCTCGGAAGCGCCTACGTGCGCGGCTCCTAAACTCACGCAAAAGCGCCTACGATCGCGCCACGTTTGCGCCCCGGAAGCGCCTACGATCGCGCCACGTTTGCGCCCCGGAAGCGCCTACGATCGCGCCACGTTTGCGCCCCGGAAGCGCCTACGATCGCGCTGCGTAAACGCACCCGGAAGTGCACCTGAGCGCGCAGCGTAAGCGCGTCGGGTCATGTGACCCTAAAATAACACTTTTCATTGGTTGCTAACAGTTTTTTTTTACAATGAATGAAATCCCCACCCATTTCCTTCACTTCTTCTTTCACTTTTGTGACTGAAAGACCTGCCTGTTTTGCTCTTGCATATTTCTTGGATAATCATGGCTGCCAGATCATCCAGCAGTGAAGATGACTTCATTGATGAAGAGCCACCTACCCCAAAGAAGAAGGGACATTTCATCTGGAAATTTTTTAAGTTTCCTGCAGACCAGAAAAAGGTGAATGCACCAAAAGTAGAGTGCAGGATCTGCAAAAAGGTCCTGTCACGGGGTAACCCCCTAAAAAAATACTCTTTTGGCAACTTCACCATGATTCGCCATGTGGAGACCAAGCACCCCCAGAATTTTGCCCGGGAAAGTGTCAGGGCTCTGGCACAGGAGGTTCCTAGAGATGGGGCCTCTACATCAACCGGAGGAGCAACTTCTTCTGGAAGAGAACAAGCTCAGGGGCAGGTAGCAAACATCCAACCTGCATTCAACCATGGGGTCGTCAGATGCAGATACTGCAATCAACTCCTCACCTATGGGGAGCAAAGTGTCCTGCTCATGGTTCGGGCATTAGAGAACCATCACTGCCCTTCCCACCCCTAATTTTTTTCTTTTCTTTTTGCTCCTGTTGAGCAGTTTCTATTCCCTGTTTTTGTTCCTCTTCAGTTAAAAGAAGAAAACCAAAAGTTCTTTTCAGAACTACCTCCAATTCTCATCAAAGAGCTATAATCTTAAAAAATGAAGAGTAAGTGAAATATAGTGCATTGATAATTGAAAGGAGAATGAGTAAGAAAGAACAGAAAGGTATGAGAGGTGAAAGGAAGTGAAGTAGGAGGACTGAAAGAAGGTGAGTGTTAGAAAAGAAATTTATGACACAGTGAATAAACTGGAGGCCTCATTTCTGAAAAGTGACGCATCGCTACGTGAAAATAGCGATGCGTCACTTATCTGGACGCACTCCTTATGACATTCCACATATGTCATATTTAATATATGACTAATCAATTCGCAAGGAGTTACAGATATGTCAGTATTTCTGACATATCTCTAAACACAAAAGTAACGCATTGCAGGAGTGCGTCACAAAAGTGACGCAACTCCAGTAATGTGTCCTTTCACATGGAAAAAGCACCATGTGAAAGGTTTGCTATGAAGCAGGCGCAAGATTTTGGCGCAACTGCATCCTAAAAGTGACTCACTGCGTCATTATTACCAAGCTTTTTGCAAGGAACACCCCCTCTGCATGCATTATACCTGACACTATTTTTTAAAAAGTGACGCATCTAGGTACATGGGTCACTTTTTAAAACTCTGCGCCATATTGTATCTGCATCAGGTATAATGTATGCAGAGGGGGCAATCCCTCGCAAAAAGCTTGGTAATAACAACGTACTGAAATCTATGAGATTTCCCTGCGTCACTTTTAGGATGCTATTGCGTCAAAATTTTGCGCCGGCCTCGCATCACTTTTATGTTTACACATATGTCAGAAATACTGACGTATCTGTAACTCCTTGCAACATGATTCGTCATACATTAAATATGACACATCTGGAATGTCATAAGGACTGTGTACAGAAAAGTGACGCATCACACCAGCAGTGTAATAAAATGTGCCTCGTTGCACTATATTTAAAGGATGCAACAGCATCCTAAAAGTGACGCAGTGAAATCTCAAACATTTCACTGCGTCGCTATTACAAAGCTTTTTGTGGGGGAACACCCCCTCTGCATGCATTATACCTCACGCAGATATAATGTGGCGCTTGATTTTAAAAAGTGACCCATCTACCTAGATACCTCACTTTTTAAATATAACGCAACGCAACACATTTTTTTACACTACTGGTGCAATGCGTCACTTTTCTGTGCGCACTCCTTATGACATTCCAAGTAACGCATTGCTGGAGTGCGTCATAGCGATGCGTCACTTATCTGGACGCACTCCTTATGACATTCCACATATGTCATATTTAATATATGACTAATCAATTCGCAAGGAGTTACAGATATGTCAGTATTTCTGACATATCTCTAAACACAAAAGTAACGCATTGCAGGAGTGCGTCACAAAAGTGACGCAACTCCAGTAATGTCTCCTTTCACATGGAAAAAGCACCATGTGAAAGGTTTGCTGTGAAGCAGGCGCAAGATTTTGGCGCAACTGCATCCTAAAAGTGACTCACTGCGTCATTATTACCAAGCTTTTTGCAAGGAACACCCCCTCTGCATGCATTATACCTGACACTATTTTTTAAAAAGTGACGCATCTAGGTACATGGGTCACTTTTTAAAACTCTGCGCCATATTGTATCTGCATCAGGTATAATGTATGCAGAGGGGGCAATCCCTCGCAAAAAGCTTGGTAATAACAACGTACTGAAATCTATGAGATTTCCCTGCGTCACTTTTAGGATGCTATTGCGTCAAAATTTTGCGCCGGCCTCGCATCACTTTTATGTTTACACATATGTCAGAAATACTGACGTATCTGTAACTCCTTGCAACATGATTCGTCATACATTAAATATGACACATCTGGAATGTCATAAGGACTGTGTACAGAAAAGTGACGCATCACACCAGCAGTGTAATAAAATGTGCCTCGTTGCACTATATTTAAAGGATGCAACAGCATCCTAAAAGTGACGCAGTGAAATCTCAAACATTTCACTGCGTCGCTATTACAAAGCTTTTTGTGGGGGAACACCCCCTCTGCATGCATTATACCTCACGCAGATATAATGTGGCGCTTGATTTTAAAAAGTGACCCATCTACCTAGATACCTCACTTTTTAAATATAACGCAACGCAACACATTTTTTTACACTACTGGTGCAATGCGTCACTTTTCTGTGCGCACTCCTTATGACATTCCAAGTAACGCATTGCTGGAGTGCGTCACAAAAGTGACGCAACTCCAGTAATGTGTCCTTTCAAATGGGGAAAGCAGCATATGAAAGGTCTTGCCTCAGTCTAACACCTGCTGTAAAGCAGGCACAAGATTTTGACGCAACAGCATCCTAAAACTGACGCAGTGAAATCTCAAAGATTTCACTGCGTCGCTATTACAATGCTTTTTGCGGGAGAACACCCCCTCTGCATACATTATACCTGACGCTATTTTTAAAAAGTGACGCATCTAGGTACATGGGTCACTTTTTAAAACTCTGCGCCATATTGTATCTGCAACATGATTCGTCATACATTAAATATGACACATCTGGAACGTCATAAGGAGTGCGCACAGAAAAGTGACGCATAACACCAGCAGTGTAATAAAATGTACCTCGTTGCACTATATTTAAAAAGTGACGCATCTAGATAGATGCGTCACTTTTTAAATATTGCATAACAATGCGCATTTTTTTACACCGCTGGTGCGTCACAAAAATTGACGCACAGGAAGCGCAAAACTAACAGCGCAAGGCCTTCATAAATATAGTCCTGGATTTTCCCCGTGCTTCCGGTGCGCGTACCATGCGCTTCCCCCGCGCAAAACGAAAAAAAATTTTTATTGCCCTGCAGGACCCTATTTTAGTCCCTACATCAAACCTAGGGGGTCAGAGGGGGTCTACTCTTCCCCCTTATGGTCATTTGCCCCTTTTTTTTTCAAACCCCTTGTGTCTCGATTTTACCGAGACACAAGATGGCGGCCGCTCCGCACTGTTTAGAATGTTTACAGACAACTGAGATCCAATCAGCTTCCTGTGCGCAAGTCGCGTGTCGCGCCTGGAGCGCTCTCCCGTGCGCGCACGGGAGAGCGCCTATCCCCGCGCAAAACGAAAAAATTTTTTTAATGCCCTGCAGGACCCTATTTTAGTCCCTACATCAAACCTAGGGGGTCAGAGGGGGTCTACTCTTCCCCCTTATGGTCATTTGCCCCTTTTTTTTTCAAACCCCTTGTGTCTCGATTTTACCGAGACACAAGATGGCGGCCGCTCCGCACTGTTTAGAATGTTTACAGACAACTGAGATCCAATCAGCTTCCTGCGCGCAAGTCGCGTGTCGCGCCTGGAGCGCTCTCCCGTGCGCGCACGGGAGAGCGCCTATAGATATATATATTTTTTTGAACCTAAATTACTCAAAATCCACTGGAGCACATATCTTGAGACATAGCAAAGGCACATCGGGCTACCAGTCCCTACAATTTTGCCAAGTTTGGTGGAAATCCATTCAGCCGTTCGGGCTAAAAGTGAAATCGACCGCCCTATGGAAATTAACATGGGGAAAACGCGTTTTGGGACCCCCCTTTTATCTCGGCCCCCGCTTGACGAATCCCCCCCAAACTTTCAGGGAAGGACCGGACCGCCATGAGACCATTTTCCTGAAAATTTCAGGCAGATTCGACAACCGGCGCCAAAGTTATTCAAAATAGAATGTTGAGATTTAACATTGAAAATTATCCTAACTATAACTACCTACTGGCGACCGCCAGTAGGTAATATATATATATATATATATATATATATATATATATATATATATATATATATATATATTCAATGAAAAAACCATTGGTTTTAGGCCATATATAGTTAGGGATTTGCATTTACAAAACCTTATTTTACTCGCATAAAACCATTGAAATTCCATATATAGTTATAAGCGCTAACTATATATCGCGCACCCGCAATCCACTGCTGATGATGTCACATATTACATCATTCATGACATGGTTAGTGACATCACTGATGACATCACTGATGACATCTCAAATGACATCACTGATGACATCACTGATGACAACATCCAGTGACTGTATGTTTCTGTAAAGTTAAAATATGTTTTACATATTGAAGAATGAGTGGATGTATAAGTGTCTGGATGAAGGATTTACTAGGTGCATGACTGACTGATTGAGTGAGTGATTAAATGTGTCTCACTGAGTGCATGGGTTAGTGACTAAACTGTTTTAATTTGTGCATCATTATATCTGTTGTTCTACAAACTGCTGCATATGTTGATTCGTAGCTATATGAGTAACTGTATGGGTTATTGATTGGTTGTCCAAGTATTTGTATGGGAGACTGAGTGTGTGTGTATGGGTGGCTGGGAGGTGTGTGACTCTGTACATAGATGTGTGAGTAGTTAATTCACTATATGTATAGATTCAAAAGTGCATGTGCAAACAGCTGTATGGGCGGTTGACTGTGTGCATGAGTGTATTGGTGAGTGAATGGATATCTCAGTGCTACATGTCAAAGTAAGTACATATGTAAAACACAGTACATGTGAGAGTTGACATATATAAATAACTGTGCATAAGAGCCAGTGAATGTGTGAGTGGCTGTATGGATCATTGTGAACTTGTATCAGGGATTGTATAATAGAGTAAATATGTGTTAGTATATGTTTGAATAAGTAAAGTTTGTATAACTGTATAGTTGAGGAAATGGAGGTGTGATTGATTCTTTGCATGACTGACTAGGTGTGTGAGTAACTCCATGGATGAGTGACAGTCTGTGAGTGTCTGTTTACACTGATTGTATCTAAGGTTATATTAGAGTCTGAAGAGGTTCATCGTATTATCACATGAATGATATCATCAGTGATGTTATCAGTCATGTCAAATGAGATGTTTTCAGTGATGTCATCAGTGATGTCATTTGAGATGTCATCAGTGATGTCATCAGTGATGTCACTAACCATGTCATGAATGATGTAATATGTGACATCATCAGCAGTGGATTGCGGGTGCGCGATATATAGTTAGCGCTTATAACTATATATGGAATTTCAATGGTTTTATGCGAGTAAAATAAGGTTTTGTAAATGCAAATCCCTAACTATATATGGCCTAAAACCAATGGTTTTTTCATAGAATTTTCAAGGTTTTGTAAATGCAAATTCCTAACTATATATCCACTATAACCTATGGTTTTTTCTATGAATTTCATTGGTTTTTTAATAGCAAATATGAAAAGCTTTAAAATGTCAAGTACGTGATAGATAAAAACATTTTCGTATTTATGCACGCTGATGTGCTTTGAACGCTGCACCCCCCCCCTCCCCTCTTTTGTCTTAGTAGTACTCTCTCTTTGCAGATAGTGAATGGTAGTTAACGCAAGCCTTTGCCCCCGTTGTAATCCGTCGTGCCTGCTTGTCTCTCCATTTGATTGATTGTTGTCCAAGCATTTACTGTTTTAGAATTGGTTCTCTTTGGATCATTCTCTATTTACAAACAAGCACAAAGTCGCAATACTCTGTTTAGTCTTTGCAGATAGTGAAAAATCGTGTAAAAAAATAAAAGTAATCGAGCAAAATCAGTAGGCCACTAATTGGATCTCTTTTTGACCTCGCTAAAATAGAAATATTAGGAACAACCCTTCATGAGAAATACGAAAATAGTGAGATGAACTGAGCTCCACACCATGAGGGCTGCAAGACAGCTCGCCTCCGTCACCCATCCCGCCCAAAATAACGACAAACCCTATGCAAATATTAAAAATATAGACAACACACCAGCAAAGAAACAGGGTAAAACATTTTATTAAAAAACTATTTACATAACGTTGGTTTATAAGATGATGTCAGTAGTGGACCGATGTGTGAATAGATCGAAAACAGCACAAGGCTCCAAGATCCGGATGGCAAGCTCCTGGATGTTGGGTGCCATAGTTTAGAGTTCTGAATTTCAGCCTTTTTCAATGCCTGTGCTTTGTTGAATCAAAATGGCGGCTTGACACAAAGCTGACTCAAGCGTTGCTACTGATGCTATGCAGACCAAAACTGGTTTTCAGTTTGTACATTTTTCTAGATTTTTCAATCCAAGTTTGGTTGACTTTGTAGAACGATGGCTTCAGATTTTCAACATACGGTGTGGTGGCGCTGACTGGGAGGGGACGCTTCGCTCCTGCCCCCTCCCCAAGTAAGATTTTCATACGTGAAAGTACGTTAATGGTTTTGGTCCCTGAGATGCTTCGATGTCACTGCCATTCTCAAATAGCATAAGTTCTGGATGTTGGGTGCCATAGTTAAGAGTTCTGAGCAGTGCTTGTAACACTGTCTGAAGCTTATTTCCACCTACTGCAGCTTCACTATTCTCAAAGTAAGTGAGTGTCGTTTGTGGACCTGACTGCATTAGAAAACAATGTGATATGTTACCTTCCTAAACAGCTTGACGGAGGCCCCTGAGGGGCGGTGTGATGGCCATGGACTCGGAGAAGACGCTTGGCTCCGACACCCTCCCCAAGTCTTATAGCACTGGTGTAGCCTGAGATCGCCCCCGACATAGGCGGCCGGCTCCCGGGGTCCGGCGGAACTTTTTGCCTTTTGATGACTCTTCAATTCTGGACCTTGTCCCACAATCCGTTTGACCTGAAGACAAGCTGTAGTGGGGCGCCCCTTTATCGTTTTAGTTGCCATTCCGCCCGCTTTTGCTACACTGTGCCTCTTCCGCCATTCAGCTGTTTACCGCCCGCTCTTGCGACTACAGCGTCTCGCTCACCATGTAGTTGAGTTGCGCCCGCTCTTGCGGTGCAGCGATAGGCGGCTGCCAAAGGACTCTCAAAATGGCGGCCGGCTCTTCGGTTTTGGGCCTGGTCCACTAAAATGGCCCTGGGACACCTTGGAACTCGGACGCTTCCCTGATAGGGCTTGGGTCCCATTCTCGAAAAGCGTCCCCTCAGCCGTGAAGATTCTACAAAAGTCTTGGGGGCCTCCGACTCCCGCAGGCTTCTGGTGGGGAGCGGCTGCCATGATTGCTCGTGGAATGGCCACGACGGAGCTACGAGATGGTAGTGGTCTCATGCTGACGCCAGCTTTAGTCTGAAACATCCAGAAACACTATAGACTACCAATTCGATCAGTTCCGGTAGCGCCCCAACATGACCCGGAAGAGAAGAACTTGCCCTCCCCTCTTTGACTGATGGTTCTTGTTGCCTGTCCCCTCTGTTGTCATTTAACAGAACTTTTTGGACTGCTGAAAGGGGTTGTGTTCTGAACGCTGGTTGGTGGAGACATTTAGACTATATTCTTGACCTACGTTGTCGCGTAATGCTTTTTATGACACGCCGCATTAGCGCACCCGGAAGTGATCCGCGCAGCGCGTAACGTAAGCATAACAGGTCATGTGACTTGTTAATAAAACTTTTCATTGGTTCATTTTACTTTTGTTAATTTAATGATGAAAAGCTTGGTCATATGACCTAAAAATTACGCTTTTTATTGTTTTCGAACAATATTTTTTTTTCAAACATATGTTATAATATTCCAGGCTAATGTACTTTCCCGGAAAATTTACAACTGTCTTGCAAGTAAAATATATTCCTTTTTCGAGAAAAAGGGCGTTTCTTCCTTCCATGACGGAGCCGTTGAGTAAAAGAGATTCGGCCTGCTGTCTTAGTCGCCGATACGCCTGATTATCAGATTCTTATCGATCACTTTATGTTGCAGACATGAAAAACACAACTGCCCTTGACCATTTATCTTTACTGCGTTCCTACATATTATACCTTTTATCCGTCATGTAATTGGACTGCTTTATTTCACTTGCCTTTTACTGATTCGAAAACAGTGACTAAAAGTAAAAACTTTACCAATGTAAATACTACTACCGTGTTTTGTTTTAAAAACCTTTATTGTGAAAATGTCAGTATACAAATACGGGCCTATAACCACGTGGGCCGGCCACGGAGCAAACTGAAATCGTATATGATAAGGAGACATTTACACTGTAGAGGAACGTAACGAGCGAGCCATTAGGTTGCAAGAACTAAGGTGTCTAACAGTTGCGGAATCGGTGGACATACATTTTGTAATTAAAATAGAACAGGGCCACTTACAATAACATTTTCTAGATATACATTTGCGGGCAAGGAGTTACGAGTCCCATTTATACCGGCGCCATTTTGGGCGAGGCCGGGCAGGTCCAAGATATAGTCAAAATGTCTCCACCAACCATCGGCCAGACCAGAACCCCTTTCGGCCCTTTATGCTACAAGATGGTGTCTTCCATTCAGAAAATATTGTTGGCAGCATTTTGAAAGGAAACAGAAACAGCCGTTCTCCTAGTGAGTTTCACATTGTTACATTTAGGAAGAATGTTGAAGAGTAGTATGTGGAAAATCTGAAGCCATTTTTCTACAAACTCTCAATCAGACTTGGATGGAAAAAAAAAACCTGAAGAATGTACAAACTGAAAACCAATTTTTGTCTGTATAGCACCAACAGTAACGCTTGAGTCAGCTTTGTGTCAAGCCGCCATTTTCATTCAATCAATAGCGTCCCCCTGCACACATTCAGGGACCTGGTCGTGTCTTCAGATGAAACGGATTGTAGGAAAAGAAGCAGAAAGGAAAAGGAAAAAAGTTCCGCCGGACCTAGTGAAGCTGCAGCAGGTGCAAATAAGCTTCAGACAGTCTTACAAGCACTGCTCAGAACTCTCAACTGAGGCACTCAACATCCAGGACTTGCCATTCGGATCTTGGCGCCTTGTGCTGGTTCCGACCTATTCACACATCGGTCCACTACTGACATCACCTCATAAGCCAACGGGGCACCCCACGCCGACTTTCGGCGCAGCATTGTAGGATGGCCACACCAGTGCGGCAACTTGCTGGACACAACATCGGGGCCATCCAGATCTCGGCGCGTTCGACTCACTGTACCGCAACAGTGACCGCAACTCAGCTGGACATGCCGTCTTTCGGCGCAGCATTGTAGGATGGCCACACCAGTGCGGCAATTTGCTGGACACCACCTCGGTGCCATCCGGATCTCGGCGCGTTCGAGTCACTGTACCGCAACAGTGACCGCAATTCAGCTGGACACGCCGTCTTTCGGCGCAGCATTGTAGGATGGCCACACCAGTGCGGCAATTTGCTGGACACCACCTCGGTGCCATCCGGATCTCGGCGCGTTCGAGTCACTGTACCGCAACAGTGACCGCAACTCAGCTGGACACGCCGTCTTTCGGCGCAGCATTGTAGGATGGCCACACCAGTGCGGCAATTTGCTGGACACCACCTCGGTGCCATCCGGATCTCGGCGCGTTCGAGTCACTGTACCGCAACAGTGACCGCAACTCAGCTGGACACGCCGTCTTTCGGCGCAGCATTGTAGGATGGCCACACCAGTGCGGCAATTTGCTGGACACCACCTCGGTACCATCCGGATCTCGGCCCGTTGTGCTGCCTTCGGCCTATTCGCACATCGGTCCGCTACTGACGCCGCCTCACGTGCCAACGGATTTTCTACACTTTTTGTAGCCCTATGCCGCATAACAGGTCATGTGACTTGTTTATAAAACTTTTCATTGGTTCATTTTACTTTTGGTTTCCTAAAGATGGAAGGCTTGGTCATATGACCTAAAAATAACACTTTTCATTGGTTTAGAACATTTTTTTTTCCCAAACGATGAAAGCCCCACCTTGTTTCTGGATCATTCAGACTGAAGCTGGCGTCAGCATGAGAGCACCACCATCTCGTGGCTCCGTCGTGGTCATTCCGCGAGCAATCATGGCAGCCGCTCCCCACCGGAAGCCTGCGGGAGTCGGGGGCCCCCAAGACTTTTGTAGAATCTTCACGGCTGAGGGGACGCTTTTCGAGAATGGAGCCCAAGCCCTAGCAGGCAAGCGTCCGAGTTCCAAAGTGTCCCAGGGCCATTTCAGTGGACCAGGCCTAAAACCGAGGAGCCGTCCGCCATTTTAAGAGCCATGTGGCAGCCGCCTATCGCTGCACTGCAAGAGTGGGAGCAACTCAACAACATGGTGAGCGAGACGCTGTAGCCGCAAGAGCGGGCGCAACTCAGCTAGATGGCCGCCACCTGGGGAGGCCCGTTCACGCCGCCTCCCCCACGCCCCCCCCCCCCCCGGGCCGCCGCACGCCAATTTTCGGAGCAGCATTGTAGGATACCAAAACCAGTGCGGCAGTTTACTGGACATCACCTGGGTGCCTGTCGTACATGTTGTGTCAGCCATGTGACACTGGACACAGACCGCTACTGACGAGGCCTCCCCCCGCACCACCCGGGACGCCCCACGCTGTTTTTCTGTGCTGCATTGTAGGATCCCTAAACCAGTGCGGCACCCAGGCGACATCACCTGGGTGCCGTCCAGAACTCTGCACGTTGTGCTGCCTTGGGACTATTCGCACAAAAGACAGCTTCTAACCATTGTTGCTTTTTGTGTTGAGAAATGTTTAAATGTTTTTAGTTTTTGTTCCGTTCGTTAAAGTTAATAGTTAATAAAGTTTTATAACCTTACTTTGTTGGAGTGTTATCTATTTTTTTAAAAACGGGTGAATGGGGCCTTGAATCGGGTTATTGTCATGTGTGGGCTTTGGAAGTGTGCTGCTGCAGGATCGGACATTTCAAACTCAAATGCACGTTCTTTTTCTTACCTTTCCGAAGCATGGAGCGCAATAGCAAGCAGAGAAAGGGTGATGCACGTGTTGAACACTACCTGACCTGGCAAGTTGCTGGCAGTGCCCCCCCGCCCGCTCCTGAAAGAGGGCACACACACACACCGCCGCTCCGAGTACTTCACAAATCTTTAAAAGACCATGCGCTTGTTCATGAGGCTTAAATGGTTTATCACCTCTTCTAGAACCCCTGCATCGACCCTCTGACGTTTCCTGGAAAAATTACCATGTAACACAATACCAAGCCCTGTCAGCTGAAACCCCCAAGGAATCGTGGGGCATATTATCATGGGGGTTTATCTCCGCTTTTTTGGCTTTAAAAGCCTTGAAAGCGGAGATAAAATTATCTCCCTATTACCAAGCTGTCGCTAACACCAGTTAGTGACAGCTAAAAGGAGATAGCGACCATCTTGGGCCCCGCTTTGCATGTCAGTGATACTTATCACTAATGACATGCTAAGTGGCGTGCCAAGATGTTAGCGACTGGAAACAGTCCCTAACATCGCTACCTTCTATTACCAACTTTTGGAGATATTCGCGCTAAGCGCGAATATCTCCAAAATCTAACACCTGCCCTGAGCAGTTCTTAGCCATGTTATCCAATGGGAGGTGGATAACATGGCTAAGAGCATTTGCTCGATAATACATGAATATCGCTGACTTTTCTGCGATAATAGCAAGGTTTATCTGCGATAAAAATCGCCGATGTGCGGCAATAATTTTTGTCTCTAAACAAAAATTATCTCCCTATTACCAAGCTGTCGCTAACACCAGTTACTGACAGCTAAAAGGAGATAGCGACCATCTTGGGCCCCGCTTTGCATGTCAGTGATACTTATCACTAATGACATGCTAAGTGGCGTGCCAAGATGTTAGCGACTGGAAACAGTCCCTAACATCGCTACCTTCTATTACCAACTTTTGGAGATATTCGCGCTAAGCGCGAATATCTCCAAAATCTAACACCTGCCCTGAGCAGTTCTTAGCCATGTTATCCAATGGGAGGTGGATAACATGGCTAAGAGCATTTGCTCGATAATACATGAATATCGCTGACTTTTCTGCGATAATAGCAAGGTTTATCTGCGATAAAAATCGCCGATGTGCGGCGATAATTTTTGTCTCTAAACAAGTTAGAGACAAAAATTATCGCTAGTTGTTCGTAATATGCCCCCGTGTTTTTGCTTGCAGAAATCGGGAGGCGGGAGACTAGCACTGAAATCAGTAGTCACACGCCTGAATCGGGAGGGTTGGCATGTCTGAATTCTCTACAGCTGGGGCCATAAACTACATCCGCAGGGGTAGGTGATAGCCTGGGACCAGCCTGGCATCTAAAATGGCTGCCGTGCACGACAAAATTGTGGCATTGGAAAAAAGGCAAGATGGCGCAGCCGCTGGAAGAGATGTATCAACATATATCAGCCTCCTCAGCCACCCTCAGGAAACATAGGGGATTAGGATACGTCTCCCGCACCCACTTATACCTAGTAATTTAATTAACGAAGCACAAAATGTCGAATTCCCGTTTCGCTACCAGTTTGCGGCCCAGTTCGCGGCCCGTGAAGCGCTTCTACCGTGAAAAATCATTTTTTTTTTATTTTCCCCACGGGACCCTTTAATAACCCCAACAACATTCCTAGGGGGTCAAGAGGGGGATACCTTGCCCCCTTTCATTAAATTCCCCTTTCGTTTTTCACCTCTTCTTCTCTCTCGATCCTACCGAGAGACAAGATGGCGGCCGCTCCGGACTGTTTAGAATGTTGACAGACACCGGAGAGCCAATCAGCTTTCTGCGCGCAAAGTTCCGATAAGCGAAAAGTAAGCGGACCGGATCGCTGCCCGGAGCGCTGTTACAGATATATATCTTGATTTAAACGTTAATTTCTCAAAATCCACTGAAGCACATATATTGAGACCTAGCAAAGGCACATCAGGCTAACAGTCCCTACAATTTTGCCAAGTTTCGTGCAAATCCATTCAGCCGTTCGAGCTAAAAGTGAGTCCAACCGCCCTATGGAAAACTCAATGCAAAAAACGCGTTTTGGGACCCCCCTTTTTTCTCAGCCACCCCTTGACGAAACCCCACCAAATTTTCAGGGGCTGCTCAGAAACAAAATGTGCCATTTTTCAGAAAATTTCAGCCGATTCCGTCCACAAACGCAAAAGTTATTAGACATAAAATTTTCAGAAATCCCATAGGGAACTAATCCTAACTATATATACCTACTGGCGATAGCCAGTAGGTAATATATATATATATATATATATATAAAACAAACAAGGATGAAAGTAACAATATATCATTATAGTTAGGTGAATTTGTCAGTGAAAGCATTAATGTTCTGAACTAAAACAAATTCAGAATGGGCTGTTTTTTGCTGTTCATCACCTCCTGGTAAAACCTGGCATTGCAGGGCAATAAAAATAAAAAAATTACCTCCCCCACGCCATGGGAATAAATTCCAATGGTGCGTAGGCCATTAGGTTTAGAATTTTCAAAAACAAACTCCCACCGTGGGAATTTGGAGGCATATTAGCAAGAACCTCGTTAAAATTATCACTGTTTTAGCAGCAGGAAACTGCTGCTAAAATAGCGATAATGGGCTTGCTAATATGCGTTATAGAATTCCAATAAAAGCCCAGGTTAGATGTGCAGGACATCTAACCTGTGCTTCTATTGGAATTCTATAACGCATATTAATAAGTCCTTTAACGCTGTTTTAGCAGCAGTTTCCTGACTTTAAAACGGCGATAATTTTAACTAGGTTCTTGCTAATATGCCCCTTGATTTGGAAAAATATAAAACTTTCAAAAGATTGATGTAAGTCATCATCAATGACAAACACACCAATTTTTTCACTGGCTTTCTCTGAACAGCTATGACAGCGGTTCACACAAATCCATAGAGTTCACCGTTGGGTCTGGAGAAAACTCTCAATTTGGCGGGCTTAGAAAGGGCAGGATGGCATATGCTAAGTCCTGGGCCACCCTTACAGCCATTACTCTGTCTGCTAAATTGTAAATCAAGCCCTTGGAAATTTTTCTTTATCCATGGATTTATGGGTGTAATAGCTTTTTTAACTTTCCATTATTACCTGAACTACATTTGGTTTAGCTGCCACAACAGCCAATATGGCTAACTTCCTCAAGCAAGACTCCTGGTTTGCGCATCTCCCTGTGATAATACATGCAAATAAAGCACAGTGCACTTTATGCTTTTTTTGTCCATTGTACAAGAGTTATCGTAATTGATTTTTATTTCCAATTGTACAAGAAGTGAACATTAAATAGCATAAGATAGCCTTGGCATTTCTGCAGTAACCTGGCTCCTCCTGTGCCGCTGTCCTGCTGCCTGCTGTGTCCTGACCGCCTTCTCCAGCTCCACGGCCAGTCCCGCTAGGGTGCCTGTGCTTGTGTTTCCTTTTTTCCTGTGCTTGTTTTTCTTTTCCGACATTTAATTGTTGCCATATTTACTGTTGTTGTTGCATTCCGGTGCCCTTTTGTGCCTTCTCTCCCCCATCCCTCTTTTGCCTTGTGTGTCACCGTCACCCCTCGCACTTTCCCACCACTGCTTCCCTTGCGGCCCCGCCCCCCTGGTGCTCCCATTTACAGCCCCGCTCCCGCCTCCCAGCTGCTCCTCCCTTCCACAACCCCTCATATGGAAGCCGTGCAGCGGGCGCCAAAGGCAAGCCCATCTGCGCCTGTCAGCACCAGGACCGTGCCCAGCGCCAGAACCCCTGGCCCCCGCCGAAACCAAGAAACCCGAATGAGATACGACTCCACCACCCTCCTTGCACTCAACACCGGCCGACCATCTGCCTGCTACTGAGCCACCCCGAAGCGCACCCACGGACCCTTCTCCTGCCAAGTTTGCAAATTCACCTCCGTCCAAACCTGCACCCCACCGTCCGGACTAGGCAACAGCAACAACAACAACCACCTCAAATGCATCCTGCTAAACACCCGCTCCATCCACAAGCACGCTGTTGAACTCTGGGACCTCCTCGACACAACACCACCAGACGTCGCCTTCCTCACGGAAACCTGGATGAATGCCTCCCCAGCCCCCAACATCGCTATAGCATCCCGATGGCTACAAGATCACCCGAAAGGACCATGCCAACCAAACCCGAGGAGGAATCGCCATCATCTACAGGAACTCCATCAGCATCACGACCAGCTCTGAAGATGCCCTCACCACAGCCGAACACCTACACTTCCAGATCCACACCGACCCCAAGACCACCCTCAGAGGAACCCTCATCTACAGACCCCGGGCTCACGCACACAATTCAGTGAAGCCATCGCCGACTTCATCAGCCTGCATGCCCTCCCCGCATCAGACTACATCCTCCTTGGGGACCTGAACTTTCACCTGGAGAACAACAATGACAACAACACCACCAACCTGCTCGACAACCTCGGACTCAAGCAACTGGTGAACACCCCCACCCACTACGCCGGCCACACGCTCGACCCCATCTTCTCTGCCAGCGGCCTCGTTACCTTCAATCACTCCACCGGACTACACTTGGCCGACCACAGCTGCATCCATTTCACCTTTAAGAAGACCACATCCCACCACCGCCGGCAACAGATCCCCCGCAGATGCTGGAGCAAAGTCACCACAGACCAGCTAACCACATCACTGAGCCAGAACCCACAAATCAACACTGCTGACACCAACGACGCAGCCCGCAACCTCACACAGTGGCTCATCAACTGCGCCAGCGCCCTTGCACCACTAAAGAACCCTCCAGACAAACCTGGCAACAGGAGAGCCACATGATTCACCAACGACCTCAAAGAATCGAAAAAATCCTGCCGAACCTTCGAGAAAACCTGGCGCCGTGAACAGGCGACAGAAAACCTGACAGCCCTCAAGAACACCACCCGCAAACACCACCAGCTGATCCACACCACCAAAAAGACATCTTTCAAAGAGCGGCTGGACACCAACATACACAACAGCAAGAAACTCTTCAACATCGTAAAAGAGCTCTCCAAACCCAGCGCCAGCAGCAACAACAACACACCGTCGCAAGACCTTTGCAACTCCCTCGCCATGTTCTTTCACCTCAAGATTGCCGATGTACACGACAGCTTCGGCACCCAAACTCCGCCCCAGCCACCGAACCAACGGCCCTTACAACCACCCTCAACGCTTGGACTCCAGTCAGCACTGAAGACACCACCCACGTTATGAACACCATCCACTCCGACTCTCCTTCCGACCCATGCCCTCACCACATCTTCAACAAAGCTGACACCATCATCGCACCCCACCTCCGGAATGTCATAAACAACTCCCTCACGTCCATCACCTTCTCAGAGAGCTGGAAGCATGCAGAGATCAACGCCCTACTGCAGAAACCCACAGCGGACCCTAAAGACCTCAAGAACCTCCGCCCCGTCTCTCAAATGAAATGAAATGAAATGAAATGAAAAAAGTATTTAATAAAGCGAGCTGCGGCCAAGCGGCTTCCTGGCACTGGGGACCTGATCAGAGCTCACAGAGGGGAACCTGGGGAACTAAGAAGGAAATGCCTGGGAAAAGAGGAAAGTTTTAAGAGCCTTACGGAAGTGAGTGAAAATGGGGATGGAACGAATAGAGAGTGGGAGGCTGTTCCAGAACTGGGGGGCCAGGACCGAGAATCGAGTACCTCCTGTTCTGGATTTGCGAAAGCGGGGGATGTGCAAGAGAGAAAGGGATGAGGAGCGAAGGGTGCGGCTAGGGGCGTGAGAGGAAATAAGAGAAGTGATGAAGAAGGGGGCAGAGCGAGAATGAGCCCGAAAGGCTAAGCAAGCCAATTTGAAAAAGGATCTGAATCGGATAGGAAGCCAGTGAGGACAACAGTGAGGGGGCAGGAATGTTAAGAGAGCGGGCCACCAAGTAGTCCACATTCTTCCCTTCCCTGCAAAAGTCATTGAGAAGATCGTCAATAAACAGCTGACCGCATTCCTCGAGGCCAATGGCTCCCTTGACCCATCCCAGTCCAGATTCTGAGCCAAACACAGCACCGAGACCGCCATCATCGCAAACACCATGACATCAGGACCCTGCTTGACAACGGGGAAACAACCGCCCTCATCCTCCTAGACCTCCCAGCCGCCTTCGACACTGTCTGCCATCGCACCCTAATAACCCGCCTCCACAACGCTGGGATCTAAGGTAAAGCCCTGGACTGGATCACCTCGTTCCTCTCCGAAAGAACCCAGAGAGTCTGCCTTCCTCCCTTCAGCTCCGCGGCCACCGAGATCATATGCGGCGTATCCCAAGGCTCTTCGCTCAGCCAAACCCTCTTCAATATCTACATGGGCCCCCTGCCACCATCGCATGCAAACACAACCTCAACATCATCTCATACGCCGACGACACCCAGCAGATACTCTCCCTCACCAAAGACCAACCCACCACCAAATTCAACCTCCAGGACGGAATGAAAAACGTCGCGGAATGGATGAAACTCAGCCGTCTTAAACTGAACTCTGACAAGACAGAAATCCTAATCCTCGGACCATCCCCATCCACCTGGGACAACTCCTGGTGCCCCACAGCACTGGGCACCGCAGCGACACCCACGGACCATGCACGCAACCTGGGATTCATCCTGGACTCCTCTCACGATGACCAAGCAAGTCTACGCCATCTCATCCTCATGCTTCAACACCCTGCGCATGCTCCGAAAGATCTTCCGGTGGATCCTTATCGGAACTAGAAAAACGGTCACCCAGGCCCTCGTCACCAGCTGACTAGACAACGGGAACGCCCTATACGCAGGAACCACAGCCAAACTTCAGAAAAGACTCCAGCGCATACAGAACGCATAAACATGACTCATCCTCGACATCGCTTGCCACAGCCACATATCTACCCACCTGAGAGACCTCCACTGGCTCCTCATCAGCAAAGGATCAAGTTCAGACTCCTCACCCACGCACACAAAGCGCTCCACGACATAGGTCCCGAATACCTCAACAACCGCCTCTCGTTCCACACTCCAACCTGCCAGCTCCACTCCGCTAGCCTTGCCCTTGCCACCGTCCCACGGATTTGCAGAACCACCACCGGAGGAAGATCATTCTCCTACCTGACTGCCAAGATGTGGAACTCCCTCCTAACCCAACCTACGACTGACCCAGGACTATCTCACCTTCAGGAAACTCCTCAAGACCTGGCTCTTCGAGCAGTAGTAGCACCCCCCTCCCCTCAGCACCTTGAGACCCTTACGGGTGAGTAGCGCGCTCTATAAATATACTGATTGATTGATTGACTCCTATGGCAGGCCTTATCAATCCCGAAGGCAGAGTTCTTGTTTTTGTGTGAGAGGGTGCCCATGCATGAGCTGGGCCCCTCTGCAGCTTCCGGAGCCTATTCTCTGAGGCTGTTCTGTGATGCACCCAGACCATATACTCTTAAGTGCATTATAAACTAGCGGTAAATGCTAACTTTGGAATGGCTACATGGAAACATGTCGTGTTTGGTGTCAAACACTTTGGAATCCTATTACCCCGTCAGTCCTGGTGGCGGGGGTAGAATTCCACCCTTCTAGAGGGAGAAGACATGTACACACTGACCTAACTGGTAATAGTTTAAAAGAGCCCTAGCATCACAAAATGGATGCTGCAGCCACAGACACAGAGCCGACTGGACTACGGAAACACCCTCTACGCAGGTACCACCGCTAAACTCCAGAAGAAACTCCAACGAATCCAAAACGCCTCAGCCAGGCTCATATTAGACATCCCACGCAACAAACACATCTCCGGTCACCTTAAAGACCTCCACTGGCTACCCGTCAATAAGAGGATCACTTTCCGACTGCTTACCCACGCACACAAATCACTCTACGACATCGGACCAGATTGCCTCAACTCTCGACTGTCCTTCTACACCCCCTCCCGCCAACTACGCTCTTCCAGCCAAGCCTTCGCCACTGTACCTCGCATCAACAAGACCACCATGGGAGGCAGATCCTTTTCATACCTGGCTGCTAAAACATGGAACTCACTCCCCGCTTACCTTCGCCTCACCCAGAACCACCTAGCGTTCAGAAAGCAGCTTAAAACGTGGATATTTGACAAATAATCCTCCTCCCCTTCCTAAGCGCCTTGAAACCCTCTGGGTATGTAGTGCGCTATACAAATTTTATGACTTGACTTGACTTGACACGAGTCTGACCTCCTGCTGCTGGACGAAACTCCGACAGGGGAGGCCTGGACAATAGGTTTCCTGTCACAGGGAGGTGTAACCACCTCCCAGACAGGCTTTAGTGTATTGGGGCTGCGTGGGTGCATTCACAGAATGCTTTTCAGACAGTGTTGGGGCACACTTGGTGTCCCTGTGCATACCCCAGTTCAAACCGGTTGCAGGGGCACTCAGCCCCTGCTCTGGTGCGAAAGTGGACAAAGGGAAAGGGGTTACACTACCCCTCTCCCCAGATCCTCCCATAGCCCAGACCATCCCATAGGTGGGACCCCAGAGTATGTCCAACCCCCTAACTTAGTATTAGTATGGGATCCCAGTTCTTAGGACTTCAGATTACACCTGGACGAAACTCTGCAACATATATCCTGGAACTTCAACATTCTATACGACTAGAAGACAAATGAATCTCCCTTAGGGTCAAGGAGTGACTCCCCTGTTCAAACAGGCACCAAAGAAGCATCTTGCTGGTCTGCATTTCTGAGGCTCCAGCCGGACCCCGAAGTATTTGTGACTCAGGACATGGACTCCCAGTCTTCGCCCATTAGGTAATTGACGTTCCAACACACAGTGGCGTCCCAATCTCTGGCTGCCTGGGGGCTGCACATCCGACTGGGTCGCTGGAAACTGAGAATACAATGTTGTTGGCAAATTCACAGGTAAGGCCAATTCACGTAGTCAAATACTACTACCTCTCTCCCTAGTGCGGTGATACTCAAATTGTGTTTCTCTGACTGACTTTACATACTGGAGTCCAATTCTGCTGGCTGACGCATTGCTTCTGACCGAGAAGGTGTGTCTGTTGCCAGTGCCCGCATGACTGGCCAAACATAAAGTCCCACACTCCACTCTCTCCCCAGCAGCTCTGCTGTCTGTACCATTGCCGCTGACACAGTTCACCTCTGCTGGTACTTCCAACTCGACAACCCCAGCGACCCCAACACCAACATCCTGGACAACCTCGCCAACATTGGACTGAAACAGCTCATCATCACCCCTATTCACAAGGCAGGACACATCCTCAACCCCATCTTCGCAGGTGTGAAAAACATCTGCTTCAGCCACACCACGCAATCCCCAATTACAGACCACCACTGCGTACACTTCCTTGTGAACAAACCCACGCCGCCTAAACCTGCACCCAGCCCCTTCGAACCCAAAAGCAAATTTGTCCCCGTTATGCCAAAGGACGCGGTGGACATTTTTCACGAGTGCATCATCGAGGATTTGAAAAAACTCAACAGACAAATCCAAAGTACAAACAACATGTCCAGTTTTCAAAACCAAACAATACCACAATCTGATGGCAAAACTGTCAAAGAACCAAGAAGTAATTGTGAATTCTTCTGATAAAGGAGGAAACATTGTTTTGTGGCAAAAGGACCAATACATCAAGGAAGCAATGAGACAACTTGAAGACACTAATTGCTATGTAAAAAGCAATGGTGTCCAATACAAGCATGCTAAGGACAACGTCAAAAAAATGTTGTTATCCTATAAAAGAAGCAACTTAATCTCAGCAACTGAATGCGCTTTCCTTCTGGTGGAACATCCGGTTATGCCACATTTTTATCTTATTCCCAAGGTGCATAAAATGAAAGATCTGACACCAGGGAGACCCATCATTTCAGGGATCAAGAGTATGGGTGAAAACATTTCACGTTACATTGACTTTTATTTACAGGAGCACGTCCAAATGTTGCCCAGCTTTATTAAAGACACAGGGGACTTTTTGACCAAGCTGGAGTCCATACAGTGGCAAGACAATTGGTGCATTATCACGTTAGACATTGAGTCACTGTATACGTGTATCCAACACACTCAGGGCATTGAGGCAATTAGACATTTTTTGGGACGAAAATCTTGTGCATATTACAGTCAGAACAAAATGATATGTGACGTGGTGCAGTGCTACCTCAACAATAATTATTTTTTGTTTGGTAAGGACATTTGGAGACAGGTACGCGGTGTTGCTATGGGATCCTGCTTCTCTCCCAGCTACGCGTGCTTGCACGTGGGGCTGTGGGAGGAGCGGGATCTCGTGAGCGTCCCTGGTTTTGAACATGTTAAGCACTGGATGCGATTTATCGACGATGTGTTCTGTGTATGGGAGGGCGACACAAATAGTGCAAAAATCTTTGTTGATGCTCTCAAAACCAATCATTTCAATTTATTTTTTACATCAAGCATCAGCACTTCATCTGCTGAATTTCTAAATGTTTCGATTGGGATTAATGGTACGGTGATTGGTACTTCACTGCACCGGAAACCCACTGCTGGCAATAGCATCCTACACGCCAGCAGTGGTCATCCTAGACATGTCATAACCAGTATCCCTCCGGGTGAGTTGTTGCGTTTAAAAAGAATTTGCAACACCCAGGAGAAATTTGAGGAGGGAGCAGTTTTATTTTTTTATTTTTTTTTTAACTTATATGGCGCAAACAGCTACCCAGAAAGGGTTTCCCGGTGCCTAAGAACTTAGACAAATGTAAGAAATACAGTAGTGGTTGTTCAAAAACACTGGTCAAACAACCAGGTCTTTATCTCTTTTCGAAACCTGGTAAGACTTTGCTCCTTTCGTATATGGATTGGGAGGGTATTCCAGATGGATGGGCCTAGATGTGCGAAGGATCTTCCTCCCATCCTGGCTAGTTTGAATCTAGGCACACTAAATTTTTCTGCTGATTTGGATTGTAGATTTCTTTCTGGTATGTAGGGAAAAGGCAGTGTCTGAAGGTATTTGGGCGCGGTACCTGATTTGATTTTAAACATATAGTTCTAAGCCTTAAACCTGATACGATTTTCCACCCTCAACCAGTGCAACTCACGCAGGTAAGGGGACACGCTGTTGTTCTTGGGTATAAAACAGAGGAGTCGGGCGGCCGCATTCTGTACAAGCTGCAGCCTCTTAGTAACTGCCTTGTTAGCGCCCAGATACAGGATGTTCCCGTAGTCAAGCCGGGATGTAATTAAGGCATTGACCACCGTTTTCTGCATGGGTGCAGGCAGCATCCAAAGGTTCTTCCTGAGCCACCTCATGATCGTAAAGCAAAGGCCCACTACCGTGTTGGCCTGTTGCTTCATGGAAAAGGAATTGTCCAGAATTACCCCCAAATTCCTTGCATGGGTCACTGGTATAGGAAGACTGCCCATCTGGGCAGGCCAGTGTGGTGTACTCCACAGCTCTGGCTGTTTGCCCAGGAGGAGAATCTCCGTCTTGTCTCCATTTAATTTCAACTGGTTAGTTGTCATCCAGTTGAAAATGTGCATAAGGCCCTCTTTTAGGGGAGACGAATTGATATCTGGGGTTTAGATAATGCAAAGACAATCTGAGAATCGTCTGCATACGACATGAAGGTAAGTCCCACCTTTTCCACAAGGTCTGCTAAAGGTCTAAGATAGAGATTGAAGACAAGGGGGCTAAGGATGAAACCTTGTGGTACTCCATGGGGGGATTTGAAGTGTCCCGAGCATGCAGCAGCCAAGGCTATTTGGTATGTCCGTTGGCTCAGAAAGGATCTGATCCATTGCAGAGCAGGTCCACCGATTCCATTTTTTTACAGCCGAGTAAGTAATTTTTTATGCGACACAGTGTCAAAGGCTGCGCTTAGGTCGAGTAGAACAAGCGCAACCGTCTGACCATCGTCAAGGAGTTTTCTAATTGTTTCAGAGATACCCAATAGGGCAGTTCCGTAGAGAAACCTGTACTGCCATGATGGCAAGACTTCAAGCTAGGGGTTACAGCAAAAGTTGCTTATCCAATGCACTAGAAAAGAGCAGAGAACGGTCAAGAGTTTCTCCACTGGCACCAAAACCGCATGACGTTAACGCCAGTGCAGACACTGTTAGACTAATAACAACTTACAGCAGACAACATCGCCGAATCCAGTCCATTGTTAACAAACACTGGGCAATTCTTAAGACAGATGGTGTTCTTCGTGACAGGACCCCTGATAAACAAGTGGTGACATTCAGACGTGCAGTTAGTATGCACAACAAGCTGGTCAAATCCAGCCCTGAACTTCCCAGGGCCAATGTGTGGTTTGGAGGCAAAGGCTTCCATAAATGCTCCTCCTGTCGAGCTTGTAAATATGGCCAAAACATCACCCATTACAGCACCCCATTCTCCAATATGGAAATACCCATTCATGGCAATTACAATTGCAGCACGGAGTTCGCTGTTTATGTCCTGACATGCACCTGCGGTCTGCGCTATGTGGGCAGTACCGGCGCCCAGGTGCATGTCAGGATATTGCAGCACCTACGTGCCATTGTCAATCACGATGGGCGTATCCAGTGGCTCGTCATTTCAACATCAGACATAACAGGGATCTGTCTTGTCTTACATATTATGTAATTGACGCTGTTGCCCCTCTCAGACGCGGTGGCGACCGCGATAAATTACTACGTAGATTGGAGACGCGGTACATAATCAAGCTTGACAGCAAACAACCCAATGGGCTGAATGCGACGGAGGAATTACACAAATGTTTTGTAGAATGACTTTTCAATTGTATCCACATTTCAATCAGGCCATCGTACCTCCATGTTGGAGGTTTCAGCAATTCTTTACTATGTACTTTATAATGGAGTACATATGAGCAATCCATAAGATATACATTATGATAGAAACAAGAATGTACTCTAGTATGGTGACTTGCAGTCCTACTACCGTTTTTAGATTGGTTGTTTATGTTTTCAAACAATGCGGTCTTTTAAACAATATTTGGTTATTTTTTGGTGGTTATTATACACTGTGAATATATAGGAGCACTTTTTTATTATTGTTAATAATTTTTTTGTAAATAGGTCTTAATATTTATGAAGTATGAAATTTATAAATGTATACATTTTAATAAATATATAGGACTGTAGCTTATAGTCACGGTTGTACACTAAGGTGCATTTAGGGGCAATTCCTTTTCTTCACATAATCCAGCTGAGCTCTGTTTTAAGTTTCAACAACACTGCGTCAGGCCTAGCATTTAAATTTGTTTACAATGTCATTACATGTTTATACATTTGATTGGTCCATTGACATATTTAGCTTATTGAGGTATGAATTATGCATGTAGGCATATCATTTTAAATTAGTCAGTGGATCAGTTACCTGCATTCAGGCAGTAAAGATATAAAAAAAGTTCATAATGTATTTATACAGGAATATATGTTTTTGTAACTACCAAACAGTGTTTACTGGGGTGGAATTAACATTAGCGACATCATGTTTATCGCTATTTATTTTAATGTATTACTGCAACATTGTCCAATATCTGTGATTCTCAGTATATACATAGTGGTGTATTGGTGCTTTAAATTACTCAATCCGAGCCACAGGTTGGATCATGTGATGCACGTGTGGGAGGTGTGGCCCATAGGTGGGGTAAGAACCAACAACATAAAAGAAAACCAAAAATACAAATGTGGTGTGTGAACAAGAGTATGCCAGTACTCGAAACGTTGCATTTTGAAGGCTTGTGAATAAATAACTTGCCTGGATATCGTGGGGTCCGTCTCTTCTTTCGCCGCGCAAAGTGGAGGTCTGAAGATTTCTTGTGATATATATATATATCTATATATCCTACTGGCGGTCGCCCGTAGGTAGATATAGTTAGGACCTAGTTTCCATAGGGAATCTACAACATTCTATTTGGAATAACTTTGACGCTGGTGGACAAATCTTCGCAAAATTCTCTAAGAAAATGGCCTGCTCTGCTCCGCTCCTTCCCTGACAGTTTGAGGGTTATACGTCAAGTGGGGGCCGAGAAAAAAGGGGGGTCCCAAAACGTGTTTTCCCCATGCAATTTTTCAAAGGACCTTTAGCCAGGGCTACAGCCTGAACGCTGAACGGAATTACACCAAATTTGGCAAAATGGTAGAGTTCGGTTCGCAGATTGTGCTTTTTGTTAAATGGTGTAAATCCGTTCAGTAACTATGGAGAAAATCAAAAGTGAAATCATAGTGATATCTAGAGACAAAGTACCGTACTCTGTACTGTACTCTGTACTGTACTCTGTACCTTCCCGAGCACGAGCTGCATGGTCATTGGCTGTCAACTGTCTGTCAACTCTCCAAACCAGGAAGTGTTGGCAGCCATCTTGAGGCACCGGAAAGCAGTGAAACAAATGTGTAAAACATGAAAAGGGGGCAGGGTAGAAACACCCTGACCCCCTAGGCCTGCTCAGGGGGTCCCACAAGGACACCCAAGGCCCCCCAATTTTTCTTAAATCGCGGGGTACGAAGTACCGTACTCAGTACTGTACTCTGTACTATATATATGTATATATATATATATATATATATATATATATATATTGCGCTCAAAACAACCTTGCGAATCCAAGGAAGAAAAGACAGCACTCGGGGGGGTACCAAATTCACACAGTAGTTTTATTCACCACAAGCGTGCCACAGACGCGTTTCGGCTCTTAGCCTTCGTCAGTGTGTGATATATATATACATTACCTACTGGCGGTCGCCAGTAGGTAGTTATAGTTAGGATTTTTTTCAATGTTAAATCTCAAAATTCTATTTGGAATAACTTTTGCGCCGGTTGACGAATCTGCCTGAAAATTTCCTGAAAATGGCCTCGCGGCGTTCCGGTCCTTCCCTGAAAGTTTGGGGGGGATTTGTCAAGCGGGGGCCGAGATAAAAGGGGGGTCCCAAAACGCGTTTTTCCCATGTTAATTTCCATAGGGCGGTCGATTTCACTTTTAGCCCGAACGGCTGAATGGATTTCCACCAAACTTGGCAAAATTGTAGGGACTGGTAGCCCGATGTGCCTTTGCTATGTCTCAAGATATGTGCTCCAGTCGATTTTGAGTAATTAAGGTTCAAAAAAATATATATATCTGTAGCCGCGCTCCGGTACGCGCTCCGGTACGCGCACCGGGCGCGCCACGCGACTTGCGCGCAGAAAGCTGATTGGCTCTTAGTTGTCTGTAAACATTCTAAACAGTCCGGAGCGGCCGCCATCTTGTCTATCGGTAAAATCTAGTCATAAGAGGTGGCAAAAACAAAGGGGGGAATTGACCATAAGGGGGTAGGGTAGACCCCCCCTGACCCCCTAGGTTTGATATGGGGGCCATTAAAGGGCCCCGCGGGGCCTCAAAAAATTTTTTTTTTTTTTGCGTTTTTCGCGGGGGAAGCGCCCGGTACGCGCACCGGGGAGCGCACCGGGGAGCGCTCCAAGGAGGGTACTTTGGAAAAATAATCACTTTTAAAAATTGTATGTTTATTAATTGTTTTTTTTATTTTTTGTAAGTACCTACATGTAGGTACCAATGCAGAGACTTTAATTTAATGTACACCATCTCCTCTGTAGATATCTTGCATGTTGTTATTGTATTTCTTGTGGTATATGGAAGTTATAACATAGTCTGTCTGGAAAGCAGAAACAGATCTTTTAAGCACTCCCTGAGAATTTCTAGGGGATCATGAGTAGTCTATCCTGCTCCCTTATGAAAAAGAGGTGTAAAATATACATAGGAGATACTATAGTGTGAGAAAGGTAGTAACTATGAGTAAACTTACTATGTAATAATAGAAAAATAGTTGAACAGTATACTATAAGTCTCACTTTATATTTTAAAAATTTTTCGTAATACTTTATGAATTACATATAAAAATGAATATTGTCTCAAACAATTTGAAATTATTAAATATAAATTTATTCCTCTGATTCTTTTTCATAATTTAATAAAATTTCTAACATAATATTGTCCGGAATTTCCTCATAATTATAAGTACATGATTCCATTTGTTCCAAACATTCTATAAACTGTTCATCCAAAGAGTCATCCATGAAATCAACTTCTTTTTTTTGCTCTTCTGGTTTTTCCACCTTTACTTTGATAGAAGTATCATTTGTCTTATTTTCTCCTTCCATTTTCTTTCTGAAAATTGCATAGAAAATAACTATATTAGTAGAGTTAGGGTACTGTATACCAGAGAAGCCTAACTCAATCCATAACTATTACAGAGAAGTCTATCTCTATCTCTAAGTATTAAAGAGGGATAGCATATAACTAACAGAATATTTTTTCAGAAATTAACTTAAAGGGTACAATATACTTCCATAATAACAATTTACCTTAGAGAAATCAGTTGAAGTTGTCAGTGATATTTGTTTTCAAATGTACTTCTGGAAGCAGTAGTCAAAATGGCTGTGTTTCCCTCTCTTCTTTTATATATATTCTTGTACTTAACCAATCAAACGTCAGGAAATAATCGTAGAAAATGAAAGATACTTTTTAATTGGTTGTAAATTCTAACATTACAAGTGTGTTTTTGTCATGTAATTTACCTCAGGATATTTAGACAGGCCTGTAGCCTAAATGTCTCAATGGAATTTCACCAAATTTGGGCAAATGGTAGGGACTGCTATGTAGTAGGGCCTATTCTATATTTGATGAAAGTGTCTCCATTGCGTTTTCCGTAATTTACTTTCCCCCCCTTTTTTATTGTGCGCTTACCGGTGCGCGCTCCGGTGCGCGCACCGGCAGCGTAACGGGAGCCCTCCATTTTGTGTTTCGGGAGAATCGAGTCACAAGATGGAGGGCAATCAATGTTCGGTATGGCTAGAAGGGGGCACAGTAGAGACTTCTTGACCCTCTACGTTTTCAGAGGGGGTCTTAGGAGGCTCATAAAGGTGAAAACAAAAAAAAATATGTGATATTTTTCGCGGGGGAAGCGCCCGGTACGCGCACCGGGGAGCGTACCGGGAAGCGTACTTTGGTGAAAAATAGTGAAAAAAGTTAAAAAAAATAAACGTTTTGAATGATCAGAGGTAGGGTAGCTCTGAAAAGAGCTTTTGGGTTCTGTGGTTGATTTAGGTACCTACAAGTAGGTTCCAATGCACATTCTTAAATTCAGGAGGAATACTCTATTCCCTTCATCTGAGAAGTGCACTCCATCTCCTCTGTAGATGTCTTGCATGTTGTAACGCAAGTTATTATTGTATATTGAACCCATTCCATAGTCTCTCATGTAAGCAGAAACAGATTTATTCACATGTTTCCGTGCTTTCTCAAATTGTGGACAAAATTGGTTGGACCAGTTCCATTTCTGTCTTTGGCATATATTGGAATATACCAAGGCAGTGTGGGGAAAAAGTATCATCAATTGATGAAAGGTGTCCTTTAAAAGCATTTCCAGACCTACCCCAGTCAATGTGCCTAGATCGTTCCCACCACAGTGCACAATTATAAGGTCAGGTTCTGGCAGATGCAAAAAGGTTTTCACCAATGGTATCAATTGGTGACATTTTAATCCTCTGTGGCCAATCCACTTGATTTCCACATTTGATAAATCAAGGTTATGAAAATTTCTGCTAGCTGCATACCTTTGAGCCCAGTGGATGTAGCTATGTCCAATAATCCAGACAGAGTACATGATGTGAGAAGGTTCTGGTCCAGTCAGATGAAGTGTGGGAATGAAATGGTAGTTGGAACAGTAGGAGTTTACAAAAAAATAATTGTGGAGTTTCTCTGCTCTTGAATCACAAGCAATGATTGGTGGATTCAGATAGTTGAAAACTGAAAGTTAGGGTGCATGGTTATGTTGTGTGAAAGAAGCAATTTGAATGGTTCAAAAAAAGTCACCAAAAGCAAAAATACCCTGTATAGGCTGCTGTATTGAGAGGTCAAACATCCTTGCTGAGTTAATTTGCAACATTGTAAGATAAACTTTTGAACCTTACAGTTCAGTTAGGAGGGAGTTGCTATGGTAACAGATAGAAAGGTTTGAGAGGGGGATGGGTTTTGGTTTGAAAATAGTGAGGGAAGAGTTTTCATTGGTTGAATTAAGGCATATGTGTACAAAGATAGAGATTTTCTATGCCAGTCTTGGTTTCAGTGTATTGAGAGCACACCTTTTCCTCTGCTAAAGAAAAATTGGTGTGTGTGTCTGACACTGTTTTCAATCTCCAAAAGCATTTGTAAAGGTAAGTAATGATTCATTTAATTTAGATAAAGATTTATTTGCTCTATGGAGAATATTTGGAAGCAGATAGTTATGTTTTAGAAGTGAAATTGTATGTTATTATATAAGTCCTGCGCAGTGTTTCTTACATGTTATTTAAAAATCGATTTTTGGGTGCAATTGATTGGTATGTGCATTTGGTTCTTTTTTATGATTGCCATGTGCAGCTGATGCATGACTTTAAACATGGGTAATAAGTGACGCACTGGTGGCGCAAGGCTTTCATAAATAAGGCCCTGACTTTCTTTGATGATATTGAGTGGTTGTACATAGGTTCTGCCCAGTGTTTCTTACATGTTATTCAAAAATCGATTTTTGGGTGCAATTGATTGGTATATATCGTCACTACTCTACCTCCCCCGAAAAACAACATCCCATCCAGTTTCAGACGCCCCTGGAGAAATTTGAATTTAGAGCATTTCCACCAGCTATTGATGAAATATCATCCTTCACCTCCTACTGAAGTCTCCCGGGGCTATGATACTTTCTGTGAATGGCTCAATCAGTCTCTAGATATGCTCATTCCGGCCAAGTGGAGTAAGACTAGATCCAGTCTTTCCAGCCCTTGGTACGATGAATCCCTCAAAGCCCTTAAAGTCTCCTGTAAAAAAGCAGAACGCGCATGGCGTAAAACGTATGATACTGACCTCAAGGCGGCCTATAGGGCCTGCACTAGAGTGTATCATCGGGCCATATGTGCAGCTAGGGCTGCTTTTTACGCTCAGGAGATTAAGAATAGTGCAAACCCCTCTAAGGTCATCTTTAGGGTGTGTAAGGACCTTACAAGCAAGAGGACGGACATTGCTACTATTGAACCCTCCATGGTACACTGCGAGGATCTAGCCTCGTTTTTTGTTGAAAAGGTGGAGGCCATTTATAGATCATTCTCTCAGCTTCCCATCAGGGAGAAAATGTCTACATCTTTGGCTCTCAAACCACTGCTAACTATCCCTGGTCCGACCCGGGATGAGTTCTTAGCTTTGACAACAAAAGTTAAATCCGGCTCTCCGGACGATCCCATGCGACCCGCTCAATTCCGGGAATTTGCTGAATGCTGCTATCCTGCCCTACACGATCTCATCAATCTGTCCTTTAGTACGGGCAGTGTTCCCAAGGCCTGGAAACAGGCGATGGTCATTCCGATCCTTAAAAAACCTGCCCTCGATCCGACTAAGCCAGAACACTATCGGCCCATTTCCCTTCTTCCTTGGCCAGCCAAGCTAGCGGAAGCTCATGCTAACCGTATTCTATCTGCTCACCTGCAAGAAACGAATCTACTGGACATTTCCCAGAACGGATTCCGTGCAGGTCATAGCACAGAAACTGCTCTTTTGGCTGTGGTGGAACATATTAGGAAGATGTTGGATCAGGGTCAGACGGCGGCACTGATCCTTTTGGATCTTAGTGCCGCCTTTGATACGGTGTCCCATCAGATTTTATTACATCGTCTGATGGAGGCTGGAGTTGGAGAGATGGCACTTGAGTGGTTCCGCTCTTTTCTTGAGGACCGAGGTTTCAAAGTGTCTACACCTCCTTTTGTCTCTGCTTCACGCCCTATCCTTCAGGGCGTTCCCCAAGGTTCGGCTCTTAGCCCCACTTTATTTAACTTATATGTTCAGCCTTTGGCGGAGGTAGCCCATAGTTTTGGTCTTTCCTTAGTGTCATACGCCGATGACACGCAGCTGGCGGTGGCACTTAACGGTGACTCCAACATGGACGCCCCCACCTTCCAGTCAGCGTTAAAAGCTGTTTCTGGCTGGATGGCGAACAACCGACTCCAACTTAATGCCTCTAAGACCGAGGTCATTATTTTTGGAAAGGAAAGTGGCCTATGGGGAGATCAATGGTGGCCTACTGATCTTGGCCCTGCACCCACCCCCGTGAGTGAAGTTAGAAACCTCGGGGTGTGGTTTGATGATAAGCTTTCATTTACCTCCCATACTAAACGCGTGGCTGGCGTATGTCTAGGTACTCTGCAATGTCTGAGACCCATTTTTAAATTTTTTGATGCTGAGACAAGACAGATTATGGTCCAGGCTCTGGTTCTTACCAGACTGGACTATGCCAACTCTCTGTTTTTGGGCTTAAATCAGGCCGAACTGTCCCGCCTTCAGAGGGTCCAGAATGCGGCGGCTAGGATGCTTGTCGGCCTCCCGAAATTTGTCTCAGCTCGCCAAACTATCCGGAATCTCCACTGGCTCCCGATTGAGCAAAGAGTTAAGTTGAAAGCCCTCTGCTTAACTTTCAAAATTCTTAAACTAGCTTCCCCTCCTATTCTTTCACAGACTATTCTGCACTATGTCCCTGCTAGAGCTCTTCGCTCTGCTGGATTGAACCTTGCCACGGTGCCCCGTTTTAAACGAGTTAGAATGGGTGGACGCTCGTTCTCAGTGCTGGCGGCTGCCCTCTGGAACTCTCTACCAGCTCCACTCCGTTCAATCCCAGACCTGTTTCTTTTTAGGAAGGCCTTGAAGACCTTCCTCTTTTCCACAGTTTAGTCTGTCTTCTTGCCTTCGCCTTCATATGTGTTGTGTTATTCAGTTCTCCAAGCGCCGGGACGCCTCTTAGCTGCGGCATCCGTGCGCTATACAAAAAATAAATAACATAACATAACATAACATATGCATTTGGCCCTTATTTATGAATGCCATGTGCAGCTGATGCATCACTTTAAACATGGGTAATAAGTGATGCACTGGTGGCGCAAGGCCTTTATAAATCAGACCCTGACTTTGTTTGATGATATTGAGTGGTTGTACATAGGTTCTGCGCAGTGTTTCTTACATGTTATTCAAACATCGATTTTTGGGTGCAATTGATTGGTATATGCATTTGGCCCTTATTTATGAATGCCATGTGCAGCTGATGCATCACTTTAAACATGGGTAATAAGTGATGCACTGGTGGTGCAAGGCCTTTATAAATCAGGCCCTGACTTTGTTTGATGATATTGAGTGGTTGTACATAGGTTCTGCGAAGTGTTTCTTACATGTTATTCAAAAATCGATTTTTGGGTGCAATTGATTGGCATATGCATTTGGCCCTTATTTATGAATGCCATGTGCAGCTGATGCATCAGTTTAAACATGGGTAATAAGTGATGCACTGGTGGCGCAAGGCCTTTATAAATCAGACCCTGACTTTGTTTGATGATATTGAGTGGTTGTACTTAGGTTCTGTGCAGTGTTTCTTACATGTTATTCAAAAATCGATTTTTGGGTGCAATTGATTGGTATATGCATTTGGCCCTTATTTATGAATGCCATGTGCAGCTGATGCATCACTTTAAACATGGGTAATAAGTGATGCACTGGTAGCGCAAGGCCTTTATAAATCAGACCCTGACTTTGTTTGATGATATTGAGTGGTTGTACATAGGTTCTGCGCAGTGTTTCTTACATGTTATTCAAAAATCGATTTTTGGGTGCAATGGATTGGTATGTGCATTTGGCTCTTTTTTATGATTGCCATGTGCAGCTGATGCATGACTTTAAACATGGGTAATAAGTGACGCACTGGTGGCGCAAGGCTTTCATAAATAAGGCCCTGACTTTCTTTGATGATATTGAGTGGTTGTACATAGGTTCTGCCCAGTGTTTCTTACATGTTATTTAAAAATCGATTTTTGGGTGCAATTGATTGGTATATGCATTTGGCCCTTATTTATGAATGCCATGTGCAGCTGATGCATCACTTTAAACATGGGTAATAAGTGATGCACTGGTGGCGCAAGGCCTTTATAAATCAGACCCTGACTTTGTTTGATGATATTGAGTGGTTGTACATAGGTTCTGCGCAGTGTTTCTTACATGTTATTCAAAAATCGATTTTTGGGTGCAATTGATTGGTATATGCATTTGGCCCTTATTTATGAATGCCATGTGCAGCTGATGCATCACTTTAAACATGGGTAATAAGTGATGCACTGGTGGTGCAAGGCCTTTATAAATCAGGCCCTGACTTTGTTTGATGATATTGAGTGGTTGTACATAGGTTCTGCGCAGTGTTTCTTACATGTTATTCAAAAATCGATTTTTTGGTGCAATTGATTGGTATATGCATTTGGCCCTTATTTATGAATGCCATGTGCAGCTGATGCATCACTTTAAACATGGGTAATAAGTGATGCACTGGTGGCGCAAGGCTTTCATAAATAAGGCCCTGACTTTCTTTGATGATATTGAGTGGTTGTACATAGGTTCTGCGCAGTGTTTCTTACATGTTATTCAAAAATCGATTTTTGGGTGCAATTGATTGGTATGTGCATTTGGCTCTTTTTTATGATTGCCATGTGCAGCTGATGCATGACTTTAAACATGGGTAATAAGTGACGCACTGGTGGCGCAAGGCTTTCATAAATAAGGCCCTGACTTTCTTTGATGATATTGAGTGGTTGTACATAGGTTCTGCCCAGTGTTTCTTACATGTTATTTAAAAATCGATTTTTGGGTGCAATTGATTGGTATATGCATTTGGCCCTTATTTATGAATGCCATGTGCAGCTGATGCATCACTTTAAACATGGGTAATAAGTGATGCACTGGTGGCGCAAGGCCTTTATAAATCAGACCCTGACTTTGTTTGATGATATTGAGTGGTTGTACATAGGTTCTGCGCAGTGTTTCTTACATGTTATTCAAAAATCGATTTTTGGGTGCAATTGATTGGTATATGCATTTGGCCCTTATTTATGAATGCCATGTGCAGCTGATGCATCACTTTAAACATGGGTAATAAGTGATGCACTGGTGGTGCAAGGCCTTTATAAATCAGGCCCTGACTTTGTTTGATGATATTGAGTGGTTGTACATAGGTTCTGCGCAGTGTTTCTTACATGTTATTCAAAAATCGATTTTTTGGTGCAATTGATTGGTATATGCATTTGGCCCTTATTTATGAATGCCATGTGCAGCTGATGCATCACTTTAAACATGGGTAATAAGTGATGCACTGGTGGCGCAAGGCTTTCATAAATAAGGCCCTGACTTTCTTTGATGATATTGAGTGGTTGTACATAGGTTCTGCGCAGTGTTTCTTACATGTTATTCAAAAATCGATTTTTGGGTGCAATTGATTGGTATGTGCATTTGGCTCTTTTTTATGATTGCCATGTGCAGCTGATGCATGACTTTAAACATGGGTAATAAGTGACGCACTGGTGGCGCAAGGCTTTCATAAATAAGGCCCTGACTTTCTTTGATGATATTGAGTGGTTGTACATAGGTTCTGCCCAGTGTTTCTTACATGTTATTTAAAAATCGATTTTTGGGTGCAATTGATTGGTATATGCATTTGGCCCTTATTTATGAATGCCATGTGCAGCTGATGCATCACTTTAAACATGGGTAATAAGTGATGCACTGGTGGCGCAAGGCCTTTATAAATCAGACCCTGACTTTGTTTGATGATATTGAGTGGTTGTACATAGGTTCTGCGCAGTGTTTCTTACATGTTATTCAAAAATCGATTTTTGGGTGCAATTGATTGGTATATGCATTTGGCCCTTATTTATGAATGCCATGTGCAGCTGATGCATCACTTTAAACATGGGTAATAAGTGATGCACTGGTGGTGCAAGGCCTTTATAAATCAGGCCCTGACTTTGTTTGATGATATTGAGTGGTTGTACAAAGGTTCTGCGCAGTGTTTCTTACATGTTATTCAAAAATCGATTTTTTGGTGCAATTGATTGGTATATGCATTTGGCCCTTATTTATGAATGCCATGTGCAGCTGATGCATCACTTTAAACATGGGTAATAAGTGATGCACTGGTGGCGCAAGGCTTTCATAAATAAGGCCCTGACTTTCTTTGATGATATTGAGTGGTTGTACATACGTTCTGCCCAGTGTTTCTTATATGTTATTCAAAAATCGATTTTTGGGTGCAATTGATTGGTATATGCATTTGGCCCTTATTTATGAATGCCATGTGGAGCTGATGTATCACTTTAAACATGGGTAATAAGTGATGCACTGGTGGCGCAAGGCCTTTATAAATCAGACCCTGACTTTGTTTGATGATATTGAGTGGTTGTACATAGGTTCTGCGCAGTGTTTCTTACATGTTATTCAAAAATCGATTTTTGGGTGCAATTGATTGGTATATGCATTTGGCTCTTTTTTATGATTGCCATGTGCAGCTGATGCATCACTTTAAACATGGGTAATAAGTGATGCACTGGTGGCGCAAGGCCTTTATAAATCAGACCATGACTTTGTTTGATGATATTGAGTAGTTGTACATAGGTTCTGCGCAGTGTTTCTTACATGTTATTCAAAAATCGATTTTTGGGTGCAATTGATTGGTATTTGCATTTGGCCCTTATTTATGAATGCCATGTGCAGCTGATGCATCACTTTAAACATGGGTAATAAGTGACGCACTGGTGGCGCAAGGCCTTTAAAAATAAAGCCATGAGTTGCTATTGTATAAACTTAAATATGTTGCAATTTATTGTTTATATTGTTTGCTTTTTAACATTACTTTGTTGTTTGCTAATAGTGGTCTTTAATGTGTTTTTTTAACAGAACAACAGATTCAAATCAACTTCTGAAAAGGAAGCAAAAATGCCTTCAAGGCAAAGAAATATCAAAAATACCATACGGAAAAGGAGAACATCAACAACAGACTTTATGGAATCCTCTTCAACAAGTACTTCAAAAAACACCAGAAAAGCTTCTGGTAAGCCAATTAAGTCCTTTCTTCGCAACATATGTCGTAGGAAAAAAAATGAAATTGCTAATGTGAATATACAGAAAAAGTCAACAAATCTAAAAAGGAAAGAGAAGCCCACAAAAAATGTTTCCATTGGACCAGGAGAGAAGAGAATGGTTAGCAATAGAAGGGTAAATGTTTTTAGGGACATTCGTAGGCGAATGTTTCGCAATAGGGTAGTTTTAAATTTGCTAAAAAATGATAAGAAAAGTAAACTAAAAGCTGCTTTTTACAAGAAAAAGAAAAGTGTAGAAAAGATTGTTGATCAGGCTTTTGAAGTTAAGAAAAAATTATTTATTTTAATAATCAATAGAATTAGGATACTTAATAAGGCAATGGATGTTTTCAAATCGAACAGTAGATGGAAAAGAATTATTAATCGGAGTAATTTTTGTGAAGTATTTTCTGGTGAATGGATGCATAGTTCAAGTTCTGAGCCTTTTTTTAATGAGGAGAGTTACTTTCAGGAAAATGATTTGGTGCATGCAGTTGACACCAGTGGTCGTGCATATGAGGTGAAAGATAGTTGTGTGATGGAAAAAGAGAAACTTGTATCTAGAGATGCAGAAGAGGTGTTAGCTGATGAAGTTTTAGGGAGACGTACTAAGGGTCCAGTGTACACATGGAAATGCAGTAGTATTTGTAGTGTGCGACAGGAATCAATTGATTTGCTTCGAAATTTCTTACGTACATATAGTAAAAAAAGTCTCAAACAAAAAATGAAGATCCTGCAAGAGTTAGATCCTTGCAGAGTGAGAGAAAGCACAGGTTTGCAAGGGCATTCACTAGCATGTCTTTCTAGAAAAGTTTGTCGGAGTGTTTTTCATCATTTTAGGATGTTAGCAGTGCATCATAATAACGTAAGGAAATTAGTGAGGAAGTTGTATTATGCAAAAAGTCCTGCACTTAAGCTTAAACAGTTAAATAGTGCTCTTTTGCATGGATCTGAAGTGGATGTGAAGACTATTTGTGAAGAAATTGAGTTTTGTTATTTTGGGAACAAAGAGGACAGTGTAGAAATAGATATAGTAATGGATGGTAATGCAGAAGATAATGGACAAATTTCAAGTATTGAAAAGTTTGATGAGGAAATTATCAAGTTTAAGGTGAAATCAAGTGAGAGGCCTAATGTAACTTGTGTGTGTTGTCGACGGACTCATTATAAAATTCAGACTAGGTTAGTTGATTTATATGCAAAAAGTGAATTGGAAAATAATAGTGAATGGGAGGATTTTGTAAGTTATTTGTTGGTGGAGAATTCTTTTGATTTGAGTTTGGATCAGCGTATTTGCAATTATTGTTTGAAAAAATTAAATGAAAATAGAATGCCTGCAAGAGCAGTTTATAATAATCTTCAGTTGATAGATATCCCTTCTGAATTGATGGATCTAAATACTTATGAATCTATTTTGATTCAATGTGTCCATCCTTTTCAGGCTATTGTACGCATGGAGCCTAAGACAGGGAAATTGCCTCCATCAGATTTACTGAGAGGATTAAAGGGAAGAGTTGTTTATTTGCCTCTAGATGTAAAGAAAAATATTAATACAATTGGTGTAGAAAGAGTAGAAGAAGATCCTTTAGTTATTCTAGTTAATGGGGTTCCAACAAAGAGTAAGAAAATTTGGCAAGATTTAGTGGATGTTAAAAAAGTCAAGAAGGCAACGTTGTATTTAGTTAAAAACAATGAGTACTACAAAAATGTAAGTGTTGGAGTAGAGGAAACAGCTACAGAAGAAGATAGTGATTCTTCAGTTGGTCAAATTGAAAAAGTTGATGTGTCTAGAACTGAAGAAATATATGAACATTATACTGTTCATCCTTTGCATTCCAAAGAAGTAATGGGAAATGCAATTGACTTATTTCAAATGAAAGCAGCAAAAGGAAGTCCCATTAGTGTATGGGAAGAAAGTTTGGAAGCTCGTTGTTTTCCACAATTATTTCCAACAGGTTGTGGTGGACGATATGATGATCGACCAGTTCAAATTCCTGCAGCTGAATACCGGACTCTAAGATTATATGCAGAAGATCCAAGGTTTCGTCAATGCATTCCTTATTTATTTCATCTACTGTTTGAAAGTGATTTGTCTGGGCTTTCTTATGCAGTTAATCATATATTAAAAAGTGGACCTCATTTGCAGAATGTTTGTGCGAGGGACTTTATGGAGAAAGTTAATCTGCAAGACAGTATTTTGGAATCTCAGCTAATCAATCTCATGGCATGTCAACGTGGAACCAACGAGTATTGGTTTCGTCGTCATGGAGAATTGAAATGTATGCTAAGAAACTTAGGAACTCCTACATGGTTCCTCACTCTTAGCTGTGCTGAGTATGCATGGGACGATTTACTTCAATTTCTACGAGAGGCAAATGAAAACATACCAAATATAGAATTGAAAACACCAGGAGAACTGTGTTCTTTAGATCCAGTGAATGTTTGCAGATATTTTAATCATAGATTTGAAGCTATGATGTCTTTTATTACCAACAAAAAAAATCCTCCCCTTGGAGAGGTTTTGGATTTCTTTTGGAGGAAGGAATATCAAGCGAGAGGTGCTCCTCATATACATATGTTGTTGTGGATTAAAGATGCACCCAAATTTGGATCAGATTCAGATGAAACAGTGATGAGTTTCATTGAAGAGTATTCAACATGTGCTGTTCCAAAATCTACTGAAGAAAACAATTTAAGGCAACAAGTTTTACGTTTTCAATCTCATCGTTGTGGAAAGTACTGTCGTCGAAAATTTAAAAACAAGGAAAAGTACTACACGAAATGTCGTTTTGCATTTCCTCGACCAGTGATTTCTAAGGGAAGAGTAAATAATTTGATGTCATCTCTACGACATACTGTGATGAGAAAATCTCCCAAAAACACATATAATTTGAAAAGAAATGAAGAATCTAAGTACATCAACGATTACAACCCAGTGATTTTGTCCATGTGGAATGCTAACATGGATATTCAGTTCGTTGCTGACAACTCTATTGCTGTGGCTCGATATGTGACATCTTACATCACCAAAAAAGAAAAGACAGAACTGAAGGAAATGTGGGAGGACATTTCACATGAAAAGAGTCTAAGCAAGAAATTATACAGTTTCAGTCTGAAGATGTTGTCGCATCGAGAAATTGGAGCATATGAATGTTCTGATCGGTTATCATCAGCAAGTCTCTATGCCAAATCAAGAACAATCATTTGGGTGAGTCTTGGTCTTGCTGCAACACGAAACCGAGTTTTGAAATCTGTACAAGAAATTGAATATTTGGCGGAAAAAGAACCAAACAGTACAGATATTTTGAAGACAAATATGTTGGATACATACTATCCAAATAGAAGTACTCACCTTGAGAACACATGTTTGTATGAAGTTCTTCAAAACTACAGTTATAAGAGGAACATCACAGAAGATATCAATAATGGAAAATATGCACTCATTGGCAATGAAGGATGTCTAGTGAAGCAGAAAAAAGGCCATTTGATTAATCATCGAAAATTGAGTTGTGAAGTTCCAGACAAAAGAGAATTTTACTATTTAGCTCTTTTGCAACTCTTTAAGCCATGGCGTACAGAAGAGGAACTACTTGGAGATTTTCTGTGTTATGAAGACTCTTTTAATGCAACTAAGGATACCATAGAATGTCCTATTTTTCTAAATTATCTGCAAATGTTGAATGAAGAAATGGAGCAAGAAACCACAATTGCTGAAGAGATAGCTAGAAACAGTTCTCAAGATAGTCAGAGTTCTACTTCATTGAGCCAGGATCCACTAGGAGGACCAATTATCCAAAATGAAGCTGCCACTGCCATGGATGAGGTGGAAAGAGCTATGGAACAAGCTCAAGAAGATGGAGTTAACTTAGAAGATTTGGTAAAGCAACTAAACATTGAGCAGAAAAAGATATATGATGAAGTCACAGAGCAGATTGAACATGGATTCAGACATGAGAAAAAAGAGTGCTCATGTATATTATTTGACCCTGTCCGACTGTATGTAAGTGGAGAAGCGGGGACAGGAAAAAGTTTTCTAATTAAAGCCGTTGCAAGTTATCTGCAGAAAAGGACTGATTCACCACTGTCTTGTGTTGTAACTGCTCCAACTGGTCTGGCAGCACATAATATTAAAGGGATTACTCTACATCGTTTATTGATGCTGCCAGTTGAACATGATAATAAATTGCATTACAACAAGCTATCTGGAGATGCGTGTTCTGAAGTTTCAAGAGTCTTGAAGAAAATGAAACTTCTTATCATAGATGAAGTAAGCATGGTCTCAAATCTAATGCTTGCTTTTGTGCATTTGAGAATGCAAGAAATTCTTAAAACAGACTATGATGTGTTATTTGGAGGAAAACACATTATTGTTTTTGGAGATCTATTGCAGTTGACTCCAGTAAAAGGACAACCAGTGTTTAAAATGCTCACGCATGAAGATACCAGGAAGTCCCTTGGAAGCATTGGAAATGTTAATATATGGCTAAATTTTAAATATGCTGAACTGCTTCAAAATATGCGACAGGCCAAGGATGAAGATTATAAAAATATTCTACAAGATGTAAGAATTGGAAAAATGACTGAGAAAGGGAAAAAAGCTTTGCATAGTCGATTAATTTCAAATTTGTATGCAAATGAAAACATTCTTCCAGAAAATATTTTTAAAAAAATGACTGAGAAGAAATCTGGGATATGTTTGATGCCAACTCTGCAAGAATGTTCCATCTTCAATCAAAAAATGTTAGACTTAGAAAATGAAGAGATTGTGAAACTGGAAGCAATAGATAAAATAGAGCATATGGGTGCAACAATTGTTTTGTCAGAAAATTTGAAAACTAAATTGCATTCATTGGAGAAAAGTATTTCAAAAACAGCTGGTTTTGAAAAGACTCTGAATGTGTGTTTAAATTGTCGTATCATTTTGAGAAGGAATTTAAATGTTGAAAGCGGTCTGGTAAATGGAGCAATGGGTTATGTTGTTGATTTTGTGAATTACAGAAATAGAGATGGAATTGAATTTTTAAAAATAAAATTTGATGGCATTGAAGAAGTACAACAAATAAGTCGTTGTTCTGCTAGATTTTTACTTGTAAAAGACTTATATGTTCGCCGAAAACAGTTTCCTGTTTGTTTAGCGTATGCGGTGACAATTCATAAATCTCAAGGTTTAAGTGTAGATAGTGCATTGGTGAACATTGGAAGATCTGTGTTTAAAGAGGGTATGGCATATGTGGCATTATCTCGAGTCAGAACTTTATCAGGATTGTACTTGATTGCGTGTGATGAGACAAAGATTTCTGCCGATCTAGATTGTGTTAAAGAATACAATAGGTTAAGAAGAGAGTATGCTCCACATTTGCCTCAATATCCTCTGTTTGAAAAACGTGTGGTAGGCCGAAAAAGAAGAAATGAGGATAATTGTAGTGAGGTAGTTGCAAAAAGACAAAAAGTAGAGAAAACTGTAATTGAAAACAGGAAGAAAAAGAATTGTGGAGAAAATGTTGTTGGATTTCAGTTTGAAAATAGTTCTGGTGTCAACTGCTATGCTAATGTAGTGGTTAATGTTGTTTTTTTTCTTAAAAGTTTACAAGAACAGATTGTTGAAAATCGGGATCAAAGATTGTGTGGTTTATTGAATTCTGTGTTTCAGAAATGTAGCAGTGGTACACCACAAATAGAAAGTGTAACGGAAATTCGAAATATTTTAGATTTGTGTTCTGGTCAAGATAAATTTTCACAAAACATTCAGCAGGATTGTCAGGAATTTTTAATGTATATGTTTGGTGTTTTGGAAGATGAAGGAGTAGATGTAGATAATCTTTTCAGTCTTTCTTATCAATGGCAGCATGACTGCCACAATTGTAGTTTATCAAGTACTACTAGAATAGACACTGAAAGATTTATATATTTGACTTTACCAGACTGTAAATCAGTGTCTTTTAAAAATCTAGTTAAAGCAGCAGATCATAATATGGTGTGTACCCAATGTAACTGTACAATGCTGTCCACATTATTTATACAAAGGTATGGGCAGTATATCATTTTAGTTTTCCAACGATGTAGACCTGATGGAACTAAATTGACAACTTCTATAAAAAATTTTGTGGCTTCTCAGTTATCAATTTCTGGAAGGACCTTTACAACTGAAGCTATTATTTATCATGATGGACCTTCGACCACCTCAGGACATTATACATGCTACTTAAAATCTGAAAATGGATGGAGTTACTGCAATGATTCTCATTTAACTTATAAACAACGTTTGCCTTATGACTCTACAAATTCTTATCTAGTGTTTTTAAAACCAAAGTTTTAGTAAGGGGAATTGGCCTTTGAAGACGGGAATAGTTAATAAAAGTTAGTTAGTTAGTTAGTTAATCTAATATTTTAAATTATTTATCTCATGTAGATACTTTAAGTGGATCTCAAAGTAAAAAATACCGATATATCAGACACAAATTGGCCGTGAGGATTGTGTATGGTATGATGTTTTTAGATCTTTTTTCATAGGAAGTCGATGAAATGGAACTTATAAGGAACAGCAGACTTTTTTTCTACCAAAAGGACCTTCACTATCTTCTACTTGGCCTCATGGAAAAGTAAGTGAATCAAAGATTAGTGTACATATATGAGATGTATGTTTGAATGGGTTTTTTTAAACACAATCTTTTAGATTGTGTTTTTTTTTTCCGGCTGTTATATGATGAAGACTTTGAACTCACTAATTTAAGTGGAATTCAATATATTCTGAGAACAGCAAAAATAAATAATGTAACATATTGTAGAAGTTATTGTGTAGTTTGCATTATGTAATTTATATTGTGTTCACATTGTTATGCACTCATTTTCTTCTTCACCCTTATTTACCTCTCTTTACTAATTTACACTCTTTTTTCATTGCTGTTTCTTTACTGTACTTCATTCACAACTTCTTAATGTAATAAGAACTATCTGCATTTCCTCAGTTCCTTCCACCACTTTTTATCTTTTTTATATTCTCTTAGTACCACTGCTTTAGTTTCCTAACCCTCTTTCTCTTTCTCCATTTTTTTTTCTTTCACACTCATTGTACTGTAGTTCAGTTAGTTCTTCCTTTTGTCTTTCTTTTACTCTCTCTCTTCTTTCTCTCTATTACTCCCCATGTGTTGCCCTTATTCACTTATATGTACCCTCTTTCACCCCTCTTTACTTATATTCACTGATATTTACTTTCCCTCAATCACTGCTATTCTTTTCCTCTGATTCCGTCACTACCTGTCATTCTCATACTTATCTGTCCTTCTTTTTACTTTCAATATCCATTTATATTCTCCCTTAACCTCTACTTTAGTGTTCTTCCTATTTCTTCTTTCTTTTCCTCCCTTATTCATTTTTCTTTTCTCAGTTACTTCCTTTTAAACTTTTTATCTGTCTTACTATCTATTACACAGTCACTCCTTCATTTTTTTTTTCTTTTTTTTTTGTTAGTGCGCTGACGGTACGCGCACCGGTGCGCGCACCGGAAGCGCACCAAAGTGAAATATAAAAAAAAAATATTTTAAATTAAAAATATTATCTCAATATACATTATAGTGTTCATTTTTACAAAAACATACTTTAGCAATTCACTAAAAAACACATAGGTATGAGTCTGTATAAAAAGTTAGGAATTAGCATTAAAAAAACCTATGAAATTCACTGAAAAAACCATAGGTTTCACACCAGTTATAGTTAGGAATTAGCTTTTAAAAAACCTATGAAATTCACTGAAAAAACCATAGGTTTCACACCAGTTATAGTTAGGAATTAGCATTTTAAAAACCTATTAAATTCACTGAAAAAACCATAGGTTTCACACCAGTTATAGTTAGCTGGAAATTTTACTGATATAAAACCATTGAAATTCCCACGTTATAGTTAGTCGGACTCACTATAACTTGCGCGTACAATGCACTGCTGATGACATCACTCATGACATCACTGATGACACCATCCTTGTGACAGAGTGACAGACCTAATTTCAGTGTAATGTAACGCTTGAAACACATATTCAAAAATAGAAACAAACATTTTCAAAAAAATGGAGATACCCAAACCAGTAACAACAACCAATTCAGTAATTCCACCATCTATATACACATCCACTCATTCACCAACAGTTCTATATAGTCACTCATATATACTCACTCATCATATGTAGTGATACACCTATACATCCTGTTACACATCAGCAATCATCCAAAAGTTACTCACACACATACTCACACATGCAAATAAACTATTGAACATCCATTTATTTGCATATACATTTATACACACACTGCCACCTTACTTCTAAGGAAACTTACCCATACTTACTCTCTTAAACAATCACTTATAGAAACACATACTTATTTAAACAGGAACTCCTACAATCTCTCACTATATATACTATACTCACTTATATACATCAATACTCACATATACTAGATTAAAACATATGTCGTTACTAATGAAGACACTAGTGAGACAGTCATTCACTCACTAACACACACATATATACACTCATCCACCCATACAGTCCTGCACATATGCTGACTTCAAAACACATACAAACAGTGAGTCAGTCACCAACCCCATGCAGCCACTTATACACAAAGAGAAACACTGATACAAACATTTAAATATTTAAACAATACTCGCTAATATATGTATTCACTAAGATACACATAATATGCCAGTTACCCAACCAATTTTTTTTAAAAAAACATCCATTTACACACTTATTTAAACATTTATTCTTCCATCGACCTTTACAAATACATATATAAAACAAATTTATTTTTCAGAAAGACACACATTCACTGGATGGTGTCATCAGTGATGTCATGAGTGATGTCATCAGCAGTGCATTGTACGCGCAAGTTATAGTGAGTCCGACTAACTATAACGTGGGAATTTCAATGGTTTTATATCAGTAAAATTTCCAGCTAACTATAACTGGTGTGAAACCTATGGTTTTTTCAGTGAATTTAATAGGTTTTTAAAATGCTAATTCCTAACTATAACTGGTGTGAAACCTATGGTTTTTTCAGTGAATATATATATACATATATATATATATATGAGACGAAAATCACCGCTGTTTGAATGACTTCAAGGACACAAGGGGATTGCAAGAGGGAACCCTTTATTCTCTGTCAGTTGCACAGCGTAATGCATTTCGGCTTCTCCAGCCTTCTTCGGACGCCCACTGCAACAGGATGTCGCCCTTTCCTTCCCTGAGATTCCTCCGGTGCTCCATATGTGAGGAGATCAGCTGACCCGCCTCATTGGGAACACCTGCAGTCCAATCCACGACTACAGTTCCCAGCATGCATCAGCAAGGTGAGTGTTCAGGCGGGATGAAGCGCTGTAATACCCAGTCAGGGGGGGGCCATGTAGTGGCAGGCAGCTTCCTTGAATTAAAGAGTCAGGGGTCCCTCGGGTCCCCAACGCCCCAACCACGTTTACCAGGAGAGCAGACACAGAGCTGAGGAGAGCGCAGGGTTTACCCTCTCCTTCGTGTGTTTCACTGACTGCCGTGGCAGCAGCCCCGCATCCAGTCAATTCCCCGTGGCGATCCTAGGATATTCGATACCTCGAACACAATGGAGCAGAAGAGCAGGATGCCAGTAGCTCCCAGGACACTTTGAGGGGGCGGGTCCTTGTACCGCGTTTCTGGCTTCACGCGGAGAATATGAGACGAAAATCACCGCTGTTTGAATGACTTCAAGGACACAAGGGGATTGCAAGAGGGAACCCTTTATTCTCTGTCAGTTGCACAGCGTAATGCATTTCGGCTTCTCCAGCCTTCTTCGGACGCCCACTGCAACAGGATGTCGCCCTTTCCTTCCCTGAGATTCCTCCGGTGCTCCATATGTGAGGAGATCAGCTGACCCGCCTCATTGGGAACACCTGCAGTCCAATCCACGACTACAGTTCCCAGCATGCATCAGCAAGGTGAGTGTTCAGGCGGGATGAAGCGCTGTAATACCCAGTCAGGGGGGGGCCATGTAGTGGCAGGCAGCTTCCTTGAATTAAAGAGTCAGGGGTCCCTCGGGTCCCACAACGAGTCTTTGTTCATGGATGCTGTATTTTGCGGAGCACCTACCTGACTGTTGCAGACATCCCCACTTGGTTAAAACATTGGCAGCACGGGACCCACTGGGGTAAGAACATTGAGCAAACTACGCCGCCCAAGGTGCACTTGTGTATACGCCCATCGGGGCGGGGATAAAATCAACCTTGAGGTGTGGCGCGCTTTTCCTGTTGCTGCCTTCTGCGTATGCCAGTGATCAAGAGCAGGACTTGCTCGAAACGCGTCTGGCGCAGATACTGATGTTTTTAACTGACGGAAGGCTCACGCTACTCCTTGAATAAATGGTGAAAACTCGCTGGGTGAGACTCCTTCAATTTGAGGCAACTCTTGGTTTAGATATATATATATATATATATATATATATATATATATATATATATATATATATATATATATTACCTACTGGCAATAGCCAGTAGGTATATATAGTTAGGATTAATTCCCTATGGGATTTCTGAAAATTCTATGTCTAATAACTTTGGCGTTTGAGGACGGAATCGGCTGAAATTTTCAGGAAAATGGCACATTTTGTTTTTGAGCAGCCCCTGAAAATTTGGTAGAGTTTCGTCAAGGGGGGGCTGAGAAAAAAGGGGGGTCCCAAAACGCGTTTTCCCATTCATTTTTCCATAGGGCGGTTGGACTCACTTTTAGCTCGAACGGCTGAATGGATTTGCACGAAACTTGGCAAAATTGTAGGGACTGTTAGCCCGATGTGCCTTTGCTAGGTCTCAATATATGTGCTCCAGTAGTTTTTGAGAAATTAACGTTCAAACCAAGATATATATCTGTAACAGCGCTCTGGGCAGCGATCCGGTTCGCTTACTTTTCGCGAAACGGAACTTTGCGCGCAGAAAGCTGATTGGCTCTCCGGTGTCTGTCAACATTCTAAACAGTCCGGAGCGGCCGCCATCTTATCTCTCGGTAGGATCGAGAGAGAAGAGGTGAAAAACGAAGGGGGAATTTATTGAAAGGGTGCAAGGTATACCCCTCTTGACCCCCTAGGATTGTTGTTGGGGTTATTAAAGGGTCCCGTGGGGAAAATAAAAAAAAAAAGATTTTTCACGGTAGAAGCGTTTCCCGGGCCGCGAACTGGGCCGCAAACTGGTAGCGAAACGGGAATTCGCCATTTTGTACTTCGTTTTAATTGTTTAGAGACAAAAATTATCGCCGCACATCGGCCACAATGCATGAATATCGTTGAAAAGTCAGCGATATTCATGCATTATCCAGCAAATGCTCTTAGCCATGTTATCCACCTTCCATTGGATAACAGAAAGCTGATTGGCTCTCCGGTGTCTGTCAACATTGTAAATAGTCCGGAGCGGCCGCCATCTTATCTCTCGGTAGGATCGAGAGAGAAGAAGAGGTGAAAAACGAAGGGGGAATTTATTGAAAGGGGGCAAGGTATACCCCTCTTGACCCCCTAGGAATGTTGTTGGGGTTATTAAAGGGTCCCGTGGGGAAAATAAAAAAAAAAATATTTTTCACGGTAGAAGCGCTTCACGGGCCGCGAACTGGGCCGCAAACTGGTAGCGAAACGGGAATTCGCCATTTTGTGCTTCGTTTTAATTGTTTAGAGACAAAAATTATCGCCGCACATCGGCCACAATGCATGAATATCGCTGAAAAGTCAGCGATATTCATGCATTATCCAGCAAATGCTCTTAGCCATGTTATCCACCTTCCATTGGATAACATGGCTAAAAACCGCTCTGTGCGTGAGCTTTTTTTTTTTTTGCTGCGTGACGTTTGTTAACGTTCGATTCGATGGAAATCAGGAAGTGTTGAACACCATTTTGTCACTGCGAGTAAATATTTTGTTATAAATGAATCCTTATTGATAAACATTGTCTGCGCCATCTTGCGTTTTTGTCCAATGCCACAATTTTGTCGTGCACAGCAGCCATTTTAGATGCCTTGACCAGGGCCACTCTCTGCACGCCGTCGATTCTCAGCATGGCTCCCCACCCTCGCACGCATCTCCCCCACGCAATGGTCACCCCCGCTCTCTCTCTCATGCATGGGCCATATACTTCCCCCATCTGCGCTGCTCTTCTCTGAGAATCACACCCTGTGCCCGTTCGACACCTCCCTTTCACCCTATTCACTACCGCACCCTCTGACACTTCTCTTCCTCTGTGTCCGATTGTCCAGGCCGGACCTAGGCTATCACCTAGCCCTGCGGATGTAGTGTATGGCTCCAGCTGTAGAGTATCCAGACATGCCAACCCTCCCGATTCAGGTGTGAGACTACTGATTTCAGTGCTAGTCTTTCGTTTCCCGATTCCTGCAAGGAAAAACCCGGGGGCATATTTCCAACAACTAGCGGTAATTTTTGTCTCTAACTTGTTTAGAGACAATAATTATCGCCGCACTTCGGCGAATTTTATCGCACATAAACCTTGCTATTAGCAAGGTTTATCGCAAATGCGATAAAAAACGGCCGCAATGCATGAATATCGCTGAAAAGTCAGCGATATTCATGCATTAGTCAGCAAATGCTCTTAGCCATGTTATCCACTTCCCATTGAACAAGCGCATGGTCTTTTAAAGATTTGTGAAGTACTCGGGGCGGCGGTGTGTGTGTGTCCTCTTTCAGGAGCGGGCGGGGGGGCACTGGCAGCAATTTGCAGGCCAGGCAGTGTTCAACACGTGCATCACCCTTTCTCTGCCTGCTATTGCGCTCCATGCTTCGGAAAGGTAAGAAAAAGAACGTGCATTTGAGTTTGAAATGTCCGATCTTGTAGCAGTACACTTGCAAAGCCCACACATGACAATAACCCGATTCAAGGCCCCATTCACCCGATTTTTTAAAAAAATATAGTACTCCAAGACAGTTACATTTTAAAACTTTATTAATATTTAAATATAACGAACGCAACAAAAACTGTAAATATATTTAACCATTTTTTGAAATTAACCAGAACTATAACGATAACAACAACAACAACAATAATATAACTTTTATGCCTAAATTACGCAAACATTTAGCTAATCTGCTAAAGGGGGGAGTCGCCATTTCTTTACAATAATCAATAATGAAAAATCCACATCAATAGTGTTGCCCGTTTTGTCGATGCAGCACTATAGTGCAATATACACAGCACCTGGGGTGTCAAGAGTGAACAGGTGTTTCTTTGTTCCTTAAGATGTTATCTCCGAGAATGCTGATGCATTGGTGTCTGTACACTTCTTTGTCAATTCTGTCAAGATGATAACTGCTTTATAAACAGACGATATCTTTGTTTCATCATTAGTGTTAAGTGTGTCTGAAACTACAGTGCCCTTCTGTTTTTTTTTCTTCAGGCTCTACAGAGTTTTGTGTGTTGTTCTTTTGAGCGACAATTATTCCAGAGGTTTCAGGTTCACTTGTTTTGTTCTGCAGTGAGTTAACAGCTTTAGAGAGTTCATGTTTATTTGCTATGTCCTGCTGTTCGTGAACTGCTTCAGAGACGTCAGCCTCATTTTTTATGTTTCAGTAGATCCTGGACCTGCCCGGCCGCGCCCAAAATGGCGCCGGTGTAAATGGGACTCGTAACTGCTTGTTCTGTACTGGTTGCCCAACTTTGATATCACGAGATACATATGCAGTTTTGAAGCACATGGCGGAGGCTTGTCTGCTGTAGTGGGGCGCCCCTTTATCGTTTCAGTCGCCATTCCGCCCGCTTTTGCTACACTGTGCCTCATCCGCCATTCAGCTGTTTACCGCCCGCTCTTACGGCTACAGCGTCTCGCTCACCATGTAGTTGAGTTGCTCCCACTCTTGCGGTGCAGCGGTAGGCGGCTTCCACAGGACTCTTAAAATGGCGGCCGGCTCTTCGGATTTGGGCCTGGTCCAGTAAAATGGCCCTGGGACACCTTGGAACTCGGACGCTTGTCTGCCAGGGCTTGGGTTCCATTCTCGAAAGCGTCCCCTCAGCCTTGAAGATTGTACAAAAGTCTTGGGCGCCCTCGACTCCCGCAGGCTTCCGGTGGGGAGCGGCTGCCATGATTGCTTGCGGAATGGCCACGACGGAGCTACGAGATGGTGGTGCTCTCATGGTGACGCCAGCTTCAGTCTGAAACATCCAGAAACAAGGTGGGGCTTTCATCGTTTGGGAAAAAAAAAGTTTTAATCCAATGAAAAGTGTTATTTTTAGGTCACATGACCTAGTCTTACATAATTAGGAAAAGAAAAGTAAAATGAACCAATGAAAAGTTTTATTAACAAGTCACATGACCTGTTATGCTTACGTTACGCGCTGCGCGGCGCGCTCTGGATCGTTTCCGGGAAGCTGCGCCTTGCGCACCGGAGCACATCCGGGTGCGCTAACGCGTCGCGTCATATGACGCATTACGCGACAATGCAGGTGCAGAATATAGTCAAAATGTCTCCACCAACCAGCGGTCGGAATTCCACCGCTTTCAGCAGTCCAAAAAGTTCGGTCAAATCTTAAGAGCGGGAGCAACTCAACTACATGGTGAGCGAGACGTTGTAGTCGCAAGAGCGAGCGGTAAACAGCTGAATGGCGGAAGAGGCACAGAGTACCAAAAGCGGGCGGAATGGCAACTAAAACGGTAAAGGGGCGCCCTACGACAGCGTGTCTTCAGGTGAAACGGATTGTGGGACAAGGTCCAGAATGAAAGATTCTTCAAAAGGGAAAAAATTCCGCCGGACCCCGGGAGCCGGCCACCTATGCCGGGGGCGATCTCAGGCCTCACCAGGGCAACACGACTTGGGGAGGGGGCAGGAGCCAAGCGCCCCCTCTCAGTCCGCGCCATCTCACCGCTCCTCGGGAGCCTCCGTCAAGCGGTTTAGGGAGGCACCGTATCACATTGTTTTCCAATGCAGTCAGGTCCACAAATGGACCCCACTACTTTGAATAGTGAAGCTGCAGCAGGTGCAAATAAGGTTTAAACAGTGTTACAAGAACTGCTTAGAACTCTGAAGTATGGCACTCAATAACCAGGACTTATGCCATTTATGTAAGGCAGTGACATGGAAGCAACTCAGGGACAAAAAGCATGAACGAACATTCACGTATGAAAATCTTATTTGGAGAAGGGGTAGAATCCAAACGCCCCCTGCCAGTTCGCGCCACTACACTGTATGTGGAAAATCTGAAGCCATCATTCTACAAACTCTCAACGCTTGTTATCAGTGCATGACTTTCATGCTCGATCGATTGAGCTAGCCGGATCGGGCAATAAAAAGTATAAAATAGTTATGTAAATAGTTATTTAATAAAATGTTTTATTCTGTTTCTTTGGTGGTGTGTTGTGTATATTTATAATATTTGCATAGGGTTTGCCGTTATTTTGGGCGGTGTGGGTGGCGGAGTCGAGCTGTTTTGCAGCCCTCATGGTGTGGAGCTCAATTCATTTCACTATTTTCGTATTTCTCATGAAGGGTTATTCCTAATGTTTGTATTTTACCGAGGTTAAAAAGAGATCGAATTAGTGGTCTACTGATTTTGGTCGATTACTTTTATTTTTTTTGCACGATTTTTCACTATCTGCAAAGACTAAACAGAGTATTGCGACTTTGTGCTTGTTTGTAAATAGAGAATGATCCAAAGAGAACCAATTGTAAAACAGTAAATGCTTGGATAATAATCAATCAAATGGAGAGACAAGCAGGTACGACGGATTACAACAGGGGTAAAGGTCTGCGTTAACTACCCTTCACTATCTGCAAGGAGAGAGTACTACTAAGAGAAAAGAGGGGAGGGGGGGGCAGCGTTCAAAGCACATCAGCGTGCATAAACACGAAAACGTTTTTACCTATCACGTACTTGACATTTGACAGCTTTTGATGTTTGCTATTAAAAAACCATTGAAATTCACAGAAAAAACCATAGGTTATACTCCATATATAGTTAGGAATTTGCATTTACAAAACCTTGAAAATTCAATGAAAAAACCATTGGTTTTAGGCCATATATAGTTAGGGATTTGCATTTACAAAACCTTATTTTACTCACACAAAACCATTGAAATTCCATATATAGTTATAAGCGCTAACTATATATCGCGCACCCGCAATCCACTGCTGATGATGTCACATATTACATCATTCATGACATGGTTAGTGACATCACTGATGACATCACTGATGACATCTCAAATGACATCACTGATGACATCACTGATAACATCTCATTTGACATGACTGATCACATCACTGATGATATCATTCATGGGATAATACCATGAACCTCTTCAGACTCTAATATAACCTTAGATACAATCAGTGTAAACAGACAGTCACTCATCCATGGAGTTACTCACACACCTAGTCAGTTATGCCAAAAATCAATCACACCTCCATTTTCTCAACTATACAGTTATACACACCTTACTTATTCAAACATATACTAACACATATTTACTTTACTCTCTTATACAATCTCTGATACATGTTCACAATGATCCATACAGCCACTCACACATTCACAAGCTCTTATGCACAGTTATTTATAGATGTCAACTCTCACATGTATTGTGTTTTACATATGTACTTAATATGACATGTAGCACTGAGATATCCATTCACTCACTAATACACTCATGCACAGTCAATCGCCCATACAGCTGTTTCCACATGCAGTTTTGAATCTATACATATAGCGAATCAACTACTCACACATCTATGTACAGAGTCACACACCTCCTAGCCACCCATACACACACACTCAGTTTCCCATACAAATACTTGGACAACCAATCAATAACCCATACAGTTACTCATATAGCTACTGATCAACATATGCAGCAGTTTGTAGAACAACAGATATAATGATGCACAAATTAAAACAGTTTAGTCACTAACCCATGCACTCAGTGAGACACATTTAATCACTCACTCAATCAGTCAGTCTTGCACCTACTAAATCCTTCATCCAGACACTTATATATCCACTCATTCTTCAATATGTAAGACATGTTTTAACTTTACAGAAACATACAGTCACTGGATGTTGTCATCAGTGATGTCATCAGTGATGTCACTAACCATGTCATGAATGATGTAATATGTGACATCATCAGCAGTGGATTGCGGGTGCGCGATATATAGTTAGCGCTTATAACTATATATGGAATTTCAATGGTTTTGTGTGAGTAAAATAAGGTTTTGTAAATGCAAATCCCTAACTATATATGGCCTAAAACCAATGGTTTTTTCATTGAATATATATATATATATATATATATATATATATATATATATATATATATATATTACCTACTGGCGGTCACCAGTAGGTAGATATAGTTAGGACCTAGTTTCCATAGGAAATCCACAACATTCTATTTGGAATAACTTTGGCGCTGGAGGAAGAATCTTTGCAAAATTCCCCAAGAAAATGTCCTGCTTCGCTCCGCTCCTTCCCTGAAAGTTTGGGGGTGATTCATCAAGTGGGGGCCGAGAAAAAAGGGGCGTCCCAAAACGTGTTTTCTCTATGCAATTTTCCATAGGACATTTAACCAGGGCTACAGCCCGAACGGCTGAATGGAATTACACCAAATTTGGCAAAAAGGTAGAGTTCGGTTCCCAGATGCTGCCTTTTGTTAAATGGTGTAAATCCGTTCTGTAGTTCCTGAGAAACTCAAAAGCAAAATCATAGTGATATCTAGAGACAAAGTACCATACTCTGTACTGTACTCTGTACCTTCCTGAGCACGAGCTGCATGGTCATTGGCTGTCAACTGTCTGTCAACATTCCAAACCAGGAAGTGTTGGCAGCCTTCTTTTGCGAACCGAGGCACAAGAAAGCAGTGACACAAACGTGCAAAACATGCAAAGTGGGCAGGGTATAAACACCCTGATCCCCTAGGCCTGCTCAGGGTGTCCCAAAAGGACCAAAACATTTTTTTTAAATCACGGGGTATGAAGTACCGTACTCTGTACTGTACTCTGTACTGTACTCTGCACCTTCCCGACCGCATACTGGAGGTTCCTGGTGGGCTAGTTGGCCCCCAGGGTCCTCTAGTATGCAAGGGGAATTAGTTCCCCCTCTGCAAACGTGCCAGGAGGCTGCGTTGCAGAGAGGTGTAAAAAGGGGCGTGGCCTCATTACACCTCTCTGCAATGCATCCCCCTGCCGCATATTGGAGGTTCCTGGTGAGCTAGTTGGCCCCCAGGGACCCCCAGTATGCAAGGGGAATTAGTTCCCCCTCTGCAAACGTGCCAGGGGGCTGTGTTGCAGAGAGGTGTAAAAAGGGGCCTGGCCTCATTACACCTCTCTGCAATGCAGCCCCCTGGCGCATACAGGAGGTTCCTTGTGGGCTAGTTGGCTCCCAGGGACCCCCAGTATTCAAGGGGAACTAGTTACCTCTCTGTAAATGCGCCAGGGGGCTGCGTTGCAGAGAGGTGTAAAAAGGGGCATGGCCTCATTACACCTCTCTGCAAAGCAGCCCCCTGGTGCATACTGGAGGTTCCAGGTGGGTTAGTTGGCCCCCAGGGACCCCCAGTATGCAAGGGGACTGAATCCCTAAACTTAGAACACGTTACAGGGCACGTTTATACAGTGGTGAAGGTAGAGGGCGGGGCTTGAGGTGATGTGAGTGCAAACTTGCCCTGTGGCGCATTTTAAGTTGGGGAATTAATTTCTCTTCAACCCAGAGGTCCCCTAGAGGGCAACTAGTCCAACAGGTATCTCCATTAAGTGCCACAGAGCTGTGTTGTAGAGTGTTGTAAAAAGGGGGCGTGCCCTCTGAACACCTTTCTGCAACACAGCTGCCTGACGCATAATGGAGGTACCTGGTGGACTAATTGGCTCAGAGGGGACCTCAGGATTGAAGAGGAATTAATTCCCCAATCTAAAATGCACCACAGGGCGTGTTTGCACACATGTTACCTCAGGCCCCGCCCCCTTCCTTCACTAGTGAGCAAAATATTCCTGTAAAATCAGCCTAAATACGAATTCCAATTTACTCACCTGTTATCACAAGAAATGTCAGTGCTGCATCTTTAAGCGCACTACTGATCCTGAAAAGTAATTCTAACCATACTTACAGTACCTTAAACTTCCTTCCATAGGCTAACATTGACTGTTTTCACTTGGAAATTCTTCTAAGTGTGGAGTTTTGGAACTTTAAAAAATTCCTCAAAAATCAGCCGAACTACGAATTCCGATTTACTCACCTGTTATCAGGAGAGACCTCAGTGCTATATCTTTCAGCCCTCTACTGATCCTGAAAAGTAATTCTAATCATAGTTACAGTAACTTGAATTTCCTTTCTAGGCTAACATTGACTGGTTTCACTTGGAAATTGTTCTAAGTGTCGAGTTTTGGAACTTTAAAAAATTCCACAAAAATCAGCCAAACAACGAATTCGGATTTACTCACCTGTTATCAGGACAGACCTCAGTGCTGCATCCTTCAGCCCATTAAAAAAAAAAAAAAAAAAAAAAACATTATTTTTGAATTTAGTTTTGTTATTATTTTACATTAAGAATATGAAATATAACTTAAAAAATAAAATAAATAAAAATATTTATAATAAATATGTAGTAAATCAGTATCAAAACAAATAAATATAACAATTAATACATTTAAAAATTGTCATTTACAAAACCTTCGAAATTCACTGAAAAAAGGTTTCAGGCCTTATATAGTTAGGAATTAGCATTTAAAAAAACTTAGAAATTCACTGAAAAAACGGTAGGTTTTAGGGGTGTTATAGTTAGCTGGACATTTCACTAGTACAAAACCATTGAAATTCCCCCGATATAGTTAGTTGTACTAACTATATCTCGAGCGCCCGCAATCCACTGCTGATGATGTCACATATTACATTATTCATGACATGGTCAGTGACATCACTGATGACATCTCAAATGACATCACTGATGACATCATCCACGTGACGATACACCTCATCATACACTAGTATAACCTTTCATCACTCACTGTAAAATACAGAGTACCATATTTGAATCCATTGATACACCAATGCAAGTTTCTAAAAACCCGCTCAGTGATTCCTAGATCTATACACACATCTAATCACTTACCTACAGATTCACTCATACATGCAGTCAATGATCAATAGAACACTATCAAATATACTTATACACCTATATCGACATTACACACCAGCACATATCCTATTCACTTATAAAGTCATCCTATTCACTTATGCAAACAATGGATCATACTTACATTTACTTAGCTATACACTTATACAAACACCGCTTTAACTATTCATATAGATAGTAAATTATACTCAGTGTGTTATAAAATCACTATTACAAGTATACAGTTATCCATACAGTCACGCATACAATCACTGAGTCTTATGTATACTTATTTATAAACAACAACTGACACATACATTGCCTTTTATTTTTCTACTTTGTTGGACATGTACCATTAAGAGAGATATTTGTTCATCACCACACCCATAAAGATATTCACTCACCCAAACAACTGTTATAACATGTAGTCTTAACATCATATACCTACTACATACACTATTCACACATCTTTGGGCAGTCACACACCTCCCACCGAACCACATACACATTCACTCTCCCATAAAAATACTCAGCTAACTAATTAATAACTAATGTAGACTTTGAAATAGCTAGTAACAAACTGGAAAGTAGTTTTTACAACAACTGACAAAGTGATGCAGATGTTCACACAGTTTAGTCACTATCCAATATATTTAGAGAGACACTTTAAATTAGTCAAGTAAACAGTCAATCACACTGCTACTAAATCCTCCATTCAGATATTTATATTTATATATCCACTCATTCTTCAATGCAAATTGCTATATATATAATACATATTTAAATAAGGAATTCTTCAATACGACCTCCCCCACTGCCCCAGGAACTACCATCTCTCCAGGGTCAAATTATCAATAAATGTGGGGCCTCCCAGACAACCCCAGCCTGAGGACCCCCAGCTACCTGTTGAATTATTTTAAAATGATACAGGGGGCTGCACGGATGCCCCCATAGCCCCAGGGGTGCACCTCCCAGGGGCTTCACCTTGAATGAATGGGTGGGCTTGGGAACCCCCAGCCCCGGGGACTGCCATTTCACAAGGCCTTTATTTTAAATAATGCAAGACGGCTGCATAGACCCCTCTGCCGCCCAGGGGGCCGCCACCTCCCTGGGGCTTTTCTCAAAATTTGTTTTGACCCAGTACTCTGGAGACTAGTCCAGACTGAACTACCAAGCCAGGTCTTCCCTGGATCGGAAACAAGCATCCTGGGACCAGTTTTGGGGTAACACCACTCATCAGCTAGGCTATCTTGAATCCAGTGGCAAAGTGAGCAAGGGAAAACATGGGCTTCGGATTCCTCTGGCCCTGATCTGGTTGCAGCTATTCCGGAAGGATATGCACTATCTAGGCTGGATAGAATAGGACGCAGAGGAGGTGGCTTAGGGATTCTTTATAAGACATCTCATATGTGCCGTACTTCTGCAGTGTCTGGCCCGTCCGATCCCTTTCAGGCTCTTCATTTCTCAATTAGTTCCCCTTGTGCCACCCCTTTTACGGGCATACTGATTTATAGACCCCCGGGTCCAAGAACAGATTTTAGTCAGGCCTTGCTTAACATCCTGGAACCTTATTTTGGTTTTCCCCAATTAACGGTCTTGGGGGACTTAAACTTTCATCTGGATAATCTTGCTTCCAGAGACTCCCTCACGCTCCTTGACTCTTTATCCGCCTGTGGCTTTCAGCAGTTGGTTAAATGTCCCACCCACCAGGCGGGTCACATCTTGGATGGGGTGTTTTCTAATGACCCCAGACTAAAAACTGACTCACCTATCCCACTGGTTTGGTCTGACCACCTGGCCGTACCACTGGAACTTCAGCATTTCCATGAGAACCTCAAGCGGACTGGCCCCAGCAAAATGGAACCTAGGAGAAACTTTAGTAGGGTTACTAACCTTTCCCTTGCCCCTCTAATCCAGAAATTTCCTAGTGATTCAGCCAAAGACGTTAATACAGCTGCCCTTGTGCTAACAAATGCCTTTACGGCAGCAGTTAATGTGCTGGCCCCTGTAACTCTGCGACACTCGGCCCGAAAGAGACCTTCAGCCCCGTGGTTTTCAGAGTCTTTAAGGCTCCTAAGGCAGGGATGTAGGAAGCAGGAAAGGTTATGGCGGGCAAGCTGGAACCTTCTAGAGAGGGAAAAGCACAAGTCTCTTCTTAAAGAGTATAAGTTGGAGGTTATTAAGGTGAAGCAAGAATACTTTGCCCATCTTACGACTAATCTTACCTCCCCGAGAGAACTCTTTAAGATAGTCGACTCACTGTGCACGTTACAGATGCCTGATTCCATAGTGTGCTCACAAGATCTCTGTGATAAAATCGCAGGATTTTTTCACACTAAAATTGCGGACATCTACTCGGCCCTTGATTCACAAAAGGCCTCAATGTCCCCCCTCCCTCCCAGACTGGACCTCCCTTCCTCTGTAGCTGATGTCCCGACTACTACAGGGAGTCTGTCTGTGTTTCCACCACTTTCCCTGCAGGAACTTGACTTGCTTCTAAGCAAGACAAGGTCAGGGTCCCCCTTAGACCCTTGCCCTCTTAAAGTCCTTAAGGACTGTAGAGAGACCCTGCTGCCTCCACTCTTGGACATCATGAACAGGGCAATGAAGGATGGTATTTTCCCTTCCCAGTGGAAGAGTGCTGTGGTTAAGCCCCTCCTTAAGAAGCCCACATTAGACCCTGAGGTACTTAAAAACTTCCGCCCAATTTCTTTGCTCCCAGCTCCAGCAAAGATGCTGGAGACATATCTAAACCAGCATCTGGCGGCATTCCTGGATTCCTCTGGTCTTCTAGATCAGTCCCAGCATGGCTTCAGGAGAGGACATAGCACAGAGTCGGCCCTCACGATAGTGCTTAATAACATCTGCACTCAGGTCGATCAGGGCCACACCTCCCTTCTGGTCTTATTAGATCTGACAGCTGCCTTCGATACCCTGTCTCCCTCAGTTCTTACATCTCGTCTGAGGGAGATAGGAGTAGAGGGCGCAGCCTTGAGTCTCCTGGCCTCTTTTCTGGCCCAGAGGGAGCAGAGGGTCAAGCTGGGAGAATATCTATCTCCACCCACACCTGCGCAATGTGGGGTGCCACAAGGGTCGGCATTAAGTCCGACCCTGTTTAACATCTACGTGGCCCCACTTGCCAGGCTTGTAAGATCATTTGGGATGGAGGTAGTCTCCTACGCCGATGATACCCAGATCTTGGTCTCTCTCTCTCATTCACGGAACTCTTCCGTTCTCAACTTCAGAAACTGCATGGAGGCGGTTTCTAAGTGGATGATCTACAATTCACTGAAGTTGAACGGAGAGAAGACCGAGATTATGGTTTTAGGCGGAAACACGAACATCTGGTCGGCCGAATGGTGGCCCCCCTTGCTGGGAGTCTGTCCTACACCTACAGACTCTGCCAGGAATTTGGGAGTTATGATCGATCCTGCTCTCTCAATGACACAGCAGGTCAACAGGACAGTTGCTACCTGCTGGGGCATCATTAAAATTCTGCGCAAAATTAAACACTATCTGTCCCCTCAGGCTCGTAAACAGGGTGTCATTGCATTGGTCCCTTCGCGACTTGATTACTGCAACGCTCTGTACGCTGGCATCAATAAAGGCCTGTTGCAGCGCCTTCAAACTGCCCAGAATGCGGCAGCTAAGTTTGTTCTTGATGCCCCAGACTTTCATCTGCCACGGCTGCTAGGAAAAGCCTGCAATGGCTTCCTATTGAGTCCAGGATAGCCTTCAAGACTCTGTGTTTGACCTACGGGGCACTCTCTGGCAAGGGGGCAGGCGGTGTGATGAAGTTGCTGCTTCCCTATGTACCGGGCAGAGATCTGCACTCCTCTACTAAGAGCTTACTTGTGGTGTCCCGTGTTCGTAGAAGTAAATGGGGCGGGAGGGCGTTTTCAACGGTTGCCCCCAAGCTGTGGAATAGCCTTCCCCTAGAAATTAAATCTCAGTTGTCTGTCCTGAAGTTTCGGAAAGCTCTTAAAACATGGCTATTTTCAAAGGCGTATCCATAGTGCTGGTTATCTGGTCATTCTGATGGTTTTTTGGTAGGCACCTTGATGCCTTCGGGCTTAGTAGCACGTTATAAGACACACTTCATTTCATTTCATTTCAGGGACCATGTCTGGGCATACCATGCCATCTTAGGGCGAACAAAGTGAATACAAGGACATGCTGTACGGAGAACTGAAACTTTTCAGACACTCACCCCCAGGTTACAGATCTGGGTTGAATCCATCATCGTTCTTTAGCTCACTTCACCACCCCAGTTCACACCCAGCCATTTGCAAATCAGTCTTGACCCTGTGCCTCATGGGAACAGTCCAGACCGAAATGCCGAGCCAGGTATTCTCTGGACCGGAATCAAGCATCCTGGGACCGGTTTCATAGTACCACCCCTCATCTTCCAGGCTATCTTGAATTCAGGGGCAAAGTAAGCAAGGGACCCACGTCTGGGCTAACAAAGCAAACACAAGGAGATGATGAGCGGAGTTCTGAAACTTTTCAGACACTCACTCTCATGTACAGATCTGGGTTGAATTCATCATTGTTCTTTAGCTCACTTTTACACCCCAGTTCAGACCCAGCCATATGCAAATCAGTCTTGACCTTGTGCCTCATGGGAACAGTCCAGACCGAACTGCCAAGACAGGTTTTCCCTGGCCGGGAATAAGCATCCTGAGACCGGTTTTGGGGTAACACTCCTCATTAGCCAGGCTATCTTGAATGCAGTGACTGTTGAATGAGAAGTACACACATCCTAGGACAATTGCCTGGAGTGTTTTTGAACCATTTCCTTATCTATTTCAACTCACTATAGGGCACCACTTTGCTGTGCCTTTAAAGGTAAATTATACACTTAACCTCATCTCAGAGATACCTCTTACCTGATCCTTTCTAACAAGTGCAGACTTTTCTGGCAGCCTCCACTTGGCGAGGGATGCCAAGGGATACCTCCCACATGCTGGGCTGTCCTTAGTCCTCAAGAAGACCCGCTATGACAACACACTAAGGCGCTATTAAAGTTGAAACGTCGACGATATACCATGGCTCAGTCTTAACAAATCTCTTGGTGGATACTATTGAGCGGCCTTGCCATAACCAGAGATATTGTCCTCTTTGTTGTTCTGACCACTCTGCAACTTGTACATAATTGTATAGAGCTTAACGCTTGTATATATGCACTGCACTACCAGCACTGAGCACACACTTTCACTTTGAAACACTTGTCACTATATTAATGTGCCTCACCTTGACAACCCTTGAAAAATATATTTTTAAGAAATGTTTGAAAATCAAAAATAACAAACAATTATTATTTTTGCAAGCATTCTGGAGTTTTTGTTGTACTATTGTGTTCCAATATACCAATAATCTTGTGTTGCGTGCTGCGATCTAGCCCATTTTCTACTTTCTACCATATTGGTTAAGTTGTTAGTAATATATACTAGTCATATATGTGAAATTTTCGTAACAAGATTCGTTTTTGTTGACAATGTAATTGCTGTCTCCCCGACAGAGCCATTGTAGCTTTACTTACCCTGCCAACCAAGGCACTGACCCCAGGGTTTAGGGTCCCCGGGCCAAATTCAACCTGGGAGTAGGGCTGCATGGTCCCCTCCGCAATTTAAAAAAGGCTAGGCCCTGGGGGAGTGGGCCCGGGACCAAAGTTGGGCCAGGGTAGGATCCATCCCCTTTCACCACCACTCTGCAAAAGCTCCTCCTGACGCAAATTGATTGGGGAAGGAATTCCTCTTGGCTGCAGAGTGTCATTGGAGGTCAACAAGCCCTCCTGTTAATTCCAGTAAATCCCAAACAGCGGGATTGCTGAGAGGCCTTCGGAGGTCATGCCCCCTTTCTTCACTGCTCTGCAAACAAACTTCCTGGTGCACTGCTTGTTGGGGGATGAAGTCCCTTAGCTCCAGAAAGTCCATGGGGGCCAACAAACCCTCCTATTACCTCTGGGAAGTACCACACAGCGGGATCGCTGAGAAGCCTTTGGAGGCCATACCCCCTATCTCCACTGCTCGGCAAATGGGCCTCATGGTGCACTACTGGTTGGGGGAGGAAGTCTCCTTAGATGCTGAGGGTCCTTGGGAGCCAACAAGCCCTTCTGTTACCTCCAGCAAATTCCACAGAGCGTGATTGCTGAGCGGACTTTGGAGGCCAAGCACCCTTTCTCGACCACTCTGCAAATGCGCCTCCTGGTGCACTGCTGGTTGGAGGATGAAGTCTTCTTGGATGCTGAGGATCCTTGGGGGCCATCAAGTCCTCCTATTACATCTAGTAAGTCCCACTTAGCATGATTGCTGAGAGGACTTCAGAGACCACCCCCCATTCAGCACCACTCTGCAAACATGCTCCTGGTCCACTGCTGGTTGGGAGACAAAGTCTTCCTGTATGCTGCCTTGGGAGCCTGCAAGTCCTCTTATTACCTCCAGTAAGTCCAACATAGCTTGATTGCTGAGAGGACTTCAGAGACCACACACCCTTTTACCACAACTCTGCAAACATGCTCCTGGTGCACTGCTGGTTGGTGGATGAAGTCTTCTTGGATGCTCAGGGTCCTTGGGAGCCAACAAGTCCTCCTGTTACCTCCAGTAATCCCCACAGAGCGTGATTGCTGAGCGGACTTCAGAGGCCAAGCACCCTTGCTCCACCTCTCTGCAAATGCGCCTCCTGGTGCACTGCTGGTTGGGGTAAGAAGTCTTCTTGGATGCTGGGGACCCTTGGGGGCCATCAAGTCCTCCTATTACATCTAGTAAGTCCCACTTAGCATGATTGCTGAGAGGACTTCAGAGACCACCCCCTATTCAGCACCACTCTGCAAACATGCTCCTGGTCCACTGCTGGTTGGGAGACAAAGTCTTCCTGTATGCTGCCTTGGGAGCCAGCAAGCCCTCCTGTTATCTCCAGTAATCTCCACAGAGCGTGATTGCTGAGCGAACTTCAGAGGCCAAGCACCCTTTCTCCACCACTCTGCAAATGCATCTCCTGGTGCACTGCTGGTTGGGGGATGAAGTCCCCTTGGGTCTAGACTGTCTTTGAGGGCCAACAAGCCCTCCTGTTACCTCTGGTAATTTCCACACAGCACAATTGCTGAGAGGCCATATGGTGCCACATCTTCTGTCTCCACTACTCTGCAAACATGCCTCCTGGTGCATTGCTGGTTGGGGGATGAAGTCTGCTTGTATGCTGAGGGTCCTGGGGGGCCAAGAAGCCCACCTGTTATGTCCAGTAAGTCCCATAGAGAGTATTTCCTGAGAGGACTTCAGAGGCCAACCCTCTTTCTCGACCAAGCTGCAAATGCACCTCCTGGCACACTGCTGGTTGGGGGATCAAGTCCCCTTGGCTCCAGAGGGTCCTTGGGGGCCAACTGGATCTCCTGTTACCTCCAGTAAGTCCCACACAGGGGATTGCTGAAAGGTCTTCCGATACCACGCTCCCTTTCTTCACCACTCTGCAAATGTGTCTCCTGGTGCACTGTTAGTTGGGGGATAAAGTTCTCCTGGATACTCAGCATTCTTAGGGGCCCAGAAAGTCTCCTGTTACCTCCAGTAAGTCCAACACAGCATGATTCCTGGGAGCTGGTCTGAGAACCCCCCTTTCTCCACCACTCTTCAAACGTGACTACTACTTTAAAAAAACCATAGAATTCACTTTAAAAAATGAAAGGTTGCAGGGTTGTTATAGTTAGGAAATAGAATTAAAAAACTTAAAAATTCACTGAATAAAACAAAGGTTACAGGGATGTTATAGTTAGGTTCAGATTTCACTTAAACAAAACTAGTGAAATTCATCAGTTATAGTTAGCGCAATGCACTGCTGCAACATAGATAATATATCACTCATGACATGGGCAGTGGCATCACTGATGCCATCACAGATAACATCTCAAATGACATCATTGATTACATCATCCCCAGAACCACTCATACCCCATACAACCTCCTGTATGCCCACTCACATACCCACACAGCCACTCACATACCCATTCACTGACTAATACCAGTATTCACATACCCACTCTCTCTTTCAAAGAGCCACTGACAAATTCACGAACTCATACAGCCAATCATACAACAATTCACTCACCCATACAGCTACTCACACAACCAGACACTCACCCATACAGCTACTCATGCAGCCACATACTCATCCATACATTTGCGCGCACACTCACTTATTCACCTACACAGTCACACACACCCTCTCACTCACACATTCAGCCTCTCAACACAGCCACTCACTCACCCCTATACACATTCACTCACTCAAACACTCATACAATCCCGTATATTCCTATTCGCACATCCATACAAGCACTCATACATCTGTTCACTCACCCATACAGCCATTCACACATACACTTACTCTCCAATACAGCAACTCACACATCAACCCATTTAACCAAACACACACTCAAACAGACACTCACTTACATACCCAGTCACTTACTCATACAGCCATTTAGACACCCACTCACTCACCCATACAGTAACTACACACACAGCTACCTACCCATAGAGTGACTCACACCATCACTCACTCGCCCATACAGCCACTGACACACCCACTCACTCACCAATACAGCCACTCACACAGCTTCTCACTCACCCACACAGATACTCACATATCCACTTATACACCCATACAGCAACTCACTCTCCCATATACATAAGGATGCATATAGTCACACAGCCATTCACATACTATACGTTAGAAGAAGTATCACTCAGTAGTAGTGCAACTAGTATACTAATTTAACTTTTGTAGTATGTTAGTGTATATGTTTAACACCCATAAACTCTTAAATACACTTACACTTGCATGATGAGGTCATCAGTCATGTCATCAGTGATGCCACTGACCATATCATGAGAGATGCAATACGCGAGGTCATAAGCAGTGCATTGTGGGGGCGTATGTTACAGTTAGCTCAGGTAACTATTACTGTTGAATTTCACTGGTTTTGTACGAGTTCACCTGAGTGCCAGGAAACTAAGTGGATGTCAGCTTACCACTGGGGATTGTCCCGATAGCCATGCATCTCTCACCAGGGTCTCCAAGACCTGATCGCTTCTCCTATCTTGCATCATCAAGGTGCTGTTCAAATTTTATCTACAGAAAATTGCCTCTCCTCTAAGTGGGATCTGAAACGGCTTGGCATGAAATGGCAGTGTGTGTTCACTCAATAAGTTCACTTAAACGTGGAAAACATGCTCTTTTTAAAGTATCAGAATTTGTTCTTAAGAGAAGGCTGCAAAAATCCTTTTGAAGGTTTAATCATGAATTAAAGTTGTGATCAAAAATTGACAAAACTGTAAACTGTGGTGACTTAGATATGCTGGGCAAGTCTGCAGATAGGTAATTCACATGGCTTTTATTGTGGTTGTGAACATTCTATTTGTCATAATCAAGCGAAAACTGCTGCTAGGGAAAAGGTTATGAGAAACTCATTTCACATTCATGAAATGTTGTCGTGTTGTAATGGTGTGCATAAAAAATGGCACAATTGAACACTATCACTGGTTTTATGTACTTCACTCACGTTGCAGCAAACACACAAATATGTTGGTACGTTATTTTTTTAATGATTCTGTGATTTAGCTCGGGTTGTGTTAACATCCTCGCCTCTTTTAGATAAAGCAGGCCATTTATATTGAGAATTGTGTTTGTAAGTAAAATATATGAGATGAAAAATAATATATGTGCTTAAGTGCAAAAAGGGTCTAAAATATCAACAAATCATCGACCGTGGTTGTCAGTAGAAGGCAGGTGGTTTACTGTAACATTACAATTTTTTGGCACCCATTCTGGTACATTGCTGATAGCATTGGCTATTTTGCTTCATTGCCTCGTGCTTTGTCGATCACTGTGAGGCTGAGGCGATTTAAGGCTAAACCTTTTGCAATTTATACATCGTGCTCACCTTGGGGGGGGGGCTTATCTTGGTGCTCATGACTCTAAATGTCCAGTTAATTTTCAAAATTGCTTAATTTGTAATCTTGTAATCAAAGATTGCAATTTCCAGGGAATAGAAGCTCCAAATGTGTCACCAAGATCACACAGGCTGTCAGTGGGGACAAGTGGAGCTCCGATTAGAACTTCAGTGCTCTGATTTCATTGATTCTAACTTGGGCATTAAACTACACCTTGTTCCAAAATTTGCTCTGGTTAATTCTCCCTTAAGTAACTAAGTAGCTTGTTTCTCCCATGCTGCCCTATCACGTGCATGTGTAATACACATTTTCACCTCAGACGGCATCCAGGCGCGTAACAACATATATTTAATATTACCCATCTCAGTGGTGTGTATTTTAGAGACTTCAAAGGATGAAAGGCTGAGAGAACCGAGAGAGATTCGAATCTGTGTGACCATGAGTTTAAACACAGCACTCTGGACTGTTTGAAGTATTGCACTGAGCCACGAGACCTGGCAATAAAACAGCTCTTAAACAGTAGTGATGTTTGAACACGTGGCGGATGATGGAGGTAGCTGCTGGGGAGGAAGGATTAGAAAACATTTCAAAACGTTTCGCTCTCGGTCGCCAACTTGACGTTCAGGATCGCGAGCAAGCAAAAAATGACCGCTACGCTATGCGCGTTTGCACTGTGCTACGTACAACTAGCACAGTGCGAAGTGGCGCAAACTTCGCAAACTACACGAGCGTAGCGTAGTTCTTTGCTCAGGGTTAATGCCGACATGTTCATTATTTTAAAAAAAAAACGAGAAGAGGGCAGCGTCGGTCCCCCTCCAATGGCCAATTCCGGCCCAAGAAACCCATCCCCCTGGGCCTGGCCTCACTGCTGGGGACCCTGGGGGGAGCCCCAAATCCCCCAACGGCCCCCCCGCTCCACACCTCCTGTGGGAGCCAGCATTGCTTTTCCACACGGGGAACTGCTGACATGCAGCTCCCCGTTTTGAAAAGCAATCAGCTTTGGATTTTTGAAACAGTAGCAGGTTTCCCTGCTCTCGCTTCCAAAATCCAAAGCAAGCTTGCTCTGACAGAGTGGGAGCCGCGTGGCTCCCGCCCTTTCATAGAAAACAGCAGTGTCCCGGGGCTTGGCACCCCGGGACACTGCAGGATCCAGCCCTGGAGGGTGGCGGTCCCCAAAGCCATCACGGCCTCCATGAGGAGTGCTACGCCCCCTCTGCCACTATGAGTGAAACCCCAGGGAGGTGGTGGTCCCGGGGCTGCTGGGGCCCCCGCTAATATTTTTTAAGAATTGCCCCCTGGACCTAGCCCAACCGGGGGCCCCCATTAAAATAACCACGGGCCCCCATTAAAATAACACACAGGAACCAGCACTTCATTGTTTTTAAACAATTTCAGCAGAATGCGTGACCCCAGCATGTATTGCGGCAACATAGAATTTGTTGTATTATTTTTGGGCCCTGGGGGTCCTTCTGGGACCCCCTGAGCAGGCCTAGGGGTTCAGGGGGTTTCTACCCTGCACACTTCTCTTGTTTTATATCTTTGTTTCTCTGTTTTCTGGTGACTCGCTTCTACAGAGTCACAAGATGGCTGCCAACACTTCCTGGTTTGGAGTGTTGACAGCCAATTAGAATGAAGCTCGTGGTCATGGCAGCCAATTAGAATAAAGCTCATGGTCGAGAGGGTTCGCGAATCCACTGCTGCCCTAGATATCTAAACATTTTTTTTTATTTCTCAGCAACTACTGAACGGATTTACACCATTTAAAAAAAAAGGTTGCTTTCTGAACCAAGTACTACCTATTTGCCAAATTTGGGGTAGTTCAATTCAGCAGTTTCAACTGTAGCCTTGCCCAAAGTTTCCTATGAGAAATTGATTTTTTGACTCTTATTTTTTTATTTCTCAAAAACTGCTAAACTGATTTACACCATTTAAAAAAAAGGTTGGTTTCTGAACCAAGCTCTGCCTTTTCCCACAATTTTGGGGTAATTTCGTTCAGCAGTTCGGGCTGTAGCCCGTCTCAAAATTTCCTACAGAAATTGACACGGAGAAAACGCATTTTGCGACCCCCTTTTTTTCTCAGCACCTGCTTGACGAATCATCCCCAAACTTTCAGGTTAGGAGCTGACCTGGATAGACTTATTTTTGGAGAATTTACCGAAGATTCGTCAAATGACGCCAAAGTCATTAGCAAATCAAAAAATGCTTTTCCTATGGATACTAGGTTCTAACTATAACTACCTACTGATGACTGCCAGTAGGTAATATATATATATATATATATAAATATATATATGTATATATATATATATATATATATATATATATATATATATATATATATATATATATATATATATATATATATATATATATATATATCCATAAGGTACCTTTATCCGTTAGAATAAAACGTCGCCGACACTCAGAAAGTTGCTGTGCACGATAGATTTCACTTTACAGCTTGATCACGTTTACAAAGTGAATCACCAAACAATTGTCCTTTTACGTTTTCTCTAAATCTAGAAAGAGGACAAACCACCAAGTGTCTAAAACATAGGTAACTTCATGGCAGACATGTTTGAGGGAGCAAAAAGAGTTGTGCACGTATTGTATTCACGATATAACTTAAATAAATTGAAGTTATCGTCAAAAACATAATATAAGTGATTGACAGAAAAGCCAAGCAAAACACAAATAATATAGTTGTAAATTTCATGTAAGATAATTGCGTTCTAGCGTTCGGCCCCAAGATTGTGAGATACAAAGTTTTAAAGCTTTATCAAATGCACAGAAACATTTTGCTTGAGTGATAGTAAATTCAGCGAGTAAATCACAAGAGGCCATGCCCGACTGGGCAGACGTCCCTGTCAGAACAGCACACGATATTCATTCTAGTGTGAAAAAGTCCAAGCCCCAGTGGGCAAATGAACAAAAATTATTTACAGTAAATGCAATTAAGGTTCTGTGCAAAGTCCACGCCCCAGTGGGCAAATCATATATATAACCAGTCGTGAGATGTATATCCATCAGAGGAGTGTTTCATGACCAACGCTTCCACTAGTTTTCAACGCAGTTTGCTTAGCTAGGTTTACTTGCTCCAAAGTCAGTCACATCAAATCATGAGGTACCTAAGCAGAAAATATCAAAGAGGGGAGGGGAAGTTAAAACATTTTAACTAAAATGCTCTGCAGACAGTATAATCATTTCATATTTACAGATTCATTCAGCAAGATGTACTGCTAATTCTTCATGTAAATTCAATGCATTGGGGGTCATATTCTCAAAGTCAATGATGTAACGAGACTCGAGTTGTCGTAATGCAAGTTTCTTGTTGCCCCCTCGTGTGCCAAGGGCAACTTTATCTATAACTACCATCCTCACTAGGTTTTCATTCTGAAAATGATGGCTGGCAAAATGGCGAGCCACCGGGTACTGTAGGTTGAGATTTTTAATCGCCCTTAGATGCTGAAGGACTCGTTCTTTCGCTTTCAGAATAGTACTGCCTACGTACCAGAGGTTGCATGGACAGATGAGTACATAAACACAATAGGTTGTGTTACAGGAGAGGGTCTTTTTGATCAAGAAAGTATTGCCTGTAGCTGGAACTATAAGTTCCTTGCAGTTAGTGCTATTCCGACAGGCCTTACAGGATCTGCAACATCTGAATCCTGGAGTGTCTCTTGGCTCTATTTTATCCACCACAACATTCTTGCTCAAGTCGTCTTTCAGGGATCTGCATTTCCTGAAAGTTATCTGGGGGTTGTGGCCCAGATAAGGTTTCAAATGATGATCTGTTAAAAGAATACTCCAATGTCTATTCAGGATTTTACGGAGATCCTGTGACTGTGCAGAGTAGGTGGTAATGAACCTCACTTTTTCATCATTTTCCTTGATCTTGTTTGGATTGAGAAGTTCATTTCTAGTTTTGGCATCTACTCTTTTACAGGCTTTTGTTTCTGTAACCCCTTTCCCGAAATCTGTTACACATGACTTCCTTCTCCAGTTCAAATGTTGCCGCCGTGCTGCAGTTCCTCTTCGCCCGTAGAAGCTCACCGTACGGGATGCTGTCTACTAGGTTTCGAGGGTGAGCACTTCTGGCATTCAACAGACTGTTGCCACCTGTAGGTTTGCGATAGAGGCTGGTAGTTATAGTATCACCCTGTACCTCAACTTTAATGTCGAAGAATTCAATTGAGTCTTTCTGGATGTTTTCTGTGAACTTCAAAATAAAAGTATTTATGTTTAAGGTCTTGACAAAGTCCCTAGCTGCATCGATGCTTCCATTCCAAATCATAAAAATATCATCGATGTACCTAAGCCACAGGGCCACTTCGTTGTTAAATTCGGCTAGTTCATTGGACACCTGCTCCTCCCACCAACCCATGAATAGGTTGGCATAACTAGGGGCGAAGAAGGTGCCCATAGCCGTGCCCTGTGACTGTCGGTACATCTTGTCATCAAACATAAAAAAATTGTTGGTCAAACAAAATTCAATGAGAGTGACTAGCATTTGGGAATGGCCAATGTAGGAAATCGATCTGGACTTTAGAAAGTATTGGACAGCCTTAAGTCCCAGATCGTGCCTAATGCAGGTGTATAGGCTACTTACGTCTAGAGTAACCAAAACAAAGGTGGGTTCCCAATGTATACCTTCAATGATTTTGAGGAAGTGGGTGGTGTCTTTCAGATAGGCTGGGAGAGTGACAACAAAAGGTCTCAAATAGTGGTCAATATATTGGGATGTGTTCTCCAACAGCGATCCCATGGCAGACACAATGGGTCTTCCGGGGGGATCCGTGGGGTTCTTGTGGAGTTTAGGGAGCAGATATAGGATGGGGGTCTTTGGGTGGTCACATTTCAAGTATTTGTATTCCTCCCATTCTAATAGTCCTCTGTCCCTAAAATCTTGTAAGAGGTCATCGAAGCAGTTTTCAGATGTTCTGAGATCTGAATGACTACACATCTGGTAACATGTTGTATCACTCAATTGTCTGTAACCTTCAGCCAGATATTTATTCTTATCGAGGACCACACCATTCCCCCCTTTGTCAGCATTACGTATCACTATTGTGTGGTCAGATTTGAGATTGTCATTCGCCAGTTTCTGTTCACGAGAAATATTTTTCTTGTTGTTAGGTATTCGCTTGGATCTTAATTTTTTGATGTCATTCAAAACACATTTTTCAAAAACCTCGACAGACTCGCATGCAATTTGAGGGAGGAATCTAGATTTGGTCTTAAAGTTACTTCCCGGGTTTACGTTTGTATCAATTTCAACATCATTTAGATACTGTTCAGTTGCAATATTCCCTGAGGAGATCAATTCCATCAGTTCAACATCATTCAAATTCAAATCATTTAAATTACTCATGCCATTTTCAGAGGGAGGTCTAGTTGGATGCGTTTCAAACCATTTTTTGAGTTTTAATTTTCTTGAAAAATAAAACAAGTCTATCCTGGTTTGCGCATAATTAAAGTTAGTTGAGGGGCAGAATGAAAGTCCTAAAGATAGTACCTCGCTTTCATGCACAGTTAACGGTCTTAAGGAAAGATTAATTACCGTCATACTCGAGCCTTGCTGCCCCTTGTCATTACTCCCACGGGCGATTTTTCTGCGCTTTTGTCGAATTTTGGCTTGTTTGTTCCTCTGGGTCTTCCCCGGTTTCCTCTGCCTCTTCTTCGTTGGCTCCCCTGATCCTGTTGGGACTCCGTTCGTCCTTGATTTAGGACTTGGAATTGCAATAAAAAATTCTTTTTTGTTTTTTGAGCGTCTTCAGAGATTTTTTGATGTAGGCCAGACGGGGAGATTTCTGGTAGGCTCCCATCGGATGCATCGCTTTCCACTACTTCTCCCGGACTTGCCGGGACGGAGTTGATGGTTTTAGATGGGTTCAATTTATCGAACAAGTGGTCGTATTTTCGATGGAAAGTGAGTGTACGACCAGATTGATAGTCTTTGTAGTCACGTAAAAATTTTCGCTGTTTTTTCATCGTGATTTCTTCCTCCAGTTTGGCCATTTTTATTTCCAATTGTTTTAAATGAGCATCCAATGCCTCTTTGCTCATAAGTGCGCTTATTTCCACTAGTAAGAGATCAATCTGTTCTAATAGTTTGCTTCTGTCCTTTAATGCGTATTTCACAAGGATACGCATCATAGTGGTGGAGCAGGATGCAGAGTTGTTAGCCCACTCCTCCAGCATGTCTGGATCGGGATCCTCAAAAGTGGGAATGGTAAAGATCCTTAGACCTCGGGGTACTCTTCCAACTTCAATGTAGCGTTGTAGAGACTCCGCCTCCCACCACTTGGACAGTTCTTTCTTTTGCAGTTTCTCCGGTTTGATCAGAAGCGTTTGTAATTGAACTTCATTACTTATGTTGCTTGAGGCTTGAGTAGTTGAGGTGGATAGATTTCCACTTTGCATGAAGAATAGTTTGTCTGCTGTAGCCTTACGTTTGGCATCCAAACCCGCCATGGTATCGTGCTTATTATTTTCTTTCTATCAGCAACTTCCGCCGATAGTAGGAGACGTCTCTCCTTAGTCGTACTCGGCTCCCAGCCTTTAGCAGCTGTGGTCATGTAGTTTTTTCCGGTGTCATCCGCCCCAACACAATCCTTCGAGCTGAACCGCACACACGCCTCACCTCTCAGGTGCGTCAGTTAGGGAGTTCGCTCAGAGCATACTACAAGTTCCACAATTCTTAGCGCCTTGCTGTCTTGTCTCAATCTCCGATGATCACCATATGTGGAGTTATGGATTTGGCGAGTTCGCACTTCAACTCGCTCTTCAAGGCTGGCCGGCAATGCTGCGTTCAGGGAATGGACTGGTATATCAAGATTGTAGAACAACACCAAAGTTCCGGTTGGCACTCAGTCACGTTCACGGGTGGGTCGGCGTAGGGCTACCGGTCACCCAATACATCCATAAGGTACCTTTATCCGTTAGAATAAAACGTCGACGACACTCAGAAAGTTGCTGTGCACGATAGATTTTAATAAGGCAGGAAAACAACGCGTTTCGCTTTACAGCTTGATCACGTTTACAAAGTGAATCACCAAACAATTGTCCTTTTACGGTTTCTCTAAATCTAGAAAGAGGACAAACCACCAAGTGTCTAAAACATAGGTAACTTCATGGCAGACATGTTTGAGGGAGCAAAAAGAGTTGTGCACGTATTGTATTCACAATATAACTTAAATAAATTGAAGTTATCGTCAAAAACATAATATAAGTGATTGACAGAAAAGCCAAGCAAAACACAAATAATATAGTTGTAAATTTCATGTAAGATAATTGCGTTCTAGCGTTCGGCCCCAAGATTGTGAGATACAAAGTTTTAAAGCTTTATCAAATGCACAGAAACATTTTGCTTGAGTGATAGTAAATTCAGTGAGTAAATCACAAGAGGCCATGCCCGAGTGGGCAGACGTCCCTGTCAGAACAGCACACGATATTCATTCTAGTGTGAAAAAGTCCAAGCCCCAGTGGGCAAATGAACAAAAATTATTTACAGTAAATGCAATTAAGGTTCTGTGCAAAGTCCACGCCCCAGTGGGCAAATCATATATATAACCAGTCGTATATATATATATATATATATATATTACCTACTGGCGGTCACCAGTATTTAGTTACAGTTAGGACCTTGTTTCTATTCAAAAAGCATGTTTTCTTTTACCATTATCTTTGGCGCCGTTTGACAAATCTTTGTGAAATTTCCAAAACTAATGGGGTGGTCAGATCAGCTCCTGTGTTGAAAGTTTTGGATAATTTGTCAAGTGGGGGCCAAGAAAATACAACCTGAACTGCGGAATGGAATTACACCGAATTTGGCAAAAAGGTAGCTCTAGGTTTAGAAAGCACTCTATTTGTTAAATGGTGTAAATCTGTTTAGTAGTTCCTGAGAAACCTTTCAATCTTGACCCTGCTATATGATTGGCTGGCAATAGTCCCAACCAGGAAGTGTTGGCAGCCATCTTGTGACTCGGTTCAACCGAGTTCCAAGAAAAAAGGTTAATAATGATACAAAACAGGAAAAGGGGGCAGGGTAGAAACACCTTGGGCCTGCTCAGGAGGTCGGCCTAAAAAGCACTTTTGTTTTAAATTTCTGCTGCGCTTTGTTTCATTTGATCTTGTGGGTGGGCCAGCTCCTGGAGGCAATGCCAGATTATGATGCGAGGCCCACAAGGGCCCCCGAAGCCCTGGAGACCTCCTTCTCCCCAGGGCTATGTTAATGAAATGCAGGGGCCATGTGAGTTCTCCCTCACTTCCAGGTACCGCCCCCTCCCCAGGGATGTATTATTTGTTTTAAATGAGTGGGGGCATCTCTTGCCCCACACACACCCCTGGGGACTGACACCTTCCTTGGGGTACATGCATTAAATGCAGGTGTCTCACGCACCTGCTCCTGCAGCCCCAAAGACCACCACCTCCCCGGTTCTACTAAAAAAAACTGCATGTTAATTCAGCACAAATATATGCTACTTTAAAAGTTCAAATAAAAAATCTGTAAATCAAATATACATTCTATACTGAGGTTAAATCTAAACTAGACACATTAAACATCCATGGTTAGTTAATTAAGAATGGTTTTAAATGAAAGCATTCAGACTGAAAGCATTGGAGTAGGCCTCATTTCATGTCTTTCACTTTGCATACACCAAAAGTGCCACTTTAAAAAGCATTTGACTAGGCCTCATTTCATGTTTCATGTGCCATGTGTTTTCACTTGCACCAAAATCTGCACGCCATTTTAAATGTAGTCTGTCTGAAACACAAAACAGAGCAATGCTTAATCTTGATGGAATCTAGATATATCAGGATTGAGTCCCCCATACAGCCCCGGGGAACACCACATCCCCGAGTCACCAATTAATTAAATGCAGGGGTTGATTGCTGACCCCCATCCCCAGGGACCAACACTTCCCTGGGGCTCCATAAATGAAGGGAGAGGGGAGCACGGCCCCCCTCCAGGAACACTCCATGAAGTAGTGTGGCTCACTGGTTAGAGGCGGCAAACCCGAGAGCAGAGGACGGCCCGGGACCAGGGTTCGATTCCCGGCGCGGCAGGTTTCTGGACCAGGGTCAGCGGACTCGATAATTCTCTCGCCTCGGTGCCCACTCTGATCAGCGATCACACTCGGCAACTCTGGGCATTAGCTTGCCTCATCTTCACTAACGGCCCCACCAGACCGCCGGGGACGCCTGGTCTCACCCTGGAGATACCCATTAAGGGACCATCTCTTAGGGAAGCCAGGAAGGGTTTTGCAGCGGTCGAAGCGCCTTGGGACCCTACGGGTAAGTAGTGCGCTATATAAATGCCAATACATTTACATTTACATTTACATAGCCATCCCCCAAGACATTGCAGTTTGCTATGGCATGGCAGGAGTGTTTGCATGTAAAAGAACAAGGGGTAAGAGACGGAGTACTCAAAGTTTATTCCATTTTCAATTTTTAAATTCATTAACATGCTAAATGCGTGCAAACTCATGAGGGATGTTAAACGTTACTGCCAGCTATTATCCTAACAGCATTACTGCCAACAATGCAATCAGTAAAATTCTAGTTCATTTAAAATATTGATCGTGGATACATGTCAACAAAATCGAATCCTGTGATGGACATAGCAATCTTCATGATCAAAATATAGTTCATGTTTATAACAAGTAGTTTAATGCTGAATCAATGGGTGCATCTCATCTTTCGGCAGACATCTTTTCATGTAAAAGAACAAGGGGTGAGAGGCACACTCCTGGAGTACTCAAAGTTTATTCCATTTTCAATTTTTAAATTCATTAACATGCTAAATGCGTGAAAACTTGCTTCGCACTCCGCCGAAGTGCGCTGCAATCAAACTGAACAACGAAGGCACCTAGCTTAGGTACCAAACCAAGCTGCACAGCCACGATCATAGTAGAATGGACCCAATCAATCAAAGTTGCATACTTCTTCATTTGATTTTTCTTCCGTTCGTCAAAAACTTTTTCTTGTCTTGCTTAGCAATATTTTTCAATTTATTTTATTCATCCAAGTGCCATAAACAGATGTAATCAAGAATACACGAGACGTAAAAACAGTCCACATGTCACAATTATATTTAAAAATCCCAATGCATTTCGGGAAACCTCCCTTTGTCAGCGGACTCTAGGAAAACAGAAAATAAACATAATAAACAAAAGGCACCACCATCAATACAACTGACAAATATGTCACTATTTTGTGCATGAAATGTTTAAACAGTGAACGTGTTACTTGTTGAAGCCTGTGAGCAATACCCGGCAACTCGCATACAATAATGTCCCACTACACTTGTCTTAATTCAAAAGCATGAGAAGACGCTCTGTTAAATTTCTCTCTGTCGAGCCAGCATTGATTGATGCGAAAAACTATTTTTTCTTAAATACCACCCACCTCCCATAAACTACCAATACGATCAATGCAACTAAATTTACATGTAAATTGACATCAAAATTACAGTGACATGTTTTAAAATATTTCCATTATGGGAAACCCATCCTTTCCCGGTCGCCTACTTCTGGGTTAAGATCGGGGTATATTCCTTGCAGTAAAATCATATACAGTGTCTAAGCATAACCTTTATACTTTTTTTACGAGCTAACTTAATTGGGGTTGGCTCCTCCCTTTCCCCCTCAGGTTTTAAACACAAACGTATCTCTTCAAGAGACTGCAATAAACAACAGACTTTGTTCAGAGAAATGACCCTGATCCCCGTATACACATTAATTACTCACAACTACATTTCCCATAATACCTCTGTCAGTTGTATTGATGGTGTTGCCTTTTGTTTGTTGTGTTTATTTTTTGTTTTCCTAGAGTCCCCTGACGAAGGGAGGTTTTCCGAAATGCATTGGAATTTTTAAATATAATTGTGACATGTGGACTGTTTTTACTTCTCCTGTATTCTTGATTACATCTGTTTATGGCACTTGGATGAATAAAATTAATTGAAAAATATTGTTAAGCAAGACAAGAAAAAGTTTTTGACGAACGGAAGAAAAATAAAATGAAGAAGTATGCAACTTTGATTGATTGGATTCATTCTACTATGGTCGTGGCTGTGCAGCTTGGTTTGGTACCTAAGCAAGGTCCCTTCATTGTTCAGTTTGATTGCAGCACACTTCGGCGGAGCGCGAAGCAAGTTTGCATGCATTTAGCATGTTAATGAATTTAAAAATTGAAAATGAAATAAACTTTGAGTACTCCTGGAGTGCGCCTTTCACCCCTTGTTCTTTTACATGAAAAGTTGTCTGCCGAAAGATGAGATGCATTCATTGATTCAACATTGAACAACTTGTTATAAACATGAACTATATTTTGATCATGAAGATTGCTATGTCCATCACAGGATTCGATTTTGTTTAACATGTATCCACCATCAATATTTTAAATGAACTAGAATTTTACTGATTGCATTGTTGGCAGTAATGCTGTTAGGATAGTAGCTGGCAGTAACGTTTAACATCCCTCTTGAGATTCATATGTATTAGAATTATTTACATCATACTTGAATAAAAGATGTACCAGCTTGTAGCGTGTTAAAATTTGGGCAGGAATGATAGCGGTGAGTTCCAACTTTGAACTGTCTATTTTCCCTCGGGAAGGTGACCCATGAGTAACTTGACAGAGGTATTATGGGAAATGTATTTGTGAGTAACTAATGTGTATACGGGGATCAGGGTCATTTCTCTAAACAAAGTCAGTTGTTTATTGCAGTCTCTTGGGAAGATACGTTTGTGTTTGACACCTGAGGGGGACAGGGAGGAGCGAACCCCAATTAAGTAAGCACGTAACAAAGTATAAAGGTTACGCTTAGACACTGTATATGATTTTACTGCTAGGAATATACCGCGATCTTAACCCAGATGTAGGCGACCATGAAAGGATGGGTTCCCCATAATGGAAATATTTTAACACATGTCACGGTAAGCTCAATGTCAATTTACATGTTGATTTAGTTGCATTGATCGTATTGGGAGTTCATGGGAAGTGGGTGGTATTTAAGAGAAAATAGTTTTTCTCATCAATCAATGCTGCCTCGACAGAGCGAAATTCGACAGAACGTCTTCTCATGCTTTTGAATTAAGACAGGTGTAGTGGGACATTATTGTATGCGAGTTGCCGGGTATAGCTCACACACTTCAACAAGTAACACGTTCCCTGTTTAAACATTTCATGCATAAAATAATGTCATATTTGTCAGTTGTATTGATGGTGGTGCCTTTTGTTTATTATGTTTATTTTCTGTTTTCCTAGGGTCCCCTGACGAAGGGAGGTTTCCCGAAATGCATTGGGATTTTTAAATATAATTGTGACATATGGACTGTTTTTACGTCTCCTGTATTCTTGATTACATCTGTTTATGGCACTTGGATGAATAAAATGAATTGAAAAATATTGTTAAGCAAGACAAGAAAAAGTTTTTGACGAACGGAAGAAAAATAAAATGAAGAAGTATGCAACTTTGATTGATTGGATTCATTCTACTATGGTCGTGGCTGTGCAGCTGGGAGTGTTTGCATGCCATAGCAAACACTGCTTCGCTTCATGGAAGCAAGAGCATTGAAAATACTCTTGCTTCCATGTAGCGAAGCAGAATTGCTTTTTGGAAAAGAGAGCTACATGTTAGCAACTCCCTTTTTCCAAAAGCAATGCCGACTCCCTCAGGAGGCAGTGACCGTCAGGGACCCCCGCTGTCCCCAACAATGTGGCCATGCCCTGAGGTATGGTGTCCCCAGGCCAAAGGTGGCCTGTGAGGGGGCCTTCTCCCTTTTTGAAATGAAAAAAAACATCCGGACCTCAGGGGATGGGGACCCCAGGGCCGAAATTAGCCTGGGAAGGGGGCGATGTTGCCCCTCTGTTAAATGAAATAATAAGAAATTACTAAGCCCCAATGATAGGGAGCCCAGGAATCAAAAATGGCCCTGGGGAAAAGAGCCAATCGGCCATCTTCCTTAAAAAACAACAATTGGCCTGGCCTCTGGGGATTGGTCCGTGGGATCAAAATCAGCCAGGGGAAGGGTGCAACACCCCTCCCCTTTAGTTAGAAAAAAGTATAGAAAGGCCCAGCCCTGGGAGATGGGGTCGCTGGGGCATTTATTGGCGTCGACAGGGAGGCCACACAGCCCCCCTCCCTTTTTATTTAGTAAAAAATAAAATGGGTCAGACCCCGGGTGTTGGGGTCCCCTGGTCCAAAAGCACCGAGGGAAGGTGGGGTGCACATCCCTCTTTCCTAAAAAAACAAAAAAATAGGAATTGGTAACTCGCCGGAGGCCCGCCCCCTTTTCTGCACCACTCCTACAACGCACCTCCTGGCATGCTGCTCTTGCATGGGGGATGAAGTCCGCTTCATTGCTGAGGGTCCTTAGGGGCCAACTATCCCACCAGGTACCTCCAGTAAGCCCCACACAGTGGGATTGCTGAGAGGTTTTCAAATGCCATGCCACCTTTCTTCAGTACTCTGCAAACGCACCTCGTGGCACACTACTGGTTGGGGGATGAAGTCCACTTTGCTCCTGAGGGACCTTGGGGGCCAAGAGGTCCTCCCGGTACCTCTTGTAAGTGGTACGCGGAATTCCTGAGAGATGATTCCAGTGACTGTAAAAAAAAGTTTACATTTATGAGTGTTGAATAAATATACCAAGGTGTATTGGTGAATCAGTGGGTTTATGAGTGACTGTATGGATGGCTCAGTGTGTGCGTGACTGACTGTTTAAGTGAGTGATTAGGTGTCTCAGTGAATATATGGGTGAGTGACTGGTTGTATGAATGTGTGTATCTGTCTGTCTGTTAATGTCTACGTGAGTGTATGAGTGTGTTAATGGGTATATAAATGTCCATATGGGTGATTGATTGGTTGTTTGAATACGTATATGGTTGTTGGGTGTCCATGTGTGTGGATGAGGAAGTGTTGACTGCCTGTATGGATCAGTGAGTGGGTGATTCAGTGGCTGTATAGGGTACTGTTGTATGTCTGAAAAGTTGTATGAGTGATTGAGTGCCTGTATGGCTGTGTCAGTGATTGAGTGCATGTGTCAGCATGAGTAACTGAGTATGTGAAATGCAGTATACTTGAGTGATGTGGTATATGAGTGACTGTGTGCGTGAGTGAGTGAATGTAAGAGTGGCTATATACATGAGTGCATGCTTTTGTCGGTGACTGTATAGCTGAGTGAGTATGTATTCCTATTTCCATGAGTAAGTACGGGGTGGGTGTGTAACTGTTTGGGTGAATAAGTGGCTGTATTATTGACTGTATGGGTGAGTGTCTAGGTGTGTGAGTAGTGTTATGTGTGCCTCACTCAGTGTGTCAGCACCTGTATTCCTGTATTGGTAAATATGTCATTGGCTGCATTAGTGAGTGAGTGGGTCTAAGAGTGACAGTATGGGTGAGTGATTGAATGTGTGTATAGATGAATGAATGAGTGAGTGGGTGTGTAAGTACTGGTATGGCTTTGCGAATGGTTTTATAATGGTTGTGTGAGAGCGGCAGCGGGTGTATAAAAGATTCTACAGTGGTGTGAGTGGGTGCATCTTCTGAAACATGGTGAAACTTACAACAGTGACATGGGAAGGGTTGCTGTTTAATATTTGGCTAGGCCCAACATGCTGAGCAGTCGGTGAATAGTGAAGCTGCCAGAGAAAAGGCTGTACTACAACACTTTGTCATTCACTTAAATGCTACCCATGCACTCATCTAATCACTCATGCACTATCCTTGCACTCAAACATTCTCTCAGGCACTATGTATACACCCCTGCATTCTCTCAGGTACTATCCGAGCACTTATCCAGTCATCCAGGCAATTCCCATGCACTCATACAATCTTTCTGGCACTACCCAGGCACTCGTCCAATCACCCAGGTACTATCCTTGCACTCATCATTTCACTCAACACTATGCATACACTCCTGCATTCTTTCACTTCCTACCCATGTACTTATCCAATGATGCAGACACTAATCTTGCACTCATCCAGTCCCCCAGGCACTACTCATGCATTCATCCAATCATTCAAGCACTATCCTTGCACTAAACCATTCACTCAGGCACTACTCATTGGCTCATTCTATCACCGAGGCACTACCCATGATTATTATTATTATTATTATGTTTCTTATATAGCGCCAGAATCGACCCTCGAAGGGGTATCTCCCCGCTTGCCTTGGGAACCCGTCCTGGCTTTTCCCTGTGAGATAGCCCCTACAGGGCATCCCCAAGGTGAAAGCCAGGCATCCCGCCGCGGGGGGCCGTTGTGGAGATTAAGCAAGCTTAATGCCCAGAGTTGCAGAGTGTGAACCCATGATTAGGTCAGGCACCGAAGCGAGAATTATCGAGTCCATGGACATTTGAGCTCAAGACCCTGCCATGTCGGGAATTGAACTCTGGTCCCGGGTCTGACCTCTGCTTCAGGGTCTGCCTGCTCTAACCAGTGAGCCACACTTCTCCACTTCTGCACTCATCCATTCTCTCAGGCAATACCCATGCACTAATCCAGTGACCCAGGTAGTACCCATGCATTCATCCAATCAATTAAACCACGACCCATGCACTCATCTAATTACTCAGGCACTACCCATGAACTCATGCATTCTCTCAGGCACTACATATGCACTAATCCAATCACCCAAGCAGTATGCATGCATTCGTCCATTCACCTAGACACTACCCTTGCACTCATCCAATCACTGAAGCACTACTCTTCAACTCAGGCATTCCCTCAGGCACTAACCATGAGCTTATGCATTCTCTCAGGCACTATGCTTGCACTCATCCAATCACCCAGGCAGTACGCATGCACTCATCCAATCACTCACGCACTATCCTTGCATTCAACCATTCACTCAGTCACTATGCATACACTCCTGCATTCTCTCAGGTATTACGCATGCACATATCCACTCACTGAGGCACTTCCCATGAACTCATTCAATCACTCAGGCACTACCCATTCACTCATCCAATCATTCCGCTGTATCATGGCAAGGTAGCATCTAGCAGACCATTTTGATATTTACTGCATATATATATAAAATAAAGTATATAAAACATTAAAAAATGTAAAAAAAAAATATATATATATATATATATATATATATATCCAAGGTTTCTGCTACGATAAGCAAAAAACGCTCTCAGAGAAGGTACAGCTAATGGAAGTTTATTCACAAGGTAACGCTACGCGTTTCAGCACAAGGGTGCCTTGATCACACGTTAACCTTAGACCAATCATGAACAACTTTAAGTACAGACAGAATGACCACCTTATTTAGTAAACACAATAGAAGGACAATTGCTTCATGAAAAATGAGTCGGCCATTAGTCAATAGTCTATTTACATTGTATCTCTATTGAATCATAGAAGTATAGAACCAGAAACAATAAATTGACTCAATTCGTTGCATGAGACTTATATCAATTTACAAGTTAATCAGAGTCCAAGATCAACTGTAACAAAACACTCAAGCCTGATATAACCTTATTGTGAGTAAACCATTTGCACTAAATACTTTTTGTGGACTTAAACAAAAGAACCGGTGTCGTTTCCAACTTAAATACAGTAAGGATACTGAGGATCAAATTTAACCAGTGATGCTGACATTTTCCGCATTTGACCCCAAAGCTGTGAGTTAACAAACAACGTATAAGAAAACATTGCGTGAGCACCTTTAAAATAAATTTACGGATGGTGCCTAATCCGAAATTCGAGATAACTGCCACAAGCGTTTGGTATGGACAAGTGTATATATGCGCTTTAATGGTAAACTGTACAAGTCATATAGGCATACATTTCAGTCAAGGTTAAATTATGCATATACGGTAATTGCATTTCCGCATTTAACCCTACTTCAGCCGAAAGTCCATGTAATAGCATCGATAATGCACATTTCAAGTATGCACATTTCACTCGGTCTAGTGCCCGAGAAGGTCAAGATCAAGGATTACACATTGCAGCTTCAGTGATACTGACATTTTCCGCATTTGACCACAAAGCTGTGAGTAAACAGACAACGTCTAAGAAAACATTGCGTGAACACCTTTTAAATAAATTTACGGACGGTGCCTAATCCGAAATTCGCGCTGACTGCCACAAGCATTTTAGTATTGACAAGTGTATATGCGCTATAATAATGAACTGTATAAGTCATATAGGCATACATTTCAGTCAAGGTTAAATTATGCATGAAAGGTAATTACATTTCCGCATTTAACCCACATTCAACCGGAAGTCCATGTAATAGCATCAATAATGCACATTTCAAGGATGCAGATTTCACTCGGTCTAGTGCCCGAGAAGGTCAAGATCAAGGATTACAAAAGTAACCAGGCTAAGTCTCTATTGTGTCCCCGGAGTTTCAAGGGAGTCGAGAAAAAAATTAATTTTGTATCTCTCATCCAAAAAAGTGATCAATGTAGGCTGTAACTTTAAATGTTCCATCAAGGAAAACAGAGTGCATCTAGAACCAAAGGATCAAAAGGGGTAAATAATAACAAAAGTGATGGTGTGTTTTTTAGCTTATCATGGTGAGGTGATAATCTTCTATTCAATTCAGTCATGTGAGGGTCAGCGCAGTGCTCAAATTTTCTAAGGAGTAGTGTGCCCCAGACAAGCTCCTAGAAAACAAGGTAACAAAACAATTGGTTAAAATAGATTAAAAACACGACGGATATACATTTTCATCAACCAAATTACATGAACAAATCAGATTGCCAAAGTTACATATAAGGACACAGTTACATTGCGAGGGACCAATTCAATGAATATTGTAGTTCAAGCATGGTAGAGTTAATCCATGTGGAGATGGGTGGCAAGTTCCTCATCCAAGTTATGCCCCCCAGGGAATTTAGTCTCCAGTTCTAATATCCATTTGGATTCTCTTTTCCTAAGGGCAAGTTCACGATTCCCGCCCCGCTTGCCAATGTTGACCTGTTCAATTGCATAGTACCTTAACAGATCGTTATTTGATTGGTGTGCGGCTTGAAAGTGTCTTGCAATGGGGTATTTAGGGTCTTTGTTGTTAATGGCCCTCAAATGTTCTTGGACCCTTTTCTTTGCCATGCATGATGTGCTGCCCACGTATTTTTTGTGACATGGACATTCCAAAATATATATCACGTAAGTAATTTGTTTTTTAGTGTTGGTCCCTGGTATTTCAAAGTCTTTCACCATAACACTTGTCCGACAGGCCCTACAGTGGCCACAAGGTTAAAATCCACTAAGCCCTTGGATATGTTGGCCCTTCTTATCTGTAATATCACTTTTAACCAACATGTCCCTAAGATTGCGGCCTCTTCTGTACGTTATAAGTGGTCTATTTGTAAGTTTAGGACCTATGATGGAGTCTGATTTAAGAATTTTCCAATTATCAGCCATTATTTTTTGGACTTGTTTGGACTTCTGGTTAAACGTGGTTATGATTCTAGGAGGTTCTGAGGAAATAGTGGGTTTAGGCATAGGATTGAGAGTATCTGATCTAGGAACAGTGGAAGTTTTTGAAATGGCTTTAGTAAGTACCCCCTCAGGATACCCCCTTTCCCTAAACCGTTTGAGGATGTTGTTGCTTTCGTGTATATAGTCTTTCTCTTTGGTACAATTTCTTTTAGCTCTTAAGAGCTCCCCGTACGGGATGCTCCATTTGAGTGGTTCAGGATGGGCACTGAGGGCATGCAGTAAACTGTTGCCTGCGGTATCCTTTCTATGTAGTTTGGAGATAAGTTTACCCTCCCGGATCTCAATGCTTGTGTCTAGGAAATCAACTTGGTCTCTGCTAATGTTATGTGTCAGATGGATGTTGTAGCTATTCAGGTTAAGCTTAGCAATAAAGTTAGCTTCTTCTTCCTCTGTGCCCCACCAAATAACAAAGAGGTCGTCTATGTATCTAGACCATATGTGTACCTTTGTGAAGTCATCCCTGAGATCTACATTGGTCATGATTTCTTCTTCCCACTTCCCCAAGAACAAATTGGCGAAGTTGGGAGAGAAAGCTGAACCCATGGCCGCTCCACGGATTTGTTTAAAGAAGACACCATCAAACATAAATATGTTATTGCGTAGGCATAGTTTCATCATCTCTATTAGCATGACAGTATGGTTTCTGAATCCTATTTCACGATTTTTTAAGAAATGCTAACAGGCCTCCATACCTTGGGTATGATCGATGATGGTATATAGAGCGCTGACGTCCATAGTTATTAATATGGAACCTTCTGTCAGTGTAATGGTGTCTATTTTTTTAAGAAAATCGGTTGTGTCCTTAATATAGGAAGGAAGTTTGATGACATAATCTTTAAGGAAGTGATCGATATATACAGACAGGTTTTCGTTGACACTTCCTATGGAGGATATAATAGGTCTGCCTGGAGGTTCTAAAAGATTCTTGTGAACCTTTGGGAGTAGGTAGAAGATGGGCAGTTTAGGATAATCACATTTAAGGAAGCAAAATTCCTGCCATGAGAGGAGCCCCTCAATTTGCCAGTCATGAAGTCTATTCCATGTTTCCTCTATACTATTGTTGTATTCATTAGAATTAGATTTAGTGTAGAAGATATCGCCCTCAAGTTGTCTGAGGGCTTCCTTTACATATAGGTCCCTTCCCCACAAGACAATATTCCCTCCCATATCCGAGGGCCTCAATATAATGGAGTTGTTATCTGCCAAGGAAATAATAAACTCACATTCTTGTTTGGACAGATTCCTATTCCAGTGATCTCTGTTATATTGTTTGTGCTTAAGTTTAGCAAGTTCTTTGCTGACTACTTCTTGAAAAGTGTCTATGGGGTCGTGTGGTATAATGGGATAAAAAACAGATCTGGGTTTGAAGCTAGTACATGCTGCCCTATTCATGTTGGTTTCCCTCACTCCTACAATAGAGTCATCAGGTTGACTATCTGATGATACACCACCTAGCGAGTATACGTCTAGTAATAAACCTTGATCATTAATGGTGAGTTCAGGTATGTCTGTTTCTACAGTAGATATATGAGTACTTTCTCTAGGTCTAAGTGAGTGCCATTTTTGAAGTTTGAGTTTCCTACCAAACTTATAAATATCTATCCGGGTGTCAGAGTAACTAAACAATTCACTAGGGCAAAAAGTCAATCCCAAACAGAGAGTACGTTTTTCCTTAAGAGTCAGTGTTCTAGAGGACAAGTTTATGATAGATTTATTTACCATTTTGTCATCCATGGTTAGCGTCTTCATCTGTAGCCGCCCCTTTTGGATCCCACCGGCTTTGTACTCTTTCCGTTTTCTCTGCTGGAACTTGAGTTGTCTCTTCTGTGATCTGCTCTTCCTCTTGGTTGTCCTCTTGGTCTCCCACGAGTTGGTGTTTTTTGGAATGACTGCTGTTGTTGTGATTCCGCCTCCTTTTTCTGTCTGGTCCTGAGGACCCTGAACTCCTCTAAAAAAGTCGCCGGTTTCTTGACAACTTTTTCTGTATCTGAAGCAGTGCTGGTGGAATGTCGTGACACATCTGAGTCCGGCTCACTGGCGATAACAGTAGGGGAGCTTGCTCCTTCAGTTTCTTGTGGTTCAGATGTCTCTGTTATGATGTTGTCTTGTTTGTACAGGTAATCATATTTAGGACTGTAAGTTAGTATTCGGCCACTGTCATAATCTCCACAGTCTCTATGTAACTTACGCTGTTTACGATATTTTATATCTTCTTCATTCTTTTTGAGGCGCCCTTTTAGCTCATCCTTAAATTTGTTAATCATGTCTTGATTGGGATGTTTACTAAATTCCTCTTCAAGTTCTTTGAGTTGTTTGATTATGGATTCACGATCTTCCCATGCATATTTTATCAAGATGCACAACATATTCTTGCTGCTGGCGGCTGAATTTTGTGACCATTCCTCTAACATTTGAGCATTGGGCGATTCATGTGATGGGGTGATATAAATTCTCAGTCCCCGAGGTACCATACATTTGTCCACATAATCTTGAAGGGATGTAGCCTCCCACCATTTGGAGGTTTCTTGTTTCCTTAATTTCTCATATTTCCTTAATTGCGATATAAGTGAGCTGCTCTCAGTTTTTTCAAGTGTCACGAGACCGGTTCCTGCTTTGCCTGGTCCTCAAGTAAATAATATGGCTGCCTCCCTCCTTCGTTCATCATCTTCTTCCATAATGATATAGCAATCTGAGTGTTCAGTGTAGATATAACATGTGTTCAGTATTGAAAAATGCACTCGTAGGTTACACCTTGAGGAATAACGGTGTACATTCCCGTTTTAATATCTTAGCGCTGTACCTTGTCCCTGCTGGAATCAGCAGTTCCTGATGCCGCCTGATTAATATTGTAACCGAAGTAACAGATGAAAGACTTTGTAGCTTATTGAATGAAATTCCGTCTTCAATAATTAGTTTTATAAATCTATTAGACTTTGCTCGTCTCTTGTAACCGCTGGCCCTCGGTTCGAACTTGCTCAAGCTAGTCACCCCGCTAAAACGGAGCCACGTCGCAATTGCGCCGGTGCTTCGCACAGAAGGGCAAAAAGATGGGAACAGCTCTTACCTTCAGGGCGGGGGGCGGTTGTCTTGCTTCTTCGGTTTTCACAACGTTAGTCGTTTTTCACTTCGGCCGGTTTGGATCCCTCCGTAGTATTCAATCACTTTGCGAGAGGATTAGTTTTCAGGATCCGTATCCCATTGTCAGGTGGCGTGTTACACTCGGCCAATCCCACCGCCGAGTTTGTCAATATCCAAGGTTTCTGCTACGATAAGCAAAACACGCTCTCAGAGAAGGTACAGCTAATGGAAGCTTATTCACAAGGTAACGCTACGCGTTTCAGCACAAGGGTGCCTTGATCACACGTTAACCTTAGACCAATCAGGAACAACTTTAAGTACAGACAGAATGACCACCTTATTTAGTAAACACAATAGAAGGACAATTGCTTCATGAAAAATGCGTCGGCCATTAGTCAATAGTCTATTTACATTGTATCTCTATTGAATCATAGAAGTATAGAACCAGAAACAATAAATTGACTCAATTCGTTGCATGAGACTTATATCAATTTACAAGTTAATCAGAGTCCAAGATCAACTGTAACAAAACACTCAAGCCTGGTATAACCTTATTGTGAGTAAACCATTTGCACTAAATACTTTTTGTGGACTTAAACAAAAGAAACGGTGTCGTTTCCAACTTATATACAGTAAGGAAACTGAGGATCAAATTTAACCAGTGATGCTGACATTTTCCGCATTTGACCCCAAAGCTGTGAGTAAACAAACAACGTATAAGAAAACATTGCGTGATCACCTTTAAAATAAATTTACGGATGGTGCCTAATCCGAAATTCGAGATAACTGCCACAAGCGTTTGGTATGGACAAGTGTATATATGCTCTGTAATGGTAAACTGTACAAGTCATATAGGCATACATTTCAGTCAAGGTTAAATTATGCATATACGGTAATTGCATTTCCGCATTTAACCCTACTTCAGCCGAAAGTCCATGTAATAGCATCGATAATGCACATTTCAAGTATGCACATCGGTTACAATATTAATCAGGCGGCATCAGGAACTGCTGATTCCAGCAGGGACAAGGCACAGAGCTAAGATATTAAAACGGGAATGTACACCGTTATTCCTCAAGGTGTAACCTACGAGTGCATTTTTCAATACTGAACACATGTTATATCTACACTGAACACTCAGATTGCTATATCATTATGGAAGAAGATGATGAACGAAGGAGGGAGGCAGCCACATTATTTGCTCGAGGACCAGGCAAAGCAGGAACCGGTCTCGTGACACTTGAAAAAACTGAGAGCAGCTCACTTATATCGCAATTAAGGAAATATGAGAAATTAAGGAAACAAGAAACCTCCAAATGGTGGGAGGCTACATCCCTTCAAGATTATGTGGACAAATGTATGGTACCTCGGGGACTGAGAATTTATATCACCCCATCACATGAATCGCCCAATGCTCAAATGTTAGAGGAATGATCACAAAATTCAGCCGCCAGCAGCAAGAATATGTTGTGCATCTTGATAAAATATGCATGGGAAGATCGTGAATCCATAATCAAACAACTCAAAGAACTTGAAGAGGAATTTAGTAAACATCCCAATCAAGACATGATTAACAAATTTAAGGATGAGCTAAAAGGGCGCCTCAAAAAGAATGAAGAAGATATAAAATATCGTAAACAGCGTAAGTTACATAGAGAGTGTGGAGATTATGACAGTGGCCGAATACTAACTTACAGTCCTAAATATGATTACCTGTACAAACAAGACAACATCATAACAGAGACATCTGAACCACAAAAAACTGAAGGAGCAAGCTCCCCTACTGTTATCGCCAGTGAGCCGGACTCAGATGTGTCACGACATTCCACCAGCACTGCTTCAGATACAGAAAAAGTTGTCAAGAAACCGGCGACTTTTTTAGAGGAGTTCAGGGTCCTCAGGACCAGACGGAAAAAGGAGGCGGAATCACAACAACAGCAGTCATTTCAAAAAACACCAACTCGTGGGAGACCAAGAGGACAACCAAGAGGAAGAGCAGATCACAGAAGAGACGACTCAAGTTCCAGCAGAGAAAACGGAAAGAGTACAAAGCCGGTGGGATCCAAAAGGGGTGGCTACAGATGAAGACGCTAACCATGGATGACGAAATGGTAAATAAAACTATCATAAACTTGTCCTCTAGAACACTGACTCTTAAGGAAAAACATACTCTCTGTTTGGGATTGACTTTTTGCCCTAGTGAATTGTTTAGTTACTCTGACACCCGGATAGATATTTATAAGTTTGGTAGGAAACTCAAACTTCAAAAATGGCACTCACTTAGACCTAGAGAAAGTACTGATATATCTACTGTAGAAACAGAAATACCTGAACTCACCATTAATGATCAAGGTTTATTACTAGACGTATACTCGCTAGGTGGTGTATCATCAGATAGTCAACCTGATGACTCTATTGTAGGAGTGAGGGAAACCAACATGAATAGGGCAGCATGTACTAGCTTCAAACCCAGATCTGTTTTTTATCCCATTATGCCACACGACCCCATAGACACTTTTCAAGAAGTAGTCAGCAAAGAACTTGCTAAACTTAAGCACAAACAATATAACAGAGATCATTGGAATAGAAATCTGTCCAAACAAGAACGTGAGTTTATTCTTTCCTTGGCAGATGACAACTCCATTATATTGAGGCCCTCGGATAAGGGAGGGAATATTGTCTTGTGGGGAAGGGACCTATATGTAAAGGAAGCCCTCAGACAACTTGAGGGCGATATCTTCTACACTAAATCTAATTCTAATGAATACAACAATAGTATAGAGGAAACATGGAATAGACTTCATGACTGGCAAATTGAGGAGCTCCTCTCATGGCAGGAATTTTGCTTCCTTAAACGTGATTATCCTAAACTGCCCATCTTCTACCTACTCCCAAAGTTTCACAAGAATCTTTTAGAACCTCCAGGCAGACCTATTATATCCTCCATAGGAAGTGTCAACGAAAACCTGTCTGTATATATCGATCACTTCCTTAAAGATTATGTCATCAAACTTCCTTCCTATATTAAGGACACAACCGATTTTCTCAAAAAAATAGACACCATTACACTGACAGAAGGTTCCATATTAATAACTATGGACGTCAGCGCTCTATATACCATCATCGATCATACCCAAGGTATGGAGGCCGGTTACCATTTCTTAAAAAATCGTGAAATAGGATTCAGAAACCATACTGTCATGCTAATAGAGATGATGAAACTATGCCTACGCAATAACATATTTATGTTTGATGGTGTCTTCTTTAAACAAATCCGTGGAGCGGCCAAGGGTTCAGCTTTCTCTCCCAACTTCGCCAATTTGTTCTTGGGGAAGTGGGAAGAAGAAATCATGACGAATGTAGATCTCAGGGATGACTTCACAAAGGTACACATATGGTCTAGATACATAGACGACCTCTTTTTTATTTGGCGGGGCACAGAGGAAGAAGCAGCTAACTTTATTGCTAAGCTTAACCTGAATAGCTACAACATCCATCTGACACATAACATTAGCAGAGACCAAGTTGATTTCCTAGATACAAGCATTGAGATCCGGGAGGGTAAACTTATCTCCAAACTACATAGAAAGGACACCGCAGGCAACAGTTTACTGCATGCCCTCAGTGCCCATCCTGAACCACTCAAATGGAGCATCCCGTACGGGGAGCTCTTAAGAGCTAAAAGAAATTGTACCAAAGAGGAAGACTATATATACGAAAGCAACAACATCCTCAAACGGTTTAGTGAAAGGGGGTATCCTGAGGGGGTACTTACTAAAGCCATTTCAAAAGCTTCCACTGTTCCTAGATCAGATACCCTCAATCCTATGCCTAAACCCACTGTTTCCTCAGAACCTCCTAGAATCATAACCACGTTTAACCAGAAGTCCAAACAAGTCCAAAAAATAATGGCTGATAATTGGAAAATTCTTAAATCAGACTCCATCATAGGTCCTAAATTTACAAATAGACCACTTATAACGTACAGAAGAGGCCGCAATCTAAGGGACATGTTGGTTAAAAGTGATATTACAGATAAGAAGGGCCAACATATCCAAGGGCTTAGTGGATTTTATCCTTGTGGCCACTGTAGGGCCTGTCGGACAAGTGTTATGGTGAAAGACTTTGAAATACCAGGGACCAACACTAAAAAACAAATTAAACAATTCTTAACTTGCAGTTCTACTTACGTGATATATATTTTGGAATGTCCATGTCACAAAAAATACGTGGGCAGCACATCATGCATGGCAAAGAAAAGGGTCCAAGAACATTTGAGGGCCATTAACAACAAAGACCCCATATACCCCATTGCAAGACACTTTCAAGCCACACACCAATCAAATAACGACCTGTTAAGGTACTATGCAATTGAACAGGTCAACATTGGCAAGCGGGGCGGGAATCGTGAACTTGCCCTTAGGAAAAGAGAATCCAAATGGATATTAGAACTGGAGACTAAATTCCCTGGGGGGCATAACTTGGATGAGGAACTTGCCACCCATCTCCACATGGATTAACGCTACCATGCTTGAACTACAATATTCATTGAATTGGTCCCTCGCAATGTAACTGTGTCCTTATATGTAACTTTGGCAATCTGATTTGTTCGTGTAATTTGGTTGATGAAAATGTATATCCGTTGTGTTTTTAATCTATTTTAACCAATTGTTTTGTTACCTTGTTTTCTCGGAGCTTGTCTGGGGCACACTACTCCTTAGAAAATTTGAGCACTGCACTGACCCTCACATGACTGAATTGAATAGAAGATTATCACCTCACCATGATAAGCTAAGAAACACACCATCACTTTTGTTATTATTTACCCCTTTTGATCCTTTGGATCTAGATGCACTCTGTTTTCCTTGATGGAACATTTAAAGTTACAGCCTACATTGATCACTTTTTTGGATGAGAGATACAAAATTATTTTTTTTCTCGACTCCCTTGAAACTCCGGGGACACAATAGAGACTTAGCCTGGTTACTTTTGTAATCCTTGATCTTGACCCTCTCGGGCACTAGACTGAGTGAAATCTGCATCCTTGAAATGTGCATTATTGATGCTATTACATGGACTTCCGGTTGAAATTGGGTTAAATGCGGAAATGTAATTACCTTTTATGCATAATTTAACCTTGACTGAAATGTATGCCTATATGACTTATACAGTTCATTATTATAGCGCATATACACTTGTCAATACTAAAATGCTTGTGGCAGTCAGCGCGAATTTCGGATTAGGCACCGTCCGTAAATTCATTTAAAAGGTGTTCACGCAATGTTTTCTTAGACGTTGTCTGTTTACTCACAGCTTTGTGTTCAAATGCGGAAAATGTCAGTATCACTGAAGCTGCAATGTGTAATCCTTGATCTTGACCTTCTCGGGCACTAGACCGAGTGAAATGTGCATACTTGAAATGTGCATTATCGATGCTATTACATGGACTTTCGGCTGAAGTAGGGTTAAATGCGGAAATGCAATTACCGTATATGCATAATTTAACCTTGACTGAAATGTATGCCTATATGACTTGTACAGTTTACCATTACAGCGCATATATACACTTGTCCATACCAAACGCTTGTGGCAGTTATCTCGAATTTCGGATTAGGCACCATCCGTAAATTTGTTTTAAAGGTGCTCACGCAATGTTTTCTTATACGTTGTTGTTTACTCACAGCTTTGGGGTCAAATGCGGAAAATGTCAGCATCACTGGTTAAATTTGATCCTCAGTATCCTTACTGTATATAAGTTGGAAACAACACCGTTTCTTTTGTTTAAGTCCACAAAAAGTATTTAGTGCAAATGGTTTACTCACAATAAGGTTATACCAGGCTTGAGTGTTTTGTTACAAATGATCTTGGACTCTGATTAACTTGTAAATTGATATAAGTCTCATGCAACGAATTGAGTCAATTTATTGTTTCTGGTTCTATACTTCTATGATTCAATAGAGATACAATGTAAATAGACTATTGACTAATGGCCGACGCATTTTTCATAAAACAATTGTCCTTCTATTGTGTTTACTAAATAAGGTGGTCATTCTGTCTGTACTTAAAGTTGTTCCTGATTGGTCTAAGGTTAACGTGTGATCAAGGCACCCTTGTGCTGAAACGCGTAGCGTTACCTTGTGAATAAACTTCCATTAGCTGTACCTTCTCTGAGAGCGTGTTTTGCTTATCGTAGCAGAAACCTAGGATATTGACAAACTCGGCGGTGGGATTGGCCGAGTGTAACACGCCACCTGACAATGGGATACGGATCCCGGAAACTGATCCTCTCGCAAAGTGATTGAATATATATATATATATATATATATATATATATATATATATATATATATATATATATATATATATATATATATCTATACTACTAGTATAAAGAGAGAACAGAAACCTTTTGGCAAGGTAAACTCAGGAACCACAGCGCCAATCCACACACCCAATACATTGTTGGAATCCTCAGGGTGTGTAGATGGACATAGGCGACTTAAAATAAAAATAAAACGTAAATTAAAATTTATAAACAAAGTAGTCCCCTAAAACTAGCGCCGGCCGTGACGTAGCGCTGACCGCGACCTACACCTGCGTGATGACGACAGGCGGGGAGGAGCGGTGACGAGCGGTGAGGAGTGGTGCGGCGGCTCAGGTAAGGCGAGGTGGGAGGCGGGAGGCGGTCCAGGCAATGTCGGGGCGGGCGGGGGCCCGGGAGTGGCGGGAGGCAGGCGGGCGGGCGGGGGGCGGTATAGGCAATGTCGGGGCGGGCGGACGGTACGGGGGCCGGTATAGGCAATGTCGGGGGGGGCGGGGGGGCTGGGGCCCAGCCGGGACTGCACAAAGGCCCAAAATGCTGCCCCCAGCCCCCTTCTGCCCCGGGCAACGCCGGGGCGGGCTGCTAGTATATATATATATATTCACTGACAAAACCATAGGTTTCAGGCCTTATATAGTTAGGAATTAGCTTTAAAAAAAACTTTGAAATTCACTCAAAAAAAGTTTTAGGGGGGTTATAGTTTGCTGGACATTTCACTCATACAAAACCATTGAAATTGCTCCTATATAGTTAGTTGGACTAACTATATTTCGCGCACCCGCAATGCACTGCTGATGATGTCACATATTAGATCATTCATGACATGGTCAGTGACATCACTGATGACATCTCAAATGACATCACTGATGACATCACTGATGACATCATCCAGTGAATTTGGTTTGCTTCTTTATTTAAATATGCATTATATATATAGCAATTTGCATTGAAGAATGAGTGGATACATATATAAATAAATATTTGGATGTTTAGTAGCAGTGTAATTGACTGTTTACTTGACCAATTTATAGTGCCTCACTAAATATAGTGGATAGGGACTAAACTGTGCTAATATCTGTATCACTTTGTCAGTTGTTGTGTAAACTGGTTCTCCAGTTGGTTACTAGCTATGTGAAAGTCTATATTAGTTATTGATTAGATAACTGAGTATTTCTATGGGAGAGTGAAAGTGTGTGTGGTTCGTTGGGGGGTGTGTGACTGTCCAAAGATGTGTGAATAGTTGATTCAGTAGATATATGAAGTTAAAATTACATGTTCTAACAGTTTGGGTGAGTGAATCTGTTTAAGGGTGTGGTGATGAGCAAATATATTTCTCAATGGTACATGTTCAACAAACTAGAAAAATAAAAGGCAGTGTATGTGTCAGTTGTTGTATATAAATAAGTATCCATAAGACTCAATGATTGTGTGAGTGACTGTATGGATAACTATATACTTGTAATAATTATTTTATAATTCACTAAGCATGACTTACTATCTAAATGAATAGATGAAGTGGTGTTTGTATAAGTGTGTAGTTAAGTAAGTATGTAAGTATGATCCATTGTTTGCCTAAGTGAGTAGGATGACTTCATATGTGAATAAGATGTGTGCTGCTGTGTAATGTTGATATAGGTGTATAAGTATTTTTGATAGTGTTCTATCGTTCATTGACAGCATGTATGAGTGAATCTACAGGTAAGTGATTAGATGTGTGCATACATCTATGAATCACTGAGTGGGTTTTTTGATACTTGTATTGCTGTGACAATGCATTCAAATATGATACTCTGTATTTTACAAAGAGCGATGAAAGATTTTACTTGTGTATGAAAAGGTGTATGTGATTGTCACGTGGATGATGTCATCAGTGATGTCATCAGTGATGTCATTTGAGATGTCATCAGTGATGTCACTGACCATGTCATGAATGATCTAATATGTGACATCATCAGCAGTGCATTGCGGGTGCGCGAAATATAGTTAGTCCAACTAACTATATAGGAGCAATTTCAATGGTTTTGTATGAGTGAAATGTCCAGCAAACTATAACACCCCTAAAACTTTTTTTGAGTGAATTTCAAAGTTTTTTTTAAAGCTAATTCCTAACTATATAAGGCCTGAAACCTATGGTTTTTTCAGTGAATTTCAAAGGTTTTTTAAATGATAATTCCTAACTATATAAGGCCTGAAACCTAAGGTTTTTTAAGTGAATTTGCAAAGTTTTTTAAATGCTAATTCCTAACTATATAATGCCTGAAACCTATGGTTTTTTAAGTGAATTTGCAAGGTTTTTTAAATGCTAATTCCTAACTATATAAGGCCTGAAACCTATGGTTTTTTAAGTGAATTTGCAAGGTTTTTTAAATGCTAATTCCTAACTATATATGACCTGAAACCTATGGTTTTTTTCAGTGAATTTGCAAGGTTTTTAAATGCTAATTCCTATATCTGGCATAAAACCTATATTTTTTTCAAAAAACTTCAAAAGTTTTGTAAATGCAAATTCTATTAGCGAATAACGTTTTTATATGTTAATATCCTTCTGGTACCACCTGAGCAGCCATCTCATTTCTCAGTAGAACTGAGGCACAAGAGAGCACAAAACAAGAGTGGAAAACGCAAAAAGGGGGCAGGGTAGAGACTCCCTGACCCCCTAGCCCTTCTCAGGTTGTCCCAGAAGGACCCCCAAGGGCAAAATTATTATTATTTTTTTTAAATACAATTGCGGGGTATGCGCATGGTACGCGCACGGTACGCGTACGTACGCGCGCCTATACCCGTACCGTGCGCGTACCCCGCGATTTTCTTTTTTTCTTTTTGTTTGCCCTTGGGGGTCCTTTTGAGACCCCCTGGAAGGGCTAGGGGGTTAGGGGGTCCCTACCCTGCCCCCTTTTCGTGTTTTCCACTCTTGTTTTGGGCTCTCTTATGCCTCAGTTCTCCTGAGAAACAAGATGGTGGCCAACTCTTCCTGGTTTGGACAGTTTGGAATGTTGACAGTCGACTGCCAGCCAATCAGGATCGCGCTTGCGCACGTAAGGGTACGCGCACATACGCGTACGGTACGCGTACGGTGTGCGGACCCGTAAGCTCATATAGATATATATGTGTTTTTGAACCTAATTTTCATAAAAACCACTGGAGCAAATTTCACCAAACATAGCAAAGGCACATCTGCGTACCAGTCCCTACAATTTTGCAAAGTTTGGCATTATTCCGTTCAGCGGTTCGGGCTGTAGACTTGTCAGACCGTCCTATGGAAATCAACATGGGGAAAACACGTTTTAGGACCCCCCTTTTTTCTCAGCCCCCACTTCACAAATCCCCCTGAAACTTTCAGGGAAGGAGCGGAGCGGAGCTGGCCAAAATTTTTGAAAATTTCATGCAAATTCCTCAACCGGCGCCAAAGTTATTCCCAATAGAATGTTGCGGATTTCCTATGGTAGCCAATCCTAACTATATATATCCACTGGCTACGCCAGTAGGTAATATATATATATATATAAATATAAATATATATATATATATATATATATATATATATATATATATATATATTCACTGAAAAAACCATAGGTTAGAGACCATATATAGTTAGCTGGACATTTTATTGACATAAAACCAATGAAATTCCATATATAGTTAGTTGCACTAACTATATATCGCGCACCCGCAATCCACTGCTGATGATGTCACATATTACATCATTCATGACATGGTCAGTGACATCACTGATGACATCACTGATGACATCTCAAATGACATCACTGATGACATCACTGATGACATCTCAAATGACATCACTGATGACATCATCTAGTGTCTGTGTGTTTTTGTAAAGTTTAAATATGTTTTACATATTGAAGAATGAGTGGATGTATGGAAGACTGAGTGTGTGTGTGGCTGGCTGGGAGGTGTGTGACTCTGTGCATATCAATGTGTACTTGTATCAGTGATTGTATAAGAGAGTAAGTATGTGTTAGTATATGTGTGAAAAGTATGGTGTTCTGTGTTTAACTGTATAGATGAGGAAATCGAAGTGTGATTGATTCTTCACAGGACTGACTAGGTGTATGAGTGCATATGATAGTGTTGTAATAATGAGTGACTGTATGTATGAGTGATTGTATGGGTGAATGAGTGAATGTGTGTGTAGACGTAGGAATCAGTGAGTGCGTATGTAGTAACTGGTATTGGTGTGTCATGATGTCATCAGTGATGTCATTTGAGATGTCATCAGTGATGTCATTTGAGATGTCATCAGTGATGTCATCAGTGATGTCACTGAAGTATGGTGTTCTGTGTTTAACTGTATAGATGAGGAAATGGAAGTGTGATTGATTCTTTACAGGACTGACTAGGTGTGTGAGTAACTCCATGGATGAGTGGCAGTGTGTGAGTGTCTGCATAGGTGTATGAGTGCATATGATAGTGTTGTAATAATGAGTGACTGTATGTATGAGTGATTGTATGGGTGAATGAGTGAATGTGTGTGTAGACGTAGAAATCAGTGAGTGCGTATGTAGTAACTGGTATTGGTGTGTCATGATGTCATCACTGATGTCATTTGAGATGTCATCAGTGATGTCATCAGTGATGTCATTTGAGATGTCATCAGTGATGTCATCAGTGATGTCACTGACCATGTCATGAATGATGTAATATGTGACATCATCAGCAGTGGATTGCGGGTGCGCGATATATAGTTAGTGCAACTAACTATATATGGAATTTCATTGGTTTTATGTCAATAAAATGTCCAGCTAACTATATATGGTCTCTAACCTATGGTTTTTTCAGTGAATTTTCAAGGTTTTGTAAATGCAAATTCCTAACTATATATGGTCTATAACCTATGGTTTTTTCAGTGAATTTCATTGGTTTTTTAAAAGCTAATATCTATTGCTGTAAAATATATTCTTTATTACGTGACGTATCACGTAGCCACGTGAGACACCTCATGACGCGTCGCATAACCGTGACGTATCGGTTCTGCAGCGCAAACAAAACCCGTAACGTAAGCGTGCCGGAGCACGCTTACAGATATATATATTTTTTTTAACCTTAATTAGACAAAATCCACACGTGCACATATCTTGAGGCCTTGCAAAGGCACATCAAACAAACAGTCCCTACAATTTTGCCAAGTTTGCTGGAAATCTATTCCCTTAATTTTTTTTTTACTGTTTCTCTTGGTTTTCCCCTTGTTACGCTTACCGGGACGCTACCCGGTACGCGAACCGGACGCTCCAAAAACACAAGATGGCGGACTCCCGTTACGCTGCCGGTTAGCTGCCCGGTTCGCGTACCGGGAAGCGCCTCTACCGCGAAAATTCGCGGGGGACTTTAATATCCCCCTCATCAATCCTAGGGGGTCAGGAGGGGTTTACCTTGCCCCCTTTCCTTCATTTCCCCCTTCTTTTTTCACCACATCTTGTCTCTCGAACCTACCGAGAGACAAGATGGCGGCCGCTCCGGACTGTTTACAATGTTGACAGCTACGCTGCCGGTTAGCTGCCCGGTTAGCTGCCCGGTGAGCTGCCCGGTTCGCGTACCGGGACGCGCCTCTACGGCGTAAAATCGCAAAATGTTTTGCCCCGCGGGGCACTTTAATATCCCCCTCATCAATCCTAGGGGGTCAGGAGTGGTCTACCTTGCCCACTTTCCTTCATTTCCCCCTTCGTTTTTCACCACATCTTGTCTCTCGATCGTACCGAGAGACAAGATGGCAGCCGCTCCGGTTTGTTTAGAATGTTGACAGACACCGGAGAGCCAATCAGATTCGCTTCGCGAAGTTCCGTTACGCGTCAGGTACGCGAACCGGGGCGCTAACCGGAGCGCTGTCACAGATATATATATTTTTTTAAACGTTAATTTCTCAAAATCCACTGGAGCACATATATTGAGACATAGCAAAGGCACGTCGGGAAAACCATATCTACAATTTTGCCAAGTTTCATGTAAATCTATTCAGCCGTTCGAGCTTAAAGTGAGTCCAACCGCTCTATGGAAAAATGAATGGGAAAAACGCGTTTTGGGACCCCCCTTTGTTCTCGGCCCCCCCTTGACGAAACCCCACCAAATTTTCAGGGGCTGCTCAGAAAAAAAATGTGCCATTTTCCTGAAAATTTCAGCCAATTCCGTCCACAAACGCCAAAGTTATTAGACATAGAATTTTCAGAAATCCCATAGAGAAAAAATCCTAACTATATATACCCACTGGCTATCGCCAGTAGGTAATATACATATATAAACATATGTAATCTGCATATCTATATAAATATAAATGCATGCATACATATACATATATGCATACATATGCATGTTATTTACATGAAAGTTTTAAAAACACTAATAAAAGCAAAGCTAAAAAGCCACCTCATTACAAACAGAATTGCTTTAACTTAAACGAGGGCGAGATCTATTGCATTTTCAATGCTTGTTTACTTTGGTTCTATCAAGAAGGCATTCAGATGTGTCACACATTTGCCATAAATTCTGAATGTTAGCACTCTAGTTGCTCATTAGATCACTGTAGTAAAGCTAGTGCTCACCAGGGAAGTCTGCTGCTAATCATGGTTTGCAGCCATTTTCCCGCATTTTTTATCCAGCAGACTTTCAGTCCGCATACCATTATCCCGCAAGGTCATTGAGCTCGCATACCATTATCCCGCATTTTTTCAAAACGCATGTGCATTTATCGCGCATGCCTTTACAAAGAATTACGTTTTAAAGGCATGTATGGTAAATCCATTTGCGTTGTGAAAACCACGATGACGAGAGAGGTAAGTGGGTTTGTGTTAATTTTTTCGTGGGTTAGTGATTGTGTAGTGTAGTGTAGTGTTGTGTAGTGTAGTGTTGTGTTAGTGTAGTGTAGAGTTGTGGTGGTTGTTTAGTGTAGGGTCATGCTGGGGGTAGTGTTTTAGGGTTTAGGGTTGTGTTGTAGTGTTTGCGTAGTGTAGGGTCATGCTGGGGGTAGTGTTTTAGGGTTCAGGGTAGTGTTGTAGTGTTTGCGTAGTGTAGGGTCATGCTGGGGGTAGTGTTTTAGGGTTTAGGGTTGTGTTGTAGTGTTTGCGTAGTGTAGGGTCATGCTGGGGCTAGTGTTTTAGGGTTTAGGGTAGTGTTGTAGTGTTTGCGTAGTGTAGGGTCATGCTGGGCGTAGTGTTTTAGGGTTTAGGATAGTGTTGTAGTGTTTGCGTAGTGTAGGGTCATGCTGGGGGTAGTGTTTTAGGGTTTTGGGTAGTGTTGTAGTGTTTGCGTAGTGTAGGGTCATGCTGGGGTGTAGTATTTTAGGGTTTTGGGTAGTGTTGTAGTGTTTGCGTAGTGTAGGGTCATGCTGGGGGTAGTGTTTTAGGGTTTTGGGTAATGTTGTAGTGTTTGCGAAGTGTAGGGTCATGCTGGGGGTAGTGTTTTAGGGTTTTGGGTAGTGTTGTAGTGTTTGCGTAGTGTAGGGTCATGCTGGGGGGTAGTGTTTTAGGGTTTTGGGTAGTGTTGTAGTGTTTGCGTAGTGTAGGGTCATGCTGGGGGTAGTGTTTTAGGGTTTAGGGTAGTGTTGTAGTGTTTGCGTAGTGTAGGGTCATGCTGGGGGTAGTGTTTTAGGGTTTAGGGTAGTGTTGTAGTGTTTGCGTAGTGTAGGGTCATGCTGGGGGGAGTGTTTTAGGCGTTTAGGGTAGTGTTGTAGTGTTTGCGTAGTGTAGGGTCATGCTGGGGTGTAGTGTTTTAGGGTTTTGGGTAGTGTTGTAGTGTTTGCGTAGTGTAGGGTCATGCTGGGGGTAGTGTTTTAGGGTTTAGGGTAGTGTTGTAGTGTTTGCGTAGTGTAGGGTCATGCTGGGGTGTAGTGTTTTAGGGTTTTGGGTAGTGTTGTAGTGTTTGCGTAGTGTAGGGTCATGCTGGGGGTAGTGTTTTAGGATTTAGGGTAGTGTTGTAGTGTTTGCGTAGTGTAGGGTCATGCTGGGGGTAGTGTTTTAGGGTTTTGGGTAGTGTTGTAGTGTTTGCGTAGTGTAGGGTCATGCTGGGGGGCAGTGTTTTAGGGTTTTGGGTAGTGTTGTAGTGTTTGCGTAGTGTAGGGTCATGCTGGGGGTAGTGTTTTAGGGTTTTGGGTAGTGTTGTAGTGTTTGCGTAGTGTAGGGTCATGCTGGGGGGCAGTGTTTTAGGGTTTTGGGTAGTGTTGTAGTGTTTGCGTAGTGTAGGGTCATGCTGGGGGTAGTGTTTTAGGGTTTTGGGTAGTGTTGTAGTGTTTGCGTAGTGTAGGGTCATGCTGGGGGTAGTGTTTTAGGGTTTAGGGTAGTGTTGTAGTGTTTGCGTAGTGTAGGGTCATGCTGGGGGTAGTGTTTTAGGGTTTAGGGTAGTGTTGTAGTGTTTGCGTAGTGTAGGGTCATGCTGGGGTGTAGTGTTTTAGGGTTTTGGGTAGTTTTGTAGTGTTTGCGTAGTGTAGGGTCATGCTGGGGGTAGTGTTTTAGGGTTTAGGGTAGTGTTGTAGTGTTTGCGTAGTGTAGGGTCATGCTGGGGTGTAGTGTTTTAGGGTTTTGGGTAGTGTTGTAGTGTTTGCGTAGTGTAGGGTCATGCTGGGGGTAGTGTTTTAGGATTTAGGTTAGTGTTGTAGTGTTTGCGTAGTGTAGGGTCATGCTGGGGGTAGTGTTTTAGGGTTTAGGGTTGTGTTGTAGTGTTTGCGTAGTGTAGGGTCATGCTGGGGGTAGTGTTTTAGGGTTTAGGGTTGTGTTGTAGTGTTTGTGTAGTGTAGGGTCATGCTGGGGGTAGTGTTTTAGGGTTTAGGGTAGTGTTGTAGTGTTTGCGTAGTGTAGGGTCATGCTGGGGTGTAGTGTTTTAGGGTTTTGGGTAGTGTTGTAGTGTTTGCGTAGTGTAGGGTCATGCTGGGGGTAGTGTTTTAGGGTTTAGGGTAGTGTTGTAGTGTTTTTGTAGTGTAGGGTCATGCTGGGGGTAGTGTTTTAGGGTTTAGGGTAGTGTTGTAGTGTTTGTGTAGTGTAGGGTCATGCTGGGGGTAGTGTTTTAGGGTTTAGGGTAGTGTTGTAGTGTTTGTGTAGTGTAGGGTCATGCTGGGGGTAGTGTTTTAGGGTTTAGGGTAGTGTTGTACTGTTTGTGTAGTGTAGGGTCATGCTGGGGGTAGTGTTTTAGGGTTTAGGGTAGTTTAGTTGTTTAGTGTATGCTAAAGGCATATTCGTTTTAAAAGTTTTCGTTATTTTAATTTGAGGCCTAATAGTACATGCGGGATTTTTTTTGCGGACTGATGGTATGCGGGATTTCGTCATATATTCGCTAATCATACTTTCTATGGCAAAATGAACCCCCTCATTTTGTTCCTTTTTAAATTAAATGTTTTAAGAGTTACCAATTTATTCCAATCAAGATGGCTTCAGGTGTGCCATACCTTTGTAATAAGTAGGACTGTTAGCACTCTAGTTGTTCTTTAGAACACTCTGGGACAATCTGTCATTGGGCTATAGTTGGGCTACATCTGGCTGATATTTGGGCTACATTTGTTTTTTTTTGTCTCTGGCGGCCATCTTTGGGCTACATTGGGCTACATTGGGCTACATTGGGCTACATTTGGGCTCCAACATATATATAGCCCAATGTAGCCCAATATATATTTTTCAAAGTTAATTTTCGTAAAAACCACTGGAGCCTATATCTTGAGACATAGCAAAGGCACATCGGGCTACCAGTCCCTACAATTTTGCCAAGTTTGGTGTAAATCCATTCAGCCGTTCAGGCTAAAAGTGAGGCCAACCGCCCTATGGAAAATTGCATGGGAAAAACACGTTTTGGGACCCCCCTTTTTTCTCGGCCCCCCCTTGACGAAACCCCCCAAATTTTCAGGGGCTGCTCAGAAACAAAATGTTCCATTTTCCTGAAAATTTCAGCCAATTCTGTCCTCATAAGCCAAAGTTATTCGACATAGAATTTTCAAAAATCCCATAGGAAAAAAATCCTAACTATATATACCTACTGGCTATCGCCAGTAGGTAATATATATATATATATATATATATATATATATATATATATATATATATATATATATATATATATATATATATATATATATAATATATATATATATATATATACCTATTATTATATTAACTAAAAAAAACGGGTTACAGGGATGTTATAATAGCAATTAGCATTTAAAAAACCTTAGAATTCACTGAAAAACCCACAGGTTTCAGGGACTTTATAGTCAGAAATTAGCGTTTAACAAACCTTAGAATTTAACTGAAAAAACCTCCGGTTTTAGGGAAGTTATAGTTAGAAATGTGAATTTAAAAAACCTTAAATATTCACTGAAAAAACACAGGTTACAGCCTGGAACGAAGTTTAGGCAGAAGGTGGAGAGCAGCTCCTATATAAAGCAACCTACAACACCAGCAACACTCTGAATCGGGGGCAAGATGGCCGCGGAGCAGTCACAGGAGTAGGTCGCTCCTTCCTCCCTCTCCCGATGGCTGCTTCGGGAAAATAGAGTAACGGAGAGAAATGCACAGAGAATGAAGAGGAAATATTGGTTTAAGAATACCCTGCTGTCATTTCTACAAACTAAGACATTTAGCAGGCTTTGGCAGAGCATTCAAGCTGACCTTAAGGGCAGTGTGTTACGCCCAATCGTGGAGACATTGAGTGGGAGCTGGGGCCCCATGAGCCACAGGATGCCATCACGAGCGAAACCTAAGGATTCCAGGGATATTGCGAGGGGTCACAAAGCTGAAGTGGACACTAGCATCCCGCTGGAAACACAAACTGTAACGAGGATGCAGGCAGCAAAAATGAGCAGTGCTGCTATCGAGCTGGTGTTAAATTCAACCCCTCATGTTAGGACACCAAAGGAGAAGGAGAAAGCAAAGGACAAAGAGGGAGACGCTGAATAGAAAGCGGAGCTGAAGGCAGAGAGTGCTGAGAGGAAAGCGGCTGCCGCCGCGAAACTGAAACAGTCCTAAGCGACTTTAAAACCTACGGAAAATAAAGCTCAGAAAGTTGTATGCATGCGGCAACCTACTTTAAAGGAAGCTTTTACGGCATCAACGGCATCGACAGCAGGTACCGCAGGTAACGGGATGGGAGCTACATCCGACGATCTCGTGGTCCATGGCGACGCTACGGAGAGGCATCTCGGAGAAACAGCAGAGTCATCTCTCCCTGTAGGGGAGGTGCGCGCGCAGGGCGCAGAGAACAGCTCCTGTTCAGAAGAGCCGATCCCGGAACAAGATACGCAGGCACCAGAGAGGCATCTCGGAGAAACAGCAGAGTCGTCTCTCACTGCAGGGGAGGTGGATGCGCAAGGCGCAGAGAGTAGCTCCCGCTCAGAAGAGCCGATCCCGGAACAAGATACGCAGGCATCAGAAGAGCCGGAGATTTTTGCAGACGGGAGTAACACGGGAAGAGATGCTGAAGAGGCAGGAAAGGTCCTGGGAGGTTCAGAGGCCATGGAACTATCGGAGGTAAGCCGTGCAAAAGGCGCGGTGGGTATTACTGAGTCTCCAGGTTTCTCTCTAGATGCTCAAAGTATACACTTAGTTGTGCCCGGGATGGAAGGATTTATTAGCGGTACAAATGCAGCTACTGCAGCTAATGTTGGTTCTAACATAAATATGCCTACCCCTGTTAGGAACATGGAAATGGAAGGGGGAGCTCAGCAGGACTCAGCAGCTTTGACTGGGCAGGTACATGCAGAGGGGGGGCAGCTGGCCCCAGGGACTCCAAATGAGGACTGTTTTTTTCAGTAAATGACAAGACAGGCGCCTCAGAATCCTCAGAAGGGGCTATAACTGGAAGTGAGCTTGATGAAAGGTCTGATGTAAACCATTCTATAAGTAAAGACTCAGACTTGGTGACATCAAGTTCAGGATCGGAGACAGAGGAATCGAGTCAGCAGGTGTCCATAACACAAAAAAAGAAACAGCAGCAGAGGACCGACGACGTCATAAATGGCAGGACCCTGCTAGTCCAACACAAATGGAGATGACTAAAAAATTAGACTGGGACTACTCAGCTACCTCGAGTTTGTACCAGGAAGATGACCCGGTTCAGGGAGGTTCCAGAGGCCAGCATAGAAACCAGCACGGCGATGCCCCCAAGATTAGCCTATTATACTCCACCCTAAAACAGATGCAGGGAGAAGCGAGGGCAGAAAGCAGGAGAACAAAGCAAGTGAATAAAAAAATCCTGAGCTCGCTTAGCAAGATAAATAAGCTATACGCCGAGATGGCAGGCAGGGTCACAGAGGTGGAGGAAAGGACTGGGAAATTGGAGGATGAGGTATCCAGGTGGCAGGAGTTCAAGGAGGTACAAGTTAAGGCCATGGAGGACATGAATTGGAAACTTGAGGACTTTGAAAACAGGCAAAGGCGAAATAACATCAGACTCTTGGGGATTACGGAGGGAGCTGAAGAGCAGGATCCAAGGGCCTTTGTAGTTACGCTTTTCAAGGGGGCATTTACCGAGATGGAGAAATGGAACTGGGATGTGGAGGTGCAGAGGGCACACAGGTTCCCTTTAATGCAAAAGAAGTCATACCATGGCTCACAGAAAGATAAGCCAAGTGCTATGTTGGTGTTCAGTGGGAATTTCTTGGCAAGGCAGGAAATTATGGACAGGGCTAAGCCGCAGGATCGTTGCATGTTTAAAGGAATAACCTTTTTCGCACGACCAGACTTTTGCCACGTCACCGTGGAAAGAAGATGGAGGTTTCGCCAGATGATCGATCCATTCCAGAAACAAGGATGTGAGGCATATTTGCTATTCCCAGCAAGACTTAAAATAATAGTAGAAGAGCAGACAAGGATGTTCTTCTCGGAGATTAAGACACAAGCTTATCTGGACGAACTGAAGGAGAAAAAAAGCGGGGAGGTTCCCGGATGGGTAGCCAAGTCACCTGAGATGTAGAAGACGTATTATTACTGAACTTGGACACTTTGCTGGATACACAGGGGGCTCGACTAGATGTCGTGAGGGTTTTTTTTTGTTGGTTGTCTGTGGGATCAGTATTGGGTAGAAAGAAGTATACTCTAAGTATGTGGTAAGGTTTTGTAAACAGGGAGCGGGAGGGATGCGACACTCCGAGGGGCTAGGAAGCAGCCATGCATAGGTCAGCACTGACCTATTTGCCTGTAAGGGGGGGGGTCCGGGGCAGGGGCACACAGGACATGGGGTGAGGGTAGGTTTAATCAGGAACAGAGGCAGGGGCAATTGCACGCATCAAATGGACATATTGAAAATTAATAGAGCAGCTAAGGTTGCAGTGGGAGTCGAAAGGAATGGCATGATTGGTGAGAGTATTTTCCAGCTGGAATGGGCACTAATATAAATACTAATACTAACATTATACTAACATTAAGATAGTGACACTCAACGTGTGTGGCCTTAATGATAAAGATGAAAGGCAAAAAGTTGCTTTGTTGCTTAAAGTGACGAGGGCGGATTTTATTTACCTGCAGGAGACTCATATAGAGGGGAATACGTTGTTTTTGCTGGAGCAATTAGGGTTTCGTGTGCTAGCCTATTCCAAACAGGGGGCAAAGAATAGGGGGGTGGCCATTCTCACGAAAAGGTTTGACACACGGACAAGGAAAAAACTAGAAGATCAATGGGGCAGGTGGGTTCTGAATGCTGGATTGGGGAGGAATGGGTCAGATTAGGCTCAGTATACGGCTCCACCCAGGATGACCCGGAGGATTTTGTGGACATAGAGCTGGCAACATGGGCACCGAAAATAATTTTAGCCAGTGACTTTAACGTAAATGGCGCTGATGGGCTAGGTCTGGGCACAGACGGACAGTATCTAGGCAGGAAAAAAAGAGTCTGCCGGGCAATTCAGAGAATGGCTAACAACAACTCACTAATTGATGTATGGGGGCAGTTAAAACCATCAGAGCCTGGACACACTTATTACTCAGCTCCACACAAGATCTGTGTCAGACTAGATTAATATTTTACATCCAGTCTTCCCCTTCCCAATCTGCATATAGAGAGACTTCCTCGTATAGTATCGGACCATAACCCTCTCATCTTGACAGTTAGCAGAGAAGGCTATAGGAGACAAGTAAGGGCCTGGTCATTCAGGTTAGGTAGAACACATTCATGTATGGATAAAAGACTTTTGGGAAATCAACAGGGGCAGTACTGCGACAGGGAAGGCATGGGATGCTTTTAAAGCAGGGGTCCGCGGAGAGACATTGAGCTATAGCCTACCTAAACAAAAAAATGAAAGGGAAATATCAGAACAGTTAACCCCTTCCATGCTGATGACGAGCTGGGCTCGTCATGGCGTAGCCTCCTCGCACGCTGATGACGAGCCCAGCTCATCACGTAAAGTGCGTTTTTAAAAATCTCAGCGTGCGAGCGGAATTCCGCTAGCGCGCATGAGGTTAAAGAGAGCAGTGATAGAGGCAGAGCAGGAACTGGTGCAGGCTACTATGGATAGTCAAGACACTGCACAACAGGTTTTAAGGGTTATGATAGCGAAGTCGGCAGCTGAAGGAAGTATAGCAAAGAAGGAAGCCAAAATCTTCAACACGAGAAGGGAGAACTGTTATGAATATAATGAAAAAGTGGGCCATACTCTTGCAGTAAGAACCAGACAGAGAGCAGCAAGGGGAAAAATTAGGGAAATAAGGGATATAGGAGACAACGCAGTTACTGGAGAGAAGGAGATTATGGAGGTTATGGAGGATTTTAGGCAGTTTTACCACAAATCATATACAGAGGAGCAGGACCGACTACCAGAGGACATAAGCGGATATCTTCAGGATATACCAAGCAGAGTACTATCTGAAGAAGATAGGGAAGCGTTGGGGGCTCCGCTGGAAAAAGAGGAAATTCTGGAGGCCATGTTGAGCTTGCCATCAGGCAAAGCTGCTGGGCCGGACATGATTCCAGGAGAATTCTACAAGGTCTTCTTTAAGACATTGAAAGCAGATTTAATGAATACAATGCACGAGGCACAGGAAGGAGTGTCAATCCCTGCAAGTTGGGCGGGGTCTGATATAATAATAATTCTTAAGAAGGGTAAGCCACCTATCGAACCTGGATCATACCGTCCTACAACTCTAATAGACTTGGATGTTCAAATTTTCTCTAAATCCCTAGCGACTAGACTATCGGGGGTAATTGGAGGATTGGACAGTAAGAATCAGCATGGGATTATCCCAAATAGGGGCACTACACAACATATTAGAAAAGTAATTACTTTATTTGATGCCCAGGTGACAGCACATGGGGGCAGGGGGACCCATGGCAGTTCTCCTGGTAGATGCCGAGAAGGCTTTCAACTGCATGGCCTGGGAGTTCTTGTGGGCGGTAATGAGGAAAGCAGGGTGCGGGGAAACGTTTCTGAAAGCGATACAATCACTGTACAGGGCTCCAATGGCATGCATAAGGGTGAACACGGGACGACCGAGTTCAATTGGAATTTCGTGTGGCACAAGGCATGGATGTCCATGCTCACCCTTACTGTTTGCATTGTATATAGATCCGCTAATCTCTAAGTTAGAACAGAATGAGCTGATATACCCGATGGTAACAAAGATGGGTCTGTGTAAAGTTTTAGCATACGCGGATGACGTGGCAGTTATTACAACCACACCCACAGAGGCTATCAGGGAGATAGAAATAGAAGCGGATCAATTTGGACGGGTGGCGGGGTATGCTCTGAACAAAGCTAAGACACAAATCATACACAATACACACACAGAATGCCCAGATCCTCGGGTGGTGGCAGAGGGGGTATATTTGGGAGTGTCTATCACTGCAGACTTAGATAAGCTGGTGGAAATAAATATTAGTCCGATAATAAGCAAGGCTAAACGAGACCTGGTCAGGGTGCACAATATTCATGTCTATAGTGGGTCGAGTGAACTATGTAAAAATGAATCTACTCCCAAAGTTTTTATACCTATTTAGATCAATCACCCTATTCTTTAATGTTAGTTGGTTTAACACAATAGAACAAATATTTAATTGATTTATCTGGTCCCATGGCAAAACCAGAAGGGCACTGAGATTCATGTCGCTACCACGGGATCGGGGGGGCTGGGCCATGCCGGATCTGAAACTGTATTACTGGGCAGCAACGTTACAACAAATGACAAGTCTCCTGGGGGGGGCAGAAATGGAGGAAGCACACCACACGGGGTCCACGGAATCTACGGATTGGTTTTAGGAGTGGAGGTAGAGAATGTGCTTTTGAAACACACAGAGCCGAGTTTTAAAAAAAAAAAACAAATCCAAAACAGTGGAGGCGGCGTATAAGATCTGGAGGGCTTTCAAGAAGAGTTTTGGATTGGGTAGATTTAATGCCCATACCAGACTGGTGAAGAACCCCACATTACCGCAGGATATCTTCGGGGAAGCAATCTTTGGGGAGTGGAAAGGCTTGGGATTAAGAAGGTGGAGGATCTCTTATGCCCTGAGGGTATGCGCCAATTTTCGGTACTACAAGGGGTATTTGGAATGAGTTCAAAAAGCTTTTTAAGTACTTACAGGTAAGAAGCTTTCTGGCTGGCAAGACAGGTGGGGCACGACGTTTTTAAAATAACTCAATACTGCAGGTCATTGGGGAGGGGCAAGACTGTACAATTAGAAGACTGTATGCAGAGCTAAGTTGTAGTAAAATTTTCAAATAAAACGTTTAAAAAAAAAAGCAACACTCTGAATCAGCTCACTTCAAATGTCTGTTTTTCAAGCAACTTTTTTAAGCATAAGATTAGCACAGTGTCATCCATGCTGAGCTAGAAGGGGGCAAAGTATTTTGCCATTTCTACAGCAAAGTTTTTAAGCATAAGATTAACAAAGACCATCCATGCCAAGCAGTATAATGACAAAGCCTTTTACCAGTCGAGGCACAGTATTACTGCTTTTGATTGGTAAAATACCATCCATGCCAACCTGGAATGAATAAAGGCAATGCCCAACATGTTTTGCACTATCATTATAGCTCTTCAGAGAGGTTTAGCTTTGTCCAGACACAAGGGTACACCCAGTATAAGTCAAAACAATACCCTTTCAGGCTGACCGGGCTGCATAAACTATGTAAAAAAGCAGAGAATGCTGCATAGTTCCCATGTTTAAGTGGAGAACAGCTCCTGTATAGAGCACTCTACAACATCAGCAACACTCAGAATCTGCCCACCTCAAATGTCTGTTTTTCTAACAACGTTTTTAAGCATAGGATTAGCACAGTACCATCCATGCCGAGCTAGAAACTGACATCTTTTGTCATTTACTATAAGTAAACTATACTATAAGTACTATATAATTTCGTTCTCGTTATACGTTTCTAACAAGGGTTACTGACCACATTCGAATTCCAAGTTTTAATGCAGCTGGCATCTCCAGGTGAAAATGAACAATTAACTATGGAATCAGGCTCAGAATACCCAGTTCCCTGGTAAATCATAACTTCTCAGTGCAGCCTAAAGACTCAATTTCTGACCCCTGACAATTCCACACCCCTGACGTTATTGTTACCCTTGGTATGCGTTACACTAGAGTAAACTGGTGAATTGCGCAAATTATATAACAAAAGTAACACAGCCTTGCTTATAGCACACTAGTGTACTGACATTCACAAACTACAGAGAGTGATGCTAATGGTACTCTATCTGTTTAGGAGACCATGCACAGATCACTGTGTATCACGTATTAGTTATCAGAAGCTGAGAGTGGATTTTTCAAACTATACGTTCATCACAAGTTGCAAGTGCCCTGATAAATTCCGATATGTCTGGTAGCTCCTGGTGGCCCACTTTTTGAAATTATGGGGCACATTATCTAGAATGGAGTTAAGATTATCGCCGCATTAGCGGCAGGAAACTACTGCTAAAGCGGCGATAATGGGCATGATAATATACCCTTGAGAATTCCAATAGAAGCCCATGTTCATGCCAGAACATGGGCTTCTAAGGGAATTCACAAGGGCATATTATCAAGCCCATTATCCCCGTTTTAGCGGCAGTTTCCTACGATAATCTTAAGGCCCTTTCTTGTTAATATGCTCCTATGAGTTTTGTAAATTATATTTCTCCAAGTAAATACTGGGTTCGAAACAAAACCTACATACATTTCGGCTGGTCATATCCGCCGAGATCTATAGGGGACAAAATGCGTGGTAAACACTGAGACAATTGGATAAATCAACATGTGATCTCCCATTTTGGAAGAAAAAACTCCTGATAAGTTGCACGTATAGCACACAATAAAAATGAACACCCGGTATCTTATTCATCAGGACAATACATTTCGCACCAAACTATGAGTCACTCGTAATGTGGCCTTAAACTATTAGAACAGAGCGATGAAATGTATAGAAATATGAAGAAACATAGACCAAGATCGCTTTTTCAACATAATGATAAATAAAATACAACTTTTTATAATCGCTGAGAAAGCTGACACTGTAACTTCAGTCACATGTTAATCAAATGTTATGCAGTGTGTTCATTAGAATGCTTCACATACGGGGTCTCTGTTGTTCATAAATACACCAGAAATGGTATAAAGAGACCTACTGTGAAACAGAAGGTCTGTCTATTGCGGCTTCCTTTCTCTCTTCACAAAGCCGAGCATGAGATTAAATATTGATGAAGAATTCTTTTACACCCCCAGCAGTAAGCAGGTCAGGCAGTTGATCAAAGGCATTGGCAATGGAGAACTTTGGCGGTATTTGATTACAGTTGTAAATGACTGGAGCTTGTCTTAGATCACAGAGGCAGTTATCAGGCACTTACTTGTACTTATTGATTTACTTACTTATTTATGTATTTAGTCCTTTCACAGCAGTGTAGCCTCACTCGGGTTCTGTATCGTCTTTAATGTCTCCCAAGGGTGCGAAGAGGATATATCAAGCGTGCAGGACTTGAACATGGCTTGCAAGACTATCTGCATCCAATACACACACTCGCATGACATGATATGGAGTTTTAGACTGATCCAGCGGGCCAAAGGAAATTCAGTCTCATATGTACAACTCTACACCACGATACTCACCATTATTCATAAATCTATCACTAGGCCCATAGATGACTGAGACATGAATTGACCAACTGAATCATATGACCTAATTAATCAAACACTTTCATAAACATTTATTAAGTCAAAATCATAGGCAATGGATTAACTAATGGTAACTCAAACGAAGCAAACAAGACCAGCTTGTCATTTCAAAATCTATTTTATTAACTTTATTTATCAAGCAAAGAGCATTTTAAGAATTTGATTCTTTATTAGCATTTTATTAAGCAGCATTATTTTATTAGAAAGGCACATTAGACTGTCAGTTTAAATCAAATCAGCATGAGAAATGCTTAAACATTTAAAAACTCGTTCCCTAAACCCTATTTCCCTAACTTAACTAAAGAAACCTAAAGGGAAAAACATAAGTTCGAAAAGATCTTACGTGAGTCAAAAGTCCGACAGCATCTCTGGAGCACAGGAACAAGACAACAGAGCTCTTTCCAAGGGGGCAATTTTTATACCTTTTCTCTATCTAAGACTAACTAAAAGAATACAAAAAGACCAACTCGAAGCGTGATTGGTCAAGAAATGTCAGTTCATGAAGTCATTCGCCTTTCACATTGCAAAAACCATGGGGCATATTACCAAGCAATAGCAATAATTATCGCTATTGCTTGGTTAGAGACAAAAATTTACCGCAGCGCTGCGGCGATTTTTACCGCAAATAAACCTTGGTATTACCAAGGTTTAACGCAAATGCGGTAAAAATCGCCGCAAAGCATGAATATCGCTGAAAAGTCAGCGATATTCATGCATTAGCGAGCTAATGCTCTTAGCCATGTTATCCACCTCCCATTGGATAACATGGCTAAGAACTGCTCAGGGCAGGTGTTAGCTTTTGGAGATATTCCCGCTTAGCGCGAATATCTCCAAAAGTTGGTAATAGGAGATAGCGATATTAGCGTCTGTTTCCAGTCGCTAACATCTTGGCACGCCCACTTTGCATCTCATTAGTGATAAATATCACTGACATGCAAAGTGGGGCCCAAGATGGTCGCTATCTCCTACTAGCTGTCACTAACTGGTGTTAGCGGCAGCTAGGTAATAGGGAGATAATTTTATCTCCGCTTTCTTGGCTTTTAAAGCCAAAAAAGCAGAGATAAACCCCCTTGATAATATGCCCCCATATTCCTTAAGAGCGGCATTGTCTTTTGTCTACGTGTGTCACAAACTCTTCCGAGGCTTGCAACATTTAATGAAACAGTTTGTTGCTTCCTCTGCCCAAGCTTTTCCGCCGCTATGTCCTGTCCTTGGCATTGAAAGTTATACAATGATTATCTCAATGGTCAGCACAGCTCCACTTCCGCGTATGTTTTTCAAAGAATCATGAAGAAAATGTTTTCTTTCATACTCTGCTGTGCAAGGCCCAACTCAACAGGACTTCGGACATCCATTTTAGAAACAGGCCACAGGCCTCTTTTTAGCAAGACTCTAGTATGCAAGGAAACACAAGACATCAATTAATTCAAGTAATGATAATTATTCTGTTACCCACCCCCTTCACTAATGTTAACCCATTAGTCTATGTTACCTAGCTTAATGCATGAAAGATGAACAAAACACTGTCACATAAAAGACACAACATAAACAAGAGCACATTTAAGAAAATGCACATGCTATTATTTTAAACAGCCGCAGTTAATGTTTGACAAAACAAAAGACAAAGTTAATATATTATTTAAACGTAGTGACAAATGCGACAAGAGCACATATTATTAGACCCACGTGTTCATGAGGGTGCACATTATTCTAGGTTGAATTAATACAAAAACATGCAACACTCGTTAATGTATTATAAATTATTGGAATTTAAATCTGCAAACAAATTCTAAACTTATTTCTGAAGTCCGCTTCATCAAGACAAACACATTAGCAGGAACAATTAGCTAATGCAAGACTCTGCATTCGGATTAATCACTCAAAAAGGTACATCCTTGCACCACAACCTGGTGCATGGTTATTTCAGATTTATTTTATGGCGCTGTGAAAATATTTTTTACCCATTGCTTTCCTTCAGGAAAATAGGTTTAGGGGAGCAACTCATTATTGGGCGCAGCAGAAGAACCTCATTGTCAGCTGTTTAATGTGTCCTATTTGGGTTAACTCAAAAGGTTATATGTCAGGGTATCCTATACCGAAATATCATTTGACATGAATGTTGTGTCCTAAATTCGTTTAAAAATATTGTCTCCATTTCTGTGTAGATATTCTGTTATTGGCTCCCATGAGGCGATATTTTTGTTGACGATATTTAGGGCACACTATTTCTGTCAGAGGATTTGCTGACAAAGCTGTTGTAAGAGTTCAATAATATTGACCTGTACGTATGCATAACTACAAAATATTGACTGCAAACCATACTGACAAAGTAAGCATAGAAGGTGATGGTCCGATTTAAAATACTTAATTCTACATCTACTTACCTTGATGATAGGTCGGTAGTCTCCATCACTAAATCAATAACATTGCATGTAGATATTAAATTATTGAAGTTATAGATCAATCATTTTAACACTTCTGAAACTCACATCCCTTAAACCTACTGGTGGATTGAATTTACATGTTGGGTACAGAATTCAGACAGGACTCAGGTACTTACCAAGTCCCTCACATTGCCTGATTCTGCTCTGTCTGAAATGGCCACTTTCTTGTAAGTATACATCTTGCGAGTACCAATGGACAACAGGCATACCATGTGAGCACAACTTTGAACTGCTCTCCAGAGATCGGTGTTATGATTCCATATACTACCTGGATCATTTCCATTTCTTACTGCTATCGGCCTGGAAGTATGGATCCAAACTTTGTCTCAACATGTGTTGACAACAGAAGTATTTTCTGTTAAGAATTATCCCCTGAATTGCAACAGATAATTTAACTTGGGAAGAATGATGTTTCCCAAATGTAAATGTAAATGTGGGTGTACTTGTAAAGCGCACTGCGACTCCATGGAGTATCCTGGCGCTGAAGACCGCTGGGGAACCCTTCCTGGTTTTCCCTGTGAGATGGTCCCTTTCTGGGTATCTCCAAGGTGAAACCAGGCATCCCCGGCATCTGTGGGGGGCCGTTGTAGAGATGAGGCAAGCTTAATGCCCAGAGTTGCTGAGTGTGATCCCTGGTTAGAGTAGGCACCGAGGCGAAAATTATCGAGTTCGTTTTGATCCTGGTTCACGACGCTGCCGCGTATTGAACCCTGGTCCCGGGCCGTTTTCAGCTTACGGGTCTGCCGCCTCTAACCAGTGAGCCACACCACTCCACAATGAAGCAGTTTCCAGCATATACACCTAATTCTCTGTTACAACATTGGTTCAATTTGGTATCCCTAGTTACACCCTGGATACAGGTAGTGCATTTAAAGATCTATGTCTAAAAAATCTGTTCAATTTAGAATTCTTGGCATAACAGTATCCAGAGAGGAAAGGTATATTTTCCTGATGTAAGGTATTAAAAATGTCTCACCATAGGCTCAAACATACCAGACGACCAGATGTTTACGAGACGCCGAAACCCGAAATATGGTTTTTACCTCATCCTTCCGTTTCTGATTAAATCACAATCGACTGATGGCATATCTCGAGTATATAAACTGTTTTCTTCAAATTTGAAAGCTTATGCTGAATATACAATTTTCAAGGCCAACTGGAAGCTGTGTTCCAAGATATATTTGACTCAAGCCCTGAAGAAGTCCGGTTTCGGACGAAACGCGTTGGCTATTGTTTTAATCCACCAACTTTTGAATAAAAGGAAACAATAACGAAGAAACGTGACTTTGGATTTTCTTGGGAGAATATTTGAATTCCTTTTTCTCTTGTAAATAATATGCATACTGAGCATTAATACTATGTTGATTTACTTATTTTGGTGTGCAGGGTCACTTTGTTGAATTTTGATGTATAAAACAAATAGCAATTTGTTTTATGATTTTGGGATCTAGGGGACTGTATCCCAGACCCTTTGCACCCACACTTCACAAACATTAGGAACTTGGTTACCGGTGCAGCCTCAGTAGCCTCAATCCCCGCTATTTGTTTGAACCATAGGCTGTTGTCTGATTATCTGTCATTTGGGATAATATCAGATTCAACAATTTCTTGGAGCTGCAACACAAATTTGCTGTCCCTAATTGAGCTTTTTAACGGATAGACCTCAAGTTAGTCAGCTCCAGTTGGTTTTCGGTTGTTTTCATTGAGTAATGATAGCTTGGTTTTGAGAATTAAGGGGCATATTCACTAGGAGCTATTGGCGAATTAATGGCACTTTATCGCAGCCAAAGTCATGATAAATTTACCACCCCATTTATAAGCTGGTGCTAACAACCCACGGCACCAGTTTACCTGCGATAGCAGCCCTAAAAAACCTCACCACAGAGGACCCCCGCAACTATCGCTAATGAGATGCAGAGTAGGGGTTCTCATGCCAAATGCAACGACAACACGACACCTCAACATTCACAACGACCAGCCAGATTGGCAATAAGAACTCAACACAAGCGATAAGGAGCGCAGCAGCAGGAAATTAACACTTGCTCTGACCTGGTGTAAAGTCCGACATCAGCCTGCACCACAAAAGGGAACCCAGCCCAGGGCGTCATTGGAAGGGCAACAGATGCCATGGAGCCACACATCATGCAGCCCGGACACCCAAGAGGGCAACAACACCCACCGCCACCACCCCAGGACCCCAACCCCCACCCGGAACCCCCTCCCCCCAGATCACCACAGAGGCAGCGCAGGCAAAGACAGCAGCCCCACAGGAAACGCACCTGCCTCACAGACCCAACATCTGACAATGTCACAGTCTCCACTACAGACTGAAAGGGACAACCATCCTACACATCCTGACCATCATCGCCTAACAGGCTTACAGCACCAACACAGCGGACAACCAACATCCCAACCCACACCAAGCTGCTGGCTGTGCTGCACCTATTGGCCCCTGGAACACCACAAGCAACAACTGCCAGAGTTGGAGGAGTCTTACAGCCGGCCACATCTAAATCCCCCACACCTGCCCTGGACATCACCATCACCCAGGCACCCTAGTCCCCATACGTCCAACACAATCCGCTGGAACATGCACAACAACATTCCCACCCACCAGACACGACAGAACAACTTACAATGGTAACCTGGGCAAGCCGTGAACATGAGCTATCAATGGCATGGCACCTCAGCCACACAATAGCTGAATGTGGGGAGAGGTGGCAACCAGGCATCTGTGAAGGATGCAGTACAACCATGATTGGGAAAGTACACAATACCAACAGTGGCGGCGATGTGCTGGACAGACCACGATATGGAGAACACACCTATATCCACGGCAACATACACCTGTGGTGTATGGAGTGTAGTGGACAATGGACACAACCATGTCACCTCAGCCAGTGGGGATCCTCACAGATATGTTGCCTGTTACGCCCCCCTGAAAGCATGAGCAGAGTGGAATGGCCTGGCATACACCAGGCCAGTGTAGGGGTGTGAATAAAAAGCACGTAGCCCTGGGTGTGGTCCTCTTCCGGAAAGCCCAATGTCTCTGCCAGGGTGGTGCCTCCCACCCCGCCACGAGCCTGACACCGTCCTTGTGAACGGAGTTGTCTGCGATCCTGTGCGCCTGCCGTACCCTGGCCCGCTGGTCCACGAACAAATCAGGCCCGACCCTGCGCAGCCAGGCCACACTGATCACCTGCCGACACCAGTTTGTGTCAAGGAGGGCCCACCACATGCCTGTGTAGGTTCCAAGCCAGAGGCCCGCGACCCTGCCAGCCTCTCAGACCATCGCTGGCCCCCAGACGCTGGCCCATATTACTCCTTCCTCATTAACATACTCCACCGGCGTCCTTTGTGGCCCGGTAGGTCCCATATGTGAAACTGTGAACTGGGTTCTGAATGTCAGTGACTCCAAATCCGGGCAGCTGCCACAGAACCAGACCCCCGATCAGTGAGGCATAGATCCATATGGGCATCTTGCGACACGTGATGCCACTAACACTGTTCAACGCCAGCTGATGACATGTGGTGCCACAAACCTTATTCAATGCCAGCCAGTGGCACGTGGTGCCACAAACCCTGTTCAATGCCCACTGGCAACACAAGGTGCCACAAACCCTGTTCAACACCAGCCAGTGACACGTGGATGAGGGACCAGGAATACCCTGCAGACCAGTAGGTCTCACATCCAACACCTAGTGATGAATCACACCAGTGGTCGCACGGAGATGAGTAAGAGCTCATGCAGCTCCGTCAGGACGAAAGCCGGGTCACAGCCATGCAGGTGACCGAACACGTGGAGCCACTTAACCTGAACTATGCAGGCCGGTGGGGCCACCAACCTATGCTGGCGACGCTCGGTGAATGGCCCATGCTGACCGCTGCCTCCGGCCTACACTGCGGTCCAGTAGGTCACAGAGACCTGCTTTAGCAATGGCGGAGTTCATATCAGTGTACTGGCATCATCGCAGACTGCATCCCCTCTCAGCTCCGGTGCCACTAAGTCTGTTCCCCGACATTAATGAACACTCACTGGTCGTACATTGGCGGTGTCTGAGTCTATGGACTAGGGCTAGTTTTCATCCTCATGTAGCTGATATCGAATTGGTGGTGAAAACGAGGCTTGCACTTTCCACCCCACAATTTGAGACTTCCGAACAAACTCAGACCTTCTGCATCTTGCCCTGGAGGACATCTTTCACTGTCCCCCACAACCCTCTGCAACATACACCTCGGACATTGATGAGGACTCGCTCAGGTAGAATTGGCCCATCTGACTGCACCACACGTCACCGTCCCGTGGCTGGGTGCCTGCGCCGGCCCCAGTGCATCCGGGTTCACTAACTGTGCTGGTATGGGCCGGGACCCCTTTTTTTGAGATATTGGATGGCACCTGAAGCGTTGACCTTGGGGTCATCAACGCCATTTCTCTGTGGCCTTGTGCTGTATGCATCCTCCGAACCCAAATGCCTCCCACCAGGGCTCAAACACCAAAGCGAGTCCAGACCGGCCCGGATGTCGCATCACCACAGGAGGCACATGCCACCACCGCAAGGACCACCTCTAACCGCCATCTACCAGAGTCGAAATGGTAGTTCTGACAGACTTACGGAGTTGCTGTTGTGGATGACATCATCGGACTGATACCCTGCTCAGCACTCCAGGTGCCAGTGAACCGCAGGCCATTGCCCATTGCTGATTGTGTTTTGTGTTATGGAGCAGTTGCGCAGCTATGTCACCTCAAACAGTGTGGGGCCCTGAGACGTTGATGGGGAAGATGATGCAGGTCTAACATGCCTCTGCATCAAGAATATATCAAAGGGACACAATCCGAGACTTTTTCTTCACATGAGCGTGCTCAGCTCTAGTGTCCCAACCCCATTGCACTGCAACTCACTGACACTTCTGTATGCATGTTGGGTGTCCTCTGGACTTTCTCCGGCTCCCTCCCTATTGCTCAGCAGTTGACTGTTATTCATGTGTTTTCTGTTTCCATTGCATTGGTGTCCAATGTTCAAATAGTTGCCAGCACCAGACATTATGTGCAGAATAGCTTACACTCACCCCACACACATCCAGCACAGGCGTCACTGTACATGTGGCCTTGCCAATAAAGGGGCTGGGCGCATGTGCCTGTATCCAGTTCAACATGATATATGCGTGTTCTTCTTTTATGTATGAGGGCCCTGAACACTACAACATTACATTGTGCTGTGTACATTGGATGCAGACATGTCACCGCAGGCAGCGGGTTGGAGCTTGGACATGTAGCTTTGTCGTCACCCACTTAATTCGTAAGGGGAATGGCCAGGGCCGTCGTACATAGAGCCAACATGGGTGTGTGACTGCTATTTGAGCGCCCATTGGCGCGGTACTGTACTGTCAATGTGCTTCTGCATGTATCTCAATGGCAGTGTGGTTCTCCTTAGTGGGGTGTGGGTTGGCACTGTAGGGGTGATAGACACCTATGTATGTGTCTTATTTCGCATTCCATGGGTTTGGACCCAACCAACACCTGTTGGGACACCTCCTTTTGGCGTGCTGACACATAGCATTGGAGTGCCATGTGTGGGTGGGTGAAGTATCGTGGGCCAGCTGTGCTTGCAGTGCTTCCTACTGTGTGGTCTATTGCTGGCACGGTGCTCTCCTATGAGCAGCATGGCTGGGCCGGTCCTGGTGGGGGGGTTGCGTGGGATATCCATGGGCTGTTGTAGGGAGTCGGTGTTGACGGTGTGGTGGTCCTCTCCGCATCACAGGTGTGTTGTATTCTGTGCTCTGCTGAAGGTGTTGTGTGCCCCTCTGCGATGTGAAGAGGAGATGCACTGTTGACTTTGTGTTGACATTTATGTTGGCGATTGTGCTGGTTTGCATGCAGACTGTATGGCAATGGACATTGAGAGAGTGGTTGGGGGTGCTGGATTCTTCTGCGGGACATTGCACATTTGGACTACATGATGGTTGTGGGATCGTACGCGTACATTTCCATTTCACAGTTTCCGGCTTTGTCAGATGTAGTACGCATGTTTCTGTGCATGTGCAGAGCCAGTTGTGTCCTCTGTTCTGCAGTGTTGGCTATGCGCATTGTACCACGTTGTCGTTAATGTGGGTTATGCTGTTCTTGCTATGTGGGTGTGCTGCAGTGTGCCAAGGGGATCTGGGACTTTATCCTGGGTGATTGTGGGTGTGCAGTGTGCTACACCTCGTTGTGATTGTGTGTCATTGTGTTCATCTCCCCCCACCCCCCAGTCCCTGTTCGTTGCACTCCCTGTTGATGATGTGTCAGGTCCTCTTGAGCAGTGTCCATACTCCCTACTCCGTGCACAGTCTCCACACTGATGACTGTGGCCTGGGTTTCCTCCAGCTACTCCTGTGGCGCTGGGCTGCCACCTGCTGTCGCCGTTGCTGTCTTCCTGTTGGCAGCGGGTTCGTGCCTGGTTTGGGTTGTCACGTCATGCCGGTGCCTATTGGCCTCCTGATTGGCCTCCTCGGTACTCCGACTGCTAGTGGGGCAGTTGCTGGTAGTGTTCTGTCACCTCCTTGAGGCTGGTCTTGTTTTCCTGTGGTCTGCACACCGCCTTCCTCTCCCTCTTCTCCTTGGCCTTTCCCGACCCGTTGTTCCTTGCTGGTGGTCAGTGGGGGTTGTGCGGTTCGAGTTGGCCTCTGCGCCAGGGTGTATCCATGTTGCTAAGTGCTTTGGCTTGTTTCTGGTGTGTTTTTTCTGTGTTTTTTACAGTGCATTGTCCCGCCAGAAGCGTGGGATTTGCAGGCCTGTGGCTCCTTTTCACAACTTTTTGTACCGCAGTTGGTCTCAGCGCATGTTTTTTAGCGTTCGCGTATAGCATTTTTGCTGCGTTGCGTTGATTTTCATGCGGACATTTGGCGCGCTATCTGGTGTCTATCGCATGCTACAGCCAAGTTGTGAATTCCACGTTGACACAGGGTTATTTTCCCACGATAGGCTGCAATGTTGAAAGTTGTGTTACTCTACTCTTGCAGTAGTTATTACACGTTCTTGTGAATATACCTCTAAGAGCTTTAACTTATTGGAGAGAGGCAGTTGTGTTATTTGTCAAAATATAACCAAGTGGTTTTGAAACGTGGATACCAAACAAGGCTTATCTTTGAGATTGGAGGCTGTGCTTCTTGTGGCTTCTATGACACTTGACTTGGTTTATTGTAGGGAAAGCTGAAAGAAAAAAATCACTGTCTGAATGGTAATTTCTTCAGAGCAAAGAACAATAGTTTTAACTTCTCCTTGGATGTTGTAATAATCTTATCCTCAAATAGGTTTAGCTGTTTTTGAATGGTTAATAAGAGATGATTGGGGCCCTTGTCAAGCTGTTCTGCTTTGTTGACCAACTTTTTTAGTGTTTTCAACACACCAGAGGTACTCACTGAATAAAGAATATTTTGAGTAAACCTCTAGGAATATTTCATACTTTTTCTTGCCCCAAAGAACAGGACCCTGGGAAATTGTCCTGAGCATATATTTATAAGAAATCCCAGGGACAGGTTAGCTTTCCTCATTGAGTCTGCCGGGGTGGCATTGTTCCTATCCCAGTGCGAGAGGTCAGCAAATGATGAAGCATGCCTTGGTAAACTGAGGGTGAGATGACCTATCAAAAATCTTTTGATGACCTACAGCTTGGACAAGTCAAAAAACATAATGGGTGTATTTTGGCTTCAGGCACCCTTACATGATTTGTGTGTTGCTTTGCAGCTTTGTTGTTTAAATTAAGATTTTAAACAACTCCTTTTTTTAGTTTGAACAGTGATTGGTTTGGAACTCAGAACGCTTCTTTTACCCCCACAGAACAGTCTAGTGGAAGCCTCTCATGTGAGTTTTGTAGAGTGGTTTTCTTCCATAGCCGTTCCAGGTCCTGACAATCTTTCTTTAGTTAAACAGGTTTGAGTGAAACCACAATCTGTGGCCTTCGTGAATGGCTTATATATTTTTTGTCATATGAAACTGTTGCACTAAGGACTGTTGTGAAGATGTAATGAAGTGATACAAGGAGATGTTGCTCCTCAGAAATTACATTAGGTGGAAAACCAGTTTAGTGAAGACTTTCTAGAATCCGCACAGCAACACTTTCTTTAGAAGCCTTGAGTTTGATTTTCTAAGAATAATGTCTCTATCAAATGGATGATTGAGTTGTCCAATCAAGACTTGGACTTGATGACCGAGTCTAAGTGTAAAGGCCACATGTGAAAACCAAGCCCTATGAAGACTTGCGGTTGTCTGTCTCCCCTACCCACTAGGATATTTTCCATGAGTGGTAAAGAAGACCTCTGTGTTGAAAGAGACCCAAAGCACTGTCATGTAGTTCCTACTAATCCGTAGGATCTGCATGTTTGTTGAACAACATAAATTTTGGGTTACATGTCTAGACTGATTCCAAGCACCTCAACTGGATACGTTGGCCTAGAGACTAACTAGCTCACAGAGCCACTGTAAGCTCCCCTAACCACACCAGGGAGCGAATGGTTTCTGGCAACCACCAAACATAACAACTTTGACCCCTCAAGAATCGTTGAAGCAGGTCAGAAACTTTAGCTCAGTCACTCATGCTTACTTGTGCTCAGAGAAATATGTGATGAATACACACTGGGACGATTTCAATATATTCATTAAATCAAAGTTATTTTTGTATAAATTACTTGTTATTATTATTATTATTATTAATGAATTTTATATAGCGCCCGGTTACCCTTGGGCATCCCCGCGCTGATCCAAAGGAAGACACTGCCACTGAAACACAAGAACTAGACAGTAAATAAATGGGTTTTTAAAAGCTTACGGAAGCGAAGAAGACTCGTTTCCGAGCGTAAGTACAAAGGCAAAGAATTCCATAGCATGGCCACATTCACAGAGAATCTTCTACCCCCAGTTCTTGCCTTCTTCACCCTCGCAACCTGCAGCAGACATTGATGGTCTGAGCGAAGGGAACGAGAGGCCTTATACGGCTGAACCATGTCCCCCAAAATGGGTGGACCTTTCCCCTGCAGGATTTTGTGGGCCACGCAGAGTGACTTAAATTTCACCCTGTCTCTGACAGGGAGCCAGTGTAGGGCCTTCAATGCAGGGCGAGCCGAATGACGCTTAGGAAGGCCCATCAGGAGCCTGGCGGCCGCGTTCTGCACCTGTTGCAGTTTGTTCAAGGTAGATTCTGGAGCACCCAAGAACAACGCGTTGCTGAAGTCCAACCGCGAGATGATAAGCCCCTGAATGAGCAACCTCCTGGAAACCTCTGGAAGAAGGGGTAGGATCTTCCGGGCAGATCGAAGCAGGCCAAAGCACACGCCAGCAGTCTTCTTGGCATGTGTTTTAAAAGAAAGGTCCTGCTCGAGCCAGACCCCCAGGCTCTTGATCTCCTGCTTGGGGATAGGTGCTGGACCCAGACAAATGGGCCAGCTGCTGGGAGAAAGAGATGACAAAGAGTTCCCCAGCAGCATCAGTTCCGTTTTGGAGCCGTTCAGCTTGAGGGCTGAGCTGCACATCCACTTGAAGATCTTATCCAGGCACGTGTGCAGCCGGTCGGGATAGAAAGCCGACTGGGAAAGGCCTACCACCAACTGGGTATCATCAGCATAGCTGATTATCTTGATACCCAAAGGCAGTACAACACTCTCCAGGGGGGCCATATAAACGTTGAAAAGGGTAGGGCTCAACGATGAGCCCTGTGGCACACCACACTGGAGAGGTAACGAAGATGATTTCTCGTGGCCTTCCCACACCTCAAACGACCGGCCTTCCAAGAAGGAAGCAAACCACTTAAGGGCCAGCCCAGAGACCCCCACCCCTGACAGCCGATGGAGAAGCACTTGATGGTCTACAGTATCAAATGCAGCACTAAGGTCCAGGAGGATCACTGCCACCGATCCCCCTGAATCCAAAATGCTTCTCGCGTTCTCCACGACTGCCAGTAGGGCGGTATCGGTCCCCTGACCAGGACGAAAGCCTGTCTGGGAGTCGCCCAACAGGGAATTGGCCTCCAAGAAGCCCGATAGGCGGCTATTCACCAGTTTCTCCGCCACCTTGCTGATGCCGGGGAGCAGGGATATAGGCCTAAAGTTGGAGAGATCTGCTGGGTCCAGATTAGGCTTCTTTAAAAGAGCCTTGACTACCGCTCCTTTCCAACTTGTGCTGTGATAATCAGTAGACAGAAGCAGAAGAAAGTGATTACAAGCACCAAATGTGCAAATAGTAGATACAGTTTTACCATGGTGCCAAAACAGAGTACATATTCAGGCATATAAACAAGGCAGTAATCAGGCATACTCCTACTATGCAAACCTTACTCTGAGTGTACCTAGAGTGTGTGTAGGTGTGAAGCCAAGAATCCCCCAAGGGACGATCCAACTCCATTACCTGGCGGGAGAAAATATAGGAGCCCTTCTTGGTCACAAAGTGGACACACCCTCAAGGAGATGTCAGACTGCTGAGTGTTGAAGTCTTAGCCTGCAGGGTCCCTCTGTGTCAGCTGAAGTGCCTCCTCTGCTAATCTTTTGGGTTGCTCATTATTTATAATAGAAACAGCCTTGCGATGTACGTGTAGATTAGCGATGTTATTGATATATAGCTAGCCCTGTCACACTGTGGATGAAGATAGAAGGATATTTGTACATTTTGTGTAAAAGGGCCTTCGACATGATAATCGAGGGATTGTTATAATGTTGTATGAAGCTAGATGTGTAAACAAAGTAGTTTCAGAGAAACTAATCCAACATTCCCGTGCACACCAATATGTGCAAAAGGTCATGGCAGAAATGTTTTTGTGAAAAATAGGACAACTTAAGAAATTAGCCGCTTCACTACATGGGTGTAACCCCGGCACATAATAGCATCTCTTCTGGCCTTTGCCTCCAGGATTTTCTCTTGAATAGATTTTAACTGACAGAAAGAGAGAGACAAAGGTGGAAAATGAAAAATTATAGAGGAAGATAAACAAAAGAAAAGAAGGGAAAAAAGAGAAATCCGGTATAAAAATAATGTACAATAGATAGGAAAAATACATCAAGTGTAGGGTAGCAGAGGAAAGAAGCATGAGATGAAGTTAAAATTAGCTCTTGGTATTCAGTATTCTCGCCATTCAGCAGCACTGGAGGTGTGTTCTTAGGAAGTACCTTTGGCCCCTGCACTTATGGTTTGTTTTACAACTTTAACACTAATGTCAAGAGGGGGACACAACAAAACTGCATGTACCAGAGCGAGACACACGTTAGAAAGTGGAGTGGCAACGGTTCACTGATAGAATATCGATTCCCAAAATATCCCTATGGACAAATATCAATGTAAAAATATCGATGTCAAAAATATCAACATCCTATATTTCAAATTGTAAGAACAAAAATATTACAACAAAAATATCGATGTGAGAGCACCACCCACCACAATGTTAACAATGCAGGATGCGCCCCCCACTGTGGCGGGCGCATCCTAATACCCCCAGGGGACCCCCGCCGTTATGGCAGGCGGTCCCTTAATATTCCAACTCCAGTAAGTACACTAGTAAAGAAAATGTTTGATAGCGGAGGGGTAAAAATTACTATTCTCACTCCACTGAGTGCAACAGTAGGGAAAGTGTTAGATAGCAGAGAGGTAACATTTAATATTTCCACTTCAATGGGTGCAACAGTAGGGAAAATGTTGGATAGGGGAGTGGGAAATATTACAATTCCCACTCCAGTGAGTACAACAGTAGGGAACGTTTTAGAAAGTGGAGGGGTAAAACTTAATATTCGCACTCCAGTGATTGCAACAGTAGGGAAAATGTTGGATAGCGAAGGGGTAAAAATTACTATTCCCACTCCAGTGGGTGCAACAGTGGGGAAAGTGTTGGATAGCAATGAGGTAAAAATTACTATTCCCACTCCAGTGGGTGCAAAAGTAGGGAAAGTGTTGGATAGCGGATGGGTAAAAATTACTATTCCCACTCCAGTGGGTACAACAGTAGGGAAAATGTTGGATAGCGGAGGGGAAAAAATTATTATTCCCACTCCAGCTAGTGCAACAGTAGGGAAAGTGTTGGATAGTGGAGGGGTACAACTTAATATTCCCACTCCAGTGCATGCAACAGCAGGGAACATGTTGGATAAAGAAGCGTCGAAAATTACTATTCCCACTTCCAGTTTGTGCAACAGTAGGGAAAATGTTTTACAGTAGAGGGGTAAAAAATTAATATTTCCACTGGAGTCAGTACAAAATTTAAAAAAAAACGAATTAACAACAGCAACACATTAGATTTTAACTCCAGTGGGTGAAACAGTAGGGAAAGTGTTGGATAGCAGAGGGATAAACATTACTGTTCCCACTCCTCTGGCTGCAACAGTAGGGAAAGTGTTGAATGGTAGAGGGGTAAAAATTCATATTCACACTCCAGTGGGTGCAACAGTAGGGAAGGTTTTTCAGAGCGGATGGGTAAACATTACTACTCCCACTCCAGTGAGTGCAACAGTAGGGAAAGTGTTGGATAGTGGAGGGGTAAAAATTATTATTTCCAACGGAGTCAGTACAAAATTAAAAACAAACAAATTATCAACAGCAAAACATTAGATTTTAAAAACAAAAAAATAAACTTATATAAAAATTTAAAATATTACAAAAGATGGAAACAGATTTGAATGTTAAAAAGATCAAACAAATTCCTATGAAGATTATTTAAAAAAAACAAAAATAAAGTAAAAACAAAAAACTTTTTTTATAGAAATGTTTTAGAAACAAAAACATTCTTTATTATATAAATTTAATATTTTTTATTTCATATCCTATAACACCACACAATTCACAACCCACATTTACATTTTTTTATTTAAAAAATGAAAAAGAAATAAAAATGAATTTACTCCCCAAATGTTACCCCTATAAAAGCAAAACACACACACAAAATAACAATAAACACTTACCATAAATATGTATCAATTGAAAAATGTATATTAATAATCAACTAATTATTAATTGATTAAACATAAATTACTTACCACCCTCTACCCCAATAAAAACCACAACCCACACCTAAAAATCCTTACACAATTTCCATAACTGATTTTAAATTAATACATTTATATCAATTAACAACAACTTATTAATTATTTTAAAAGAATTTATTTCCCACCCTTTAACACTATGAACATCACAACTTACATCAGAAATGTATTACACAATTGCTATATTTTAATTTTATTTAATTCATTAGCAATAACTAAGAGACAATTAATGCATATTTATAAATAAATTACTTAACACCCTACTCTCTTATACATGCCACCGCCCATTTCTAATAAAAATGACACAATTAACATAATTAATTACAAATGAATTATTAATAATGAACAGCCAATTAATAAATATTTAATAATAAAAGAACTCCCACAAATAACACTATAAAATATAAATTAAATAAATATGAATACATTAAAACATGAATACATTTATTATAATTAAATTACCTCCCACCCTATACCCCTATAAACCCACAACCTTCTCCTAAAAAATGCCAATTAATTAATTAATGATAATTAAAAGTCAATTAATAAATAATACATGGATTCCCACGATTAACACTATAAACTCTAAATTAAATACATAAAAAATAATCATGAATGTATTATAATTAAATTACTGCCCACCCTATTCCCCTATAAACCCACAACTCACTACAGAACTTAAAAACGTAAAGTTCCATTAAGATAAAACTAATAACTACTAAAAATGTAATACATATATTAAAAAATAAATCAAATTCTTATACAAAAATATATAACAGATACTTTTAAAATACATACTAAAATACATAACACTAATTAAAACATCGATATTTTAAACAACTATATTTTTGCAAACGATATTTAGAACTTCAATATTTCCAAAAACGATACTTTTTACCTGCAAGTCGATATTCTTGACCACAATATTCTTTTCTTTTGGTGTGTGGATGGTGTGGGATACACACCCTCATGCATATTATTTCTTGTTGGTTATGAGTCTCATACATTGCTGTACAGCTTTCCAAATTCTGCGTTAGCTTCTTTCTTAGGAGCTCAGTCTCACTAATTGGTTGCATACTTCACTTCTAGGAACACTTTGCTACTAATTGACTTTGAGTCTTCTTGGAAAGTATCCTCACTCATCGTATGTAGGTCTCTTTTCCTCAAGGAGAGCTTTACTAATTTTGTGTGAATTTCACAGCTTGGAGCACGATTTCACTCAGATGGAGTGTGGGACAGTATGTGTCCCCCCACTTTGTGCACAGTCTTTTATTTGGTTTGTGTACTATTCTTTCAGGCTCAGTCTAATGCCAACTTGCTGTCTCATACTTTGATGCACAGTCTCTCTAACAAGATTTATGTTTCTTGCCTTGGAGTACATCATTATTAACCCTTTCGCTGTGGCGGCTATTCCGCCGCAGCGCTAACGGGGCGGGACGGCCACGCGGCGGCCGCATGCTGGTGACAGAACCGCTCCGTCACCAGCCGCGGTTGAGCTGTGCTGGTGATGGAGCGGTTCCGTCATGACCCGCCCCGCTCAATACAACTGCCACGCAGGCGCGAAAGCAGCGCGAAAGCAGCGCCGCGCAGGCGCGGCGACCGGGCCATGACAGAACCGCTCCGTCATCAGCACAGCCCAACCGTAGCTGATGACGGAGCGGTTCCGTCATCAGCAGGGGAGGGGTTATGAGGAGAAAGAAAAGTCGTGTTTGGACAGCGAGGAACTATGGCATAGGACAAATAATGATGAACATCATCATGTAGTTGCATTCAGAAAGAGCTGGAAATTTAGAGTAACTCAAAAGCCTGGAAGCCACTGCCTGGAATCCATTATGGAAATCAGCAGCAGAATAGACACAGACAGGGCTAAAGGCAATAGGAGGGCTGTTGATCTGGAAGCCACTCAGGGCTTGTTTTCAAGGGAAATCTCCTGAAAAAAACTGAAACCTCTGACCACCAAAATCACCTTGTGGATGTGTTGCCTGGTGTTGCACCTGGCCCTGTTTACAGATTTCACCCTAAAACATTTTGCCTTCCTCCTCCAAATTTTTGTTGAATATGTTTTTGTTGGCCTGTTTACATTATCACTGTTAACCCCTTTGCTGCTAGGCCTTTTCCCCTACTGTTATAAGCCTTTTTTGTGCTATTTGGGGTAGTTCGCGCTCAGGCCCCTGTAACTTTTTGACCACATAAGGTATCCAAGCCAAATTTGCGTCCTTTTCTTCCAACATTATCATCATGGGAATTCTAAAGTAACCCAGGGTTTGTCGATTCCCTTGGAGGGGACCCATAAATTAACCAAAATATAGCAAAAAAAAGTTGTTGAAAAATTGGAAAAAGTGCTGCAAGTGAAAGCGTCTGGTATTTCCCCTGCAAATGGTATCAACAAAGGTTTTGTGGTGCTGAAATCACCATCTTCCCAGCTTTCAGGGAATGACAGACCTTTGTCAGAAAACCAACATTTATTACACAATTTTGGCATTTTACTGGGACATAGCCTTTTTCTGCTATTTTTTGTGCTTTTAACCATCTTTCAGCTAATGGTAGAAATTGGTATGAAAGCAATATTGGATCCTGGAAAGCTGTACATTTCAGAAAATTAGACAAAGTTCTGAATTTAGCCTGGGGTCATTTATGTAGATCCTTCATGGTTTCTTTACAGAAACTAACAATTGGAAATAGGAAAAATTGAAAATGAGTTGAAAAAAACAGCCATTTGTTCCAACGTCTTCACCTGTAACTTCTTCTAAGTATTTTTTAAGCAATATACTGTTACATCGGCTGGAGCATTCGGGTTGTGGGGATTTATAGGATGTTTAGGTTCACCAAGAACCTGATGAAGCCAGAGCCAATAACTGAGCAGCATCTTGCAATGGTTTTTTATTGTGTACCGGGCGCATAGCAATTCATTTGGGAAAATATATACAGTAAAAATCAGGATGAAAGACTCCTATGTATTTATGAAATTGGAACAAAATATAGAGTTTAGAAACAGTAGCTATTTGCACATCTCCGAAATTGTGAGTACCCATACTAGCATTTGAATTATAGGACATTTTTCATAGTGACTTCTTTTTTACACATTATCTTTCATTTGGAAGGCAGCAATGCATTGAAAGTCAATAGGTAATAACAGTTGCTCTACAATTCTGTGTTACCCAAAGTCTTCCGATAAGAAATGGTACCTCACTTGTGTGGGTAGGCCTAGTGCCCGTGACAGGAAACGGCTCAAAACGCAACATGGACACACCACATTTTTACAGGGAAAACTGACCCTTTTTTCAAAGTGCCTGTCTGTGGATTTTGAACCCTAGCTCTGCCGGCACCTAGGGAAACCTAGCAAGCCTATACATTTTTGAAAAGTAGACACCCAGGGGAATCCATCATGCAGTGATTTGTCTGGCTCTCAGTATGTTCTGTTATCCAGAATCCCTTTGAAACATCAAACCTTGACAAAAAAACACATTTTCCTCACATTTCTGTGATGGAAAGTTCTGGAATCTCCATCGGTCTACCCCCCCAATTTGCCCAAAGATTTCCACTAACAATGGTACCTCACTTGTGTGGGTAGGTCGAGTGCCCGTGATAGGAAAAGGCCCAAAACACGACACAGACACACCATATTTTTACAGTGAAAACTGCCCCTTTGTTTCAAAGTGCCTATCTGTGTATTTTGAAACCTAGCTCTGCCGGCACCTCGGGATACCTAGAAAAAGTAATACAATTTTGAAAACTAGACACCCAGGGAAATATAGGATGGGGTGACTTGTTTGACTTTCACCAGGTTCTGTTACCCATATTCCCTTGCAAATCTCAAACGTTGTGTCAACAAAACAAATCATCATCATATTTCTATGATGGAAAGTTCTGGAATCTGCGTGGATTCACAAAATTCAAAGCACTGCGCATTCCCCGAGGTCTTCCAATGAAAATGGTACCTCACTTGTGTGGGTAGGTCTAGTGCCTGTGATAGGAAATGGACCAAAACGCAACATGGACACACCACATTTTTATAGTGAAAACTGAACCTTTGTTTCAAAGTGCCTAGCTGTGGATTTTGAACCCTAGCTCTGCCAACGCCTAGGGAAACCTAGAAAAACTATACAATTTTGATAACTACACACCCAGGGAAGTATAGGATGGAGTGACGTGTCTGACTTTCACCAGGTTCTGTTACCCAGATACCCTTGCAAATCTCAAACTTTGTGTCAACAAAACAAATTATCATCATATTTCTGTGACGGAAAGTTCTGGAATATGCGTGGATCCACAAAATTCTACCCACTGCGCATTCCTCAAGGTCTTCCAATAAAAATGGTACCTCACTTTTGTGGGTAGGTCTAGTGCCTGCGACAGGAAACAGCCCAAAACACAACGTGGAAAAAACACATTTTTACAGTGAAAACTGACTCTTTTTTTGCAATGTGCCTAGCTGTGGATTTTGAACACTAGCTCTTCCGGCACCCAGGGAAACCTAGCAAACCTATAAATTTTTGAAAACTAGACAACCGGGGGAATCCAGATGGGGTGACTTTTCTGGCTCTCACCAGGTTCTGTTATCCAGAATCTCTTGCAAACCGCAAACTTTATTAAAAAAACACATTTTCCTCACATTTCTGTGATGGAAAGTTCTGTTTTCTGCGTGGATCCACAAAATTCCACCCATTCTGCATTCCTAAAAGTCTTCCATTAAAAATGGTACTTCACTTATTTGTGGGTAGGTCTAGTGCCCTCTACAGGAAATGGCCCAAAATGCAAAGTAGACACACCACATTTTTAGTGTGAAAACTGACCCTTTTTTTGCAAATTGCCTAGCTGTGGATTTTTAACCCTAGCTCTGACGGCACCTAGGGAAACCTAGCAAACATATACATTTTTGAAAAATAGACACCCAGGGGAATCCAGGATAGGGTGCCTTTTTTCCTCTCACCAGGTTCTGTTTCCCAGAATCCCTTGCAAACCTCAAACTTTGTAAAAAAAACACATTTTCCTCACATTTCTGTGATGGAAAGTTTGGGATCTGCGTGGATCCACCAAATTCCACCCACTCCACATTTCCCAAATTCTTCCAATAAAAATGGAACCTATTTGTGTGTGAGAGCCAAGTGCCCATGGCAAAGAAGGGCCCAAAACGCATGGTAGAAACATCACAATTACCTACCACAAAATAACCTGGTTTTGCAAGGGGGTTACCTGGGTGTTTGGCCCTGGGCTCAGCGGCCATCTAGGGAAACCTACCAAACCCACACATTTCTGAAAACTGGACACGCGGGGGAGTCCAGCAAGGTATCGCTTGAGTGGACTCCCCCAAAGCTTTCCAACCCAGAATCCCCTGCAAACCTCAAATTTAGCTGGAAAAAAATCACATTTTCCACATATTTATTGTGTGCAATCACCGTGCCAGAACAAATCTCCTACCCCACAGCATTCCCCTTAGTCTCCCAAGTAAAATGATACATCACTTGTACGAGTTGGCAATGGCCTGTGACTGTGAAGAGAAGAAAACATAGGGATTAAGGGTATAGCACAGCGAATTCTAAGTGCAACATTTTTGAAAAAATACTGCATTGCACATTGTAGAGTAGGCATATACACAAATGACACCTGGGGGCCGATTCCAATTCGGGAAAAAAAGCATCCGTCCAAATCGTATCCGGAGCCCTCTCCAAACGAATCACACAAGTCCGTCCGAATCGCGTAGTACGATCCGTATCTTGTCAATCAATCCGAATCATTGCGAACCGTACGGATTGCAAGGGTGAAACCGTACGACACGGACCCTCACAGTGAACCGTACGATTCATAAACATGCTGTACGGCCCGACGGGTATGATCCGGACCGGGGTATGAGGACGCGATTCATACTGTCCACGTCAGGTAAGGGCGATTCATACGGACAACCACACAATCACTTACACACTGTATGGTGCGTACACCCCATGAACGCAGGGGTATGGTGCGTACCCCTGCGATCATGGGGTGTACACACCATACCCCATGATCGCTGCGATCATGGGGTGTACACACCATACCCCATGATCGCAGGGTGTACGCAAGATGCATGCATGCTTGGGGGAGCACCACATGTGCCCCCCTGGCCACATATTGGTGGCCCACGGGTGACAGGGGCCTTGCTAGGGGCCCCCAATGTCCCTTTCTGACAGCCTTTCCATGGCTGTGGGAAATGGACATCGTGATCTCTAAGGTGAATCCTGCACAGGCACTGCCTACATTGTAGGGATTACTGTCTGACCGCCGCCCTGAAGGGCTCCTTGAGCCTGTTGGGGGCGGCAGTCTTGCTCGCGCCTGCTTTGCTCTGACTGCTGGCATCTTAATTCAGCAGTTGGACAGTTCACCTGGATATTGGAGGGACCACCACCGACAGCCTGTGGTATCATAATGAGGGCCATTGTTTGGATTGGAGATTTGTTTCCTTATAACAATCCAATGTCCTTTTCTCGGTTTAAATGCCCTTCATCCTTTCAATTTAAATTCTCCCTCCTGACCAAATGTGATATTGGATGTCTTTGTTACCTTAACTGATGATACTTCGGCTACACTTACAGATCACACATCACTCCACCTTTTGTCTAATAATTCCAAACCCTCTTATCTTTTTAAAATCTCTGATGGCAGCTCCTCCTTCTAGACCCAAAACCTCTACAGAACTCCTCTGGAAGACTGGCTTAGGATACTTATTGGCCTACCTCTTTTTGGAATAAACTTTGGCTTAAGTCTCATATACTATTGAGCACTCCTAATCTTATCCAACCACTATTTTTTATTTATAATAGACTTCACTTCACACCCTTGTCCATGTCCAAATTGTCCCTAAACTCAGAGGCTCATGGTACGTCATACTCCAGTTTGCATAATGATCTGAAATACATGTTGTTCTTGTCTCATAATACTCTACATTTTTGGCATGATATCTGAAGACAAATCAATTGTTTCTTCCATACCTCAATCCAGTTTAATTTTCCCTCAGGTTTTTTGGGAGTTCTCTAGATGAAGAATGGCACCTCAGTTATTTCAAGAAACAAATTGGTTGATCTTTTACTTGCAATTGACTTTGAACAAATCACTGCTAATAGCAAATGCCCATCTAACATTTCTACCAAAGCCTAGTGGTATGCCATATGTTATCCTCATCTGTTAGATAGAGCATAGAGAGTCTCCACCCTTACATAAGAAAGAAGTCATATGGAAATCCCTCACATCATATTTAACCACACCTAGTGCAATATTGCAACTAACCCATCTTCAAAGCCTCCTACCTTTAAACCACCTTGAATGGTTTGAATTATTTGTTATTTTTCGAATAGTTTATCTCTGCTCTTATTTATTTGCCTGTATTTTATTGTTATTAATTAACTTAGGATGCGTTTCCAATATATCATTGGCTGATATTTTTATAATGGTACATGTCTAAATAACATTGTTAATCCCACCTAATCCCTTTCCTCCCTCTTCTTTCCCATAAACCCAAAATTTCCCAAAATAAGCTTGCTTTGTACTGCACAACCGTTGCATTTTTATTACATGCGTATTCATTTTTGAATTTCATTACTAGTCACTTCTACAATTCCACATTTACAAACCTCTTCTTCGGCAAGTTTGTTCAGGTGTTTTTATTATTGTGTTTTTACTTGTTCTTCTGTAGGCATTCTATTCATTAATAAAGCTTTTTACAACAATACATTTGCTGCTGGTTTTTCTGTTCGTTACCACATATATACTTTCTGCAGGAGACATACCTGCTTTTACCAGGAGGTGAAAATTGTGATACAGTGCACCGGATGTATGACGTTACAATGCATACTTTTACCACGCATACCTTTACAACGCGGTTTTTACAACGCATGCCTTTACAACGCATAGCGCTTTGGGGAGCTGGATAGTGAAAAGTTTAATTTACTATTCCAACTCCAGTCCCCGTGGACACTAGGGAAGGTGTTGGATAGTAAATTAAACTTATTCCCTATCCTAGAGCACCCCCCAGCGCAATGCGTTGTAATGGTTTGCGTTGTAATGACTGCGTTGTAATGGTAGTGCGTGGTAAAAGTTTTGTTGTAAAGGTTGTATACCCAGTGCACCATGCTGCAATATGGCCTCTATAGTGGTACTTCAGATGTTTTTCTTAATGGTGAGGGGTAGAAGAAAAGAATATATGGTAAACCAGTTACAGGACGTGTTTTTTTCGCTCTGCGCCATTTCAACCAACGTCATAATGAGGAGATAAGTAAGAAAGTGCGTAAAATGTAGAGTAATGTGCTTGCCGCAAACTTAGCATGACATTTAACCATTTCTCACCTTTTCCTAATGAAGGCCTCAGTGCTGTCTTTCAAATGCAGCTATGAGGGCCAGATACAATCATTCAGCGTCGTGCCTTTTCTGATTTTTTTTTCCATCTACGGGTCCTCTTTTTGTCAAACAAGCATTCTATTTTCCATAAATGACAAAAAAACTCCCATCAGCTCTTTTTCCACGCTTAAACAATAACATTCAAAGAAACATTCAGATGGACAAAATGTCGAAAAGCTGCTCCTGGCGCATCCTAGTTTTGCAAATGTCAGATAAAATGAATTGGTTGGCATTTATTACTCTTCGCAGCGAACAGGTGGGTTTGCTATCAGTTGGCTGGCTGCCAGCGCACCAAAGCTGCTGGTTAATGCGGAGCTATCAATGTAGGACACGACATACATCTGATTAAGTAACTGGGCAGAGACATCATTCAATCAAGGTGGTAGAAACATTGGGACATAATTGAGATTAGTAATCAGGTGAATACAGAGGGAATAGCTACGGAATAATTGATGTTGAGTTGATGAAAACGTGAGTCATTCTATTCAGTGGAACACACATGTTAAAGCGAATGCAGCTCATTATGACTGCTTAGCTATGGCATAGTTTGGTGAGTGGGGAATACGCGATGCCGCCGCAATGTTGTTTTTCCTGGAATTGACTATTTTAAGCTCCCCATCAAAGAATGACACAGCGGTATAGAGGTAATGAACTTTCTGGTGAAATATGCCCTCACCAGTTAGCATTTTCAACCGAACCGGTAAGGACGGGGGAGACGGCCAGTAGGACGAGACACCGATTATACGAGCAATATGTAACTATGTAACCGGCCCGAAATGCCACTACAAACTCTTGCCAGGTCTCCCCCCCCTCCCCCCCTTGGTGCGCTCCTTTGTCTGTACCCCTGTATACTGTACCTTGTACATACAAATTCTTCTTTTCAATAAAAAATTTACTGAAATTAATAAAAAAACAGTTTGCATGCCCAAAACATGGCTACATTTAACACGGGGGTATAATCAATTTCCATAGGAAGCTGATTAGTTACATCTACAATTCATTCTCATCAACTTTTTTTAAAATAACTAAAAGTACAACGATTTCAAGAGAAACTGCTTAAAATTGAATGCATGGCATTGATACAGTAAACATTCTCCTAGCACCAAATAGAAATGTGATTGTTCGCACACTTAACCACGGCCTTCAATAGCAAACTGGATCATCACCAGGGCCCTGATTATGAGTCAAGCTGAGTGGTATCTAGTGTAATATCGCTCCCCCCAGATCACAATTCCTGGTGTTCCCACACCTGAGCAGGAACACAAGATCACCGACCAGAAATGTAGCTGGTAAAATCACCCAGCTCCAAACTCAGAGCAGGTGGTAACGGAGCAGAATTGCCCCTGGTAGGGTGAGTCCGCAAGCAGAAAAAGATCAGGTAAATGTTAATGTACATGTTATCCTCTATTCCAGAGACCATAACCCATAACCAGGATTTAGGTGTGGGGATCCTAGCTGGAAACGATAATTCAGGCCACTTGGTATCTCTGAACCTATACCTTCTTAACTCGTTTTGAAGCCTTATCATGCATTATGGAAACACAAATCATTGGCCACGTCTATCCTTGGTTCTCCTATAATCATAATCAGGGTAGATGTGCATTGTTTGTGTTGGGTGGGCACCTGTTTATGCAAAAGGATGGAGTATGGCAAATGCATTTTTAACTGACCCCAGTGCATATTCTGTATTTCATTTGCAACAGAGTAGAGGGGCTATTTATTTTAGTCCACGCTCAGTATAAAGACCAAATTATTAGGTTTTTGCAGGGCACCAGAGCACCAGAGCTCCAGTCGAGTGGGGCGAGCCCTAACACCAGAGGACGCCGCTGTTCTCCGCTACTCTCAGCCTTGCGTGGATTGCGCAAACACTCAAAAGGAGGAAGAGAGCTTGAGAACCGCCGCCTGAGCCGCCTGAGCTTTCCAGGGCGATTCACGGTTACCGGCACCCGCGATTATTGTTTGGCGGGCTGCTGGCACAGCGAACGGCCAGAGCAGGGAGCTTTGGCGCAAGGAGAGAACAGTGCTGGGCCACCACTTGGGGCATCAGTTGAATCAGCGTCAACACTGGTTGAGATGGCTTGAGCAGGCTGGACTGCCTGTAAATTACCTGCCCCCGCTCTCCTGCTCCACGCTTGTCACTCTCTCCCCCCAGCCACGTTTCTCTGATGCTTCTCGGACTGATTCACAGCTCTGCTGCACTTCTGCCACCCCTTCCTGCTCCCGATTTCCCACTACCCCTTGGCTGGGATATCAGTGAAATCAGAGCGCACTAGATTACGCGGAGCACAGAGAGGCAGTGAGGAGGGCCCAGTAGAGTTCTTTTGTACTGGTCTACGCCCCTGGGGGGCTTCTTTGGCACACAGCACTTCTGTCTCGCCGCCTCACCCGCCCAACAGACCTTAGGGCGGGGGCACCAACTTGAGCATCAGCAAAAGTAGAACCAAACCAGCACCAAATCAGCAAAAGCAAAAGAGACTAAACAGTCTAAAGGCAGCGAGGGAGTAAAACACGAAAGACACCAAACACGGGTTGCATCCAGCCCAGTCTCTGCAGGGGGCAGGAGTGAGCACAAGAGTGGCAGCAGAGGCAGCAGAGGAGAGGCTGTGCCAAAGTGGCCAAAGCTGCTAGCGATCTGCTGATACAGGTCAAATTAGGTCCGGCAGATAAAGAGAGGCACTGCCACTCAGAACAAAGGGCAGAAAAGGCAAGAAAAAAAATCAAGGAGCTCAGCAAAGTGCAGAACCAACACTAGCTTCAACCAATCAGCAACAGTCTGCAATCACAGCACAGCCGGACCCAGTAGGGCTATAAGCTCCACTCAACCTAAGACTTACACCACAACCAACTTTCTGAGGGACCCAGGGTCAGCCCTCTTTTCAAGCACTGCAACCCTAAAAGGTCTGCAATCTCTACTATTACCTTTACATGGATTGGTGTCAGTACAACGCGTTGTGTTACAACGCATTCCGTTACAACGCAGATTTTACAGCGCGGGATCCATTACAACGGATGTCATTACAATGCATGGCATTACATCGCAGATGCTATTACAACGCATGGCATTACATCGTAAGTATAGGTAAGTATACTTTTTTTTAAAAATGTTATTTAGTTTATAGTAATTAATTTTTTTTAAATAATTTAATTAAAAGACATTTTAAAATTGTCATTAAATTAATTTAATTAAATAATATCTATTTAATAAATGTAATTTTATTAAAAATTGTAATTAATTTAATTTAATAAAAAAAAGTAATTAGTTTAAAGTACATATTTTTTATAATGAAATTAAATTAAAGTAATAATTATTTATTTAATTTAATTAATTTAATTAAAAAATGTAATTAATGTAAAATAATTAATTTAATTTTTTAAATATATTTTAATTAATTTTAAAATGGTAAATATAATTTAATTATCCCTAAACACAAACCCTACTCTAAAACCTAAAAACACCCCTGTACCCCAAAACCCAAACCCTGCCCTAAAACCTAAAAACACCCCTGTACCCCAAAACCCAAACCCTACCCTAAAACCTAAAAACACCCCTGTACCCCAAAACCCAAACCCTGCCCTAAAACCTAAAAACACCCCTGTACCCCAAAACCCAAACCCTACCCTAAAACCTAAAAACACCCCTGTACCCCAAAACCCAAACCCTGCCCTAAAACCTAAAAACACCCCTGTACCCCAAAACCCAAACCCTGCCCTAAAACCTAAAAACACCCCTGTACCCCAAAACCCAAACCCTACCCTGAAACCTAAAAACACCCCTGTACCCCAAAACCCAAACCCTGCCCTAAAACCTAAAAACACCCCTGTACCCCAAAACCCAAACCCTGCCCTAAAACCTAAAAACACCCCTGTACCCCAAAACCCAAACCCTACCCTAAAACCTTAAAACACCCCTGTACCCCAAAACCCAAAACCCTGCCCTAAAACCTAAAAATACCCAAACACCCCAAAACATATACCTCAGTACCCCAAAACATATACTCCTATACTCATACTTATTTAAAAAATCACTTAAATTAATATATTTAATTTATAATATTTAAAAACATAAATAATTTTTTTTTTTATAATTAATAATAATTAAATCAATTAAATAATATTAAATAAAATAAAAAAAAAAAATACTTACCAATACTTACGATGTAATAGTATGCTTTGTAATAGCATCTGCGATGTAATGCCATGCATTGTAATGACATCCGATGTAATGGATCCCGCGTTGTAAAATCTGCGTTGTAACGGAATGCGACGTAAAAGATGCGTTGTAAGTGTAACATACCCCTTTACATACCCAAGCTTCCCCCCAAAGTGTAGTGTTCAAAGAACTCAACGACAATGACAGGGCACCAGACCAACCAATCCACCAACCCAGCACCATGCTACAATATCCAGGGGCGCAAACGCCAGAAACTGCTCCTCTTGCGGGTGCGTCTGGGAAATTAGGACTTTCCCCACAAAAAACCAACAAAAATCAGTCAACAGACCAACCCTCAAGAGATCCCTGCCGCGGACTACAAGCCTCAAGAGACCTCCACACCTCTACAACAATGAGACGCTGGGGATGAGGACGGGGCCATTAAACAAACAAAGGCTGCGAGTGTCCCCAAAGAAGCCTTAAGGAGGACAGATGTTGTTGAACAAGTCAGCCAACCGGTTCAACCAACATAAGTCTCAGAAATAACATCTTGTATAGTAACCATAGCACCCACACTAAAAAAAGGACCTTTCAAGCAAAAAATCACCTACAATCAAATCACCCCTGGTCCAAGGGGGTGTACCTGTACAAAACGGAGGGACAGGGGTGGGAGCCTGGGCACAGGAACTGAATCAGAAAGAAGAGGGGAGGGTGTTTATGTCCTATCTGACCACTTAAGAATGGAAAGACATGCTCGCAACCTACTCACCAAACCAGGAACAGGATCGGGGGCAGGAGCAAAGGGAGGAGGACCACCCCACCACAGAACCCTTGGGGAACGCACACCTCACAGAACATCTCAATAAGTGTGCAGATAAACTTGTGCACACAAAAGAACAAGATGATGGTGTTTGGGCTTCACTGCTAAATACAATACAACTGGCTGTCAACACACTGCAATTTCAGTCTGATAAGATGGAGATCAAACTAACACTCCTAAATACACTGGCAGTTTGAACTGCTGGCATTGATGAGAAATTGGGAAATCTGAATGGTCTAATAACCAGAGCTCAATCTAGCTCCCAACTCAGATGCAATTGCGACCAGGTCATCGACAAACTATCTACTCTGCCTTCAAATTTTAAGTAGCCTGGTAAAGGACATCAAGGGCCCGATGTAGGAGCCGAAATACCGGTCGGTAACGGCCGATTTCGGCTGTTACCGACCGGTATTTAGTATTTGGCATGTAGGGGCCCTATTTTACCGAATCGGTAAATTTACCGAATCGGTAAAATACCGAATCGGTATTTTTACCGATTCGGTAACTTGCAGATGTAGGTGGGACTCATCTGAGTCCCACAGGCCTCACGGAATCGGTATTTTACCACCCAATCCAATTGGGTGGTAAAATACCGAATCCAGGTGTGCATGCACATGTGTGCATGCACACCTGTGCCATGTGACACACAGACATGCCCTTAGGGCATGTCTGTGTGCCACATGGCACACGTGCCTGAAATCGGGGTGCTAGAGGGTGTCAAAGTCACACCCCCTGCACCCTTGCAACATTCGGTATTTACCGAATTGGTAAATACCGATTCTGTAATGCCCATTGATTCCTATGGGCTTCAATGCCCATAGGAATCAATGGGCATTACCGAATCGGTATTTACAGATTCGGTAAATACCGATTCTTACACAATCGGTAATTCAATTACCAATTCTACCTACATCTCCCCCCTTCAATTTTACCGATTCATAAGTACCGAATCAGTAAAATTCGGTATTGATGAATCAGTAAAACAGAATTACCTACATCTGGCTCTAAAAGTGTAACTGCAGGGAAAGCAACAAAAAGTCAGGGCGATTCTATAATTCTGGATGGACCATCCAATGATCAAACAACCTGCAACAGGCATGGAGGAAATGTCAAGGTGGTCACTGAGAACAAGGGTAGTCCCAGAAATGAAGGATCTCCAAAACTTAATGCAAAGCAACACCGTCAACTGAAAAGGAAGGGGCGCAACCAAAATTCCCTGACAGCTGCAACAGCTTACTTCCCCATATTTTTAGATCCAGCTAGCAAACGTGAGTCTAACCTAGCTGACCCAAGCACTGTAAAACAAACACAATTGTCACCAAACATTCCCAAATATCCTATGGAACAAGAAGTAGCCCTACATCACGCTTCGGTAAGCAGGGCACGTGGAGAAATCGGAGAAGGCAACGGACAAAGGGACACATCTATGGCCTTTCTGGACCACAAACATGCGAAAAAACAAGATGTGACTATTACTCCATCTACAACAAACCTGGACAGCGGTCATAATACTCAGCAAACACAATGCCAGGACATGAGGGGTGAGAAAAGGGTTTCACATAAATCAGCACACCCACAAGAAACAACGGGAGAAGCATGTAAAGCCGTCCCAAAAGCCAACCAACACAAACTATATAAATACTAATTTTAATTTAGGTTGAAATGATAATGGAAATGTGTTGTATTTGTCCTTATTCATTGATCACATTTTAATTATGCTTAAGACCGATAAGAACATTTTGTTAAGGTTTTAATTAACTGAACAATAAAAATAAATACAAATATATAAATACTAACATTAATTTGAGTTCAAACAACAAGCCTAACCAGGATCCATTGCTCAAAGAGCCTAAAGGGCCTATTACTTTGCTCAATGGGAATTCCAGCTGGAGGCTCTCGGATAGAGGGTTACAGCACGGGGGCAGGCTTTAAAACAAACCTCCCCCACGTCAAGCAAACACAAGCCTGTCCCAAGAAATCTCACGGCCGAAGTTTTAAGCATAAAATTGGAAACACAGCCCAAAGATACAACTAGCAGTAGACTCCATTTCAAACCACTAGACACAGCAAATCCTTCGCCGCCAGCAAAACAAAGAAGACATCAGCCAGTAGAGGTTCTGGTATTTTATCCTCTATATACCTCCAAGGGCTCTCAGGACATAATAAACTGAGGTAACATCCTAAGACTAACAGCGTCAATACCTAACCTCACTGGCATAAGGTCAACTGACTTACTCTCTATAGAGTTCATACATACCACCAACCCACAATGTCCAGAGGCCACAAAAACATTGTGGACCAAAAGCAAAATTGCAGAGTCAATCTTAGCCGAATTGGCCATATTTCAAAGCTTGGGCATTCATATTGCCCCCTTTCGAAAACCAGCTTATCCATCGCCATTACTAAGTGACGCAAGCCTGAAACCAGAATTTCGCCACCGCACCTAAATTATGTACTCAGAGGAGCACGGGGTAGATCCCGCCAACAGAGTGCCAACATCGATTGGGACCAACAAGAAACAGCTCCACGGGCAGCTGTTAGAACAAGCCAAGGCTTGAACAAGGAACCAATATTGCGCACTATCACCTTACGCACAGAGGAGCATTGATGCAATCGGCGAGATAGAGAGCACCGCAGAGCTAAAGAATCCCTGCTCAGACTATGCTCGTGGAACATAAACGGCTTGGCAATAAAAATTGTGGACCCAGATTTCATGCAGTATGTAACAACCTTTGATATAATTTTCCTTCAGGAAACCTGGCTTTTGGCCCCTCAGCAGATTGAGGGCTACACCTGTTATGCCAGTCCAGCAATAAGGAGGGGCAGATTTGACCTTTGCTCTGGTGGGCTGGCAGCCTACGTCACTTCAAAAAGAACCCTCATCGACTATTATGGACTCAACCTCAAACCCAATAATAGCAGTCACAATTTCAATCCTAATTGAGGACAAAGAAACAGAGGCGTGCCTGATTAATTCATATGTCCACCCTAAACGCAAAGCGAAAGACTCCACAACACTCGCAAATCAAGCAGCAAAGTATGCTACTGAGATGAAAAATCCGAGCTTAATTTTGAGAGGGGACCTAAATCAGTATCTCACAGGCTCATCACAAGGAGAGGAAGTAGCTATACAAAATGGAATTCATAATATACCAATGCAAAGTCATCCACCGTACAGAAAGAAGAAGTACTGAAATAGTCGCCTACTTGCAGATCTAGAACATCTAAACCTTCGAGTTTTAAATGGAAGATTTTCGGACGACACTCCACCAGTTGATTCTTATTTTTAACCTATAACAAGCTCCATACTGGACCATACCTTTGCAAGCCTCGCACTCTTTCCATACATACCTGGGTACAGAATGGGGGATAAGGGCGATAGCGATCATCGCCCCCCAAGAATTCCAAATAACAGGGACTGCAGCAAGTTCAATCAGCACGGACGTAACTCTGGGTGGTATCTCTATGTCCAAACTTAGAAGTATAACATGCACAACAAACAACATAAATTCTAAGGCTGAAGCAGCAATTCAACTCTTCAATTCATTCAGCTAAGAAGTCAAAATAGATCACTGGGAACAGTTCACAGCCAAGCTCCTAGATTGACACGCAGAAAGGTTTGTCACAAAAAAGAACTCCCAGAAAGTATGGCAGAAAAATAAAATTTCGAAGGACCAAAGACAACAGTTGAAACACTTAAAAAATCAATAAATGCAACTCTGCGCAGGCTGAGAAAACTCCCAGAGAACGCCACTGTACGAGCCTCCTTGAATGAGCAAAGGGCAAAATTAAAAAATCTGAAATGTAACATCAACATGGAGTGTGAGAATGCATTTTGGGCTAAACTCCTACACAATACAAACAGTAATAAAAGCGCCCGCTTCTGGAAGACGGTGAGCAGGATTATTCACCCACACAATAAAGGTATTGGGTCATATATTTCGGAAGCAAACTGGGTACATTTCATTACCACCCACTTCAACAACCAAACAGATAGTGCTGGAACTCTCACTGCCAATAGCAGGACATCTGGAGAACAAGCCAGAGCAAGCAAAGTGGAGACGAGGGATCAGGAGCTGCCACCCAAAGAAATTAGAGCATTAAGCACAGATAACCACTCTCTGCCCCTCTTAATTAAAAAGCAGTTAGCTAAAGGGAGGAAGGAAGGTGCTCCGGGTCCGAACAGAATTCCACCGGCCCTGTTTAAAGCGAAGAGTGAAGACCGGGCTGACATCCTGCAATTTGTGTTTATGGAAGTCAGGCGGCTAAACAGAATGCCAGAATCATGGAAGGGCTCAACAATAGTGCCAATCCACAAAAAAGGTGATAAAGCTAAGCCTAACAATTATCGCTTAGTAGCTCTTATAGACAATGAAGCAAAATATTTCTTGGGCAACATACTAGAGGAGATGACAAACTGGGCAGAGGTAAATTCGATAATACCGCTGAATCAGACCGGCTTCCGCAAATTGGCCAGCACATCGACAAATATTCTCACAATCTCACTAATAATTGATGCAGCCAAAGCTTCAAAACTACCTCTGCATTTATGTTACATCGACTTCAGCGCCGCCTTCAAAAATGTTGAGAGGGGTAGATTGTGGGGGAAACTGGTGCAATGGGGAATACCACAGCATATATTAAACATGTTGAAACTTCTCCATACTGATACCTGGGTGCAGGTGAAACTAGGCGGCGGTACCTACAACTCAGCGAAAGTCCCTCCAACCAAGGGATTGAAACAGGGCTGTGTGCTCGCACCGACCCTCTTCAATCTGTACATGGCTGACCTACCAAAGCAGCTCGACGCCTGCAATTCCCATTCACCAAGGATAGGAGGGAAAACATTACCCAATCTCATGTACGCAGATGGCGTTGTTCTGCTCAGTCACACTTACGCTGGTCTCCAGCATTCACTGACAGAAATGATGAACTATGCCACAGAAAACAACTTAAAAATAATTCTGAGCAAGACAAGGACAATGTCAATAAACTGCAAAAAAAAACCTTCATAAAAGTTGATTCCTTGGTGGCACAAAGCTTGACCCAGTGCAGTGCATACGTACCTTGGAGTCACATTTGACAAGGACAGGTCTTTTTGGTGCCAGAAAGAGGACGCCAGAAGGAAAGGTCTGCTGATTGCACTAACACTGAAAAACCTCGCAAATAATCTGATGGGACGTACCCTGACTCAATTTCTGAAGGTAGCCCGGGTGAAACTACTCCTCTCAGTTACCTACTGTAGAGAGGCAATGTGGGAAAGAAACGCAAAGGAGCTGGAAAAGACACAGCTGAAGGCGTATAGAATCATGTTCAGCCTCCCGTCCTACACATCACTGGCCCAAATAAGGCTGAAATAGGCCTTCTACGACAAGATCTAGCTAGGCATGGAGCTTATATCATCTGCTTGCATAGGATCAGAAGTGCCACCACAGGTATGTTAAATTATCTGCTGTGGTAGGACATACAACCCAGGGAGTACTCCGAAGCCAGACGCTATCTACAGACAGCCTTAGAATCTACCCAATTTACAGAACTCTGGGAAGCACAAATTAGCTATCACAACTTTAAAAAACTGGTCTGGAAAACCTTAAAACAAATCTCCCTGGTGGAAGATAAAGCAAGCTTCTCACACAGATCTCACGCCTGGATGACGCTTAATTCTTATAAAACACTGGCTCCACAACCATATTTTAACAAGAGTTACCCGAAATTCATAAAAATGAACTTTTTAAGGTACAGGATGGGAATCCTTCTGTGCGCTCAGCATCTTCTGCCATGACAAAGGTCACCAGCACAAGAGCTGTGCAGGTTGTGCAAAACCAAACAAGGCAACATATTACATCTAATCTGCTTATGCAAGGACCTGCATCAAGCACGGAAACAGCTTCTCAAAGAATCCTTCAGACAGAAAGGCATCCGCACCAGAAAGCAAGTAGTGCTAGCATGCTTAAATACAGAAAATACACAACTAAATTGCAGATTGGTCAAATTCCTTATGTTGGCTGAACAGAAATTGCCCAAAATTACAAAAATCTGAACCAGGCTTGGGCAGCAGACTGATAACAGGGACAATGTCCCCAACCAGTACATAATTAGAACAAACTGCCAGAAGTAAAGGGATAACCCTCTAAACAAGTGGAGAAATCCTGACCAACACAACCACGATGACCTTCAAAAAACCCACGGAACATGTGTCTGCAAAGCACAGTATTCAGACACACAAAGGCACATAGTATGCCTATAATTAACTCTGTTTTTATTTTTGCAAAGACTCATCAATATTCAGTTTTAAATTAGGTTTTAATCTGAACATTCCCGTGTATAAGCTAAAGAGAATAATATATGTAATTTTGTATTTTATGCAGCAATATTGCAATGGTTTTAAGTAAGTATGCAGGAAATAAAGAAACTTGAAACGTGCCCAGGAAGTAGAGGGAACAATGTGGGGCACATAAGTGGATTGAATTTAATGTTAATTCCAAGGGTTCTGGTGTACTTGGGTTTGGGACTGCGTTGCTGCTCTCTTATCTTATTTTATTAGAATTAGGTTTAATTCTAATGAGAATATCATATTTTGTAAGAAGAGAGCGCATTATCTTTAAGGAATTGCTATTCTTAGAGTCTAGAGATAAGGATAACATATATATATATGCGAAAATAAATTTAGTTTCAAGATCTAACTGTGTGATGCTGTCTGACAGAATAACATAAAGAGTAGAAAAATAGGGCTATTTGGGCCGAAGTTATAAGATGTGATAGCAGGCAAGCCTTACAAATATTCTTAAAATGGGCATTGTTGTGCTCATATTAAGGATACCTATATCATCAAACTGTATTGTAACTGTCATGATCATATTAAGCATGGCTAGGCTGGCCAGCTGTAACAATAGCTCAGCCCTTATGTTCTGATTTAATCACTGGCATTTCCTCTGGTGGGCAGGGTGGGCTAGGTTGAGCTGCATTGGGAACATTTACTACTGAGACAGATACAAGTCTTCCCATGGACAAGATGGCTTCATTCCAGTTGCAACCTGAGGGTGAAGAGGGAAGCACACAATATACCCTGGACATGCAGACGTCCATGGGGCAATGTTCATTAATCTAAGAACCTCTTGAGGGAGTGTTTAAACTATATAAGAGGCCGCCTCCTGAGCACAGTGAAACTCAGTGTATTTGCACATGTGGAAATATAGGGTCCAATCAACAAAGAAAAAGGTAGATTATGAAACATTCACACTCTTTGATGTAAGTATGTAAGTATATGGGTATGCATAAGCCTCTGAACATGTAAAGGTCTCAAATCATTTATAGATTTATTACAAAATGCAGATGTCCTTTTAACACAACCCTTTGTAACTATGTGAATCAGGGGTAGTGTTTACTTATGCCTGCACCTATGATCATCATGCTTCCACTTTCAAGATTTGGTATCTGTGCTCTTGACAGGGCACATGGCCTATCTTACCGTCACTCTCTGGCCGATAAACCCTTGTAGCTGCCTGAAGGGTAAAAGGAAGTTAACATCAATTTAAACTTTGCTTTGCAGTGTATACTTTTAGACTACACAATGACAGTTCAAACTAATGAGTAGGATTTAAAAGAGTTTATTACAAACTCAAAGCCAGATTGATATAAATGAGTTGCAGAAACACATTGTAGAAATACAGAATCACTAATTGAAATCCAAATCGTCAAAGAAAGCTAAGCCTCACTAATAAGAAGTATACAAGAAATTGAGTAGCAGCAAAACAAAAGATGAGAAAGAGAATCTGCTGATTAGATTGCAGGTTTCAATCCTCCTGTCTATACATGTGGATGGCTAACATAATCTAATTAATGCTATCCTATTCTTGGGATTGGGAAAACCCTAATTAATATAAGGGAACAAGAAAGGTGTCAGCATAGCGGAGACCTCATTATAAGTTATCCAAATCAAGCAAATGCATGGCATAAAGCCACACAATGTGAAATATACCAAGAGGTCTGTACTTCTGGGAGTCCGTGGGGTACCTGGTGCCTACCTAACAAAACACCAATTAACACACAAAATCTATGTCATTATCTCCAGTACAATTCAATTTTCTCACAGCAGAAATTAGTTACATCCTCCATTTCTTTCACCTTCCAGTTGGAACAGCAGGGCAACCTTGAGCATCCTTTACAGCTACGGCAGTCTGTCTACTACTTTGTTAATGTGTGTCCTTGCCAAAAGTTTCCTCCTGTACCGGGCTACCTCTACTACAGCACACAATATGCCTTTCAGTAACTGACAAAGCCTTGAGAATGCACCTGCACAGGAGAGAACATGAAAAGCAATAAAAGGTTTCTTCTTCAAGGTTAAACATTGAAGTCCAAAAGCTAAAGCACTTTAGTCAGGCTAATTTTAGAAAAACAAATGTGCACCAGACATTTTGATATATGTGCACAAACAGTCACAAAATTAATGGACTCATATAAATGTAGCTTAGGTAATACTGTGGTTACATATGTGATGTAATTTCTAATAAATGTTGCACAACTTGAAACATATGTGTAACTGCATATGAGAACTAAAATGTCTTTGTTAACCTAAAAATTAATATGCACACGTTTATAAATCTCTAACACGCTACAATGAAGCATTTAAGAAGTACAGTTGAATACACCACTTTCATTAGGGGACACTGAGCATAATGAATGATATGGAGTGTGTTATGATTCTATTATGTCTAAGGAGGAGCTAAAATCACACTGCTCCAATCCCACCTCTGATGGCGAATCAAGCTATCACATCATGATAACAATCTCTTATCAGGTGAACCTGACTAAACTGAGTGGTCTTCATAATTTTTCATCTAGATTTCTCTAGACATTTCATGTCATCATATTTACTCTGACTCCCTTCTAATTCTACATCCACTCTCTTTCTTTTCATTCAATTTCTCACCTTCACCCTCTGGTACACTTTAAAGAACACAACTAGAAAATGAACAAAGAACAATAATCACAAGAGGGTTCAAGATAGAACCCACTATTCCACTTCCCAAGTTTCCAAACCATTTGCCTACCTCACTGAATCCATTACCAATGGCTTCCCATGCACCTGTTGCTACCAAACCCTTCAAGTCTTTCTGCAAGTCAGTATTATTCTTAATATATTTTTTCAAGTTCTTACTATTGTCTGGAAAATAAGTACAACACTGTTGAACCTTGGACAGTTGACAGACTCCACCCTCTTTTGCAACAAGGATGTCTAGCGCAAGTCTATTCCTGAAAACCATGGAAATAACAGCAACCATTTCAGTATCTATAACTAGCAAAGCTCCTGAAGTATTAGTAGATAGCTTGTCAAGTACAGTCAACAGCTTTCTAATCTTAATATCATTCAATATCACTCCTACAGATGGGATTATGGCACTAAAGATTTCTCCCACTATTTCTCCAACACTAGCTCCTTGTCTAGGGCTAGTCCTGTGTTCCCGCACAATATCATCAAATTTTTGGGAAAAACTGCAACTAGATAGCATGTACCATAATATTTCTTGAGTAACTCGAAGTAAGCATGCTTTCCACAAATGAAATAAACCACAGGAATCTAAATATAATTCCCACTTGGCTCTTGCTTCGAACGTATGGTCATATTCTCTCTTTCTCACAAATGCAGTGTCTATTTTGTATTTAATATTCCACACACACAGTTTGCCTGTAAGTTGCCAATCTCAGGTCAATGCTCCTGTATTCCCTTCTGTCTGATGATCCATTTCTTCTCGTGACCATTTATATATATTTGTTAAACCAGTGACATTTGCTATCACTGCTCTGTATCATCTTACACTAGGTTCAAAAATGTATTTTCAACCTCTCGAAATAAGCAAGTTACCTCTGTGGGCATAAGCAGCGTCTAATGTGTTAACAGGGACGAAATATCTTTTAGCTTTGTCACTTATTTGAGAGTATGCATGTTTATTTAGATGTTTGAACATGGAAACTTCTGAAAGAACCAAGTCATAATTTGAAAAATTATATTGGAAATTACCCTGTCGATAGAAAAGGCTCAATTGACGACTCCATGTTTTAAAGGTATATGGTGATTAGTTGTACCTTCTGCCACTAATGCAAGTGGATACATATAGAAATCGGATGCTTCTATGGTGTTAACATATTCATAAAGCAATCTAGGATAAGCGGTCAAAGAATAGTCTCTGCTAGATAAATCCACATGCAGGGCCGGACTGGGAACTGAAACTGGCCCTGTCAAACTGCTTGACCGCCCCCCTGGGGGGCTGAGGGGGTGCGGCCGATCTGTTTGCAAGGGCTGGTTTCGGCCAATTTTGTTACCAGGGGCCGATATTGCAGGCTCTTAGTAACAAAAGGGCCCCCCCAGGTGCCCAAACCCGGCCGCCATCCTAGCGGCCCACCGGGGGAATGCCCGGTGCCTGCTACGGCCAGTCTGGAACTGTCCACATGTAACTCTAGACATCAAGTGAATAACGATTACTATCAGCAACATGCAATGATTTGGATTTGGGTTCAGTCTTATCCTCCACTATACTGGATGTAGGTGAATATCGCTGTACAAGTAAACCAATTAGTACTACTACTACAACTAGCAATGTACATCCCATTACGTACCTACTTCTACTGCAATAAAGGTTTGTTTCCATTACATCTCTAAGTGTCACACCAGTGGGTGGAGAATAGCAGCAGTAATGTCTTTTCCATCAATCTCCAAATGTGCAAACATAAAAAAATAAGTTCATAAGGTATGGAGTATTTACAAATCTCTGTGCATCTTCCTTAGCCCTACTCCATGCTTTTCTAAATGACAACCTTACACCCTTTCAGCAGACTCAGGCCTCTGTATTCTTATTTCTTCTACAAAGTCTATTTAAGTGTCTCTGATAAGAAATGGTTAGAGTTCATTCACAATCAGTTAAATATAAAATGTTTCAGTTTGTCTGCTAACACAGGGAAATCACTTGCATCCAGGAAAGGAAATTCAGTCACATCCAGGATAAGGTGTCTCAGGCGCTTATTCTTGTTAACAAAGGAAGTTAACAGTTATGATCAAGTTCTTGAAGCTTTTGTTGAATCTCCACTGTTACCCCAGAATTCTTTCTCTCTCTCTCATTTTCAGCAAAGTAAGTCCATTCTGGGGAAGAATACCTTCATTATGGTATTCTAGTTAATTTTGATCTTCTGGGTGCAGTCCCTTCGCTTCAATCGTCACTTAGATCAGAATCTTCAAAGTTCAAAGCACTAGGCCCTTCGTTTGGGTCTGACTCTGGCTTAGCCACCACCACAGGGTAAGGCTCCTGTGATCCAGCTCCAACTGTTAATTCATCCAGACGCCCCTCATGCCGATCAAGTGCTGTTTCAAAGTCTGGCTGGTCCTCTACTGCTTGACTAACCTGATCCCATGGATTTTCTACCACCGCTAGTGCTTCTGGGAAAGGTGCTGTTACATCATCAAGGGGTTACTGAATCCTGAGTGTATAAGCAGCGTGCACCCAGTTGGGGAGACCTCCACATTTTACAGCAGTCATGGTGATGAGAATCATCTGAAAAGGGACACACCAGTGAAGTCCGAACAATTCTTCCTTACATGTTTCTTCACCAAGACCCAGTTGCTGGTACTAAGGTCATGGCACTGCTCCTGATGAGATGGGACTGTAGCCGCTTCAACATGTTGAAATATAGAAAACACCACATAAGCATGTCTTTTGCAGTAATAAAGAAACATGTCATCTGTAATATTCAAAAGTCTTATAGTGCTGACCATGATAATCTCATAGGGAGACAATCCTGTCTTCCAATCAGGAACACTGAAAAAAATCATCAGCACAAGAGACAAAGCATTGGGCCACTTCAGGGACGTAAAAGTGCACACTTTAGCCAATATGGATTTCAAAGTGCCATTGACATGCTCCACTATTCCAGAAGCCTCAGGGGCGGTAACTGTAATGTAGTCTCTGCTTCACTTGCAATTCTTCACACAACAATCTTATGACCTCATTAATAAAAGGAGTTCCTCGGTCTGACTCTAAAGAAGCAAATAACCCGAACCTAGGCAGGAGATCTCTCAATAACAATTCAGCTACTGTGAGACTTTCATTCTTTCTGATTGGGTAAGCTTTCACCCAACGAGAAAAGAAGCACACAATCACCAGGACATATCTCAACTCATTGCACACTGGCATGCCGATAAAATCTAACTGCATTCAATTACATGCGCCTCCTGCTCTCCCTATATGACTCAATGTTACTGCAGTCCACTTACCTACATTCATCTGCTGATACTCAACACACTTGTGACACAACGCTTCGACCATCAATCTGAATTTGGGGTTAATTCATGTCTACTGAAACAACCAAACAATGGCATCCCTCTACACATGACTCGGACTATGATAATGCTTAGCCACGGGGGCAGCAAGCTGTTTGATAACACAGGTCTTCCATCTCCTGAAACCCAAATGTCATCATCTTTCCTAACACAACCTGCTCTGAACCAACTCTGCTGTTCTGCATCTGCCTCTGAAACTTCTTCTTGCAGTCTTTTAAATTCTTCCTATGCTTCAGCAGTAGTTAACAAAAAGTTGTATTTGGTTTCATTTGCTCTTTGATTAGTATATTCCCTATTAAATGTACAAGCATTATAGGCACAATACTTTGCGAATACATCAGCATATCTGTTGCAAACTGTCACATAAGCATTTCTCTTGCAGTAGTAGAACATTTGATGACTGTGACTTGTGCAGGCATTTGCAAAGCTTCCAGAAGTTTTCTCACTTGTTTATAATTGCAGATGGGGGACTCCAAAGAGGTAATGAATCCTCACTGGGACCATAACTGTAAGAAGTCATGCACGACACCAAAGCCATACACAGCATGCTCTAGTAGGAGCAATGAATTTAGTCACTTGTACGGAGAATACTCCTTGACACCAAGCAGCTTCCACTACTGGCACTACTTAAGCAGCTCTCAAATTTCCTTCATGGTCTCGTAAACACAAGCCATCCACAAACAGTGCGTAATCAGATTCAGGTAGTGGCTCATCAGTATGTCTGATCTTGCCTTGGTGCAGCCGGTTGTCGAACGTAGGAGTTAAGAACAGAGCCCTTGATTGGATAAGGAGTTTTCTAACTGAGCGCACCCAGACTGTCACCATGGGTGCTCACCGCTCAGCAGAGGTGGAGATTTCAAAAGGGGTGCCACAGGGCTCCTGTTTGAGCCCAACACTCTTCAACATCTATGTGGCTCCCCTGGCAAGAGTGATGCGAAGATTTGGTTTCATCCCCGTATCCTACGCGGACGACACGCAGCTCCTCTTCCCTTTTGAAACTCTCACTACCGAAATAAAAAACTCCTTTTCTGCTGGTATGAAGGCCGTTGCACAGTGGATGTCCACTAACTATCTGCAGTGCAACGTTAGCAAAACAGAACTCATGCTATTTGGCGAAGCCAAGCTTCTATGGGCTCCAGACTGGTGGCCTTCTGATCTTGGTGCGGTCCCAGAACCTAAACAGGTCGTGAAAAACCTGGGGATCCGCCTCGATCAGGATTTGTCATTAAAGCAACACACTAACACTGTTGCAGGTTCATGTTTTCATGTCATCAGCATGCTACGAAAATTTTTCCCTCTGCTGCCTGACACGTTTAGGAAGACCTTAGTGCAAGCCCTGGTTCTAAGTCGTATTGACTACTGCAACGGCCTGCTCCTATCTGCCAACGAGGGAGTGTTGGCCAGACTTCAGGTAGTCCAGAACACAGCGGCGCGCCTGGTTCTGAATGCCCCTCCAAGAACAGCATTCAAACCTCTTTTACAAAAACTCCACTGGCTCTCCATACGACAGCGAGTCAAATTTAAAATCTGCTGTATAATACATAAAAACATAAATGGACAAGGCCCTACCTACCTGCAACAGAAATTTATTCCCTACATCCCGTCCAGGCCACTTAGATCCAGCACAAGCCACCAACTGGTGGTTCCTCGTGTCAAAAAGACCAGACACGGAGGCAAAGCACTGTCCGTAGCGGGACCCAAGCTATGGAATCGACTCCCCTTAAATCTCAGGATCTGCACCTCTCACATACAGTTTAGAAAACTTCTCAAAACTGTCATATTTAAAAATGAGATCTAATCCTTATTAGTTTCTTCTCTGTATTTGTTGACTGGCCCAAAAGCGCAGAGATACTCCTGAAGGAGTCGATTCCAGCGCTATATAAGCTTGTAAATAAATAAATAAATAAATCGTTCAGTGATATTGAGTTGTATTCATATCGCACATAGCTACCCCAACAGGCCTCCCAGTGCTAGATGTCATACAACCCTTCCACTCAATCCAACTGGGTATTAACATGACCACTTTAGAATAGGTGGGTCTTCAGTATTTTCTTAAAGGAAGCTGATTTCTAAGAAAAGCCGGCATAGCATTCCAGAGGCAAGGGGTATTAAATGCAAAGGAGTGGCCTTCACTTCTTGCATTTTTGATCTTGGGCACAACCAGGAGTCCTTGTATACTAGAACAAAGGGCCCTCCCTGGAGCATGTAGGTTTGAGCAGAAAGCGAATAATAGGTGGGACTATTCCATGGATGGCCCGGTATGCAATGCATAGAGACTTAATATGAATTCCTTTTCACCTAGGTTTCTCCCTTTGGAGCAGGGACAAACTCATTTAAGGCCTGCTTCCACTCATTTATGTTCAATTTATACCATGCTTGTCTGGGCTTTTGTGTAATAGGGAGACTGGCAGCTGTCTCGAATATTTCAAGGTGGAAAGTGACTAAATGATGGTCTGACCACAGTGTGGGGAGACAGTCTTCAGTAAATAGATTGTTGAAATTAGTAAAAATGGGGTCATGAAGATGTTCCCCCTTTTTCTGGAGCACGCTCCCGCTGAACGTCCCGGCCAGAATCACCTTGTCGAAAATGATAGTCTTGCCGAGACTCCTTTATTACTACTCGAACATACCGGTGTATGTCCCCGCCCGGATATTTAAAGACTTAGAGACCATGGTACGAACGCTTATATGGAACACGGGGAGGCCAAGAGTGGCCCTGAAGAAACTATACGCCCCGACGTCCTCGGGGGGACTAGCGGTCCCCAATCACGAACTTTATTACCTCGCGGCGCAACTTCAATGGGTGGTGGCGTGGCTTGCGGGAAGGAACTTAAACGACACAGCCTCGGCGGCCCCGGCCCTGACCCATGCGGGGGCTCTCGCAATGTTCCACCCCCTGAATGGCGCGGCTCGCGGAGTGCAACTACACCTCGCTGTGGCGCTTAGATGCTACAAAAGAGCGCTAACGCTGACAAAGGGGATCACGCCCTACGCCCCGGCGCTCCCGCTGGAGGGCATGCCCAGGCCTGGGGGGGTAGTCAGTGTGACACAATTACACAGCTGGGAACGTGCAGGAATAGATTCGCTGGCGGACCTATATACCGACGGCACCCTAATCCAGTTCGAGAGAATGGTGGAGGACTCTGGTCTGCCGACAGGACAATTCTTGCTCCATGCCTCCATGGTCCGGGTACTCACGAAACACTGGGGCGGCATATCGGAAGAACCACAGACCCACTTGTTGATCCAATACCTACACATCATGGGGAGCGGGTCGCATGTGATACACTGGCTAACACAGGCGTTGCAGTCCCACACCACACACACGCTCCAGCCCTTGAGAGACAGGTGGACGGCAGACAGAGGGAGGGACTGGACGGACTAGGAGTGGGAGAGAATCCTGGAAAGCCCACGCCACATCCCTCGCAACTCGAGATTTAAAATAATACAACTCTACATTATACACAGGGCATATCTGTCCCCGGACAAGATCAATCGTTACTTCGCGCTGGATACCTCCAGCTGCCCACGATGCACGCTACTGAACGCAGACCTCCTGCACATGATATGGGCATGCCCCGGTCTACAAACATACTGGCAAGACGTCACTACGCTTTTGACGAAAGGGACAGACATGGAACTGCGACACGATTGGGACGTCTGTGTACTAGGCCTATTTAAAAGAACAAAACACAACAAGGCTCACACCAGGTTCTGGGATCTGGGACTGATAACCGCCAAGCGCCTCATAACACGACACTGGAAGGACGCAAACCCACCACTGACGAAGCACTGGTGCGCCTCCCTCACCTATTGGGCGACAGCCGAGGGTACGGTTTTACGCAGGGAGGAAACCGCGGGACGGAGAGCCATCCCAATAGCCCAGATCTGGGACGACATCCTGCGGGCGTTTGGCGGGGCCTGCCATGACCGAGGGCTGACGTAGGCTGAGCGAAAAACCCTTTCCCCCCCTCCCCAGCGATGCGCAGGTGCACGACTGGGGAGAGCAACACACGGCACCTACACGTAGCCAGCGCCACACATATATAAGCATGAGCCACCAACCCTTCCTCCCCCCCCCACTCGCCCCCTCCCTCCCCCCTCTTTCTTCCTCCCCCATGCTCCTCTTCCCCCCCCCTGCTGGGGTGGACTGATTACATGACCGGCACACAAGGAGCGACACCGCCCCACAATCAGACGCCTCCGCACCCCTCCCATGACAGTCGACTCACATATGCACCACATCCCCATCCCGCATTGACACGCTACCTGAACATGGACCTAGGACGACAGGAGCCACACTGCAGCACCCCCCTCCCTCCCTTGAATTAAGGTTCACTTCATCCCCAATTTCTCTCCTATTCCCTATCTCGGTTCAGAGGTAGTTTTCTTTTGCAGAATGTCACCCCCCAGTTGACTATGCTGCATGTTCACACCTGACTAACAAGCGCATGCACACAAACTATGTGACGACCCACGCCGCAGCCTTCTGCCGCATCGCGACACATGACCCAGGTACACTCCGCACCAATGGCATGCACACACTACGCCCAGTGACGGATCTGAGCGGTGCGACCCACCCTTGGGAAATGATGCAATACAACATTGAGCGGAGGGGTGTGGGCGACCTGGGAGAGTCGACCAGAGAAACACCTAGACTGGCATGATGGGCCAGACACTCTGGTGAGATGGATAATGCGAAATACATTGTTGAGTAATGTAAGAATGTTGTTTAATATAGACGCTGGGATTATCTCCACCACGGCTGACTACGTAGCTCATTGATGTTTGCACTTATTGGGATTCCAGCTGTCGTCAGCGTTATCACGGACATTGCAGGAGTTGATAACTCTCCGATTCCCTACTGTACCATGTGCATAGAACTGTACTTGTATGTCACTTGTTTCAATAAAACATATTTAAAAAAAAAAATGAAGATGTTCCCCCTTGTAATTGTTTTTTTTTACCATTTGGCGTAAGAGCAAGTCTTTCACTTCGTAAGATCTTGCTTTTTCGCATCCATTAAAATCAAAGTGCAAATTCAAATCTTCTAACAACGTAAGGTTTGCTTTTTGCACGCTACATTTTACTATAATATCTGTTAGTGCTGCAAGGAATTATGAGGCATTCCCTGAGGGCGGTATATGAGAATACCAGAAAACATGAATATAGGAGGAAACTTCAATGAAAATTAAAGGCAAATGCCCGATATTATGATAGGCGAAAAGGAGACCGAATATTCACGTTAAAATATTATTGCCACCCCTTCTCCACGTATGTCTTTCTATTCCAGTAGCCTATAGACTATCCAGGGGGAAGGGTTAACATCAAGTCTGGGGTGGAGTCAATGGATAGCCATGTTTCCTTAAGGAACATGGCGTCAGGTCGCTGCTGCCCTAAAAAGCTATACTGCTCAATATTGTGCTTGGGGAGGGATCTACAGTTCAGAAGATACATTTGTAGACCGTCTTTCAGTATGGCACCTAATGCTCTAGTTTGACAATGGCACAAAACTCAGCTTTAGACTGAATGAGGTACAGCCTTTTCGGGATTTAAGCATAGGCAGTTTACATTTGCATCTATTAACTGTCTGTTAATTTGGTGGAGAATGTCTCATGTGTAAGTAATCCACATTTTGAGGTGCACAGTTTCTGACCCCTGGCATCAGACGAGGTCAGGTGCAGATAAACTGGCATCCCATCCACTGTGCACGGCCACTGCTTGGCTGCGATGTGGCTTTTATACCAGGGCAAACTACTCTTGAGAAACTAGTCCGCATTTAAAAATGCCAGCTCTAGTTAGGTGTCAAACAGGAAGTGACTTCTTAAAATCAATTAAAAAACTGTACAATATCCCCACAATTGTAAAGATTGTCCTTGCAGTGAAACAATATGTTTTTACAATGTCCCCAAAAATAGCTCAAATCGATTTTAGCATCTAAGTTTCAGTAATCACATTCAAAAACTCCTATTCATTAGCAGCAATCAGTAAGGAGTTATTCAATTGGCTTTCCAGGAGTGTACAGGGCTCGTGTTTGCCCAGCAGTGTGGCTTTTATTTTTGGGCAAACTACTCTTGAGAAACTAGAACACATTTAAAAATGGTGGCTCAAGTTAATCAAGACAGTCATGCCCCTCCTCACCATCATCCGTATCATTCTCAGGAAGTGGCAACAGGGTAGCAGGGTTTAGAACAGCACAGGGCTTCAACTTTAAGTTTTCAGCCGCAAGTATGTCCTGCTTATACTTCGGGAAGCGACTGTTTGTAAGATGCTGTGTACGTGTTCTGGTTCACAAAATTTCAACTGAATGAGGGACATAGACAGTGAGGGGTGACCCAAGAGAAAAGTCTCACACCTCTATATGCTGACACCTGCTGCTGCCACAGATTTGAGACATCCTGGCAATGCTGCAGCCACTGTTATGTTATTTCTTTTTAATTTGTAGCGCACGCCGCCTTTCACAAGTGTCACAGCACAATGCCAAAAAGGGAGAGGGTGTCTGTTTAAGTGAAAAGATGTGTTTTCAAGTTTTTCTTGAATACTGCTGGTTCTTGAATATTACGAAGGGCAAGGGGCAGTGCATTCCAAGCTACAGCGTCCTTGCCAATTAACTGCCTCCTAGCCTCTGATATTTGAATCGGGGAACCTGAGCAAGGCAAAGGGACGTAGAGCACAAATGTCTAGATGGCACATAAAAAGATAAAGTAGGCCTAGACCATGTAGAGCACGGTGGGCCAAAACCAACAATTTGAACTTCACCCATTCCCCCACAGGAAGCCTGTGTAGTGAGTGCAGGTGATACCGCACAATGTTTCTGGCGGAGATCCCCAGAGGAAGTCTGACTGCCGCATTTTGGAACACCTGGAGCTTCCTCGTCAAGTAGCTCGGAATGCCAATATAAAGAATATTGGCAGAATCTAGCGGGGACAGAATGAGTGCACAGTCGACCGTTTCTCTCGCTGCCTGGGGAAGGAGAGGGAAGAACTTCCTCAGCGTCTTGAGGAGACCGAAATAATTGTCGGCCAGCTTCTTGATATGGTTTGAACAGGAAAGGCTCTTGTCAAACCACACCCCCAAAATTCTTTGCAGGCTTCCCAACAGAGGTGGGCAGGGCAAACTCAGAAGGCCAAAGAGATTCTCGGAAGTTAGAAGGGAATTTTCCAAAGGGGAGAATCTCTGACTTCTCCTCATTACACTTTAATTGGGCAGCCGCTAGCCATTTAAAGATGGAAGAGAGGCAGTGGTGAACCAAGGAGACTGACTCATCCTTATCGTCTAAAGTAAATAGCAGCAGGGTGTCATCGGCGTAGGCCATCACCTTGGCCCCCAGACTCTCGGCCAGATAGACTAAAGGTACCACATAAATGTCAAAGAGAAGGGGGCTATGAGAGAACCCCTGGGGAACTCCTGTAGTCACCGCCTGTAGAGAGGAGGTGGACGGAGAAATCCAGGTCCGTTGGGCCCGACCTTCTAAGAACGATCTAAGCCAATTCCAGGCAGTACCTGTCACCCCGATCCTGGTGAGTCACGAAAGAAGATGAGAATGCGGGACCATGTCGAACCCTGCCGAGAGGTCAAGCAGAATTGATGCTGCCCTCCTGCCGGCGTCCAGACACTCCTGAATGGCCTCCATGACCTCCACCAGGACCGATTCGGTGCTGTGGGAAGCCCGGAACCCTGACAGTGCAGGATGCAGAATACCCTCCCGCTCAACAAACGTGGTGAGTTGTTTGTTAACAACCTTCTTGGACACCTTTGCCAAGCCAAGTAAGAGGGAAATGGGCTGATAATTCCCTGGGTTGAGAGGGTCTAGAGACAGCTTTTTTAAAAGTGGCAAAATCTTGTCCTGCTTCCAGGCCACTGGGACACTGGCTGTCTGGAGGGACACATTGAAAATGTTGTTCACCTCTACATTAATCGTCTCTGCTGCTGCTGCTAGCAATCTAGCAGGGCAAGGGTCAGAGGGTGAACCGGATTTTAGGCTCTTATGAATTTTAAGAGAGTCAGGCAAGTTCACCGGCTTAAAAGCATCCAAGAGATTCCAACAGGTGAAGGCAAAACAGTTGCACCGGTTCATTTGTCATGGGCAAAAAAGCGGCCTTAATAGTGCGGATCTTATCCAAGAAGAAATTAGAGTGTTGCACCAGGTGTCTGAGGAAGACGTCACACTAGCTTGAGCCAAAGGAGACGTAAAGCTCTGAACGATCGCAAAATTTTCTTTGGTGTTGTTTTTGGCAGAGTCAATACGGTTTGTATAGAATTGCCTTTTAGCAGAAGTTATGGCCTCATAATAGACTTTCTGTCTGATTCTGAGCTTCCGCTTGGCTGTGAGGCAGTAATCACTGAGGTGCCACGCTCGCTCAAGAATCTTACATTTGTGTTTGAGTGCTTTCAACTCAGGGCTAAACCAAGGTTTAGAAGGGGACTCCCTAGACAATCTAGGAGAACGCTGCGGGACGAGTGTGTCAACTGCCTTGGAGACCCAGCTGTTAAAGCTGTCAAGTTGGTCCTCAAGGTCACGCGAGAGGATAGGTCTAGATGTTTCTAGAACTTAATTAAACGCACAAGGGGCAATTTTGTCAAAGGCAGGTTTGCTGAATGAACGTGCTAAGGGCTCGGCAGTCATTAAGTCCCACGAGAAGTAGGTCACAAAATGGTCAGAACATGAAAACGGGCATGGGTCTCAGATCAAAATGGGGAAATTAGTACAAATTTTAGAAGGGGACTCCCTAGACAATCTAGGAGAACGCTGCGGTACGAGTGTGTCAACTGCCTTAGAGACCCAGCTGTTAAAGCTGTCAAGTCGGTCCTCAAGGTCACTCGAGAGGATAGGTCTAGATGTTTCTATAACTTTATTAAATGCACAGGGGGTAATTTTGTCAAAGGCAGGTTTGCTGAATGAATGTGCTAAGGGCTCGGCATTCGTCACGTCCCACGAGAACTAGGTCACAAAATGGTCAGACCATGAAAATGGGCATGGGTCTCTGATCAAAATGGGGAAATTAGTACAAATTGGGTCCAGTATGTGGCCAGCCTGATGGGTAGGTAGGCTGACCCCCTGGTCCAGTTGGGCCAAAGGAAGACTATCCAAGAAATCACATGAGGTCTTAGCCTCAGCCTGACTGAGATGAATATTGAGATCCCCTAAGAAAATGTAGTGGGAGAATATCAATGCCCTGGGAGCTATAGCGCCCCCACAGGCCTGTAAGAAAGGTCCCACCGGACAAGGGGGCCTAAAGATCAAGGAGCCTCACAAAGTTAAGTGGTACAAGAAGCGAATACTAAAATCGAGGACCTCACCACCCCCCATAAGGTAACATCTCCCTGCGTAGGTCCCACTTGTTCTTATAAAAAATTACCACACCGCCCCCCTACCCTCTGAGCGGTCGGCTCTAACAATCTTGTGTTCCTCAGGTGTGGCAAGGGTGACAAAGGTGTCTGACATAGGATGAAGCCAGGACTCTGTAATGCACAGTAGGTCTAAAAATCTGTAGTTGAGGAGATCGAAAACCTCTACATGATGTTTCTTAAGGGATCAAACATTAATCAGAGCTGCAGCAATGGGGGGGTCCACGTTTGTCGATGAGAAGGTGTGCAAACTTAGTCGGTAGCAAGACCCAAGCCCAGCATAAAGCCACAAGTCGGGCACACATTCTTATTGCCAACAAGAACATTCCAATAACCTTGAGATAGACAGATGTTAGAATCAAGGGGCCGTAAAGCATTCCCAGTGTAGCATACTCTTTCATCCCGTCCTTGAACCCGGTGAGCAGCGTGGCTGGTGCTGGCCGCTTCCGGGACGCTGACGGGCACAGAGAGGCTTGCCTTAGGCACGCCTTCGACACTCCAGCAGCGCGTCCGTGCAGTGCGCATTAAAATAACCCTGGTCGCTGGAAAAACTAGAGCGCGCACTACCAAAAAAATGGCGTCTCTCAATGGCAGCACTGGGAATCAGGAAGTGTATTTGTTAGATTTGGGGGTCTCTAGTTGGCACAGGTAGGTACTTGTGACCAATAGGGACCCTTGCCTCTAGTCAGGGTAAGGTGGTACACTCCTAAAATAACCCCTGCTCAGCCCCTTGGTAGCTTGGCACGAGCAGACAGGATTATCTCAGAGGCAGTGTGTAAAGCATTTGTGAACACATACAGTAATAAAGTGAAAACACTACAGATGGACACCACGCAGGTTTTATAATAAAAAGAAGTATTCTTTATATAGATTTAACACAAGACCACAAACGACAAAAATCCACAATACTATACTTAAAGTTGTAGGTTTAGCTTAGTTCTCTTTAGCTCTGAAAATGCAACACTTTGAGTCAATGTATTTTACGAAACGTCACGCTTCCACAACAAAAGTGTTGCAGAGATGGAGATGCGGCAAAGATCCGGTGCAAAGAAATAAAGGCGTCAAGTTCTTCCTGCTGTGGCACGCTTCTCCGATGTTGCGAGAAGTCTCAACTCAATGCATCAGCTGCAGCGGTGACACCCTAGTTCCGTGATGCGACGACAGCGGCTTTGGCGGTGACACTCTTTTCCAACGATGCGAGACACTTCCGCTCGATGCATCAACTGCAGCGGTGACACCCTTGTTCTGTAATGGGACGGCAGCAGCTCCAATGGCAGCACACTTCTCTGTGGATGCGAGGCTCTTCTCTTGATGCGTTGCAATGCAGCAGCTACATAGGCAACATCCACAATGTGACGGCCGCAGCTGTGATGGCGACACGCTTCTTCCTTTTTGCGAGACGCTTCTCTTGATGTGGTGCAATGCGACGGCTACAGTGGCGACATTCACGATGCGATGGCAGCAGCTGTGATGGCGACACGCTTCTTCGAGTTTGCGGGACATTTCTTGAGATGCGGTGCAATGCGACAGCTACAGCGGCGTCATCCACGATGTGACGGCAGCGGCTGCGACGGCAACACGCTTCTCCCTCTTGAGTGCAATTCCAGCTCCTTGCAACAAGCAGTCCCTCAGAAGGCCCAAAACAGCAGCAGGCACTTACAAAGAACTCTTGGGGATCTGGGGTTTAAGTCTGTTGACTCTGAGACTTCAGTAGGAGGCAAGCTCTTCTCTCATGCCCTTGGAGATCCTTCACAAGTTGAATGAAGTGCACACAAAGTTGTTTCTCCTTTCTTTGGCAGTCTGGCAACCACTGCAGGCCAATCCCCCATGCAGCACTTCAGCTTGGGGATAGTCTCTATTCAGTTTCTTCAGGTTCCTCTCCTCAGCAAAGGTTTCTTCTTGTTGCCCAAAAGTGATCTAAATTCTTGTGATCAGGGTCCCAAAACTTATATCCCAAAATCCTTTGTCCTCCGAGGGCAGAGGGGCCTTTGCTTAGTCCAAACCAGTTCTGGAGCATTCTGTTGACATGACTCCTTCCTTCCTTTCACAGTGCAGGGCAGAACCATCATATGCCCCACAGTAGGTGGAGCCAGCATTGTGGGGGATAGGCACAGTCCTGGAGCACTCTGTTGACATGACTCATTGGAGGAAAGGCACAGCCCTGGAGCACTCTGTTGACATGACTCCTTCTCTCCTTTCACAGTGTGGGCAGAGACATCAGACGCACCACAGGAGGTGGTGCAAGCATTGTGGAGGGAAGGCACAACCCTATTCAGGTCCCAGGTGCAACTCCTCCCTCCCATCTACATGTAGATCTCTCTAGTCACCACTGGACTGACTGACCCGGTCTCCTGGAATCTCCCAGCCTTGTCACTCAAACTCCATAGAAGGAATACACAACCTAGCAGAGGCAGGCTTGGATAGTTAGACAAGAAAATACCTACTTTCTAAAAGTGGTATTTTAAAACACAGAATGTTAAAATCAACTTCACTAAAAGATGTATCATTCTGAGTTCAGGCATACTAAACTCTTTCTACTTTGTTCCCTGAGTTTGTTAGGATTATAAAATGTAATAATCTAACTGCCCATTCTGGCCTATGGAGAACAGGTAGCCTTGCAATAGTGAAAAAATGGCTGTAATTCACTATTAGGACATACCACACACACCAGGGCATGTCCTACCTTATACTTACAATGCACCCTGCCCCTGGACCTACCATAGGGCTGTCTGATATGAAGAAAAGGGATGGTTTTGGGACTGGCAAGTGGGTGCACTTGCCCAGTCAGCATGGCAGTACCAGACTGAACACAGGCTCGGCAATGGCAGGCCTTAGACACACTTTTACAGGCTGATTCGGTGGGTGGCACAACCAGTGCTGCAAGCTCACTAGCAGCATTTGGTTTATAAGCCCGGGCACTCTCAGTGGACTGTACTAGGGTCTGACAAGTAAACCAAACCAGCCAATCATGGAATCACTAATCCATACATCAATTTACAATAGGGAGGGCCTATGCACTTTAGCTCTGATTAGCAGTGGTAAATGGCCCAGAGTCATAAAACAGCCAACAACAGGTCAGAAAAAATATATGAGGAAGGCAAAAAGTTCAGGGATGACCCTGCAAAAACGGCCAAGTCCAAAAGTATTGATGGCAGTGGTCAAATTCAGCAACAACAGCACACACAGTGCAATACAAAGGCTACACGTTTTTCTAAAAAGAGTGGTAACATTTAAAATGGCTGAGAAGAAGGCAACTAGACTGCAGGCCTGTAGGAGAGTAGGGTCTGCTTCCTATGGTTACCCCCACATTTTGCTATGTTTCACTGGTTTTTCGACTTTAGTAGGGCTGTGGCCTTGCTAATCAGGCCCACAGCCTAGCTGTTCTCTCTCCAAATTGATACCATGTACTTTAGGTACATACCAGATTGGTTACTGGGTCACCCTTATGAGCCCCTGTATATGGTACCTTAGGTACCCAGGGCAAAGGGACCCCAGAGGCTTACCAAGGGCTGAAACATGTATTGTGCCACCCCTGGTTAGTCTTCCAAACTGACACCACAGGTCTGCACTTGCAGCCTGGGAAAGATGGTGTAAGCACCCCTTACTTAGATATGGTATACTTATATCTACCTTTACATATAGGCACATAGTAACCTATAGGTCACTCCTATGGCAGGCCTTAACCATCCTGAAGGCAGAGTGCTTTGTTTTGTGTGAAAGGGGTGCCCTAGCATGAACTCAGCCCCTCTGCAGCTTTCGGAACAATCTCCTTATATCTGTTCTATGATATAGCCATACCATATACTCTAAGTGCATTATAGTCATCGCGGTTAATGCTAACTTTGGTTTGGCTTTATAAAAACATGTTGTGTAAGGTGTCAAACACTTTGGAATACTAACCCCCACCAGTTCTGGTGGTGGGGGTAGCATTCCACCCTTCTAGAGGGAGAAGACATGTACACACTGGTAAACCCGGTTAAAGTTAAACAGAGCCTCAGCATCACAAAATGGATGCTGCTGCCACAGACACGAGTCTGCCCTCCTGCTGCTGGACAAAACTCCAGCAGGGGAGGCCTGCACAATAGGTTTCCTGTCAGGCTTTAGTGTATTGGGGCAGGGTGGGTTGCATTCAGTGAATGCTTTTCAGACACTGCCTGGGGCCCACAAGGTGCTCCATGCATTTCCCAGTTCAAACCGGTTGCTGGGGAACTCAGCCCTAGCTCTGGCGAAAAGCTGGACAAAGGGGAAGGGGTGTAACCACCCCCTCCCCAGGTCCACCCATATGAGGGACCTTAGAGTTAGCCCAACCCCTAAACTTTCTATAAGTATATAACCCCAGTCCCTAGGACTTTAGATTACCGTGGACGAAACTCTGCAACATATATCTTGGACCTTCGACATTCCATATAGAAATTTCTCTTGTGGTCAAGGAGTGACTACCCTGTTCAAACAGGCAACAACAGCATTTTTTCCAGTCTGCATTTTCGAGGCTCCCAGCGGATTCCAAAGAATCTGTGACACAGGACATGGACTTTCAGACATCTCTGAAGCTGACCCAAGCTCCCAGCAAAGCTGAGACCCATAGCTGACACAAGAGACGTGGGACTGGAACTCCTGGACTTTCTGCATTTTTGCACCTGCACCTACTTCCCGAGATATCCCAAAAATGTGCATTGGAGTATTTGAAGCCCCTGCCCCAAGCTCCTTTTGCATTGAAGTACAGAGGCTAGCACTCCACGAGTGACCCGTGAGTCTCCTTTCTTAACCGCAGCTTGAGGCCCCTTCACGGTTCCTTGTCCATGTGCTAGTGAGCCCCCATGAAAGCCAATCCTTAATTTCTTGAGATTTTCTGGTTGCTCCAGATGTTCTCTGACTCCCCTTCAAAGGAGGAGTCCCCCAGACCTTGCTAGTCTGAACCGAAGCCAATCTCAACATGTTGCGTGGGTTGCTGTTGCCAAGGCTTGCTAGGTCGTATCCGGATTCTGACACTGCAGCACTCTACATCCTTTGTGGGACAGCTCGAATCCAGCTCCTGGTTGTTGTCAACGCCTCCTGGTCCTCGTGGCTGAAGAGTTAAGCTTCACCTCTTTCACCTGAAAACACCCGACATTGGTTGGCATCTTCTCCTCGCCATCCTGGTCACTGGCTAGTGACCCAGACTCTGTCCCCTCTGCTTTCAGGTTCTCCACAGCTACCACTAGGATAGCTTTCTATAAAGGTTGACTTTAAGCCTACCATCAATAAGGGGCGTTTGGACTGGTGCAAGGTGCCCACTAGAATAGTGGACATCATATGCCAGGCCAACTTCTCACAAGGCCCCTCCATGATTCTGTGTAAGCACTGAGAGTGTAGCCCTCTCTCTCACTGCAGGGAATTGAAAACGCTTTACAATAATCAGTCATTCCTAGTGCTGGAGCACAGTAGTGGCTTTCTCTAAACTTCAGGAAGGCCACCAAACAGTTGTTATCCCAGGTTACAGGCTCAGACACATACTTGTGTCAGCCTATGTAAAGTCTTAGCCATGAGGGACAAAATAGGTATACACTGGCAACAGCAGCCCACTGTGAGACCTGACACCCATGGCGTTGTTTTCCCCCATCTTTTTGCCTCTGCCTCCTGTATTTTTTGATGCTGTGCTGGATTTCGTTTTTGCTGGTTTAGATGCTTTGGACACTCTGCCACTGCTGATCAGTGACAGAGTGTAAGTGCTCCGTATGTAAATTGTCATATTGATTGAGTGTACCTGATTGGCATATTTGTATCACCATGAAGTCCCTAGTAAAGTGCACTGTGTGTGCCAGGGCTGGTGATGACAGATGCTGCTAGTGGGCCTGCAGCGCAGATTGCGCCACCCACATAAGTAGCCCTAAAATGGTGTCTCAGGCCTGCTAGCGCAGTGCCTGTGTGCAGTCAGTGAACTTCCATGTCCGCCTGGCCAGTGTCCCCACTGGCTGGGCCTAACCCTTCCCTGTCTGTGCACATCAGTCACCCCTATGGAAGGCTCAAGGTACCCCCCTGGGCAGGGTGCAGTGTATGGGTAAGGTAGAGCATGTACTAGTGCAGGTAACATGCTCTGGTAGTGAGCAGCAGCCATTTTGTGTGCTCACTGCTGCAAGCTTATCTTGCTCCATAGATTAACATGGGGGAGGCTGGTCCCAATGGATACCAGCCTATCTTCCCATAGTAACAAGATGGGACATAAGTGAGTGATATCCCTGAACTCAGAATTTAATAACACATCTTTTAGGAAAGGTTGTTTTTAAATTCTGTGTTTGAGAATAGAACTTTTAGAAAGTGGCTGTTCTCTTGTCTAACCTTTCTGTGTGCCTGGGACTGCTTATGGATTGACTGTCTGGTTTGAGGGTGACAGGGGCTGCAGAGCCCCCAGGAGGTTGTCTGAGTCAGCCCGTGAATGAAAGGCTGCATCTTCTGCCAAGGAAGTGGGAGGAGATAGCACCTGGGAGTGACTAGGGCTGTGCCTGGCTGACCACAATGCTGGCTCCACCTCCCACCGGGCGACTGTCACCTCTGTCCCTGATACTGAAAGAAAGAAGGAAGCCAGGAAGCCCAAGGGCTCCAGCAACAACCAGAACTGGTTTAGACCGGGCTCAGGGCCCACTTGCACAATGACTTCAAAGACTTTTTGGGGTATAAGAGAAGGACCCCTGACAACAGAAAATCAGATTCTACAATCAAGAGGAACCTCTGCTGGAAGAAGGACCACTGGAGAGCTGAAGGAAGATTGCCTTGCTGTGTGCTCTAAGGACTGACCTGTTCTGCTGACCAACTGAAGCTGAGGAGAAGAGGGACTTTACTGTGTGCTGTGACCCTGCCTGCTTGACCTACAAAGACTTTGCTGTGTGCTGTGTCGGTTAACTGAATCTCCAAGGGCCTGAGAAGAGCTGGCCTCCTGTTTGGCAACTCAGGGACAGAAAGGTTGCCAAGATCTACAAAATTCGGCTGTGCCTTCTGAAGCCGCTGTGGGCTGAAGAGAACTTGGGCTGCTGTGTGCTACTGGCAGGAGATTCGACCTACTTGGCCTGTGGGGCATGGACTGCTCTCTAATCTGAGTGAGAGCGTCGCGCTGATACATTGCCACCAGCCCAGGAGCTTCGAGGAAGCTACGATCGTGCTCTGCTCCTGACCCTGTGCCCACCAGCCTTATCCTGCCGTGAGCGCTCCCCGCCGTCCCTCCAGCTGTGTGCCTGAGGCTGGGGGCGCAGAAGCGTGTGGTCGATGAAATTCGCCTGCCTGCAGTTCATCGCCACGGCCCGGGCCCTGAAATTGCTTAGAAGCGGCTGTCCCGCTCCGACAACACCGAACGACGAAACGAAGGGGCCGCGACCGGATTGGCCGTTCCCTGGCAGGAGCCGCGCTCTGATTTGCCATTGCCGTGGGCCTGTCCCCGAGAGCCGCGCTCTGATTGGCCGAGTCGCCCTGCAAGTGCTACGCATCACAGGGGCCTGGCCCAGGAGCCGCGCTGTGAGTGGCTGACTCCTGGAAGCTGTGCATCGTCATAGAGGGGCTCGTCTGCCGAGCCGCGCAGTGATTGGTCCCCGTAACCGGGACCTCTGAGGAAGCTGCCGAGAGCCGTGTTGGGAGCGCCGAAGCAGGGTAAGACTGACCCGACCTCGCCGAGGGAGCGACGTGAGTACTCTCTGCCCCTGGCCTGTTGTCCTTGCGCAGGAGCGCCGAGCTAGCTCCCCGCCCCTCCCTGAGGATCTGAGAGCGGGCGGAGGGCTGCTGGGACCGGCCGGGGCTGAGGGAGAGTCCATTCTGCTTGGCACAGTGGTGCCCGATTAACCAACAGTGAAGCGCGCTAGCCTTGCTCGGGCCCCGTGATTCGAAGGGCTCATTAGTGAGGATAAACACGCTGGCATTATTTTTACCACTCGTTTTAAGAGCTGAATTGAGATAAGTCAATAGAATTATTTTGGGTATTGATTTAAGAGACTTGAGGCTATTTTTGTAATAAGAACTTCCTAATTACAACTGCAACCATCAAGATTAAGTGCAACCTTTCTTTAAAGAAGCAACCATTGTGTATTGCTGATTTTTAACTGCTGCAAATAGATAAAGCTATATTTTTATAAATATACTTACCTGTGTGGTCTCAGTTTGTGGTGGATTGGGAGTCATTGTTTGTGTTAAGTGCATTTATTATACACATTGCCTTGGGGATAAGCCAGCCTGCTCGAGCCAAGCTACCTAGAGGGTGAGCAGGGGTTATCTACTGTGTGTATTTCCTTCACCCTGACTAGAAGCAAGGGTCCCTACTTGGTCTAAGGTACTTACCTCTTCCAATTAGAGACCCCCAGATCTAACACCCACCATTCCCAGAAACATCTTGATTTCCTTCTGTGCCATTGGTAGATTCATTTACATATTCACTCAGATTCTTTCCTGTGACACCTCTCCTGCTCCTTTCTCAATGTGGTGATCAGGTACAGGACTTCTCTCAAATAATACTGCAACTTTTTGGAAGACACTTTATTTCAATTCTCAGCCAAGTAGTTCAAGAAGGCGATAGTGTCAGTCTTGCATGTTTCTTAGGTGTCTGTTGCAACCAACAGGTCGTCAATGTACTGGACCAACATTGAATTACTAGGTATCATCCGGGTCTCCAGATTCTTATGAAGGATGTGATTAAAGATGGATGGGATGGGATATCTGTATACACTTGTGGCGACTGCGCGCCATGCCAAATGACGGTTGCCGAACCGAGATGCAAAGAGGAAATGACTGTCCATAAAGGCATGGGTCCGGAGTTTGAACTGCCACCTTTTTTGAACAGGGAGCCAATGGAGCACTCTGAGGTGGTGGGTGTTGTGGGCTCTTCTTGGGAGGTCGAGGATGAGCCTGGCTGCAGCATTTTGAATGGTTTGCAGTCTGCTCAGTAGTTGTGAGGTGATGGCCATGTATAGGGAGTTTCTGTGGTCCAGGCGGCTGGTGATGATGGCTTGGGTGACGGTGTGTTAGATGTTGATGAGGAGGTATTTGAATATTTTCCGGAGCATGCGGAGGGTGAAAAAGCAGGATGAGAAGACAGCATTAATCTGCTTCTTCATGGTGAGCTTGTTGTCGAGTATGATGCTGAAGTTTCTGTTGTGGTTTGTGGTAGTGGGAGTGGGAGTGGGCAAGGGGCAAGGGGCAAGGGACCCAGTTCCATTGGTCACCAGGTTCTTATGAAGGATATGATTAAAGATGGATGGGATATCTGTATACACTTGTGGTGACTGTGCGCCATGCCAAATGACGGCTGCCGAACCGAGATGCAAAGAGGAAATGACTGTCCTCATGCAATGGTATGGAGAGGAATGCCTGGCAAAGGTTGATGACAATGAACCACTCAGCCTGACATGGAATCTGAAATAAAATCACAACTGAAATCGGTACCATGGGACAACAAGGGACCACAATATGGATTATCTTTGAAAGGTCCTGGACTATGCAGAATTTACCAGTCTAATCAATCAATCAACGATCTGTAGAGCACTGCTTATCTCCCGTGAGGGTATCCAGGCATTGGGAGGGGACAATGCTGCTGGAAGTTGTCAGTCGAACATCCATGTTTTTAGTCCATCTCTGAACTTCTGTAGGGTGGATGCAGTCCGAACGTGGAGTGGGAGGCTGTTCCTGGTCTTAGCGGCCAAGCAGGAGAAGTGCAGCCATCACTTCTGCTTTTGTGGAAGGGGGAGTTGTGAGGGAGCGGGAGGAGGTGAATAGTTGTCTGTCAGGTTGATGAAAGTTCAGTCTGTGGTTGGGGTAGGCTGGTCTGTTGTTGTACAGGGCCTTGAAGGCATGGGTCGGGAGTTTGAACTGCCACCTTTTTTGAACAGGGAGCCAATGGAGCACTCTGAGGTGGTGGGTGTTGTGGGCTCTTCTTGGGAGGTCGAGGATGAGCCTGGCTGCAGCATTTTGGATGGTTTGCAGTCTGCTCAGTAGTTGTGAGGTGATGGCCATGTATAGGGAGTTTCTGTGGTCCAGGCGGCTGGTGATGATGGCTTGGGTGACGGGGTGTTAGATGTTGCTGAGGAGTTATTTGAATAATTTCCAGAGCATGCGGAAGGTGAAAAAGCAGGATGAGAAGACAGCATTAATCTGCTTCTTCATGGTGAGCTTGTTGTCGAGTATGATGCCGAAGTTTCTGTTGTGGTTTGTGGTAGTGGGAGTGGGAGTGGGCAAGGGGCAAGGGGCAAGGGACCCAGTTCCGTTGGTCACCAGGAGTCAGCCCATGGGGAGATGTTTCTCCTGAAGATGAATACTTCTGTTTTGTTGCTATTGAGTTTGAGGAATTTGTTTTGCATATAGCTGGCTACGCTGGTCATGCATCTTGTTGTTAGTGGGGTTTGATGACAGGTAGAGGACGAGCTGAGTGTCGTCAGCGTATGATTTGATGTTCCTATCATAGGATTTGACCTGCGTGGCCAGAGGGCTATGTATGTATTAAACAGGGTTGGAATCAGTGAGAACCATGATGATTCAACATTTGATTTGCTGTTAGAACAAGTCGGTTGATGAGAGTTTGAGATATGCCAAAAATTGTAATGATGTAATAGAGATGAGGCAGAAGAAATTGAAGGAGAAACTGATGGTGGTCCAAATGAAGGCTGCTCATGCGGGAGGTAAAAATCAGCCTTTTGTAGAGAATGTTCCCCTTCAGGGAGTGTATCAGCTGTGCGCTCCTGCCAGTGATGCAAGGTGGAGGTGGATTTCAGCAACAAGCTAGAGGTTGTAGTGTTCTCATAGTCCAGATTGAAATGGCTATGTTGAAAAAGTCTTACTCTTATGATTATTGCAATCATTTGGGACATTGGAAGCAGTAATGTCATCTTAATGTTGCAAATAAAGGTAGAAAAGGGGTTGCACAGCCTTAGAATAATAACCCAGTGCAGTCGCAAAATCTCAAGCTTTGAACTTACCACAAGCCCCACTGATGCATGTTCCACAACCCTGATGCCACAGCAAGCTGCTAATGGGACTAGATTTGTTTTGAATCCAGTGCCGAATGAGAAGCAGATTGGTTTCCAAAATAATAATTCTTTCCAACAGTACCTTATGTTTGACACAGTTTACAATTATCGATCTGATCAAGCCTCCTCCAGGGGGGGAGAGTGCGTGATTGGCGCAGTCTTCGAGGTAGACCAGGGAGGCCTATTCGTAGATGGTGAAGTGAAAAGCCTCAATGTCTCATTTTTGGTTGATACTGGTGCTAACCGTTCCACTGTGATAACAGTGGGAGTTCCAAACCTACCCCTCTCGAGAAGAAGAATCTGTGTTGTACAAGTTGCAAACAAACAAATGACCTGCCCAATAACGGAAGAAGTACTTGTGAAATAGGGTCTTTTGAGGAGAATCATCAATTTGTGCTGTGTGATTTGAGTCCTGTTAGTCTTTTGGGATGTGAGTAGTTGTGCAAGTTAAATAGCACCATCTATTGCACTCCGAGCGATACAGAGTTCCAGACTCATGAAGAGGATACTGCCTTTAAATTGGCCAATTAGAATCTAATAATTGAACTGTTTCCAATGATGACGAATGATGAATTACCTCCAAAACTGAGAGATAATGTGAGGTCAGAAGTTTAGGATTTTTCAGGAAAAGACATCAGACTCATTAAAGGAGTTGAGCCTATACGTATACAAATTAAGCCAAAAACCTAGGTACCTGAGAACCCCGTGATATAACTTGACCCCTAAAATGTTTCTGGGGTTACTCTGGTGATCAAGACAATGACTCAACAAGGTATTTTGAAGGAGATAATGGGGCGTCCATGTAAATCACCGAATATGGGCTTGCAAAAGCCAAGCCACAGAAATCTGGGACACCATCACCTACCTCACTATTGACGTCATTTTCCTCACAGAGACATGGCTCAACCTTACTTCTGCACCAGACATTTCCACCACCACTCACACATACACTGAGACTGAGTCAACAAACACTGAGGTGGTATAGCCATCATCCACAAAGAGTCCCTCCACTGCACAGCAGCCGCCGACTACACCACCCCCACTATGGAACACCTCAATTTCAAACTCAACATGGACAGCAAGTCCACCATCAGGGGCACCTTGGCATTAAGACAACCAGGACCACATCACCACTTCTGAAAGGACATCTCTGACTTCCAGCCCCCCTGGCTATTATCACTGAGAACTTCATCAGCTTCAGAGACCTGAATATCCACATCGATGACCTAAGTAACACCAAAACAGGAAACCTAATAGAGAGCATGAACAACCTCGGCCTCACCCAAATCATCCCAACCCCATGCAGATAGCTGGACACACTCCCGACCCAAATCAAATTCGGAAACACCTCGGAGATCACCTGGTCCAATCACTCAATTGCCTACTTCTCCATCTCTTCCACCCACTACCAACCAGACCAGCACTGTCCATAGGAGCTGGAGCAAGGTAACGGAAAAACTATGGATCAACGCCCTCAACAGCTCCCACCCGGACACCAAAGCCGACCTCAAGGTAGCTGTCCAAAATTTCTACACCTGGATCACCAAAGTTGTTCTTTGGACACTTCCATGAGCTTATTTCAGAGGAGTATATGTGATCTGGGCTGGTCCAAAATCAGAGTGAGTGAGACAGCACTCTAGGTGGAAAGAAAATGTGGTGTTTGTTGTGAGGGCCGGGGTCATTGCGATGTGACGACAGGATGTGTGAGGAAGATGGGAGGAGGTCAGGGGGGTTGATGTGGTGCTAATCATTATGCTGAGGTATATAGTAAGGGCTTATTAAAAAGTCTTTAATGGGACCCAATTGAGACCAAGTGGGATGGATGAGCTGCTGTTGCATAACATTAAGTCAGGCGGGTCTGAGCTGTGTCCCTTGGAATATTTGGGCCCAAAGCCTGTGCCTAGTCAGCCCATGCCCAAGGCCGTCCCTGTGTGTGATTCATTTGTATGCAGTGGTTAATTTGTAAAAGGAGTGCTAGGATCCTAAGTTTTGCTCATAAGCTTGCAGCCATCGCTATCGAATGTCAGGATGGGGAATACCCAGACTGATGCATAGTTATATTATTAATCGAACAACAGACACTCTATGTTTCTTAATCTCACTCTTGCAGGTTCTGATTAATTCCTTCGTTTATTGCTTTTCTTGTCACTATGTTTCCGTTTTTTCTATTCCTCCTTCTTTCCCAAGTTTTATTTTTTTTCTTTGGCCCTGATTCAAAGTCTGTTGAGGAAAAATAAGTGCTGGTTCCCCAGAATGAGTGCCAGTGGCCCCAAGTGCAACCACCAGTTCAAATTATTCAATCTTTGTATGACCTGAAATTCGAAGGGCACTTTATTGCACGGCTTATTGGAAATACAACTTTGCAAATGGGTATTTTAAATGCTAATTCTTTTATGCTTGCCTTATATAGCCCCCCAAATGAGAGATTCTGTTTTAACATTTTTAACTTTTTTAAATGCTTTTTAGCTATTTATTGAAGGCTTGCTTATGAAGTATGTATCTATGAATTATTTTGCATTGTGGTAATTGTTGCAAATTGTCTTTCTGGTAATGAATGGAGCTTTGTATCATGTGTTTCTTTTATGTGGACCTCCACGGAGTTCCAAAACATAATAAAGATTGAATTGAATTTGCATATGAACGAAACATATCGTAACATCCCAATAAATAACGCACAGGCATGCAGTTTACAAAATGAAAAATAATTAGAAAAAAACGAGGTCATTTAAAAAAACAAAAACATAAGCCACAGAATTTTACTTATTGTCAATGTGTGCAGATCTCATCAGAGCGCAGAGTGCTGAGTGTTTCCTGAATTGGCTACATAATTCAACAGTATATAATGAGTGCATAGCCTATAGCCTATAGATGGGATGACGTAATCTCGACTAACTGCTCAGTGAACTCTTTACCTCGATTTCAGCCGAAAGAACAAGCCTGCGTTCCTTCCCGCATTTAAATCGAACGACACCCGGAAGCGCAGCCCCTGAAAAGACTTTCCAAGCCTGACCTCCGCGTCAGGTTTCATTTTTCACAGTGACTGAGGACTGCTCCATTGCGAAACATATGGGTGATGGAGAGGTGAATGATTGCAAACTCCCTTTCTGCTGTCAAATTGATCTCACGAGGGTCAATGGATATGTTTGCCTGTTTTCTTGGAAGAGTTATAAATAAGAACACGTCAGATTGTTGTGTTTTCTTAGCTCACTTCAGCAACTACTCTGGCCTCATCCTTCGTTAATTTTACAAGTGGCCCTAAAAAGAAGACTCTTATTCCAACTCAGCCGGAAATCAAGATTAGAGCACATACTCCCGGTTGTTCCCGAATCAGGATCGTGACTACGTTGCCACATGATCAGTATTTTACCAGCCAGGCTTAACCTGCTGGGAATTTCATGCCAAAATAGATTTTAATAAAAACAAAACAAAGAAATCGTTATAAAATGTGGTGTTTTTCTCCATTGTAATAATGTTAAAAGATTAAATATAAAGTAAAAAACGCACAAAAAATGTCATTGGTCTAGACTATTTTTAAAACCTTTAAAGCAAATAGTGGCAGAACTACTAGCCAGCCCTTCCTCTACCCCCAAACATTCCCTAATGGTTAGTAAGTATTCTTCTTTGAGAAAGGTGACAAAAGTATAGGTGCGAAAATCAGGTGTTGGCCTGCAGGATTTACATCAGGTAAAATCTGGTGCAATTTATCTGAACAAACCTCACATATTCCAAGTTTCACTACTTTGAACCTTTAGAACACTTGCAGTAGTTCAACGTTATTCTTCCCCATGCAGAGGTCTGGCACTCACAATGACACAGTAATTCAGCAAATTCTCAATTGATAAGTACTGGAATCGTCGGTATTGGAATTTACCAGCTTCGCAATTGTCCCCCAAAACTTCACAGTATTCATAATCAGGGCATAAGATTCTGGGGCATATTACCAATGTTTAGAGATATTTATCTCTAACGATGCTTAGCAACACATTTTTTAACGCTAAGCATCGCCGGAAATTATCGCAGAGATAACTTGCTATTAGCAAGGTTTATCTCAGAAGTGATAAAAATCCTCGCGCTAACTGCCAATTGAGAGATTATCGCTGGAAAACCAACGATAATCTCTCGAAGTTTGGCGTTAGCTTGATGATAGGGGCTCACAAACTTAGCCATGATATCCACCTTCCATAGGATATGATGGCTAAGTCAGGAAAATACCAGGTGTAAAAAAAGCAGTGCTAACCGCGGTTAGCGCTGCTTTTTTCATCACTAACAGGGTTAGCGAAATCCTTGATAATAGGAGAAATGTCCCTTAACAACATTTCTCCTATTATTTTTCTCTGGAACGCCCCCTTTGCATCTCATTAGAGATGCAAGGGGAAGCGTAGAGAAAAACGGTGCTAACATGCAGATTTGCATGTTAGCACCCTGTTGCTGATAGGGAGGTAATTTTATCTCCGCTTTCTTGGCTTTTAAAGCCAAAAAAGCGGAGATAAATCCCTTGATAATATGCCCCTGTGTTTGGTGAACAAGTCTATTAAATATTTAAAACCAAATCCAGTTACGAAAGTCCTGGATGTGCTCACCCTTTAGTATACAGCTTCTCTGTGCATCTAAATCCAAATTATTTGTAGGCTTTCTTTGAAAACACCTGAAATACTTTGCTTACTAGATATGAAAAAAGAATGCTGCTTTGGTGCTTGGAATTTTAACAGAGCATTTTTTAATGATATCTTTAAAAGGTGGAGATGGTGGGGCTGGATGAGCTGTATGTTAAATGAAGCGAGGAACCAAATCTCGGGTCTACCCACGGAAAGACTCTTATACGTGATCCTGAGACCCACTAGGTTTCCCTCTGATAGCGTTTAATATAGGTCATAAATATAGGTATACAAATGTGGGTTATTATTTCTTAAGTATATTTTTATTAGTTTTTCACAGCAGCATCAGTAGATAAACTTCTAGTAGGCCCACATGCAGACACCACAACATCCATTGTATCATATTCTATCAACTGTACCCACCCAATATCGATAGCTTTGCTCAGGCTTCAAGTGTGTCAAACAAAAATTTCGGTCAGAAATATTACAGGATACAGGAGGGATCTATCCTGAACAATAAATCATAAAGCAATTAATATTACAGTGATTGTTACTTTACTCCAACACCACAGGAGATTGAGCGGGCGGAAAGGTAACTTGACATCAATTAGCACTGAGCCTGGTAGGGTTACCACACATCATTCAAGCTTGAGGAAGAGAAACAAAATAACAACACCCTACCTTCTGAGGCAACAGAGGGTCTAATTGCACACATGCACTTTTCTGCCTTATTTTACATGAGTGTTATCACAGGATTACCCGGTGTTGTGCTTCAAGATGGATAGTTATCTGACTTACGTTCCAATTTATCCATTTAAGTGTCTCATATCTACCCACCACTCAAGTGATATCCCACAGTTGGGCCCGTGCAGCAATCTCGGCGTGTGTCCATTTTAATAAGTCCTTACGCTATTCTGACAACAAGGGAGCAGAAGAGGATGTTGTGGTGGATCTGAAGGGGACCCTTAACAGAAGTAGCATGGGCACCAGCTTAATATGATAGACGACTGATCACACCTAGAGCATCGCCATCTGATTTATCGGGGGCTTATTTATCAAAGACTGTCGCATTGCAGCGTGAAAATAGCAATGCAACAGTTTTCACTGTGCACTCCTTGTAACACGATGGATGCACTGTATTAAATGTACGACTCCCCATGTCGCAAGGAGTTACAGATATGCCAGTATTTCTAAAGTGTCTGTAGGTGCAATGATGACACAGAAAAGTGACGCAACTCCAGCAATGTGTCCTTTAACATGTGGGAAGCCCCATGTTAAAGGGCATGTGTCAGTCTTATGCCTGCTCTGAGGCAGGCATAAGATTTTGACGCAGTGGCGTCCTAGAAGTGGTGCAGTGAAATCTGATAGATTTCACTGCGCCACTTCAATGAGGCTTTTTACGTGGGAAAGCCAACCCTGCATACATTAAACCTGACGCAGGTATAATATAGTGCAGGTCTTTACAAAGTGAGGCATCTGCTTAGATGCATCACTTTGTAAATAGGGTGCAACATGGCGCATTTTTTACACCACCAGTGAGTCACAAAAAGTGATGTAATGGCAGCGCAAAAGTGTCACAAGGCCTCATACATAAGGCCCTGGGTCTGTAAAGCAAGGACGCCAGATGATACTATGTCTGCAGAATGGAAGCAAAACGCATAACTTAAACCACCCCCTACGTGGCATGTCCCACATGGACACACCCATGTAACCTCGGACCACTACATCCCTCCCTTCTTTTGGGTTAACGAAGCAATCGAACTTCAAAACCATACAACCATCAACTGGTCCTGAAACATGAGTTCGGTCTTCATAGAAAGCCTAGGGGCCTCGTCACTACGTGATACATTTAGAACGCTCTGTGAAAGAGAATTGATGAGCCTCATATCCTCAACTGTTACCACCGTCTCTAAGAGCCTATTCCATTTATCAGCCCTCAGCTGGAAAGGATCAACCAATTGATCCACATCAGCTGAAAACATTAGCATATAAGCTATACTGATGTTCGCCTTCATGGGAGCTCTCATCAACAAGCCTAAACAAGTGTTTTGGAACAGCTTATCTCATCTCTGTCAAGAGTGGAGATAAAATGTTGAATTTGGAGAAACCGAAAAAGCCAATACCAGGATGAGAAAACTGCTGTTGCATGGTCTCAATAGAAAGAAAAACACCCCCTCAAACAGTTGTCCCAGAATTAAATGTTTAGCCACCTCCCAGCTCTACCAGAAACTGTGATGGATACAGAGGGGTAAATTAGGGTTAAATCCTAAATAAGTATATTGAGTAAAAGAGATAGTGTCTGAGAATACTTTTTTAAAAGAACACCAAATAGGATGGACCACTTTTAAGGTCTTGAACTGAGTCCTTTTAAAGTAGACTGTGTCAATCATGCCAGTGCCTGGGACAATCAAATCACCCAATGGTAGATAATCCACCAACATGCAGCCTTGCTCCCATGTCCCCCAGCCCCTGACCAAACAGAGGCAATACAAAAACGAAGCACAATAATAGAACCAAAGAACAGGGAGGGAAACACCACCTTTATCCTTGGGCAACTGCAGCAATTGTATCTTGCAATTAGGCTTCGTAAAACTCCAGATGAACCTCTGCCAGAAAGATTCTAAACCTGTGCAGCTGCCTCTACTGCTCTTATCACCCTGGCCGGAGTAGGGGTTACGTTTGCCATATCAGATGCATATATCAGGGCCTTCGCCTCAAATCGGTGTATACGCAGAGGATGGATATCCTCAGCCTTTCTAAGACCTTTCATATATAAAGCAAGCAGTTGAGGGTACAGAGGACAGCCCTGCCTAGTGGCATGAAAGATGTCACTGGGATCAGAAAGAGTTCCCAAAAAATGGATTCTAGACTTCAGGCCAACATAAAGTTGTTGAACTCTAGATATACAATAAAGACCAAGTCCAGAGGCCTAGATGGTTCTAAAGGGAAGGCCAAGAGACCCAGTCAAAGGATTTCTCTGCGTCACGCAGAATCATACTGATTGAGCCCCCATTAGAGGAGGCGCCCTCCTAAGCTGTGATGGCCATGTTGGCATGTGAGGTTGCATCGCGTCCAGGAATGAACCTGTGTTGCTTTAAATCAATCAAGCCTGAGAATACTGCTGCTAGCCGATTCACCAGGATTCGAGTACAGGTCTAAGAATTGACATTGATTAGAGAGATTTGACAGTACAAGCTGCATAGAGTAGGGTCTTTCCCTTTTTTGGGAAATTAGACAATATTAGTCTCCCCCAAGACCAACACCAAGTGCGTTAAGGGAGTTAAACAAATTACAACTGCCTTGAGCCAAGATGTGCAAGAAGATCTCATAAAATTCTAAAGGAAGTTGATTGGTTCTGGAGGCCTTTCCCTTAGGTAGGGAGCTAATAGCAGCCACTACCTAAGTCAGAATTATGAGTGCTTCCAAGTTAGACTGCTCAGCAAGATTCAACGTATGGTGAAGATGCTGCCGAACGAATTGATACAACACCTCAGTGGAGGCAAAACAGTCCTCTTGATAAAGATCCTTATAGAATCGCTGGAATACATCTCTGATGCCTGCTGGGTCCGCAAAGAGCTTGCCTTTTACTTTTCTGATCTGCTGGATAATGTTCATGCTATCACTGTCCTTAACTCCGAAAGAGAACATCCGGCCAATTCCTTCACTGTTTTCAAAGCCCAAAAGTTCCCTGCATGGCATTTTTAAACTACCTGATCCCATGTGTGCTTCATAAGGATAGCCTGCAAAAAAGACATGCCGCTCAACGAGAAACTCTGCCCTCAGCCCATTCATGATAATAATACTTTTCCTCAAACTAGTCTCATTGGATGGGTTACTCGATCACAACGGTGACAGATATCCAGTCTGTCAAAATATTAATCCCATAGGATATAACGGGATTTATATTTCAGCATATGAGATATCTATCACCGTTGTGTCAGAGTAACCCATCCACAGAGATCTAAATTAGGCCCATAGTATTGAGCTGATCTCGGTCTCCTCTTACATGGCCACCCTCCACTGATATGCCGCAAACGCAGCGTGTCCCCAGCAGAACGCCTTCAGTGTATCCCAGATGATTGTAATGGCTGCCGACCCAACTTTGGCTCCTGTAGTAGCGCATTCATGACCCAAATGTAGTCCACTTTCATAAGCACTCTTCACTCGAATGTACACCCTTGCAGCCTGGATTTTCCCTTTTTTTAAGTTAATTTGAATCTTATTTACTCATCAAAATTTAACTTCAGTTTAACCTTTGTTTTTCAGTGAATTTCAGAATTTTTGTTAATTGTGTTCTTTATGTAGCATGTGTAACATGTTCTTCGGGTTGGCAAGTCCACTGCCCATGAGGTACAGCCATACACGTGGGGAGGTTGTGCCCAGTTCCCTGCAAGCAACCAACCAGACCCCTTTTGTCTACAAGCTTTGCTTGTATGCAAAGCAGTTTGGAATGAATGGTTTGCCACAAGACATTTTGATTTAATAAAATCTTTTTTTTAAATCTTTTTGGTTTCTTGCACTTTTTTTGTTTTTAAACTTTTTAAAAACTTTTCAAAAAGTGTTTACTGTATTTTTTTACATTGATATAATTTTTCATTGTAGCATTTTTATTTTTTTTACTTCTTTTGCTTTTAGCACAAGTCTTTTCTTTTTCTTAGGTGCTCACATGGATTTAAAAAAAATCTCTTATTGATCTCCCCAGATATCACAACTTTCAGGCACTGTTTACAATATGTAGGAAAATGCTTCATATTCTTATCGTCTTACTCTTGCTGTTGGCATTATACTTCTGGAGGTGCAATTTTTTAAGCCTCTGCTCCCTGTTATGTTCTTTCTAACCCAGTTAATGCTTACAGTTAAATTTTTGTGAGTGATATCTATGACTGTCCTTATTCATTTTGAAGTAGAACTAACCTCATCATTCTTATTAGAGGTCTGCAAATTGAGTGAGTCAATCAATCAATCAATCAATCAATCAATCATTCAAACAATGTACTTCATTCAATCCAATTAAAACAGATTATAAAAGTTCAAAGCAAGTTAAAAAATAGCAATACAAAAATATCACATTAACGTATGAAAATAGAAAATAGAAAATAAACAGATTAGTTAGCCTGTTAAAACATCTAAGAATCTACACTACCATAAACTCATCTGTCTCATACAGACCCACACAAATATACTTCACAATAAGCAAAGATAAATCCATAATTCACGGTGAAATTCACAGCTATATTTTCAGGGTGTATCCTTCAACTTTAATAACTATTTTTAGCAAATTCCTCATTTATATAGGTAAAAATATGTAAATGTTTGAATAGTTTCAAAAAGATTGTATTTATTTGAAATACGTTCCACTATTTTCATACATTTGGCCAGAGAACAGGTTGCTAGTTTGTGGTTCTTGAGGCTCATTTGCTATTCTGAACTAAAGCCAGGCTATGCTCTAATGTGGTAATGTATTCTTATGATATTGCCACTGGGTTTAGATGTTTATGGGGAAAATGATGATTACTTAGCAGCAACAATTTTACTGCCTGCTTTTCTACATTCAATTTCCTTCGGTTTCCACCATCTTTTGCTGGCAGAAACCATTTACTGTATTTCTTTTATGGCAGGCAGAATTATAGTACTTCTCTAAAACATTTGGTAATATTAGAATTGCACATTAACACCAATACCATAAACTTCAGCCATTACCTCACAGGTTAGAATAAGCCTGTCTCAACTTGATTTTGACTGTTGTCGTACATCTACAAGTGGAATAAAAAAAATTGCACGAATACTGCTCTATACGCGAGGTAAAACATTACTGGAAGGGCCATATGGAAAACCTAGGGACTACTCTTTACATTGGGCAGGGGGTGGGGCTGTAATTTTGTGTTAGACTACTGGTAAAATAAAGTTTTCAAGCATTCATTTATCCATTGTGCAGCCAACAATATTAAAAAACTTATGAAAATTACAGCAATGTATGGATATTCCTTTCCTCTAATTTCCTAACATTACACCAGCACTCTAAATAAGGCTAGATATGTTGAAAAAGCAATATTATTCCTCCCCAAATCCGGCTTAAAGACGGAAAATAAACGTTTTGGCAAAGTGCATGTTTAAATTAAATCTACTAAAAAAATAATAAGTGACACAGCTAGATGATAAGAGAAAACGCACACGTACTCAAATATGAAGCTAAATAACATTTGTGTACCTGAAATAAAAAATAAATGGTCAATAAAATTCACAAACTGCTAATGGAAAAAGAGAGACTGCCGACATTTTTGATGTATTTTATTCATGCAAACTCTATCAATTAGTTACAATAATTAAAACCCTGTGTCTGAGCTATATTTTATACATCATTATAGCAGATTTTTGCTGAATGCTGCAGATGGTGGTTAATTAGTTACATTAAACTAAATTAACTCCAGAAGAGAATAATAATTATGATTAGTAATTAAGGTTAAATGTGCATCATAACAGTTGGTGTTAAAACAATTCAAATTCCCTATTGATAATATATTAATTAGCCGGTTAAGTTAACTTAGTGCCAAATAAATCTATCCTATATAAGTTAGTTCTACGTAGATAAAAGCTAAACAACGTGCCACACATTGCAAACTATTTATAATAAAATTGAAAAATTACAGTAAAACAGAAACTGGGATTTTTTTAGATTGGGTGCAACAAAATTGAGAGACTATACCTAAAGTCAATCAAGTTTATACAGATGATAAAAATACTTTTGTGCAACAGTGCGCACTTTTAGTAACATAATCTAGAAATCTATGAAAAGACCATTGTATTATATCTTTTATGAAATATCATACAATTAATTGAAGACACATGTGACAATATTGGTAACGTGCCCTTGTCTTCCCTCAGACAAATTGGGCAACAAAAATTTAATACGATACAATACCTTCATTACACTACAGTGGTTTTTATTTGCCGGCTTTTAGGACCTCAACATAGGTTCCTTGTTCGGGAAGTTAACAAGCAGGCTGAAAATACATTCCAATAAGGAAATCGGCTTGAGACTTTACCCACAGAATTGTGCAAGTGACAATAAAAGCCCAATGCTTCTGATGAGCCAGTGAGGTAACAAACAATCCTATTTTTTTTAACACTGCAAAATCACAAGATCCTATTCCCTCAAAACTGATTCACAGAAAACTTCACAACATTGTGAATATCTCGTCATTGGTTCAGCTGGTATGTATCCGAAATATCTGAGATCTTCAAGGAAAACGCAGACTGTTTCTATTAGCCTCAAGCCCACACATCGGTTTCACTTCCTCTAATACAGGCTTCATTGTACTTATTGTACCACTGGGCCAACTTCATAATCTTCAGTGCACCTAGTAATATCAATACATTTAACATACCTGCTGAAGCATGCCTCAGAACTTTGAAGAATGCATCAACACTGCCCTTCCTGGTTCAAGCATCAGAACTGCCACTTCTATCATGCATTCCTGATAAAGCCCTCGTCAAAGGAATATTACAGCTACTTCTGTGTGTCCAGACTCTCAAATCCAATGAAAATGAAAAAAAAAGCAAATTAAAAGACAACTCCATTCGATTCAGTAAGCTTTATTCGATTATTGCAAAACAATCATAAAAGCACATAAAACAGTGAAGTTATATACAATTCATTACATGTGAATAACAGCATCATAACTAAAATATTTTAAAAACATGTTTAAAAAAGCATTCTCTTTCTAGCAGCAATTGATTTTAAGATATAAGTTGCAGTAAAAAAACAGATGCCGGGTTCATGTAATAAAAACAGCAAACTCATAGCAGTATTAACAGATAAAGTACCGTGCTTTTTAAACAGGGGTTTAAGAAAAGCGATACGGAGGTGCAAATATAAATCACATATGAGGAGGAAATGCAGGGTGCTCTGTTTTGTGTCGCCATCACAGGGACATGAGGCAGTAGGATACTTTTTGATAAGACATCTCTAAATTTAATGGACTCCAATTAAATCCTCCAGATACACTAAGTACCTTCCAAGGCCGCCTAGGATGACACCACAGCAAGCCTCTTTAACTAATTTAGCAAATGCAAGTCTTTGGTGTTCTACTAATATGTATCAGGATCAAGACAGACACCTCTATTTGAAGGTCTCCTCTGCTTCAGACATTCAATACTACAAACACTGCTTGCACATCATCCAGACCTGGACGCCTAGGGCATTCCTGGAGCTTAGCTTAACCAAGACAACTGACAAGCCAAGAACAACACACAAGGTACATTACAAATCTGGCTCAATGACATGAATCTTGTCATGAAAGACCTGAACCCTGTCAACCTCGAATCCCAACTTTCATCGAATGCAAGTCACTTCAAGTGATTTCAGAGCTGTCGTTGAACCACTCATACTCTTGGATTTAGATAGTGGTAATGCCCAACTCCATAGCCTTCCAGACTCCACACTAGCACCCCTTTTGGGCATCCTACGTGCCGCAGCACGTTTCATCGAGGTCCTGAAAAAATATGATTTCATCACCCCCATCTAATGGAGCTTTTTTTGGCTACCTTCCCAGTCCACACATTCTTCAAAACCAACTACACATTTATAAAGCTATCAAGTACAGCACTCAGCATCTCTTTTGGTTCCCAGCACACCATCATCCACAACACCACCAAACTGTAGATGAAGAAGTGCAAAAAAGAGGAAACAAAACAGAAGGCCTTTTTCCATCTATGCACCCAGAACCTGAAACGACATCCTTAAATCCACCTGCATTGCCACAATACTCTTCCAAGTTAGGAAACAGCTGAAGACTCACCTCTTTAAAGAACACTACATTACAATGCATTAACCTTCTATAACCAGGTTACCTCTTCCGTTACTTGTTTACTTTATGCTTGTCTTTGACCATGTACAGCGTTCCTCTGCCTTTTAGTTAGGTTTGCACTTAAAAAATACCATATACATTGACACTTAAATTGATTTACCTGGAATGCCCACAGTAAACAGAACTCTCAATATTTACATCTAGTTTGTAGTGCTGATTACTTTGCCAATGATTAAAATACACAGATGCCTGCAGAACTTTAATAAATAAATAAGATTGTATGTGTTAAATTCAATAAAATAAAGATGAAGGGTCCTTGTTGTAATGTTCATGTAGTATATTTATTCTTGAGATTAGATAGAAGGTACAGCATTCAGGTAGGAATGTAATATGGTAAGAAACCCCACCAGGAGCAGATAACTTCCTGCTCAGCCTCCAGGTAACTGATAAATCCCTTGAATAGCAACAGGTAGAATCATGGATGACATCACAGAGACATGACATAGACAAGCAGACACTAACACTAAGGAGGGACAAAGATAGAGGAAGAGCAGGATATAACACACCTCCCTCCTTTAATTGAAAAAATGAATAAGATGAAACAGAAGATGGCAGAAGCAGAAAGGCAGAAAAAAGAACATATATGCACAGGAAATAAACACCCTCTTCAACACGATGGAAAGAAGAGGTAATATCAAAGGGGCGCAGGCACAAAGGTTGTACAAGTACCATAAGCTAACAAAAGAATGTAAGCTTAAATGAAATGAAAACTGAACATCTCAATACAAATGAGCAAAGGTACAGTATGGCTCAGTACCGTGGATAGAAAATGAAATATCAACTCCTCAAATTCGAATATTTTCTATTCCTCTAACATAAAGCACAATAAAAATGAGCCCAACTCCTCAAAGTAAACACATGAACTCCTCTAAACATAGAGCACAGTAAAAGTGGTCCATGACAAAACGGCTCTTCACAGAAAATGCACAACTTCTCTATTAATAGAATAAAACTGAGCCCATGCAGCTCCTCACAGTAAGTAACAGAAAATCCCCAATAAAACTGAGCCCTGCGGCTCCTGACAGTAAATAGATGAACTCCTCTAACCATAGAGCACTATAAGTGGTTCATCTGAAATGACAATAAAATTGAGCCCCTATGGCTTCTAATAGCAAGCACATGAACACCTCTAACAATAGAGCACTATAAGTGGTTCATAACAGAAATAAACAGCAGAATTGAGCATCACTCTAGCTCATCATCACTAAGAATGAAAACAAACTGGAGCACCTCAACATAGTTGAGCACATAAATGACCCCAATAAGCATAACACCTACAAATCATCACCAAATTGAAAGCAAATGAGCACCTCAACAAAGGTTGAGCACAAACGTGGCTCCAGTAAAGTAGGCAATAATAGAATAAATTATTTCAAAATGTATCACTTGCAAATCCACACAGAAAAGAACATGTAACAGCATACATACATAACCTAGAAACAGAGTTCTAAGCATTGAGCATATAAATAGATATTTAGCACACCACAGTACTTAGAAGAAATGCACTCAAGGGTAAATTACAGCGCAAACTACACATTGCATAAATTAGGAAATATGCTAAATTGTTCACAACATCTTAAACATAATAAATCAAAATAATAAAAGTAGTCACCGTTGTCATTTGAATGAAGGGAGACACAAACAGCTCTGTAGAAATGTCCATGGGAAAATGTAAAGAAAATCAAACAGTACCTTGTTGGAGAACACAATTTTTTTCAAGGGAAATAAATAAATAAATAAATCATGAAACAGCAAACACCGGTGAGCGATCTCTCACCCGGGTTACAGATCCAAACGTAGTGTAATGTCAGAAATTAATGGTGTGCAGATCAAGTTCCAATTCTCAAAGTCAGGCATGTAGACAGACTCCCAAATGGTGTAGAGCCAAGCTCTGGCATGTGAATTCCAGCACAGTTTGCAGAGTATGCTCAGGACGTGGTTGGCAGAAATAGGCATCAGGTCTCAGCGTAGGCCACACGGCAAGCCAAATAACAAAGTAGAATATCCGTCTCTTCACTCAAACTGCTAGTGCACAACCTCAAAAGTACCGAAACACGGAGTTCACACAGATTGATGCAGGCAGACTTTAATTTTAATTGCAGGATGTAACGGTCCGAGTTAGTAACGCTTTTGTAAACAGGAGACCTTTAAACACCAGGTTGGCACAGGTTGCGCAGGCAATAAACTGAATTCACAAAGTGAGATGACAATCTTTTAAACAGCAGATTCCAGAAATACCACAGGCACACTTCCATTTAAACAGGAGGTTGCAGAAGTAGCACAGGCACACCTAGGACAGACAGCAGCAGCAATGTTACTCACGTAAAACGCTGACTCACTAGATGAAAACAGGGAGTCCTTTAAGTTTGCTCTAGTACCAGATGATTTAGTAGTAGTATTACTTCAGCAAAGGTTATTCCAATGCTCTGGGTTGAGACTGTCCGTTGGAACCAGACACCGGTGGGGTACCCAGAAGCAGGAAAGTAACTTTAAACGTTTCTCTTCTTGTCTTTGGTTGCAATGATGTCCTTTTTAAATTCAATGAAGTCCTTTTTCTTTTAAATGGGTCCTTTTTTACCTCGTCGCCAGTGTTAATTTCAATAAAATAAAGATGAAGGGTCCTTGTTGTAATGTTCATGTAGTATATTTATTCTTGAGATTAGATAGAAGGTACAGCATTCAGGTAGGAATGTAATATGGTAAGAAACCCCACCAGGAGCAGATAACTTCCTGCTCAGCCTCCAGGTAACTGATAAATCCCTTGAATAGCAACAGGTAGAATCATGGATGACATCACAGAGACATGACATAGACAAGCAGACACTAACACTAAGGAGGGACAAAGATAGAGGAAGAGCAGGATATAACAGTATGTTATGTTTAATAACAGCACAAAAAATGTAAGATATTTCTATTTGTGGATAATGGCGAAAGGCATGTGAATCAATTGAGCGAACCCTAAGAAATTGGTCTTGGGAAACAATTCCAAGCAGTCACACATCCTTGTGCCCAACCAGAAATAGAACTGATAACCTTATTTGACTTCCCATCTGCACAGACAAATTCTGTTTTGTTATGTTATTTAAAGTAGTAAATCTTAAATATTTCTATATATACCAATAATATAATGTCAATTAAATGAATCTCACTAAAACGTAATACCATATATAAATATATACGTACATAAACACACAGCCCACTGGAGGGTTCATAATGTTTGAACTGAATTGTGAAAACCACACATACCAAGATGCACTGTAACATATTATCATGTTGATGCCCACTAGAGGGCCGAGAATGGTTAAAGATCTGCACTTGTGAGGACTCACAATCAGTTTCTTTTTTGCCAGGGCTCACCTCAGAAGAAGTTCCAAGATGGAATGAAACGTGTCAGGATTGCCTAGAATTGCTCAAATAAATGCTTTGAAACCACTGTGTTGCGTGGTGTGCGGCTCATCGTTTCCTTGAACAGGGAGAAATTGTTGTAATATATATATATATATATATATATATATATATATATATATTACCTACTGGCGGTCGCCAGTAGGTAGTTATAGTTAGGATTTTTTTCAATGTTAAATCTCAAAATTCTATTTGGAATAACTTTTGCGCCGGTTGACGAATCTGCCTGAAAATTTCCTGAAAATGGCCTCGCGGCGTTCCGGTCCTTCCCTGAAAGTTTGGGGGGGATTTGTCAAGCGGGGGGCGAGATAAAAGGGGGGTCCCAAAACGCGTTTTCCCCATGTTAATTTCCATAGGGCGGTCGATTTCACTTTTAGCCCGAACGGCTGAATGGATTTCCACCAAACTTGGCAAAATTGTAGGGACTGGTAGCCCGATGTGCCTTTGCTATGTCTCAAGATATGTGCTCCAGTCGATTTTGAGTAATTAAGGTTCAAAAAAATATATATATCTGTAGCCGCGCTCCGGTACGCGCTCCGGTACGCGCACCGGGCGCGCCACGCGACTTGCGCGCAGAAAGCTGATTGGCTCTTAGTTGTCTGTAAACATTCTAAACAGTCCGGAGCGGCCGCCATCTTGTCTATCGGTAAAATCTAGTCATAAGAGGTGGCAAAAACAAAGGGGGGAATTGACCATAAGGGGGTAGGGTAGACCCCCCCTGACCCCCTAGGTTTGATATGGGGGCCATTAAAGGGCCCCGCGGGGCCTCAAAAAAATTTTTTTTTTTTTGCGTTTTTCGCGGGGGAAGCGCCCGGTACGCGCACCGGGGAGCGCACCGGGGAGCGCTCCAAGGAGGGTACTTTGGAAAAATAATCACTTTTAAAAATTGTATGTTTATTAATTGTTTTTTTTATTTTTTGTAAGTACCTACATGTAGGTACCAATGCAGAGACTTTAATTTAATGTACACCATCTCCTCTGTAGATATCTTGCATGTTGTTATTGTATTTCTTGTGGTATATGGAAGTTATAACATAGTCTGTCTGGAAAGCAGAAACAGATCTTTTAAGCACTCCCTGAGAATTTCTAGGGGATCATGAGTAGTCTATCCTGCTCCCTTATGAAAAAGAGGTGTAAAATATACATAGGAGATACTATAGTGTGAGAAAGGTAGTAACTATGAGTAAACTTACTATGTAATAATAGAAAAATAGTTGAACAGTATACTATAAGTCTCACTTTATATTTTAAAATTTTTTCGTAATACTTTATGAATTACATATAAAAATGAATATTGTCTCAAACAATTTGAAATTATTAAATATAAATTTATTCCTCTGATTCTTTTTCATAATTTAATAAAATTTCTAACATAATATTGTCCGGAATTTCCTCATAATTATAAGTACATGATTCCATTTGTTCCAAACATTCTATAAACTGTTCATCCAAAGAGTCATCCATGAAATCAACTTCTTTTTTTTGCTCTTCTGGTTTTTCCACCTTTACTTTGATAGAAGTATCATTTGTCTTATTTTCTCCTTCCATTTTCTTTCTGAAAATTGCATAGAAAATAACTATATTAGTAGAGTTAGGGTACTGTATACCAGAGAAGCCTAACTCAATCCATAACTATTACAGAGAAGTCTATCTCTATCTCTAAGTATTAAAGAGGGATAGCATATAACTAACAGAATATTTTTTCAGAAATTAACTTAAAGGGTACAATATACTTCCATAATAACAATTTACCTTAGAGAAATCAGTTGAAGTTGTCAGTGATATTTGTTTTCAAATGTACTTCTGGAAGCAGTAGTCAAAATGGCTGTGTTTCCCTCTCTTCTTTTATATATATTCTTGTACTTAACCAATCAAACGTCAGGAAATAATCGTAGAAAATGAAAGATACTTTTTAATTGGTTGTAAATTCTAACATTACAAGTGTGTTTTTGTCATGTAATTTACCTCAGGATATTTAGACAGGCCTGTAGCCTAAATGTCTCAATGGAATTTCACCAAATTTGGGCAAATGGTAGGGACTGCTATGTAGTAGGGCCTATTCTATATTTGATGAAAGTGTCTCCATTGCGTTTTCCGTAATTTACTTTCCCCCCCTTTTTTATTGTGCGCTTACCGGTGCGCGCTCCGGTGCGCGCACCGGCAGCGTAACGGGAGCCCTCCATTTTGTGTTTCGGGACAATCGAGTCACAAGATGGAGGGCAATCAATGTTCGGTATGGCTAGAAGGGGGCACAGTAGAGACTTCTTGACCCTCTACGTTTTCTGAGGGGGTCTTAGGAGGCTCATAAAGGTGAAAACAAAAAAAAAATATGTGATATTTTTCGCGGGGGAAGCGCCCGGTACGCGCACCGGGGAGCGTACCGGGAAGCGTACTTTGGTGAAAAATAGTGAAAAAAGTTAAAAAAAATAAACGTTTTGAATGATCAGAGGTAGGGTAGCTCTGAAAAGAGCTTTTGGGTTCTGTGGTTGATTTAGGTACCTACAAGTAGGTTCCAATGCACATTCTTAAATTCAGGAGGAATACTCTATTCCCTTCATCTGAGAAGTGCACTCCATCTCCTCTGTAGATGTCTTGCATGTTGTAACGCAAGTTATTATTGTATATTGAACCCATTCCATAGTCTCTCATGTAAGCAGAAACAGATTTATTCACATGTTTCCGTGCTTTCTCAAATTGTGGACAAAATTGGTTGGACCAGTTCCATTTCTGTCTTTGGCATATATTGGAATATACCAAGGCAGTGTGGGGAAAAAGTATCATCAATTGATGAAAGGTGTCCTTTAAAAGCATTTCCAGACCTACCCCAGTCAATGTGCCTAGATCGTTCCCACCACAGTGCACAATTATAAGGTCAGGTTCTGGCAGATGCAAAAAGGTTTTCACCAATGGTATCAATTGGTGACATTTTAATCCTCTGTGGCCAATCCACTTGATTTCCACATTTGATAAATCAAGGTTATGAAAATGTCTGCTAGCTGCATACCTTTGAGCCCAGTGGATGTAGCTATGTCCAATAATCCAGACAGAGTACATGATGTGAGAAGGTTCTGGTCCAGTCAGATGAAGTGTGGGAATGAAATGGTAGTTGGAACAGTAGGAGTTTACAAAAAAATAATTGTGGAGTTTCTCTGCTCTTGAATCACAAGCAATGATTGGTGGATTCAGATAGTTGAAAACTGAAAGTTAGGGTGCATGGTTATGTTGTGTGAAAGAAGCAATTTGAATGGTTCAAAAAAAGTCACCAAAAGCAAAAATACCCTGTATAGGCTGCTGTATTGAGAGGTCAAACATCCTTGCTGAGTTAATTTGCAACATTGTAAGATAAACTTTTGAACCTTACAGTTCAGTTAGGAGGGAGTTGCTATGGTAACAGATAGAAAGGTTTGAGAGGGGGATGGGTTTTGGTTTGAAAATAGTGAGGGAAGAGTTTTCATTGGTTGAATTAAGGCATATGTGTACAAAGATAGAGATTTTCTATGCCAGTCTTGGTTTCAGTGTATTGAGAGCACACCTTTTCCTCTGCTAAAGAAAAATTGGTGTGTGTGTCTGACACTGTTTTCAATCTCCAAAAGCATTTGTAAAGGTAAGTAATGATTCATTTAATTTAGATAAAGATTTATTTGCTCTATGGAGAATATTTGGAAGCAGATAGTTATGTTTTAGAAGTGAAATTGTATGTTAGTATATAAGTCCTGCGCAGTGTTTCTTACATGTTATTCAAAAATCGATTTTGGGTGCAAATGAATTGTATTTTTATTTGGCTTTTTTTATGATTGCCATGTGCAGCTAGTGCATCACTTTAAACATGGGTAATAAGTGATGCACTGGTGGCGGAAGGCCTTTATAAATCAGACCCTGACTTTGTTTGATGATATTGAGTGGTTGTACATAGGTTCTGCGCAGTGTTTCTTACATGTTATTCAAAAATCGATTTTTGGGTGCAATTGATTGGTATATGCATTTGGCCCTTATTTATGAATGCCATGTGCAGCTGATGCATCAGTTTAAACATGGGTAATAAGTGATGCACTGGTGGCGCAAGGCCTTTATAAATCAGACCCTGACTTTGTTTGATGATATTGAGTGGTTGTACATTGGTTCTGCGAAGTGTTTCTTACATGTTATTCAAAAATCGATTTTTTTGGTGCAATTGATTGGTATATGCATTTGGCCCTTATTTATGAATGCCATGTGCAGCTGATGCATCAGTTTAAACATGGGTGATAAGTGATGCACTGGTGGCGCAAGGCCTTTATAAATCAGACCCTGACTTTGTTTGATGATATTGAGTGGTTGTACTTAGGTTCTGCGCAGTGTTTCTTACATGTTATTCAAAAATCGATTTTTGGGTGCAATTGATTGGTATATGCATTTGGCCCTTATTTATGAATGCCATGTGCAGCTGATGCATCACTTTAAACATGGGTAATAAGTGATGCACTGGTGGCGCAAGGCCTTTATAAATCAGACCCTGACTTTGTTTGATGATATTGAGTGGTTGTACATAGGTTCTGTGCAGTGTTTCTTACATGTTATTCAAAAATCGATTTTTGGGTGCAATTGATTGGTATGTGCATTTGGTTCTTTTTTATGATTGCCATGTGCAGCTGATGCATGACTTTAAACATGGGTAATAAGTGACGCACTGGTGGCGCAAGGCTTTCATAAATAAGGCCCTGACTTTCTTTGATGATATTGAGTGGTTGTACATAGGTTCTGCCCAGTGTTTCTTACATGTTATTCAAAAATCGATTTTTGGGTGCAATTGATTGGTATATGCATTTGGCCCTTATTTATGAATGCCATGTGCAGCTGATGCATCACTTTAAACATGGGTAATAAGTGATGCACTGGTGGCGCAAGGCCTTTATAAATCAGACCCTGACTTTGTTTGATGATATTGAGTGGTTGTACATAGGTTCTGCGCAGTGTTTCTTACATGTTATTCAAACATCGATTTTTGGGTGCAATTGATTGGTATATGCATTTGGCCCTTATTTATGAATGCCATGTGCAGCTGATGCATCACTTTAAACATGGGTAATAAGTGATGCACTGGTGGTGCAAGGCCTTTATAAATCAGGCCCTGACTTTATTTGATGATATTGAGTGGTTGTACATAGGTTCTGCGAAGTGTTTCTTACATGTTATTCAAAAATCGATTTTTGGGTGCAATTGATTGGCATATGCATTTGGCCCTTATTTATGAATGCCATGTGCAGCTGATGCATCAGTTTAAACATGGGTAATAAGTGATGCACTGGTGGCGCAAGGCCTTTATAAATCAGACCCTGACTTTGTTTGATGATATTGAGTGGTTGTACTTAGGTTCTGTGCAGTGTTTCTTACATGTTATTCAAAAATCGATTTTTGGGTGCAATTGATTGGTATATGCATTTGGCCCTTATTTATGAATGCCATGTGCAGCTGATGCATCACTTTAAACATGGGTAATAAGTGATGCACTGGTGGCGCAAGGCCTTTATAAATCAGACCCTGACTTTGTTTGATGATATTGAGTGGTTGTACATAGGTTCTGCGCAGTGTTTCTTACATGTTATTCAAAAATCGATTTTTGGGTGCAATTGATTGGTATGTGCATTTGGCTCTTTTTTATGATTGCCATGTGCAGCTGATGCATGACTTTAAACATGGGTAATAAGTGACGCACTGGTGGCGCAAGGCTTTCATAAATAAGGCCCTGACTTTCTTTGATGATATTGAGTGGTTGTACATAGGTTCTGCCCAGTGTTTCTTACATGTTATTTAAAAATCGATTTTTGGGTGCAATTGATTGGTATATGCATTTGGCCCTTATTTATGAATGCCATGTGCAGCTGATGCATCACTTTAAACATGGGTAATAAGTGATGCACTGGTGGCGCAAGGTCTTTATAAATCAGACCCTGACTTTGTTTGATGATATTGAGTGGTTGTACATAGGTTCTGCGCAGTGTTTCTTACATGTTATTCAAAAATCGATTTTTGGGTGCAATTGATTGGTATATGCATTTGGCCCTTATTTATGAATGCCATGTGCAGCTGATGCATCACTTTAAACATGGGTAATAAGTGATGCACTGGTGGTGCAAGGCCTTTATAAATCAGGCCCTGACTTTGTTTGATGATATTGAGTGGTTGTACATAGGTTCTGCGCAGTGTTTCTTACATGTTATTCAAAAATCGATTTTTTGGTGCAATTGATTGGTATATGCATTTGGCCCTTATTTATGAATGCCATGTGCAGCTGATGCATCACTTTAAACATGGGTAATAAGTGATGCACTGGTGGCGCAAGGCTTTCATAAATAAGGCCCTGACTTTCTTTGATGATATTGAGTGGTTGTACATAGGTTCTGCGCAGTGTTTCTTACATGTTATTCAAAAATCGATTTTTGGGTGCAATTGATTGGTATGTGCATTTGGCTCTTTTTTATGATTGCCATGTGCAGCTGATGCATGACTTTAAACATGGGTAATAAGTGACGCACTGGTGGCGCAAGGCTTTCATAAATAAGGCCCTGACTTTCTTTGATGATATTGAGTGGTTGTACATAGGTTCTGCCCAGTGTTTCTTACATGTTATTTAAAAATCGATTTTTGGGTGCAATTGATTGGTATATGCATTTGGCCCTTATTTATGAATGCCATGTGCAGCTGATGCATCACTTTAAACATGGGTAATAAGTGATGCACTGGTGGCGCAAGGCCTTTATAAATCAGACCCTGACTTTGTTTGATGATATTGAGTGGTTGTACATAGGTTCTGCGCAGTGTTTCTTACATGTTATTCAAAAATCGATTTTTGGGTGCAATTGATTGGTATATGCATTTGGCCCTTATTTATGAATGCCATGTGCAGCTGATGCATCACTTTAAACATGGGTAATAAGTGATGCACTGGTGGTGCAAGGCCTTTATAAATCAGGCCCTGACTTTGTTTGATGATATTGAGTGGTTGTACATAGGTTCTGCGCAGTGTTTCTTACATGTTATTCAAAAATCGATTTTTTGGTGCAATTGATTGGTATATGCATTTGGCCCTTATTTATGAATGCCATGTGCAGCTGATGCATCACTTTAAACATGGGTAATAAGTGATGCACTGGTGGCGCAAGGCTTTCATAAATAAGGCCCTGACTTTCTTTGATGATATTGAGTGGTTGTACATAGGTTCTGCGCAGTGTTTCTTACATGTTATTCAAAAATCGATTTTTGGGTGCAATTGATTGGTATGTGCATTTGGCTCTTTTTTATGATTGCCATGTGCAGCTGATGCATGACTTTAAACATGGGTAATAAGTGACGCACTGGTGGCGCAAGGCTTTCATAAATAAGGCCCTGACTTTCTTTGATGATATTGAGTGGTTGTACATAGGTTCTGCCCAGTGTTTCTTACATGTTATTTAAAAATCGATTTTTGGGTGCAATTGATTGGTATATGCATTTGGCCCTTATTTATGAATGCCATGTGCAGCTGATGCATCACTTTAAACATGGGTAATAAGTGATGCACTGGTGGCGCAAGGCCTTTATAAATCAGACCCTGACTTTGTTTGATGATATTGAGTGGTTGTACATAGGTTCTGCGCAGTGTTTCTTACATGTTATTCAAAAATCGATTTTTGGGTGCAATTGATTGGTATATGCATTTGGCCCTTATTTATGAATGCCATGTGCAGCTGATGCATCACTTTAAACATGGGTAATAAGTGATGCACTGGTGGTGCAAGGCCTTTATAAATCAGGCCCTGACTTTGTTTGATGATATTGAGTGGTTGTACATAGGTTCTGCGCAGTGTTTCTTACATGTTATTCAAAAATCGATTTTTTGGTGCAATTGATTGGTATATGCATTTGGCCCTTATTTATGAATGCCATGTGCAGCTGATGCATCACTTTAAACATGGGTAATAAGTGATGCACTGGTGGCGCAAGGCTTTCATAAATAAGGCCCTGACTTTCTTTGATGATATTGAGTGGTTGTACATAGGTTCTGCCCAGTGTTTCTTATATGTTATTCAAAAATCGATTTTTGGGTGCAATTGATTGGTATATGCATTTGGCCCTTATTTATGAATGCCATGTGGAGCTGATGTATCACTTTAAACATGGGTAATAAGTGATGCACTGGTGGCGCAAGGCCTTTATAAATCAGACCCTGACTTTGTTTGATGATATTGAGTGGTTGTACATAGGTTCTGCGCAGTGTTTCTTACATGTTATTCAAAAATCGATTTTTGGGTGCAATTGATTGGTATATGCATTTGGCTCTTTTTTATGATTGCCATGTGCAGCTGATGCATCACTTTAAACATGGGTAATAAGTGATGCACTGGTGGCGCAAGGCCTTTATAAATCAGACCCTGACTTTGTTTGATGATATTGAGTAGTTGTACATAGGTTCTGCGCAGTGTTTCTTACATGTTATTCAAAAATCGATTTTTGGGTGCAATTGATTGGTATTTGCATTTGGCCCTTATTTATGAATGCCATGTGCAGCTGATGCATCACTTTAAACATGGGTAATAAGTGACGCACTGGTGGCGCAAGGCCTTTAAAAATAAAGCCATGAGTTGCTATTGTATAAACTTAAATATGTTGCAATTTATTGTTTATATTGTTTGCTTTTTAACATTACTTTGTTGTTTGCTAATAGTGGTCTTTAATGTGTTTTTTTAACAGAACAACAGATTCAAATCAACTTCTGAAAAGGAAGCAAAAATGCCTTCAAGGCAAAGAAATATCAAAAATACCATACGGAAAAGGAGAACATCAACAACAGACTTTATGGAATCCTCTTCAACAAGTACTTCAAAAAACACCAGAAAAGCTTCTGGTAAGCCAATTAAGTCCTTTCTTCGCAACATATGTCGTAGGAAAAAAAATGAAATTGCTAATGTGAATATACAGAAAAAGTCAACAAATCTAAAAAGGAAAGAGAAGCCCACAAAAAATGTTTCCATTGGACCAGGAGAGAAGAGAATGGTTAGCAATAGAAGGGTAAATGTTTTTAGGGACATTCGTAGGCGAATGTTTCGCAATAGGGTAGTTTTAAATTTGCTAAAAAATGATAAGAAAAGTAAACTAAAAGCTGCTTTTTACAAGAAAAAGAAAAGTGTAGAAAAGATTGTTGATCAGGCTTTTGAAGTTAAGAAAAAATTATTTATTTTAATAATCAATAGAATTAGGATACTTAATAAGGCAATGGATGTTTTCAAATCGAACAGTAGATGGAAAAGAATTATTAATCGGAGTAATTTTTGTGAAGTATTTTCTGGTGAATGGATGCATAGTTCAAGTTCTGAGCCTTTTTTTAATGAGGAGAGTTACTTTCAGGAAAATGATTTGGTGCATGCAGTTGACACCAGTGGTCGTGCATATGAGGTGAAAGATAGTTGTGTGATGGAAAAAGAGAAACTTGTATCTAGAGATGCAGAAGAGGTGTTAGCTGATGAAGTTTTAGGAAGACGTACTAAGGGTCCAGTGTACACATGGAAATGCAGTAGTATTTGTAGTGTGCGACAGGAATCAATTGATTTGCTTCGAAATTTCTTACGTACATATAGTAAAAAAAGTCTCAAACAAAAAATGAAGATCCTGCAAGAGTTAGATCCTTGCAGAGTGAGAGAAAGCACAGGTTTGCAAGGGCATTCACTAGCATGTCTTTCTAGAAAAGTTTGTCGGAGTGTTTTTCATCATTTTAGGATGTTGGCAGTGCATCATAATAACGTAAGGAAATTAGTGAGGAAGTTGTATTATGCAAAAAGTCCTGCACTTAAGCTTAAACAGTTAAATAGTGCTCTTTTGCATGGATCTGAAGTGGATGTGAAGACTATTTGTGAAGAAATTGAGTTTTGTTATTTTGGGAACAAAGAGGACAGTGTAGAAATAGATATAGTAATGGATGGTAATGCAGAAGATAATGGACAAATTTCAAGTATTGAAAAGTTTGATGAGGAAATTATCAAGTTTAAGGTGAAATCAAGTGAGAGGCCTAATGTAACTTGTGTGTGTTGTCGACGGACTCATTATAAAATTCAGACTAGGTTAGTTGATTTATATGCAAAAAGTGAATTGGAAAATAATAGTGAATGGGAGGATTTTGTAAGTTATTTGTTGGTGGAGAATTCTTTTGATTTGAGTTTGGATCAGCGTATTTGCAATTATTGTTTGAAAAAATTAAATGAAAATAGAATGCCTGCAAGAGCAGTTTATAATAATCTTCAGTTGATAGATATCCCTTCTGAATTGATGGATCTAAATACTTATGAATCTATTTTGATTCAATGTGTCCATCCTTTTCAGGCTATTGTACGCATGGAGCCTAAGACAGGGAAATTGCCTCCATCAGATTTACTGAGAGGATTAAAGGGAAGAGTTGTTTATTTGCCTCTAGATGTAAAGAAAAATATTAATACAATTGGTGTAGAAAGAGTAGAAGAAGATCCTTTAGTTATTCTAGTTAATGGGGTTCCAACAAAGAGTAAGAAAATTTGGCAAGATTTAGTGGATGTTAAAAAAGTCAAGAAGGCAACGTTGTATTTAGTTAAAAACAATGAGTACTACAAAAATGTAAGTGTTGGAGTAGAGGAAACAGCTACAGAAGAAGATAGTGATTCTTCAGTTGGTCAAATTGAAAAAGTTGATGTGTCTAGAACTGAAGAAATATATGAACATTATACTGTTCATCCTTTGCATTCCAAAGAAGTAATGGGAAATGCAATTGACTTATTTCAAATGAAAGCAGCAAAAGGAAGTCCCATTAGTGTATGGGAAGAAAGTTTGGAAGCTCGTTGTTTTCCACAATTATTTCCAACAGGTTGTGGTGGACGATATGATGATCGACCAGTTCAAATTCCTGCAGCTGAATACCGGACTCTAAGATTATATGCAGAAGATCCAAGGTTTCGTCAATGCATTCCTTATTTATTTCATCTACTGTTTGAAAGTGATTTGTCTGGGCTTTCTTATGCAGTTAATCATATATTAAAAAGTGGACCTCATTTGCAGAATGTTTGTGCGAGGGACTTTATGGAGAAAGTTAATCTGCAAGACAGTATTTTGGAATCTCAGCTAATCAATCTCATGGCATGTCAACGTGGAACCAACGAGTATTGGTTTCGTCGTCATGGAGAATTGAAATGTATGCTAAGAAACTTAGGAACTCCTACATGGTTCCTCACTCTTAGCTGTGCTGAGTATGCATGGGACGATTTACTTCAATTTCTACGAGAGGCAAATGAAAACATACCAAATATAGAATTGAAAACACCAGGAGAACTGTGTTCTTTAGATCCAGTGAATGTTTGCAGATATTTTAATCATAGATTTGAAGCTATGATGTCTTTTATTACCAACAAAAAAAATCCTCCCCTTGGAGAGGTTTTGGATTTCTTTTGGAGGAAGGAATATCAAGCGAGAGGTGCTCCTCATATACATATGTTGTTGTGGATTAAAGATGCACCCAAATTTGGATCAGATTCAGATGAAACAGTGATGAGTTTCATTGAAGAGTATTCAACATGTGCTGTTCCAAAATCTACTGAAGAAAACAATTTAAGGCAACAAGTTTTACGTTTTCAATCTCATCGTTGTGGAAAGTACTGTCGTCGAAAATTTAAAAACAAGGAAAAGTACTACACGAAATGTCGTTTTGCATTTCCTCGACCAGTGATTTCTAAGGGAAGAGTAAATAATTTGATGTCATCTCTACGACATACTGTGACGAGAAAATCTCCCAAAAACACATATAATTTGAAAAGAAATGAAGAATCTAAGTACATCAACGATTACAACCCAGTGATTTTGTCCATGTGGAATGCTAACATGGATATTCAGTTCGTTGCTGACAACTCTATTGCTGTGGCTCGATATGTGACATCTTACATCACCAAAAAAGAAAAGACAGAACTGAAGGAAATGTGGGAGGACATTTCACATGAAAAGAGTCTAAGCAAGAAATTATACAGTTTCAGTCTGAAGATGTTGTTGCATCGAGAAATTGGAGCATATGAATGTTCTGATCGGTTATCATCAGCAAGTCTCTATGCCAAATCAAGAACAATCATTTGGGTGAGTCTTGGTCTTGCTGCAACACGAAACCGAGTTTTGAAATCTGTACAAGAAATTGAATATTTGGCGGAAAAAGAACCAAACAGTACAGATATTTTGAAGACAAATATGTTGGATACATACTATCCAAATAGAAGTACTCACCTTGAGAACACATGTTTGTATGAAGTTCTTCAAAACTACAGTTATAAGAGGAACATCACAGAAGATATCAATAATGGAAAATATGCACTCATTGGCAATGAAGGATGTCTAGTGAAGCAGAAAAAAGGCCATTTGATTAATCATCGAAAATTGAGTTGTGAAGTTCCAGACAAAAGAGAATTTTACTATTTAGCTCTTTTGCAACTCTTTAAGCCATGGCGTACAGAAGAGGAACTACTTGGAGATTTTCTGTGTTATGAAGACTCTTTTAATGCAACTAAGGATACCATAGAATGTCCTATTTTTCTAAATTATCTGCAAATGTTGAATGAAGAAATGGAGCAAGAAACCACAATTGCTGAAGAGATAGCTAGAAACAGTTCTCAAGATAGTCAGAGTTCTACTTCATTGAGCCAGGATCCACTAGGAGGACCAATTATCCAAAATGAAGCTGCCACTGCCATGGATGAGGTGGAAAGAGCTATGGAACAAGCTCAAGAAGATGGAGTTAACTTAGAAGATTTGGTAAAGCAACTAAACATTGAGCAGAAAAAGATATATGATGAAGTCACAGAGCAGATTGAACATGGATTCAGACATGAGAAAAAAGAGTGCTCATGTATATTATTTGACCCTGTCCGACTGTATGTAAGTGGAGAAGCGGGGACAGGAAAAAGTTTTCTAATTAAAGCCGTTGCAAGTTATCTGCAGAAAAGGACTGATTCACCACTGTCTTGTGTTGTAACTGCTCCAACTGGTCTGGCAGCACATAATATTAAAGGGATTACTCTACATCGTTTATTGATGCTGCCAGTTGAACATGATAATAAATTGCATTACAACAAGCTATCTGGAGATGCGTGTTCTGAAGTTTCAAGAGTCTTGAAGAAAATGAAACTTCTTATCATAGATGAAGTAAGCATGGTCTCAAATCTAATGCTTGCTTTTGTGCATTTGAGAATGCAAGAAATTCTTAAAACAGACTATGATGTGTTATTTGGAGGAAAACACATTATTGTTTTTGGAGATCTATTGCAGTTGACTCCAGTAAAAGGACAACCAGTGTTTAAAATGCTCACGCATGAAGATACCAGGAAGTCCCTTGGAAGCATTGGAAATGTTAATATATGGCTAAATTTTAAATATGCTGAACTGCTTCAAAATATGCGACAGGCCAAGGATGAAGATTATAAAAATATTCTACAAGATGTAAGAATTGGAAAAATGACTGAGAAAGGGAAAAAAGCTTTGCATAGTCGATTAATTTCAAATTTGTATGCAAATGAAAACATTCTTCCAGAAAATATTTTTAAAAAAATGACTGAGAAGAAATCTGGGATATGTTTGATGCCAACTCTGCAAGAATGTTCCATCTTCAATCAAAAAATGTTAGACTTAGAAAATGAAGAGATTGTGAAACTGGAAGCAATAGATAAAATAGAGCATATGGGTGCAACAATTGTTTTGTCAGAATATTTGAAAACTAAATTGCATTCATTGGAGAAAAGTATTTCAAAAACAGCTGGTTTTGAAAAGACTCTGAATGTGTGTTTAAATTGTCGTATCATTTTGAGAAGGAATTTAAATGTTGAAAGGGGTCTGGTAAATGGAGCAATGGGTTATGTTGTTGATTTTGTGAATTACAGAAATAGAGATGGAATTGAATTTTTAAAAATAAAATTTGATGGCATTGAAGAAGTACAACAAATAAGTCGTTGTTCTGCTAGATTTTTACTTGTAAAAGACTTATATGTTCGCCGAAAACAGTTTCCTGTTTGTTTAGCGTATGCGGTGACAATTCATAAATCTCAAGGTTTAAGTGTAGATAGTGCATTGGTGAACATTGGAAGATCTGTGTTTAAAGAGGGTATGGCATATGTGGCATTATCTCGAGTCAGAACTTTATCAGGATTGTACTTGATTGCGTGTGATGAGACAAAGATTTCTGCCGATCTAGATTGTGTTAAAGAATACAATAGGTTAAGAAGAGAGTATGCTCCACATTTGCCTCAATATCCTCTGTTTGAAAAACGTGTGGTAGGCCGAAAAAGAAGAAATGAGGATAATTGTAGTGAGGTAGTTGCAAAAAGACAAAAAGTAGAGAAAACTGTAATTGAAAACAGGAAGAAAAAGAATTGTGGAGAAAATTTTGTTGGATTTCAGTTTGAAAATAGTTCTGGTGTCAACTGCTATGCTAATGTAGTGGTTAATGTTGTTTTTTTTCTTAAAAGTTTACAAGAACAGATTGTTGAAAATCGGGATCAAAGATTGTGTGGTTTATTGAATTCTGTGTTTCAGAAATGTAGCAGTGGTACACCACAAATAGAAAGTGTAACGGAAATTCGAAATATTTTAGATTTGTGTTCTGGTCAAGATAAATTTTCACAAAACATTCAGCAGGATTGTCAGGAATTTTTAATGTATATGTTTGGTGTTTTGGAAGATGAAGGAGTAGATGTAGATAATCTTTTCAGTCTTTCTTATCAATGGCAGCATGACTGCCACAATTGTAGTTTATCAAGTACTACTAGAATAGACACTGAAAGATTTATATATTTGACTTTACCAGACTGTAAATCAGTGTCTTTTAAAAATCTAGTTAAAGCAGCAGATCATAATATGGTGTGTACCCAATGTAACTGTACAATGCTGTCCACATTATTTATACAAAGGTATGGGCAGTATATCATTTTAGTTTTCCAACGATGTAGACCTGATGGAACTAAATTGACAACTTCTATAAAAAAATTTGTGGCTTCTCAGTTATCAATTTCTGGAAGGACCTTTACAACTGAAGCTATTATTTATCATGATGGACCTTCGACCACCTCAGGACATTATACATGCTACTTAAAATCTGAAAATGGATGGAGTTACTGCAATGATTCTCATTTAACTTATAAACAACGTTTGCCTTATGACTCTACAAATTCTTATCTAGTGTTTTTAAAACCAAAGTTTTAGTAAGGGGAATTGGCCTTTGAAGACGGGAATAGTTAATAAAAGTTAGTTAGTTAGTTAGTTAATCTAATATTTTAAATTATTTATCTCATGTAGATACTTTAAGTGGATCTCAAAGTAAAAAATACCGATATATCAGACACAAATTGGCCGTGAGGATTGTGTATGGTATGATGTTTTTAGATCTTTTTTCATAGGAAGTCGATGAAATGGAACTTATAAGGAACAGCAGACTTTTTTTCTACCAAAAGGACCTTCACTATCTTCTACTTGGCCTCATGGAAAAGTAAGTGAATCAAAGATTAGTGTACATATATGAGATGTATGTTTGAATGGGTTTTTTTAAACACAATCTTTTAGATTGTGTTTTTTTTTTCCCGCTGTTATATGATGAAGACTTTGAACTCACTAATTTAAGTGGAATTCAATATATTCTGATAACAGCAAAAATAAATAATGTAACATATTGTAGAAGTTATTGTGTAGTTTGCATTATGTAATTTATATTGTGTTCACATTGTTATGCACTCATTTTCTTCTTCACCCTTATTTACCTCTCTTTACTAATTTACACTCTTTTTTCATTGCTGTTTCTTTACTGTACTTCATTCACAACTTCTTAATGTAATAAGAACTATCTGCATTTCCTCAGTTCCTTCCACCACTTTTTATCTTTTTTATATTCTCTTAGTACCACTGCTTTAGTTTCCTAACCCTCTTTCTCTTTCTCCATTTTTTTTTCTTTCACACTCATTGTACTGTAGTTCAGTTAGTTCTTCCTTTTGTCTTTCTTTTACTCTCTCTCTTCTTTCTCTCTATTACTCCCCATGTGTTGCCCTTATTCACTTATATGTACCCTCTTTCACCTCTCTTTACTTATATTCACTGATATTTACTTTCCCTCAATCACTGCTATTCTTTTCCTCTGATTCCGTCACTACCTGTCATTCTCATACTTATCTGTCCTTCTTTTTACTTTCAATATCCATTTATATTCTCCCTTAACCTCTACTTTAGTGTTCTTCCTATTTCTTCTTTCTTTTGCTCCCTTATTCATTTTTCTTTTCTCAGTTACTTCCTTTTAAACTTTTTATCTGTCTTACTATCTATTACACAGTCACTCCTTCATTTTTTTTTTCTTTTTTTTTTGTTAGTGCGCTGACGGTACGCGCACCGGTGCGCGCACCGGAAGCGCACCAAAGTGAAATATAAAAAAAAAATATTTTAAATTAAAAATATTATCTCAATATACATTATAGTGTTCATTTTTACAAAAACATACTTTAGCAATTCACTAAAAAACACATAGGTATGAGTCTGTATAAAAAGTTAGGAATTAGCATTAAAAAAACCTATGAAATTCACTGAAAAAACCATAGGTTTCACACCAGTTATAGTTAGGAATTAGCTTTTAAAAAACCTATGAAATTCACTGAAAAAACCATAGGTTTCACACCAGTTATAGTTAGGAATTAGCATTTTAAAAACCTATTAAATTCACTGAAAAAACCATAGGTTTCACACCAGTTATAGTTAGCTGGAAATTTTACTGATATAAAACCATTGAAATTCCCACGTTATAGTTAGTCGGACTCACTATAACTTGCGCGTACAATGCACTGCTGATGACATCACTCATGACATCACTGATGACACCATCCTTGTGACAGAGTGACAGACCTAATTTCAGTGTAATGTAACGCTTGAAACACATATTCAAAAATAGAAACAAACATTTTCAAAAAAATGGAGATACCCAAACCAGTAACAACAACCAATTCAGTAATTCCACCATCTATATACACATCCACTCATTCACCAACAGTTCTATATAGTCACTCATATATACTCACTCATCATATGTAGTGATACACCTATACATCCTGTTACACATCAGCAATCATCCAAAAGTTACTCACACACATACTCACACATGCAAATAAACTATTGAACATCCATTTATTTGCATATACATTTATACACACACTGCCACCTTACTTCTAAGGAAACTTACCCATACTTACTCTCTTAAACAATCACTTATAGAAACACATACTTATTTAAACAGGAACTCCTACAATCTCTCACTATATATACTATACTCACTTATATACATCAATACTCACATATACTAGATTAAAACATATGTCGTTACTAATGAAGACACTAGTGAGACAGTCATTCACTCACTAACACACACATATATACACTCATCCACCCATACAGTCCTGCACATATGCTGACTTCAAAACACATACAAACAGTGAGTCAGTCACCAACCCCATGCAGCCACTTATACACAAAGAGAAACACTGATACAAACATTTAAATATTTAAACAATACTCGCTAATATATGTATTCACTAAGATACACATAATATGCCAGTTACCCAACCAATTTTTTTTAAAAAAACATCCATTTACACACTTATTTAAACATTTATTCTTCCATCGACCTTTACAAATACATATATAAAACAAATTTATTTTTCAGAAAGACACACATTCACTGGATGGTGTCATCAGTGATGTCATGAGTGATGTCATCAGCAGTGCATTGTACGCGCAAGTTATAGTGAGTCCGACTAACTATAACGTGGGAATTTCAATGGTTTTATATCAGTAAAATTTCCAGCTAACTATAACTGGTGTGAAACCTATGGTTTTTTCAGTGAATTTAATAGGTTTTTAAAATGCTAATTCCTAACTATAACTGGTGTGAAACCTATGGTTTTTTCAGTGAATATATATATATATATATATATATATATATATATATATATATATATATATAAAAATATATATATATTCACTGAAAAAACCATAGGTTATAGACCATATATAGTTAGGAATTTGCATTTATAAAACCATGAAAATTCACTGAAAAAACCATTGGTTATAGACCATATATAGTTAGGGATTAGCATTTACAAAACCTTAATTTACTCGCACAAAACCATAGAAATTCGCATATATAGTTAGTTGCAATAACTATATATCGCGCACCCGCAATCCACTGCTGATGATGTCACATATTACATCATTCATGACATGGTCAGTGACATCACTGATGACATCACTGATTACATCTCAAATGACATCACTGATGACATCTCAAATGACATCACTGATGACATTACTGATGACAACATCCAGTGACTGTATGTTTCTGTAAAGTTAAAATATGTCTTACATATTGAAGAATGAGTGGATGTATAAGTGTTTGGATGAAGGATTTAGTAGGTGCATGACTGACTGTATGAGAGAATGATTAAATGTGTCTCACTGAGTGCATGGGTTAGTGACTAAACTGTCTTAATTTGTGCATCATTATTTCTGTAGTTCTGTAAACTGCTGCATGTGTTGATCAGTAGCTCCTACCGAGAGACAAGATGGCGGCCGCTCCGGACTGTTTACAATGTTGACAGCCAATCAGCTTCTCCTCAGACTCCCGTTACGCTGCCGGTTAGCTGACCAGTTAGCTGCCCGGTTCGCGTACCGGGACGCGCCTCTACGGCGAAAAATCGCAATCTTTTTTTTTTTTGCCCCACGGACCACTTTAATATCCCCCTCATCAATCCTAGGGGGTCAGGAGGGGTCTACCTTGCCCCTTTCCTTCATTTCCCCCTTTGTTTTTCACCACCTCTTGTCTTTCGATCCTACCGAGAGACAAGATGGCGGCCGCTCCAGACTGTTTACAATTTTGACAGCCAATCAGCTTCACCTCAGACTCCCGTTACGCTGCCGGTTAGCTGCCCGGTTAGCTGCCCAGTTCACGTACCGATTTGCGCTTCTAAGACAAAAAATCACAATTTTTTTTTTTTTTGCCCCGCAGGCCACTTTAATATCCCCCTCATCAATCCTAGGGGGTCAGAAGCGGTCTATCTTGCCCCCTTTCCTTCATTTGCCCTTCGTTTTGGCCTCCTCTTGTCTCTCGATCCTACCGAGAGACAAGATGGCGGCCGCTCCGGACTGTTTAGAATGTTGACAGACACCAGAGAGCCAATCAGCTTCGCTTCGCAAAGCTCCGTTATGCGAAAAGTACGTGAACTGGTGCGCTATCCAGGACGCTGTCACAGATATATAAATTTTTTTAAACGTTAATTTCTCAAAATCCACTGGAGCACATATATTGAGACCCAGCAAAGGCACATCGGGCTAACAGTCCCTACAATTTTGCCAAGTTTCGTGCAAATCCATTCAGCCGTTCGAGCTAAAAGTGAGGCCAAACGCCCTATGGAAAAATGAATGAGAAAAACGCGTTTTGGGACCCCCCTTTTTTCTCGCCCCCCCCTGACGAAACACCCCCAAATTTTCAGGGGCTGATCAGAAACATAATGTGCCATTTTGCTGAAAATTTCAGCCGATTCCGTCCACAAACGCCAAAGTTATTAGACATAGAATTTTCAAAAGTTCCATAGAGAAAAAATCCTAACTATATATACCTACTGGCGACCGCCAGTAGGTAATTTATATATATATATATATATATATATATATATATATATATATATATATATATATATATATATATATATATATATATATATTCGTAAATAAGTCCAAAAGCTTAGTACGCTCTCATTGACGAGTCGACACACCAGCTCAGTTACCAAGGGTTTTTAATCCAGCAAACAACATGTTTCAGCTTCCCTGAAGCCTTGTTCACTTCAGGGAAGCCGAAGCATGTTGTTTGTTGGATTAAAAACCCTTGGCAACTGAGCTGGTGTGTCGACTCGTCACTGGTGGCGTACTAAGCTTTTGGACTTATTTACGAATTAATCACCGGCGTGCTCCGCCAGCGACGTACGCCAATTCCCTTGGGGCTACAGAAGGTTGGAAGGAGCGCCTTTTTGGAGAATATATATATATATATATATATATATATATATATATATATATATATATATATATATATATATATATATATATATATATATTCACTGAAAAAAACCATAGGTTATAGACCATATATAGTTAGGGATTAGCATTTACAAAACCTTATTTTACTCACACAAAACCATTGAAATTCGCATATATAGTTAGTTGCACTAACTATATATCGCGCACCCGCAGTCCACTGCTGATGATGTCACATATTACATCATTCATGACATGGTCAGTGACATCACTGATGACATCACTGATGACAACTCAAATGACATCACTGACAACATCACTCATGTGATAATACGATGAACCTCTTCAGACTCTAATATAACCTTAGAGACACTCAGTGTAAACAGACACACACAGATTGTCACTCATCCATGGAGTTACTCATACACCTAGTCAGTCATGCAAAGAATCAATCACACCTCCATTTCCTCAACTATACAGTTATACACACCTTACTTATTCAAACATATTCTAACACATAATTACTCACTTTTACAATCACTGATACAAGTTTTCAATGATCCATGCAGCCACTCACACATTCACTAGCTCTTATACACAGTAATTTATATATGTCAACTCTCACATGTACTGTGTTTTACATATGTACTTACTTTGACATGTAGCACTGAGATATCCATTCACTCACCAATACACTCATGCACACAGTCAGCCACCCATACAGCTGTTTCCACATGCAGTTTTGAACCCATACATCTAGTGAATCAACTGTTCACAGATCTATGCACAGAGTCACACACCTCCCAGCCACCCACACGCACACACTCACTCTCCCACGCACCTACTAAATCCTTCGTCCAGACACTTATACATCCACTCATTCTTCAATATGTAAGACATATTTTAACTTTACAGAAACATACAGTCACTGGATGATGTCATCAGTGATGTCATCAGTGATGTCACTGATCATGTCATGAATGATGTAATATGTGACATCATCAGCAGTGGATTGCGGGTGCGCGATATATAGTTAGTGCAACTAACTATATATGCGAATTTCAATGGTTTTGTGTGAGTAAAATAAGGTTTTGTAAATGCTAATCCCTAACTATATATGGTCTATAACCTATGGTTTTTTCAGTGAATTTTCAAGGTTTTTTTTTTTTTTTTTTTAAATTTTTGAAAACCTTTATTCGGAATCAGAAAACACAGCTATTTAGCCTAACATCCCGGAGGCAAGGCAGCAAAAGCAAAGGAGGGCATTAGCGTTCAACAGTAGGAACATAATCATCAAAGGTTAATTTTTATTATAGAAAAACAACAACTGGCGCCCGTGGGCGCGAAAGTGGCAGTACGTAGAGCATGTCGCTGTGTGTCGGGGATGGGTAGGGAATAGGGCAGGAATACAACCAAGAAAGGAAAAGTTCAGGATAGGACGGAGGGAGGTGGGGGAGGGCATCAGGAGGAAGAAGCACTTCGAAATTCAGTTGGCGTCACAGGTCAGGGGAACGCAGCCTCCTGTAGGTCAATTGGTTCAGGTGGTTGGCAAATATCCCCCCTATATTCATTCCATGCTCCCCAGATTCTCGTCCAGTTCTGCGGCCTCCCCCTGGCTACATAGACCGTCTTCTCACGAACCATACACCAGTCCATGTTGGCCTTCCACTGCACCAGTAGAGGGGCCGCAGTCGCACCCCACCGCTGAGCTATGTCCCTCTTCGCCACCATGTTCCCAAGGGTGACCCACCTAGTCTGTGCAACATTATGGTCGGACGGTTCCCAAACATTTAGGAGGCACCGACGGGCCTCCGCATGGGAGGCCACGCCAGTAACCTCCGCCATCACGCGGTGGATCCTCCTCCAATAGGAGGCGATCACCGGGCAATCCCAGAGGATATGTAGGAAGGTGGCAGGAGCCCCACACCCCCTGCGGCAGAGCCCATCAGAGGAGAAACCCATGCGCATCAATCGGGACCCAGTCACGTACACCCGGTGGAGGATCTTAAACTGCACAAGGCGGAGACGGGAAGAGATGGCAACCTCCTTAGGAGAGGAAACCGCACTCTGCCAATCCTCGTCGTCCAGCTCAAGGCCATCCGCTACCCACTGCTCTCTCAGGCCAAGGAGGAGGTCTGTGCGTGCATTTATCAGTTTTTTGTACGAGAGGGAAATCGCACTGTCTGGCACATGCCCATCCAGGATCCTATCCTCCAGCGGGGAACTTTCAGGAATGGCGCCATCCGGCGGGGAGGCCGAAAGCAGCGCATGTCTCAACTGTGCATAGCGGAAGAACTCCGTCGCGCCCAGCTGATATTCAGCCTGTAACTGGGGGAAGGTCTTAATCACGCCCCTTGCAATCATATCCTCAACCCTGCTGATGCCAATGAGGTCCCACTTGTCAAAGCCTTTGGTGTGCCACAGTCTACCCAGGATGTCGGAATCAAAGAGGGGAGTGAACCTCGTGAGTCTGCCCCGCCATCCCTGCGCCTTGGTAACTGCCTTCCAGATACGAACCGCCGTTAGAGTGGGGCCCGTCAGTTTGCGGTCAAGGGACTTGGAGTATAGGGCACGGTAGTAATTACCGCCTCCCATCAGCCATCTGTCCATGGCGTATCCAGGGTTCTCCACTGGGCCGTAGAATCCATGGTTCAGGGCAGCGAGCTGGGACGACCAATAGTACCGGCGCACGTCGGGGAGAGCTATGCCCCCATCATACCAGGGGAGCGTGAGTTTGTGGAGGGCCACGCGAGGGCGACCCTCCCAGAGGAGATTACGGAGAAGGCCGTCAACGTCGCGAAAATAGCGGGCAGGGACAGGGTCTTGCGAATTCTGTAGTGCATAGAGGAACCTGGGAAGAGCCATCATCTTAAAAAGAGCAGCGCGGCCCAGGAGGGAAAGCGGCAGGTGGCGCCAGCTATCGACGTCACGCCGCAGCCGCTGAAGTGGGGGGAGCAGATTGTTATCATACCTGAGCTTGGCATTACCGGATATGTATATACCCAGATATTTGAAGCCTCGCGAAGCGATCTGGATACCGCAGCCCCCCGGGAGGCGCGGGGTATCCCCTTTAAGGACATAGAGGGAAGACTTGGCCCAGTTAATAACCAGGCCGGAGTATCGCCCAAATAGTCTGATGACATCACAGGCCACAATAAGGGAACTACCCGGCGAAGACATGTACAGCAGTATGTCATCAGCGTAGAGGGAGACCCTGTCCTCAAATCCGGGGGCCCATTCGATACCTCTCAAATCGGGATGGGACCGTAACCTGGCCGCTAGGGGTTCGGGAGCCAGGGCAAACAACAGGGGGGACAAGGGGCAACCCTGTCTGGTGCCACGGCGAAGGGGGAAGGGTGCCGACAGGCGACCATTGACCGTCACATTGGCCATCGGGTCCGCATAGAGGAGTTTCACCCAGCCAATGAAGATCGGACCGAACCCAAGTTTAGCCAGAACCGCCCATAAATAAGGCCATTCCAGTGAATCAAAGGCCATGGTAGCATCCAGGGACGCCAACACCGCCGGGTCTTTAAGAGTGTGGGCCCGGGCCATAACCCCGTGGAGGCGACGCAGGTTCAGGGCAGTGTTGCGGTGTGGGATGAATCCCGATTGATCGGGGTGGACAAGGTCACTAATCACTCCAACCAACCGATTAGCCAGGAGTTTGGCAAGGATCTTAGGTTCCACGTTAAGGAGGGAGATGGGACGGTAGGAGCGACAGACGTCCCGTGGTTTGCCCTCCTTGTGGATAACCACGATGGTAGCAAGACGCTGGTCCAGGGGAAGGGAGCCTCTCTCAAAGGATTCAAGGAACATCTTGCGGAGATGCGGGGAAACCGCATCCGATCGGATTTTGTATAGTTCCACTGGAATACCATTGGGCCCAGAGGCCTTGCCCGAGTTAAGGGAGCGAATCGCAAGGTCGATCTCGTCCGCCGTAATGTCCCTATCCAGGTCCTCCCTCTCTTCCTCGGAGAGACTGGGCAGGTCTATGTCAGCGAGGAAAGTCGTGTTATCCGCCTCCGAGAACTCCGAGACAGACTCATAGATACCACGGAAGTAGTCCGCGAAAGAGTCAACAATGGCGCTGGGGTCCGTGAGGAGCGCACCGTCGTTTCCGAGGAGTTCCGGCACCACTCGGCTGGCCATCTCCCTTCTGTCGAGCCAAGCCAACAGTTTCCCGGCCTTATCGCCCACATCATAGATGCGGCCTTGCTGTTCTTTGGCGAGAACGAGGGCGGCATTAGTGGCCAAGTCATGGTACTCTGCTTGTTTCAGCGAAAGAGTATGGAGGGCCAGGGGGTCCGAATCGGAGCGCAGCTGGGCCTCGAGGTGTAGCACCTCCTGCTCAATGGCCAACATGGCCGAGTCTCTATCCCGGCGGGTGGCCGCGATGAGTGCCTGGGCCTCACCACGGAGCACCGTCTTAAAAGCTTCCCACAGTGTAACGGCCGACTCCACCGAGCCCACATTTTCGGAAAAATATAGGTCAATAGATTTGGCCAAAAGGGTGCGGGTCTTAAAATCTCGAAAGTACCAGGGATTGATCGCTGCCGGGCGGTCCGACAGAGTCACGCCAAAGTCGAAAGAGACCCATAACGGGGAATGATCGGAAATGCCTCGGGCAAGGAAGCGGGCCTCCGACACAGCTAGGGCATCCGAGGCCAGCGTGAGAACATAGTCCAGGCGCGAGAGACTTCCGTGCGCACCCGACAAAAAAGAGAATTGACGAAGCGTGGGGTGCAAAAGCCGCCACGTGTCCACCAGCCCAGTAGAGTCAAGGAAGGACGGCAACCACATCTGTGGTCCACTCAGGTCGCGAGGCGGTTGGCGATCGAGGAGGCCAGAGCAAACCGCATTGAAGTCACCCCCCACAATCAGACGACCAACCGGCATAGACAAAATGGCAACACCAAGGTCCTGGAAAGTACTAGATTGAAGCCCTGGAGGGACGTACACGGACAACAGCGTGAGGGAACGCCCTTCCCATCTCCCGGATACAGCTGCGTACCTCCCCCTATCGTCTATCATGGTGGTCCCTATCTCTAAGGGAAGGGATGCGCGCACAAGAATCCCCGCCCCCCTGGAGCCGGAAGAGAACCCCGAATGAGCCACCATTTTATAACCTTTGCGATTCAGGGCTTTACAGGCATTGCCCACCAAGTGCGTTTCTTGAAGAAGTACAACATCCGGCATGTGCCGCTTAACCAGTTGAATAACCACCCCTCTCTTGATACGATCACCCAACCCGTTAACATTCCAACTGAGAATTTTCAACACCCTACCCCTCATCCCTCCACCACCCACCCCACCCATCACCCAAAGACACTTGCATCAGGAAAAGTCCAGGATCGCCATTGTCCGTGTGCCACAAAAAGGAGAAAAAGAGAAACAAAACACAAACCAAAAATGTACCCAACCAACCCCCCACCCTGCACCCCTGCGTTAGACTAGAAAGCCCCCCCAACTTGCAGTGTGCCTGTCGCCCCATTAACTACTCTACCGAAGACCCAGAGGAGGAAGGAATCCCCGTGGAATCGTCCCGCCACCCACCTTCAAAAGAAAGGAGAGAATAATCACACCAAAACAGTAGTCCGACGGTCCTTCGAGGCAGGGGTAGCCCCGGCTCCCAGTTCATTCCTGCCGCTCCGCTCCGCCCGAGGCTCCTCCAACATCTTCCTCACACTCCTCCCGTTCTGGTGTGACAGTGTCCAGCCACTCGCTCACGTTGTCCGGGTAATCAAAGAAGTAGGCACGGCCCTTGAATTCCACGCGGAGCTTCGCAGGGAATTGCATAGAGTATTTGAGACCCATATCTCTGAGGCGTCTCTTGACCCCCGCGTAGCTCAGTCTTTGGCGTTGCACCAGCCTGGTGAAGTCCGGGTAAAAATGAACCTCCGCGTTCTGATATTGTAGTGGCCCGTGCGATCTGGACGCCTGGAGGATCGCATCCCGATCTCTGAAGTTAAGAAGGCGCGCCACAATGGGTCGCGGCGTCGCCCCTGTTTTAGGTGGACCACCGGGCACACGGTGGGCACGTTCCACCGAAAAGAAGTTGCTCAGCCCTGAGGGCGCCAGATGTGTCTTAACCAGTTCCTCCACAAAGAGGTCCGCTGCGCCATCCTCGGACCCTTCCGGAACCCCCACTATGCGGACGTTCTGCCGCCTGGCTCGCCCCTCAAAGTCCTCCAGCCGTTTAGAGAACTGCTCGGCGGTCGCTCTCAAGTTCCGGACCTCCGTTTGTAGTTCAGAGACATCCGAGGTCAGACTAGTGGTCATAATGTCCAGTGCTCTCACACGGTCATTTGTCTTCCCCAAGTCAGTTCTGATTAGAGCAATATCAATGGCCATGGAATCCACCTTGTGGGACAGAACCTCATGTTGGTGTTGTCCGTCAGTACGGAGGCTGGTGATGGCGCCCATAATGTCGACCAGGGTAGGATCCGAGCCGTCCGGCGGGACAGTCACTGGGGTTCCCTTGGAGACAGCACCCGACGCAGGTGGCGATTTGAGATTGACATACCGCTCCATGCGGTTGTTCTGCGTCTGCGGTTTGCCCCGACTTCCTCTATTTGATGCCCTCTCCGGATCGCCCCTGCCCGCCATGTTGGGTCCTCAAGAACAAAGGACCGGTGGTCACAGGTCAGGGTCCACAGCCAGGAGTCAATCAAGTCAGAAAGACAATCAGGTCGACCAGGGCAGGGGTAGAGCACCGCGTCTTCACCAGGGAGGTGGCAATCAAGGCCCTTGCGGCACGATCGAGCGAAGTGGCGAAGTGACGAAGTCCGGATAGACAATGGCACCGTTACGGAGCGGAGTTCAGCTCGACGTAACTTCGCGCAGGAGCCACCGATTCGGGATCCGATTGCAGCCCCCGCCTCAGCAGGCCGCCAGCTTTACAGTGCCACCAACGTGGACCAGGATTCTAGGCAGGATAATTGCGGTGGATCGGACGGTCCACGGAGCTCCGAGCTTACGCGGCCATCTTGGTCGCCCGCGAAGCTCCTCCCCCCTCAAGGTTTTTTAAATGCTAATTCCTAACTATATATGGTTTATAACCTATGGTTTTTTCAGTGAATTTCAATGGTTTTTTAATAGCAAATATCAAAAGCTGTAAAATGTATTCTTCTTTTAAAGGAAAAATATATTTTATATCTTTTTAATATAATTTTTTTATGCATCTGCCAAACCCTGACCTCTTAATAGTGCACTGTGGTGGAAATGATTTTGGGACTATGACAGGGGTTGGTCTGGAAATGCTCTTAAAAGACACCTTTCATCAATTGATGACACTTTTTCCCCAAACTGCCTTGGTATATTCCAATATATGCCAAAGACAGAAATGGAACTGATCCAACCAATTTTGTCCACAATTTGAGAAAGCACGGAAACATGTGAATAACTCTGTTTCTGCTTACATGAGAGACTTTAGAATGGGTTTAATATACAACAATAACTTGCGTTACAACATGCAAGACATCTACAGAGGAGATGGTGTGCACTTCTCCGATGAGGGGAATAGAATATTCCTCCTGAATTTAAAACTGTGCATTGGAACCTACTTGTAGGTACCTAAATTAGCCACAGAACCCAATAGCTCTTTTCAGAGCTACCCTACCTCTGATCATTCAAAACATTTATCTTTTTCTAACTTTTTTCACTATTTTTCACCAAAGTACGCTCCCCGGTTCGCTTACCGGTGCGCGTACCGGGCGCTCCCCACGCAAATTTTTCTTTTTCATTTTTTTTTTGCCTATATGAGCGTCCTAAGCCCCCCTCAGAAAACCTAGAGGGTCAGGAAGTGTCTTCCCTGCCCCCTTCTACCCATTCCGAACATTGTTTGCCCTCCATCTTGTGTCTCAATTCTACCGAAACACAAAATGGAGGACTCCCGTAACGCTGCCGTTACGCGTACCGGGGCGCGCACCGGTGAGCGCTCGCTAAAAAAAGGTGGGAAAGTAATTTACAGAAAAACCACTGGAGACACTTTCATCAAATATAGAATAGGCCCTACTACATAGCAGTCCCTACCATTTACCCAAATTTGATGGAATTCCATTGAGAAAATTATGCTGTAGGCCTGACTAAATATCCTGAGGTAAATTGCATGACAAAAACACATATGAAGTGTTAGAATTGACAACCAATTAAAATGTTACTTTCATTTTCTACTATTATTTCAAGACATTTGATTGGTTATGTACCTGAATATATATAAAGAAAGAGAGAGAAACACAGCCATTTTGACTACTACTTCCTAAAGTACATTTCAAGAGCATTTTCACTGACAACTTTAACTTCTTTTTCAAAGGTAAGATATAATTTAAAAAATTTGAAAGGAGAACTATGTTATGCACTTTAAATTAATTTAGGAAAACGTTTTCAGATAGTTACATACTGTCCCTCTATAAGAGTTAGTCATTGAGAAAAACTTAATTATTTAAATTATTGATTTAGTTAGGCTTCTGTGGTATAATTATGAATTTACTTAGGCTTCATCACAGGCACTTTTTAATAGTTCTACTTCCTGCCTGAAACCATGCAGTGCCCAAAGATAACTTCACTGTTAAAAACTCACAAGTACCTGTCTGAACTTAAACCCAACAGTGCCCTATCTCCACTGATATATTTATTTTTTATGCAATTTACAGCAAGAAAATGGAAGCACAGCAAAAAGAAAATACAATTTCATTTCAAATTAAGATTGAAAACAATCCTAACGAAGAAAAAGAAGAAGTAGACTTTATGGATGCAACAGTAGACCAAGAATTAATAAAATGTGCTGAAGAATGTGATTCTTGGAATGAAAAGGAGGACATACCTGATGATTTAATGTTACAAATTCTCTTAGATTTTGAAAAATCAGAACAATAAATTTAAATTTTAAAAGTTAAAATTGTTTGAGACATTATTCTTTTTAATATGAAAATTATGAAATAGTACCCAAAAAGATAAAATATAAAGTGAGACTTAAAATATACTGTGCAACTTTTTTGTGTTACATAGTAAGTTTGCTCATAGTTACTTCCTTTCTCCCACTATATTATCTCCGAAGCGTATTTAACATCTCTTTATCATCTCCTGCCTCCATGTTCTTTCTGCTTTCCTGACAGACTATGCTATGAATTCCATATACCACAAAAAACTTCTGAAACAACATGCAAGATATCTACAAAGGAGACGGTGTATATTTATTTTTAGACTCTGCATTGGTACCTACATGTTGGTACTCAAATAAAAAAAACAAAAAAAACAACAAAAAGAACAATCAATAAACATACAATATTTGAAAATTCTTTCATTCTTTTTTCCCTATATTACGCTCCCCGGACCGCTTCCCGGTGCGCGTACCTGGCGCTCCCCCCACAAAAAAAAGATAATAAAATTTTTTTTTTTTGCCCCGCAGGGCCCTATTAAAGCCCCCTCATCATACCAAGGGGGTCAGGGAGGATGTACTCTGCCCCCTTATGCTCATTTCCCCCTTTATTTTTGCCACCTCTTTTGTCTTGATCCTACCGAGACACAAGATGGCGGCCGCTCCGGACTGTTTAGAATGTTCACAGTCACCGGGGAGCCAATCCGCTTCTCCTCGCGAAGTTCCGTTACGCGTCAGGTACGCGAACCGGGGCGCCAACCGGGACACTGTCACAGATATATATATTTATTTGAACGTTAATTTCTCAAAATCCACTGGAGCACATATCTTGAGACCTAGCAAAGGCACATCGGGCTACCAGTCCCTACAATTTTGTCAAGTTTCATAGAAATCCATTCAGCCGTTCGAGCTAAAAGTGAGTCCAACCGCCCTATGGAAAACTCAATGTTAAAAACACGTTTTGGGACCCCCCCTTTTTTCTCGGCCCCCACTTCACGAAACCCCCCCCAAACTTTCAGGGGACGCTCAGAAACAAAATGTGCCATTTTCCTGAAAATTTCAGCCAATTCCGTCCTTCAACGCCAAAGTTATTCAACATAGAATTTTCAGAAATCCCTATTCAAAAAAATCCTAACTATATATACCTACTGGCGACCGCCAGTAGGTAATCTGTGTGTACATTTTTAGATATATAAAAATCACTGAAAAAACTTAAGGTTACAGTTACATTTATTTATTTTTTTATTTATTTATTTTAGGATTTTATAGAGCGCACGGCTACCCCCAAGGGGGTGTCCCGGCGCTAACAACTAAAGAGCCCAGAGACAAAAAAAAGAACAGAAAATCAAGAGGAGAACAACCAAGTCTTTAATTTGCGGCGAAAGATGGGTTCAGTAGAGGCAAATCTTAGCTCCAAGGGGAGATTGTTCCACAATCTGGCTGCTGCTACTCCAAATGCTCTACCGCCTACTCTAGATAGGCGGAAGCGTGGGACAACCAGAAGACGTAGACTATTAGAACGTAAGGATCTCACAGAATGTGAGAGAACAAGCCTTTTTTTCAGATAGCCTGGGCCGAGGTTGTTCAAGGCTCGATAAGCAAGTATCAGTATCTTAAAGTGGATACGTTTTGTGATAGGGAGACAGTGCAGTTGTTTACGATAGGATGCTACGGATTGACGATAAGGAATATTACCAATCAATCTAGCCGCAGCGTTCTGCACGATTTGTAGCCGTTCAATCTGATATAAAGGGGCACCTGCGTAGAGACTGTTGGCATAGTCTAAGTGAGACGTAATTAATGACTGAACCACCGTTCTACGAGCATTCACAGGGAGGTATGGCAGAATCTTTTTAATCATACCCAGTTTCGCAAAACAAGCAGATGTAGTTTTGTTAATGTGGGGAGCACAGGAAAGGGTATTGTCAAACTGGAAGCCCAGATTGCGAACTGTAATAGCTGGAATCGGGGGGGGGGTCAAGGACCATTGGCCACCACAGGCTGGAGGGGATGGTCGTTTTCTGATTAAAAAACATTACCTCCGTTTTATCAGTATTAAGCCTGAGGTGGTTAGTGGTCATCCAGTTGCAAATTTTGTTAAGACACTGACGGAAGTTGGCAAAAGAGGTGTCAGAGTGATCCCTAAAAGAAAACACCAGCTGGGTATCATCAGCGTAGGAGATCACTCTGACTCCCCAGGATTCCACCACCTTGGCCAGAGGGGCAAGATACACATTAAATAACAACGGGCTCAAGGCCGAGCCCTGGGGGACACCACAAAGAAGGGGTTTCCCAGCCGATGTAAAAGGCCTCAAAAAGACCCTCTGAGAACGATCCTTCAAGAAAGAACTAATCCATGTCAACACAGTACCTCCTATGCCCACCTGGCTCAGGCGATCCAATAAGATCGTATGGGAAACCGTATCAAAGGCGGCGGATAGGTCGAGGAGGACCAACATGGCCTCCTCGCCCCTATCCACACACTCTCTGACAGTTTCGGAGACTTCGAGCAGAGCCGTCTCCGTGCTGAAGCCTGCTCTAAAACCCGACTGAGAATCATGGAGGAGCATATTAGTCTCCAGAAATTCAGCCAGTTGCAGTTGAACTGCTTTCTCCAGGATCTTAGCTGACTGAGGGAGGAGGGAAATGGGCCGATAGTTTGAGAAAAGGCCGGGATCTGAATTCGCCTTCTTGAGGATCGGGACCAGCATGGCCTCCTTCCATATAGAGGGGAACTGGCCCGAACCAAGAGAGCAATTCCAGATATCAAGGAGGGGCTCAGTCAATAAAGGGGCTAGAATACCCATCATTGTAGCCGGAATCAGGTCAAGAGGGGAACCAGATTTGCATTGGGTAATTAATCTGTGAGAAGATTCAATAGTCATCTCCTTGAAAGATTCAAGGAGAGGATTGTCCCCGTAAATCTCACTAGGAGCTGGTGAAATTCCCTCCGCGGGGAAGGAAGACCTGATGGTCACGATCTTCTCCTGAAAGTATTCCGAGAGACCATTACATAGTGCCTGGCTAGCCAGGATCTGGGAAGATAAGGCAGCAGGATGCGAAAAATCCTTTACAATTTTAAAAAGGGATTTGGAGGAATTCTTAGATTTCTCAATTTGGAGAGAGAAAAAATCTCTCATAGTCGACCGTTTTAAGGAAAGAAATTTTCTCAGAGCGGCTTTGTAAATGGATTTGGCCTCTGAATCATAGTTTTTACGCCATAAACGTTCAAGTTTTTTACAACGGCTCTTCTCCTCCCTAAGAGTCGAAGAGAACCAGGGAGATGAAGGACGGGATCTAGAGGACGTGATGGGTTGAAGGGGCGCGATAGTATCTATGGCGCTCAGCAAGGTTGCATTAAGCTTAGACACCCTTTCATCAACAGTGTTACAGGACATGGGTTCATCGCCATAGAGCAAAAGAGGACTCAGAGTGGCACAGGTGACTTTGTGCCATTTTCTCCCGTACTCCTTATTGAGTGCGATAGGTAAGGGCGCCACGGTAAGGGTAAGATCAAAAGGCAAGAGATAGTGGTCCGACCAAATAAGCGGAAGAGGTGGGTGAAGCAAGATGTCCAGGTGCCTTGAAAAAATTAAATCCAGAGTATGGCCTGCTTTATGCGTTGGGCCCTGAACTAGTTGAGATAAATTTAGACCCTTCAAAGTATCCAAAAACTGGGTGGCCGGGGAACATAGTGGATCATCCACGTGTAAATTAAAGTCACCAAGCACAATAAAGTTCGAATGTTTAAGGGACAGATCTGCAATCAAGTGTACAAGCGACATAAGAGAACCAGACGAGGCGGTGGGTGGATTATATACCAGAATCCCGGCTAAAATGACGGCCGCGGAATCTGCCAAAGTGAAGTGCATGGCTTCAATTTTTCCAACATTACAGATAGGTTCAGATTTCATCCGCACACAACCATTGGAATTCAGCAATTATATGTACCTGAGCTAACTATAACTTGGATAAAAACAAGTGGGGAGATCACACTTGTTTTTTGGTTTTTTTTGCTGCAAATTCACATATAATCGCGAGTTCACCGCAACATTTCAAAGAAAATGCTTTTTGGCACGGGCGGGGTCCGTGGGGGACCCCAACAACAGGACTAGGGGTTCAGGGTATTCCTACCCTTTCTCTTTTTCTTTATTTTTACAATTTTATTTGGGATTTGACCTTAGGACGAGTGCCAAGATGGCTGCCAATACTTTGTGGATGAAGTGTTGACAGCCAATCAGATCTCTGCACGAGATCGGGAGGATTGCAAAGGTTTCACACCTACAAACATTTGGATTTTCTTAAATATCTCCAAAATGACTAAATGGATTTATACCAAATAACACACTTTCTGGACAAAGAGCTACCTTTCTGCTAAATTTGGTGTAGTTCCGTCCAGCGGTTTGGGCTGTAGTTGTATCTATGGGGGTATTAACATGGGAAAAGCACTTTTTTAACCCCCCTTTTCTCAGTCTCCCCTGGACAGATCACCTCAAAAGTCCCATGCTCAATAAGCTTAACCTGCACACTTTTCTGGGAAACTTTTCTGAAGATGCATCAAATAGTGCCAAAGATATAGGCAAGCCAAAAAATGCTTTTTCCATGGAAACAAGGTTCTAAATATAACTACCTGCTGCCGACCACCAGTAGGCAATACACATATATAGATAATGTAACACAATTATTCGAAATATACATTTTACATTATATTAATTGTTTTGATTAATTCTTTGAAACAGCAAACACACATTTACAAAAATAGTATACAAATTTAAAAACAAATAAAAATGTAAAATAAGTAACAAATATTTGAAAGATATTTAACCAATATTAGGAAATGTATTGGAGTTTGAGCATAATAGATATACTTTCCCCACCCCAGTTTATGCAACAGTAAAGAAATAATAGGACTTCAGAGGAGTTAAATAAATTATTAGCAATCCAAACAGCGTAACTGTAGGGAAAACGCTGGACTTCGGAGGGGTTGTATTTACTATTCCCACTCCAGTCTGTGCAACAGTAGGGAAAGAATTGAACTTCAGAGGAGTAAGATTTACTAATCCCACTCTAGTCTGTGTAACAGTAGGGAAAGCGCTGGACTTCGGAAGGGTAAAATTTACTATTCCGACTCCAGTTTTTGCAACAGTAGGGAAAGTGTTGGACTATGAAGGGGTTACATTTACTATTCCCACTCCAATCTAAGCACCAGTAGGGAAAGCGTTGGACTTTGGAGGGGCTACATTTACTATTCCCACTCCAGTCTGTGTGACAGTAGAGAAAGCAATAGATTTCAGAGGGGTTTAATTTACTATCCCACTCCTCTCTGTGCAATGAGGGGTAAAACTTACTATTCCCACTCCAGTCTGTGCAACAATAGGGGAAGTGTTGGACTTCGGAGGGGTTACATTTACTATTCACATTCCAATCTATGGAACAGTAGGGAAAGCATTGGACTTGCAGAGGTTACATTTACTATTCCCACTCCAGTGTGTGCAACAGTTAGGGAAAACGTTGGACTTTGGAAGGGTAACATTTACTATTTTCATTCCAGTCAGTACAGAAGTAGGGAAAGCATTGGACTTCGGAGGGGTAAGATTTACTATTACCAATATAGTCTAAGCAACAGGAGGTAAATACCTAACATCAAACACAGTATAGACTTGAATAATACTATTAATTTAGAAAAAATACAAAATTAAAACTATAAACATTATTTTTTAACATTAATTATATATAAGAATTGAAAAAAAATAATTATCGAATTTACTAAATTCATCAACAATGTAATGACTTTCCATAAAAAATAATGCTAACTTAAATTTCACTTAATTGAATGTCCACCCTATACTCTTACAAACCTAGCAAACCACACCTAAATATAATGAAAATAAATAAGTATAATACAATTTAAAAATTTCAAAAACAATTACATAATTAGAAGACAATTAATAGTTAATAGTTCATTAATTATTACTTAATTAGCTTCCCACTATAGCACCCTACAAAAGCAACAGCCCACACTTAAAAGAAATCTAACATATATAAGTATTGCACAATTTACATATTTATTCATCATTAAATAATTAATTTACATTAATGCAAATATTTTTTTTATTTGTTTTATTATGATTTAATTAACTTCCAGCTGTTTCTCCTAGCAACCCTCAACTAAAATATAATTTGAAAAAAATGAATATTACATAATGTACATAATTTATAACCAATTCAATCCTTAATTTACAATATTAATTAATTGTTAATTAATTATTACTTAATTACCTTCCCACCATATACCACTAAAAACCCAGCTGCCTAAACCTAACATATAAAAGAATATATCATTATTACCCAATTTCAATAATTAATAATCTAATATTGTCAGGAGTAGGGATCCTCAGGAGCAGCACCCACCCAAAACCCACCTTCAGGCAACTCTGACCGTGGTATGAATGTAACAGAGGCACAGATTGACCCGATGGGCGGAATAAATATTGGCTGAAGGGAGATCTGTAAAGGAAGAGATTAAACAACCATCAACAGCATCAATAGGAACACAAATTAAAAGTGTCTGCTTATAGTTCATTCTATTAGCTAATAACTGGGGAAGAGAGCCACCAGAAATTTTAAAACACAGGCTAGCGGAAAAAGTCTACAAGTACCTTGGTAGGTATATAATCATACTGGCATATTAATAAGTCAGTCATAGATCTAATAACAGCAAAGTTCATAGTAACTGAATGGCCACAATGACTTAATAAGGGATTAGACAATAAATACAGATTTCGTACATACTCTTAAGGGCTAATGCTATAATGGTTCAAAAGAAAGCCTGATAATTCTCTCAATAGATTTCTTAAGTCGAGCAGATCCAAATATATAAAGAGGTAACGGACCACTGTGGCTAAATTTCAAATAATCAAACATCTGAAAAGGCAGTCAACTTGAAAACAGTGCTGTCCAGCTACAAGTGCGCAATTCAAACAATCTGTGCCAAGAGATCCGCACTGCCAACTTCAAGAGAGTTACAAGGGTACTGCAGCAGGAGAAATAAGGCGGCACCAAAATGAACTATTGTTGTGATAACCATAAGACAAATTATTACTGGCTCATGAGGTCAGCGATGGTCAAAGGGTCGCAAAAAAGGGAGACACAGGCAGGATGACCAAGCACAGGCACGAAGTAGCAAACAGGAAGATGGTAACAATTACGGAGCACCAAGATAGCCACCAATGCTGACCAGAAGCTCTGGGACGCTAGGAGGGGCAGAATGCAATTACCAGAAGAACTGATGGCAACTAATTACTGAGCCCAGAAATAGCCCCCAAAGCTTGTTTCAAGTAGTTGACCAGAAGCCCTGGGACGCTTGGAGAAAAGGAGCTCACTTACTACAAGGTCCATGAACACAGCAGCATACCAGCTTCAGAGTAGAAGATACCCGCCCCAATGTTTTACACGGCTAAATAGGGTCTGCTGGGCGCTCGCCACATGAATTATCAAGAGGACTCAGAGTCCTATAAAAACCTTTAAAAATATAGAATATAGGGAGGCCTTCTTAGAACTGTGGAGGAACTATAGCTTTTCTAGAGTTCCACCAAAAAACAGGTATAATGATTATGTTGTTTGCCACACAAATAACCCTGTTCTAACGTGTAATGGGCCACAGCACCACAATGCCTGACAATTTTAAATGAAATGTTAATCAATTATTGCCTATTTAACTTTCCACTCTAAACTCCTACAAACGTAGGAACCTGCAGCTAAAATGTAAGCATAATAAATCAAAATTACATATTATAACTAAATATACCTAATGAATATCAATAACATATGTATTTAAAACTATTAATGAATGAATAATTATTACTTAATTAACTACTCACCCTATCCCCTACAAACCTAACAATCTACTACAAAACTATAAATTACTATTAACAATTAAGTTTAAAATTCTAAATCACTTACATTTACAAACTATATTTTTAAAAACGAATAACAATTTTCAAACAATACTAACACATTAAATTATTATATAGAAACTCAAACACATTAAAAATAATATACTTTGCAAATATATTATTAAACATGATAATCTCAGCTCGATATTTCGTCCAATGTAAATGTAAATGTAAATGTAAATGTAAATGTAAGCATAATAAATCAAAATTACATATTATAACTAAATATACCTAATGAATATCAATAACATATGTATTTAAAACTATTAATGAATGAATAATTATTACTTAATTAACTACTCACCCTATCCCCTACAAACCTAACAATCTACTACAAAACTATAAATTACTATTAACAATTAAGTTTAAAATTCTAAATCACTTACATTTACAAACTATATTTTTAAAAACGAATAACAATTTTCAAACAATACTAACACATTAAATTATTATATAGAAACTCAAACACATTAAAAATAATATACTTTGCAAATATATTATTAAACATGATAATCTCAGCTCGATATTTCGTCCACATACCCTTCCCATAATGCAGCTATGTCAATCTGTAATGCAAACATCAGGCAGACAGATGCAGAGCAATCAAGATGCAAAGCATCAACCTCCGGTGGGTCACTCTATGGGATGCCTCTGGGGTTCAGTACCATCAACTAGCATACATGAAAACAGTTCTTTCTTTCAGACCTTGATCACCCACACACCCTTGGAAAATATTAGTCCTCCGCATCCTAAGGGCAATTTTGTATTCAAACTTGTCACTGAACAACACATATGATGCTGAATAGTTGCACACTCTCACAAAGCTCCTCGCTGGATGGAAATCATTTTCACAGCTGACACACACAAACATACACACAATGGAAAAATCTGTCCCCTGATTTGGCACTTGGGTGACATTGTTGCACTTTACAAAAAAATATATATACATTTGAATAAATATTATAATATAGTCACCATACTATGCTGAACTGTAACCAACGTTCTTGTGGTCAGACTTACATATCCTTAGGTACCTCATTCATGCCCTCGAATTTAGCTTAATGGGGCACACATTTTGTTTGGCGTTAAGCACCGCCTCGGGGTATCCATTGGTCACTTTTCCTTAGACTTTTATTGAAACAGCAAAAATGGCAGCTTATGCTTACAATATGTCACACAATTACGTGGACATATATTTGTTATGTATTTGTTATAACTGCAGTGCAGTAGTGTGTGGAAGAGGAAATATGAATAGGATGCTGCAAATATTTTGCAGGTAAGAGAATGCCTGGGATTACTCTACTTCAGAAGAAACCGTAACTCGACCATAAGAGGACGAACCGCATTAAAACAAGGTGGGAAATAATGGCACAGAGAGAACAAGTAGAGGCTCTTGGCATGGACAAAGCTGAACAAAGAATGAGGAAGAAATATTACTGTGGTGGTAATAAAACAGGCAGGTTGCTAGTGCTAAATCTACAAGATATGATAAAAAAGAATTAAAAAGGTTCATACAGGCCAACCTCCATCGTGAACATAGATGCTAAAAATGTTCACACGTATATTGGCAAAACGACTGGGTCCCTTAATGCCAGGCTTGATTGACCCATATCAGTCGCACTTCAAGTAAAGGTGGGGGCTGTAGCAACAAAACCACGAAAATCTGGCACCCAAAAGATAAGAAATTCATAGAAAACACCCATAAGACACAAAAAGAGGCCCTTTTCCTGCCACTTAATGCAGAAAATGTGTTAAATTGCTTGATTGGGGTGTCCAATGACTGACTCACCAAAATGTTATTATTGGAACTAAGTCCAGAGGTGGATCTGGGCGAGCTGTAAGAATCTTAAAGTTGTTTATCAGGACATTGATGTTTAAATTCTCAATAATAATTTGCTTCCTTCCAACACATAATTGAGCCTATTTCAGCCTTGATTGACCTCTGAGTTGCTGACAGCACTTTGCTGGTGCACAATGTGGTCATCCACACAGAAAATAGTCACTTCAGTGCAACGGCCTGTGACAACAAAGTTTTTCTTTCTTTTTGTAAAAACTTTTTATTGGTTTTGAGAGGTCCGAGAAACTTTCCACGCCCAGCGCTACCTGGTTGCTCACTTGTCTTGATGTGCAAGGCCTCTTGTGCATACTTTACTATAATGTTACTTCTGCAAATGGATGTCACCATTTTTGGAATTGTACACTAATGTTAAAGTATGCCAAAAATCATTCCAAAATGGCTGCCTTGAATACACATGTGTGCAGATAAATATCTGTTCATCTTTGAGTGGCTTCTGTTATACTTTATGACAAAAAACATTCAAAGATTTTTAGCTGTGCATGTGCATGCATCCACATATGTACTCAGGTATTGACGGCCATCTTTGAATGTTTTTGTCCGTAAAGTACATAATATAAAACAGTAAAAATAGATGCTCCGGCATATTTATGATCGTTTTTTGCTATAAAGAATGCCAAAGAAAACAAGCATTGGCAAAGCCACTATCTCCAAGGCCAAATAATAAAAGCCAGATATGTTTGCTTTGCCATTCATTGTTCCCCTAATGGTGCTCTTCATGAGCCTTTACTATATCCCTTACTGTATTATGTTTTTAAAATTGCATAGCGCAGTGCTCTTCTGTACTCCGATGTAGTGATGTACAAATAAATCCTGCAGCAGGAGGTCATTATGAGGCATGCCTTGTTTTTGTCTGAGGAATTGTCTGCATTATATGTTAGCAATTGTGGTATATTTTGGCCCTGTTGTCTCCTTTCATCCTGTGCAGGTACTGGACACTTAAAGGATTTTAAGTTGGTCATGGGGCTGCCACTGTCTCCTTGTGGCTGCCCTAAAAGAAAATGTTTAACCTGCAAATTTCATGGGTCAATTGTCAACTCGTGATTCACATAGAAAATATACACACACTCCATGTACACTTTATGATTGAAGGGAAAAAAATTAAGTTAATTGTGTAAAGCACTTTCATCAGTGTTACCTCTCAGTACAACACCCCTTCTTTTGTCAAGTTACAGGGAACTTCAATCAAAAATATTTCAAAATAGTTATTATTCCCTGAGCAGTTAAGTAATCCCAGGCATTCTCTGCCTGCAAAATATTCGTTGTCCGCTGAAAAATATTAATTGTCATATTTGTACTTGCACACACTACTGCACTGCAGTGAGAAAAAATATATTTCACCTCTGGGCCCGATTTGGATGTCGGGCGGAAAGCCATCTGACAGTCTGTCGAAGGCTTTCCCCCTAACATCCAGGGTTTCCCTCTGACTGCTGTATTATGATGATGGCAGTCAGAGGGAAACCCATGGGGGGATATCACTCCCCCTCCGACGGGCTCAACATCCCTGCACTGTGTGACAGGTGCCTGTCATATGGTGCAGGGATGGTTGCAAACATCCATTTTTGAATGGAAGCTTGTGCTGTGCGCCTTTTCCGCCTGCCTCACAAGCTTCCATTGAAAGGTTGATGTTTTCGACCGCCCTATGGGTGGTCGCATCCTACTCCTGCGATCGGGTCGGCGGTCCCAAACCGCAAAGCCTGCTTGACATCTAATGAAGCCATATATGTCCACTAAATTATTTGCTATAAAGTCAGCAATTTTACATTTCATTCCTTACTTTGCGAATATAAGTCTGTGTGCTCATAATAAATTGCATCCCAAAAGTTCCCTACAGTATCATTCTAAATTCTATTGTGTTTTCTCGATCTAGTTTAGTAGTTTTCATATGATCACTCGCAACATATTTGTCTTTGCTCTCTGTGCGATGCTGCAAATACTGAGGGTGTTCCTGCCTGTTCTTTTTTCTAATTTTGAGTTCTTCATTTTGTTCCTGCAGGGTTATTATCATATCCGACATATCGTGCTGTTCCTCTAACCTATCATTATTTCCAGGTCATTCACTTGAGTTACCAGTTCATTTTTGTCTCCGTTTAATTCTTTCAAGCAGGACTTGAGCTTTGCCTTAATAGTTAAGATCTCAAAAGTATCTCAGCGAGGAAATGCTGGATTAACCTTTTGTGTAATTTCCCCTGTCTACGGTTAGACCAGTTGGCATGTGAAGTCGTTGGTTGCACAGCAGCTATCTGTATGTTTGAGTCTTTCTTGGAATTTTTACTTTGGAGGTGCCCACGCTTCAATCTGGGTCACTAGTTAAAGATTTGTTAAACAAAAGGTCAGCAGAGATAATGGCCCAAGAAGCTTGATTATGGTGCTGGTTCTGGAACCCATCAACCATAGAGTGGGGCGGTCTGGTACACACTGATTGGTTTATATGTGCGTGGGATGTGCTTTCAGTGTCTGCTATAGAAGCCCTGCTCCTACTGGGTCGCCTCTGCCTGTCTCGTCTCCCAAGGGCTACTTGCACATGAGCATGGTTTTCTACTAATTGTTTGATTATTGGTACCATGGAGAACTATCTATCCCACTTCTGACACTATCAATCGATAGTTCAACCAGATAAAGGTGAAATAGATTAGTGATGGATATCTATTATTATTATCTATGCCAAGCGAAGAGAAAAAGATCTAAAAAGAAGGTTCCAGAGATGTTTACGAGAAAAAAGACTCTCCCCCTAACGTCAGATGACTTCCCTTTGGACTCGCACCATCCTTCTAATGCCTCTGACCATCTTACAGGGGATAATGCAGTGATTGCAGTGAATTCTAATGTCACATAGGAAAATAGGTTCACTGCCTTGAGTTTGCAAATTAGTGGTATGAATGTTAATTAGTTGGGGGCTAATGTACCTGATTTAGCCAGGGTTCCTGTTGACTTTACAAACTTAATGTAGGTAATGGAGGGGCTTGAAACGAGGTTAGAGCTTTGAAACAGAGCATACTATCCTTGAAAACAAAAATCTAAAAGATTAAATCACCAAAGGGTAATCCAACGGTTGTTATGTTTGCCTCACCCCAGGGAAACCCGGAGCCCCAAGAAAATAAGCGCTTGAGTGCAAGGATTACACCTCACTCCAACTAGCCCCTACTCCCCATGGTCATGTAGTACAAATAGCATTAGCAAAAAGAACAATTGATGGACAGAATGCAGAAGAATGTCACACAGTCACCCCAGTACAGAGATCAAGGCCTAAATCCATTGTTTCTTTGCCCAACATGTCATTTCAGTTTGGAACCAGCCATATGCAAATCAGTCTTGACCCTGCGCCCATTGGGAACAGTCCAGCCCGAACTGCCAGGCCGGGTCCTCCCTGGACTGGGAACAAGCATCCTAGGCCCTCATCAGCCAGGATTGCTTGACTCCAGTGGCATGGAGAGCACAGGACCCACGACTGGACTAGTTGGCAGGTTATGCCCAGACTTGGGTCCCTTGCTCACTTTGCCCCTGGATTCAAGCTAGCCTGGCTGATGAAGGGTGTTACCCAGAAACCGGCCCCAGGTTGCCTGTTTCTGGTTCAGGGAAGACCTGGCTTGGCAGTTCGGCTGGACTGTTCCCATGAGGCACAGGGTCAAGACTGATTTGCATGAAGCTGGGTCTAAACTGAGGTGGCAAAGTGATCTAAAGAATGATGATGGATTAAACCCAGATCTGTGACTGGGGGTGAGTGTCTGAAAAGTTTCAGTGCTCCGTCCATCATTTCCTTGTGTTTGCTTTGTACAAACAGCATTTTTCCTAGTGGATGAAAGGGTCCTGGAACGAATAAACTTCAAGAGATTAGGGTCGGGCATGAAGAGGGCAGGGTCAGGGGTTTGGGTTCTACACCAAATATGGGATGGGTAGGAGTGGGAGATGGGGAGAACCTTGGTGTTTCCAACAATTATGGCCCTATATACCAGCCTAAACAAACATGGTCGCCTTGCTCATATAACCCCCACCTCCAATACCAAAGCTATCTAGAGTTTGCAGGGCTGCAGCAACTTACATTTGAGCAGGTTCAACTTTTCCTGGTTTATGTGCCAAAGGAAGCTCCAAGGTGCTGGGACGATCAGGATTCCCTGGCCAACAAGGTCATTTATTGACCTAGGCATGTGAAGGAGGGCTACTCATTTAGCTGGAATGACATCTAAGAATAGAGCACATTGAGACCCCTGCACAGATTGATGCTTTAATAAGGGTGGTTTTGAGGTATTGTGGTTTGGTTGACGGGCTGGTGTCAATGGATGCAGGTAGGATCTGTAATGCTGGTACCCAGATTCAGATTAGGTACAGGGATGATTACGCTATCCAGCAAGTTTCCAGAAGTGGCCCACGCAACCAAGTTAGATTCAGCAGCTTAGGAGATATTGACTGACTGAATACAATACCCTTAGGGACTAGCCTTGGAAGCAGTGAAAGGGCCAGGATTCCAAGAAACAACATATTTCAAGACAGTGCCAGTGCAATGCAACTCAACACATTCAATAATCCCCACCAGTTGGAGAAATAGTGGTGAAGATGGGTATGTGTTGTCTTCTGGTATGCTGAAAACAACCTGTGGGGGGGTTGGAAGGGGAACCCTGTACATATAGCAGGTGGTAGCTGTGAAGCATGCTAAGGAGTCACAAAATAATATGCCCTGGAATGCAGCTTGGATATGCACCAAACTGGGGGACTTTGATTGTGACCAATTTATAGATGATTATGGTATTTGTCTCTTCCAGGAGACTTGGAGTCTAGTATCCACTGTTAGGAATGGGTACACCTCCTTTTATACCCCCATATTTCAATCCCTTATAGGACAGCCATCAGGGTGTTTGGCAACATGGGTGCAGACAGATTTGCAGTGCTGAATCAAGATCCTACCTGTCGATTCCCCTGATGTGCTGGCTGTTATTGTAGATTTTAATTGTGGTAAATCCTTGGTAATGACTAATATCTATAAACACAGCTGATTCCATTGTCGTGTGATCTGTCAATCATGAAACTTGCTTGGAAGGGTGAGCGCAGACCCCTATTCTACTGGCAGAGCAGTTGGACCTCATTCACCCTAGGAGCCTATGGAGTTCCCCATAAAGATCTATTTGCTCAACTTGATATTCAGTCAATACCTTGTTTCAAGTACATCAGGTCCACATTCAGGAAGCTGGGTCTGGAAAATTTGTGTCCAGTACAAGAGGATATCACCCCTGATTCCAGTATGGTTATTATATTGGCCAATTGACTGGGCAAATAGGAAGAAGCCATTGGTAGCAGTAGAGGTACCTTGACCCTTGACCTCTTGGAGTTTAAATTGAGCTCTATTTATGAGGGTATAATTGATGAGATCACTCCACCCATAGTGAGTAAATTGTTTCTTTGCGAAATGGGTAAATGCGAAACACAAGGGTAGTGAATGCCTGGTGTGGAAGGTCCCCCTTGAGGATGTACCCCATTTCTGATTCATCTGCCCTGGGCACGTTTTGCTGAAAAAATATAGCTACTGCCACTGTGTAGGACTCTGGGTGTTAAGATCTACCTTGTGAGCGCTAGGATTCCGAACCGACACATCGAGTCTGGTGGTATACATGGTCGCCAGGTATCTCCAGGCAGCCTGGATCTGGCGGTTCAAGTGTGTTCATGTAAATGATGCTAGTGCATGTTTGGAGCAGTAATAATGGGGCCAAGTTGGTCCTTTGCTTTTTGCATGAATAGCCACCTTTTGGCAAGAGCCATTGCTCTATTTAAGAGCCTTTATGGCGAAAGGCCCAATTGTTGCTCTAGGTCATTCTTTTGTAAAGAGAAAAATCATGTATTTCCTGTGTGTACACTCATTGATAGTGGCAATTGATTCTGTTATTTTCAAATTTTATAAGAATGTGATTTATTCAAGTTGTGTCACCTAACACTGCCCTGGTGAATCACTGACATAACCTCGAGAGACCGAATATCGACTAGACAAAATATTGATGACAAATTATCGACTACAAAAATATCGACTCCCAATACTTAAACAAGAAATAACAAATATATCGAAACAACAATATCGATAAAAAAATCGATTACAACATTATCGACCATCTATATTATCGCACGTAAAAGTCATCGACCAGCAATCCTTAACATAAAACACAGTCAAAATATCGACAATCACTATACGGAATACTATAATATCGAAAATTAAATAATATCGACTTTACAAAATACATACAAAATGCACTTTCTAATAAAAAAAACATATACACATCACAATTATACATAATATATTTTTTAAAAAGTATACTACATACAATAAACATTTCTAAAATTAAAAAAAAAACATTTACATCAAATATACAATTTATAATACATGTACAACATTGCAAATAATAAAACATTTCTTAATACACATAATATTCTTTCACTTTAAATATAAAAAAACGCCATTAACCATTGAAAAAAATTGCTTTACCCATAAAAAAAACATTAATTGGCGTCACCCATTTAAGGAAAACAATTACCAAAACAAGTAAAAAAAAATCAAATAAACCAATAAGAACAAGCTATCAAAGTGGATAACCAATAAACTTTCAAAAACAATTCAACAAATCCTATAAAAAGAAGGATTACACCTGCTAAAATCGCAATCTAAAACACCAAAAAAAAGGAAGGAGAAACTCTGCCACTTTGCTGAAAGAAAACGGATTTACTTCTACCAAAAACCAGCTACACAAAGTAAGTACTACCACCTTTATATTTTTATTAAACGTAAATCTAAGACTTCAAACCTGTATTTAGAAAACAAATAACTGAAACATCTCTTTTATTCCTACTCTATTTTCTACAGATAAAAAGAAATCATTGAAAAACTGCACAACATCAACACTTCAAAGAAAAAAGATAAAAAGTAGGTATCTAATTTAAAAAAGGACTAAAAACCTTAATAAATAGAAAACTAAGGACAAACTAGCTAGCAGAGCACAACAAAAGAAACATAAACAATAATACATTCTTGTAACACATCTTCTCCATCTTAACAGGTACAGAAGAAATACAGCAAAAAGAAAAATTCAAAGAAAAGCAACAACTGAATTCAACAAAGAAATAAACTGGTAAATAATTAACGTGCACATCAATGTTATTATAATACTAAATACATTATTTAAATACTTTTCTAATAATGTAATGTTTAATTTCTCCTAGCACCAAAAAGTAAACATGACTGAAGGAGCAAAATTTGTGTATTCTCAGAAAGGGAAAATGCTTCTTTGTTACATGGGATATGTATAAACTCAAGAGAAACATAAATATATGAAAGTTTTTTGGAAATGCACTAAATACTATTCTAACAAATGTTATGGGAGAGCTAAAACTCAGGAAACTACTGTAACTTATACTAAGGAACATAACCACCCACCCAATGTTACAGAAATGTGGATTATGGAAATGCTTGATTCCCTTAAAGGAGCTAGCACTACTACTGATATAGCAACAACTACTGTTCTAAAACAGCAATTAAGTGCTCTACCCCAACATGCCTCTAGCCAACTACCAAGTATAGATTCCCCTAAAAGAACCATAGCTAGACAAAAATGACCTACAGCAACTAATCCTCCCACCCCTAAAGAAGTGCAATTTCCCCCTGAACTCTGTCTAACTCATAATAATGAACAATTTACACTATATGACAATAACTCAAAAGATAAAAGAATAATACTGTTTGCCACTGCAGACAACATGACTAAACTAAACCAATGCCAAACTTGGATGATGGATGGTACTTTTGCAGTATGTCCTAAACCTTTTTACCAATTGTACGCTATCCATAGTCATTTCCAAAATGCTAATATTCCATTCCTATATGCCCTCCTACCAAACAAACAACAATCCACCTACCAAGAAATCCTAACAAAAGTCAAACAACAAACTAATGACTATTTCCCACAAAAAATGATCGTTGATTTCGAAAAAGCAATGATAAACAGTATCCTAAAAATATACCCACACACAGCAATACAAGGTGGCTATTATCATTTTCATCAATGTATATTGCAACATATACAGAAATCTACATTAAGGGATCGATTCCGATTCTGGAAAAACCGCTCCGAATAACCGTTCGGAGCGTTTTTCCCTTACGAATCGTACCCTTCAACGTCCCCCGTACGCACGCCGAAGTACGATTCGTACCAGGAGCCGTACTCCGTACGAGTCGTACAAGACACCGTACGACTCTAATCTCCATATGATTCTCCCTCGGAACCCGCTGTACGCGACATCTGTACGGTTCGCGGCTGGTTTTTACGACCCAGCAAGTACGATACGTGTCGGGTATGCACCGTACGACCCTTTTTCTACGGGAGCTGAAAACAGCCGTAAAAGCAGAGTTTGCGCCAAAACAGGTATGGAACGGCCCCCCCGGGTGCGGTGCGTACCCACCATGATCGCAGGGTTACGCACCGTACCCCTGCAATCATGGGGTGTACGAGCCGTACCCCCATTGCACGATCGGTGTACGCGCCGTACCCCATGTACTATGGGGGTAAGGCTTATACACCGATCGTACAATGGGGGTACATCTCGTACACCGACCGTACAATGGGGGTACGGCTCGTACACCCCATGATCGCAGGGGTACGGTGCGTACCCCTGCGATCATGGGGTATACGGACTGTACGGTGTGTATGTGTTTGTGTGCTTTTCCGTACGACTCGCCCTTACCTGACGTGGACCGTACGAATCGCGTCCTCATACCCCGGTCCGGATCGTACTCGGCGGGTCGTACGGCATGTGTACGAGTTGTACTGTATGTGTATGAGTCTTACGGTTCACGGTTTCAGCCTTGCAATACATACGGATCGCGACGATTCGGACGGATTCACGGAATACAGATCGTACTTTGCGACCCCGAAGGACGGGTACGATTCGTTCGGAGAGGGCTCCGGATACAAATTGTAAGGACGTTTTTTTCCCGAATCGAAATCGACCCCTAAGTGTCCAATACGCCCCAGACAGCACCTTTGCTTATCAAATTAAAAAACGTATTTCTCTAGCCTATGTTCCTGTAACAGACGTTGCAGAGCACTATAAATTATTAATAGACAGCCCCTACTATAGAAGAAACGAAGAAAGATTAAGCCCTATGCTTGCCTACTTCGAAGATACATGGGTAGGAAGGCTACACCAATCAGGTCATAGAAAACAACCTAAATATCAAATAGTCTGTTGGAATGCCTACCTTAGCACCCTAAATAAGGAAGCAAAAACAAACAACGCAGTTGAGGGATGGCATAACGCCTTCCAAGCAACCACAGGCAGAGGGACACCCACTCTTTACAAATTAATTCAATCCCTAGAAAAAGAGCAGAGTTACCAAGACCTCCAAATGGAGCAATCAGTAACCCTGATAGGACCAAAATTGACTAAACAAACCAAAAAAATGTATAACACACTCCAAAGCCAAGTTACCTTCTATCCAAGTACCAGAGGACTAGAATATCTCTCAATGATAGCTAAAACGATTCTATAAAATATATCACAACTATACATACATTGCCTATTTATAATTATACATTTTCCTACCATTACTATATGTAACAAATTGTAATTAAATTATCAAATAAATTACAAACACATTTATTAAATTTATTATGATAATTTACTTTCAAACTGTTACATATAACATAGCAATACAACAAATTTAAACAGATTTCTCACCCAAAAACATTTCTTAATATACTTACAGTTTCTGTCGCTTCTTCAAAAGTAATCCAATGTTGAAAAATCCACAACAAATAATCCAAAATGTCCATACAATCCAAGGAAGCCCAAAAAAAAATGAAAAAATACAAGCAAATCCATGGTGACTCCTCTCCAATGTAATCCACAGAGTATACCCTTCAAAACCCGAAAATAGTAATTTAAAAAAATAAACGCTCCTGGAAAACTACTTTAAAAAAAAAACGGACCTCCTCCATAAACTAAAAGGGGGACGGCAACCTAAAAATAGAAAAATAGAAAAAACACATACCCACCCACACAAATACACCCATACACATATAAAAATACATATTTATACTATGAACATAAGCATTTAGTAACATTTAAACATATAAACATCTGTCACACACCTAGCACTAAAAACACGATAAACACTAAGGGCTCCATTAGGATGTCGGGCGGATCGCCACCGCCATGGTGACGGTGGCGATCCGCCCGACAGAAATGCCCGCTCGCCACCCTTTTCCCCCCCACCACATTACAATGGCGGGGGGGAACGCAACGGAGGGAAACACCGCCCGCCACTTTTCCGCCCCGGTCGCCTTGCGGCCGGGGCGGAAAAGGAATAATATGGTGGAGGTGTCTAATAGACACCGCCAGACACATTATGATGGTTGGTGTGCAGTGCCTTTCTGCGGCGGCGATGCCGCCACGGAAAGGCATGCGGTCTTCGCCCCCCTTCATTGTCATTTGCAAAGCGGCAGGCACCGCGCGGTGCCTGCCGCTTTGCACATGACAATGTTAAAGTGCATTTTCAGCATTGTGGCGGCCGTGGCAAAGAGCACCGCCCGGTGCAAAGAGCACCGCCCGCCACAATGCTGAAATTACAGGATGTGCCCGCCACTGTGGCGGGCACATCCTAATGGCACCCCCGGGACCCCCGCCCTTATGGCGGGCGGTCCTGATTTACGATGGGATGACGGGCGGGCAAAGTCCGCCCGTCATCCTAATGGAGCCTTAAATATCGTACACTCGAGCTAACACCTAAAACACAATGTACGATATATATTACAATCCTACTCAACCTAAATACAAGACACAAACACTTAAATTAAATTTACTAACTTAAAAAATACAACACAAACAAAGTTACCCTCTCCAACGCGACGCAGCATCCAACCGCAAGCTGTTCCAGTACAAAATCAAACAAAATAACAATACGCGGTTACAAAAATAGTCCCTGTATAAATGAAAAGCCTATTTATTTTCTATTTTCTTACACTTAAAAATTAAAAATATAGGCTTACATTCTATATTATTTCTCCTAATAATTTTTTTAAATTATTATAAATATATATTTATTTACAAAAAGTATTTACAATATTATTTAATGAAGTATGAAAAAGAAAATATTATTTATAGGTACACTTTGTAATTAATTATAATGTTGAAATAACTTTTATCATTCACCTTCTGCTAAACCTTATGCTTATAAATATGTTTATGTGATTATAAAATGTATGTACATTTTAAAAATGATTTCTCAAAATTATTATTATTAATATTTTCAATATTAATTTTGTTAATTTATAAAATAAATATTATCATTTTGTAACCAACAAAAATTTTACTATTTTGAGATCTGTAAAAAATGTATCTATCAATGATTTGTACTATAAAATACTAACAAATGTATGTACAACAAATATAACAATTATTTTCAACATGTTGACTATTAAAATATTTCCATTTTGTATGTGGTTTAAAATATTTGTTATGAAATAAATTGTACACTATGTAATTATATTTGTTATAAAAATTTACATTTACAATATATGTGAATTAACATAAAAATTATCTCATTGCAATTTATGAATGTTTTTAATATACACATATTTATGTGCTTTTACATTTTTTTAATAACTATTCACTTACAAAATTATACTGCAAATAAAAACTTTTCCTGTACTTCCCATTTCTTTTTACATCTTAATAAACTGTTTGTAAATGTTTTCACTTAAACATGTGTGTGTCTCCTTTTTTAATTTTCTAAATAATATATAATGTATATATATTTTTAATTATTTATTCGTTATTTTTATTAAATCATAAAAATTGTGATTTCTTTATCAATCTACTACTAATATAACAATAAATAAAATTACTACTATAGTTAATATATTTACATAGAAAAAATAATTGTAATATTCTACCAACCAAAATGTATATCTCTAGAAATTTTTTGCTATTCCCACTCCACCAAGTATAAACTGCTGGACAGTAAATCCTTATAAATTACTATTCCCACTCCACCATGTATGAAGTCAGGGAAGGTGCTGGACATTCAACCCATATAAATTACTATTTCCACTCCACCAAGTATAAAGTCAGGGAAGGTGCTGGACATTCACCCCATATAAATTACTATTCCCACTCCACCAAGAATACATCCAGGAAAGGTGCTTGACATTCAACCCATATAAATTACTATCCCCACTCCATTAAGTAAAAAGTCAGGGAAGGTGCTGGACAGTAAACCCATATAAATTACTAATCCAACTCCACCAAGAATAAACTCAGGGAAGGTGCTGGACAGTAAACCCATATAAATTACTATTCCCACTCCACCAAGTATAAAGTCAGGGAAGGTGCTGGACATTCAACCCTTATAAATTACTATTACCACTCCACCAAGTATAAACTCAAGGAAGGTGCTGGACAGTAAACCCATATAAATTACTATTCCCACTCCACCAAGTATAAACTCAGGGAAGGTGCTGGACAGTAAACCCTTATAAATTACTATTCCCACTCCACCAAGTATAAAGCCAGGGAAGGTGCTGGACATTCAACCCATATAAATTACTATTCACACTCCACCAAGTATAAAGTCAGGGAAGGTGCTGGACATTCAACCCATATAAATTACTATTCCCACTCCACCAAGTATAAAGTCAGGGAAGGTGCTGGACAGTAAACCCAAATAAATTACTATTCCAACTCCACCAAGTATAAACTCAGGGAAGGTGCTGGACAGTCAACCCATATAAATTACTATTCCCACTCCAGCAAGTATATATTCAGGGAAGGTGCTGGACAGTAAACCCATACAAATTACTATTCCAACTCCACCAAGTATAAACTCAGGGAAGGTGCTGGACAGTAAACCCATATAAATTACTATTCCCACTCCAACAAGTATAAACTCGGGGAAGGTGCTGGACAACAAACCCATATAAATTACTTTTCCCACTCCACCAAGTATAAAGTCAGGGAAGGTGCTGGACATTCAACCCATATAAATTACTATTCCCACTCCACCAAGTATAAAGTCAGGGAAGGTGCTGGACATTCAACCCATATAAATTACTATTCCCACTCCACCAAGTATAAAGTCAGGGAAGGTGGTGGACATTCAATCCATATAAATTACTATTCCCACTCCACCAAGTATAAAGTCAGGGAAGGTGCTGGACAGAAAACCCATATAAATTACTATTCCAACTCCACCAAGTATAAACTCAGGGAAGGTGCTGGACAGTAAACCCATATAAATTACTATTCCCACTCCACCAAGTATAAAGTCAGGGAAGGTGCTGGACAGTAAACCCATATAAATTACTATTCCCACTCCACCAAGTATAAAGTCGGGGAAGGTGCTGGACAGTAAACTCATATAAATTTCTATTCCAACTCCACCAAGTATAAACTCAGGGAAGGTGCTGGACATTCAACCCATATAAATTGCTATTCCCACTCCACCAAGTTTAAAGTCAGGGAAGGTGCTGGACATTCAACCTATATAAATTACTATTCCCACTCCACCAAGTATAAAGTCAGGGAAGGTGCTGGACATTCAACCCATATAAATTACTATTTCCACTCCACCAAGTATAAAGTCAGGGAAGGTGCTGGACAGTAAACCCATTTAAATTACTATTCCAACTCCACCAAGTTTAAAGTCAGCAAAGGTGCTGGACATTCAACCCATATAAATTACTATTCCCACTCCACCAAGTATATAGTCAGGGAAGGTGCTGGACATTCAATCCATATAAATTACTATTCCCACTCCACCAAGTATAAAGTCAGGGAATGTGCTGGAAAGCAAACCCATATACATTACTATTCCCACTCCACCAAGTATAAAGTCAGGGAAGGTGCTGGACAATAAACCCATATAAATTACTGTTCCCACTCCACCAAGTATAAAGTCAGGGAAGGTGCTGGACAGTAAACCCATATAAATTACTATTCCAACTCCACCAAGTATAAACTCAGGGAAGGTGCTGGACAGTAAACCCATATAAATTACTATTCCCACTCCACCAAGTATAAAGTCAGGGAAGGTGCTGGACAGTAAACCCATATAAATTACTAGTCCCACTCCACCAAGTATAAAGTCTGGGAAGGTGCTGGACAGTGAACCCATATAAATTACTATTCCAACTCCACCAAGTATAAACTCAGGGAAGGTGCTGGACATTCAATCCATATACATTACTATTCCAACTCCACCGAGTATAAACTCAGGGAAGGTGCTGGACATTCAACCCATATAAATTACAATTCCCACTCCACCAAGTATAAAGTCAGGGAAGGTGCTGGACATTCAACCCATATAAATTACTATTCCCACTCCACCAAGTATAACGTCAGGGAAGGTGCTGGACATTCAACCCATATAAATTACTATTCCCACTCCACCAAGTATAAAGTCAGGGAAGGTGCTGGACAGTAAACCCATATAAATTACTATTCCAACTCCACAAAGTACAAACTCAGGGAAGGTGCTGGACAGTAAACCCATATACATTACTTTTCCCACTCCACCAAGTATAACCTCAGGGAATGTGCTGGAAAGCAAACCCATATACATTACTATTCCCACTCCACCAAGTATAAAGTCAGGGAAGGTGCTGGACAATAAACCCATATAAATTACTGTTCCCACTCCACCAAGTATAAAGTCAGGGAAGGTGCTGGACAGTAAACCCATATAAATTACTATTCCCACTCCACCAAGTATAAACTCAGAGAAGGTGCTGGACAGCAAACCCATATAAATTACTATTCCCACTCCACCAAGTATAAATTCAGGGAAGGTGCTGGACAGTAAACCCATATGAATTACTATTCCAACTCCACCAAGTATAAAGTCAAGGAAGGTGCTGGACAGTAAACCCATATAATCTACTATTCCAACTCCACCAAGTATAATTTCAGGAAAGGTGCTGGACAGTAAACCCTTTTAAATCACTATTCCCACTCCACCAAGTGGAGGAAACTGGCTAAGACTCATCTGTAAACAGTTAGGAACTTGCAACCACACAGAAGCCTTGCGAATATTAAGATCTGACCCTAGACCTTTGTTTGGCTGTGTGGTTGGCACATTCTTTGACCACATGTGGGGTATTTGGAAAAGAGAAAGTTAAATTTATTACATGTTTTAATCACATCTTCTTGCATGCTTAGTCGTTTCTGTGCCCAGTGAGCACTTTAACAAGCTTGTAATATATGTGCCCTATGCCCTGTGGTCTTGTTGGTACGTGGTTATAGTGTAGTTTGCAAAAATAAAGAAATCGGGGGAGGGGAATTAAGTGACAAATGTAAAGTTGAGAACTTGCCAAACCTTTACACATTTCTATTAATTGTATCTGTATATACTATAATCTTTTCTAGATGGTCAGCCCTTCTAATTCTTAGATCACATTTTAAAATGGACTCTTTACAAATTTGAACTATTTAACCATTCAAGCTAGCCTGGCTGATGGGGGCTGTTAGCCCAAAACTGGTCTAACTGAGCTGGACCTGCACCACCAGCCCCCCGTCCCCTCTGCCTTGAGACCCTCATGGGTGAGTAGAGCACTTTATAAAACCCTGATTGATTGATTGAATAAATTGTGGAATTTAATCTATGATACATGCCATTGTATTTCAGTGGCCCTATTACGATGCTGGTCGGAGTTGCCCCAGACTTACAGTGCCTCGGTATGCAGTTCCGAACACAGTATTATGGTTCGAACTCCCATTTCTCTATCGGAGCTTGTGGTGCTGGAGAAAACTGCCCGCAGCATAAGCTCCCATAGAGAAATGGGAGTTTGTGCAAATCCCTGCACCATGTTGCAGGCACCTCATGGTGCAGGGATTTTCAGGGGGCGCATCATAGGTGCCCCCCATTCCCACAACCGTAGGCGGTGGAGGGAAGAGGGCACTACAGGCTTCCAAAGTCGCTTTCCGTCAGGCTTTCCATGTTGGAAAGCCCGACATGAAAAGCCTGTTGGAAACCGGTATCATAATCCTGACGGCGGAAAGGCTGTCCGTTAGGGACTAAGTAGAGCTCCCGACAAGCTGACAGGCTTCTTGCGCCCATCAGAATCCAGTCTGTTTTTCTGGCTGGTTTACACTCCAACTGTCAACATTATAATTTGGCAGCTGGATTGTAAATTTACGTTGTCGGTCGGTAAACCTCTAACGAGCAGTTGGAGGCTGCACGAATGACATCGTAAAGGGATCCTAGGAGTTTTATAGTAGTGATATTGATGATGTGGAAACTTTTGTGGTATGTATGCTGAAATAAAGTGTTTATGACAATGATGATGCATCTTAAAATTGCTGTTTTGTATTTGATGTTTACAGCCCTGATGAAGCTATTATGTGGAATATCTGGTGGCCGTTTTTCTGATTATCAATTCATTTTGCACAGAAATTCTCTAAAAGATTTGGATAAATTGCTGACAAAATCTTATTGAGATACATGAATGATTTTTTCATTGACATTTTTGTGAATAATAGTTTGCTTTACTTTTTTCATGAATTCTTGGAATAGACCATATGGAAGGTGAATTGGGACGAAATGTGGGACTAGCCCTAACTGTGCTGTGCAATTTTCTTCTTACCTCATTATCAGTGACATAATATTTGTTTTACCAATAGTTTTTATTATGAGACAGTATTTAGAAGAAAATTAAATATCTTGATATATTATGAATAGAAAGGTATATTATCAGTTGTAGTCGCAATATGCTTCTGTGTTCAGCGCCTTGTTGTCCACACTTTGTACAGGCTAATGGAAGGCAACAGTGAGCACATGTGGAGTTCCTGCAGGCATTCCACAGGACTCTACCACAACAGTAGGATCATTGCTTGCATAAATCATTTGTAATTTGCACAATCATTAGAAATTCTCATTGCAGCACCAACAATTACCTCTGAAGTGCATATCTAGCCGACATGGGGGAACTTCTGAGCCTGAAATGCTAAGGAGGAACAGGGGCCCATTTCAGATTAATGCAAGGGTACCACCTGAATTTATAGGGGCCATAATCTAAAGGCAGATGCGTGCTATGCATATACCAATAACATTTTCTAACATTAAAACAAACAAATATTGCAAATTAAGTGATTAACAATAGCACAATGTTAATACCTAGGATGGTAAACAAAATATAATATGAATGCTTTCAGTCTTTGTCTAACTAAAGAAGCAGGCTACAAACTTTCTTTATCATTAGTCAGTTGGGCCCACAGATTACAGGAAGTTGCTATTATTCACAATGGGGCCAATTCGCAACGCTAGTGATTTAGATGCATTCACTACTTTATACAATTTATATTCTTCTGTATGTGTGCAGTTTACTATTGTTTAATGTCCCATATATTCCTTGCTACTCATTCCTAAAGGATGCTTGATATAGTGTATGTGCCTTGGTGTGTTTTATCTGCGTAGTTTGGGAATTGTGACTATTTTCGTAACACCATGAGCCCTGTTTGGAAAAAAGAAGTGCATCTGTACCTGTGGATGTACTCCTGGGAATAGCTGATTTTCCATGAATAAAATGTTTTCCACCGGGGTGGTTGGTGCATAGGGGCAGGGCCGGACTGAGAGCCGAAATCAAACTGCTCGGCTGGTCCTCCCTGGTGGGAGGGGGGTGCAGCCGAGCTGTTTGCGAAGGCCGTTTCTGGACCATTTTGTTACCGGGGTCTGAAATTGAAGACCTCCGTAACAAAAACGCCCCCCCAGGGGCCCAAAACCGGCCCCCACCCTGGCAGCACACCAGGGAAATGCCCAGTGCCCACTACGGCCAGTCCGTGCCTGCATAGGAGCATGGGGGCGTTGACCACCTGACTTCCCCACTGCAACCCACCACACACACACAGACAAAGTACACGTCTCCTCTCCCGCTTTCCACTCTCGCCTTCTTAGGGGATGGGGGCATGAGGGAGCTCTCAAATTGCGTTGTAATTGCACGCGTTGTAACGCATGTGTTGTAAACAATGTCTCCGGTCCAGGTGTAAATCCAGAGACTATTTGTGAAACATTTACCCTCACATACTAATGCCTTAGGTATAAGTACATTCCTTTTTATTATTAAGGTACAATCTATTGAAAACTATCAACACTTGCACGGAGTAAGACACAATAATTCCCTGTAAAAAAAATTATCTCAGTTGGGAATCTCCCCCTAAATTTTGGCGCTCATATTCCTGGCACTGTTAAAAATAGATTTTACTTACCTAAAAAAACACATATAAGAAACTCCAGAGAGTGGGACAGATGGGAAAACGAGCAGAGTTCAATCCCACTTGTAATGAGTCCTATCATAACCAAGAAAATGCAGATTTTACATGTAAGGCTTTTTTAAAGTAACAGATGTGTTCCAAGTTATATGGCTGATACTTGATGTATACATAACCGTATTACACATATGGTATACTCATGCGAAGGATTCGATACAAATGCCTATTGCCAAGGTAACATCAATCAGCTATCCTTACTTTCCAGAGCTCCCAATATATGTATTTACTTTATGAGAACCTATTGCTAGAATTACACTCTTGGTGGATGAAACTGTACATACTGTAGCTCAATGGAAAAGGTAAGTAAAATGCAGAGATATTTCTGTCAAACCGACTATCCTTTTCTGTAAAGAAAACGATAAATGAAGATACATTTTTACTTCTGAGCCTCTACAATTCTACATTCGGAAGAATTATTATGCTTTGTTGTCCATGCAGACCAATCATATCAGGGAGTTGTACATGTCATGCTTCTCTCGCTGTCACTACTTTTCTGTTCTGTTCCTTTACATGTATTTTCATTTATGGGTTTGATGTCCTTCCCATTTTCTCTGTGTCAACATGGAGCTCTGTGCATCTCTCATCCCCATGGATCTTTCTCACACCTCTAAAAGTGTTGGGTCCATAAGTTCTGGTCCTTCTCTACAATCGCAATCTGATGGTTCTTTTTAGCAGCATGTAAGAGTAGAGGGGAGAAAGTCATTATTAATGGCAAACAATTCAACAGAAATGTCATTTCTCTGGACACATAGTAACCACAGACATCTGTGTTAGGATAGTTAGTTTATTACAAATCCAAAAATAAATGGACATAAAGACACCTCAAAACAAGAGTGTAAAAATACATCTGAATCAGCATAAAGCCAAATCTGTGAATACAGTTGAGTGGTGTAGCATAAACAAACAATTAATTCAAGAAATAGGATGCAGAAGATCAAAAGGTATGAGTCTAAATTTCCCTGCATCGTGGGTTGATTGAAATATAGCATCAATCTATCCTTACACTAGTGCTAAGATGACATTCCTACTTAAGCATTCTCAGGGACAAAAGATAAAAGGTGCCAATCCGTGGAGTCTCTCAAAGAAGTTTCTCCACAATAATGGGTCATGTAGCGTAAACCTGCCAAGACAGTGCTCGTTCTAAGATGCTCTTTCTCCGAAGGCAGAGAAGAAGTGGGCTTTTTCCCTACTCTCACGTCACATTATTACAGGTATTTTTCCCAAGAGTCCTTGCAGGTCATGCCATCCACTCTGAACACGATTTCAAAGGTAATTTTCCACAGGATAGCGGTGTTCCTGAACTGCAACATGTTGACCTTGATACCCAGGCCTTCTCTGGTGTGGAAATACAACAATTTCCCTTATTGGCTTGAGCGTACGATGTATCTCCTTCTCTCCTTGCCTGACTAACAACACAAAGACATTATTCTAGCTCACCAGGGTGCTTCTTCCACCTGCAACACAAATGTGAGAAAGAACAAAATCCACACCACACGTCAGTCAAAGAAACCTTTATTTAGTTATTCTTAACCATAAAGAGCATTTATAAAAAGAAAAAAAATGTCACTAAATATCATTTACATTTTATAAAAGTAAAAGAAAATATATATTTGTTTTGTCCTTACCCTAAAATACTTTTCATTTACATTTGCATGCTTGCCTTAATATAAAATCACTCACCCCAGATTAAATAATGTATTCATTGCCGTTCATTAGAGTTCATAAAAACTATCTATTTGTCAGGTTTAAGTTCTTCATTTGTTTAGCCAGTGCTTAAAATAAAAAGAGTTACTTTAGGTCCGCTTTTCGGAGGAGGTTGCTTATTCGTAAGAATCTAACCCCTCAACATATCATTTTGTTGGATGCACCTCCCATCCAGCTCCCATCCAGCACCTCTACCCGGCTTGCCTAGAGGTACAGCTGATTAGTTCTCGAAAAATTGGTTTGAGAAGTATCTTTCTTAGGTCCATGTCTATTGGGTATGTACACATCAGATGACTTATAGATTCTATTCTATATCCGCATAAACATACATGTTTGTTTTGCTTCCTGCCCTTCCATGTTGGAAGCAGAACTTTTGAGTCATGAGATCCTAAATGGTACAATGTGAAAATCCTTTTTATGGCTGGATGGAACTGCACTGATATGTATCCCTACGGCCTCAAGTAGACGTATGAATTTATCACAGTCCAAGCATATCGCTATTTAACCAGGGTGTTTTTGTCTTTCAAAAGCGACAGTTTCTTTACTGTGTCATTGCTTAGCCTTGTGATTTCTGTTCTGTAGACTTGCTGTCCCAAGCTTCTTGGATACCAAATTCAGCTAATGTTTTTCCCAGATGGGCACCCTATGAATTAAGTTGCCTTTGCTCCATCTGTGCCCTAATCTCTATCCAACATAGGTTATTCAATGATCCACCTTCTGAGGCGCAAGCTTTCCAGCACAGTTATTGATTCTTTGGAATTTCTGATTTTGAAGTCCAAATTCTAGACGAACCTGAGCTGGAGAGGCTGCGTTGGGAAGACAGATCACTGCTTTATACACCTTAGTGTGTAGCTCGATCAGTATGTCTGTTTACTTGCCATGCCATATTTCCAAGCCATGTCAGGGAGGGTAGGAGCTATGCTTCCATTACTTTCAACAAGTGGCTATGCCAAGGGTAACTCCATTTCTTTTTCAGAAGTTTGAAAGCAAATATTAATGATTGAGCTTTAGATTTTCATTGACGTTGTTTGGTCAGTTAGTGACATCTGACTCCCCATGTATATGCCCAAGTACTTGTATGAACGGACTCATTCTATCTGTTTGCCTTTTATGTACCATTTATACATTGTGAACTGAGCATCCACTAAGTGTACCACTTTTGTTTTCCTCAGGTTCAGCTCCAAACCTAGCAGCTCAACGTAGCTTGCCAAGGCATTAATTACTCTTTGCAGGCCAATCGGATTTTTGCTCAGAACCCCAATATCATCTGCGTATTGCTGACGTGATTGACTTGTTTGCCAATTTGGGTGGGTGGCTCTCAACATTTATCAAATAGCTGTTCATGTCCGCCAAGTACAAATTAAATAAGCTCAGTGCCAACATGCAACCTTGTTTCTAGCCGTTTTTGATGTTAATTTTGGCTGTCACTCATCTGCCGTCACCAAGATTCACATGAGCCCACGTTTCGCTGTATAGTGCAATTATTGCATTAAGCAGGTTTTGAGCAATTTCCCATGCTTTCAATTTTGTCCAGAGTCTGTCTTGTAGTACTCTATCAAATGCCAAGTTTAAGTCTATGAGACAAGCGAACTACCCAGACTTCTTTCTTCTGGCTTTTTCTGTGAACATTGCCAAGACTGTTAAGTTTGTTGGAGTTCCGAAGCCTGGCCTAAATCCTGTTTGGGTGTTTGTAATCACACTTTTCTACTCCACCCATGCTTGGAGATGTGATAAGGTACAGGTGGTATATATTTTGCTTCTATATCAATCAAGTCTATCTTGCCTGTAATTGTCTGACAAGGTGTGACTTCTGTGTTTTATATTGGGTGGAAGATGTTCCCTTTCCAAGAATTCTGTATCATGTCTGAGTGTAGATGTAATTAAAAAGAGGTGTTAAATATCCTGCCCAGAAACATGAAGCTTGCTTAAATAATGCATGGGGGAAAGCATTTGGTCCAGCTTCTCCCTCTGTCTTTAATTTTTTTAATATCCCTTTTACAAGTTTTGCATCAGTTGATACTGTTGGTCTGTGTTTGGTTGAGTCAGGCATTTCCCTTGATGTTTCCTCACCATCCTAAAATTGGTTGCTTGGCTTCACTACCCTGTTCATTCCCTCTAGTGTTTTAGCAGATGGTCCTTCAGTGTGCTGCTTTTGGTTTTGTTTGGACTGTGTATTTTCCAGAGATAAGTCTACTTACCTCTTCTCTCTTCATCTCCTATTTTGGGGAATAGTATACATTTCACACACATATGCTTTCCAGGTTTCTTTACTTATTGCTGCATTTTGGGGCTTTTTCTGGCCTTTTGTTAGGCCGTTTATTATACCCCAAAATTCCTTACCATTTGACTGTTTGCTGGCCCAGAGTAATTTTCCCCAGAGTTCTTCCATATACATCTTTTTTGCCTCCCTGTAATCATTCTAATTTTGTTTCCTTCTAGCTGCGATTTTGCATTTATCTGATATGCCCTTTCTTGCTGTTGCTGCCAGAGTTCTTACCTCCCTAGCTATTTTCCTTTTGTCTTCACGTTTTTTGTTATAGCATGGTTTGTGCCTACTGCCCCCTTGGGCTTGTAGTCTGACAAAGTTCTAGTGTGATACCGGTTTTACTGGAAATTTGATTAATAGGGCCTTTCTTAGAGCTAAATATGCATTCACAATCTGTTCCTTGCTCAAGATCCCCATTTTATTCACATGCTTGTAGACCGCATCCATTATTTGATCTATGTTGGTTTTTCGCCATTTTAGTTTTATTAAATTGTAATTTTCCGTTTTTTTTTCTGTTAGGTCGTATGTTTTGCTTGTCTGTTGCAGCATGAGTTTAATGCTCAACATTTGGGGAAGGTGGTTGCTTTCTGGGCGGGGGTAAATATCAAAGGAGTTCACCATGAGGAGTAACTCTTCACTAACAAAGGTGTATTCTATGGTTTATTGGCTCTTTCCACTCAAAAACATAATTGCTGCTGGACGGTCAGCCTTTGTTATTCCATTTAAAATTATTAGGACTTGTGCTTCCAGCTGTTGTTGTAGTTTGAGTACTCCTAGTGCACTTTGATTCTTCCTTGTCTTTGATTTACTTCTAACAAAATTGATGTTGAAATCCCCCGAGATAATCATTTGACCATGCTGATACAAGTTTTGCAGCAATTTTATCAGATTTACCAGGCTTGCCGATCTTTCTTCCTTTTTTTGTCACAATGTGCATATACGTTTATGATGATTAACTGCCCAAACCTAGTTTGGTTGCTACTTTTGCTTTCAAGTTTCAAGACATGCAGCCAGTTCTCTCCTGAGTCAAGTTCTTCAGTAGTCCAAATATACTTTGAAGAGTCATATATAGCCATGCCCCGTCTTGGGTGTCCAAAGTTGGAGATTTTTGCTGCCTTTTGCTGCCAGTACATGGTGCTCCTCGTAACCTACTTTTGGTCTTGTTTGATTCCAGGTTTCTGGTAATTTTATCAAACCAAAATTTTGAAACAAGGTCAACATCTCATTATCTTAGCACATGTCTCCATGACCAAATCTTGATGAGCTCCTCTGTGTTTGATCGGAATTGGGCCCCTGATGAGTCACATTCCTTTTGCTGCAATGCTACGCCAGGTCCGCCGAGATTCTAGGGCCATGGGAACCCATGCCCAAACCTGCTTGTCTTCTATCGTTAGCTTGGATTGTGCCTGGCTTTGCCTATCTTCCATCTGGTTTTGTTTTGAATTTGGCCGTACTTCAAGTGAGGAACTTTTTGCTCCCCTCAGAAATTATATTGGGCCTTTGTCTATAGCCTGTAGAGATTTTTGGCGACACTATTTTTTGTAGCAGGAGATATGGGTATTTATGAGGCTTTTAATTTAATAGGGTTATTCCCCAAACTTCAAAAGAATTTCTGAATGCAGAGACAAGGTCGGCTGTTTCACTAGAAATCCAAGTTGTTAATCTTGCTTCTACCTGGTGCTTCAATTTGCTGGAATTCCACTGCAAGGAGGTCAAATGATGTTATTTCACTTAGTTCCGGAATCTCCCAAACAGTCTTAACAAATTACCTCTGTTTAGAGTGTCCTGTCTCCCTTCATTTGAATATTCTGGCATGAATATCAGTTTTGTTCAGCAATCCTTTATACTTTTTGAGGATTTCGCTTGGCTAATGGGTTTTAAATGGTTGGTGTTATCTACAGGGACTTGTCTATTCAGGCCTATTTTGTGCTGTTGGAAGTGTTCTTCAATTGAGATGTTAACCTTTTCAATTGATGTTTCATTGATCGAATTCCCAGCGTTCGGCCTGGTCCTTTGTGGTGGAAGTTCAGCATTGAGGGTTCCTTTGTTTTTTAGTGTACATGTACGACCTTGTCCATTTGTTGTTACTAACTTGTTTTGTTAGATTTCCTTGCTGACTTGTTTTTGTTGATACTGTTATTTTTCTTGATAAATATCAAAGAGTAATAGGTGCAGGAACCTGATTTATGGCTAGATTTTCTTTATCTTCTTCTGAATCTGTTATTGTATCTTTTTGGTCAGGTCTCAGCATTAGTGGTTCCAAATTTAATCCTCTTTGCTTTTTTTTTGGGTGGCACCTTTTTTGTCTCAACTGTGTGCTACTAGTTCTTGGACCGGTAGTGTGCACCTTTTTTTGTGGAGATATGTATGACCTAACTGAAAGAACTGAAGCCATTGACCCACAGCTGTTCTTATCACGTGCTGATTCATTTATATCTGTGTTATCTATGCTTGGCCTATGCTGATGAGTACAAATTGGATGCATTTGTTTGGTTCCAGATGCCGTTTGCCTAGGAAACCCGAGCCTAGCCTTTTTTTGCTCGCTTTTGTTGCCTTTTTGTTAGCCTTCAAACGGATGGACTGGAAGTAAGCGGCATTGAAGGAGCATCCTGAATTTGGCCTGTGAGTCTAACTTCTTCGGTTTCAACCATTTTTCACTTTCCATCACACTTGCGCTGGTTCTGGAGTCAAGTTTTCATATGCATTGAAGTGGTTGGGACATTTTTAAGAGTAGATCTTACTGCATGTAGTATTTCCATATGAATGTCTGGGAGGGAAGCCAGTTTGTCAATTACTTGTCCGCATGCGCAAGTATTGACAGAGCCGTTTGCCAAGGGGATGCTAATTTGTGCTTTTGTGATTGGTGCTTTTGTCATCGGTACACTTAGGGGTCCATTCCGATTTGGGAAAAACCGTTCCGAATAGCCGTTCGGAGCATTTTTCCCGTACGAATCGTACCCTGCAACGTCCCCCGTACGTACGACGAAGTACGATTTGTACCAGGAGCCGTACTCCGTACGAGTCGTACAAGACACCGTACGACTCTAATCTCCGTACGATTCTCCCATCGGAACCTGCTGTACGCGACATCTGTACGGTTCATGGCTGGTTTTTACGACCCAGCAAGTACGATACGTGTCGGGTACGCACCGTATGACCCTTTTTCTACGGGAGCTGAAAACAGCCGTAAAAGCAGAGTTTGTGCCGAAACAGGCACGGAACGGCCCCCCGGGTACGGTGCGTACCCCCATGATCGCAGGGGTACGCACCGTACCCCTGCGATCATGGGGTGTACGAGCCGTACCCCATGTACGATCGGTGTACGACCCGTACCCCCATTGTACGATCGGTGTACGAGCTGTACCCCATGTACGATGGGGGTACGGCTCGTACACCGATTGTACATGGGGTACGGCTCGTACACCAATCAGACACCGATCGTACAATGGGGGTACGGCTCGTACACCGATCGTACAATGGGGGTACGGCTCGTACACCGATCGTACAATGGGGGTACGGGTCGTACACCGATCGTACATGGGGTACGGCTCGTACACCGATCGTACATGGGGTACGGCTCGTACACCGATCGTACAATGGGGGTACGGCTCGTACACCCCATGATCGCAGGGGTACGTGCCGTACCCCTGCAATCATGGGGGGGTACGCGCTGTACGGGGTATATGTAATCGTGCAATTTTCCGTACGAATCGCCCTTACCTGACGTGGACCGTACGAATCGCGCCCTGATTCCCCGGTCCGGATCGTACTCGTCGGGTCGTACGGTTTGTGTACGAGTCGTACGGTTCACAGTCTCAGCCTTGCAATACGTATGGATCGCGACGATTCGGACGGATTCACGGAATGCAGATTGTACTACACAACTCGGACGGACGGATACGATTCGTACGGAAAGGGCTACGAATACGAATCGTACGGTGGATTTTTTTACCGGATCGGAATCGAGCCCTTAGTGATTCTAACTGATTTAATTCTCGCTATGTATTCTGCTATCAAATTCATTAGATCAATCCACACATCGAGTTTATTCGATTGAAAATTCAGGACCTTGATGGCTTTTTGTAATACAGTTAGCAAGGTTTCCCCCAACTGAACTGCGGAAAGCAAGTACGGGCCTGTCGCTGGTGATGGTTCAATTTCACTTGCAGATGATATTGTAATCGGAGATGAGGACTGTAGCCATCTTGCTGAGGATTGTACGTTTTCTTCCTTTTTGTTTCCCCTCTGATGGTTTACTATTGAAGTCGATTATGGGGATGTAGAGACAGGTCCACATTCTTGCCTAGCTGAGTCACAGGAGATAGGAGATACTTTGGAACCTTGTTCTGAGCTTGTAGACTGATTATCTTCTTGGTATACTGTGTTGTGCTCCAAGGCTTGTAGGAGATCTGCATTATTGGATAATGAGAAAGAGCAGGACTAGGAACCTTTCTTTTGGATTTCATGTGTGCCATTGTTGGAGTAGATGGCATTTTCTAAGGCTCCTTTATGACCTGAGTTTGTTTTATTTGCTGCATGCTTGATTGTTCTCTGTGGTGATCCGCTTATATGCACCTGTGGTGATCCACTTATATGCACCTGTGCAGTTATCTGTATTAGTTTGTCCTGGGGGTTGGTCCCCTGTGAGATAAACTTCCCTGGGATTACCTCTGTCCAGTGTATCGATGGATGTGGCATACTTTCATAAGGTTGGATTGTTTGCACCTTTTCTTTAGGTAAGCTTAAAGCATGGGGACTGTCCTTGTCCGCATTATTAGGATTAATGGGGTTCGGTGAACCAGGAATCTCGTCTGACGTGGCATATATTGCAGCCATTGGATCTTTTAAAAAGAAAAGTTTGTGCTGTTTATTTTTTCCCCAGAAGTTAAAGAGTGTTGGTTCTGGTGTTGGTGCAGATACCAATCTCTCTTTTTTCGTGTTTGTTTTTTTACTGATTAGGTTGATGTCCTTTAACTAGGTACGTTTCCTTGGTTTTCGTGTTATTGTATGGTGAACATTCCCTGATCTCATGCTTTTTTGGGGGTAATTTAGCTGTCAAAAAGCCATAAACTGTAATCTCAACTTTACCGTGTAGTTGAAGGGAAGCGCAGGTGTATTTGATCTTACACTGCTTCCTTCGTTTTTCTGGTGGCTGCGACACCACACTTTGTTTGACTTCAAACTGCAGCCTATGAGGATGGGCTTGAGCGTGCCGTGCTTCCTTGTGTTTACTTTTCCCCCTTTCATCCCTTTCGTCCTGTGGTCTCCTTTTATGCAGCTTAATTTGCCCCAACTATGGTTTGGGGCATGCCTCTTGCTACCAGGGGTCAAAATCTGCAAAGTTTTGTAAGTTGTGGGTTTAGAATAATCAAGTCTGGGAGCAGTCCCCACTCCACAAACCGCATCCAGACCTAGCTGGGCAGTCTCCATGGGGCGGGGCTCTAACCGGGTCACTCTCCGTGTAGCGGGGACTGACCTCCTGCTGCCTTGCCTACTATATGCCCCCTTTATTGACTAATTCCTTTCTTTCCACTCAAAGAGCCGCCTGAAGACCAACAGTACAACCTACTTCTTTCCCCAACTGTCAATGACTGCCAATACTGCCAATAATGTTGTCTTTTAAAAACAAAAAGATTTTGTGGTTGAGATGATAGCGGTTAGCAGTAGGCAGCTTGTTCTTTTTGGGGGGACTCAGAGGTGTTGGAAGCGATGGGTTGATGGATCCCTTTATGTCAGACAATGGGATTGAGCAAGGAATCGCTAATGGTTAAGGCTTACAGACAAATCACATATGGAATTCTTGTGACGTGAAAGGACAAGGAAGCCCCCCAGAGGGCACTCTGAAATTCATTGCTGACTGTGGTTAAATAACAGTTAAATAACTGTGATAATGGCAGTGATTTCTTGTTCGTTGAGGAAGAAGAAATGAAGTAGGCCCAGAGGAACAAGTGGAAGGGCTCGGGGGTTGGTGCAGGCTTGAGCAGGGGCTCCTACAAGCCCCTGCAGGCTGCACCCAGATATAGCTAGGCAGCTTTTGCAGGGGGCTTGGCTCACTCTCTGCAGCAAGCTGCTGCAGTGCTCGGGCGCATGCTCCTCTCGACTGTTCACTCACCCATGCCAGCCACATTCCTCTGCTCTGCTCCGGCGGGTAATGTACGGCCTCAGTGGCCAGCAATCTGGCATCCTTCCTCTGGTATGGGCCTGTGCCCTTGATGTTCAATACCCGATTTTCACTTCTTTGGGGGTTCCTTATGGGTTTGTGGGATTTGCAGCCTCCACTGCTCCACTGCTCCGCTGCTCCCTGAGCTCCAGGCACAGGAAATAGCACTGCCGTCCGACCTCTCCTGTACACGGTGTAAATCATGTGTGTCGGCAAGTCTGAAGAGAGCTGAACACGCACCGAAAACAGGCACACGTGAAATTCAAACTGTTAATGCTAAAGAGTGAGTTTCCAGGTAAATTGAATTTCAGGCCTACAATTTCAGCTAAAATAAGAAAAATGGCACATGAGCTTAGCAAATGTATATACGAAATAAGGCACGCTCGATTACTACATCACCTAAGTATGGAATGTCACACTTAATGAACACATTTAATAAATAAATGACTGTCAGTTGCACAACGCGAGTTCTTCACGTTAATGTTTTCTGCTAGTTATATTCACTTTCTATGTTAATTCTTCATGTCACTTCTCAATGGCATATACGCATCATGTTTTACAGTTCAAGATCCTAAGACTCCTGTTAATTATATGCGGGTGCTCTCTACATGTGTGATTATTATGCACCCCTATGATTAAAACGCGGTTTCCACTACATCATTCCCCCCTCTGCTGATTTGTGTCATCACAAAACTTTTTAATTTCCTGTAGAGAAGATCGATCTAAACAGATGTCGTAGCTAGTCTCCTCTGTCTGAACTCCTTCAACCGCTTAAGATTCTCATAGTGACTGTCCTGCACTTTCCACTCTTCTTTCTCTCTCCATGAAGAAATCCTCCATTTGCCTCATCTTGTGCCATTTCTATGCTCTTATCATACCTAGTAATTATTACTGGCCTTGAGATATATCCAAGAATTCCCTTTCCTAGGTTAGCAAACCAATTTCCAACTGTTCCATATCTTTTTACCAATCCTATCTCAAAATGTCTTAGTTGCCAAGTCATGTATTTTATGGTGTATCTCATTGATGTTGTTTATATGTTGCCTCAGATCTTTATTTTTATCAGAACTGTAAGTGCAACACTGTTGGACCTTCAGCATCCGACATACTCCACTCTCTTTTGCCAATAACACATCTAAAACAAGGCAGTTTTGCATCACCATCACCCTCATCAAAACCATCTACGAGCAACAATTATTAGGCTGTGTTAACCAACAACTTATCACAATGGTAGGCAACCTTCTAATCTTGAGGTTATTCAACACCATGCCCAAGCTGGGTATCATCGCTCCAAATATGTCTCCTACAATTTCACCAGCACTCAGTCTATGTTTAATCCTATTGTTCAATTTCCTCCAATCTGTCTAAATCTTCCACATAATATATCTTTGGAAAGGAAACTGCAACTAAACAAGTACCATACCAATTGCTTGGGAGCCGAACTTATGCGTTCTTCTCACACACAAAATATACTCATTGCACCACTTGCACTGGGTCTGTACCTGTTGAATGCAAAGCTTGCCTTGTTGATCCCAATCTAGAGCTATAGGACCATAGCTTCTCTTAGCCCTGTGAGCTAACTCCTCCTTGGTCCACTTGAAGTTTCCTTTCTTATTATTAAGCTTGACGGTTAGGCCTCTATGTTTATCCTCTACTTGATCTACACATTTATTTTCCATGTCTGTTAATGTGTAGGTTAAATTGTGTCTATGTGCATAAGCAGTTTCTAATGTTACTGTGGGTACAAAATACTTTCCCATTCTTTCTTCTTGCTTGTAATATTCATATTTGTTCAGATGTTTGTAGACTGGAGCTTCTGAGAGTACAAAATCATAATTCAAGAAATAGTACTCGTAATGACCCTTTCCATAAAACATACCATGGAGCAAACTATAACTAATACCATACATCATGGGCAGGTGTTGGAACCTAATACCTTCCTCAACCGAAGCAGGCAATTGCATACACATGTAACACCTCCTCACATCCATAATATTCACATATTCATGCATCAACTTCGCATAAGCATTCAGGAAGTAATCACCTTCAGACAAATCTACATGCAGAATGTGACTAGTTTGCTCCATAAAACCTTTATCAGATCCTAGTGTACCCACTTTTGAGGCAGCATTGGTAGGTGTCCCATTTACCCCCACTCCCTATTGCTCAGCTTTGTGTGTGCTTAAAATGGACTCAGTAATGACTACAGCTATCGCTATGATTATTCCTACAATAAGTGTACTTATAATACATTTGGGCCTGCAAATCGAATTTCCAGACTCCATTTTCAAAGTGGCTAGGATTGTAGCTGGTAGGATCAACATAGTCTCTTTTTTCCCACCTCTTACTGACAACAAAGTCTTTGAACATCTTCGTTTTGGATTATGGAAAATTCTTATAACAGTCCTTGGCATCATACTTGCACAGGTTGGAAGACTTCCTTAGCCCTCTTTCCTCTTCAAAAGAAAAGTCTCTATTTTTATTCTTCTTCCACTCGGCCTAGGTTATCTTCTTTCAAGCAAATTTTTATTTACAGTGCAAAAGTTCAATTTACATCCCTTATGAGATCAGAGCCAATCTCTTCAATGACTCGCTGTAACAGTTCTCCTCTAAATGCTGCAACCTCCTGAGGAGGTGGTTGATTTCCAAAGTTCAGGCATAAGATGTCGTCAAGAATCAGAGTACATAAACCACTAAACCTTGGTTGATAGGGCACCGTCAATGACAGGATGGAATTAGCCTCTATTCCAGGAACTCTCAACAGGACCTCGACAATCAGTATTGGAGTGAAGGACCTCGCTCTCCCCGGCATTGTTAGCTAGATAAGTCCACTCGGAAGAGGAGTATCTCTTACACAGCACTCTTGTTCTCCTTGATCTCCTTACCCTTACCGAGGCTTGTTTATACTCACTCAGATGATTCACTTATTGGTACAAGTTCTTTCTCAGATGCAAGTCTCAAGTTCCTTCTTTTCAGTCTCTCAGGCCATGATTCATTTGCAACCTCTTTCTTCCTTGACTGCACACAACAATTTTCCACACCAGTCTCTTCTGCTGAGTCAATTGCAAAGTTACCTTCACCCTCAGAGTCTATACCTGGGTCTTGTGTAGCTTGACCTCTCTCAGCTTAACGTGGTGGGAATCCAGCCTCTTCAGAAACTCCCACAGCTTGGCTTACCCTCTCCTGTGACCTTCCAATCACAGCTGGAATCACTTCTGGGGGAGGAGCTGTTTCATGGGAGGTACCTGAGACTCATTGGGTATGGGAAACATGGATCCAGTTCGGCACTAATCCACACTTCACAACTTGTCCCCAATATCACCTGATATGGTCCACCCACGTGAATCAAGACAGTTCTTCCTTATGTCCTTTTGGACAAGTACCCAGTCCCTGAAGCCAAAGTCGTGGTAAAGGTCTTTCGATGTTGGTGCCGTTGTCATTCCAACCTGATGAGACACAGAACAAACCACATCAGTCCACCCTTTACAGTAGTCAAGGATCTGTGATGTTTATCAAAGCAGTAGACAGCACTGCAGGCAAGCGTATCGCCCTTCCTATGAGGATCTCATGGGGTGACAACCCAGTTCTTCCATCAGGAATGCTGAGCAAGCTCATTAGAACCAAGGGCAACACTTTGGGCCATTTCAAAGATGTCAAAGCACACGCTTTTGCCAGCCTCGCCTTTCAAAGTCTCATTGATCTGCTCCACAATGCCTGATGCCTCTGGCCTCTAACTATAATGCAGTCTCTGATCCATACTCAAGGCAATACACAACAGCTTCATGATCTCACTATGGAGGTAAGTTCCTCTATCTGATTCCAATGTAGATGGAAATCCGAAACAAGATATAATCTCCCTTAGCAATAACTTTGCTACTGTGAGACTGTCACACCTTCTAGTTGGATACGTTTCCACCCACTTAGAAAAGATGCACACAACATCCCTTCCTATATAAGCAGTTGCTCCATGAATAAACCTTGCCATTGGGTTTAGCAAACAATCCAGTAATACTGCCCTATCATCAGTTGGAACCCATATGTCACCTTGTCCCTTCTCACAACCTGCTCTGGTCCAACCCGCTTCTTCCTGATCTGTTGCTTCCTTTTGTAAACACCTAACTTCATCCCATGTATCTGCAACAGCTAGAATCGTGCTGAGTTTGGTCTTCTCTAAACTCTCGCCAACATATTCGCCATTGCAAATGCATGAGTTTGTGGCACAAAATTGAGCAACTTCATCCGCGCAGCAGTTTCCAGTGGTGGCAAAATCATCTCCCTTCCCATGGGCAGCTCACTTTACAACCGCCACTTCCTTTGGTAACTCCAGTGCTTCCAACATTTGTCTCAACTATTCCCTGTTCCTAATAGAAGATCCTGATGACGTTAGGAAACCTCTCGGCGACCATAGCTGTCCGAAGTCATGAACTACACCAAAACCGTACTGGCTATCTGCATAGATAATGTTTTGGATCTGCTCAGAGACAAGGCATGCAGAAGTCAAAGCGTTGATCTCGGCCACTTGTGTGGAGTGAACTCCCTGTAGACAAGCAGCATCCGCAACTCCAGAGATGGTACAAACAGCAAATGCTGCTCTCAGATTACATCCATTGTCCCTTAGGCATACACCATCAACAAAAAAGGCTTGGTCGGGATCTGGCAATGGTTCAGAGGCTTGGTGCAAAGCTCAGTAACATTTAGACAGTCATGGTCTTCACAATCTTCTCCATTGACATTTGGAACAGGTAACAAGGTAGCAGGATTTAACACAGAACAGCGCTTTAGAGTTACATTTTCTGCTGTGAGAAGCACTTGCTCATACCTTGTCAGACTGTTATTAGTTAAAGGCTGTGTTTTGCTCTTTGTCACCAGAAGTTAAACTGATTGCGGTACATATACAGTGAGTGGATGATCCATCACAATGCTTTCACGTTGTTCAATACTGAAACCTGAAGGTACAGGATCTAAAGGTAGCTGAGAAATAGGCCACTGGTCTACGGGCACCTCCATGTGTCTTGGTGGGTATAGAAAGAGCAATACCTTCCTTTTAGTGGCAGAACAGCGAAAACGCTTTGTTGTACTCAGGCATTCCTAAAGCTGGAGCACGACAGAGGCACTCTCTCAGCTCCAAGAAGGCAAGTAAACAGTTGTTATACCAAGGTACTGGATTACTCACATCTTTGTGGGTCAGCATCTGCAAAGGCTTTGCCATCATGGAGAAATTTAGAATCCATTGTCGCCAGTAGCCAACCATTCCCAAGAACATCCTGACCTCTTTCTAGGTAGTAGGTGGATTCATTTTCATGATCACCTCCACTGGTTCTGGTGACACCATCCTCTTGCTTCTCGCAATTCGATGATCCAAGTACTGAACTTCAGTCAGACAGTACTGAAGATTGCTCGGAGACACCTAATACCCATTGTCAGCCAGGTGGTTCAGTAAAACAATAGTATATTCCCTGCAAGCCTCTCGTGTTTCAGATGCAATGAGGAGATCATCAATGTACTGAACTAACACTGAGTATTGGGACAAAACTAAACTCTCAAGGTTCTTCTCCAAGACCTGATTGAAGATGGATGGGATTTCAGCATATCCTTGAGGGATACAGCACCTTGTTAAGATGAGATTTTCCAGCGGGAAACCAAATAAAAATTGGCTTCCCTCATGCAATGGAATGGAGAAAATGCCTGACAAATGTCAATCACTGTGAACCACTGTGAACCATATAGCTTCACAAGAATTCTGGAATTGGTTCACAGATAGGTTCAGTACCACAGGACAACCACAGGACAACATGGAATCTAAATATTAATCCCATGACGGGTGAATTGCACGGACGTCCTATGATCTCCTTTAATTTTTTTTTTTTTTGAAGACCAATGGTCCCAAACTTTATTTAGTTTCACAGATGAGTTAAACAGCAGTCACACAGTGTCATCCTATGATCTCCTTTAATATGCCCTTTGCAATCATGGACTCAATCACAGATGTAATCCCTGACACCGTTTCTAGGGTCAGGTTGTACTGAGATGTTCTCGGAAATTCTGCATTAGGCTTGATCTGTACATGGACTGGCTCAACTACTCGAATCAGTCCGATTTCCTCTCGTGTGAAGTCCCATACCACTGGAGAGATGATTGTCTGTCAAGTCCAGAGGCATGTCCTTAACTGTCAGCAATGGAAACATGGCCACACAATGATTCTCATTCACCAACTTGAAAGAGAAGGCCTCATCATTAGTCTGCAACTCAATTCCCTTCGGCATACAATAGATTGTACAATTAAATTTGCACAGTAGGTCAGGCTCCAATAAACAGACTGGACTTGAATCACACACCACGAACTGGTAATGATCTCAGAAAGTTCTGATTCTCACCAGCACCTCTTCTGTCAAAGGGTTTGTCATTCTTTTGATGGCAACTCCTACAACTTGGATTAATTTTCCTGAGAGGGGTGGGTTTGTGACTACTGCAGATCTTTCTCACAGTAGAATGAGTAGCACCAGTATCAATCAAGAATGTAAAGGGATGACCACCTATGTCAGTTTCTGTTCCACTCGGATCTACCTATATGACTGCTCCAAGAGTACAGTCTTCCTCCCCCCTCAATCACTGTCATAGGGATGGGTCCTGATAAAATCCATCTAGCTCTTCCATAAAGGTCATCTGATGCTATGTTTGATTGCCCTGTGAGATTCTCAAAGGTTGGGGAACTTACACTAACTGGTTCTGATTTCCTCTCATATTAAGAGATCTTGGCCTTGTCACCGTCGGTAACTGATTTACCAAATCTGACACTTGCATAAGTTCTCCCTCCTGCACCTGATTTGCCAGATTTAAGCGACACTTACGCTTCCAATGCCCGATCTTGTGACAAAAATTACAAGCAGATGTCTTTTTCAGAGTAGCAACATCTATCCCTGTTTTGGGATCAATGGGGACACCTCTTCTTCTCCCCTGTCCCACTGGACCTGATGTACCCTAGGCACTCCTTGGACATTCCCTTGATGACTAACTTCTGTCCCTACAGTTGCCTGCACCTGCTCTCCTTTTTGTGTGTTTTGCATTTGAACCAGCATTAACTTCCTCTTTCTCCACCTATGCTTGGCATCCACCTCATCACTGCAATACCTGGCATACCGTAGAATTTCATCCATGGATTTATTTTTCCAGCAGATCAAATGTTGCTAGATCATAATGCTGATTTCCAGCCTCAATCCTGTCACAAATTTTGAGACAAATTAAACCATTTCTTCAAGGTAGAGTGTGTCTAACCGCTGTATTGCTTAAAGGCTTGCAAGAGCCTCTCGTAATAATCATGCACTGACTCTTTAGGCTCGTTCGATCAATCTTAACCCAATCAATGTCTTGAGGGGCTATTTTGGACTGCAGCCATGTGATCACCTGATCATAATTTTTCGTAACCAAGGGCGAAGGACCATGAGTTGCAGGATCCCTCTCTGACTCAGCTGCAAGCCACACAACAGCGATTTTACATGCAGATCATAAATCACTAGGAACCAACATTTCAAACAGAGCATTCAACTCTAACCACAACACCTTTGAAATCTGAACTAAGTGATCAACTTGCTTGTACAATTCAGCTGGTTTCTCTCTCAACCTGGGAAAATCATTTGTGACTGCAGCAAGATCACCTCTACTTTATAGAACAGGCACATATCCTCTGCTAGGCACCTCTTGTAGTGGATATACCTCAACTCCCAGTGTTCCCCCTCCTGAAGGTGGTGCTGCCCATGTCACTTTTCTCATACTCTTCTTTTTAGACCACCTTTTCTCCAGTTATCCAGCATACTCCAAGCCTGTATTCCTATAACCAACTCTCGGGTACACCTTTTCAGCCCCGTCACTCTCTTTTCCTTCAGCTCCTAGTCACTGTAATTAAAACTATGATTCACCTGTAGCATTTTCATTCAAGACAGGTCTACTTTATACCTCTGAGCTAGTGACAACTTCTCATGTGCTCGTCTCGCCTTGCGGGTGACATCCTTTGCTATAAACAACAGGTTGTCTGGCTCATAGGTCTCTATTCTCTCCAAAGGTAAATTCTTCCTGATGATCTCATCTACCTCAGGCTTCAACCTCATCTCATCCAATTAGTTTTGCCTTTACAGCAACCTCGATGGTTCCCTGACTTGAACTACTGTTCTGACCGTCCTTGCTGTTATTGTGATCCCTCAACCATGTCTCTAAGTATGCAACATCTAGGACATGCTTATTTCTAGCAAATGCTTGACTTGCACTTGCTTCTAAAGTTGCACCCACTGGTCCTCTCCCCAGTGTTTTCCACATCCTACAGTTTGAAATGGTGCTTGCCATGGGTATGGATCATATAGTACTGGAACCAATATGTATTCCCAAATGATCAGCAGTAGCTGGTAAAGGGGTGCTAGATCCTACAGGTGCTTGAGATGGGCGATTTCCATTCTTGTTCCCAATATGATTCCTTCCACTTGAACAGACTGTCGCTCACTAAGGTTTCCCACTGAGCTTGGGTCATACACAGGCACAACAGGACCAAAGGTGACCGGTACTGTAAGAGTTTCCGGTAACTGAGAAGCAGCGCTAACTCCATTTTGTGCCATACCTCCTAAAGCGGACACTCCTGGCCTCCCCCTCCTCCTAAAGATATCCTTCCCACAACTCCTGTACTAGGACCCGTGCTGACTGCCATTCTACATTTGCTGAATTTGCCAACCCTCACCTTCCCTCCTCGGAGTGTGGATTGTAAGGTGGAGGACGCTCATATAACAACCCATCCAACAAGCTGTTGTCAGTATCACTCCCATCATTTCTATTTCCTCTTCTATTCCAATTCTCCTGCCAAGATTGGGTACAGCCTTTCTCCTTAAATAGTATCCACTTTCCATCTCTTAAGCTCTACATCCCGTTGCGCTTTCCGACATACCCTCAAAGCAATCCTCCTCTTCTCTTGCTATATCTCCTTTTTTTGCATGTGCTGCATGTATCCATGCATCTAATTTCTCAAACTGTGTTGGTCTAAGCAAAGGTCGCAGCACAAACATCAGTCCTCTCAAACAAACCAAACCAAAACAAACCAAAACGTGGAATTGACAATTCAGCCTCTTTTTTAGTGATTTAGTGCCAGTTTTGAAGCCAAATTTTGGTATGGACCCTACTTTTGTCACCATATAGTGTGCTGGAGTATCCTCGGGTGGCGCTTCTTTGCCGACTCGAGTAACAAGCCATTGATCATCCCTGATGAGAACACCCTTATACAATGCATGCTTGAATTGCAGTTTGTAGTTCACATATCATGACGGAATGGTATTTTCCAACCACAACTTCCTGATGACTACCAACCAATCCCAGTGCAGCGTTACACCAACCAACCTATTGCAGCATGGCACACTCTGACGTTACCTTAACTCCCCGCAGTGGCTCACCCTTCTTTACAATTTCTCCATACACATTCACTCACACAATAGTCTTAAACTACGTAAATGTCTGCCATCTAAAAGGATCTATAGAATTCAGTCATCCAAGAACATGTACACGTGGCAACCCTTGACCTTCTCTAGTCACCTGAATCAGTATAGTTCACTGCTGTACATATGGTCCACTAGACGATTCCCATACGACCCATTCACACAAAGGTCCCTTTCTTAGGTCGAACTGTCAATAACGTCTTATGACAACTACTCAATTCTTCAACTATACAATCCCAATAAATTTTGTTTTCTTCTACACCATTTAAAATATCCCAGGATCTTATGCCGTTTCAGAACCTGAAACTCAAATCTCAATCCATGGGCCATATCCGGTCCGAAACCACATTCATTCGACTCTCACACCAACTCCGTCACACATCACACAATCAATTAATTCTTGGAATCTAACACAAGCCATACAACCTATTGATACTCACTCCTCCATTTGCTGCTGATCTCATCGCACCACCAAATCTGTCAGTCTCAGCTGAATTCCGTCTCTCCATTCACGGTCATTGGGTTCTATTTTGGGACTCTGGCGTTCTAGGTTCTCTCTTTTCTAGACTAGTTCTGGATTCTCTCTTCACTTCACGAGGTAACGATCCTGCTCTGCTACCAACTGAAAGGGCCGGGCACATAAGTTCTGGACCTACTCAAGTTTTATTTGTTTGTTTGATTAATTAAAATTTATTATTTATTTATTTATTTAACAGATTTCTAGAGCGCATGGCTGCCCGTGAGCGTCCCAGCGCTAAGTGACAAGAACCTTCTGCGGAGGGGTCTCACGGGAATAGCCATGTTTTGAGCGCTCTGCGGAATGAGAGCAGGTTAGGTTGGGCTCTGATGTCAGGGGGAAGGGTGTTCCAGAGTTTGGATGAGTTGTATGAGAACAGTCGCCCTCCTGAACGAGCTTTCTTGATTCTAGGTATGGAGGCTAGGTTGCAGTTGGAGGAGCGGAGAGTTCTTGTAGTGGTATGGGGTGAAATTAAGTTTTGTAGTATTGGAGGGGCCTTGCCGTGGAGAATTTTGTAGGTGGTACAGAGAGCCTTGAACTTTATCCGTTCCTGGACGGGGAGCCAGTGTAGAGCAGCTAGGGCTGGTTTGGCTGAGCAGCGGCGGTTGGTTCCTGTGAGAATGCGCGCTGCAGCGTTTTGTACTGTCTGAAGTTTAGACAATACTTTTTTGGGGGCCCCCAGGTACAGGGCATTACCATAGTCCAGGCGGGACAGCACCAGGCCATGGACTAGGAGTTTGCGGGAATGTGCAGGGAGAAGGGGTAGGACCTTTCTTGCTGACTTTAGGAGGCCATGGCAAGTTCCCGCCGTTTTCCTTGCTTGGGCCGAGAAGTTGAGGCCTTCATCTAGCCATATGCCGAGGCTCTTAATTTCATGTTTCGGGGCGGGGGAGGGCCCATGGTGGGTGGCCATAGGGAAGTGGGGTTGTAGAGAGATTTATTGCCTAGAATCATTAACTCAGTTTTGTCGTTGTTCAATTTGAGGTGGGAAAGGTGATCTTGCTGGCTGAGGGATACCACGAGTTGAGTGTCGTTGGCGTATGTTAGAAGCTTGATCCCAAAAGGGGCGACGACTTTCTCAAGGGGGGACATGTAAACATTAAAAAGGGTCGGGCTCAGGGAGGAGCCCTGAGGGACCCCCACAGCCGATGGCCCTAGGCTTGGACGTGAAGTTTCCGTCTGCCACCCGGAAAATCTTACAAAATGTGTAAAATACCACCAAGTATAAAAGAATTTAAAAAACACTATATACACGATTTTTCTCAAATCGCATAGTTACTATAGTTCAAGACTTAGTATATTTTTGGATACATTGACTTGACAGTTCAAGAATTCATCTTCAAGTTTTTTACCAACAACACATACATTTTTTACAAATGCAGAGTTCATAAATATATCTTTAGAGTTTAGGCATGCCAGCAATGTTTGTCTACATGTCCTTACTCCAAGAACATTGAATAGTCTCTTAAGAGTCATTTTCCTTTCAACTTCTAATTCAGATGTATAATATTCTCTTGTCCACATTTACATAGCCTACATATAGTGTTCTCCTCATTGCTCTTTCATGTAGGTAAATGGCATAAACCCGGCAATAATCCAAAAATGTGCTCTGATAAAGATTTGTTTATTTCGCTGCGACCATGATGTTTCAAGATATTCTTAGACTTTCTTTTTCATAAATGTATTTATAATTGGCCATGCGTGTCTTCTTTTTACAAATATATCTTTATCTTTTATCAGCGACAGTTGATAATGAGTTTGTTAATTGTTTATTTAAAACTTTCCTGGGTAATTATATTCTCCCAAATTGGTGTTACACCAAATTCTTCCTTTGCTTTACTTAGGTAGGACCAGGCTTGCAGTTTCCGATTATCTTTGACTTCTTGCCATAATATCTGGGACATTTGGTTGTCATGATCGTTTTTTATTCGGATCCACACTTTAAAGTCTTGACCTTTTCTTGCATATAGCTGGTTATTTATTCCATATTCCAACCTCACCTGCGCTAGCGAGTCATTTTTAGGTAGGAGAAATAAGATTGTATACGTTTTAGCAACTGCATTATTAATTATATCCGCATCTTTCCCATTTAATACCTCACAGCCGTATGTCAGGGTAGGTAATAATTTTGCCTATATGATCTTTAGTAAAGGACAAGGGGACAATGCAGTTATTGTTTTTTGTATAATCCTAAATGCTGCAACCAAACTATTAGCTTTCCTGGTAATATCTTTTTTCTACGGAAGAACATTTCCACTGTCATTAAATATAACTCCAAGATACTGGTAGGAATCAACCTGTTCTAATCGAGTTTGTTCCAACGTCCATTTACATTTATTTTTAAATCTTGTATTTTTTGTAACTACCATTACTTTGGTCTTGGTTTTGTTTATTACCATTTCATTTTCTTTTGCGTATATTGATATACGAATGATTAATCTTTGCAACCCCACTTTAGTTTGACTTAAAAGTACAACATCATCTGCGTACAACAGATTAGATATTTGCTTTCCAGCTAGCCTCGGCGGATGTGCATTAACTTCGTTCAGTGCGATAGTGAGATCCCCTAGAAATAGATTAAATAGAAGTGGAGCAAGGACGCACCCATGCTTTATTCCTCCTGTAGTATGTATTTTGTTGGTTAGTGTTCGGCCATCACCAATCCTAACCCTAACCCAATTGTCAGAATACAGTAATTGTATCATTTTTAGTAGTGAATCTGGAATTCCTTATTCCTTAAATTTCATCCACAGTAGGTGCCTGTTCACACAGTCAAATACCGATTTAAAATCAACAAAACAAAAATACAAGGGCTGCTTAGCTAAAAGCGCCTTATCCATTAAAACCAATAGGATTAGTATATTTGTGGAGGTTCCTAGGCCTTTGATAAACCCAGTTTGATTCGGGGGTAATACATGCTTCTCCTTAACCCAGTCTGTTAAACTTGATAGTAATAGTCCAGCAAACAATTCTGCGTCAGGATCTTGGAAGGTAATCAAACGATAGTTCTCGGGTAATTGCCAGTTTCCTTTCTCAAAGATATGCCATATTAATGATCCTCTCCACGATTTCGGTATCTGCCCGGTTTGTACGACTTCATTAAAAACCTTTGTTAAATATGCTCCCCATAAGTCTGGATCTTTTTTGTAGAGAGCAAACGGGATGCCATTTGGTCCTGGTGCTCCATATTTTTATTTCCTTATTAAATTATTCACCTGACTTTCTGGAATCAAGATTTCCACATCACATTCTAGGTCTGTTGTAACCATCATTATCTGCTTGTGTTTCTGAATATTTAGTTTAGATACAGGGTTTAGGATTTTTTAAGAAATCCAAACCATTCATCTTCAGTTAAAGCAGATTCTAACACGGATTTATTGGTCCTCCTTAATCCATTGATAATTTTCCAAAACTCCCTTGAGTTTGCTTGGATTCAAGCATGAACATTTTTTGTCCACGATTCTTGATGGATTTGATTTTTTTTGTTCCAAATTAGTTTCCTTAGGTTATTATTGACACTTTTTAGTTTTATTTGTATTTCCTTATTGTTTGGGAGCTTAGGGCCACATGCATCAACCTATTTAGGAAGTGCAAACGGTGCGAATCGGTAAATTCGGCCGTTTGCGATTCCTAAATACGTTTTTGGGCTGCATCATGCATCTTTGTGAAATTCGCTATTTTTAGCGATTTTAAAAAATGCAATTGCTTTTAAATAATCGCAAATTTGCGATTCCTTAAAAGCAATGCATGATTGTTTTTCAAATTGCGAATTTGCAATTAGGGGGTGCAAATTACCACGAGGGTGAACCTCGTGGTAATTTGCGAAAAAGTATTAAAATGCTCAAAATTGCATTTTAAACACTGTCATGTTACAGACACACATGTCCTTAGGACATGTGTGTGTGAAACATGCACTTTAAAATACATTTCAGGGGTGCAGGGGGGGGTCCTTTGGACCCCCCCTGCACCCATGGAATGCATTAACATTTTGCGAATCGCTAATTGAAATTCGCAAAATGTCAATGCCTTCCCATTGATGCCTATGGGCCTTTTGGCCCATAGGAATCAATGGGAATTGCCAAATCGATAATTAGAATTCGCATAATGTTTGTGATTCGGTAAAAAGTGCAATTTTTACCGAATCGCAAATATTATGCGATTAAAATCATGCATCCCATTTTGCGATTCCCTAAAAATCGCAAATAAGGAATCGCAAAACCTTACAATGATGCACGTGGCCCTGTGTTAGCTGTTTCCTAAGTCTATTACGGGTCTGCCTAACTTTTTTGATAGTATGTGGGAGGTTGATATTAGTATCCCTTTTTTCCGTTTTAGTGATTTGTTTTTTCTGATCAGGAGAAGAGGCATCATACGGCTTAACTATTTTCTGTGTGAAGTGTTCCCACTGCTTAATTGCAGACCGCGTGATGTTTCCTTTGAATCATTCTTTAATTAAATCTTGTGCCTTTTCTTTCATATTATCCTTATTATTTGTCTTCCATATAAGCTTCCTATAATTTGTAGTACAGGCCTGACCTTGTGTTGTCAAATAATTTTGGCGTTTCGGGCTTGACAATTTTATTTGTAATATTTGTCGGCTATGATCGCTATCTAACACTTTCCTTAGTCGGTAGGAAACAATTTTATCGGGAATATTTGTAGATACCATTGTATAGTCTATTCTTGATTTAGACTTTTGTGTCTGAAATGACCAAGCTGGGGGTATATCTGATGCAAGTCTGCCGTTTAATATTTTTAGTCCCAATGCTTCCACGTCCATCAGGAGTTTTCATCCGATTGGATTATGTTTAGCATTTATTATTGGATCCAGTATTTGTTCTGGAATTGCCCATTGATGATTTTGGGACTGTATAAAATCATCCCATGTAAAATGTATTAACAGGTTTATATGAAAATCACCTGTAACAATAAAATCTGCAGTCGGTTCATCTATTATTTGGTCCAATAAAAATCCAGTGAGAGCAGCGCTCACATACTTCCTTGAGGAGTGCTTATGTGGAATATATATATTAACTAATATTAACTTTTTCAGGCTTTTTTTCCTCACTTGTTACGTATTTCAACTTTACTGCTTGGATGTTGGAATTAATCGTGACCAACTGCTCATGTTCAACTTTCAGGTCAATTAGAATGAATATTACCAAACCTCCACACAGTCGGCCACATTTTTATGATATTTAATTGCAGGCACAAAGTATCCTTTATATCCTTGTAGCAAGAAGGGGTCAATTTCCCATGTCTCCTGCCGAGATATAATTTGAAAGAGGTTTGATAATGTATCTATTTGGGCATTTTTTTAATCTTTTTAGATAAGCCATTTATGTTCCATGAGCATATTCCTATTGGTACGAGGTTCACATTCCCTTCTTCTATTTTATATTGTGATCTATTCTGTCATTGTTCGTTGTTACTATGTAAAGCTGTTCGAATCCATTTTTCGCTAATTCGTTTAATTTCTCCAACTTTTATTTCATCCATGGACTTTTCATCATCACCATGTATTTTACCCAAGGAATTTTTTTAATATCGAATAATATGAGTCGTCTTTTCTCCCTTTAGACCTTTTCGTGGGGGGTTACTTTTTTTATAAGTGGAGTAGGATACACCTTTGGGGCTGGTTGACTAATTGTTATCCCCCAACTTCGAAAGACTTTTTGTTCATGCAGGATTTGATCCACTATGGAGTCTGTGTTTACAGTTAGCAGTGTTATTGGTTGACTGCCTTCAGGGTTTTGTAAAAATCCTATGCATTCAATATCTTCTGTTGTCACTTTTTCTAGTGATGGTACTGATTTCAACACCCAAAGAATATTACCTCTATTCAAAGTATCATGGTTACCTTGTGAGTCGTATAAAGGTGTAAGAATAATTTGGGAAGTCCTTTTAGGAAACAGCGATTCTCTCTTTTTATCCTCACAAATTTGATATTCCTTACATATAATATGTTTATCTTGACCATTTCTTATAATATTTAGATCATCCTTCCTGAGTTTATGCCCCCTATCCTCGATCACTTCTTTTGATGTAGTTGAATTAGTCACGGCTTCTTCTATCCGTTGTTTTTGCACAACTAGATTATCTTTTTGTAGTGTCAAACTCTGGCTTAGTCTCGGTGCATTATTTTGATTTTGGTGAATTGTTCTCTGAGCTACTTGACCGGTATACCTTTGTTCTACATTTAATGAGATTTTAGATTCTACAGAGTTTAAAGATGTCATTTTTTCAATTGGGTTACTTTGAATATCACACATAAGGCCCTTAGTTATTACACATCCATTTCCTTCTAGTCCAAGTGCTTCTTCTTTATCTTGGTCTTTCTTACCCTCAATTTTTACTGACTCTGCTTGTCGATTGATATTGTCCGTTAACATAGTTGTATTGGCTATGAGTGGTTTACAGTCTACCAGATGTTTCCCTGACTTTGTAAATATATCATAATGTTTTTCAGTTTTTTCTAATGATTTTGTTGACTGAATCCCAAATACATCACTAGTTTGTTTTCCTTGTTTCCCTTGGCTTTGTCCTTCTTTAATCATATCCGCAGGTATTTCCAGTTTAGAATAGGCTTTTACTGTATTTTCCTTTTTTGCCTTGTTTCTTGCTTTACGTTATTTTTTCCTTTGCCTCTTTGTTATTTCAAAGGCTACTAGATCTTCATTATCAGTTCCTTCTTTATTCAACTGTACTAGGAAGTCAGGCAGTGTTTCTTTACCATTTAACTTATGTGTCTCTTCTTGTGTCTTCTGCATTGTTTCTGAGTTTGGTTTGATTACGACATTAAGATCTATTCTATCACCAACTTGATTCATTCTTTTCCCTCCTACGGGGGCAAATGGGTTTTTATCCGCGTAGCCCATCTCCTCTTTTTGATCTTCATGTTTTTTACACAGAGAATAACATATCTCCTCTTTTTGAATATCATGTTTTTTGTGCACGATGTCTTTAACATCTTCCAATATGGTGTTTAATACATCCAGTTTAGCTGCAAGTTTGTTTATTATGGGTGCACATGTGCAATCAAAATAATTGGAAGCTGCTTCTTTTTGAGCTCTGTTTATTAAGTTGTTTAACTCGGCAAATTTTTTGTCAATTCCGGTAACTGCATTGGCCATGACTCCAAGTATTTCAATTTGAGTATCCATTTTATTTGACTGATATGTCAGTGCTTCTAAAGTTAATGTTGAGGTTTGATCAAATATATCCCATATAGATCCTAGATCTTGATTGTCTGCATTTTTTGAATTTCGATCAATCGGTATTTTACTATTACTGACAAGGATGTTAATGTCCGCCTCACCAGTATCTTGGTTTCCTTCTGAAGTATTAGATTTAGCCAAATTACTATCTTTACCAGTACAATTGGCTTTGAATTCCCCTTGATTTTTACTTCTCATATATTTTTCCTTGATACTTTTAACTCGTTAGGAGTGTAACAATCTTGATGTTCATAACTCAATTCCATGTTTTTTTCTCCACTTTTTCTTATTATCTTATTAGCATATTTGTCACCAATGCAGTATTCATTGTTTAATTAGTTTTTGTTTGCTTTCCTTGTATGTCTTCGTCTATTTAATATAAGCTCATGATTTTGTTATTTGCTATATGATGTGTGTGCATTGGATAGTTCAATTTTTTTCTTTATTTTGACTTTAACTTCTACTGGTATTGGAACTCCTGCAGTCATTGGGTTCATAAAGTTGTTGACTTGTGATAGATCTTGTATTGATATTCCCGTCCCATTCTTAACCGTATTCCTTCCTTCCATTTGAGTTAGCGATGCTTGGCTTTGTAATTCTAAATCCACTCTTTGATCCGTTATTTGGCTCTTTAAGTCTTTATTTTGTGTATTGCTGACATGGTCATACTCCTGCTCTGAACCAACTACTAGTGTATTTCTTTCCAAGATGTTTGTTGGATTAAGTGGAATCTGTTACTGTTTTGTTTCTACATCTGATTCCATTGACATAAGTGCTCCTGTTGGATCTCTCATAAAGTTGAATTTCTGCGGTATTTTTGTAGATCTTTCAAACATCCGAACTATTGGTGAAATTAAGATTTGATTTTATCCCTTTATCTGCGCTTTAGCCTATTTTAGCACCTTAGGTGCTTGCGTTTTACGTGCTTGTCTTGTCGGGGGCCCAGTGTTCTTTCCTTCCCTGAGCGCATTCCCAATGTGTCTCTTGTTTATTTGTATTGAGATCAGTTATATTTTAATACTTTATACCACTAATATGTTGCAAATATGCATGTGTATATTACAATGTTAAATGACAAATATATCAACAGCCGGAAAGACAATGGATAACAACTTAGGTATTTAGACAACTCAACTCAGCACCATCAGTTTTCCCCAAGGTCAGGTGCGACTATAACTTTTTAAATTTAAATTTTTATTTTTCTATTTCAGCTTTCAATATCCATGTTTACACAAGGTTACACAAGTAGAGCGTAAATGACGCCTTATTTTAGATAGCTTATTTACAATCCTTATGTGCACGCCTCTGCCACAGTTCTGCCACAGCTCTGTGCTGAAAATGACTTGTTTTATTGGCCAACAGTTCTCCAACAATATATTTTGTAGTTCTCCACTGTCACATTAGATAAAATACATATAATAGATAATTGGCCACTTCCTTCTTAAAGGACTTTCCATTTTTAACCACACTTAAATGTGGCTGACCAGTGCCTTTATTCACCTCGTACCTCCTATCAGTTTCTCATTAATAATACTTCACCAGCCAACAGCCTTCACCAGCCTCTGAAAATCAATGTGGCCCCCCGGCAGAACTGAGGCCCTAAGGTCCCCCAGCGCCTTACTGTACAGATCTCCCAGGCTCTCTGCTGCAGCTTCTGTGACCAGGAAAACCGTTTACGGCTCCAGCCGCTCCTGCTGCAGCCCAGGTTCAGCTCACCACTATCACGGTCCTCTCGCAGCTCAGGCTCTGACAAGCTGGGTGAGCTTTTCATGTTGGCCCCCACACACCACTCTGCTTCATTAAGCCACGAGAAGCCACAAACCGCTTCAAGCCGCACCAAGTGCGGAAAGCACGGAAAAAGTCTGTGAGTAATCGATCTGCCGCACTGTAACTCTCTGCTACCAGGCCCCCAGGCAGGCACTACACCCCCCACGGTTGGTGTTTCTTTCCAAATGCAGTGCGGCGTTTCCGGTGTTTTCAGCGTTTCCCTTAGATGGCGTTCACACGGCGGTTCAGCTCCCGGGTCTCGCCTCACCACACTGTAGCTCTCTGCTGTTCTCTGGTGGACCTACTCTAGAATTACAACCCAATGCTTTTTTTTAGCAACATGCAATCGTAGAGAGGAGAAAGTCGTTATTAATGCCAATCAATTCAACAGGAATTTCTCTGGACACACAGTAACTACAGACAACTACTTTATGTTAGTTTGTTTATTACAAAGCTAAAAATAACTAACAAAAAGACATCGCAGAACAAGAGTGTACAAATACATTGGAATCAACATAATGCCAAATCTGAGAATAAAGTTGATGTGGTGTAGCATAAACAAAACAATTAACTCAAGAAATAGGATAGAAAGGATCAAAAAGCATGAGTCCAAATTTCCCTGGATCGCGGGCTAATGGAAGACATCCCTATTTAAGCATTCTCAGGGACAATAGATAAAAGGTGCCAGTCTGTGGAGTCTCCAAAAGAAGTCTCTCTAAAATAATGGGTTACGTAGCATAAAGCTACCAAGACAGATCTCCTTCTAAGATGCTCCCTGTCCGAAGTCAGGGAAGAAATGGGCCCTTTCCCTTCTCTCAGATCACATTATTACAGTTATTTTTTCCCAAGAGTCCTTGCAGGTCGCGCCATCCGCTCTGAGCATGATCTGAAAGGTAATTGTCAATAGGATAGAGGTGTTCCTGAACTGCAACATATTGACCTTGATTCCCAGGTCTTCTGCAGTGTGGAAACACAAAAATGTCTCTAATAGGCTAGAGCTTACGATGTATCTCCTTCCCTCCTAGACTGACTAATAACACAGACATTTTTCTAGCTAATAGGGGCGCTTCTTCAACCTGCAACACAAACATGAGAAAGAATGAAATCCACAGCACACATGAAATTTAAACTGTTAATTCTAAAGAGATAGCGTCCAGGGAAATTGCATTTCAGGCTTACATATTCAGCTAACATAAGAAAGATGGCAAATGAGCTTAACAAATGTATTTAAGAAATAAGGCACACTCGATTACTGCGTTACCTAAGTGTGGGATGTCACACATAATGAACACATTTATTAAATGAGTAACTGTCCGTTGCACAACACAAGTTCTACACGTTGATGTTTTCTGCTAGTTATATTCACTTTCTAAGTTAATTCTCCATGTTACTACTCAATGGCCTATACACATCATGTTTCACGTTATTACAGCTAAAGATCCTAACACTCATTTTAACACTACAAAGGATTATATGCAGGTGCGCTCTATGTGTGTGATTATAAAGCACCCCTACAACTAAAACATGGTTTCCGCTACATCACCTCCTTGCCTCTGTCTCCCTCGCTCTCTAACGTGTGTGGATTGGCATCTCACACACATGCACATATACGTAAGTATGCATACGTGCACTCTCACATACACCCACCCACCCCCAGACACACATACTTGCATTGCTGAGATGGGAGGATATGGTGCAGGAAGGATAGAGGGGGCTGAGGGGAGCTGTAAGCAGTCATCATTGCTCCCAGTGACGTTACCTACTATTGCTAATGAAAATCATTTAAGGACTGCTGACAGGATCTGGGACCTGTCTGAGTTCTCCCCTGTCCGGAAAAAAATAAATCATGTGAGATTCACAGTGATGAAGCTGGCTTGTAGCAGCCAGACTACTCATGATAGACTCTGGTTTCCTAGGGAAGCAGTTTCTTCTGGAAACGTAGTCCTGGTGGCATCTACTTCAACAAGTAGAAACAGTGATCCATTGTGCTTGGCTGGATTGAAATCTCCTGTATGTTGAGTGTTAAATGCACAGCACACAGAGGAGATTGAGGATTAATCCAGAGATGTTTTAAGACATTGGCAAAGTGGGCACTTATCCAAGGAACCTCACTTTCTTAGGAGCCCCAGTGAAATTTTTTTACTCTATCTCGCTTTTGTCTATTCATCTATCTCACCCATCGACATATAATTCAATAGTATTTGGCGTCATAAGGCTTCAATCAGCAGAAAATGGGTAATAAAATGAAAAGTTTGTCTGAAAAGGGGTTACCAAAATAGTACTTGTCCATGGACCCCATACTCATTAATATTACATGGTTTAGTCTTTACCCCAGCCCCAGGCTTGTAATCATCATTTAACGTCCCTTGTGTGCACATAAGGGACTGTTGAACCCTTCCTGTCATTGGCTCATACGTCCTTTCCTGCCTGTTGCAGTGTTAGCAACCTGCTGCCTTCTGCTGAATCATCTATCTCCATAACCACTTTCAACAAAATATTTTAGCCAAATTGTATTAGTGTCATCCTCTTCTCACATTTCAGAAAAGAGCATAGATGTAAATAAAATCGTTGTTGGTCAGTATTTCTTATTTTTTGTCTTTTCTTTAAGTTTGTGGGAGAAAGAGGTGTGAAATGCATAGGTGAAAACAGAAAGCAATACATTTCTGATAAATAGGCCCAGTTTTAAATTCAGCAGAAGTAATTTGTGTAAATTGTTCTTGGTTTTTCCCAAAGTAACTAATCTTGGAAATCAAAAATTAGTGAACTAAAGAAGGAATAATAGAAAAAGATTACATTTTGCACTGAAGGTAATATACCGTTATTTCTGTCGTACTCTTCTGTTTTCAGAGAAATATATTGTTTGTCCGTTGATCCACAAAATAAGATACCTAGAGCTTTCAGCCAAAATGCAGCTTATGACCATTTGTGATTGCATGTCAACGATGCATCAATATACAAGGTAAAATATAATAAATAAAAATGTGTATAAAGGAAATCTATGGACTTTTAAATATGGCCAAGAATCTGAGCACAGGGAAAGGGCGATTCGCACTCCTCTAAATTTGTCCATATCCATCGCTATCAGGTGATAATGCAGTTTTTTGTGCACCCTGATTTAGATTTGGAACCCAAAAGAATAGAGATATTCAACAGGTAATACTTAATATTCTATGATTCAGCATTACCACACATCTGATAAAAGTGGTACCCGAATGTAAGTGGGCCTAGCACTCGGACCAGGAATGGCCCCAAAACACCACACAACATAAAGATTCGAATGACATAACTTCTTGGGAAGGGGGTAGCTGTGTTATTTTGTCCTGAGGGTGGTTGGCTTTCAAGGTAACTTTTCAACTCTTGATATTTCTGAAAACAGATAATGAGGGTAGTGCAGGGTGGTGTGGTGTGCAAGAAACCCACTACATTTTCCTGCCCTGAATAATTTGCAAATGTCAAACTTTGGCTAAAATCCCAAAATGTAGAGACATTTCTATGAAGGAAAGTTCCAGAATCTGGCAAATTGGCAAGAACGCAACACAAAAACAGTAAGTACTGGCTCCCAAAAATGAGTAGCTGAGCCCACCACTTCCAACCACGGATACAAGGTAAGCATGCCATCTCAGGTTAGTCTGTCCACTATTTGACATCATGTAATACATCTTAGAGCTAGTGAGTCACCCAGGGTAGTTACCTGGTTTTCTGTGTGTGTGTGCTGAAGACTAGACTGTTCTAAATGGAACATTTTGGCCGTAATGCCCACTATGAAGGTGTGTGCTGACCTTAACTGTGCCCACCCTCGAAGGAATGCACATGTTATGTTATGTTACCATGTTTTGTATAGCGCACACCTGCCTTAGCAAAGAGGCGTACCAGCGCTTAAGCAGAACATGGAAGCTTGTAATCAAGAGAAGGCACTAGAGTGAGGTGAAAATATGAGTTTTGATGGCCCTGCGAAAGGCCATGTAATTGTTAATTGCAAAAACAACAAGTGATGGACTGAATGTGGATCAATGTCACACACTCCCCCAGTCAAAAGATCTGGGCCCAAATCCATCGTTTTTTTGCACTCCACACCACCCTGGATTAGACAATGGCGATATGCAAATCAGCTCTGACCCTGTTGCCCCATGGGAACAGTCCAGTCCGAACTACAAAAGCCATGTCCATCCCAGAACGGAATCAAGCATCCGAGGACCGGACCGGTTTCGAGGTAACACCTCTCATCAGCCCGGCTAGCTTGACTCCAAGTGGTGTGGAGTGCCTGGGACCCACGTCTGGGCATCCCCAGCGCACTTAGGGCGGCAATTGCAAAAACAACAAGTGATGGACTGAATGTGGATCAATGTCACACACTCCCCCAGTCAAAAGATCTGGGCCCAAATCCATCGTTTTTTTGCACTCCACACCACCCTGGGTTAGACAATGGCGATATGCAAATCAGCTCTGACCCTGTTGCCCCATGGGAACAGTCCAGTCCGAACTACAAAAGCCATGTCCATCCCAGAACGGAATCAAGCATCCGAGGACCGGACCGGTTTCGAGGTAACACCTCTCATCAGCCCGGCTAGCTTGACTCCAAGTGGTGTGGAGTGCCTGGGACCCACGTCTGGGCATCCCCAGCGCACTTAGGGCGGCAATTGCAAAAACAACAAGTGATGGACTGAATGTGGATCAATGTCACACACTCCCCCAGTCAAAAGATCTGGGCCCAAATCCATCGTTTTTTTGCACTCCACACCACCCTGGGTTAGACAATGGCGATATGCAAATCAGCTCTGACCCTGTTGCCCCATGGGAACAGTCCAGTCCGAACTACAAAAGCCATGTCCATCCCAGAACGGAATCAAGCATCCGAGGACCAGACCGGTTTCGAGGTAACACCTCTCATCAGCCCGGCTAGCTTGACTCCAAGTGGTGTGGAGTGCCTGGGACCCACGTCTGGGCATCCCCAGCGCACTTAGGGCGGCAATTGCAAAAACAACAAGTGATGGACTGAATGTGGATCAATGTCACACACTCCCCCAGTCAAAAGATCTGGGCCCAAATCCATCGTTTTTTTGCACTCCACACCACCCTGGGTTAGACAATGGCGATATGCAAATCAGCTCTGACCCTGTTGCCCCATGGGAACAGTCCAGTCCGAACTACAAAAGCCATGTCCATCCCAGAACGGAATCAAGCATCCGAGGACCGGACCGGTTTCGAGGTAACACCTCTCATCAGCCCGGCTAGCTTGACTCCAAGTGGTGTGGAGTGCCTGGGACCCACGTCTGGGCATCCCCAGCGCACTTAGGGCGGCAATTGCAAAAACAACAAGTGATGGACTGAATGTGGATCAATGTCACACACTCCCCCAGTCAAAAGATCTGGGCCCAAATCCATCGTTTTTTTGCACTCCACACCACCCTGGGTTAGACAATGGCGATATGCAAATCAGCTCTGACCCTGTTGCCCCATGGGAACAGTCCAGTCCGAACTACAAAAGCCATGTCCATCCCAGAACGGAATCAAGCATCCGAGGACCGGACCGGTTTCGAGGTAACACCTCTCATCAGCCCGGCTAGCTTGACTCCAAGTGGTGTGGAGTGCCTGGGACCCACGTCTGGGCATCCCCAGCGCACTTAGGGCGGCAATTGCAAAAACAACAAGTGATGGACTGAATGTGGATCAATGTCACACACTCCCCCAGTCAAAAGATCTGGGCCCAAATCCATCGTTTTTTTGCACTCCACACCACCCTGGGTTAGACAATGGCGATATGCAAATCAGCTCTGACCCTGTTGCCCCATGGGAACAGTCCAGTCCGAACTACAAAAGCCATGTCCATCCCAGAACGGAATCAAGCATCCGAGGACCGGACCGGTTTCGAGGTAACACCTCTCATCAGCCCGGCTAGCTTGACTCCAAGTGGTGTGGAGTGCCTGGGACCCACGTCTGGGCATCCCCAGCGCACTTAGGGCGGCAATTGCAAAAACAACAAGTGATGGACTGAATGTGGATCAATGTCACACACTCCCCCAGTCAAAAGATCTGGGCCCAAATCCATCGTTTTTTTGCACTCCACACCACCCTGGGTTAGACAATGGCGATATGCAAATCAGCTCTGACCCTGTTGCCCCATGGGAACAGTCCAGTCCGACTGTTCCCATGGGGCACAGGGTCAGAGCTGATTTGCATATCGCCATTGTCTAACCCAGGGTGGTGTGGAGTGCAAAAAAACGATGGATTTGGGCCCAGATCTTTGGACTGGGGTGAGTGTGTGACATTGATCCACATTCGATCCATCACCTGTTGTTTTTGCATATTCCGCCCTAAGTGCGCTGGGGATGCCCAGACGTGGGTCCCAGGCACTCCACATCACTGGAGTCAAGCTAGCCGGGCTGATGAGAGGTGTTACCTCGAAACCGGTCCGGTCCTCGGATGCTTGATTCCGTTCTGGGAAGGACATGGCTTTTGTAGTTCGGACTGGACTGTTCCCATGGGGCACAGGGTCAGAGCTGATTTGCATATCGCCATTGTCTAACCCAGGGTGGTGTGGAGTGCAAAAAAACGATGGATTTGGGCCCAGATCTTTGGACTGGGGTGAGTGTGTGACATTGATCCACATTCGATCCATCACCTGTTGTTTTTGCATATTCCGCCCTAAGTGCGCTGGGGATGCCCAGACGTGGGTCCCAGGCACTCCACATCACTGGAGTCAAGCTAGCCGGGCTGATGAGAGGTGTTACCTCGAAACCGGTCCGGTCCTCGGATGCTTGATTCCGTTCTGGGAAGGACATGGCTTTTGTAGTTCGGACTGGACTGTTCCCATGGGGCACAGGGTCAGAGCTGATTTGCATATCGCCATTGTCTAACCCAGGGTGGTGTGGAGTGCAAAAAAACGATGGATTTGGGCCCAGATCTTTGGACTGGGGTGAGTGTGTGACATTGATCCACATTCGATCCATCACCTGTTGTTTTTGCATGTAATTGTTAATGGCACGGATGGACACTGGCAAAGCGTTCCAAAACTTGGCAGCCAGTAAACGGAAGGAGCTCCCGCCCGATCGTGCCCTCCTCGTATGAGGCACAGTCGCCAGATGGTGTCCCATCGAGTGAAGTTGGCACGGAGGAGAATAGAATGAGAGCAATTAGATGGAATCCCTGAAGAGGAAGATTTCTGAATTTTGAACGCAATGCAAAGGACCATAAATTCCACTCAGCTGGCAACAGGCAGCCAATGTAGCCAACTAATTGCCCTAGAGGTGGGACAGGTTCTAGGGAGACCCAGAAGGGTTCTAGCAGCAGTGTTTTGAATTTGCTGTAGAATCAGGATTTCGGTCTTGTTAACTCCTAGATACAGTGCATTAGCATAGTCCAGTCTTGACAAAATGGAGGCCTGGATAATAACTTGCCTGATGGAGGGGTCGAAAAACCAAGCAACGGTTTAAGCCTCCGATGTATGCCAAAGCAAGTCCCTGCAACTTTCTTGGTTTGAAACTGAAAGCTGAGGGCCGAATCTACCCAGACGCCTAGATCTTTCACCACCTGCTTAGTGGTAGGTGCACAGCCCAGCATGGTCACCCACCACCGTTCCCCCCACAGCTCTTGATCTTTTCCTACCAACAGGTTCTCTGACTTGCTGGAGTTCAATTGAAGTTATGGCAGTCATCAATCAATCAATCAATCAGTGACACTTGTAGAGCGCGCTACCTACCCGTAGGGTCTCAAGGCGCTGGGGGGGGGGGGGTGCCGCTACTGCTCGAACAGCCAGGTCTTCAGCTTCTTCCTGAAGGAGAGGTGGTCTTGGGTCAGGCGCAGGTCGGACGGGAGGGAGTTCCAGGTCTTGGCGGCCAGGTAGGAGAAGGACCTTCCTCCTGTAGTTGCTCTTCGGATGCGGGGGACGGCGGCGAGGGCGTGGTTGGCTGATCGGAGGTGGCGTTTGGGAGCGTAGAAGTTGACTCGGCTGTTGAGGTAGCTCGGGCCTTGGTCGTGTAGGGCTTTGTGTGCGTGGGTGAGAAGGCGGAAGGTGATTCTCTTGTTGATGGGGAGCCAGTGAAGGTCTCTCAGATGTCCGGAGATGTGGCTGGATCGTGGGATGTCGAGGATGAGTCTGGCTGAGGCGTTTTGGATCCGCTGGAGTCTCTTCTGGAGCTTGGCGGTGGTCCCGGCGTAGAGGGCGTTGCCGTAGTCCAGTCGGCTGGTGACGAGGGCCTGGGTGACGGTCTTCCTGGTCTCTGTGGGGATCCACCAGAAGATCTTCCGTAGCATGCGTAGGATGTTGAAGCACGCCGAGGAGACGCTGTTGACTTGCCTGGTCATGGAGAGGGAGGAGTCCAGGATGAAGCCCAGGTTACGTGCATGGTCTGTCGGTTTGGGTGCGGTGCCCAGGGCGGGAGGCCACCAGGAGTCGTCCCAGGCGGAGGGAGAGGAGCCCAGGACAGTGACAGCCATAAGATCGTCCTGAAACTTGGATACTGCCCCCACTGTGTCGTCAGATAGAGCGACAACCAGCTGTGTGTGATCAGCATATGACATGATAGTGAGCCCTCTGCTCCTCGCCAGTACCCCCAGAGGTTGGACTTAAAGGTTAAAAAGCGTGGGCCACAATGCAGAGCCCTGAGGAACCCCTTGTTTGTGGGCATGGAGCATGGAAGCAAAGGGGGGGGGGCACAACCTGGAAGGTCCTATTGGAAAGAAAGGAAGCAAACCAATCCAGAGCCAAGCCCATAACACCTGCCTCCTCCAACATGCGGAGCAGGATCTGATGAAAGACTGTATCAAATGCGGCACTGAGTTCTAAGAGAACCAGAGCCGAAGTACGTCCCTCATCTAGAGCAAGCCTAATATGTTCAATGACAGCCATAAGAGCAGCCTATGTGCTGTGGCCTGAGTGGAAGCCATTCTGAGAGATGTCCAAATAGTTGTTAACATGGGCCTCAGTAATCTGGCGACCAATGGGAGGAGAGAGATTGGGCGATAGTTTTCCAGTTTGGCTGCGTCCAAGGAAGGTTTCTTGCGGAGAGGAACCACCCTGACTTGCTTCCAAGTGCTGGGAACAACCGCACTAGACAAGGATTTGTTAATCACCTTGCTCAGAGGTGACAAGATCACAGGTAGTGATCTCAGGAACAGGTCAGGTTTAAGTGGGTCAGATTGGGAGCCGGATTTAATCTTGTTACATAGAGACCGTAGCTCCTCCAGGGAGACCTGTGGGAAAGCAGCTTGTGTATGAGTAGGGAGTGGTCCTGGCACATGTTCGGGGCTCATGTCCAATTCTTTCATGTAGCCTAGTCTATCTGGACATAATCAGCTCATGTACACTACCTGCGTGGCATTAAAAGACTGCCATATTACAGTTTCCTGTGTTGCTCTGACTGCACACCCAAGGGAGGCTTCAAACTACTGTTGTTTCTTTCCAGAGTGCCCAAAGTCTACACCACCATGTGCATGCTCTAGATATTCATTCTTTTCTCTTCTGTGATTTAGCCAGCAATGTTTCATTATAGGAACCAGCACTGAGTTGAGTGGGCTTTCCTTAATTTTCACTGTGGCATTCCTTTCAGTTCATACACTCCACAAGGCCTATTCACTTAAGCATTTTGGGGTACATAAAGTAGTTATCCTGTATTACTCTTCTACGCACTCTTAGATGTCTTAGTGAATTGGCCCAAAAATATCTAAATTTGAATAAAATGGAAAAACATAGGGGTTTTTCAAATTCAATTAGTGCAAATAAAAATCCTTGTGTTCTGTATGGATATTTACTAATAATGAGTTGGTAGTTTCTACTTGAACACCTAGTTGTGGTACGTACCGGCAACGAATTTGAGCGGATTGGATTATGGTAATTCTCTATTTTAAGGCACTCCAGACTATTTAATTAAGTATCTATATAGGATTCAGATTGCCGTAGGATGGATGGTTGCTTCTCTCCTCTGTGGTTCTTCGGCAACTAAGGTGCTGAAAAATTGGTTGCTGTTACCCAAAAGGTTTATCTTTTTTTACTTCTTATGCCTTGTGCAAAAAGCCTCTTACTGAGTTGGACCTCTGTACCTACAAACGAAACTGAATTGGTATTATTATTATTATATATGAGTTTATTTAGCGCGCAGCTACCCGTAGGTTTCCCGGTGCTAGGAAATCAGAAGCAGAGGAGTGTGAAGGAACAAGGTTACAAAGAAAACAGCCAGGTCTTCACTCCTTTGCGGAACTTGAGATAACAAGTTTCCGACCGCAAAGGGACGGGTAGCGAATTCCAGAGCGAGGGCGCCAAGTAGGAGAACGAGCGCCCACCAACTTTAGCACGCTTGAAACGGGGAACACAGAATCTGCTTTGAGTTGAGGATCTGAGAGTGCTGGAGGGACAGTAGAGATGGACTAAGGAGGATAGATAGTGAGGGGATTTTCCAGCTTTGATGCGATGCATGAAGCATAGTGCTTTAAATTTGGACCTAGACTCTATGCACAACCAATGCAGGCTGCGCAGGGAAGCAGAGACTGGGGCAGTTCTAGGCAGATTGCAGAGTAATCGGGCAGCCATGTTCTGGACCACTTGGAGCTTGCGGGTGACCTCTTTGCAGGCACCTAGTAGAAGTACATTCCCGTAGTCCAGCCGAGATGTCACTAAGGCCTGGACTACTGACCTCTGGGTGCCTGAGGGAAGCACCATGTGATCTTCCTCAGCCACATGATGATGGTAGTACAGATGGCTGAGACTTTGACCACATGTTGCCTCATAGATAACTGATTGTCAAATAGGACCCCGAGATTAAGTGCTGTTGTTGCTGGGACTGGCAGCTGTCCAATTTGCTGAGGCCAATGTTGTGGGTCCCAGAGAGCGGAGTCCGGCCCAAACAAGAGCAGCTCTGTTTTATCGCCGTTCAGCTTCAGTTTGTTAGTCAGCATCCAATTGGCGATATCAATAAGCCCAGAAAGAAGAGAAGATGAGGGAGAGTGTTGGTTAGAAGAGAGAGAAAAGATGATTTGAGTATCATCTGGTAAGAAAAAATAGATAACCCAGATTGTTCAGCAAGAAAAGCAAGAGGTCTAACATAAAGGTTGAAAAACAAAGGACTAATAATAGAACCTTGGGGAACACCATGAGGGGAATTATGAACAGATGACACAGAGGAGGGGGAGAAAACCTGAAAAGTGTGATCTGAAAGAAAATTGGAAATCCAGGCAAGTGCGGAGCCACTGATACCAACAGACTTCAGGGCAGAAAGAAGGATGGAGTGGGAGACGGTGTCAAAAGCAGCACTCAGGTCCAAAAGGATGAGTGCCACCGTCTCCCCTCCATCTACCTGGCGTCTGACGGTCTCTGTGAATCCCAAGAGGGTGGACTCCGTGGAGAAGCCCGCCCTGAAACCTGACTGGGAAGGATGAAGGACGTTCGCTGATTCAATGTGAGATGTTAAGTGACGATTGATATGTTTCTCCAGCACTTTCGAGAGGCAGGGAAGCAAGGAGATGGGTCGAAACTTGGCTGGGTTGCTGGGATCAGCATTAGCTTTTTTTAAGAGCGGGACCACCATCGCATGCTTCCAAACATTAGGGACAATAGCCTCCATGAGAGAGGCATTCAAGAGAGCCAAAATGGGATAAAGTGAGGAGGTGGCTAGGGTACAGAGAATCTGGGGGGCATAGGATCCATGGGAGAACCGGATTTGATCCCCGCCAGCAGATTCAGAAAAGAAGGCATAGAGATGAGTTCCCATTTATCTACCAGAGGAAATGAGGACCGTGCAGAGTCTTCCTGAAAAGGAAGTTGGTCTAGGCTCTGCATGGAGGAGCTGGATGAAACAGGTGGTATAGCTTCAAAGCCAGCGTAGATGTTGTCAATTTTCTCCGTAAAGAAGTCCGCCAAAGAATTACATTGCGTGGTGTCCAAGCAGGGGGCTTTGGGAGCGCATGACATACCAGAAATTTCCTGTACTGCTTTAAATAGGGCTTTGGGACGATTCTGGGCTTTCAGTATCATTGAGTTGACATGATTGGCCCTGGCGGTGTTGCATAAAGAATGGTATTTACGTAGTGCAAGTTTATAGTTTTCTTTATCTGTAGGGGAGTAGTTACCCCTCCAAATACGTTCCAATCTTTTGCAGCAAGATTTCTCTTTTTTTTGCTGTTCGTTGAACCAGGGGGCAGGGGGGTGGAGAAAGTTTTGTTTGTATTTACGTGCCGGGAGACAAGAGTCGATTGCAGAGGTAAGCCAGGCACCAATCGTGCCCACATCATCAGTAGTGATGTCTAAGAGAGGAGGTAAGGTCTTCTCCAAACAGTTGTTAAGTTGCTCCGGATTACGTTTTTTCCAATTTCTACTGGTTCTAAGGGAGTGTGGATTGCCAGGAGGGGCAAGGCGCAGTCTTAATGTGAAACTCCACAATAAAATGGTCAGACCAGATGATAGGTCTGGGAGGTAGGCAGGTTACAGTGTCCAGATTGGTAAAGATTGGGTCAAGTAAGTTGCCGCCTTTATGAGTTGGACCGGAGTTGAGGAGGCTTAAATTGAGGGCAGCAAGGTCCTGAATAAGATGAGTACTAATTGGACACATAGTGTTATTGAAATGAATATTCAGGTCACCTAATAACAGAAAATTGGTGGATTCCAGCAAAAAGGGAGCAATTAGCTCAGGGAGAGCAGCTGCCCATGCGCCAGCCGCCCCCGGAGGGCGATACAGAAGAGCACCGGACAGTGTGAAATTCGGAGCTAATAGTAACTTAAAACAACCTGCCTCGCAGTTAGGGATGTCGAGGTCTTCCCATTTACAGGAATAGATCCTCTTATAAATAATGGCAATGCCACCTCCCTCTTTGAGTGTTCTGTTACGGCCCACAAAGGTGTATTCATCAGGGAGGGCAGTGGCAATATCAGGGCCAGAACAGTCATTGAGCCAGGTCTCAAACAAGGCAGAAGGACTTGTGGATACTAGAAGGTCAAATATGTCCCTCTTGTGTTTAGGCAGAGATCTGCAATTAAGACCGATAAAACTAAGGTCAGGACGGGAATCTGATGAGTGTGCAGTCACTCTGCGAGGAGTGATATTCCAAAAGGGAGAGGGTGGAATGCACAACTCCGAGGGAAGAGATGTAAGAACCAGAGCGCATACGGGGCAGGGCAAAGGAGCATCCTGACAGCGTATGCAAGAACAGTCAGTACCGGGCGAAGGTCGTAAGCTCCACAAGAAAGAACGGGAGTAGGTAAGTCTGGTGGAAATAAGGTCAGAGGCAGGGGGAGAGGCCCCTGGTCCCGTCCGGCCGCGGACGGGCGCAGACGGGCTTAACTCAGGCGCAACTCCGGCGCGCCTACGTCACGCCCGCTGCGCTCGTCCGCTGCGCTGACACATAGTGGCCGTTTAAGTAGAGGAGGAGCGTGGGGGGTGTGGCAATGGTGTTGGTCGCCTAGCCTGCCCAACCCAAAATGGCGCCCGCGGCCGCTGGGAGCCCGCCGAGGACGATCAGCCCGCAGCCAGCCAGCCGGTCAGCCTAAAAACAAGATCAAGTTAGTGACCTGTTAATTTTCAAAATACAGGAATTAGTGGCATAAAAATAACAGCGTCAGAAATAAAAACGCCACCGCTCGCAATCAGCGGGACGGAGTTCAGAGATGCCCAACAACACTCCAGCTACCTCAAGCCAGCCCAGGTATAGTCATCTGCACACATTACACTCTTCAGGTGCAAACATTTAGGTGGCCCCAAAGTTTACTTGCAATCGACTAGGCAGCAGAATCTTTTGGGCCAAGGTAGCTCATCTCTGGAACAAGCTGCCTTTCTCACTACATTCCAGTTCAGACTCGCTCAAGTTAAGAAAAGCTTTGAAAACCTGGTTGTATAACCATAAGTGAATTATAGCTTGGTACTATCTAAACCCAGCAATCATCAGCCCATGACACCTTCTTGGGTAACAGTGTTTTCTGGAAATGTAATAATTATATTATTAATAAAAATAATAATATGTTTCACTGCCTATGCACAAATGCATTAAAAGGAGTACTTCCGTAAGCACACAGCATATGCAGTGTAGCTTGTTAATGGTGTTGGGAAGTGCTTCACCAACCCTCATTGAGGAAGTAAGTGCTATACAAATGCTGCAATACAATTGAGTGCAATACTTACCGTACTCACAAATGCTTTTTGTGAATCAGCTCTCCAGTTTGAAAGCTCTGGCATGGGAGCTGCACCTGTGTCTGCCTTATCACATAAGTGGGATAGATACCCCTTTGGCACCACCAAGGAATAGCATCCGCGTGGTAGGTGGATGTCAGTGCTACTTTAGTAGGTGGTACATTTACTTGTAATACAGGCCTAGCAATTAATGTGTCTCCTTCCTATAGAGAAATCTGTTGGATTCGGATCACATTCTGGATCTGACTTTCTCAAGGAGTAAAAAGTGTGATATTGCTTCCTCCTTTACTTCTGATGCACAAATTGGAAGCCAAGGACTCTTCTTATGGCTAAGCCATGACCAGGTTCAGATTTAGAGTGAATGCACATGGTGATGCAGTGTCACCATCGTGTTTTCGCATTTAATGAGATGTTAACCTATAGCACGCATAACCATCACTCATATTTGTTCGTACATTATTTTACGCTTAGATTTAGTGATATGTTTTCTAATAAATATAGTTAAAATATGTACATTATAAAGTTGACATGAGTCGAAATGGGCCTCTGGCACTCAACTCCACACTGAAAATAAAATGTTGCATTTCTGCTTGCTGTGCATGCCTCTTTTCCTGTTCCAGGCCTCAGAGTCACTGTGTTCTCAATGCATGTATTATTTTCTGTTACTTGCTATGTGATGATCATGTTTGTTGCAATACTTGTCTTGACAGTGGTTCTCAGCACCTGCACAGGATGAGAGACAGAGTAGGTGAATACTCCTATATGAGATTTTGTGAAGACTGCAGTGATGGATGAATCTGACATTGTAATATCCTTGAGAAGGATGCCATCACCAGGTACAGCAGGAACACTGATTGTTGATTGATCTTACTGTGCGTGAACATGTGCACTGCATTACTTATATAACATATAACGTTTTAACTGTGAGTAATTGACTTAGTTAGTCAGGACTTGGCCCCATGCACCTTTGCAGGCAAACTTCCCTTCCCTTCTCTTGCGAGCCAATGTTATTATATTTCTGATCATGGACTCACTTTTTAGAGCAAGTACATTTCTCCTTTACTTGAGTGGAAAATTAAGACTTAACCACAATCTTAGCTTAAGATTAACGAGTTGCCCTTTATGGAGCAAAATGGTATCTTCCTTTGCATATGCTGTCTTTAATAACGTGTAATTGCTTGTCCAGATTTGAATTTCCTGGTATATATTGATATATGCTGCATTCTGTGACTACTGAGTTATGCTTAATTGATTTGATTATTAATTTGTTGAAAAACCTTTATCATTTGCAAAGTGCCTTTTTATTCTTGTGGGGCAAATTCTGCTTCACTGTCATTTACATACCGCCGAATTTATGATTTTAGTCTCAATTTGAGATAAAGGTCCATCCCAGTATTCATAGGAGACATTCCAGTTTGCGTCAAGTTTGCACAGCGCAAACACCATCCTTGTCTCTTACACTATCACACATTTGCTGCAATGCTTTTGGTTCAACTAGGTGAAATATTGCATTTATTTGCATTTTTCCTTACGCACTGTCTATTTCTGAATCTAATCCTGGTTAAACCTACAATTTGCATTCCTGAGCTGCAGACAGAATACATGCTAGGCACTGCATAGGCCTCTTTTTGCTTCAGTGCGATGCTTTCCCTGTTAAAATGAGAGATGCTGACATGCGTCACATCGGATTTTCTCAGTGAAGCGAAATGAGCTTCCAGCCACATAATACAATGATGTAAGGGGTGCCTAAGGGGAGAATCATCAAAACATACTAACCATTTTTTCATGTATTGTCCTGGTTATTGTTGCCTGTGTTTTTGAATCTCCAGTTTTCCCCCTGGATTGTCCAATTAATAGGCTCGCCCTGCCTCAAAGGAGCGGCTGCTCTTTTGTTTCACATTGTGTGCGGGGCTTGAGCAGGGTGGGCCCCCCTGTCTCACTGTTGCTGCCGCGTCTGTCTTCATTCTGACACATTCCTGCTAAACCCCATAACTAATACTGTGCAATACATCTGAATCAACTGAAAAGCCACTGTTGAAGAGCTTCAAAGAGCCTGCAAAATGCAAATGACTTTTTATTCACTTCTCCTTGAAAAGACATTTCAAATCTGGGTTTTGGCTTGGTTTAGTAAGCATTTAATCATCAGGATTTTAGACATCAAATATATTACTGGCAAAATGCTTAACTATGGGAAAAATAAATTTGTCATTCCTTCCTTTATATATATATGACTGTGTGTGTGTGTGTGTCTGTGTCTGTCTGTGTATGAAACCACTGAAATTCACCAGTTATCATTGGTAGTGCACACAACATACTGCCATAACTTGTGCTACCCATCATGTTATTCTCTATTCCCTCTATTTTTTGTTTCTGGACTGTTTGCAAATTGGGGCTTTAAGCATTTCGTTTTTTGTGCAAGTTATGCCCACCCATTGTCTCACATTTCTTACCAAAAGATGATGAATTAAAAAGCATTTTCACCTGCGATGGGGCCCCGGAGGCTCAGTGGACTGGATGCCTTATCGCTGCCTCAAGACTAACTTGCAACTGATTACTGACCATGAATGGGGTTGTGGGGTGGGGTTCGGGGACTACATGTTAGGGGCTACCAATCTCCTACTAATGTGGGAGGCACTAGGGGAGGGGGGATGAGTTCACTGTTTTCTGGGAGGTTGGGATCCATTGGCATGACTGGTCCTGGGCCCTCTGTTTCGGACTCGGGGCTACCCATGCCGCGACAGATACTTCATGGTTCATTGAGGTATAGGGGGGGGGAGGTGGGGTGCGGGTGTCTAGGGACGAGGCTGCTGAGTTGGAAATGGGAACTGTTCAGGAATGTGGGGTCGCAGAGTTGATGGGTGTTTGGGGGTGAGGGGTAGGGGGGAGAGGGTGGGGGACCAGGTTGTTTTGGGGTACTGGGGTGGGTGGGAGAGACTGCACGTGTTTTTCGCAATGGTGTTCCTTACAGTGCGCGATGAGTGGCATCGGCGCAGATGGCCCGCTTGGTGGGTCCCGCTTGACTATGGCTGAAATGATTCATAGACTCCCCGAGGAGTCTCTACGAGTGATCACGTGGAATGTCAGGGGAATGCTGGACAAGATTAAACGTGGGGCAGTATTACGCTGGGGGAAAAGGGAGGTTGCAGATGTGCTTTTGCTCCAGGAAACTCGCATGATGGGCTCGAGGGTACTGGGTCTACAGAGGTTTGGCTATCACCAGGTTTTTCATGCTGGGTTTTCCAGGGGGTCCAGAGGGGTGGCCATCTTGATACATCGCAGGGTGGCATACGTCCACGAGAAGCAATGGGTGGACCCTCAGGGTCGCTATATATTTTTTAAGGGCATGGTGGGCACTGAGTCCGTGGTGTTTGGGAGTGTCTACGCCCCCCCCCTGCAGTGGGCCCTGGCTGAGAAGCTATTCACAGTGTGGGAGGACATCCCTGAATCCCTGGCGGTGGTTGGGGGAGATTGGAATGACGTGATGGACGTGTTTGTAGATCGCCGGAGGCGCCAGGAAGTGGCTGAGACCCCCCCACCCACCAGACTGCATGCTATGATTGAGGGAATGGGCTGGATGGATACATGGCAACATATGCACCCTACAGTACGCAAGTATACGTATGTGTCAGCAGTGCATGGCTCCTTCTCAAGGTTGGACTATGTGTTTGTGCCCAGGGGGTGCTTGTGCAGGGTGAAGAACGCCGAAATCTTGCCGAGGGGCCTGTCCGATCACTCCCCAGTGTCGGTTAGGATAGAACCCCTTCGAAAGCGTCAGCCGTTCAGATGGAGGATGTCTTCGTGGCATCTCCAGCAGCCTGCCTATGTTAAGCACTTGCGAGAAGCAATAGACCTCTATTGGCGAGAAAACCTAGTAGGTGACATCGATACAGAAGTGGTGTGGGAGGCTATGAAGCCCACCATACGGGGGGTGGACATCGCGTGGTGTACCGCGGCCCATCGGAGGTGTCGGGAACTGATCACAGAGGCGGCCGCGCAGGTAGAAACCCTGGAACAGCAGAACGGTGAAGGGGGCGATAACGTCGGGATACGGTTGCTTCTCCAGGCACAGCAATCATATGCGTCTATATTAATGGATGAGGCCAAACAGGCGTGGCTGGCCACACGAAGTAGGATATACCAATGGGGGGATAAGTCATGCACGATGCTCCATAGACTCTGCCAACACAACCTCCAACCCATCACGCTGCTGGGTCTTACGACTGACAACGGAGTGGTCCTTACTGACCCGAACGAGCTGGCAGCGAGCTTTGCCAACTACTTCACAACCCAGTACGCCCCGTGCGACCGCTTGTCGATTGACGAGGTGACTCGATTTCTCAATGACTTGCCACCTGAAACGGTGTCAAATGAGACCAGGAGGGCTCTTGATGCACCACTTACAGCGGAGGAGCTGGGCGACGCCCTGGGACAACTCAATGCCGGGAAGGCCCCTGGCCCGAGCGGCTACCCATGTGAGTTCTTTAAAAAATTTCATGTACAACTGGGGTCCCATTATCGCCGTGCACTCGAGACGGCGCGTACGTGGGGCACGTTGCCCCCGGACTGGCGCCATGCTGAAATAGTAGTATTTCAGAAACCGGGTAGACTCCCCGTAAGGCATGACTCGTATCGTCCCATCTCTTTAATCAATATAGAGGCTAAGATTCTGGCTAAGGCCCTACCGAATCGGTTATTCCCGCATATCACGGACCTGGTCCACCCGGACCAGGCCGGATTCATGCCTCACAGGGCAACGCGGCATAACATCCGACGCGCGCAGGCAGCGATCGATGCCATGGGGGCCACAGGAGAACAGGCGGCTCTGTTACTAGCCGATATTAACAAAGCCTTTGATTCAGTCAGCTGGACGTACCTCTTTGCACTCCTGCCCCGTCTCAATCTGGGCCCGGTCTTCTTGTCATATGTCAAGCTCCTCTATACTGACATAACGGCCTCGGTGCGAGTCGCAGGGGCGGTGTCGGAGACGTTCCACATCGGCCGTGGGACCAGACAGGGGTGTCCGCTTTCCCCCTACTTGTTCGCTCTGGCCATGGAGCCCCTGGCCGCCAGGGTGCGTTTAGATGCGCAGATGCGGGGCTTTGTGTGGAATGACAACCTATCGGATAGAATTGCGCTCTACGCGGACGATGTCCTCTTCTTTCTTACCGACTTGCAGCGCTCGGGGCCGCGTGTGCTGGAAGTTATGCAAATCTTTGGGGAGGTCTCGGGCTTATTCCTGAACTTGCATAAATCCACTCTATGGGTACTGGGAGATGGCACAGTGACGGATCCCTGGACATCGGAACTGCGGGTGGTTACAGAAGGTCTGAAGTATCTGGGGGTGTTCCTATCGGAATCGGCAAACACTGCCTGGGAACGCAACGTGGTGCCCATTTGGGAGCAGGTTCAGACAGATGTGAAAACTTAGTCTCGGATGCCCCTTTCTATATTTGGCAGATCTGCGATTTTCAAAATGGTTGCGCTCCCGCGCCTCCTCTACCAATTGCAGAACCATCCCTATCCGATCGCACCCCAGTGGTTTCGACAGGTCAATTTGGTCTTGGGCCGCTTTCTATGGGCTGGGGGAGCAGCCAGGGTAGCGCTACGTACGTGCTTCTTATCCACCTACTGTGGAGGTCTGGCCACCTCGGATATACTGTCCTATTACCAAGCCGCTCACCTCCTAATCCTGAACGAATGGTGGTATGGAGACAGTGGAGATCCGGCCTATGCCCTAGAACGCTCATTGATGGGTGACAATACGCTCCACACCATCCTCTACTCACCCCGGCTGCGTCGGTCGTTGCAGAGGGTCACAAGACTTGTCTTTGCTGTGTGGCGGCAGGCCTTACGCCGCATGGGCTGGTGGGGCAGGCTGACCGCCGAAACGCCGCTGTGGCGTAACGGCCTGCTACCCGAACTATCTACATTATCAGGATTCGATGGCTGGGACACGATCGGAATCTCGCAGCTGGGACAGGTGATGTCCGGGACGACGCTCAAGTCTTTCCAAGCGCTTAGCACGGAATTCGATATGCCCCAGTCCCAATTTTTTCGGTACCTGCAGTTCCGACACGCGCTAACGCCCAGTATTACCAACCTAGACTCGCTCCCTGAATTTAGTCCGATAGAGGCGAAGGTCTTTATGGGTGACCTTGGGGATAAGAAAGTCTCTCGTATCTACCAGACGATGGTCACTCACTGCTCCTCCACTCTTATTCCTTTGAGGACAGCTTGGGAAGCAGATATCGGTCCCCAGGATGAGGTTGATTGGAGGGATGCCCAGGAATCCCCTCGGGGGGCAGCCATTGCAATACGGTTTAGACTAATCCAATTCAAAATTCTTCATAGGGCCTACTACACCCGTGAGCGTCTATGGAAAGCAGGCTTGATTAAGTCCCCGGAATGCTTGCGCTGTGGGGTTGCAGTGGGCACATTGCTCCATACGGTATGGTCGTGCCCTAGGCTGGTTGGTTTCTGGAGGGGTGTGTGGGGCTGCCTGTCTGAGGTGCTGAGTTGGACCCTTCCTCGTACTCATCGCCTAGGCCTACTCCACATCCTGGAGGGGGTTGGTGGAAACATATACAAACGACATTTGTTGCTCCTGGGGCTGGTGGTTGCCAAAAGGGACTTGGCCCGAGCTTGGAAGGATGTGAGGGCCCCCCCCAAGTGCATGGAGAGCTGGACTGGACTTTTGTATGGGTCTAGAGCGACCGAAATTTGAGGCACGAGGGTGCCCCCGCAAACACTTTAAGGTGTGGAAGAGATGGGCAGATTATAGGGGTTTGACACTGGACCCCCCGGCGGAACCTGAGGAAGATCTTTAGCCCCCTAATGTCCGGCAAGCCCGTAAATTACACCTCGATTGCCATGTCACGACCAAGCACCAACACTGTTCGTACACACGTGCACGGGGTTAGGGTGGGTCACAGGGAGGGGTATGGGGGGTTGGGTAGTTGGGGTTTGAAGGGATAGGGGCGGGTGTAAATGTTTCCTCTTCTTACTGCTTTATCTTGGTTCCTTGATAGGACACTTGGTCCTGTGCTGTAACTGTACCAACATGCCTGGTGGTGTTCTCCTGATTGTGGGGAGCCACACTTCTTACTTTGCCCGACTTTATCAATAAAACTTTGTTGTGAAAAAAGAAAAAGCATTTTCACAAGTGTTTGTGAATGGCAGAACCAGTGTTTTGTTGAAGCAGTGTGCCCGATTCACAAACTGCCTTTTGCAGCATGTAAACTAGTATTACTCAAATACAACCAATGCAATTTATAAACCCATGACCTGAGATCGCTGCCTCTGCCTCTCCTATCTTTTCTATGTTGAGATCTCCTGTGAAAGATACATCCTCACATGTAAGATATTACGGAGTAGTAAAAGGCTGGATCAGGAAAGGGGTTCTTAAATGGGGACCAATTACCCAAATAATGTGTGGTTATTGGAAATGTAATGATGAGTTTGGGAGTAACATGGCAATACAGAACAGGCACCCACAATAGAGTAAGGGAATTGCAGTTCACAAAATACACTTCTAAAGTTACTACAGCCCTAACAATGTGAAAACAGTCTTCAATGTTGTCTAGCCCATCCTTGGAGTAAGTCAAGCACCACAATTGGCCAATGTGAGGAAATTGGTGAATTTTATGGTATGGTTTTGAGACCTCACTGTGTAATACACTAACAATGTTGTCTTGGGTCCAGTTAGGGATGTTTGTTAAACCTTAGCTCAACCAGCTTTGAGCAGTCAAGCTTACACAAAGGAGAAATTGCAAAAGCATTTAGAAATACAAAAATAACAAAATAAGATAGCCACATACCCTGAAAGAAATTCACATCAATTTATAAAAACAGATCTTATTTTATGAAGTTCTAGACACCACAAGGAACAAAATTGATGAGAGGATTCTGGAGATATAGATCTTTAAGTAAAAAGTAAATCATAGCTTTTCACTCAAATTGCCAACAAGCACTGGTAACTACCACGGTTAGCGTAAAATTTGGTAACTGTGTACAGTTTCTGAAACGTTGTGTTTGGATAGTCCAGCTAGCTTTCGGTGAACAGCATTGGTGTTGAGCAGGTCAAGGGAGACAGTAAGGAGTTGTAAGACAGTTACCTTGCCAACAAACATGTTTCAAGTCCAATTCCAGGCTCTATGGGCACACTGACAGACTTCAACGAAGTGGTCCTGATGCAAGAGAACAGGACACCAAGGATGCTGTAACAGGAGGTCAGCCAACTGACCTTTGGACTTTACCTGTTCTGTCTGGGGCTCAGGAACAGTTTTTTCACTAGCTATACACCACAGACACGACCTGTCTTTGCTAATCCAGGTGAAGCAGGTAAAGTTCAGTCTTTGGTGCAACCTCTTTTTGCCGGGTTCAGGGAAGAGCAGGGCACTTCTACTTCAGTCCTCTCTACATTGCAGATGCGATCTGAGGTCTGGGCATCAGGTATGCCATATTTATGCCCCAAAAGTGACCTTGGGGATGCAGAAGTTACTAGTCAATGTGCTACCAGATCTCCTCCGGCCTTATGGCGACTTAGTGTGATGTGTGGCTTCTACCTGTCCGCAAATTAAATGTACTGCTCACGCCCAAAATTGCAGGAGCTCTCCTCGTGTGGGGAGCTAGGTAGCCGACCATTGAGGTATGGCTGCACACCTATGGAATAAACGGTTCAGCCACTGTTTTCTCCTCTCTGCCCCTGATGCCAACCTGTCTACCAGGACAAAAGATCAGCCCCTCGCATGTGTGTTCACCATTTTCTATACAAAGATGGATTTCCCTTTGAAGCTCACCTTTTTTGCTCACACCTTGGCTTTCTGCCAGGGAGTGGTGATACCTTTTTCAATGGCACGCCTCTGTTGTGTACTATCCAGGAGTCGTTCACACCTCTCTCCAGGTGGCCAGAATGCTGTCTTGAGGACAGCATCTGCAAATGGCCATTGGAAAACTTGAGCAACAGAATGGTAAGTTTCTAAGGTTACCTTTAATTTACAAGTTACATTAAATTTGACTTAGGCATCAAGTGAAGCAACTATTTTGACAGCTTGAAGTACCAACTTTAGTCTTCACATTCAGAAGTTGGCACAGCTGAGTTTGTCAGAGTGTAACCCTGTACTTGCCAATGGGTCTACCTGCCTTTCCACAACAAAACGACAATTTGGAGTATTTATTGTTAGTACATATAGAAATACATGTTATGCTTTTTAATATAAATCACCCTGCCTTAGAACTCATTGGGCCTGCTGTAGGGCTCACTTATATTTGTTAAAAAGTGAGGTCTGAACTTTGTTTCTAATTATGACTTTGGCAGTCCGGGAACTGCTGTCGCCGTTTGGTGGTCAGACTAACAAGTACCCTGGTGGTTCGACTAACGGATTACGAAGTGGGCAGGTGGACCAACACAAGACCACCTCCAGACCATTGCCACCACCAATATCGCAGCTTCCACAGTGGTGGGGAAAGCAGCATTCAATGGAGGCGGTACTGGCATGGGGACTGTCATTGGAATTACAACCTGCCTTTCTGCCGAGCTTTTCATTGCAGGGTCACTACCATGAAAAGTTCAGCAGAAACGGAGGTAAAGGACCACACAAAAGGACCCGGGGGCAAATAGGCCCATATTGAGCATGGCAGGGGCCCATGTTTTGGCCCCCGATGCCAATCATGTCAGTGCACCCACTGTTTGCCATGCACAACATGGTGCATGGAAACAGTTTGCCCAATTTGCTGAAGGCGCAGCAGTATGGCTGGCATTGGCTTCAGGCTCTCTCCTAAAGGAAAAGCATGCCACCACCTTAGTTGCGCCGCCGCAACACCGCCAGCCCTGTGGAAAAGTTGTAATGCGGCGGTTGGGATGCTGCTGACTTGGCGGAGTTTCACCGACTGCTGCCGCTGTAGGCTGGGGCTCTTCCACCAAAGTCGTAATTAGGCCCTTTGTCATTCTTTTAAAGTCGTGTTAGCAGTTAAAAATTACCCTAACAGTCTGCAGTGGCAGGCTGGGAGACATGTTTTGCTTCAGCACAATCCACGCTGCAGCTGTGAGGGACAGCGTAACTTACAGGCTATGGGTACTCCTGGTACCATATCCTAAGGACTTAAAAGTAAGCTAAGTTATGCCAATTAGGTATAAGCCAATCAACCATTGAACTTTTAAGGGTCAGAGCACTGGCACTGCGGTCTGGTTAGCTGTCCTCAGTGCAGTCCCAGAGTGTAAAAAACAAGCAGCATCTGTCCAAAACTTTGGGACTGATCTTTTAAAAAGAGGCATTTTGTTACAGCCAACCACTAGTACCGCATTGCATTTCTGTAGACAAACAAAGGAGGCGGGAAATTAAAATGCCCCTCAGCTGGAAATATTTTCTAATTAATTAAAATAGTTAGATATTTAGGATATATAGTTCATTAAAAAAAGAAATTAAAATTGTTTAGAAATGTAAAAAGTATGTTAGTTAATTAGGCACATCATTTTAAACAAAGTGTACTAAAATTAAATACAAGTGAAATGTTAAAGAGGGTGGATAATATATTATCCATTAGTGTTGAAAAATGAATATACATACTTCAAAAGAATATATTTAAAGCATTTAATCCAAATTTAATTTGATGAATTAAGGTGCTGTAACATTCTTTTTTATTAGTTTCTGATTAATAATAAATATTTGACATTATTTTCTGTTTACATATATGTGAAAATATTTTTAAAATTTTAAAACATTTACCTATACCTTCCCTTAAGGAGATCACCACCCTTGTGCCCTGACATCTCCACCAACACATGAAAAATTGGTAGTCATAACTTAACACTCATAAATACAAGTGTCCATTTAGATGTAAATCTCCACTGAATAGAAACAAACGGGAGCTACACCTAGGTGTCGGAGTAGATCTATAAGTTAGTAAATCTACACATGTACATTTCTTTAGGTTTGTAAATCAGGCCCATTGTTTCACATGGGGAAAAAACTGAAAATCACTTATAAGACCACAGTAACTGAAACAAATTTAGAACAACCTCATCCCAAGAAGATGTGAAAGATAGGAACAGCTACCCACCACACTTCGAAATGCTCCTCTTTCCAGTCTTCCAAGTAACTCCAAAAATATGAAGCTCCTCAAATACATTAAGCCTTTTACACCAGCCATGCACAGAATGGCCTTTAGCACTTTAGGGGAATGGCCTAAGTATCTAATACTGTTTATAATGCTCACATCAAAAGAGCATTATAGTAATGTAAAGAAGGGATGTCTAAACTTATATTATCCTTGATGTATATCAAGTTTGCTTATTTTTGATCACATAGTAGTCTTGATGCATGGTGATGCTTGTTTTTGTTAAGACTGATGCAGTGAACCAACTTATTATATGCTTAATTGTTACTGTGCAGCACATTGACACCCCAGGGAGCCTAGTTTACAGACTGCAAGACCTGAGAAAGGAAAAAATAAACAAGTAAATAAACGCTCAAACGATTGGTTAAATAAATAAATAATACATTGGTGCAGGTTTCTTTATCTGAAAATGGGATTCCATATCCTTGTTACAGTAATAGAATGCACACAGTCTTGTCCGACCCTCGGTCTAGGTCCTCTCTCTCCCCACAGCTCCGCTGTGCCGTCTCTTGCCTACAGACTCTCACCTCCTCCTTGGGAGGTTCAAGGCTGCTGCCCGCTCCTTCGCCTACTACCTGCTCCTACTGGGACCAGACTGCCTGCAACCACAGTAACCTTTCTCACCTGTTTTGTTTCTTAATTTGTTCCCTGTTATGCCACTTTTATTGTGCCCATATATGTCTTGCCCTAGTTCACTACTGTATTTATTTTCTTGGGCCTGCCTGTTCCTTTCGCTGCTGCTGCTGCTTCTGCTGCCCCTGTGGCCCCTCCCCCCTGGAATTCCCCCCCCCCCGGAATTCCCCTGCTCCCGCCTCCCAGCCTCCCCTCCCTCCCACCTTCCCTACTTATTGGCGGCCGCTGTGTAGTTGCGCAGCGGCCGCACACAGCAGGCGCGCTCCTGGCACGCCAAAGGCAAGCCCGTCTGCGCCTGTCCGTGACTACCCATCGCTATGACACCACCACCCTCCTTGCACTCAACCCTGGAAGACTAAGCGAATGGCAACAGGCCTCGCCGAACACGGCCCATGGCCAGATATCCTGCCTCCACTGCCGCCAGACCCTCCCCGCCTCCCCGGCCTCCAACACCGCCGATGCCAGCACCGTGACACCCTAAAATGCATCCTCCTCAACGTACGCTCTGTACACAAACACGCTATGGAAATCTGGTACCTCCTAGACTCGCTCTTGCCCGACACTGCCTTCTTCACAGAGACCTGGACCAATGCATCCTCCACCTCTGACATCAGCACTGCCATCCCAGACGGATACAAGGTCCAGAGGAAAGACTGCCCAACCACTCAGGAGGGCACCTCACAGCCTCCAGTAAAACCTTCCCCTCTGCCGAACACCGGATCCAGACCACCCCCAAAGCCACACTCCGAAGAACCCTAGTCTACAGACCCCCGGCCTCCGAACACCCTTCATCGCCACCATCACCGACTTCATCTCACCCCACGCCATCACCTCAACAAACTACACACTCATTGGAGACCTGAACTTCCACCTCAACAACCCCAGTGACCCCAACTCCACTACCCATTGTGACAACCTCACCAGCATCGGACTTAAACAACTAGTCAACACACCGACCCACAGAGCAGGACACACCCTCGACCCCACCTTCGCGGTAGGAAACAGCGTCCAATTCAGCCACACAATGCAGCCGCCATGGGCCGACCACCACTGGGAATACTTCACCATCAACAAACCCAAGGCACCTAAACCAGCCCCATGTCCACCACGAAGGAACTGGATCAAGGTTACAGACAAGCAACTTAACTCCACTCTCACGCGAGACAACCACACCTGGGCACACAACGCAAACGACGCAGCCAGAGAACTCCACACCTGGATCTTTAACTGCACAGACGAGCTTGTTTCACTACGCAACACCGACAGACAACGCCCCAGGAAAGCCACCTGGTTCACAAAGAAGCCAGACGCACCTGCAGACGCCTGGAGAAGAACTGGAGAAACACCAAGACAACCGAAAACTAAACCACCTACAAGGATGCCATGACAGACTATTACAACCAGATCAGAGCCACCAGGAGGATCTTCATCCACAACAAAATACTGGCCATCTCCACCAACTCCAAGGAAATTGTCAGTGTCATTCAAGAATTCACCAACCCAGGAAGCAAAACCACAGATATCATCCCATCCCAAGACCTCTGCGACAAGCTTGGAACCTATTTTCACCTTAAGATCAAAAACCTCTATGACAACTTCATCGACCATCCACCAGGAGCCACAGACAGCCCCCGCCCCCAGAAACACCAGCCAGCCCACCATCTCCAACTGGACACCGATCATGGCCAAAGACACCGCCTTGACCATGAAAAGTATCCACTCAGGGGCCCCCATGACCCCTGCCCCCTCACATCTAGCAAAGAGCCGCGGCCGCCATTGCAACCGAACTACAATGCACCATCAACACCACCTGCAAAACAAGCACCGTCCAAGATGACTGGAAGCGCGCAGAAGTCAGACCCCTGCTCAGGAAGCCGACAGCTGACCTTACCAACCTCAAGAACTATCGGCCCATCTCGCTCTTCGCAGCAAAAGTTGCAGAGAAAGCAGTCAACAGGAAACTGACATGATTAATTGAAAAGAACGGCATCCTTGACACGTCCCAATGCAGATTCCGTAGCAACCACTGCACAGAGACCACCCTACTCACCACCACAGACAACATACACACCCACCTGGACCTAGGCCACTCCACAGTCCTCATCCTACTCGACCTATCAGCGGCCTTCAACACGTCTCCTCCTGTACACTAGTCGCCAGACTACACAACGCAGATATACAAGGAACAGCCCTGGACTGGATCCGATCATTCCTCACCGGAGGAAGCCAAAGGATCAGACTCCCACCCTTCCATGAAAATCTCCTGTGGAGTTCCACAGGGGTCATCACTTAGCCCCACCATCTTCAACATCTACATGGCCCCCCTCGCAGCCATCGTCCAACAACACGGCCTCAACATCGTATCTGGACGACCAACAGCTGCCTGAAGCTCAACACTGAGAAGACAGAAGTCCTCGTCTTCGATACCACCCCTTCTGCATGGGACAGCACATGGTGGCTGACTGCCCTCGGAAGCCCACTTATCCCCTCAGACCCGGACAAGAACCTCAGAATCGTACTCGACTCATCACTCACCATGAACTGACAGGTCAACGCTGTCATCACCAGTTGCTTCAACACCCTCTGCATCTTCCGCATGACCTTCAAGTGGATCCCCCTGAGTCAAGGAATACAGCCACCCACACACTCATCACCAGCAGACTGGACTATGGAAACGCACTCTATGCCGACATCAACATGTTCCTCCTTTGCTAACTCCAGACAATACAGAACACCGCCGCCAGACTTGTTCTCGGCATCCCCCGACACAAACACATCAGCCAACACCTACGAAATCTCCACTGGCTCCCCATGGAGAAAAGAGTCACTTTCAAAATCCTCACTTAAGCCTACAAATGCCTACACTATGGTGAAGTAACAAGGACCACCTGAATGGGATAAATTTCCTGGGTCAGGGTAGAGCAATCATATGCAAGGGTAAAAGCCCAGGCAAAATCGAAAACACAAAGTCTGACAGAAACAAATATGCCGGGAGGTAGACACACCATAAGGAGAAAATGACTCAAGAAAAATTATTATATGATAACATAGGAAATGTAATTACATTTATAAAAATTGATATGAACATATTCAATAATACACATAATTAAAAAAGAGATAAAAATGTGTTTTTCTAAAAAGACAAATCTACAAATTAGGGATTGTACATTAATCACGGAATTGTTGACACATTGATAATTCCCAAAAATTTTTGAGGATGCTGATTCCTGTCGACGCGTTTCGACACATACTTTGTGTCTTCCTCAGGACAAATTCAGCAAGATTCTAAAGTTGAGACAAAAAAGAGTCAAAATATCTCCTTATGCCAGTCAAGATAAGTTCCTCATTATTAAATGCGGTGGTGTTACCATCTGTTGTCAGACACATAAAAATATAACATGATACATCGCTAGGGAGAAGTACACAGACACATATATTCCTATATACAAATTTACAAATGTACAGCTAGAACAATCATTTCTAAAGCTGGGTGTCATATTTTTACTACATTATTTTAAGGGCCAACAAGTGAAAATAGAAAAATAGAAAAAGAGAAAAAAGGGACTTAAAAGAAAAGGAAGAAGGCTCGAAAAATAGAGGGAGAAGAAAGGAGAAAGAAGGGGCTGGCAACTAAAGAATGGGCCGGAAAGTAAGAGAGCAAAGGAGGGGAAAAAAAGAAGAGGGGGGAAGTGGGGGGGTTTGGGAGGGGGGGTTTTGTTAGACAAAGAAGACATCAGGAAGAAAAAGAGAGAGAAAGAAGTTTAGACTCGTGCCGTTCTTTTTACTTTGGTTTAAATTTATAGACGAAAAAAGTTTTTGGATATCGAATTCACAACAGTGCACAATAGTATAACCTATGCGAGGCGCGTAGAGGATACTTCAAGTAGCCTGGTTTTATTGGAAATTTTTAGAGATATGAGTGAAGCCTATCTTTTAGAAGGTTTTGAACGGAACTAATTCTTATCTCTAAAATCAAGTCTATAGTTAATTTTAGGCCTTTTCAGCCTGATTCATCAATCATATTTGCGCTCGCAAAGGGCCAGATTCTGAGAATCTGGCCCTTTGCGAGTGCAATTTTTGCATTTTGGATTCATCATCCCAAATGCAAAATTCGCTATTTAGAAAATCGCAATTTTGCGAGGAATAGCATTTAAGGAATCTCTATTAGAGATTCCTTAAATGCTATCCTTGAAACATTTTAAAATTGCGAAATCGCAATTTTAGGCCGCTATTTACCGCAAGGTCAAACCTCGTGGTAAATAGCGAAAACTTGGAAAAATGCTTTTAAAGGCATTTTTCTAAGTTGCATGTTACACACACACATGTCCTTTGGACATGGGTGTGTGCAACACCTGTTGAAATGTGCATTTAAGGGGTGCTACAGGGTGTCCTTTGGACACCCGTGGCACCATTCAAATCGCTATCTTATTTGCGATTAGCAAATTGCTAATCGCAAATAAGGAATACTCCTCATTCATTCCTATGGGCCTTTTGGCCATAGGAATGAATGGGGAGTTATTCCTTATTTGCGATTAGCAATTTGCTAATCGCAAATAAGGAATCTGTAGGAATCGCATTTAATTTTGCGATTCCTACATGAATCACGTTTTGCGAGTCTGTAATAGCGATTCCTTATGAATCGCTATTTCAGACTCGCAAAACGGGTCTTTCATGAATCTGGCCGATAGTTCTTACCTTTAGAGCTTTACAGAGAACGGAAGGTTTCCGATAGTCAAAAAAGGCGTAGAGGTGTAGACTTCGTTTTAAACACTATAGAGAGATGGATAACATATAATAGACCAAAATTAGTCAGATTGAAAACAAAAAATAATTTCGGTCTCTCCCTCATTGTTCAAAAATGAGCATTTAATATTCAACTTATACCTTTCATGAGCAGATTCTGGACACACCAAATCCTTTTTTCAATGCCGTGAGTTATGCGTGTTCTCTAAAATTTAAAACCATCTCTTGATTTCAAGATGCTAGAAAGAAAATAATGCACCTTGTGAAACGGACTGCCTAATTTAAACAACATTGCTGAAACGCACTAAATAAGCCGTTTATATGATGTTAAAAAGAGAGGTTGTTACCTGCACTCGTGTGCTGCACGTTAAGTCACAACAACCAGTTGAAAAAACGGCTACAGACCCCGATGGAGACAAGTAAAACGTGACCCTCCTTTTTCTATTCCTGGTTTCATGGGGATAGAGGGCAGGTATTATTTTAAAGCTAATGGTATGCCATCTCAGCGCGTGGGGATATAAACAAACAACGTTACCTTTTTAAGAACGCCTTTTCAGTAAATCCTCATTTCTTTATCGTAGGATTTAACATGTATTCGGTGGCGTAGTCAATGATTAGTATCCAGGAAAGCGTTCTCTGTAACCTAGCGGATAGGGTAATTAAAGCGACAAGCGTTAAATTAATGCCGCTTAATCGGTTTAAGACCTTATGTCAAGGATGACTATTGGCTCGACCATAGGGTACGTACCTTCTTGAGACTGGATTCTGCCGCAGTGTCTCGATAGCCTGGTTCGTAGTTTCTGAAAGTTTTGCATGTTTGAGGCAGGGGCGTTTTTATACGTACGCCACCTTCAGTGTTGTTTGCAGGCGTGTGGGCTCTCTCTCTTAAAGGGCTAGATGCTTATATATTGCAGAGAATGCAGTGTTCATGGAAACGCGCTTGAGAAATAGTGAAAAAAGCCTTCTATTCTCCAATACTATTGGCTTAACTCGAAGATATAAAAGGAGTCTAAATCACTCATATAACTATTTTAACTATTTTAATTTACAGCCAGCCTAATTGATGTCATAAAAATAGGACCACAAAAATAAAAAACTGATAATGAGTCAGTGCACATTCATATTCGAAGCCAGATCAGGTTATTGCATTTTCCCAAGGGAGCTCATTGTTAAGGCCCCGTGTGAAAGTGCCTAGAGAAAAAATCCAAAAGACTTCTTTCCTTTTTCTGATTTTCTCTCCTCCCTTATCATTCGAAATGCCTACACAATATCGAACCCAAATACCTCAACGACAGAATCAACTTCCATGTACCCAAAAGAAACCTCCGATCATCCAACCTTGCACTGGCCAAAACCCTGTGCATCCACAGAGCCAAAGCAGGCAGAAGATCCTTCTCTCACATTGCAGCCAAGACCTGGAACGAGCTACCAGCAGACATCAGAAGCGTCCCCTCCCTGAACACCTTCAGGAAAACCCTCAAGACCTGGCTCTTTGGCTAAACAGATCTGCAGACCCCCCACCCTGTGCTCAGCGCCTTGAGACCCTGACGGGTGAGTAGCGGGCTTACAATCCTCTGATTGACTCAACATTGGCAAGAGGTGGTTAGAAGATTGTTGGTAGGAGAGAGATGTAGTCCATGGCAAAAGTGCCGATTTAGACTCAGGGGTGGGGACTTCTAAAGCTAGCTTTAGATCTTGACCCAAATGTGTGATCCTAAATAAATCATTCAGGATCTCATGTGTAAAGATGGGTCTGCATTGGATGTCCTAGCCCGGCACAACACTTTTTTTGAACTGCGGCAGATGTGCTATCCTGGCAAAGCTCATGAAGGAGTTCCCAAAGATTGAGAGAAATGCGGCCCATGAAACTCGAAAATGCAGGAATCCCTTGGCAACTCCTTGAAAATTGCTTTGAATAGAGGGATGGGGCAGGTGACATCAATCCTCCGTTCATGCATTGTCATTCACAAAATGTGCAATACTGCAGCACCTAACCATGAATAGGATGGGGACTGGAACAAAAAGTGACAGATGTCGGGTCTGTTGTCTGACTGGACTAGTGTGTCCACTGCCTGCATCTGACATTCACATAGTGGCAGCTGTCCCTTAAGGAGAGTACTCACGTCTGCAAATGGATACCTCCTACTTTCTTTCTCCAGTCTGTAATGGACAATGGTTTGGGACCTCAGGACCTTCCACAAACGAGTAATAGATCTATTTGTGGGTAGTTAGGCACAAAAGCATAGTCTTTGCCATCCCATTTTCTCTGGAGATGCTCATCGACTCACAATGTGGATACTGTCAGTCACTAAAGCATTTACTGATTCACTGTCACACTTGTCTATTGCCATCTGAGTTTTGCGATTTCAAAGTTCGGGGGCTTCGGGTCTCATCTTTTATTCGGATCACAGTTATCGCAGATACTTGCAGTTATAATGACTGGATTCTACTCCTTGATGCAGACCTCCGTGAGGTGAACAGAGGCGGTAATCGATTTGCAGGACAAGGTCTATCAAAGCAAACACCACATTGGGAAGATTAAGAATTTGTGCCAAGGCGTCCTTCAGCCCATCCTTCAAACCTCTATAGAATAAAACTGCTCTCTTTCATTTGGGCCACTCAGTCTCTACCACTAATTTATTGAATTGCGATAAATAAGTCAGCAGTTCACATTTTCCTTGTCTTAATTCCAGCAATTCGTTATCTGTTGCCTGAGCCATCTTTCTTCGATCAAAGATTCGCCAACATTTTTGAACTCTTCATAATCATATAGTATTGGCTCATCTTGCGTGACCAGCGGCATTGACCATGAAGCTGCATCTCCACTGAAATGGGAGAGGATAAAATAAATACAATACTGTGCATCTGGAAAGACGGTTGGACGGCACATGAAATGTAATGAACACTGAGTGAGGAAGATCTGAGCCTTTTGGGGACCTCCTCTAAAACGTTCTGGTGGAGCTAGGGGAATGACTGGCGGGCACCCTTGCTAAAATGGAACATTTTCTCTTTGCCAGAATCTCACCTGCCTGTCTGGGGACACACGCTGCCGCTTGGGATACCCTGCTGGTCTCCTCCGCCGCCGCAGCACGTTACCATCGGTGCACGGCCGCCGAGAGGGGAGACCACAACCCACAGCGATCCCTGTGGGCGACCACGCCCACCACTCGTTTTGGCGCCAGGAGGCGCATTTAAACATTGACAGGGTTCCCGCGTCGCGGGACCGCGCCGGGCTAAGCCCGGGCAAAGGGCGGGCCCTCTGAGGCCCTCAGAGGACAAAGAGGTCGGGTCGGGTGCACCCCCATAACAACATCTTTTCTTCATCAAGAAGGGCTTTTTGACTTTGTTTTTGCTTACCATCTTTGTATTGGTACTATATCAGAAGGCTACTTGCCTTGTACAATACTGTGCCGTGTCTATTGGGCCCCTGTAACATTCGTCCCAACGAATAATATCTATCATAGTATATCTACCAGAGGTAGTAGAAGCAAGACAGCTGCGGGAGGGGCATCTGTGATTGGACCAATAGACAATTTCATAACAAGGACCAACGATGCAATTAAACTCAGCATCTTACTTCTTGAGCGTAGGGTCTCGCGTGATCTAGAAATTGCCAAACGTTCTTCTCTTGGGAGCATTAAATCAGCAAGAACTCCAGTCAGCTCCAAAAACTTACACACAAGTTGTACTCGTGAAACCCGAGCTGACCTTCACACCCTACCCAATGAGGTTAACCTATCGGCATCCAATCCCCTAATTGACTCTGATTTGAGCAGCGAACTAGAAAGGACACCAGACCTAAATATAGATTCCACACCAGAATTAATAGTGGAAAACAATGAGACAAATTTAAGAGTCAGGCAAGAGGGTGCTATTCGAAAGCAAACAAAATAAACAATCCAATCTGTTCCCTCTGCCGCTAGAAAACATAATGCAACAAAAGGAGAACACAGGAAAGGCATAACCAAGCATCTAAATGCTAATGGAATAAATCCACCTATAGAGACACTAAGTGAAGACACTCCGAGGATCCCCCATGTGCACATGGACAAGCCTGATGCAACCACAGCAAACTACCAATTAGTTGAAAGATTTGGTGACCTTTTAAGCATCTTTATGTCGCCAATCGAATCTAGGCTTTCCCGCATTAAAAAATAGCTAGAAGAAGTAACAGCCTATAATAAAAAAGCTCTTAGTGCTGCTCCAAAAACTAATCCAGGCTTGAAGACAAGTACTAGTAAACCTATACCCTCTCAACCGAAGGCTATCTTAGTTCCAGACATTGTGGCAAAACCAAAACCCACCATCTCTATAAGTAAAGAAACTGTCACAAATAAATCTGTACCAACTAGTAGTTCTACTCCTAGCACTAACACGAATACTCATATCACAAACACGCAGACAGGGAAGACACACATAACATCCCAAAGTGGAAGAAAGACACCTAATCAAACTAGTGACACAATGCCAACTTTTCAATGGCCCCGGATGCCTCATGAACAGCCTTATAACTCAAGGCAGATTCCTCCACGCATTACTCTGCCACCTGAGTGTGGGGCCTACGTGTTGGTTTTGGTTAATGTCCCGAAACTTAGGTATGATCAAGATGAAACCTCCTCCTCATTGAAAAATAAGACCTTACACTGGTTAATAGCCAACTGCAATTTCCCAATGGAATGCTCAGGAGAAATTATTCATACCCAGAGAGTAGGATGGATAGGTCCTTTGAAGAAAAAGTTTGAGGGGGACTGTATAACTGTTAATTTTAAGAACCCGCAATGGGCCGAAAAAACATTGGCTAGGGCCCCCCCCTCTACTTGGGAATTCAATACCACCCTTCTCCCTCTGGGCTATTTTTATAGACATCTGATCACAACCTATCCCATCATGGTAACCAATCCGACTACTCCTTTCCATGGTCAATATCTGGCAACTGAAAGTAACTCCCTTTTCTTTCATCAGAACCCTAAATTCACCTACCCGAATGGTCCAGCACAATCGCATCAAGGCCAAATTCACTCACATTCGTTAACTCATCCTTACTTGTCCTCAATCCCACACTATGAGCACAGAGATATTCGATGGCGTCAAATTGCTGCGGCATCAGCCAATTCATATAGTATTCCAACCCATAATAGATTTAGTGCACTGTCCGGTTTGGACTTTAATGACTGACTGCATCATGTCCAGTTCAATGGGGCAAATGTACATACATCAAATACGGGGGAACCACTAATTTGTCAAACCTCAGACACACTGGAGAAAGACATAACACTTATTCCTGGTAAACATACTTCTACAGTTTTCTTGCAATGTTGGACAGGTGATCTGGCTATTCCATCACCAGTCCCTCCCTATCCTAGGACAACGGATAACTCAACGAAGACAGCAATTCCTCCTAGTCCTAATTAACCTAGTTCTCAAGTACATTTTACGTTTTGGAACATTGCCGGCCTGTTTGCTAAACAGACAAACCCTAACTTCCTGAATCAGGTTAATCTGAGTAACACCATCTGCCTCCAGGAAACTTGGGCTATTGATCCAATACACATAATGGGATATAAGACTTTTTCTTCTGCAGCCAGAAAATCATCTTCTGGAAGATGTAGTGGTGGTTTAGTCACCTATATTGCAAACACTCTACATAGTGAGGACATCCTCCCCCTAAAATTGGAAGAGAACTATCAGTTAATTGTCCTAAAGAGTACTAAACAAAAGATATATGCAATAGTAAATTTTTACAATAATCTGAATATAGTTGACCTGATCAACCTTCTTTCAGAGATTTCGATAGCCCTTCAAGATCTACGAGCACAGTACATCAAGACGTCATGTACAGTAGTGTGGGGTGGTGATTTCAACCTTCACCTATGTAGATACAACGATATTGATAAGTGTGGAATTAACGAGGATGACGGCAATAGTATAATACACTTCTTACACTCGATTGAAGGTGAAAAAATGAATGAGATTATGACAGAATTGGAACTGGGTTTCGCCAATGAGCTAAAGACCTCCCCAGTAGCCTTTTCGCCAACATTCAATGGCAGGGGTTTAATGAGCCTGATAGACTATGTACTGATTTCATCCTGTAAAGGCCCAAATATCGAACTATTTGAAGTAATTAAAAATCCATTGAGCGACCACTTTCCAAATACTATCGCCTTACGCGAATCAAAATCAAAAAAAAAAAACGATATATTGAACATCTTAGACCAGCAAGAGCTCGAAATAGGATCCTTGAATGGGTACACATTAAAATGGGGAAATATTGATAAAGTAGCTGCAACCGCAAAAATAGTCAGGCAAAGTCAGACAGACATAATAAACTGTCTCGACTATAGGACAAAACCTAGAGAAGTTCTGAATAGCTTTAACATCATTTCTCAAAACATAAAGAAAGAACTCACTAGATCACACAAACAAAAAAGTCAGGCGAAAAAAGGCTGGTTTAGTCCGGCTTGCACAAAAGCATATTCGAAATTAAAGGAAGCCCTAAGTAGGGGAAAAAGAGATAGAGGGGAGGTTATCAGACTAAGAAAAGAATACGCCTTAGCTTTAAAAACTAGAAAACAAGAGCTAAAAGCTGACCTATGGGAGCGTCTTAGTAGAAGTTCAGAATTAAAAGACAGCGCAACTTTCTGGCAAGAGATGATCTACCATCCATTGATGTTGCGATTAGCGATCGTGAATGGGTGAATTATTTCTCTGAAGTTTTTAGTGATGGGAATATACGGGGTATGGACTACACAGATCCCCTGTCCCAAGTCACCTACCCAATAACATTGCAGTTTTCACATGATGATGTACAAAAAGCACTAAAATCCTCGAAATTAGGCAAAGCCCCAGGCCCAGATGGGGTCCCAGTGGACATTTTTAAACATGAAGTAGATCTTTGGTCCCCGTTACTGACAAACGTCCTAAACGCCACTATAGAAGAGGGCATTATAGAATCTTGGAAAACGTCGATACTGGTCCCTATATTCATAAAAGGGGACCGAAATAGCCGATCTTGTTATAGACCTATCTCGCTCCTGGATTCGCTCGGGAAGATGGCAGGTCGGATTCTTCTCGACCGACTCCAGGAGTGGACAACTAGTCAGAACATCATCTCGGCAATACAATACGGGTTCCGAGAGGGGCTAGGTACAGTAGACCAAGCGTTAAACCTGTCTTTACTGGCAGGAAAATACGTGGAGGCCAAGGGGACTGCGCTGCATATGGTGTACATTGATTTATCTGCAGAGTTCGACTGTGTAGTACATTCTAGGCTGTGGAAAATCATTTTAACAATGGGTGTCGACCCCCTGATTGTAGATTTCCTCCGGGAACTATACACTGGAACAACAGGAAGAGTGAGATTTGGGACTAAAGGACAACTCACGGACAGTTTTAGGGTGGAAAAGGGGGTCAGACAGGGATGTGTGCTGGCCCCCTTTCTATTCACCCTGTATACAAATGGGCTAGAGGCCGCAATGCTAGAAGGAAGTAAAGATCTCCCCTCAATTGGTCATCGGCAGATACCAGCCCTGTTATATGCCGACAACGCGGTTATCCTAGCAAGAACTCCTGTTGAGCTGCAGCGAGCACTAGATAGATACTGTGCCTTCATGTCGAGTCTAAACCTGACCCTGAATGTAAAAAAAACATACACTATGCATGCAGGGAACAAAACTGCAAAGACTAGAAGCTTGTTTGTAAAAGGAGAGGTACTGGACAGAACTGCAACATACCCATATTTGGGAATTGTAATTGATGAAAAATTTAAGTGGAAGGCAGCGATCAATGCAAGGAAACTGGCCTTCCTAAGAGCAACTACAGCATTAAAATCGTTTTCACAAAGACTGGGCCAGAGACCACCATTGGAACTACTAAAAATATACTATGCCAAATGTGTTAGAACTGCCACTTATGGGGCGGGGATATGGGGTCTTGTGAATGTGGATGAATTGCAAAAAATAGAAAACTCTTTTGTAAGATACTTACTTGGTGTACCGAAGAGCTCTTCCACATATGCCTGTCACTTAAAGTTGGGCATAGACTACATATCAGACACCATAAAAACCCAACCAGTAATGCTGTGGCGCCGAATTTGGGTAACTGAACAATGTCATCTAACAAGATCAATTTACAAGACATTCTGACACTTGATCATTGTGGAAAGATAAAATTGTTAACATACGTTAAAGCTTTATTAACAGACTTAGTGTATGATTTTTTTTCTCGCAGAACCGCTAACGCTAACTGAGATCTCTAAGGCGGATTTAAAAAAAGCATGCCTGGCACATTTGAGCCTGGTACGCCTGCTAAGAGAGATAGAGAGACCGTCTGTTCAACAGGGCTTATTAGCTCAGACTGTGTTTTCCATTGAACCTTATTTGATGTACAGATTAACTCAATATGAAAAATTGTTGCTGACACGTTTTAGACTTAATATGTTTCACTTAATGGTCTCTTTTCCCACTCAAAACGATTGGTCATCAAAATCAATCCCATGCCCTTGTGATTCTGTTTCGATACAATTGACCATACACACAACTCTATTCTGTAAATTTTATACAATACCACGAAGGCGCTGGTTATTGCCCATACTGAAAAACTGGGGCTTGCGCCAATGCCGTCCAGCATATCTGGCGCTTCAGTACCTCGAAGATAAAAAAATAGCAAAAGAGATGGTGCGTTTTTTAAAATTCTGTATCCGTTCAAATCTTTGAAAAAGATTAATCTTCCTGTTTGCTAAATCAAGGACTGATGAAGATACTGTAAAAACTGCATGTTATGGTCATAATTTTATGAATTGAGATTTTTATATAAACTGTTTTTTACTGTATAGTAATAACTATATTTTAAACTTTAACTAATTTTTAAACTATGAAAAGTGTATAAAATGTATTTCATGAACTTTTATGGTATTTCTACAACTATGAAAAACCGAATAAAGTTGGTTTTGATTTGATTTGATTTATTTTCAAAGCCTGCCATTTAGCACAGAGCAAACTTTAAAATTGCACTAACCTTTCGTACATCGGGACTTAAATCTTCATATGCCTCTTTTACCCATTAACCAGCAAGTGAGAGGACTTAGAAACAGTAGGATCACTATATAATAGCTGAATGTTGGAACTTTGACCTTTCTTTGAAAGCCTGAAAATATGATTTAATCTTAAACTAAAGAGGATAATCTTGAAAATATTCAATATGAGCAGAGTTTTAGAAATGCATTTCTGCACCATTTACAGGGGTTAGCCATAGTAGAGAAACTCGTTCTTCTAGACCCAATCATGCATAGCTAACAATCCGCTACTATAGATATTCCAGAATGTTCCATTGCTTGATGAGGTCTGCTTGGGTATTAATATTTTTTTCACACCATTTATCGGATAGCCCTTTTAAAATGGCCATCTTGTCAATGATCTCACAAAACGCCACAGAACCCCAACTTTCTTTTTTTTTTTTTATCCTTTTTATTAATGGATATCACAGGCAGAATTAAACAGAGCAATCAAAATTTTGTTGTACATAATTTCCAATGTCTTTAAAGATTATTACAAAAAGCAGTTTACCCTAACTAGTAAGTAATAGTAAATTCTCAATCAGACAAATGAAAAATAATTTTAAAAAAAGGGTTTACACAAATAAGTACAATCTTATCTGAATTTAAGTTAAGCACGACTTCAAATCAAGTTAGTTAGTGTTGGGTATATAAAACATGTCTCCCCATATTCTCTTTACTTTAATCATTGCTTTCACACCTCTTTTCCTAGCTAAAGATAGCTCCATATGATATATCTCTTTAACCAAGCACCACCATTCGTTCACGTTAGGTGCTTGATCAGCTATCCAAGCTCTGGCCAAAACTAACCTTGCACATGCCAGCACAATAAAAATTAAATCTTGAAAAGGTGTAGGGTTAGTCTGTATACCTAGCAATATCATTTCAGATGTTAAAGGTGCATCAATTAGCAATTTCAGTCTCAATATCTTCCCTATACTATCACAAAATAAAGCTAGCGCAGGGCAAAGAACCAACATATGTTCTAAATCTGCCGCTTGTAGATGACATTTGGGGCATTTGGTCAAGTCAAGTCAAGTCATGGAATTTGTATGGCGCACTACATACCCATAGGGTTTCAAGGCGCTTAGGAAGGGGAGGAGGATTACTTGTCAAATATCCATGTTTTAAGTTGCTTTCTGAATGCTAGGTGGTTCTGGGTAAGGCGGAGGTGAGCGGGGAGTGAGTTCCATGTTTTAGCAGCCAGGTATGAAAAGGATCTGCCTCCCATGGTGGTCTTGTTGATGCGAGGTACAGTGCGAGGGCTTGGCTGGAAGAACGTAGTTGGCGGGGGGGGGTGTAGAAGGACAGTCGTGAGTTGAGGCAATCTGGTCCGATGTCGTAGAGTGATTTGTGTGCGTGGGTAAGTAGACGGAAAGTGATCCTCTTATCGATGGGTAGCCAGTGGAGGTCTTTAAGGTGACCAGAGATGTGTTCGTTGCGTGGGATGTCTAATATGAGCCTGGCTGAGGCGTTTTGGATTCGTTGGAGTTTCTTCTGGAGTTTTGCGGTGGTACCTGCGTAGAGGGTGTTTCCGTAGTCCAGTCGGCTCGTGATCATTAGAGCCATTATTCAAGGACCATTTGCTTATTTGCAGAGGAGTGTAGTAAAGTTGGCAAATTGTTTTATATGCTTGCAGTTTTAAGCTTGAAGAGTGAACCAGCGTATCAATTTTCTTTAAGGAGTATGATATTTCATTCGAGGAGATACCTGTTGGAAAGCAAAGGGCCCATTTCTCTGCTATTTTTGGACACTCGTCTGGTTTATTTTCAGTAAGACATTTGTATCCCTCACTAACGGTTACTCTTTGATTTTCCTCTCCCTTGTACAAACATTGCCAGAAATCCGAATCCAGAATCTCTTTCATTTTTAATTTTCTTACAAAAAAATCACTAATTTGTGTATATTTAAAGTAAGTATGCTCTGGTAGTTTGTACAATAACCTTAATGTTTCAAACTCCAAAAAACCTGAGGAGCCGTAAAGATCCCCAAGTTTCAATATACCTTGACTCGCCCATATTTTACACCCAGAATCAGAAAAAATGCTAGGTAAGCCTGGGTTGTTCCAAAGACTTAAGAGTGGGTGATAAAATTATAGCTTGTTCTGATTCATAAGAATCCTCCAGATGTTAATTATGTCCTTTGCAGTCTTAAACCTCACTCTTTTGAAGTAATTTGGATCATTACTTCTAGCCAGAAACTGCAAGCATTCTGGCCCCAGCATAAATTGATGAAAAAAGTATGGATTATTGGAATTAAATAAGCTCTGTATCCGCCCCAAAAATTATGCGAAATAATACGATCGGAAATCTGGGAAAATAAGCCCTCCTTTTATAAACGGGAGTTTCAGAGAGGAAAGTGCTCTTCGGTTCTTTTTATAGCTCCAAATGAAGCTGCCCAATATACCATCTAGTTTTCTGAAAAAGACTGTGTTTATTTTCAACGGTATACATCTGAATAAGTATAAAAATTTTGGCAGGATATTCATTTTAATAAGGTTGATTCTCCCGATAAGATTTAAAGGTACCTTATGCCATTTTTTAAGAAGGGCCTTTCAATAAAGCATCATAGTTCAGTATATTAATTTCCCTTATATTGGATGTTAGCTTAATGCCTAGGTAAGTAGCAGAATAACTTACTCCTACCACAGGTATTGTCAGTTTGTAATTAGCTATTATTTGTGTTTTATCTAGGTTTAGCTTATAACCTGAAACTTTTCCAAAGGCTTCTGCCTCTTTAACTATACCTAACATGGATTCAGTCACATTGCTTGTATAAATTGCCAAATCATCGGCGTATGCTGTTATTTTAAGAGAGTTTGCCCCGAATGTAAATGGTTTTATCATAATTTGAAGCTGTATGGCATTGATAAAGGGTTCCATGGAGAGGGCAAATAAAAGGGGTGATAAAGGGCAACCCTGCCGAGTTCCTCTTCTAATGGGAAATTTAGTAGAAAGTAGGCAGTCGTATCCAATTAATGCATTAGGTAAATAATAAAGTGCTTTTATCTTGGTAATGAACTTACTTTTAAACCCCATTGCTTTCAAAACTGACCACAAGTAGTCCCACCCCACTCGGTCAAATGCTTTTTCGGCATCCAGTAGTATAATACCGAGTGGGGTGGAGTTAGCTGCGGCGACGTCAAGCACTGTGATGGCCGTATTTGCATGCTGCGTCGTATCTCTGCCCAATACGAAACCATGCTGATGTTTGCTAACCATTCTCGGCATAATGGGGGACAGTCTCAATGCTAATAATTTGGCAAAGAGCTTGGCATCCGCATTGATCAAAGAAATTGGGCGATAAGATCCACATTCCATTGGATTTTTATTCTTTTTAAAAAAAAATATAATTTTGGCGGTGTTCCAAGATGGCGGGGCCCCTTCTTCTGTAGCAATCTGATTAATAACTAAACAAAGTATAGGCACGAGCTCTTCCCAGCATAATTTATAAATTTCAATTGGAAGGGTGTCATCTCCGGCAGCCTTTCCAGATGGAAGGGAAAAAATAGCTAATTTAAATTCTTCTTCAGTAAAATCTTTTTCTAACTCTTCCATACAATTCGAGTCAGTCTTCGATTGCCAGTTATTTCTTATATAGTTCTCCACCAAGTCAGTTGAAGGCACATTCTCGGGGGTATACAGCTTAGTATAGTAATCAGCAAATTGTTGCAGTATCTTATCGGGTTGAGTATAGATAGTACCATCTGTTCCTTTTATACTCTTAATTAGGGAAGTGGCTCGTTCGTTGGCTATTTTATAAGCAAGTATTTTTCCTATTCTGTCGCCACTTTCATTCTGTGTAATTTTATATTTGTGTAATTTAGCGGTGACTTTATCTCTTAAAAATGTTTTGGTCTCACAGCGCAGCGCACTTATTTTAAGTTCAAGTCTGTCTTTATTTAAATTATTGGGGCCTCCTGCGCTTTCCTTTCTAGCAATCTCGGCCAGGTGTTCTTCTAACCCTCTAATTCCTGAGATTAAGCACTGAGTCTCTGCTTTCTGATTAAAATTCTGCTGTATAATATATTGCTGTGCAAATCCTCTGATACTGGCCTTACAACAATCCCAAACTGTAGTTATCTTAGTCGAATCAATGTTAAACTCTAAAAATTCCTTAATGTGAACTTTCAATAAAGAAATGAACTTGTTATCAGATAAGAGATGTCTGGGTAAAGAAAAAAGCCTGGGTACTTTCTTGGAAGAGAGTACCTTAAAGATTACCATTATAGGGTTAGGGTTCGAGGTTACCTTTGGGCAGATCTCCATTTTACAACCATTAGTAATTTGACTCGTTGCCCAGGCCATATCTATACGGGAATACATTTTATGAGGTATAGAATGGTAAGTGTATCCTGACATTGTAGGGTGTCGCTGTCTTCAGATATCTTTTAATTTATGTATACGGGCCAGCTCTAAGATGGATGCCCTAGTCTTACACATTCGCTGCGATGGAGTGCTCTTAGTTGTGTCTATTGCATAGTTTATAACACAGTTGAAATCCCCCATGATTAGTATCTCTCCCTCCCACCCTAGTAGTTCTATATTTAAACGATCAAAGACTGCAGCATCATCATGATTGGACCCATATACTGCACATATGGTGTACTTAACAGCTGACAACGTGATTTGAGCGATGACCCATCTACCCGCTTTGTCAGATGCCACCTTATTAACCTCAACCTTAAATGTTTTTTTCTTTAGTATAGCTACCCCACGTATCGAGGTATTTAAAGATGCACTAACTATCAACTCATACCCCCCTTGCACCAGCATTTTCCTATCTCGATATCTTAAATGTGTTTTGTTTAGTAGTGCCAGGTGAGGGTTATACATCCTTAACTCTTCAAATACAAGCTGTCTTTTACTCCTATTATTTAACCCTGATACGTTCCATGCAAGGCAATTAACTTGGTACATTTCTTAAGTCATAAATGTTCGGAGTAACCGCTTCTAGTAACATATATACCCCTTCAGAAATTATAAATTTGTAGCATGAATCGTTCCTGCCTGTGATATTCTTTTTAGTTGACCCCCCTCCCCTCCCGCCACCACCCCTAGGTCTAGGCCTATGTCTTCCCCCCACCCTGTACCTACCCGGAAGCCTAACCCTATCTTCTGCTGCCGCTGGTTGGGCAGCGAGACAGTGTGGACCCTCCCTGGATTCTCCCCATCCGCATTCATTCATACATACTTAAGTATCGTAGTATCGGAGTAGAGAGCAAAAAAAAAAAAAAAATGATAACAAATTATTTCATAATATAGTAGTATCAAATTAACATAGATAGAGGAGAAAAGGAAGCAAAACAACTAATCGAATCTCCTAAGTCATTAAGTACAATACTTCTGGTATTATTAGCGATCGTTTGTTAATGATGCGAGAAATTGTTCGGCCTCATTGAAATCATTAAAAATGCGGGTGTGGCCTGACTTTATAATTTTAAGCCTAGCAGGTTCTTGTAGATAGACCACCGCCCCCTTCGATTTCAAAGGATCTATCAATTTTCTCAGTTCCCATCGCTTGTCCATTGTGACCTTGCTCAAGTCAGACTTCGTGAAAAACGTGATATTATCTACTGTCACTGGAGTATTCGGTCTAGCCTTGATGGATACTGCTTGTCTCAGTAAAAAATTCCCCAGGTAGATCAAGATGGGCCTTGGATATCTACTGTCCTTGTTTTTAGCGAACATGGGCAATCTGTGAGCTCTCTGTACTTGGGAGTCCCAATCCCAATCAGAGAGATCTGGGAAAGCTTTATGCAGTAGTTTGACCATATACACCCGAGCGTCGGCCCCTTCGGATCCCTCGGTAATTCCAAAAATGCGCAGATTTTGACGCCGCTGGCGATTTTCCAAATCTTCAACTTTATTTTTAAGCATTACAATATCTTTGTCCTGGCGTTCTGTAGAAACAACCGTAGTAGCCAAAGTCTCTTCCACCGTAACAATCCTCTGTTGAATTTCGACTATCTCCTCTGTAACATTATGTAGTTTACCGGTAACTTCCTGCAGACAGCTCTGCATTTTACAATTATCTTCCCTTAACTGAGAGAAGTTTTGCAGAACCTCTTGACGGTGCTCCAGGAGAGTCTGCACAATCAAACTTTCATCATCAAACAACATTCTCGAATGCTTTTTGTTATTCTCCAATGCATATTGTTGTGATTATTAAAGTTGCAGGATTGGGCAAATAGATCAGTTTTTTTCTCTACACTGGTTGGCACTTTAAATGTCATTCCCAAACATTTAGAAAACCGACCTATGGTGCTGGCAATGCACTCGTCGGCGAAGCACGACAACCTGTGGTATCATAGTTTACAATTGCTGTAGTTTTCATTTGATTCCGAATTGGAAATCTCAAAGAAAAACAGTCGAAAAGCATGAGAATTCGGAAAAAGAACTTTCACAAGGATGACCGTCGGATGCAGAAAGCTAGGTCACACAAGACACATTCCTATTCATGTTCTAACTAGCCCATCCAGAGTCACACCTTTCATGACAGGGCTGAGCTTTAGTAGGTGTATGGGCGCCAGGAAGACCTCTGGGGTAACAGCCTCGTTTTACAAATCTTTAAGATTCATTCATTCAGTTGCCCTTAGCGACCCTTCCCACCTACCCATAAAAAAAACCATTGAACTTCAATGTAGCAAATAGGGTGTACAGCATTCACTAGAAGTAAAGAAATGCCATACAGTTCTACATAGTATTGCTTGTTAGTACAATTGCTCATTAAACTAATAAAAATCTTAAGGTCGTAGGATTCTATGTATAACATGCAGGTCACAAGTTCAAATCCCACCATGTTAACACAGGTTTTCAGCCTTTTTAATTCGACTAAATGAGGACAATTAATTTTAGTGGTACTATCACTGCCTATTTACTTCACTTACAAATGCGAAAGTGTTGTAAGAAATTATATATATTATAGCAATTATTTCCATACTATCATCAGCTACATTATGCAGAGATATGAAAAAAATAATGCCCGCCTGTTTCCAATTGCTAATCACCAAGGCCACAATTACGAGTTGCACGGTACTGGCATGGTAGGAACTGCACTAGTACACACAGGCACGGTGTTAAAGTCCACAGAAAGCAGACCTTGATTTACAGAATTTTACACCGAATCCCCAATTTGGTGAAGTTTGCACACATATTTATATACCTATGTATACATATCTATAGAGCGAACATAGCCAAAACGCAGTAGAGCCAGAGGCGGCTAACACAGCTAATGCTATGGGGCGGTGAGATGGGGTGGGTCGAGTGGGGGTGTAGTGGAGTTCGTCATGTGACGGTAAAGTGGAGAGTGACGAAATAAATAAATAAAACCACTTACCTTGCACTTGCCGCATCGCCACTACCCCCCCACCCAGCCCGCTCTGCCTCACCCCCTACAGTGTTACCTGTGCAAGCCGCCACTGAGTGGAGTGCTATATCATCCAAAGACAAGCATAACATCAACAAGGGATAGGAGAGGTAGCTGGTTTCTGGATTGCTAATCATTGTTATATAGTGTTCTTTAAAGAGGTGTGTCTTAAATTATTTCCTAAATTCCTATATTGAAGCAGAGTTGCAGTGCTCCTGCTGGATACTGGGATAGTGTTCCAGATCCCGGGTGCATAAATGGAAAAGGCCTGCTGCCTTATATTTTCTTTTTTTACACTTCATAGGCTACAGTCCTGAATGCGCGTGTTCTGCAAACTTTGAGACGGTGAGCTTTTCCGCAAGACAAGCAATATATTGTGTGGTCTGGCATGGGGAGCCAATGGAGCTCCATGAGGAAGGGATGATGTGCTCATATTTCTTCATCCTCTGGATGAGACTTGCTATGGTGTGTAGGATGCTCCTAATGGGTGCTAGAGTATAGACTGGGAGGACATTGAGCAGGGGCTTAACACCGCTCAAATGCAAAAGTATGAGGGCATTGACAGCAGTTTGGAAGAAACGGTTTAACTTTCTTTAGAAAAGCGAGCTGATTATTGATCACCGTTTTGGCATTTTTGGCAGTGTGTTTCTGAGGCTGTGGTTGGTATCTAGAGTGAATCATAGTGACTTGGCATTGAGTAAATGTTATGGTTTGGAGCCATCAATGTTAATGTCATAGAGTCAGTTTTTTACTGTTTGTTGTTCTTGATCAGGGGTCTCCAATCTCTTCTTCAGTGAGAGCTACTTTTGATCAGTGAAAACAACATGAGCTACTAAAGGACAAGCAACTCGCGAACTATACCCAGAGTACCCCCACGTCCAATTACATCGACTAAAGGGCCTCTACGTAGCAAGAACTACTCATTTAGTCTATGTAATGCACAACATGAAACCAGAAAACCTGGCATTATTCCCAGCTTCCCTCTTCAACAAATTGCTTGATTCCGGCATCTGCAATCACCAGCTAAGTAGACTACAATCATAAGAAATTATAGGGACCTGCAGAGCTGTGCAAAGCTACCAGCATTCTGAAAACCATAAACTGCATGTCTGTACCTCATAACTTGTCACCCACCACACTGCTACCTACCATAATACGTTAAAGGCACCTTGGTGGTCATCACCCATGACTTGAAAACAAGTAGCACATAGGATTACGAAACAACACAGTACTTCAGTGCCCCACAAAGCGTTAATAATTGCTATATAAATCATGCAATGCAATTATTTTTTTACAGTATGCCTTCTTTTTCTTTAATATCAGACAAAAGCACCTTGAAATGCTTGAGTTCAGGGTGTGCACTTTGCACAGTAAAAAAATCTCCCCTAAATGACTATAAAATTGCTCCATGTGGCAATTAGCTCTGCCACATTTATGGTACACATGATTTGCCTCTTAGTTCATTTATATAGAATTGTCATCATGAATGGTGACACTCCACGACTGTTTCATGTTTAAAAATTATTACTTCTAAAAATGCCTCTCAATGCATTGATATAATTTGATGGTTTGATCAAAGGCTTCTGCATGTTGGAGAAATAAAAGTAGAGAATTTTTCAAAGGTACCATTTTTGTATGACGGTTGTTCCACTATTTGCAATATTTTCATATCTGTGCTGGTGCAAGGCAGGGGTCCATACACCTAAGTTTGTCTCATGTCTCAGCTTTTCCCTGTTCATTGACTACATTTCCAACAGAAAAATATAGCTGCTACAGGGGTGTGGAACCTTTTTCGAGTAGGATCACTTTAAAGTGATGTGTTCAGCTTTATGTTCATTGTGCCATAAAATGAACACCTCAATTAACATTTCTCCCTTTATTTCATTAATTTAAAGCAGCGCATTACGGGAATGAAAAAAAATAAAAATAAAGTACCTCTTGCGAGTTGTCCCTAAGCACAAACTGGAGCCAGGAACTTATTTTATATTTCTCTCATTATTTCATTAACATTCATTGAAACTAAATGTAAAATAATGTTCCTGCCTCTGGGTTTGTGGCCAGGTACAACTTTCAATGTACTTTATTTATTTAAAAATAAAAGATCCCAGTGAAACACTTCTTTAATTTAATGATTAAATTACAACAGCGTTTCAAATACATTTTCAAAAAAAAAAATGTATCTCTCGCATTTTAATGCCTCGAATAAAGCAATTCACAGACATCTTTTTTTTTTAAAAGCATCTCTCTGCCACAAACCTCATGCTGGTGGTTTGATTGAGAGTGGGGTGCTGAGCTTTTCACCTCTTGTGCTGCAATTTGAAGAGACATCAGGCTCGCAATGCTTTTGCTCCGGCCGCAGAAGTCGCTCAGGTTCAAAGCACAGTGCCAGGCAGCAGAAGACAGGTGTTGCAGTTCCCTGTGTGCAGTCTAAAACTGCTCATGCCAGGCGGACGTCACCCACTTTACCCCCCCCCCCCACTACAGCAAAACCTAATGGGAGCAGCAGGTTTGTTTGACAGTGGGCAAGAATGGATAGGAGGCCAAAAGGCCTAAAATAAATAAAATTACAGTTACAGGCTACAAAAGTGGGCATCCGGCCGCTAGTTATCGACAGGTTGTCGGCAAGCCACCAGTAGCTTAGGATCGATCGTTTGGAGACGCCTGTTAGATAAACAACTGTAATGTTGTCTTGGATGGGTGTAGCTTTGATTCGATCCTGGACATCTAGGTCTCTATTTTGTCAGACAATGATGGATGTCTGATGCAGGGGAGACTTTCAAGTAGCGTTGGGTTTCATGGGCCTGTTATCTGCGAGTAGAGCACCAAGAGGCTCCATATACAGTTTCAAGATAACAGGGGAGTATGAGAATATGGATCCCTTGGCTTAGAAGTCAATGTGGACAAAACTAAGCTTATGGCTTTTAATCCCCATCGTAGTTTCAGATCCAAGCTAGTAATGAATGATCGCCCTCTAGAGATAGTCAACGCCTTCATGTATCTAGGTATCTATGTAAGAAATGATCTTAGATGGTCCCAGCATATAGACATTGCAGTCCTGCGACATAGACAATTGGCTGGTGCTCTTAGTATAGAGCATAGAAAATCTAGGACTAAACCAATTAAACTGACATTGCAGGTCTACGAGGCCAAGGCCCTCGGCTCTGCCCTATATGGAGCCGAGCTGTGGGGCTTTAAGAAGCTACAGTCCTTACAAACATCGGAAAATAAGTTTCTCAGGAGTATCACTGGCCTTCGTAAATGTACTCCATTGCTCCCACTCAGGTTTAGTTTGGGCAGGAAGGCTGTAGTAGATCTGGCGAGGCTCCATCCAATCTTATATTGGAGGAGGCTCTGGACTACACCGAGCTCTCACACTACGCTGAGGGGTACTTGGATATAATCAAAGCGGATGTGTTCCACAAAATCGGAAGGTTGAATGTTCTTAGAGTAATGCTGGGTGATCTCGGCCTTCATATGCTCTGGGATAACCCGACGGGAGCCAAATTACCTTCAAAAAAAGTCCTAAAGGAAATATATTGGGAGAATGTGGCCACTTGAAATTGGAGAGGTACTAACGCTGCGTCTATGGCTGGTGGATTTCTAGAAGCAAAACTGTACCCCAGCCTAGAACTTTATTGGGACACCATAACCACGCCTAGGGACAGGAAGCTCTTTTTTTAAATTAGAGCAGGTGCCCTCCCCCTTAGATTTCTAACAGGCAGGTGGGGGGGTTCCTCCAATAGCAATTGTCCAGCCTGTGGAGCACACAAGGAAACAACTGGTCATTTTTTATTTGCTTGTAAATTTTATTCAGAACCCAGGCGCATTTTGGTTATCACCAGTGTGTAAGAATTTAGGTACTACCAGCAGTGTTGTAGCTTTAAGAATCATACGTACTATCACTTTACTGCCTTTAGCAATAGCTACAGCCAAAGTTTTAGGATGGGTGTGGACTATCAGACAGAAGTTTCTAGGCAGCTGATTACCTTTTATTGTATTCAAAGATCGCCTGTATTTTAAATACTTGAATATTTCTATCTGTTAATTCTTAATTGGAAATTCATAATTTACTATTGCTTTTATGTTTTAAATTATCTGATTGTCATTCAAGTCTAACCTCAATTGTTGTGCTTTTAATGGCGTTTTTATATTTGTGATTGTATGTGCTTTTATGAGAAAAAACTCGAATAAAGCATTTTTGACTTGACTTGACTTGACTTGGATCCCTTGGTGACTCTGCCAGTGATAGCGATCTTTTGGGACCTGGAGGTACCCTTGTGAACAAACTAGTGTTGGTTGGGAAGGTAGTAGGATGACCAGTGAAGCTCATTGCCAGTGAATCCCAATTGAGAGTCCAGGGTGTGCATCAGGGTGGGAAGTTTAACTGTGTTGTAGGCTGCTCAGAGATCCAGCAATCAGGAGGCGGAGGTCAATTTCATCTGAGGCCAGGAGACATCATCTACTATGTGTAAAGTAGCTATCTCCTTGCTGCAGTGCATTCAGAAGCCAGACCAGTAGCAATCCAATAGATGGTTAGCATTGATGTGGTTTTGGAGTTGAACATACACAGTTTTTTCATTGATCTTGCAGATGACAGGTGAGTGATGAGCCAGTAGTAGCGAATTTGGTGAAGAAATTGAGAATCCAATAGTTCCGCAAGTTGCAGAGTGCAGTGCGAACTGCAGTTCGCACTGATCATCCTGCTGCTCAAGTGGAAATTCTACCCAAGCAGCAGTTTGCACTCACCAACTTACCATCAGTGAGGAAACAACTCTGCTGCACTACGCAAAGCAGTTTTTTGTGCACTCTGCCAGCTTCGTGGAGCTTGAGGTGCAGAAAACTTTGCAAACTCCGCGAACAGAGCAGAGTTTTTCGCCCATGCCTACTTTCAACCCCCCATTTCCCATCCTAAAGACATCTAGCAGCAACTTTGTGATTACCTCCACACATTCGACCTGGACTCACCACCCCAAAGCCCTTCTATTGTCTTTCCTTGAAATACAAACCCCCACCCTTGTTTCCCTTACTCCTGTTTCTCCACAATTTCCTGTGTCTTGTAGTGGCCGCTCCACACTTGTCTCCTCTTATATTTCTGTTGCTTCTCGTTAGTTTGAATATATCTCTTTGTACATTATTGGGATTGATCACACTCTGGAGTTGTGCACACAAACAGTGAATCTATTTCGCCTTGCAATGTTTTACTTTTGAAAAATAATAAAGAAATTAAAATAATAATAATAAAATTGACTCCCATGTATATTTATTAGTACACATAGGTATAACTCAATGTTATTATTCTTTTCACCGTATCCATATGTAGATTTACGCCTAGACATAGCTTCACCACCCAAATCAGGGGCTTTAGCCGTCTACAGCTACTACTAGTAATTGTAAAAATGTAGGCTGAGATCTGGGCCACCATGGGGGAGATTTCCCTATTGCAAAGTGTAGGGGAAAATAATAACGCCTTTAATGCTTTAAAAAAATTAATACAGTCAGTCAAATTGGATTTATTTCTATATAAAAATATCTTTAAAAGAAGTACATACACATTACAGTAAGATAAAATTAATACAAATATTTAATGTAAATTCTAAATGCAAAATAATTGATTTTTTTTAACCTGGAACTAATAAAAAAACGGTACGCTACATTAACTCATCAAATTAAATGTGTATTAAATAATTATTTAATGCAACTGTCTAAATTTAATTTATAAATTATGTTTTTAAACACTTATTAAATAGAAACATTCCCATCCTGACTAACATTTTCTGCAAGCTATTCTTTGTAAGAAAAAGTTATAAGAACCTCACTAAGTACACTACCCTCGACTGTTCTGGATATCCAATTTTCAGAAATATCTAGCCATATTAGGTGTGCTTAGGGGCTGGTCCTAAATACCACAGCTGACCACATCACCAAAATGAGTAAATTTTTTTAATGAAAATTTGATATCTCTACTTTGCATCTGGATCCTATTGTGTCACAGTTATATGCCCAGTCACACAAATGGGGTACTGTCCTTAGTGGGAGAAATGTGGGAAATGGTGGGTGGTGGAAATTTATGGATCCCAGCAGAGTCTAAAATTTACCCTCACAGAAATGTGACAGAAATCTGTGACAGTCTGGGTTTTGTAGGTTTCTCTGGGTGGCTGCTGACTCGTAACCAAATGCTGCAGCTTGCCACATTGCCAAAATTAGCCAATTTTTATGATCAAAACTTGATGTTACCACATTGCGTTTGATGGCCTATCATGTTCTGGGCAGTAGGCCCAGCAAAACAAGTGGGGCACTGTTTTCATTGGGAGAAGTGTGGATATAGCGAATAGTAGAACATGCATTATTATCAATTAAAATTCTCCCCATTTTTGGCTGTTAAATGTTAGCTCTTGTGCTCAAGCTCATATTCCCACGTGCATGAACTACACAACTATGAACTGGTGATTGATTACTAAGGGGTCCATTAGGATGACGGGCGGACTTTGCCCGCCCGTCATCCTATCGTAAATCGGGACCGCCCGCCATAAGGGCGGGGGTCCCGGGGGTGCCATTGAGATGTGCCCGCCACAGTGGCGGGCACATCCTGTATTTTCAGCATTGTGGCGGGCGGTGCTCTCTGCCCCGCCCGCCACAATGCTGAAAATGTACTTTCACATTTTCATTTGCAAAGCGGCAGGCACCCCGCAGTGCCTGCTGCTTTGCAAATGACAATGAAGGGGGTACCACAGGTACCCCCCATGTGCACCCCCCCAACTGTACTTCACTCTGGGGGCCCGCAGGGGGCCCCCAGAGTGAAGACCGCATGCCTTTCAGTGGCGGCATTGCCGCCACGGAAAGGCATTGAAAAATGCCCATTATAATATGGCTGGCGGTGTCTTATAGACACCGCCACCATGTTATCCCTTTTCCGCCCCGGCCGCAAGGCAGGTGGTGTTTCCCACCGCTGCGGTCCCCTCCGCCATCGTAATATGGCGGGGGGAATGCAGGGAAGGATGGAAGGATGTGGCCAACTCTACCCTAGCGGAGGCAATCCGCCCGACATCCTAATGGACCCCTAAGACTTTGTCAAAAACTTTTAACATTTCTTGAATGTGTTTGTGAAATGTATTTTTTGGTGTCGCTGAGGTGTGTGGATACACATACTCACAATTATTCCCTTTGTTTGAAGCACGTTCGGTCATGGTTTGATGGGGGGACACATGTTTAGTTTGCCTTTGTTTAGAATGCAATCCACAGTAGTGATTGATTAATGTGCTGTGCTCTAAGATTGTATACAAACTGATAAAAGTGTGACGAATTACCCATTTGATGTATAGTTACATCTAATGTGTGCTATATGACTGCTATGAGCAGTCTTTATCTTTAAGAATAATTTGCAAAGTTAGCCAGAGAGGCACTTTTTCTGGTTGCACATTTCATGTGGCCCAGCCTCTTTTCTTGCATCATAAGGGAACAAACCTGTGTTAGCCACTTCTACAAGAAAGAACATAACTGGCCTCTGGATCGCATAATAGTGCGGTTAACCCCAAATTTAGAGCTGCACCACGATTCCTTTACTCAGTATACTGGGCACATTTACCAAATGAAAACGTTTCTTACATACACATTTTTGATTAATTAGAATTTCACCCCATGAATTGCTGCTTGGTCGGGACTTAACGAAATATAAGCTGCAGCTCAGTTCTTGTCTATGTGTATTGCATATTTTCGTACAATCAACAAACCCCATATATTCCTGTGACTAGAAGGGTGTGATGGACATAACAGTATATTATTATATGTGCAAGTCGAGGCAAACATTACTTACAACATTGTCACCTACTTCTATTTCATACTTTTTCATTATTTTTGATCTCAACAATTAGTTTTTCTGGAAAAACCATGAGCGATCTACACAGTTGACACCATACTGAATTTGGCATGTTTTCTACTTTTCAGAAATATATAACTTGGGTTTGCCAGTGGGTTTTACACCTATTCCCACCACAATCTGAAACATGTTAGAAATCACAAAAATAGGGATAATTGGATACCACTTAGAAAAATACAAACAATGTTGTAAACGTTTTTACCACTCTTCTTTTAGCTAAAAGCTGGTAAGATGATGATCTTATCACAGCAAACATTTTGTTGATGTCATTTTGGAAAAATACACTTTCTTGCACTGCACTTTCTCCCATTTTTCAAAAATGAGTTGCTTTTTTTGTGGTTAGTTTCTCAGTTCCTTCCAGGGAAATCCACAAAACCAATAAGCCTGTGAAGACTCAGCAAGAGTGAAAAGGACACTGGATATGTTCATGCAGAAAAACAGTTTTGAAGGCTTACACATGAAGTAGAGAGAGAGAGAGAAATTTTGTTTATTTAGACCATAGTCTTTTAAACAGTACAAAACACGATCAGGATCCAAATAATATAGACAATCTAAATTCTACTGCATAATAAATATTTAAAATCAATACATGTTAAAAGAAGGTAACACCCTCAAAAACATACAATTCATTGAATCCAATTATTGCAGAAATCTCTAGATTCCTAAAATAAAAGAAGAATTCACAATTATAAAAGACCTAGAAACCCTTAAGATCGATGCCCCTCCTTCAGTATCTCCCTTCCTAATTCTTTTATGGCCTTCAGGAATTTTCCCAATCCTATTGCAATTTCTAATGAGGGCATATCTGTAAGTATACAAACCGCTTGGGCCCGCAAATTTATCTTATGTGATAAAAATATAGGACTTAAAAACAATTTCCGTATGGCAAGTACAAATGTGCAATCAAGCATGTCGTTTCTTGATCCTAGTCCACAGTTACAATTACCATCTAGGCCAATCAGTGCAGACTTTATTTTTCCGTCTATCTTCCAAGGGTTAACCCCAACTCGGGTACTTAGAATTTCATATCTTAACCCTTGGTTGGGCAATACATCCAAGTACGGAAACCAATCTTCATTTACCCATGAGATCTTTAACCACTGGACCGATTTTTTCCCTAGCATATAATCAAGGTCCTGTGTCCTTGAAAAGGACTGACCTTGTTCTCTAAGCGTTCTCTTTGTAAAATCAGCCACCAAGGAGTCCTGGGAGAGTCTCACATTAAGGCGCCCTGCTACTATCTGGAGGATTCTTCTCACCTCCTTTGCCCAACCAAGGCTACTTATTTGAATCTCCTTTCTACACCATTGTAAGACCTTCTGTCCCACTCCTGGGTCTTGACACTTCCAAAATCTTACCAGGGCCATTTGGGATTGCACACACTAGTTCCATTCTAATTGCTTGAACCATTGTACAGCTAGGTAAAGACAATAATATTTTTAAAAATGTTCCTTCTACCTGATCCCACTCATGTTTACCACTCAGGTATAGAGCCTATGCCCCGTACAATCCTTGGGGGGGGGGGGGGGGTGGGGGGGATATCATTGCTTCGAATGCTTTTAACATTGGTTTGTGTGTCATGTTGCCATATTTTTTATTAACCTTTTTTAGCCCGCATATGGACGAAAAAGCTTTTTCTTTTTGAGCCTCCAAATGGGTGCGCCATTTTAGCGCACTGTCAAACCAGAGGCCTAGATATCTATATTCTTCAACTGCCTCCAATTTGTCATGGCCCAAAAAACAATTAACATTTTTCTGGCTCTTCCCAAAACATAAAACCTTGTTTTTTTTCCATATTTATAGTCAATATTTTCCTATCACAATAATGTTCAAAAGCATTTAGTTTCCTTTGGAGTCCTATTTCAGTTTGATCAAGAATCACTAGATCATCAGCGTATAGGAGACAAAGCACTTTGTGACCACTCATTCTTGGGCTTGCGCTTCTTTCAACTTCTGATGCCATGGGGAGATCTGCCAAGAAAATTGAAAATAACAGGGATGCCAAAACGCACCCCTGTCTAAGGCCATTCCCTACAGTATCTTATGAGTTACTGACCCCTGCGTATCTCTAAAGACCTGGTCCCAGTTCCCTCTATGTAATTATTTTAAAATCATCAACAGACCATCCGGGATTCTATATTTTAACATATCTTCCCAGAGTATATTACGGTCCACAGAGTCAAACACTGCCCGAAAATCTACAAAGCAGCAATGCCACTTCCCATTCTGTTCTATCGATTTCCGGGCCAGGGCCCATAGGGCAAAACAGTGATCTATTGTGGAATGGCCTTCTTTAAAACCACCTTGTTCAACTGGGATAATTGATCCCTCTTCTGCCCAAGTCTTTAACCTACCTAATATTATTTTAGCAAATATCTTTTCCTCAATATCAAGTAGGTTAATTAATCTATAGTTCCTAGGTGCGGAGACATCCCCTTTTTTATGGATCGGTCTAATTATCGCACCCTTCCAATTAATCGGAATTGTCCCTGTTTCTAGGATTACTGAGAACATTTGGGAGAAAAATTCAGCACACCATGGTGTCCATGACTTTATTATCAAAGCTGGCAAGTTATCTGGGCCAGTAGCTCTTGTTAAGTTTAGGGTCTTTATCGTAATAGGAACATTTTCTACTGAGAAGTCTGGTTTTAAATCATCTACCAGACCACTCCAGTCCCCTAGTACTTACTCTTCAATTTCTCTCCCTGGGGAGTACAATTTTTTCAGATAGTCTTCCCAGGCGCCCTCTTCTACCACACAATTTATTGAAGCAACCGAGGACTCTGATACTGATTGAACTAACTTCCAGAATAATCGTATGTTCTTTGATTCTATTGCCTCAAACAATTTCCCCCAGCAGGTTTCCTTATGGGCTCTTTTTGTACTATGAAGAAGCATGATGTATTCTTTCTTTAGTTTGACAAGATTTTCTGCCCTAGACTTATCAAAGTTTTTTACGCAAACTATGCTGTTCTCTCCTTAGTTCTCTTTTCTTATTTAAACAGTCTATATTAAACCAGTTACTTTGCCTAACCTGTATATTTTGTTTACTCTTGGAGGCCTTTACATCTATTTTAAGTTCGACCTTGATACTTTGTACCACTTGATTTATTTTTTTAATGTACCAGGCCAGATTTAATCCAGCTACACTTCCTAAAGTGATATTTTGTTGGAGCCTGGTTAACCTTTCTATATATTCTTCGGTTAACCGTGTTGAAATGCGCCTGGGATAATCCATCTGTTGCATAATTACTTTGTCAGCAACAATCTGATGGGAATACACCAACTCCAATTCTAAATTATTGTGGTCGCTGTCTTCTATATGGTTGACCCTGAAGCCCTTTTTTAAGTTGAAGTTCCATGCTGGCATAAAAACATAATCTATGGGGCAGTTTTGTGTCCCTTGTTTGAAAGTTTTCATTGCCGGGCAGTCTTGTGGGAATCTACCATTCAAGCAGAAGAGGCTTTTGGTTGCTAGGTAGTTTCCCACACTTGCATCCTGCATTGAACAAGGAATTTCAGGAAACTTTGCCTGAATTATATCGTAGGACTCCAAAATTTCCAAATACATAAGGGCATGCCGCTTAGGGTTAAGTTTATGGTTAAAATCTCCTACCCACAATATCAAATCTGAATCGTACTTTTCACACAATAAATCTAAATACTTCTTAAAATGTCCCATTTCAACACCATGTTCCTCCAGATCACCCCACTGCATATACACATTTAAAATCAACCCATTTTCTTTCTTATTACCAGCACCAATTAGGGTTATTCTACAACAGAGCAGCCATTTGCATGTTACAGTGATCTGGAATACATTTTTCATTAATTTTGTAGATAATAATGTCACCTGCAGGGCGGCTGGACCTAGATTTTACTGCCGGGCGATAAACTTGACGGGACCCATACACTATGGGGGTCTCACCACATAGCCAGGTCTCCTGGATACAAATGATCTTGTTGTTTTTCGCCAGTTCTTTTATCCGTACAAGCTTTATTTGGTTTCCTAACCAATTTATATTCCTGGAGACCACTTTTAGGCCATGTGGCTGCCCCATTACTTATTCTACGTCACTAAGGGGCCCGTAACTATTAAATTCCTCTAAGTATCGCTGAGAAGGCCCTGGAGAGCTAGTACTAAGGCTCTAATTCTTCCAAGAGTCCTCCAGAGCGGAATTATTTATTATTATGTTAACATTTCCTAAGCCTAAACCTGCACCTCTTTCTAGTTGTCTTACTTGCCTTTTTTCAAGCCCTGCATGGTGCTCTAAGAAAGCTTTTCTTGTTGAACCTTATCTTCTGCCCCTACTTCTTCAATGGGTACTAGCCGAATCCCTGCTTTTAGTAACTCACTCTCTGTTCTCTCTATGACAATTTTTACCGGGTCAGAGTAGACTTGTACTTTAGTAAGGTCTTTTCCATCGAGGGTTGATTGAAAGCCTACCTGTCGGAGGTCTTTTGTGCCGAGTCCTTTATTATTATTATTATTATTATGTTTCTTATATAGCGCCTGAATCGACCCCTGAAGGGGTATCTCCACGCTTGCCTTGGGTACCCATCCTGGCTTTTCCCTGTGAGATAGCCCCAACAGGGCATCCCCAAGGTGAAAGCCAGGCATCCTGCCACGGGGGGCCGTTGTGGAGATTAAGCAAGCTTAATGCCCAGAGTTGCAGAGTGTGAACCCATGATTAGGTCAGGCACCGAAGCGAGAATTATCGAGTCCATGGACATTTGAGCTCAAGACCCTGCCGCGTCGGGAATTGAACCCTGGTCCCGGGTCTGACCTCTGCTTCAGGGTCTGCCTGCTCTAACCAGTGAGCCACACTTCTCCACGTTCAAGTTAGAGCAATGGGCGAATTAATTAAGGAGAAGTGATCTATTTAAATACGATCTCTACTTCATTTTTTTCCCACCCCTTCCAATTTTTACTTGTTCAAAATACAGCCACTGGTTTCCTTTAACCTCCATTCCTTTTGATTTTGGCCCCTATGTGGTTGTTGTATATATCAGTTCTAACCCCATCCTCTGATATATTGCTCAGATGATACCACTCGTTAAGGGTAACATTTGTAGCAGGTTTTCTAGTTATATTGCACGGTGCATGTTTTATGCATCTAGTCAACTTCTCCTTATAATTTTATTTCCTACTACCAATAACCTTTTTCGTTTGATTCTTTGCTGGTTTCTCAGTGCTTCCTATTCTTATTCTACTCACTCCCTCTCTCATGTTTTTTGGGGTCTTTAATTTTAGCACTTGTTCCACTGATCCTAAGGGATCCTCCATCTCTCTCCCTTTTCCCACTACTCTGCCTATATCTTTTCTTTGCGCGCCTTTCCTAATGGGTCTCCCCTGTCTCAATAAGGTATGTCTATTATAATCGCCCCTTCTTTATACCAACATCGGCCATCTTGAGATGTGTACTTCGTGGTTGGCAGCTGGGGGTTCTATATTCCTGACCTCCTCCCTCAGTTGGGGTTATATACTCGGGGTCGGGAACTGGTCTTAACATTGAAGGCATTTGGCCCCTAATTCCTTGTAGTTCCCCCTGAATTTTTGAAATATGCGAGTTCTGTGTTTTTAAAATATCATGATTTAACATTGTCACTTCCAGGATTCCCTGGAGTGTTTTTTGCAACATTAACATCAGTTCCAACATTGAGGAGGCCGGATTTGTAGAAGAATCTGGATTAAGCTGTAAAGATTGATTACAGTCGCTAGTACCCTTGGACCCTGTATTGTGCTCCTCGTACACTTCATGTCCCTTCAAATTTCCGTCCAAGGCAAACCCATCTTCCTCCTCTTGCCCGTGATCTTCAGTATTTATTTCCTTAGGGTCATGGAGTAAGGACAACCTTGGAGACGAGGATAGTCGGGGTGACATTATTGGACCATTATGAACAGTTAAAGACTGTAGGGAATGGTTGATTACATTTGCAGAGTCCATCATTTGTTCATCAAATATAACGGAGGAGCCTCCCTTTCATGATTCTTCCCAGGCTATTTCAAGATCAGTTGCAAGGGGCTTAACTGGTGAGAAAACCCTTTTAAAATACTTTCCCACAAAGTCTTTCAGGGAGTTTGTAGCTATACCCCCCTTTCGTCCCACTTGCGATGGCTCCTTTGATATTTTCTCTTTTTTCTTCTGAATACGTTTGGATTTTAGTTTTAACCCAGGTTCCACAGGGCTTCCACTCGACGCATTTTGATACATTGGGGGGGTCTTTTGATATCTTTGTCTGTCCCAGTGCGCTTTTCTTCTTCCTTGACGCCATCAATTGAGCTTTTTGACTCAGGAATTTCAACTTCTCTAAACCCTAGCTGACCCAACCCCTTATTTCCAAACACAGTCCTCAGGACAGGGGTGGTCAGTTAAGGTATTAAAAGTAAAAGAAAATGAAGAGAAAAGGGAGGGAGCGAGACCACTCCCCTTTCTCCACTTACCTCTGTTGAGCTTTTTGCGTGTACCTGCGCCGTTCCCGTGCCCTTCTCTGCTTGCACTTAAGTGGTTCTCCAAGAGCCTAGGACCCGAGGCCAACCAATGCTGGGTCACGTACCTTGCCCCTTGAGCCTTATGTCTTACGTCTTCCCCTGGTTCAGTCCGGCTTCTGAGGTCTCCCTCCACCTCTCTGCTTAGTGCAGGTGCTGGAAGTCGCAAGCCGGGGGGGGCGTAATTCACGGGACCAGGGGCGGCTTGAATACCGCGTCTCTCGCCTCTTGCCGACTCTCTGCATACACCAGTTAGCGCAGGCCAGAGGGGCCGGGAGAGCCGGGGGCCGTTTTGCAGTCTGATACTCGCGGCTCACGGCTCTCGCGTCTTCCGATCACGTGAGGGTCACGGGTCATGGGGGTTACGTACGCACAGCACAACAGCAGGCAACCACAACCAGATTTACGCTTTCGTGCCAACAGCCGTTTCCGTGAAAAATGTGAAGTATCCAAACATCAAAAAAAAAGTGCTCAGCCACAGAAGCTAAGGGGTTAAGATGAAATTATTTCACAACATTGACAAAGCTAATATAATAATCGTGAACTTGGTGCACAGTCAAAATATTGATTCCCTAGTATCGACTTACAGTAATATCGAGTCAAAAATATCGAAGGTGAAGAATATCGAGGTCAAGAATATCGTTGGACAGAATATCGACCCTAAGGTAAGTAATATTGATTTTTTTTATACCGATGTAAGTAATATCGAAGTTAGTAATACCAAAATCAAATATATCGATGTTGCTAATTTAGATGTTACTAATATCGATACTTGTATTTTGTATGTATGTGTTATATGTTTTTTGTTAAGTATTTTATTTGTTTTAAATTATATGTGAACTATTTTTTTATATTAAAAATTTATTTTTAATTTAATTTTATGTTTTAGTACTGGAGCGGGTTGTGGGTTTATAGGGGAATAGAGTGGGAAGTAATTTAATTATAGTAAATTAATTATAAATTTTTAGTAATTGTAAATTAATTTTAATTAATGTTTGCGTTTAAGTTCTGTAGCGGGTTGTGGGTTTATAGGGGAATTGGGTGACAAGTTATTTAATTGTAATTAAGTAATTATTTATTTTTTATTGGTATTGATAATTAATTTGTTTCTAATTATTTATTAATTGGTAATTAATTATTTTTATTGGTAATACATTTTTTTAATTGCTAATTAAGGTTTGTAATTGGTAATTACATTTTTTATTTGGCAATTACTTTTTTTAATTGGTAATTAAGGTTTGTAATTGTTAATTATTTTTTTTAATTGGTAATTGATAATTTTAATTGTTAATTATTTGGTAATTTATATTTATTCATTAGTATTTATTGTTATTTATTGTTATTTTATTGTTAATTAATTATTCAATTGTAATTATGTTTTTAGTAATTATTAATGGGTATTTGCCAATCTTGTAGAGTTATTTAAAAATGTTAATTTTAATTATTTTATTTACAACAATTATTTATAAGTATGTTATATTTAACTTCTACACTATCCAATGCTTTCCCTACTGTTGCACTCTCTGGAGTGGGAATAGTAATTTTTACCCCTACGCTATCCAACACTTTCCCTACTGTTGCACTCTCTGGAGTGGGAATAGTCATTTTTACCCCTATGCTATCCAACGCTTCCCCTACTGTTGCACTCTATGGAGTGGGAATAGTAATGTTTACCCCTATGCTATCCAACGCTTTCCCTACTGTTGCACTCTCTGGAGTGGAAATAGTAATTTTCACCCCTATGCGATCCAATGCTTTCCCTACTGTTGCACTCTCTGTAGTGGGAAAAGTAATTTTTACCCCTATGCTATCCAACAATTTCCCTACTGTTGCACTCTCTGGAGTGGGAATAGTATTTTTTACCCCTACGCTATCCAACGCTTTCCCTACTGTTGCACTCTCTGGAGTGGGAATAGTAAATTTCACCCCTACGAGATCCGCTTTCCCTACTGTTGCACTCTCTGGAGTGGGAATAGTAATTTTTACCCCCACGCTATCCAACACTTTCCTTACTGTTGCACTCTCTGGAGTGGGAATAGCAATGTTTACCCCTACACTATCCAACACTTTCCCTACTGTTGCACTGTTTGGAGTTGGAATAGTAATTTTTACCCCTACACTATCCAACGTTTTCCCTACTGCTGCACTCTCTGGAGTTGGGATCGTAATTTTCACCCCTACGCTACATACGCTTTCCCTATTGTTGCACTCTTTGGAGTGGGAATAGTAATTTTTACCTGTACACTATCCAACACTTTCCCTACTGTTGCACTCCCTGGAGTTGGAATAGAAATGTCTACCCCTACGCTATCCAACGCTTTACCTAGTGTTGCACTTTTTGGTGTTGGGAAAGTAATTTTTAACTCTACGCTATCCAACGTTTTCCCTACTGTTGCACTCTCTGGAGTTGGAATAGTAATTTTAACCCTACGCTATCCAATGTTTTCTCTACTGTTGCGCTCTGTGAAGTGGGAATGGTAATCTTAGGTTCTATGCTATCCAACATTTTTATTACTGTATTTTTTTTTACTTATGGATTTTGAATAGTATTTTTATGTATTTAGCTACTTAATTCGTTTTTGGATAAAGTTAGATAATGTAGTATATAATTAATTTTAAAAATATTAAAAGTATATTTAATTTTTTTAATTTATTAAACATAAATCTTTATTTTTTATTTATGTTTTTGTTTTATGTTTGTAAATGTATTTGAAATTTATAATATTTTTTAATGATTTATAAATTATTAAAATTATTATTACAACTTATTGTTAAGTATTTATATATTATATATTTTCTGTATATGTTTAATTAATGTATTATTATTATATATGTATTATTTATTAATTTTAAACATTATTCGATATTTTGAACTGTTTATTTTATTTATTAGTGTTATTTACTTTATTTTACATTTATATTTTTACAGACAAAAAACGATATTTTTAACATCGATATTTTTAACATCTATATTTTTTTGTTGATATTTTTGTACTTACCATGTTGTAGATAGGATGTCAATATTTCCTGGTCGACATTTTGTTAGTGACCGCTTGAACTTATTCTACCATATCTGGGTGTTTCTTTCATTTTACTTGTTCTTCGTTTCTTGAAAAGATAGGACTCACTTTGTAAATATATTGCAATTTACAATCCATCAGAACAAATAAAACACACAATAACAGAATTATAAAACATGTAAGGTAAATATTTGAAAGGTTTTAGCCAGTAGAGTACATAACCTTCCCAAAGTGGAACAACAGTGCTTCTTCACCGGGAGCTGTCACCAACCACAGTGCAGCCTTGACCTCCCACCCGGCACTATCCACCCAAGCAGAACACACACCCCCCAGGCACCTAGGGTTCCCTGAGGAAGCCAGGGGGGACATCTCAAGCCACTAGGGGTCAGCACTTCTATGCTCAAGTAGGACCCACACTGGTGAGTAGGACAACAGCTCCTAGCAAAGTGTGCCCCTAAGCACACCCTTAAGTATGAGGGCTCATTTGAGCTCCTAGCTCCTTCATCCCCGAGGTTGAACTGCCCCCAAAACACTCCTGTGTGGCACCAGTAACTCCTTCCATATCCCAGTTGACATTAAACGTATTCGCTGCCTAGACATCGGGTAAAAGGACTGCAACCTCTGGGACATGCTTATGGGCACCTGTATTGCGCCTACCAGAGAGGGACAGTCGAACCCAGGAGGAACCCCCACATCTGACATTGCAAACAAAGCACCCCTTACTCCCTCCTTCATAGAATCACTCTCTGGGAGACGACCTCCAGGCTGTCAAGCAAGACCTATCCTGTGACATTTGAGAGCGACACCAAGAAATGGAGGTGAAGAGAGACATGGTCTCCACATTAGAAGACAATACTACAGCCCAAGTTGAGGAGATGGCACACCTCTAGCAGGAGTTCCTCCATCTGCAGGAGCAACAAGCTACCCTTCAAGCCCCTACGGAGCACCAGGACACATTAACAGAGGAATAAAATGTGTGTATGGGTATCCCCATCAGGCAGAGGGCTCAGACATTAAGATTTCAGTCCAGACACTCTATCGCCACATCCTGGGTGCGAATAAGGAGATGTCTATACAGCTGAATTACACACAAAAAACAAGACCGGGGGGCAGGGACGGAGCACCCACAATGGACTTCCTAAAATGCATTCAGGACTTCTAGCTCAAAGAAAATATCATACATGCGGCAAAGGATGCTCAACCGGTGCTTTTCGGTGGGCACATGCTGACACTCTATCAGGACCTCTCTGCATTGATGCTCCAGAAACGAGAAATATTCTGCCCTATCATGGAGGTCCTCAGAAATAAGTATAGCTCACACCACCGAATTGGCATCATCTTTTAGTGTGAGGACAAGCTTCATCAGGTCCAGGTGATAGACAATGCTGCTAAATGCTAGATATCCCCAGTGACACTCTCAAGGCATCATGCAGTGGTCAAATTGATAGATGGCTCTGAACAACGTACTCACAACTCGGAAGATGCCTGAATCCTGCAACTATAGCTCAGGAGCAGCAACCCATCATCGACAGCCTAACAGGAGACACCAGTTGCATGGAAGTAGAATGACTGGGTGGGCCACTTGAGTAAAAATGAGGGGCACCAAATACCTGTGCTACAACTCCTAGGATCTATAGGGACAGTGGTGGTGTAGCTTTGAACTCCTGGCTGCCCTGTGGAATTCAGAAGGCTTCTCCCCTGCCACTGGTCTCATTCATTGGACACTTCAAATACCTAAATGTGGGGGGAGCTCGCACAGCAAATTGTTCAAATGGTGGAGGATTGTAACGGATTGTAGTGTGCAGCAAGAGGAAAAACACTGTCTGGCCAGGCAGTGTAAGTGTTAATGAAAATTGTCCAGGGCTCCCCCTTCTCGGGGAAGAACAACTCTGTGCACAACGTTAAGGACTGTGGTCTCATTCCATAATCAAAATTAAATGGGGTCAAATTTTAACCATGAGAAGGTTTATTCCAAAAAATAAAGTCTATGGACATTCCAGTCCATGAATGTTTATCATCAGATATTGATCATCAAAAACAAGTCTTTTAGTAAATCAAGTTGCAACAAAAATAATCCTCAAACATCCCGATGCATTTCGGGCGGGTGCCCTTTGTCAAGGGATTACTCTACGAGGCAAAACAGAATAAAGAATCACTGTAACTTTTTAAATACTGTAACATTAAGCAATAACAAATGCATGCGACTGATAGGACCGAAGGAAGTAAAGTGAGTTTACATGCTGACCACGAAGTGAAGTACATAGTGTCTGACAAGGTGAGTCAGAAGTAAAGAGTGCCTAAAAAAATCGGCGAGTCACCAAAGTATGTGCTCCTGTGAAAAAATCACCCTGTTTAGTTACGCTAGATGCGTGAGAAAGAGCCGAAATGCTCGGAAAGTGAAATTGAGCAAAAACGCTCGAGAGAAGAGACGATGTGCCGGCAGGTCTGCGTGCGGTAAAACTACCCAGTGCAAGCAAGATAAACGGTGTCCCCGGGTCCCCGTAGGGTACTTACATGCTGGCAACAGTGTCAAAACTCTGCGGAGTTCCGGCGGAGTGGGAGGATCAGGGAAGACGCGAAGCGTGAATGATTTAGAGCGTCAGGTGTGCGTAAAAATAGAAAAAGGACTAGCGGTGCGCCCAGTAGTGGTAAAGAAAGGTGGAATGGTTTAATATTGAAAGCGCCATATTGGGATGGGGAAATGGTGAAAAGGAGAAGAGAATAAACAAAATACTGGCAAGAGCAACAAAGAGCTATAAGATAGGATAGAATATAAAAATAAAATAAAGTTGAAACAGTTCCACATATAATGCAAACGTGCGTGTTAATGTCACAAGTAACAAAGAAATTCGATGCGGTCATTGAGCCCATGGGGCACCATCGTGGCAAGAAGACGGATCCAATAGTTCTCTCTTTTCAACAGTGTGTTCTTGTTGTTAAGTGTGGATTGAACTTGTTCCAAAATTTGAAATTTTAACTGAGCCACAGTGTGTCTGTTCTCCATGAAGTGAGTCGCTACAGTAGATTTCAAATTGTTCGTGCGGATGTTACTTTTGTGTTCTAAGATCCTGACACGGATCTTTCTTTCGGTATGTGCAACATAACATTTACCACAGGGACATTTGAGTACATATATGACATTGCTGGTATTACATGTCGGATTCACCTTGAGTTTGATTGGGTGTCCTTTCATTGGATGGTTGATGGTGTTACCAGGGATACAATTATGACAGTTACTGCAGTTGTAACATGGCTTGAGTCCTTTGTAAATAGTGGTTGTCTCACGTTTACTGGGTTTACACAAAATTTCTTTTAAGTTCCTACCTCTGGTAAACGCAAACATGGGTGGTTGACTGAATAAACCTTTGAAATCGGGTTCCAAGGTCAAAATCGGCCAGTGTTTCCGGATGATGGATTGAAAACGATTGGATATTTTGGAAAATTTGGAGACGACCACCATGCGGTCGGATTGTGTCTTGAGTTGAGGTTGCAGAAGAGCAGTCCTATGGCATTTGTTACTCCTTTCAACCGCTAGATCTAGTATGGGTGTTGGATATCCTCGTGCTTTCAAGCGATCAAGAGTGTTCTTTATTTCTTTTTTGGATTCCTCATCATTGGAAACAATGCGTTTTACTCTAAGAATTTGAGCATAGGGTAGGTTGTTCTTCAGGCTCACGCAGTGGAAACTTTTGTAATGCAGGGTGGAGTTTCTATCCGTGGGTTTTCGGTAAATGGTGGTGGACCAATTGCCTGGTCCTCTGTGTATTGCCACGTCTAGATAATGTACCAAGCTTTCACTGTATTCCCAAGTGAACTGAATTCTCTGGTTAAAATTGTTCCAGGTATGTAGAAAGGAGTTCAAGGTGTCAGTAGTGCCCTCCCATAGGAGGAAAATGTCATCGATAAAGCGTAAGTATAGTCTGCCGTGTTCTTGCCAGATGTTTTGGCAAAGGATGTAGGAGTCTTCGAAATGTTTCATATAAATATTCGCGTAGCAAGGAGCTGCCGAATTACCCATGGCCGTACCGTTGAGTTGTAGTATCCATTTATCTTGAACTGTGAAATAACTGTGGTATAATGTGAAGATGGTCAGTTGTAAGAGAAATATTTTTAAATCTGCATCCAAGTCTGCTGACATGAGTACATTCTCAATGGCTTCGATGCCTCCATCATGGGGGATGGAGGTGTAAAGTGAACAAACGTCCACAGTACACATGATGAGTTGACTGTTTTTCAGTTGATTCATGATGGGTTCTAATTTCAGCAAGAAATCAGTGGTGTCTCTCACGTGGGAAGTAGATTCAAGTACAAATGGTTGTAAATATTTGTCCAGGAATTTGCCTACATTCTCATGTAGGCTGCCTCTGGTAGATACAATGGGACGAAAAGGAGGATGAGTTGCATGCTTGTGCATTTTGGGGAGCATATATAGCACTGGAGGTTTAGGGTTGGATGGTGTCAAGAATCTCCGGGTTTTATCATTGATAGTGCCTTTTTCAAATGCTGTGTTGATGATGGTCATCAAGTCTTGTGAAAATTCAGATGTCGGGTCACATGGTAAAACATCATAGGTATTGGTATCGCTGATGTGAGCTTCAATTTGCTGTTCATAAAAGGTGGTGTCCATGATTACTAGGGCACCCCCTTTGTCTGCATTTTGACATGTGATGGAAGAATTGTCAGCCAACTTTTGCAGGATGTTTCTCTCTTTACAAGTGAGGTTCCTGTGTTTGGTGGGTTGTTGAAAAGGCAAGTTAAGTATTTCTTGTTTGATCAGATTTTCAAAAGCATCTATTATTTTATGGCTTTGGGGTGCCAAAAAGGTACTGTGTGGACGTAATCCTCTGAGCATGTCTTCTTCTTGGATGGAACTGGGGTTGATATTTTGAAAGTAGTGTCTCAAACGGATGTTCCGAACGAGTTTAAAAGCACTTACTTCAAGTTCCAAGGTGTTTGTGTTGGTGGTTGATACAAAAGATTGACCCTTTTGTAAGGTTTCAATTTCTTCAGAAGATAAGACAGTGGAAGATATATTGATCACCAGGTTATCATTGGCGTTTAACGCCTTCCCTTGGCTTTCTTGCCTTTGGTCTGAGGTGGAGTTTTTTCTGATACCTCGGCGGGTTTTTCCCCCCCGGGATCTCTCAATTGGCCCTGGCCCGGTTCTAAAAAATGAACCGTGGATTCTGTGGATGTGCTTGGTGTCTGAGGTTCAGCATCAGGTGTTTTCCGAGTGGGTCTCTGTCTGTTATCCTCATCAGAGGATGATGTTTCATTGGCAGAAAAAGGATTATAGGGTTTGTTAGAGCGTCGGCGGGCATACACCTCTGCCCAGGTGTACACCTCGCCGAGCTTATAATCGATGGTGTCCCTCTTGAATTTTCACAATTTTCTTTCTTGGGTTTCACGTGCATGTTTGTCTAGTTGAGTATTGATGTCTTCAAGCATTTTATTCAAATCATCAATGGGCATGGCCTCGTCCAGTTCCTTTTTGACGCAGCTGATTTCAAGGGCTAGTTCTTCCAGAGTTTTGGAAAGCTCTTCCACGATCAGGAGGATCAGGTCGAGGGAACATTTATTAAGGATGGAATACCATCTTTCAACAAATTTGGCATTGTTTTTGCATAGGAGAGGTTTCAAGGGGACCCGTAGGCCCCGAGGGATCCGTTGAACACGATGGTACCGGATCAGGGTACTCGCGTGTAATTTCTGGTTCGATTCTTTTTTAAGCAAGTAGAGTAATTGTTTGAGATTACTCTCCGCACTGCGGGTGTTACCAGTGGAGGCAACATCTTCCTGAATAAGATTGTAAATCTTGTCCGCATCTGCTGTTGTGTAAGCAAAGGTGCTTGCCTTTTGATCGGTCATTCCAGAAACCGAATCAAAATTCATGATTATTGCGTGCTGAGGTCCTGGGTCAGATAAAGCGAATACTCAAATGTGGGGGGAGCTCGCACAGCAAATTGTTCAAATGGTGGAGGATTGTAACGGATTGTAGTGTGCAGCAAGAGGAAAAACACTGTCTGGCCAGGCAGTGTAAGTGTTAATGAAAATTGTCCAGGGCTCCCCCTTCTCAGGGAAGAACAACTCTGTGCACAACGTTAAGGACCGTGGTCTCATTCCATAATCAAAATTAAATGGGGTCAAATTTTAACCATGAGAAGGTTTATTCCAAAAAATAAAGTCTATGGACATTCCAGTCCATGAATGTTTATCATCAGATATTGATCATCAAAAACAAGTCTTTTAGTAAATCAAGTTGCAACAAAAATAATCCTCAAACATCCCGATGCATTTCGGGCGGGTGCCCTTTGTCAAGGGATTACTCTACGAGGCAAAACAGAATAAAGAATCCCTGTAACTTTTTAAATACTGTAACATTAAGCAATAACAAATGCATGCGACTGATAGGACCGAAGGAAGTAAAGTGAGTTTACATGCTGACCACGAAGTGAAGTACATAGTGTCTGACAAGGTGAGTCAGAAGTAAAGAGTGCCTAAAAAAATCGGCGAGTCACCAAAGTATGTGCTCCTGTGAAAAAATCACCCTGTTTAGTTACGCTAGATGCGTGAGAAAGAGCCGAAATGCTCGGAAAGTGAAATTGACCAAAAACGCTCGAGAGAAGAGACGATGTGCCGGCAGGTCTGCGTGCGGTAAAACTACCCAGTGCAAGCAAGATAAACGGTGTCCCCGGGTCCCCGTAGGGTACTTACATGCTGGCAACAGTGTCAAAACTCCGCGGAGTTCCGGCGGAGTGGGAGGATCAGGGAAGACGCGAAGCGTGAATGATTTAGAGCGTCAGGTGTGCGTAAAAATAGAAAAAGGACTAGCGGTGCGCCCAGTAGTGGTAAAGAAAGGTGGAATGGTTTAATATTGAAAGCGCCATATTGGGATGGGGAAATGGTGAAAAGGAGAAGAGAATAAACAAAATACTGGCAAGAGCAACAAAGAGCTATAAGATAGGATAGAATATAAAAATAAAATAAAGTTGAAACAGTTCCACATATAATGCAAACGTGTGTGTTAATGTCACAAGTAACAAAGAAATTCGATGCGGTCATTGAGCCCATGGGGCACCATCGTGGCAAGAAGACGGATCCAATAGTTCTCTCTTTTCAACAGTGTGTTCTTGTTGTTAAGTGTGGATTGAACTTGTTCCAAAATTTGAAATTTTAACTGAGCCACAGTGTGTCTGTTCTCCATGAAGTGAGTCGCTACAGTAGATTTCAAATTGTTCGTGCGGATGTTCATGGACTGGAATGTCCATAGACTTTATTTTTTGGAATAAACCTTCTCATGGTTAAAATTTGACCCCATTTAATTTTGATTATGGAATGAGACCACGGTCCTTAACGTTGTGCACAGAGTTGTTCTTCCCCAAGAAGGGGGAGCCCTGGACAATTTTCATTAACACTTCAAATACCTACCAACATTGTTTGGACGTATTGTTTGAATTCATGTTCAACAGTTGGGAGTTGGGTGGTGAGGGGTCACATTCAATCCAAGCAATGACCAATTTAGGCCTACGCATCACTCGCTGGCATCTTCATATGGGCAGGCCAGCCTCAGCTTTGTACGGCATGCGAGTGAGGGCTCTAAGATCACATGTTTTTTCACCCGTACTCACACATGACCCTTATATTATCAGCCTCAATTTATGAGGACTCAACAATCCCACAAAGTGGAACAGACAGGGGAGAGATTTGTCTCATCCAGGAAACCCACTTGGTTGCCCAAGATTGACATAAGTTGAGAACACAACATTTCCCCTTCAATATTTCTTATCCGGCCCAGATAAGAAGGAACAGGTGGGCAATATATTCTCGAAAACCTTCACTGGGATAATTGAGTCCAAAGTGGTGGAGAGCCAAGACAGGCTTTTGGCACTACGCATTACGGTTGAGAGACATCCGCTTTCAATATCAATTATTTACGTCCAAATAATAACCAAGATCAATTCCTAAAACAGGCTTTCCTGGATGTACCATAAACTTCCCCCCAAGCTATACTAATGGGTTGTGATTTTAGTCTGATAATGAACAATGACTTAGATAGATCTGAGCAGTGCTGTGGTCAGGTGGGTGCTCTTTCCGGAGAAGGTTGGTGATGGGTGCAGGAGGTGCAACTCGATGACTTGTTCCGGGTAGCACACCCAAACACTAGAGATTGCACATACTATTCCTCTGCTCAATAAACCTACTCCCACAATCATCAGTTCCTGAGTTCCACTGTCATACAACCTAAAGTCCATAGGATCTCCCTAGAACCACAGGTGCTATCCAACCACAACCCACTGATCCTTATGTTCCACTTGTGGACCCTAAAATGGTCAACAGGCCACTGGAGACTCAGGGCCATTCTCCTACACACAGTCCAAAAACTGAAGTGCTCTCTGACAGACTCTAGTACAGCAACACAGGAGACATGCCCATAGCTACCTTCTGGAAGACACTGACAGTAGTAATCAAAGGGGAGATCATTGACACTGCCACAGCTGAAAAGAAAAACAGGCAGACTTGAGGGTCAGGTAAAGGAATTAGAAACAATTCATAAATGCACCTGGGCACCCTGGATCTAGCAACAGCTAGAGGTGGTGTGGTCACAACTGGGGCACTTGAATGTGGAAAGGGAAAAATATTCCCTCATCCTCCTCCAGCACAATCTTACACTGAGGGGAATAGATGTGGTAGACTGTTGGCAACAGATTGCGAACTTAGCTCTAGACCCAGAGGGTCAAGGACCTTCACAGGTGATGAATGACGCAGACATAGACGCCTTCTGAGAGGGCTATAAAAGTCCTTCTATACCTCTCAGGATCTTAAGGAGGCGGGTGGCCTAGAGTACCTAGGCACACACTCTACAAGACTAACTAAAACAAAGACCTTTAAATATCCCCACCCAGACAGCTTTAGCACTTTACTTTTTAAGATCTTCTACCAGATTCTGGCTCCAATACTAACCAGGCTATTTAATTCTTTTGCAAACAAGGGGACAATGCCACGATGCATGCTGCAGGCACCCATAACTGTCCTACCAAAACTGAGAAAGGATGGACAACTAAACAGCTTACACAGCCCCATCTCTTTGATAAATGTGGATGCTAAACTTTTCACAGGAATTTTAGTTGCCTGCCTTAACCATCTCATGCCATTCTTAGTGGATCCACATCAAGCGGGCATTATCCCTCAGAGGTAATGCAGGGATAATACTAAGAGGGCACTTCACCTGCTCGACAATGCCAAACAATGCGGCCGAGAGATAATGGTCCTGGTGGTTGATGTAGAAAAAACATTCAACAGAGTACTCTGGCCTTACCTCCTTTCTACCCTACAACACTATGGATTCAGAAAAAGATCCTGTGGCTGAATATGTGCTGGCTACATGCACAACAAGCATCAGCGAGGGTTAATGGAGTCAGATCAGAACGGCCATTTTTCAGGAGAGTGTCTGGGTTTGAAATTAATATGCAGAAGTCTCAAACTCTCAACCTCTTGGTTACATTGTCACTTTAGGCACACCTAACTATGCAATCTCCGCTGACATGATCCCAATCCTCACTCTCTGATTTAGGTGTGCATCTAGCCACATCACTTGCTGAAACAGTCACACTTAACGATCACACTCTACTCCGTCAGGTCTAAGCGGATCTCACCCAAAGGAAACATAATCCCATCTCATGGACAGGCCGCATTGTGCTTCTAATGGCCTTATACCAGTTTCAAGCACTTATTATGGAAGGGCAAGCACCCTCTCATGCACAGGTTCTTATTTTATCACCCCATGGTGGAGGGAAGTCTGGGCGCCCCAAACCTGATCCAATATTAACAAGAGTCCCAGCCCTGTTATTTTGTAGAAGGGCACCAGAGTGATTCGGAGAAACACTTGGACTTCAACCATTATGCAATAGCTAGGATACATATGTGGAAGCCCCTTGGTTGCCCCGCAAACACAGGTTATGGTTTTTTTTATCCTTCCCTGTCAAAACGGCCACACTCATAACTACCATTCCTGTCCCCAGTGACCCTCGTCCTGGACAACCCAAACTTCACTCAGGGCCTACACCCCACCACCTTTGCTGCCTGGCTGGATTCTGGGTGCAAATCAATAGGGCATCTCTTCCATCCAAACGGAATAACCCCATTTGATGGCATTATGGTATCCATGCGGCTGAACGTCTCTGTTAACTCCAGGTCCAACATTGGATTATGCAGCCCTCAGGGAGGAGGAGCACACAGAAAATAATTATATCTTTCAAGAAATGGCTGATATTGAAAAAGGAGGACAATCACCTAATAACAGATTTATACAAAATCCTCTTGTGAACCTCCGTAAAGGAGAAGTCTTTAACGCAGCTATGCTGGAACGCGAAATCGGACGTCTCCTCACACACAAAAAATGGGAGGACATATACTGAGAGCACTGAAATGTCTGTTAAAACAACCACGTATTCGAACCCCAACCCCAACCCCACTAGGCTACACAAAATTAAGCCTACAACTAGTGAGACGTGCTCAAGGGATTGCAACACCCCGGGGATGCATCTACCCACTAAGATCTAGAAGGAGACACCGAATAGGATAGCACTAACAGCTGCATTGTGGGTCATTCTCATGAATTGGGGCACTTCACCAATCCCCACACATACTGAGTGGTTACATAGGCTGTGGTGGATTTCAGGCATGTATAAACTCACTTTTGGTGCAGGACACTGCCCAGAGACATTCCAGGAATTAGGGAACCCCTTTACCACACTGCTCTCCAAACATTTCAGTGAACTAACCTTCCCTAAATATCTACAGCTCCAGCGACTGGCTTCAGGGGTTCAGAACCTCTCTCTGAGCAGCATGAGGTCTGCTGAAATAGAACAATATCCACTCCAGCTAACTCTACCAAGCAGGGTTACAGCCATATAGCCACCCTTTATGATACCTGTGTGAGTGTGAGAGGGAGGGGATAGGATTGGGGTAATTCACAATTTCTAGTCAGTTTTCTCTGTCCTATGCCAATGGAAATGCTGTGTAACAATGACCGGGCTCCACTGCCCCTCATAAAACTTTGTATGGTTGACATCAGATCTTGTCGAGACCTTTTGACATTCAGGAGACTCCTTAAGACATGGCTGTTTATTCAGGCATACGAATAACTCACCAGGCCCCAGGCTACTCCAATATTTAGCTCCAAGAAACCGACCAGTATACGTTCGCTCTACAAATAATTTTAACATAACATAACGTGGTTGGCAGGTTGATTGAACGATACTCGTGATATAAAAAATAAAACAGATTTGAACCATAAGGGTGACAAACCCTTTTCTGCTTTGGGACTTGGAAGAAATGTCAACACTTTACTTCAAAAAGTGACAAAGTCACTTTCTAAAGTGGGACTTGGAAACTTTTTGACTCACTGATTTTTCGTCAGGACCATTCCACTTAGTGTAACCATCTAGGGCTCTACCCTCGTCACCCTATATTGCTCCTGGTTCTAAAGTCCTGGTCTACTGCTTCAATGGACTATCACTGGCACTTCAGTACTTTTGCTATTTGAAAATTTAAAAATTCATATCTCCAGTTTCCCTTATTGGATTGTTGTTTTGATGTCATTTTGTTTGTTAAATGTTACTCTATTTCTCTAATTTAGTTAGGGATTTATATTGGTTGGGGGTTTGGCTTTACTACTATTTTGGTACTGCAGAAAATATTCACACATGCCCCTAAATTAAGCCTGTCTGCTCTGTGCCATGGTTACAAGTGGGTTGAGCTTAGTAATTCAGTGACTTTGAGGGTTCATATTGACAAGATGTGTTATTATTCCTTGAGCTGGATAGTTTCCCACCCTAAATAATAATCAACTTTTTTACAATGGTAAACAGAGGGTCATTGGGAGAGCGTGTGCTGTAAACTGAACCTCTGGCTCAGCTCTACAATGTTTGCTTTCCCACCCACAGATGGCACGAGTGAACTATGGGGTCGATTAGGATGGCAGTGAATCCGAATCCTCCAGGTGGGCGGAAGCCACCCCCGGCCTGGAGGATGCGGATTCACCGCAGCGGAGATGTGAAACACCCACCACCACATTAGGATGGCGGTGGGATCAGCGGCGGACGGCAAGACCGTCCGCCGCTGATCTGCGGTGTATGCATGTGGTGTATGCAAGCAAATATGGTGGCGGTGTGTGGAAGACACGGCCAGCCATATTAGGATGCAGGAAGAAGCATGCTTTTCCACGGCGGCTTTTCCGCCATGGAAAAGCATGTGGTCTTTTGTGTTTGCGGGCCCGTTGTGGGCCCCCAGGGTGTTGGGAGATGGGGGTGCACATGGGGGGTACCTATGGTACCCCCCTGCTTTGGCATGCACAAGGTGGCAGGCACCACGCGGTGCCTGCCAAGTTGTGCATGCCGCATGTCTGTCCGCCATCCTAATCGACCACTTAGTTCAATGCATCAGCACTTAAATGTAGAAGATTTTTGTATTGCCACAGAGCTCCACTCCTTTCATAGTTGAAGTGGCGTCAATGATTTTGGGTTACTAACATTCCCTAAACATGGATCTAGGGACCCTGAGGTGATCAGAAAAAAACGTTTTCGTTCCCTTCAATCACACACCCGATGTACTAAGAAAAAGACACTTTAACTAAAAGGCATGTTTAGTTCAACAGGTGCACCCTGTTGCTCAACAAATATAAAATAACCATGCAGAATACGATTAAACAGCACAAATGCATGTTGCGAACAGCAAGAATAAAATGAACATTTGTGCCATGATTAAAATGTAATCTAAAAACCTAACACTCTAAAACATACTTCTATGCTCCATGCTATGAAGCATGGAGTGTACAATAACATGCCACTTGATTTTCTTAGGCAGAAAAAGCACACCTTATTTATAGCAAAACACTATAATTATCAGGAGCCAAAGAGGCCTTGTTCGCTGTACACGGCAAACACACGTTCAGCATCAGCTCTTTCTAGGCCTGGCTCGATATCAACTTTCATTAGATACTGCGATACAGCAGCATCTCTGGCAGGCATGATTGTCTCTAGCAGTATATCAATAGCGATATTGTAGGGCAAAGGAGCACTCCTGATAGGAGGTCAAGTGGCAGTCCTTTCATACTGTATCTTATCTAAGATTAAGTTTCCAACATCAATTTAGAAATGTTTGATATAACCAACGAGCATCAAGATGCTAGTTTAAGACACATTCCTTTAACCAAATAAGGTATAAATCTGACAATTCCAACTGCACTGTTTAGGCTATTGTTCTTATTAAACCTTAAAATTGAGATAACAAGGTACTTGTTCCAGACTGATGGCGCATCATGTGTTTTATTGACGCCTATATCTGAATTACTTGACACTTTCACAGTTCTTGGAAAGGTAAGGACAAACAGCATCTCTGTCAAAGGCAGACATGTTGATGATTCTGCAAAAATACAGAAAATGGAGTTGCAGCCTACTTAAAATGGAGTCGTGCCTCATGTCTTTACGTCAAGCAATGGCGTAGCAAAAGTGTCAGTGCCGTAACTCAGGCAAGAAAATTTGGCCTATAGGCCCCTTTAGTGTAGCCAAAGGTTGGGATGCAGAGGGCCACTCATAGCCCTAGGCTTCGGTGCGTCTGCAACTACAGAAGCATTGACAACTGCGTCCCTGTAGCACAGTGCTTGGGACTGAAGAAAAGAGGTTGATATTTATAATTCCTCGGCTTGACTAAAATGATGTAAAAATTCTAATAGATGGACAAACTGAGCTCTGTAGGCGGTTGCCTGCACATATTCAAGTCCTACTTTCATTTTGCCTACTGGTCTCGGGTGGCAGAGCCCACTGTAGATATGGCAAGAAGAGTCACACAAAGTGCTGTGTCATCATGCGTCAAATTCTTTCTCACCGCCACTTTATCCACAATGGAGGAAAATATATATTTTCTACACACTGAAAGATTCAGTGGGCATCAACATGGATTTTGATACAAATTAAAATGTCTCAAACATAGCATGTATTGTAGCTGGCACAAATGTAGAAATCTGTCCACCACTAGAGAGACTGCATTTGTACACAACATGGAAGGGACAACATTGTTTGAAGTGTGTGCAGTGTCAAATATTTTATATTGAAGATGAATTTGTGAGTTAATACCTGCCTCTGTCGCCTGTGTGAACAAGGAGAAGAGTCGTTATTACACATTTTATGCATCTGCCCCGTGCTATTGGAACCTCGAAAAATAGTTCTTCGGGAGATTTTTAGGAAGCACCAATTGAGATCGTGCAGAGCTGCAGTGATACAATGCCTTGATGGACTGTCAATTCAGCTGTCATGTCGAGCCATCACCTTTTGGAAAATAGTAGCCAAAGAACTGGACAAAAAAGACAATCATCCACACGGCAAAGGTATATGACTGACTGGTCACTCCCTTTCTGCACAGACATCAAATATCGCTCTTTTCATATCGAACTGCAATGAACTTCTTACACTGTTATCGTTTTAACTGTTGTTGCGACCAAAGCTTACGAAAGGATAATGGTTTTTACTTGTCTACATTTTCATAGATTTTAACTTCAGTTAATTATTATGTAATATGTGTTTTTCTCATGCTTTTATGATTTTTAACGAAATCAAATAAAAGTAATACTTACTTACCTGCCTCTGACATCTGTTGATGTGATCTCCAGGTGGCAAAATGAAGAGTGAAACTGGCTTAAGCCCATGCCTATTAATCTCTATACCATACCCTAGAGCTCAAGATGAAAGAAGTTACAAGGCCTGTATATAAAAGAAGGTACAAGGCCTACCATTTGTGCCACCTATTTTTGATGATACGCTGGGCTTATTGAAGACTTTTCAAAAATATCCTCAGAGATCAGGTGGCCATTATGGTACTTTTTATATGCTGCACAGGTGACTGCAAGTGGAGATAGCCTCAGATGACTCATGTAATTAGGAAGTGGAGGAAAATATATATTTTCTACACACTGAAAGATTCAGTGGGCATCAACAAGGATTTTGATACAAATTAAAATGTCTCAAACATAGCATGTATTGTAGCTGGCACAAATGTAGAAATCTGTCCACCACCAGCGAGACTGCATTTGTACACAAAATGGAAGGGACAACATTGTTTGTAGTGTGTGCAGTGTCAAATATTTCATATTGAAGATGAATTTGTGAGTTAATACCTGCCTCTGACATCTGTTGATGTGATCTCCAGGTGGCAAAATGAAGAGTGAAACTGGCTTAAACACATGCATATTAATCTCTATACCATACCCTGGAGCTCAAGATGAAAGAAGTTACAAGGCCTGTATATAAAAGAGGTTACAAGGCCTACCATTTGTGCAACTTATTTTTGAGGAGACGCTTGGCTTATTGAAGATTTTTTTTAAATATCTTCAGGCCGCTCCATGCACCGCACGGCTCCCCGTGTGCTCCCAGGACCTCACCGCTGCTCCGCCAGTTGACGCTGCCCCTGCGCCATAAGTATTCTGTGTTTGCTCTTCTGTGCCCCTGCATCTGTTGTGCATTTCGCTCTGCCCGTGTTTGTATTTCTTCCGCTTTTTGCCCGTGATTGTATTTTTGCGCTGTTTGCCCGTGATTGTATTTTTCCTCTTTGTGCCGTGATTGTATTTTCCCGCCTTGTGCCCACCGCTCCCCGCCGCTGCTTCCCTGTGGCCCGCCCCTTTTAGCTTCTGTACCCACTTTCCCTACACCCATTCGCCGCCCTGCTCCCCCTCCCAGCTGCTCCTTCCTCCCACTTCGCCATATATGGAGGAGACCACGCGGAAGTGCAGCGGACGCGCGCAGCGGACGCGCGCAGCGGGCGTGCCTCTGGCGCGCCGAAGGCGTGCCAAAGGCAAGCCCGTCTGCGCCCGTCCGCGCCTGGACCACGCCCAGCACCAGAACCCCTGTTCCCCCGCGGCCCCAAACCAACAGACTGACATACGACTGCGCCGCCCTCAAAGCACTCAACACCGAACCACCGCCCGCCTGCTACCAAGCCACACCTGGACGCACCCATGGACCCTTCACCTGTCAAGCCTGCAAATTCACCTGCCTCAGACCCCGTACCCCGCCCGACAAAGCAAACAGCAACAACAACCACCTCAAGTGCATCCTCCTCAACACCCGCTCCGTCCAAAAGCACGCCATCGAACTCTGGGACCTCACCGACACAACAACACCTGACGTCGCCATCCTCACGGAAACCTGGATGAACGCCTCCTCAGCACCCGACATCGCCATAGCCATCCCGTGCGGCTACAAAATCGCTAGAAAGGACCGCATCAACAAAACAGGAGGAGGGATTGCCATCATGTACAGGAACACCATCAGCGTCATGACCAACGCCGAAGACACCATCTCATCCGCCGAGCACCTACACTTCCAGATCCACACCGACCCCCGACCACTCTCAGAGGAACACTCATCTACAGACCCCCGGGCCCACACACACAATTCAGTGAAACCATCGCCGACCTCATCAGCCCGCACGCCCTAGCCTCAACAGAATACATCCTCCTAGGAGACCTGAACTTTCACCTGGAAAATAGCAACGATAACGCGACCACCACCCTGCTCGACAACCTCGCCAACCTCGGACTCAAGCACTGGTGGACTCCCCCACACACCTCGCTGGCCACACCATCGACGCCATCTTCTCCGCCAGTAACCACATCGCCTTCAACCGCTCCACAGGACTACACTGGACTGACCACAGCTGCATACACTTCACTTTCAAGAAGACTACATCCCACCACAACACGTATCGAATCCCCGCAGATGCTGGAGCAAAATCACCGCTGACCAGCTCACCACGTCACTGAGCCAGAACCCAATCTACCCGACACCAATCTACCCGACACCAACAACGCAGCTATCAACCTCGCACAGTGGATCACCAACTGCGCCGACAACCTCGCTCCATTGAAAAAGCCCCACAGCAAGACCACCAGCAGAAGACCCTCCTGGTTTACAGACGCCCTCCAAGCCACAAAGGGATCCTGCCGAACACTTGAAAAGACCTGGCGCCAAGAACGGACCACTGAAAACCTGACAACCCTCAAAGCCGCCACCCGCGCATACCATCAGCAAATCTGGCCCACCAAGAGGACAGCATTCAAAGAGCGACTGGACAACAACACCCAGAACAGCAAGCAACTCTTCAGCATCGTAAAAGAGCTCTCCAACCCCGACGCCAGCAACAACGATGTCACCTCCTCGCAAGACCTCTGCAACTCCCTCACCACGTTCTTCCACCGAAAAATCACAGACATACACAATAGCTTCGGACCTCAAACTCCACTGCTGGACATCAATCCAGCGACCCCCAGCATCACCATCAACTCCTGGGCCCCCATCAGCAGAGAAGACCCCATCCACGTCATGAGCACCATCCACTCCGGCTCCCCCTCCGACCCATGCCCCCATCACATCTTCAACAAAGCCGGCACCACCATCGCACCCCACCTGCGGAACATCATAAACAGATAATTCACATCAGCAACCTGCCCTGAGAGGTGGAAGCACGCAGAGATCAACACAATCCTGAAGAAACCCACAGCAGACCCCAAGGACCTCAAAAACTTCCGTCCCATCTCTCTTCTCCCTTTCCCGGCTAAAGTCATTGAGAAGACCGTCAACAAACAGCTGACTGCTTTCCTCGAGGACAACAACTCGCTTGATCCCTCTCAGTTCGGATTCCGAGCCAACCACAGCACCGAGACCACTCTCATCGCAGCCACCGATGACATCAGAACCCTGATAGACAACGGGGAAACAGTTGCCCTCATCCTTCTGGACCTCTCCGCAGCCTTTGACACCGTATGCCACCGCACCCTAATACACCGCCTCAACAACACTGGAATCCAAGGAAAGGCCCTGGAATGGATCACCTCGTTCCTCTCCAACAGAACCCAAAGAGTCCGCCTTCCTCCCTTCCGGTCCGCGGCCACCGAGATCATCTGCGGCGTACCTCAGGGATCTTCACTCAGTCCAACACTCTACAACATCTACATGAGCCCCCCCCCGCCACCATCGCACGAAAACACAACATCAACATCATCTCCTATGCATACGACACCCAGCTGATACTCTCCCTCACCAAGGACCCAGCCACCGCCAAAACCAACTTCCAGGAAGGAATGAAAGAGGTAGCAGACTGGATGAAGCGCAGCCGTCTCAAGCTCAACTCAGACAAGATGGAGGTCCTCATCCTCGGTCAATCCCCATCTGCCTGGGATGACTCATGGTCGCCCACGATGCTGGGAACCGCACCAACACCCACGGACCATGCACGCAACCTGAGCTTCATCATGGACTCCTCCCTCTCGATGACCAAACAAGTAAATGCCGTCTCATCCTCATGCTTCAACACCCTGCGAATTCTCCGGAAAATCTTCCGATGGATCCCCACCGAAACCAGAAGAACAGTCACCCAGGCCCTTGTCACCAGCCGACTGGAACCACTGCCAAACTTCAGACTCGGCTCAAGCGCATACAAAACGCCTCCGCACGTCTCATCCTCAACATCCCTCATCACAGCCACATATCCACCCACCTAAGAAACCTCCACTGGCTCCCAGTCAACAAGAGGATCACGTTCAGACTGCTCACCCACGCACACAAAGCGCTCCACAACATGGGCCCGACTACCTCAACAGCCGGCTCTCGTTCTACACTCCCACCCGCCAGCTTCGCTCCACCAGCTTTGCCACCGTCCCATGAGTTCGCAGAACCACCTCTGGAGGAAGATCATTCTCCTACTTGGCAGCGAAGACCTGGAACTCCCTCCCCACTCACCTATGACTGACCCAGGGCCCTCTCAGCTTCAGGAAGCACCTCAAGACCTGGCTCTTCGAGCAGTAGCAGTGCCCCCCTCCCCCATAGTGCCTTGAGACCCTCACGGGTGAGTAGCACGCTTTATAAATGCATTGATTGATTGATTGATTGAGTGGTCGAAGTCAATGGCTTTAGAATTACTAATCCTACTCTAAATGTAGCCAAATTTGGGAAAGTGTTTTACTTTGGGAGTGGGGGGGGGGGTTAAATATACTATTCCCACCCCATTCTTATCCACCTTAAAAAAGGTATTGAAGTTTGGAATATTTTTCCTAGTTCAAACTCAGCCACACTGGGGAAAGTGTTGTGCTTCAATCGATTTACTATTCTCACCCCAAGTTTAGACACATTGTGGAATGTTTTTGACTTTGGAAAGTTTAAATTTACTATTCAAACTCCAACTATAGCCACATAGGGGGATGTATTGGACTTTGGGGGGTTTAGATTTACTGTTTGCTATCCCCCAATCCAGACTTAGCCATACTGGAGAAAGGGTTTGAGTTTGTAAGGAGTCCAAACATAGCCATATTCATGTAAGTGTGGTGCTAACATTGAAAGGTAAGAAAAGATTGAGTCTATCTACCAGTTGAATTAAAGAGAAACACAGATTAGTTGTTTTGTTTTTATTCTTTCATTTTTCCTTAGTGATGGTAAATTCCATGGTATGCTTTTCATTGTGTGTCTTTACGGAGAAGTCCCATTCTTATGTGTATTTTGTACTGTTGGTATATTGCAAACAGCCGACACATGTTTTGCCTCCTGCATGGCTGTATTGCCTGAGGTTTTTTCAAGGTTCGTAAAATATTTTTCAGCTCATTGAATGGTTGTTCTTTAACATTTTAATAAGGAAATCATGCAGGTCCTCTCAAAATCCTAACAAAGTTGTCCATCATCGGCTAAATTCCTTCTTGCAGTGTGTCCATATATGTGGGTAGACACACTCAATCTTTTCTTTCATTTGACTGTAAAGAGGTTAAGTAGGTCTTAGTCTAATATTGAACCAAATAATCCATGATATTCCCAATTCAAATTAAACCACATTGTATAAAACATAAAATCTTTATATTTTATTAACTAAAGTTATTCAAAACTAATCAGCACTTACTTTTTTATAAATGGAATTAGAGGAATAAAAACAAAGGTGAAAATACACAAAAATGATAATAATATTCAAAACTATACAAAAGAATTTAGTGGATGTAGTTAATTATAAATCATTAAAAACATAAATACATTGAAAATAAATGATAAAAGAAATCTTATAAAGCATCAACAATTATTAAAAAAGTATTGCATTAACTGCCCCAAAATATTATTAACATTTTAATACAAGATTCATAAAAATACAAAAGCACCTACACATAAATAAATACATTTCTTTAAAAATGTGCATAAACCTTTATAAATAGGTTATTTATATAGATATAATACATTTGTAAATAATACAAAACAGGTAAAAAGAAATGGATGCTCATTATGATTTTTTTATTTAGCAAATATAAACAACTCACAGCAAAAAAATAAAAAACACAAAAAAGTAATTATTTAATAATTTAACTACTACTAATAATAAAAAATATATATTTTTGAAAGGCAGATTTTATTGATTTTAAGCCACAGTGAATGGTAAAGTAGAACAAACGACACACATGTATCGCAATATAGAAAATGAGGTAGCGTATGCACAAATAAACAACATTCAAGAGAGACATTACAAATATAGAAATCACCATCCAAATCTCTAAGCTGGTAACAATCTTAGACAAATTGGCCCAACCACGTCCCCCAAACCCGCTCATGTTTACGGGGGTAGCCTCTGGCCTCATAGACTGTTCCTTCTTGTTTTGTTTTTTATTATTTTTTTTTAAAAGGGTTTATATAGCGCTACTGGCCACAGGGATGTCAGAGCGCTTTATATGGTAGTTATACATATAAGACAAAATTAACAGTGTACATTTCATCATGCATGATAAAAAACATAGCATTCAAATGAGCGAAGGGGGCAGAGAGGCAAGGTGATCATTAAGGGGAATTGTAAAGTCGAAATTCAGAGAGAGATGGGAGTGTAAACAGGAGGAGAGGAGGTATGAAAGGCGGGAAGGGGGTATGATGGGGCGAGAGCAAGGGAGCAGGAGTGAACAGAGTCAGATTCAGTGAACATTACGTACCCAAATATTTGTTGAGAAGAAGAAATTTGAGTCTTTTTTTGAAGAGAGGGTAGGAGGAGTTGCAACGAAGATCCTTGGGGAGAGAGTTCCAGATCGTTGGGGCATTACCAGAGAATGCACGCAATTGGGCTTTTTTGCATTTGAGTCTGGTAGGGATTAGAACTAGGGAGTTGGTGCTCCTCAGTGACCTGGAGCATCCAGCTTTTTCTAATTTTTCAGCAAGGTAGGAGGGGGTGTTTGGTGGAGGGCTTTGTGCGTGATACATGCAATCTTGTAGGTGGATCTTCCTTCTATTGGGAGCCAGTTGAGGTTTTTCAGGACAGGAGAGATGTGGTCGAATCTTTTACAGTCAGAGATAAGTCTTGCAGCATGGTTGAAAACCCATTTAATCGGTGCCAGGTGGACTTTAGGGGTGCCATCTAGTGTGGCGTTGCCATAGTCAATTCTAGAAAGGACAAGCGATTGGACAACGATTTTAAAATCATCTGCTGGAATAAAAGGTTTCAGTTTTTTGATGAAAAGTGGTGAAAAGTGCACCTTTAGCAGCATTTTTAATGTGTGGGATGAGATTCAGGTTCAGATCAATGCTGATGCCTAGGGTTTTGAGTATGCGAATGGTGGTCCTGCACACCGACTTTTGTCAAGTCTATTCAATTTAATCCACCTTAAAGTCTACACAGTGTGTGTTATTTTGCGTGCTAACAAGTGTGGGGGCGCGTACCCTAAGCCCTCAAAATTACGAATGAAACACTGAAGAGCGTAGGGAAAAACCCTACGCTACTTGTTGCACAGCTACGGGCAGAAGGCCTCTGTAAAGTATTCAAATGAATAATCAAAAATATTCATCATTTACCAGATGGTTTATTTATATCTACTCAACCTGGATTTTTCATGCAGTGTCAATATTAATGTACATCACATTTCCTTCTGGTTTATAAATTCAACAAATAATGTATTCAATCTGTGAGTTTTATGTTCACTCAATCCAATTAAATCACATGAAATGGTTTAGATAATATCAAAACTCAAAGAAATACCCTATGCAATTCGGGTTCTAACCGAACCCTTCATCAGGTGGAAGTGCTAAAACATATTTATAACAGTACAAGATTTTTTGATGTCCGTTGTGTGGTTACAATCTGGATCTACAACACAAAAAACAAAAGACAAAAAACAGCAAAGTCTTAATGTTTCACATGTCATTAGGCTAAGTCAAGTTCCTACAATCTATGTTAATTCAAGATTAAACTGGGGAATGACACCGCAGACACCGAAAGATAAAAGAAAGAGAAGGAAAAGGAGAAAAGGTGAATAGAATGCAACACCCGTGCAAAGTCGAACAGCATTATAAAAATGCGTTACTCGGGATGCCTAACTCACAGTAAATTATCTTGTGGTATCTATTACTAGTGAATGTGCAGTCTGAGAGGAATTACCCTCTCTATAACCAATGTGGCCTTAAAGGTCTGTAGTGCAATGCTCGGTACTGATACTCAAAGAAGTATACCCGGTCTGCAGCCCGTGGAAGCGGAAAACAAGCCAGCAAACTAACTAGCTCTTACCTAACGCCCTGTTCAGAGTACTCAAAGTATTAGATGTGAAACAACAATGAGGAACTCTGGGTAAGACGACAATTATCCTGCAATAAATAAACAGTGAATATGTGAATGTCCCTGAGTGTATAAACGATCTCAAATGGTGCTCGCAAGCTCAAAAAGTTTGTACCTGACAATTCCAGAAAAGACCACTCGAATTCCGCTCTACTCCTTCGTTAATGTTCTGCAAATAACCATCCACATGAAGAGAGGTAATTCACACCCTGCCCTTCCTACGCTTATCTATCGATATTAGACAGCAGAATACCATAATGAACACTCACTGAAATACACGAAACGCCACCTCCATTGCGTATATTCAAAGCTCAAAGCACAGCAGAGGTCACATGATCGCTAAGGTTACACATGACTATTTCAAGGTTCTGCCTCAAAACGATGGACATCAACAATGGACTATGTTTTCCACAACACTAGAAACGGACTACTATTCAATGCTGTTGAATGTACGGAAAACCCGAGTTCGAATGTACTGTGAGTTGAAGAATCGTCCGACACTCGGTATTCAGAAATCAAACTCGAAAAGCTTGAAAGTGACAAAGTGAAAGGTTGAAGCATGATTAAAGAAGCAGTGCATTCCCTCACAATCTAGCAGCAGTAGGACATAAAAAAAAATGTTTACAAGTAACATAGTAGTTCATAATGGTCATTAAGACCTCCTGGTATCACAGTTCCTAGGTACTTTATCCAGTGGGTTTCCCTATGTGCTAAAACAGTATTTAGGTCTGTGCCTGAACCTGGTTGGATACATTTCAAAATCGTATATCGCAATTGGGGGATAGTGTGTGGTGTTTCTATCCAGTGTTTTGCAAGTGATGAATTCATGTTTTTATTACGGATGCGACTTTTATGTTCCACTATCTGTGTTTTGATCTTCCTACTGGTTCTACCCATGTATACTAACCCACATGGGCATTTTATGGCATACAGTACCCCTTCTGTATTGCAATCTGATGTGTGTCGCAGCTCTATGTTTTTACCTGTGTGAGGATGTGTGAAATTCTTGCCCATCATGACGTTACCACATTGTCCGCAGTTATAGCATTTCATCATGCCCTTGTGTTTGATACGAGACACTTCTTTAGCAGGTTTCAAAAGTTCTCTAAAGTTGCTTGCCCTCGTGTGCGCAAACAATGGAGTACCTTGAAATACTTGTTGGAAATCTGGTTAATTTTCAATCAATTCCCAGTGGTTTCTGATGATTGTCTTAATTGCTGATGCCTGAACCGAATGTTTGATGACGCATACTTCTCGTTTCATTGGTGATTTTATTTTCGTTCTCAAAAGGTCTTCATGAGGTTTCTGAGAGACTATATGTTGAGCCTCCTTAAATACAGTTTCTGGATATCCTCGATCCTTATACTCCATCATTTGGTGTTCAATTAATCTTTGGCATGTGTCTGGTTCAGAAGTAATCCTTTTTATCCGCATCATCTGGGAAATGGGTAAGTGCTTTTTTAGAGCATGTGGATGCGCACTTGAAAACAGTAAGGTATAATTCACATCTGTCGGTTTTTTATATACCGATGTCTCTAAACCCAATGTTGTTTTCTTGATTTCTATATCTAGGAAATGAATGGATTCAGTATCTATTTCAAAAGTGAATTTGATTCTGGAGTTACACTGATTTAAAGTCAAATCAGAATCCCTGGGCACACGCTCACTATCCTTTCACACCACTATAGGTTCACGATCAAACTTAATCAGGGAATACAAGAATAATTTAAGAAGACTAAATATAAATTTGCACAACAAAATTGGAACGTTCACAGTCTAATTTTAATCAAAAACACATTACATATAAAAATTTAGCGCCTTACAACACAGTTAAAATAATTTTTTCAAAGAAAATTTTCTTTGAAAAAGAATAAAATACAACAATTAATTATTACATTTCATAACACATATTATCAAAATCAAGTTAAAAAGCATGGAGAGATATACAAATAACATGTCATAGATTCAAGGGTGACACATGGAAACAAATATACAAAAACCTAACACGAAAGGAAAAGAAACCCCCTCTATTGTCTGTGGCCTCTAGTTGTCTTTGCCACTACTGATGAGTGGATCCAAAGGCTTGTAATTTTTTATATACCGCTGAACAACAGTATCAAAAATGCATGTATATCGGTTGTTCGCTAGGCCTAGTTGGATTCTCTGTGTTGGAAAATGTGTTGACGCGTTTCGGTGCAGGACAAGAGATGTTGTAGCACCTTCCTCAGGACTTCTGTTATTGGGGTTATTTGCTTCAAAGCGTGGTGGCTTGCATCTTCTCTGTAGGTATACGGGAGAGAAGGGAGGATATCACTTACTTCATACAAGATGTGTTAGCATCACATTGTATTGCATACTACTATACATGCACAAGCTCTGCATCAACTATTTCTTAGGTAGTAGCTACTGCTCCTTCTGTCCCCTAGATTGCGACTTCTATAGTCTTTCTGTTTAGAACCATTTGGAAAAAACTGTCTATTTTAACAATGATATTCATATTTAGGTTTATATTTCTAGATTCCTCATTGCATTCATTACTATTGGCATTGTTTTACCCTCCGTATCCATTTTGTTGTGGAGATGTATCAGATGGAGGGCGGGGGAGAACAACTCATAGTACACACTCACATGCGGTATCTTGCACTGATTTAAGTCATTGATACTCTCTTCCAACAGTTGCCTAGAACCCGCCCAGATGACTAAAAGGACATCAATGTACCGGATGAAAAGCGCTGCGTTCTCTTTCCAGTGTGCTTTAGATAATATGTGTTGTTCTTCAAAGTGTGACATGAACGTGTTTGCATAGGAAGGCGCTCCCGGAAATCCCATGGAGGTCCCCATGCGTTGAATGTAATGGTCTCCTTGCCAGGTAAAGTAGCTGTGATACAGCGCAAAGTGCAACAGTTCCAAGAGAAAGATACTCTTGTCCTCCGGAATGTCCGATTGAAGTAGCCTCCATTCTAATGCCTCGATGCCTTCGTTGTGTGTTATCGAAGTGTACAACGCTACTATGTCTATGGTGCACAGTTGAATGTCTTGTAGAAACAGATGCCGTACAGATTCTAACTTATGCAAACAGTCTGTAGTGTCTTTCAATTAGGTTACCCCTGTCTGTACAAGTGGTTGAAGATGGAAATCTAGGTAGTATCCTAATGGTTCATTGATTGATCAACATCCTGCCACGATGGGTCTGAATGGAGGTGTAGTTTTGTGCTTGTGAATCTTGGGTAACATGTATATTGTTGAAACACGTGGAGTGGAATTATACAGACATTTTTTGGTGTTATTGTCAATGGAGCCTTCATCAAATGCTTTCTGTAGTATGACTCCTAGCGTAGCTAAAATTTCTTTCGTAGGGTCATGATCCAACTTGATATAAGTCTCTTTATCCGATACATGTACGCTGGGTGCACGGCGCGTACCCCCATGATCGCAGGGGTACGGCGCGTACCCCAGCGATCATGGGGCGTACGCGCCGTACAGTGTGTATGTGATTGTGCGCTTTTCCGTAAGAATCGCCCTTACCTGACTCGGACCGTACGAATAGCGTCCCGATCACCCGGTCCGGATCGTACTCGCTGGGTCGTACGGTGTGTTTACGAGTCGTACGGGGGATTTTTTTTACCAGATCGGAATCGACGCCATAGTCTCTCAGAAACCTCGTGAAGACCTTTTGAGAACGAAAATAAAATCACCAATGAAACGAGAAGTATGCATCATCAAACATTCGGTTCAGGCATCAGCAATTAAGACAATCATCAGAAACCGCTGGGAATTCATTGGAAATTTACCGGATTTCCAACAAGTATTTCAAGGTACTCCATTGTTTGCGCACACGAGGGCAAGCAACTTAAGAGAACTTTTTAAACCTGCTAAAGAAGTGTCTCGCATCAAACACAAGGGCCATGATGAAATGCTATAACTGCGAACAATGTGGTAACGTCATGATGGGCAAGAATTTCACACATCCTCACACCGGTAAAAACATGGAGCTACGACACACATCAGATTGCAATACAGAAGGGGTAGTGTACGCCATAAAATGCCCATGTGGGTTAGTATACGTAAGTAGAACCAGTAGTAAGATCAAAACACGGATAGAGGAACATAAAAGTCGCATCCGTAATAAAAACATTAATTCATCACTTGCAAAACACTGGATAGAAACACCACACACTATCCCCCAATTGCGATAAACGATTTTGGAATGTATCCAACCAGGTTCAGGCACAGACCTAAATACTGTTTTAGCACGTAGGGAAACCCACTGGATAAAGTACCTAGGAACTGTGATACCAGGAGGTCTTAATGACCATTATGAACTACTATGTTACTTGTAAACATTTGTTTTAATGTCGTACTGCTGCTAGATTGTGAGGGAATGCACTGCTTCTTTAATCTTTTTTCAACCTTTCACTTTGTCGCTTTCAAGCTCTTCGAGTTTGATTTCTGAATACCGGGTGTCGGCCGATTTTTCAACTCACAGTACACTCGAACTCGGGTTTTCCGAGTTTTGCGTACATTCAACAGCATTGAATAGTAGTCCGTTTTTAGTGTTGTGGAACACATAGTCCATTGTTGATGTCCATCATTTTGAGGCAGACCCTTGAAATAGTCACGTGTAACCTTAGCGATCATGTGACCTCTGCTGTGCTTTGAGCTTTGAATATACGTTATGGAGGTGGCGTTTCGTGTATTTCGGTGAGTGTTCATTATGGTATTCTGCTGTCTAATATAATATCGATAGATAAGCGTAGGAAGGGCAGGGTGTGAATTAACCTCTCTTCATGTGGATGGTTATTTGCAGAACATTAACGAAGAAGTAGAGCGGAATTCGAGTGGTCTTTTCTGGAATTGTCAGGTACGAACTTTTTGAGCTCGTGGGCACCATTTGAGATAGTTTATACACTCAGGGACATTCACATATTCACTGTTTATTTATTGCAGGATAATTGTCGTCTTACCCAGAGTTCTTCATTGTTGTTTCACATCTAATACTTTGAGTACTCTGAACAGGGCGTTAGGTAAGAGCTAGTTAGATTGCTGGCTTGTTTTCCGCTTGCACGGGCTGCAGACCGGGTATACTTCTATGAGTATCAGTCCCGAGCATTGCACTAAAGACCTTTAAGGCCACGTTGGTTATAGAGAGGTTAATTCCTCTCAGACTGCACATTCACTAGTAATAGATACCACAAGATAATTTACTGTGAGTTAGGCATCCCGAGTAATGCATTTTTATAATGCTGTTCTTCTTTGCACGGGTGTTGCATTCTATTCACCTTTTCTCCTTTTCCTTCTCTTTCTTTTATCTTTCGGTGTCTGCGGTGTCATTTCCCAGTTTAATCTTGAATTAACATAGATTGTAGGAACTTAACGTAGCCTAATGACATGTGAAACATTAAGACTTTGCTGTTTTTTGTCTTTTGTTTTTTGTGTTGTAGATCCAGATTGTAACCACACAACGGACACAAAAAATCTTGTACTGTTATAAATATGTTTTAGCACTTAACCCCTGATGAAGGGTTCAGTTAGAACCCGAAATGCATTGGGTATTTCTTTGAGTTTTGATATTATCTAAACCATTTCATGTGATTTAATTGGATTGAGTGAACATAAAGCTCACAGATTATTTGTTGAATTTATAAACCAGAAAGAAATGTGATGTACATTAATATTGAGACTGCATGAAAAATCCAGGTTGAGTCGATATAAATAAACCATATGGTAAATGATGAATATTTTTGATTAATCATTTGAATACTTTACAGAGGCCTTCTGCCCGTAGCTGTGCGACAAGTAGCGTAGGGTTTTTCCCTACGCTCTTCAGTGTTGATGCCTAGGGTTTTGACAGAATCCGAGGTGGAGAGGGAGCAGTTGAGAGCTTTCATATCATTGATACAGAGTTGAATAGGGAGGGAATTGTTTTTGGGAGTGAAAAGGATGATTTCAGTTTTTTTCGGGTTCAGTTTGAGATGATTAAGATGGAACCAGGCTTGTACTTTGTTCAGGGTATCGTTGAGGTTAAGGATGTCATTGTGGGATTTGATCTTGTAGTATAGTTGGGTATCGTCCGCATAGAGGTGGTAGCATATTTTAGCTTGTTTGAGAATGAGGGTGAGTGGTTCCATGAATAGGTTAAATAATGTAGGGGAGATGATAGAGCCTTGTGGAACACCAAGTGAGACAGGTTAGGGTTTGGAGAGGCAGTGGCTGAGCTTAATTTGTTGGGATCAATTTTGAAGAAATTAGGAGAACCATTTGAGTACGGAGCCCTCAAGACCAAAGCGAACTTTGAGGGTGTTAAGAAGGGTGGGATGGTGGACAGTATCGAATACAGCCAAGAGGTCAAGTAGGATTAGTAGAGAGGACTCGCCTTTGTCTAGAGAGTGGTGAATGTCATCTGTGATATTGAGCATGGCAGTTTTGGTACTGCATCCTTTTCTGAAACCAGATTGGAACATGTCAAGGAGATCGAAAGAGGCGATATGGTTATCAAGTTGGGACAGGACACATTTTTCCAGGGCTTTTGAGAGGAAGGGAAGGTTTGAGATAGGGCGTAGGTTGTTAAGGTCATTAGGGTCGGCAGAGGTGTTTTTGAGGATGGGGGAGATTTGACCTAGCTGAAGGGAGGCGAGAACACAGCCAGTGGAAAGAGAGGAGTTGATGATATTGGTCCATAACGGGGCAATGATGTGTTTGAGTTCTTGGACCAGGTGAGTGGGAAGAGAATCTTTTGTGTGAGATGATGGTTTGAGTTTAGAGATGATATTGATGATAGCAGTTTCGTAAACAGGGGAGAATTCGCTCCAGGAAGCCTACACCTCGCCTCCATCCCAACAAGGTGGGAGGATTAGGGGACATCCATCAAGCAGCAATATCTCATTTGGAAACCAGGAGGGCCGTACCCAGAACCAACCGCACAGCTCACGTTCCCCCCAAGCCCTCAAATACACAAAGCAATATCAACCTAACACACAAGGACATCTGATAGATTGTGGATCAATGTGGTCCAATAGTTTGCGATAACTGATCAGGACCATACCTTGTGATAAAAATCTACCAGATCTGGTCCACATCCGGGGCAGGAGGGACCAAGAAGGATTATCAACTGGTGCATTCGGTTTGGGTAGAGTTAAGCATAATAAAGATATTATTTTTGGATCAGCTGCAATCGAGTGTGGGATAGTGAGCTCCCTAGGGGCCATTAGTGCATCCCACTATCCTCATCCTCAATGGGACTAACCAGCTGTCCCACTGGGTTCTGAGATGCTGCAGCATACCAGGAGAATTAGTAATCAAGGTACAATAATTCTGGGAGATTCCACCACTTCCCAGATTGCCCATAAAGAGTTTGGCTTCAAGTGGATTACATGGCAGGGTGTCAGATTCCAGTACATGTGTGTGGAGAACATGTCAGAGTTAAAGATATTTGTAAAATTATGTGCGTGCTAGGGATGTAAGTGACTTGAAGGGCTTGGAAAAAACGTATGTTCATCCCAGAACAAATGTCTCCCAATTGGGTAATACCAATAATGTCTCAGCACTTGAAACTCTGAAGAGTTGCCAACTCGTTGAGCCAGGTGCCATGTTAGAGAGGTGTTTGCTGTGTAAGCTTGGCGTCCCATTGTCATGTCTAAGAAAGAGCTCTCCAGGCTAGAAAAAACATTCTTGTTACCTGAGGCATGGGGGTAGGGGTTGGAGAGCCATAGAGCAAGGCATGTAGGTGAGGGAAACCCAACAGAGATAGCTCCAGTCGATAAGCAGGTCTGACCATCCCCCATTAAACCAATCATGAATGAAAAGGAGGTGACAAATATTAAAGGTAAATATTGGTCATTCCCAGGCCACTGTCATAGGGCCTCTGTTAATAATGTGTGGAAGCAAGACGGGGTTGAGACCCATTCCATAGAAACATTGTGGCTATCCCCTATAGGACTCAGAACCACATTCACTGCAAATGAAGCAGTAAATTCTAAAAGATTAACAGAAATCGTGGAAGAATTACCATCTTGTATAAAGCTATATGTCCCATGACATTCAAGGGGAGAAACTGCCACCTAACATGGTGAGATTTGGCAGTTTGTACTAGGGGTTGGAGATTAAGATTCCAGATGGGTTCGTAAGGTAGAATAACTCAAAAGTCTAAATATTTGAAATTGAGTCGACGGAGAGGAATGTTTGTCTGCTAATCAAAGCATTCTCTAGATGAGTCCAGGAGAACCAGTACAAACTTGGAGGGATTCATCTTTAGACCTGAGGTGTATTCAAAGCATCTTAGGAGATGAAGACAGTGAGGATCACTCGTGGCTGGGTTCATGACATATTGAAGAACATTGTCCTTGTACAGAGCTATGCAATCCTCCTGGCCATCACTCCACTTCCATCCCCTTTTCTGGGCATCCATATGGACAAGTTGAGCTAAAGGCTCAATTGCAAGTGCAAAGATGAGTGGGGATAAGGAGAGGCCCTGTCTAGCCCCTTGACCTAGGGGGAAAGATGTAGAGAGGACTCCATTAATCTGGACTCGAGTAGTAGGATTGGAATAGAGAGTCTTGAACTATGCCACAGACTTGAGGTCCGATACCAGCCCGAATCAGCACTAGCTGGAGGTAACCCCAGTCCACTGTATTGAAGTTCTTTTCAAAATCGATACAAATTAAAGCTAGTTCATGTGGCAATTGATGACTGTGAGCCAGGGCCATTTGGAGCCATTGGAGGCAATGCCTCATGCTATGGGTCGGCATGAAGCCACATTGATCTGGGTGGATCAACATAGAAAGGACCAGCTTGAGACGGGTAGTCAGCATGGTGGCAAAGATTTTGACCTCCCCATTAAGATGTTGTAAGGATTCCGCACAAACACAGAACTATGCTCAGGGTTATAGGACCTTGGTGTATAGGGACTGAGTCATCTTACCACCTTAGTATCCATGAGCCCAGGACTGATTAGCTATAGTGTTTCACTTGCTCTCTCACTCACTCACTCACTCACTCACTCACTCACTCACAGAGAAACAAATGATTAGACACCCCAGAATACAACACCCCCAAACCTCTCAGGAATAGCGGTAACAAGACACACCCTTTTGCTCTCACTCTTGTACTTTTCCACAATAAGAACTGACAGAGACACAAAACACTTTAAATATTTATTTTAACTGACGTGCCCTAACATGCAGTATATGTGCTACAACAAGCAGGAAAATGCATAGTACAACTACAGTCAGCATAACAGCTAGTCCATAAATCATGAAGGGAGATGTCATCCTGGAAAGACAATAGAGCCTATCCTCTCACCCCCTTGCTAAGAAGCAGTATTATTCTATATTGGAAGATATCTGTACTTTGTCAGCAGAACCCAAACCTTAGCCTATAGAAGGTAGATCTACATGATAGGTGCTGTCTTACTCCACTCCCTGGAAAGGTCTCTCTCTAAGTGTGTGCTACCTATTTGTGTATTCTAATAAAACCAAAGTACGTTGTTCAAACAACAGCTGCATCGCTATGCTTTGTCTAAGGGATAAGGCTTGTCCGGAACAAAATAACAAGTGGCATTGTTGTTCGACCTTGCTCACAATGTCAAAATCCCAGGAACCTGCAGAGAGTGAACACAGCGATGAGTTCTCATGCGAAAACATCCATTGAAGTTATTGCAAAAATAAATTTGTGTAGTAATGTGTGCAAAGCAGCAGGCAAGCTGCAGCTTACTCATGCTCACTTATAGAAAACGATTCAGAAAAGGGGGTGGTGATGAACAGAGTGTCTGAATTAAGCAGACCACTCTTACCCAGTCCAAAGATCCGGGTTTGGTCTGCCCTGTTCCCATGATGCACTGGGCCAGGGTCAGACTAATTTGCATATAGCCAAGTTCTGAGCTGGGATGGTGCAGTGAGCTAAAAAACGGTGATGGATCAAGCCCTGATCCTTGGACTGGGTAAGAGTGGTCTGCTTAATTCAGACACTCTGTTCATCACCACCCCCTTTTCTGAACACTTATAGAAAACAACAATGTCCCCATGGACAGATCATTAGCACTGGGCTAAAACAAAATTCTTAAGTTAGCAGAGGCAAAGCATCTCAGTGGTATCCAAATTAGAATATTTGTAGACCCCAATTTTTTTTCTCAAATTTAAAAAATAGCCTATCGGGTACCCCAAAACATCCATTCACAGCAAATATTCAGAGCCAAAAATGTTGCAGGATAAGCGGAATGCCATAAACTCCAGTATGCTGTCTGAACATTCCATAATAAAAAGGTATGCCATCCAATTAAGTAAGTCGCACAAGCACACATGCTGCTCATATTCTGAGGCCATCAGGAGCATATTAGGGCAACCTGCGTTAACTTCGATGAGACACCGATCCAAGAGGTGCTGTGCATAAGCACAGGTACCCAAGCCTGAAATTGGTCCAGTAGAGGATCGCACACCAGACGCCTACCCATGGAATATTCCTGGTCATGGGTCATCAACTGACCCATTAACAGTTCATAAACCGTGGCAGGGTATGTTGTATTGGAGAGGCAGACATCCAGGGTCCATTTTAAAGGGCACTGGAGGCAGTGGAACACTGGCTGCATGCAGGTAACTTAGGTAAAACGGAAGGTCAGCCAATAGTCAATAATAACAGCCTTTAATGGCATTGAACCAAAAAGCTGGTGCCTCCGATCACGGTACAGCTGCAACTTGACCGGGCTTGGCAGCTCCACAGATCAAGCAGCCATTGCGGAGCAACAGTAGAAGTACAAGTCCGCTCCAAATGAGCAGGAATGCAGGGGGAAATCCTCCAAAAGCGCTGGAAATAATACAATGAATAAAATCTGTGATTACTCAAAAAATTGTCTGAAAGGAGGTGACAAGTCGGGATCCCACAAGTTTAAAAAAGTGGGCAAGGTCTTCTGTATCAGACGCATTAAATATTTGGGGAATTAATTCTCCAAAATGGAGTGGGAGATTCATGTTTAGCAATGACTGAGTCTCACTTGCGGTTCTTGCCACATGCAATTCAAAGGTCTCATGAGCTGCTGTGAGAGCCAAGTCTTGTTGAAATAATAGCGCTTTGAGTCTGCTTAGCTTTTTCAAATCCGTTTTCGAAGTTGGAATGGAAGGCCAAAGCGAACTATCTGCAATCCCATGTGGGGGTGGAAACAGGACATTTTTGCAAAATGTAACACATTGTGAAACTGTTACTATATATAGGATGCCTGCTCGTAAGCCACAGCAGTTGTGATTATTTAGAAGCAGATAACTACAGTTAGAAAGCAAAGTTAGTGCGGGAATAATAGCTGGTTGCAGTCTAGGGAGTGTCCTACTGTAAAATCAAAATCCTCCCCTATAAGTAAAACCTCCTTATCTGCTTGTTGACGGCAAAACGTGAAAGGCAGGAACCATAATTCATCAATATAGCTACTGCTGAGGGGCTCATATCTACCAACCGGATAGTATTTCATGCAGGCCATAAACTGGAAGATAGAGGTAGACAGTGAAATAACACCTTGTATCAACCGCACAGTTGAATCAGTCTCAGCCACAGAAAAGGGTAACTGGTCTAACTTTCCAATATTTATCATCGTATATGTTGACATAATTTTCTGTATATCTGGAAAATTAAATGGTAAAAGCAGTGCAGAAGCATTTAGGTAATCCCATGGAACTTTACCACTTTTGAGTGATTATAAGGTCCAACCAAATTGCATTACAGAACGTAACTGATTTTGACCAGAGTACAAAACAGATACTTCATGTTGAACAATGCCAATGATTGATGATACAATATCATCTAAAGTATATATTCAAGAAGACAGTGTATGAATGCTCCTATCAACAATTGCAAGAACTGTATCTAAATTATATTGTTCAATTTGCACATGCGCACCGCAGCTTCCATCTGCGATAGCTTCCATTATTCATTATATGCTGCATAAACAAAACGTTTAGCTCGAGGGGACTTTGTACCTAAAAGAAAATCAGCAAGATCAATGTCACCTGATAATATAGAAAGATGTTGTTTCACAGATGACAATGTGGAATGTTCTAACCATTGTTGACATAATTTACCCACAGAATATGGGGTAACAGTATGGGTATGTGGAAAACGAAGATCAGTTCTACTTTGTGTAAACCCTTTGGTGGTATTAAAAAAGCGTAATTGACATGCATTTGAGTTTGTTGGTCACAACAATCATCCCAAGGGGTCAATATTGGAAGAGTCATTCTGAAACATTACAGTTATGTCCTCAATTATGTAGTTGGTGTGTGTTTGCCACGTGTCATAAGCAGCCAATAACTGAACGGAGGGAGAATTTAGATTTTTAGCTGTGGCTAAACCAAAACATGTAGTCTGTTGCACGTCTCATTTAAAAATATGAGCTAAGACAGTATTAGGCATGCGCGATGCAATGATTCCGTACCGTGCACTCGCTAATCTTTGGTACCCCAAATGGATTTTAAATCAACCTTCCAATAATCATAACCTTTCACAAACAAATCAGTGATGAAAGATGAGGAGTGGACCCATTTAGTATGGGTCAGCATACATTTGGTTTGGATGAGTATCTTGAATTTATAAAAATAGGATACAGGATCAGAAAGATTGTAATCGGTGAAATACATAAATTATATGAAAAGAGCAATACGTGTAGGGGACTCTGCCACAGATGATGACAATGAAGATGTATCAGAAGAAGAACTATTACGGTCCATATAGTAACCACTGGACCCCAGTTGAAACAATGGAGGCTGTTCTTCATTGGAAGATGAATGAATTGTACTGTCGGGAATGTCAATTATAACTTCAACTGTATGAGAAGTATACTCAATATTCACATTTGTAGATGTAGAAGGTAAAACAAGCAACAAATCAATTGAAGATTCCATCTCCCCCTCTATTTGTTTGGGACTAGTCAAGGAAACAGAAATCATCAGATTCAGTGAAATATCTCGGCATGGAATGCTTGCAGGCATACTATTCAGTATCTACCATATGGTATAGCTTGACATGCTTGATTGAAATGTAATGATTATCCGTGCAACCAGGTAATGGAGGCAGAATCACAATGCTCTTTAAGCCAAAGACTCTGACCGGTGCACGGTATGATGGACCAAATTCTTTTTTGTTCTCCACTTTTTCTCGGACCAGATCTCCAACTTTAGAAAGCCAACTGGAATCCACACAGCTGCATCCGTGGAAGAGGGCAAATGAGCTTTTGCTTGTGAATCACAAGCCTTTCATAGATCCTGTAACATAGCAGAATGGTTATCTACGTGAAAAGTTGCTGCCGCCGCTGCAACGTCTAGACCTACAAGGTCTGGTACAATAATTTTAATGTCATAGAGCACTTCGTATGGGGCCCGCTCACCCAGAGATCTTCTAGGGAGATTATTAAGTGCATGTTGATCTCCATATACTCATTACTGTTTGCTAAAAGTTGTCACCCGATGAGCCAGAGGAAGAAGGCGCAAGCGAGGATGTCAAAAGGGCGTGCAGTGGCAAGATCAGACAACCACACCATCCTCGGTGGAGACCAGGAGCACAACCAGGGGAAGGAAAGTCTAGTTGTCAACCTCTCCAATAGAACTCTTACCTCAATTGAGACAAATATCCTAGAAAAAGGCTTAGGATTCGTCCCCACTCCGGCCCCGAACAGCTTCAATGAGATGTGTGAAATCAAACAACTTTTCAGGAAGGTACGACTGCGTTCTTTCTTTCAGGCCAGACCTGAAACTGAGAGAACAGACACAGGGCTACGAAAACCGTCCACATTCACGCCGACAGATAATATGGTCCCACCTGAGGTACTAGCGTTTGAGGGGGCGGTTCACAGGAGCCTAGCGAACATACCTGTCACACACAGCTACAACAATCTGACTACAGCTGAGAGACAGGCAGTTCAATCCTTGGCTACCGATACCACCATTGTAATCTAACAGGCAGACAAAGGGGGCGCCACCGTCATCCAAAATAGTGGCGATTATGACACAGAGTGCAGACGGCAACTATCCAACACCAATCACTACATGCCTCTGACGGTGGACCCCACCAAACGACTGAGAACGACCATTGCCAGCTTGGTCATGGAGGGCGAGACTAATGAATGGATTAGCAAGAACGAAGCAGCCTTTCTAACAACCGATGACCCAGTTACACCATATTTCTACGCCCTACCCAAGATTCATATGGGTGTCACACCTGTTCCCGGGAGACCCATTGTCTCAGGCATCGGCTCATTACTTGAGCCGCTCTCGAAGTTTTGCAACTCCTTTCTCCAACCACTAGTAAGGAAAATACCCTACTACTTACAGGATATGAGGGATGTGCACCGTCTAATTGAAAACATCAAAGGGAGGGACGGAGGTGACCTCCTCCTCACATTAGACGTGGAAGCATTATATACAAACATCCCTCAACAGGCATCCCTCGAGTCTGTTGAAACTACCCTCCTTCAAGAAAACTGGTCCTCACCAACCCCAATCTCTTTCATAATGGCCTGCGCAACAATAGCCTTAACTGAGAACTTCTTCCAGTATGGGACTCCGCTCTACCATCAAATACGGGGGACTTCAATGGGCTCTACATTTGCTCCTAGTCTAGCCTGTATTTACATGGCCACTTTTGAAGAAAACACAATTAGGACTGCCCAGAACCCCTACCTTGACAACATAACATTATGGCGCAGGTTTATTGACGACATCCTTATCCTATTAAGAGGAGACCGCGAGACCTGTGAAGCATTCTGCACATGGATCAATCTCCAGAACCCCTTTTAAAAATTCACTGGTACTATCTCAGAGACAGCCATCCCCTTTATGGACTTGAGAATCTGTTTAAACCAAGAGGGGCTGAGTACAACCCTATACCGCAAAGAAACAGACAGAAATAGCCTATTGCTGTATGAGAGCTACCACCCCAGGGACCTGAGGGATAACCTCCACTTCGGTCAGTTCCTCAGGGTTTGCAGGAACTGCACAACAAAGGCCGATTTCAAACAGGAGGCTAGACTCCTCCAACACAAACTACAAGACAGAGGATACCCCACGAGGCTTATTCACAACTCCTGCAAACGAGCTTTGAATAACCCGAGGGAAACGTTACTTGAAACACTCCCGAAGGAGCCCGAAGAAGTTGTCACCTGTGTGACTTGCTTCACTAAGAACTCAGTTTACATTAAGAAAACAATACATAAACATTGGAACATCATCAATACGGGCAATCTAGACATCCCATGACCAAGGTTTGCATTCAAGCGCACGTCAAATCTGAAAGGCGCGCTGATTCACACAAGGCCAAGAAAACAGAACACCAATACCCAGAGCACACTGTGGGATCTCCCACCCGTAGTGGGACATTTCCCATGTTGGGGTTGCTCTGTATGCCCACAAACTGTTCAATGTAAGGACATAAGTCTCAATGAAACTTTCGTCTGGCATCTTAGAAGACACACTACTTGCAACAGCACTAGATGCATCTACATGCTCACTTGCCCCTGTGACAAAAACTACATCGGGATGACGATGAGGCAAGTGAAGCTGAGAATCACTGAACATAAGAGTAACATTAGATGCCTAAAAACGCATACCAGACTATACGACCATTATACACAACTGGGACATACAGCAGACAGTATACGCTGGCTGGTACTGGAATCCCATCCAAACATCACCTCCCAGGCGCTGTTTAGGATCGAACAGAGTTGGGCCCATCGATTAAGATTGGATACGGTGGGTCTGAATGACTCCGTCCCATGGTCCACGTTAACTCGTTAACCATGCGGACTATACCTCTTCAACCCACGTTCAGACTTCCTTGGGGCTAAGCTTTTTTACCATCTGGGACTAGGGCCCTTCTGACACCATTTCTGACCTCGTTGAGTTCATTGCCCCCTGCTACCAACTTTAGTATCTTGTAACTGTAACGAAGAAATGACATACCTACCCATGCATGCATCATGACGATCCTGGTACCCACCCCCTCCCGCACTATGATTTTGTGATGTCCACTACCCCGACACTGGAACACCATACATTTTGCCACCATTATTAGTGAGCCGGGTGGGCTCTCCCGGTCAATATAACCATCCTTCTCTATTCTCATGCTGACTATCCAGCTTATGACCAATGAGGATATTACTCCCATCTTTCATGGTCCCATTATACTTTAAGCATGGTAATGGACCCCTTTTTCATTTCCGCTTGCACCTACTGGCCATCCAAATCCTTTGATACACCTTACATGGCCGCTCCGTTCATCCACCCGAGCTGGTAGTCTAGCCCAGGTCTATGCGTCCCTCCTACTAAGAGCATGCGCGGTTCTAGTCCTGTTAGACACCGCCTCCCGCGAATCAGCGAGACAGTAACAAAATGGCCATAAGAGACTCCAGGTTCACCTGAGCCGATTACCAGTCGCTCCTAGTCATAACCGGACGCTATGGGGGTAGGTGCTGACGGCTGAGACCGCGCACCGTTTTGGGTAAATTTGCATCAATACCAAAAGCAGACGCAGCGAACGGGATCATCCAGGTAACGCTCTCGGTACTTTTCGCCCGCGCTGGTGGGTGTCCCTTGACTGCTGGTATATGGTTGTATGCGGGACTCTGTAAAAAACTCACAGTCCCCGGTCGACGCATATACCCCACCCGGTGGCTTCAGCAATCACCGACCCAGATCTGCTACTTTGTCTCCCCCCACGGGGTTTTTTGTTCCCCCAAGCACTAGCAGGACGGTAGCGGAGCCGTGCGCCCCTAGTGGGAGCTGACTCTCCACTTACGGGGGGGTCTTTGGCAGTTAGACCCACTTCTGTGTGGCCCTCTACCTTCATGCAGACCGTGGACGGTAGACCCGGGGCAGCTCACGGGAGCGATCGCTCTACCTCGAGTTTTTACTTGATGGGCTCTATGAACATTTGTACAGATTCCTTCCTGCCCCCTCTAAAAGGTTTTTCCTTTACTTTGCGTTCCTTCTCCCTCAGGTACCTTACTCAAAGGTGCTGGTTCCACGGGAGCTGACTGCTGTGGCACCTTAGGGAAATCCTTAGGGTAAGCATCACACTGTCTCACCCTGTCCTGTTGACTTGAAGAGCCTCGTCCTCTATATGTTTAGAGATTTTAAATTACCACTGTGGTTTTTCATCTGAACGCTTAGCCACAATTTTAAACTCACAGTATGAGTGTGTTTTTAGCGTATACAAGAGAATACCTAGACAGGAATGGAGCGTAATTTTCATTGCTCTTCTCTGTTGTTTACTTTCCTTTCTAGTTAGCATCACTAGGGGAAGGACCAATCGGCCTGCTTTACCATTGACCTCAAGATATAAGGTTGCATTTCTTTATTCACTGTGTAGTACTTTGCACTTAGGTCCTGACAAATTGCTTAGAATGTAAGAAACATGTTGACCTGAATAGAGGGTAGTAGATTTTTACTGTGAACCTTACACCAGTACATATCTCCCCTCCCACTTTTTAACCAAGGGAGTCAACCACAATAATAAAGTCCCCACTGGATTGACTTACCTTTTTTAATCTACACTCACTTCATGACTACACATTCACCCGCGTTTATCTTCCCCTCTTACACGCATGCAAAATATGGCAGGAACAAAAGATCTCCGATAAAGAGCCCCTTCGCGGGTGCCCGTCAGACATTGCAGCGCCAGTCTGACGAGGAGCAGAGCCCATATGATGAAGCATGACACGTAGCTTGCTGGGTGTGTGAGGGTTTTAGTTCCGAAAAGGGAAATTCCCCGCCCTTTTTTCCTTTTACTCTCTCTTTACGCTAGATTCATATTCCTACTCACATTGGGGAACTTTGTACCCTTCTTGTGCCCCATATTAACTCTATCCCCTTTGGGGAAATGCTAAGAGGACGTCGGAATTGTTTGGAAGATGTAGACTGTGAGCATAACTTGGTAGATATGACTAAGAGGTTTCAAGCCCGTGGTTATTCTGAGAAGGTTATTAATGACGCCAAGATACAGGCCAAGAGACTACATAGACTTGATATTTTGAAACCAAAACCGAGTCTTCTCCAGAAAGATGATACTAAATAGATTGTGAGAATGGTGACGAACTTTGGTGAAGGCAGCCATCAATTATTTGAAGTTCTCAACAAATATTGGCACCTACTGAAAAGTGATGCAGACATCACTCATATGATAAGGCTAGTATTACTTATAGAAAGGGTGCAACACTCTCTAACAAGTTGAGTCCCAGTTACCCAAAAGTACCTGACAGAACGAATTGGCTGAGTCGTCAACCTCATGGATTTTTTAGCTGTGGGAATTGTAGTTTCTGCAGATGGGCTAACAGGAGAATTAGAGAATTTGATTACAACAACATGGGTATTTTCAAAATTAATTCATTTATTAATTGCGACACTACTCATGTAGTCTATGTAATAGTTTGTTCTTGTACCAAAATTTATGTTGGTAGTACAACCAGAAGATTACGTGATAGGATGATTGAGCATTTCCGAGCACTCAAATGGTGATACAAGGTATCCGATAGCTGCCCATTTTATAAGAACTCAGGATGATCCTCAGAAACACAAACTCAGTTACCATGGCATAGATGTTGTGAAAGCTGATAAGAGAGGCGGAGACATAACCCTACAACTGCGACGTAGGGAGTGTATGTGATTATTAAATTGAGGGCTGTGGAGGATGGCCTGAATTTGGATTCTGAATTACAGTGCTTCTTGGGACATTAAATCTGTCTGTTTATATTATGCATTTAATAGGTTATTATTCTGTAGGTATTTCTCTTCCATTGACCCATGTTGCGTTTACATATGTAGGTTATTCCCCTATGACCTGTTTCTGTAGAAACAAATTTTTTCACATACTGTAAATTTATAAGTATCTTTATTGTAACATAATTGAGTCATATACTTGAATCTTGTGATCAGTTATTATCTGATGTTATCAATGTCAAGAGAATGAACGATTTAGCTTTGACTATATAGTACTTTGTCTCCTTTTTACTCTATATTCTCTTGTTATTCTATATTCTCTTTTTACTCTATATTCTCTCTTTGGTTCTTTTAATTTGCACTTATATATATTACTCTTCTCTGTATTACACTTTCTTTTGGAACTTCTCTAATTTTCCCTTTGGAGTATCCCCCTTCGATTAAATTTATAGAATATGATGATACTTATTATAGATAGAGGCGAATGCAATCTCCTTTGGATTGTAATCACCGTTAGCTCTACGGATGATTACCGCTTTAACATTGTTGAAACCTGGAGTTCGAGACTGCCTTAGACCGATTATTCAGATTGTTTTCTCTTTATAGATTGGCTTTTGATATTCTGGTTTTTATTTACAATAATAGGGGCGAAATCTATTTACATTGTGCATAATGAACTTAGTCATGGTTGCTTTACATAATATTAGTTCAGAACGTAGTAATTTTTACATTTTACGCTGAGAATGAGTAGGAAATTGTCAGCCAAGGATATAGAGAAGGGACTTTATAACACTGATCGGCGGATTGTATTTGGGTGAAAGGGAGCCGTACACTTTGGAATATTATTAATTAATCTTTGCAACATATATGAGGATGAGTATTTATAATATGATGATTGTGATTACATGGTTCAACTAGCGGCTGTTTATATATAAGATTCACCACTACAAGATGGCGCATATTCTGTTTCACTATAAATAGGAACACTAACATGGATACGATGCTGCACGCCAGATTCTTGTGGATACAGATAGCTTTTTCGAGTAAGGTCGGTTTGTGTACGTGAATCGGGATTAACTAGTAGCTCTTACCTACTTATTGCTTATATTGATATTGGGCTTTTTCTACGTTGCATTTCAGCGTACTCAGCGGGATGAAATATACGCTCGGTTACTTTGAGGTGAGCCATATTCCGGTCTCCGGACATACTTGCATGGTTTAGTGATGTCTGTGAGCTGCATTAGTTTACCTGAAATGCACTTATCGTTTTTTTCAGATATTGCAAAATTGAGAATCCGCTAATATTAACGATTTGTGGCTTATGTTTGCTTTGGATACAGAGGACTGTATTCCTAATTTTGATTCATGCCATATTGAGGTGAGATGGTTATCCAGTCCCCATTAGGCGATTAGTGACAGACTACTATTAGTAACATGACTATTGAGAATTACTTTTTATTTTTTTCTTATTATAGATACACACAATGTTTATGTTTTCACGTGCAGTCTGAGTGACTAAACAAGTTCTATTGGACTATTTTTGGCTACTACTCATAAGTGGTAAGTTCGTTCTTAGATTAGTCACATTTAATTTTACTGTGGGTAACCTGTGAGGGATCTTTGCGATATATGATCTAATTTATGATATTGCAATCCAAGGGTTGAACCCTATTAGGATTAATAAGAGGTCCATTGATACAGTTAAAGACGGTATATATTTTTTTAATTTTGGGCATAGTTCTTCAAGTTTTATAGAGAGAAGGACGGTGCCAGTTCAAGAGGAAGAATTTTTCAAAATTTGATTATTTGAGGTGAATAATGTTTGAGATGTTATTCATTATCTTGGTGGAAGAGGATGGGCACAATGGTGACCTTGCGATCTTGGTGGCGTTTTACTGTTACTTTGTTCATTTCTCCTTTTGATTAACTGTAGCACATTATGGACTCATGTGTCTTTCATTTGATACTTACTTTTTTATCTTTTATCTTGCGATTGGACTATCATCTTTTCTTTATGAGTACCTAGGGACTATAAATGTCTTATATGTGTTATTTTGATGTTTGGGTTGCAGCCCTGAGGAAGTCAATGGCACATGTTGATGTTTGACGAAACACGTGTTGGCTGCGTTTGGATATAATGAAATATTTGAATCATCATTCAAGGAAAAAAAGAAGATCTTTATTCTGGATTTGACAGAGTTTGGATCATATTTGACCACAAGACAACATACTGTGATATTTAATGGACTTTACCACCCTTTGATGAGAGAAATGGACTTTGATTGCTAGTGATCATTACGTGTGGTCACGTGATTGAGATTTTCTACCTTATAATTATAACAGAATATTTGATTTTGTCCTGTATGTGTAAGATATGTTTCTTTTGAGATACATAGCTTGTTGATGATATTGGAGCTCAGGGAGGATCCCCCATTTAATTCAATTAAGATCATACCTCGGTATGGTCTCTGAGGGTTGTCTGGTAATCGCCCCTTTTCTCCCTTTGCAGCACCCTTTAGACTTATATTGACTTACTACTTTTATCCCTTGCACCAGTGTTGAGCGCCCATTCCTTGCCTGGTTACCAGAATTGTGTTTTGTTGATCTCCACATAGATGAGTCAACCAGCCCAACCAGTACATAATACTCTTGCTGTTAAAGATTGCTTTAAGTCACGGTTTATCCGCTCCACAACAGAATTGCCCTCAGGCCGATATGGAGACGAGAATTGCACCTGCACTCCCAGAGACTTCATCGCATCCCGGTAAGCCTTAGAGGCAAAAGCAGGACATTGGTCAGAATGGAAGGTGCCACAGGCAAATGTCCCTACAAAGACACTCAAATCTTTAACCCCTTAAGTGCTGCGTCGGTGCGTTGGCCGACGGCAGCACTACCTCCCCAGTGCTGCGCACGACCATTGGACGTCCATTCAGCACTGGTTCCAATGGACAGCGCAGCACTGGGGAGGGATGTTTACTAGCATCTATGAGGTTAATATCAGTTTGAGCGTCAGCACTACGTTGCAGCCAAACCCAAAGGAACTTCATGCAGGAATCCACTGCAATCAAGATATACTTAAAAGCATTTTCAGATGTTAAAGGACTGCAGTAATAAAGAAAAATACAACCAAATGGTTGATTCAAAATGTATACTTGAGTGTGGGGTGGACGTGAAACAGTGGAATGCTTAATGTGTTGACAAATTTCAAAGGAAAGAACATATTTACGTGCCTGTTAATACAAACCACGCCACCAAAAACGTTTCTGTAAAAGGGAAATAGTCGCTGTCACTCTGGCATGTGCAGAAGCAATGCCTTCAGGTGCAGCCACTATAAAAGAAAGTCTGCGGTCCTTGTTGGGAATCAGCTGATCAATGGATGGAATAGTTAGAAATGGATTTTGTTCTGACGGCAAGTGGTATGTACATTGTGAATGGAAACCATGGGGAAACTATGGGGCATATTGGCGAGGGCCATATCGCCGCTTTAGCTGCACTTTTTGCTGCTAAAGTGGCGATATTTGTATCCCCCTATTAGCAAGCTGTTGCTAACAGCAGTTAGCTACAGCTTTTAGGTGATAGCGACCGGTTTGGGGCCCGCTTTGCATGTCAGCGATATTTATCGCTAATGACTTGCAAAGTGGGCACACCCAAACTGTTAGCGACTGAAAGCAGTCGCTAACACAGCTATTGCCTATTAGTAAGGCAGGCATATCGATAATAAAAATCGCGCTAAACACGATTATCACTATGATCCAACGCCTGCTAAAAACATGACTTACCTGTTTATCCAATGGGAGGTGGATCTGGATTTCCAGCAATATTCAAGCATTTTGCCACTATCGCTGGATTTTTTAGCACAATGGAGAAAAATGTTGCTAATAGAATGTTTTCTCCACTAACATATCCAGCGATAGGCAGCGATAAAAAAGAATGTGCTAAGCGCATTTAGCGATATAGCCCCTATAGCCACTAGAATATCATCATCAATTTTAGTCATAGACCTAGTGACTGATGTTACTGAACATGTGGCTACTGAAGATTTGGCTGCCTCATCAGCCAGTGAATTATCATCAGTGTTTGCTCCCACACGTTGATGGCCCAATGTATGGATAACATGTGTGAGTGGCTAACATTCATTAAGAGCGGACACTCAAACCTAAAGCATTTTCTGCTTAATTGCACTGCCTTTAGCATCACGAAAATCATTTTGTGTCCAAAAGAACAAATTGTCATTGAATGATTGCACATGGTAAAACACATTGCACACTGCAAGTGTAGGAACTGTTGGGTCAGTAAATTCAAGAGCAAAAAACCAAATCACATAGCTACGCCAATTGAGCTGTGAAAAAGAGATTGTGGTGCACCAGTGAATTTGGGACACTTACCTTTTTGACTGCTTCTAAAGCAGGTACTGGTGAAACCATGAAAATGCCTTTACCCTGAGCTAAAGAGCGTTCTTTGAGAATCTCCATCTGGACCGTTGTCAACAAAATGTCTGTAAAAGAGAAATGCATCTCAGCTGGAGTATACAAATGCAATTTGTAAGCAACGGGGACAGTGTCCCCTTTATTGAAAGTTACGTAAGTGAATCCTAATGCTCCTGGTACAATCCCTATGACCAAATTAGTAGTATTATCTCTTGTTAACAAGAACTGACTCACAAACAGTCAGATTGCAAAGACCTAAGTATTGCTGTATGTTCCGGAAGCCAACTGGAAGACGAAAAAGAGGGTTGTATCAACGGGTAAAGTGACTTGATATGCCAGGCCTAATCAGGAATGTAAGCTCTGCCAAAATGTAAAAAGAACTGCAAAGACTGTACGTTTTTAAGGGTAGAGGGAGGCTGCAATTGAGCACATTTTCACTAAAAGCATGAGGCCAACCCCCACCTTCGTTATTGAGTTCATAACCAAGGAAAAGCACTGCCAGAAAGGCAATATGTGATTTCGCTAAATTTAATTTGTAACCTAACCTCGCAAAATGTGTGACTCTGTGATCCACGCTCATAAGATGCGGAGTCATGTCATTATAAGTCAAATAAATGTCATCGACGTACGAAAAGTCATCAGGATCAATCTCATGTAAAATTATAACAATGCGTGCCTCAATAACACCTGGGCTATGCTTATATCCCATAGGCAACCTCGTGTCGTGTCTCTGATTGCCTAACGCACTGAATGCGGTCAAATCATGGCTTTGCAGTGCCAAAGAATGGCTGAAAAAGTCATTGGAGATAGCCAAAGAGTTTTACATTTTTTGTGAACAATGTTGTTTACTGACGCAGAGCTATGTGTGTGATGGAGCAAGGATTTGCACGAGAAGCGACTTGCTCGTACTCATGAACCTCGAATAACGCTAACTATGTAACCAACATGTTTGTTTTACTAATTTACACCTCTTACATTGACATCGGGTGTCTGAGTGAAGCTTGCTTATGTGTCTTACTAAACATAATACGCTTGCATATAAAATGGCTGCTGCTACGCAGGATTTTCTACTGCGCATGTGTCTGTCATACTCAAGTGACATGACGTACTCGCAGCTTTGGAGGGAAACTGTCATATCTGTGCACTAGTGCTAATATGGCTGCTCTGTGTTCTCACATGCGAGAAGCTTGCACTGCTGTTTTTGCTAAGCTGTTCGTTCTGCCTAATCCTAATGCTATAGTCTATTATAAAGTAATGGGTATAGTGTAGAAATACATGGTATACAGTGTATTCATTTATTCCGTGTTCTAAAACTGTTTCTTTTCCATTTCATGTTACACATTGAAAACTGGCCTGGCTTGTACCGCTGTACTCCATATTTGTTGAAACTGAGGCTGCGCGAAATTCGAAATTCTCAGGAACAAGTGACCTTTGGACTATAGCCAAGGAGCTGACTGACTAGAAGATGCTCCTGGGAAAGTGCCCTACTGAACCCAAGTTTATACAATGTTAAGCAATGTATTGGACAATAGAACATCCATTGTTGGGTTGAATAAAACGTCATGAGAACCCGAAATTTGATGGGCGGAAACGAAATTTGAATAGGATACGGTAAAAGTCTAAAATTTAGGTGGTGTGATGACCTGTCCTCCTCCTTTGTCCAATAGAAATTGGGGATCCTTACACTTGCAACATTGGGGGGTGGTACGCTGACCTGGAAAACAGTATAACTAGAGTAGGCTTAGCTAGTTAATTTGTCAGACTTGTCTGAATAGCTGACCTGTCACTGACCTAACGCACTCAATAGGTGATTAAGAGCAGAGGGCTGCGGAGCACTCTGTTGGAAGACTCGCAGACCCAATCGGGTTCTGGAAAGCTGCAGTGCTGGTGAAGCACTTTGCTGGTGAATGCTGTAACCCAATCGGGGGTTTTGGCTGATTCCTTGCAGAGGGGGAGTAGCGCAGGCGTTGCAACTGAACTGCGGGTGCTGGTCTTAACCTTGGTGGTCCGGTCCTGATCCTAATCTGGGTTTTTCCTGTCCTGATTCTGATCTGCACCTGCTGGCCTACAGGCACTGCAACCTTTGGGGTTCTTCTGTCCTTTCAACTGACCCGTGGCCAGGGTTGGTCTTCACATCATTCTTGGTAAATATAAATGTGTGGGTAATTGTCAGTATAATTTGTGTCCTTTTCTTTACCCTCCCTTTAAATTGCCAAAACTTTAATTGCATATGTTCTTTTTCTCTTTTTCTTACCTTCCCTTGGATAATTGATAAATTTGTGTTTCCGCTGTTTAAAAGCGTGTTCCATCTTTCTTACCCTCCTTGTAGTTGAAATGCTAAAACGTTGTTCATGATTGCATAAATGTTCCTTTTTTTTCTTTACCCTCCCTTTTAAAGTAATTAAACGTGGTTATTTAATTAATAGTATGTTCCATTTCTTACCTTCCCTATAGTTATATGCTAAAATTGGTTTCGTTGTTGCATATTGTGTTCCATTTTTTCCAACTGTTGATAATTGCGGAAGCTGTGTTGTTTTAGTATGTTCCTTATTCTTTACCCACCCGTAGAAAATTGTGCAAGTTGGTTTTAAAAATAATAGCTTGTTCCTTGTTCTTACCTTCCCGTTATACTTTTTGCTAAATGATTGGAATAATATATCTTTTGCATAGCTATACACTATTTCTGATTTTGATTATTGATAGTCTTATTGCTTTCAATCTGTGGATCATGACCTTTGATGAAATTTAGATAAAGAGTTTAAAAATTCCTGAGTCTGTGGTTATTATATGAGTTCAAATGTTATTGGCTACCTAATTTAAACTAACTCCCTGATCCAAGAGGTTACAGGTACCAGTGACAAGGATTGGTTAATCAATGGTATAGGACCTTGTGGAATAAAATATCTGGTAGTAGAGCGCAGGTTACCTAATTGAATAAACGTATAATTAAATTATGGGCCCAGGTGAGTATGGTAAATTTATAGTCGGGTGACCTGCGTGCTCTATCGTGTGTTCTGAACTACAAAGGTACGAACATGACTATTCAAATGTCTGTAATATAAAACTATACAATATGAACACTCCGGTTTCAAAATTGGAAAAAGTGAATTATTCATCACCAAAACACAGGGTTCAATCACACCCTGTTATTCCAATTGACTCAAAATGTCACTGATGGATGCTTTTGCGTCATGTTTAATTGGATACTGTGGTTGAGGCTGAGGTGTAGAATGCAAAGGAATCACATGGACCGGGAAATCCAAATCCCAACCCGCCTAATTGTGCTATAATGCCAGAGCTAAGGACAATGGCCACTTTAAAAACATAAGCCATTTTATCATCAACAGGTACTTATTGTGAAAAACTGGGTAGAATAACATCTTCCCCTCTTGAGGATGCTAGGACAAAAGGGGAAGGCAAATCAAGCTCAATATCAATAAGAAGAAGTCAGATTATTACTTACTTCATAAAGCCTATCAGGAGGAGCAACTAGTGTATCAGTTGTTTCCACGGTAATGAAAGTGTCAGTTGCTTTCGCCTCCAGACACTAGTGAAGTGTCTGTTGAACTATGGTAACCTTCGGTGCTCTGTCGAGGAGAGTTGCTACCCAACTCCTGTCGAGGAGCAGGGTTCTTACCTTCTGAGGCATACTTTGCCATCAAAGCAGCAACTTTTTTCTTCTGAAAGGGGGCCCGGTATTGAGGTGGTTCCTCCTGCTTGACTTTTACATCAAACTGGCGCTGAGGCTCATGTTTTGCTTGTGTAGACTTGCCTTGTGTGCGATCCAGATGCCCCTCTTCCACCAAATTGTTTATCCGATGATTCTTGAAAGGAACAAGGAGAACAAGGATCAGAAATCTGTAACCTCTATGGTGTCTTACATTTTGAGGGGGCACGCAAATGATATCTATGTTCAGAAGCGTCAGGTTGTAAACTCGCAGGTGAACTAGGCTTCTGTTGTTGCTGACACTTGTTCTTGTTTAAAGCCTTTTTAGGAAAGACTGGATGACCCTCCTCATCAGGAGGCGGTTTAACCTGTGGCTGAGTAAATGGTCAAATCCCCAAGCTAATGCGACCTAAAGATGTATACTCATCCGCAATAATAATCGGCAACTGTCGCTGCTGATCTACTTCCACCACCACCACCAGGCGTTGGCATACTTGTAAGCAAACTGCTTTACCTTTGATGTCGGCCAGAATCCTATCAGAGACATTCCCACTAACTTCATCCCCAAATCTAGAGCTGGACGAGCCCCATGCTCATCCTGTACCCTTTTTCAGAATGTTCGGTAGAACACTCATGGAAGGGGTGCCAAAGCACAATGTATACACCAAAGCAAACACCGTCCCCCAGGTGGTGCGGTCAGCTAAAGAGGGAATTAGACCACATGACAAACTCATTATAAGGATCCTGTGTTTTTCAACAGGAGTAGTGTTAGACCTGGCACCATTGGTGTGGGTCTCCCTTCCATTTTTGCTGTTGTCTCATGTGTTTTTGCTGGTGTTAGATGCTTTGGGCACTGTTCCATTGCTGTCCAGTGCCACAGTGCAAGTGCTCCCTATTGTAAATGAATGTATTAATAGGTGATTCCATGATTGACTATTTGGTTTACTTGTCAGACCCTAGTATAGTGCACCAGGAGTGCCTAGGGCTTGTAGATCCAAATGCTGCTAGAGGGCCTGCAGAACTGGTTGTGCCACCCACAGAACTAGCCTGTAAAAGTGTGTCTAAGGTCTGCAATTGCAGAGCCCGTGTGCAGTCTGGTACTGTCATGCTGACTGGGCAAGTGCACCCACTTGCCAGTCCCTAAACCTTCCTTTTTCTTCATATTAGACACCCCTATGGAAGGCCCAAGGGCAGGGTGCATTGCAGGTATAAGGTAGGACATGCCCTGGTGTGTGTGGATGTCCTAATAGTGAATTACAGCCATTTTCGTTTTTCACTATTGCAAGGCTACCTGTTCTCAATAGGCTAGAATGGGCAGTTAGATTATTACATTCTTATAATCCTAACTGACTCAGAGAACATGGTGGAAATTCGAGTTTAGTATGCCTGAACTCAGAATGATAAAATATATATTTTAGTGAAGTTGGTTTTAACATTCTGTGTTTGAAAATGCCACTTTTAGAAAGTAGGTATTTTCTTGCCTAACCTTTCAAGCCTGCCTATGCTAGGTTGTGTATTCCTTGTCTGCAGTTTTTGAGTGACAGGGCTGTGGGATTCCAGAAGACAGAATGAGTTAGCCCAGTGGTGAATAGAGAGATCTTCATCTAGATGGGTGGGAGGAGTAGTACCTGGGACGTGAATAGGGCTGTGCCTGCCTTCCACAATGCTGGCTCCACCTTCTGTGGGGTGTCTGATGTTTCTGCCCTGCACTGTGAAAGGAAGGGGGAGTGCTCCAGAACTGGTTTGGAATGGGCAAAGGCCCCTCTGCCTTCAGAGGACAAAGGATTTTGTGGTATAAATATTGGGACCCTGATCCCAAGAAATTAGATCACTTTTGGACTAAAAGAAGAAACCTCTGCTGAGGAGAGGAACCTGAAGAAACTGAGGAGAGACTATCCCTAAGCTGAGGTACTGCTTAGGGGATTGGCCTGCAGTGGTCGCCTGACCGCCAAAGAGAGGAGAAAGAACTTTGTGTGCTTTACTTTTAACTTGTGAAGGATCTCCAAGGGCTTGGAAAAGAGCTTGCCTCCTGCTGAATTCTCCGGGACAACAGACTTCAACCCCCAGCTCCCCAGAGTTCTTTAGGAAGTGCCTGGTGCTGTTTTGGGCCTTCTGAGGTACTGCGTTTCGCCAGGAGCTGGAAGCGTGACTCAACGAAGAAGAAGTGTGTCGCCATCGCTGCTGCTGCCGTCGCACTTCTGAACAAGGGTGTCGCCCCTGGAGTTGTCGCACAGCACTGCATCGAGAGAAGAGTTTCGCAATGAAGAGGAAGCGTGTCGCCGTCGCTGCTGCCTGCCGTCACACTTCTGAACAAGGGTGTCGCTGCTGGAGTTGTCACACTGCACCGCATCAAGAGAAGAGTCTCGCCACGAGGAAGAAGCGTGTCGCCGTCGCTGTTGTCGTACTTCTGAACAAGGGTGTCGCCGTTGGAACTGTCGTATTGCACCCCATCAAGGAAAGCGCCTTGCACCCCCGAGAAGCGCCCCACCGTCGAAGCTGCTGTCATCGCATTTCTGAACAAGTATGTCGCCAATGTAGTTGTCGCATCGTGCTGAAGCTTCACGCAACCCTGGGAGAAGAGTGTTGCAGCTGAAGCTGTTGCCGTTGCACTTCTGAACAAGGGTGGCACTGCTGCAGTCCACGCATCGATCCGAGAACTTCTTGCAACCCCGGAGAAGTGTGCAGCATCTGGAAGATCTTCACGTCTTTATTTCTTTGCTCCAGAACTTTGCAGCATTTCCATTACTACAACATTACTTGTTGTGGAAGTGCAACGCATCGTAAGGTACATTGACGCAAAGTGTTGCATCTTAATAACTGAACTAAGCTGAAACTACCATCTTAAAGTAACAGTATTGTGTATTTTTGTCGTTTATGGTCTTGTGATAAATCTATATAAAGTACACTTATTTTTTATATAAAACCTTGTGTGGTGTTCATCTGTAGTGTTGTCACTGGGTTACTGTATGTGGTCACAAATGCCTCACACACTGCCTCTGAGATAAGCCTGTCTGCTCATGCCAAGCTAACAAGGGGGTGAGCAGGGGTTATTTTAGGAGTGTAACTCCTTACCCTGACAAGAGGCACGGGTCCCTATTTGTCACAAGTACCTACCTGTGCCAACTAGAGACCCCCAAATCTAAGATTGGTGGTCAGCGGTGAGGATTCTGGACTTGCATTTGTGACTCATGTACAGTGATTGGTGAACACTACTTAGTGAGTGCAGACCATATCGCAACCACATACTTTTTGGTAGATTCCTTTTTGGATTTTCTATTTTTGAAAGATGCCTGATTCTGTTGTAGTGGAGCAAGCAGAATCCATATCCTCTATTGATTGTGAATGGGAAGAAGAAAGGCTGGAAAGCTACAAAGTAAGACTCCTGAAGAACTTCCGCAAGACATTCAAGGTTTCAACTGTTGGGTGCACGAAGAAGGATGAGTTCTACAAGGCGCTGACGGCCTGGGTAGAAGCAAGGAAAACCCCTGAAATTGAGGAGGGGGATGACCATGCAGATGTACAACAGGAAGAGCCATTGGGCTCAGGAGGAAGGAAGGTACACATGAAGGATGCATTAATGTCTAGGTATGGTTTGACCCCTGAACTCTATAGACAGAGGTTCAGGAAGTGCAGGAAGTTAGAAAACAGTACCTGGGTAGAATATGTCACTTTCTTTTGCAGAGCATTGGATGGTTGGGTGAAGGGCAGCAAAGTTAATGATTTTCAAGGTCTCTTTGATTTGATTGCATGGGAGCACTTGTCTGATAATTGTTTTCCAGAGCTGCACCAGGACCTGATTGATAGAAGCTGACTAAAGCTAGGAAGCTTGCTGATGAGGTGGACCGCTGGGTGAACACCTGGGTCCACAAGGGTCACATGGGAGACTCAGCCAAAGGGGGGGCAGGGTCCCCAGCAGAAGAGTGGGGGAACAAGTTTAAACAGAAGGAGTTCCGTAAAGGGCCCCAAAGTAATCCCCAAGGGAACCAAGGGAAAAGTTCCCAGCCTTCCCATGAGAGAAAGCAAGGGGTCCCAACAGGTAGTCCTGTTCCACAGGGGCCCCTGAAATGTTACAAATGTGGGGACCTGGGTCACAAGGCGAGTGATCCCAGGTGCCGCCTATTTGGAAAAGTAGCACCCACTGATGCTCTGCCCCGGCAGATGGCTAGTGTAGCCTTGGGGGAAGAGATTGATGTCCAAGGTTGGTGGGGTCCTGCACAGATGACCCTTGTCTCTTTAGAAGACTGTGAGGTGGTCTCAGAAACTCAGCTGCCCAGGAACACTAAGAAATATGGGCAGTGGGTGACCATCAATGGCCAAAAGGTGGAGGCTCTTAGAGATACAGGAGCCAGTGTGACAGCTGTCAGGTGTCACCTGGTGTCTCAAGAGCAGATTGTCTCTCATGTATTTTGCCGAGTTGTTGCCGCTGACAACAAAGAGAGCCATTGTCCAATGGCTCAGGTTCTCTTTGAGTGTGGGGGGGTCTCTGGTACTCTTCAGGAAGCTGTGAGGCCCTCCATGGCTGTTGACTGTTTGTTGGGGAACGATTTAGAGAGCTCACCTTGGGAGAAGGTGGAGAAGAGTACTCACTTGAATATGGTGGGTCTGCCTGACTGGGCGTGCATGACCACCCTGTCAATGGCAGCCAGTAGGGGTGCTCAAGAGGACCTGGAGCCTGAGAGGGAGGCCCAGGTACCTGCCTTAGAGAGAAGTGGCAGGGGGCGTGGGAAACCAGCCCCCGAAGTTCCCACGGCCCAGGAGGAGGAAGACCCTGAGGGGATACCCTGGAGCCTACCGGGGAACAGGAAGCTGAACTGGGGGACCAGCCTGAGCAGCAGGAAGGAGGCCCCTCCAGGGAAGAATTCTGCAAGGAGCAGAGAGAGGGCGTGGGAAACCAGCCCCCGAAGTTCCCACGGCCCAGGAGGAGGAAGACCCTGAGGGGATACCCTGGAGCCTACCGGGGAACAGGAAGCTGAACTGGGGGACCAGCCTGAGCAGCAGGAAGGAGGCCCCTCCAGGGAAGAATTCTGCAAGGAGCAGAGAGAATGCCCTTCACTTGAGGACTTGGGGCAACAAGCTGTAAGCCAGGCAGCAGGTGAGCAGTCAGGATCACATTGGATCTACTGGGAGAATGGTCTCCTGTATAGTGAGCCTAAGGTTGTTGAGCCTAGGTCAGCCCGTGCGCTGATGGTACCACAGAAGTTCAGAGCCTTCCTACTGGGGCTGGCTCATGATGTGCCGTTGGCAGGACATTTGGGGCAAAACAAGACCTTTGAGAGGCTTGTCAACCACTTTCATTGGCCCCAAATGTGCAAGAGTTTAGACACTCATTGCAGGCCATGTCAGACTTGCTAGGTAAGTGGAAAGAGTTGGAGGAAGCATAAAGCTCCTCTCCAGCCATTCCCTGTGGTCAGTACCCCCTTTGAGTGGGTGGGGATTGACATTGTTGGGCTACTGGACCCAAGACAGCTATGGGCAACAGGTTCATCCTGGTCTTGATGGACCATGCCACCCGGTACCCGAAAGCCCTACCTCTGAGGATAGTGACGGCCCCCGTGGTGGGACGAGCACTGATGGGAATTTTCTCACAAGTAGGATTCCCTCACGAGGTAGTGTCTGACCAGGGAACCAACTTCATCTCTGAGTATATGAAGACCCTATGGCAGGAGTGTGGGGTAACTTACAAGTTCACCACAACTTACCACCCCCAAAGAAATGGATTGGTCGAAAGGTTTAACCAAACCCTGAAAGGCAGGATAATGGGTCTTGAGGAACCCTAGAGGCATAAGTGGGAAGTCCTCTTACCATGCCTACTCTTTGCATACCGTGAGGTGCCACAGAAATCTCTAGGCAGTCCCTTTCAGCCTCTCTATGGACACCCAGTCAGAGGACCTCTGAATCTGGTCAAGGAAGGCTGGGAGCAATCGCCCAGGAAACCTCCCTAGGATGTCTATAGCTACATGTTGGCCTTCAGGAACCAGACAAGGCATTTCAGGCAACTCGCTGAGGTGAATCTGGAAGCCAGCCAGGAGGAAATGAAGTGCTAGTATGACCAGAATGCTACTCTGGCAGACCTTCAACCTGGTCAAAAAGTGTGGGTCAGGGCCCTAGTGGAGCCCTGCGCGCTCCAGGATAAGTGGACCGGACCATTTGAGGTTGTGGAGCGCAAGAGTCCAGTTACCTACTTGGTGGACTTGCGGTCTCCAAGATACCCCTTGAGGGGCCTGCATGTCAATTGCCTTAAGCCCCTCTTAGCAACAGATGCTGCAATGGAGGAGGAGACTGAGCCTATTCCTGACCTCCTGTCTGCAACAGAGCAAGATGGGTTAGTGTATGATGTTAACCTCTCTTCCACCCTGACCCCTGAGCAACAGAATGACTGCTGCCAGTTGCTGGGACAGTTTTCTGATCAGTTCTCCCTGGTTCCTGGTGTCACAGATTGGTGCGTCCATGATGTGGACACAGGAGACAGCTTACCTGTGAAACACAACTCTTACAGGGTAACTGACAGGGTGAGGGCTTGCATCAAAGAGGAGGTCTTAAAGATGATTGCGCTAAGGGTGATTGAGTCCTCTAGCAGTCCGTTGGCCAGCCCATTGGTCTTGGTCCCAAAGGCTGCATCGCCGGGTACCATACCCATACTCCGGTTCTGTGTGGACTACAGGGGGCTCAATTCAGTCATGAAGACTGACGCGCACCCCATCCCCAGAGCTGATGAGGTCATTGATCGGCTAGGGGCTGCACAGTACCTCAGCATGTTTGACTTGACGTGTGGGTACTAGCAGATCGCCTTGACTGATGGGGCAAAGAAGAGGTCAGCATTCTCCACACCAGATGGGCATTTCCAGTTCTGTATTATGCCCTTTGGGTTGAAGAATGCCCCTGCCACCTTTCAGAGGTTGGTCAACCAGGTGTTGGTTGGACTGGATGAGTTCAGTGGCGCCTACCTGAATGACATCGCAGTGTTCAATGCCAGTTGGGAGGAACATCTGCGCCACCTTTGGGAAGTGTTGTTGGCGCTGCTGAAGGCAGGCCTCATGAGCAAGGCGAGTAAGTGCCAGATCGGGCAGGGTTGCGTGGTGTACTTGGGACAACAAGTTGGGAGTGGCCAGGTGGCGCCCCTACAACCCAAGAATTGAAACCATCCTGGCTTGGGAGCCCTCCAAAACCCAGACAGAGGTGAGAACCTTTTTAGGACTCAAAGAGTATTACAGGAGGTTTGTCAAGGGGTATGGCAACATTGTTGCACCCTTGACAGAGCTGACTTCCAGGAAGCAGCCCAAGAAAGTGATTTGGACTGACACCTGTCAGAAAGCTTTTGAGGCCCTGAAAGCTGCCATGTGCAACGGTGCCCGTGCTCCTGGCACCCAACTTCTCCAAAGAATTTACGGTTCAGACAGACGCTTCAGAGCATGTTGTGGGGGCTGTTTTGTCACAGATGAATAAGGAGGGCCTAGATCAACCTGTAGCCTTCATCAGTAGGAGGTTATTTCCATGGGAAAAGAGGTGGAGTGCTATTGAGCATGAGGTGTGTGCTGTGGTCTGGGCACTGAAGAAGCTGAGACCATAACCGTTTGGGACTTACTTCTGGGTTCAGACAGACCACAGGCCCCTCAGATGGTTGATGCAGATGAGGGGTGAGTCTCCAAAGCTGTTGAGGTGGTCCCTTTCCCTACAGGGTATGGACTTTACGGTGGAACACCGCCCTTGTACAGAACACGCCAACGCTGATGGTCTGTCCAGATTTTTACGCCTTAGTGATGAGAACTCCCAGGAGTTAGGGTAGTTCTCCCCACATTTCAGCTGGAGGGGACACGTGTCAGTCCTGGCACCATTGGGGTGGGTCTCCCTTCCATTTTTGCTGCTGCCTCATGTGTTTTTGCTGGTGTTAGATGTTTTGGGCACTGTGCTAGTGCTGTCCAGTGCCACAGTGCAAGTGCTCCCTATTGTAAATGAATGTATTAATGGGTGATTCCATGATTGACTATTTGGTTTACTTGTCAGACCCTAGTAAAGTGCACCAGGAGTGCCCAGGGCTTGTAAATCCAAATGCTGCCAGTGGGCCTGCATCACTGGTTGGCCCACCCACAGAAGCAGCATGTAAAAGTGTGCCTAAGGTCTGCTATTGCAGGGCCTGTGTGCAGTCGTCTGGTACTGTCATGCAGACTGGGCAAGTGCACCCACTTGCGAGTGCCTAAACCTTCACTTTTCTTCATATCAGATACCCCTATGGTAGGCCCATGGGCAGTGTGCTTTGTAAGTATAAGTTAGGACATGCCCTGGTGTGTGTGTCATGTCCTAATAGTGAATTACAGCCATTTTCGTAATTCACTATTGCAAGGCTACCTATTCTCCATAGGCTAGAATGGGCAGTTAGATTATTACATTCTTATAATCCTAACTGACTCAAAGAACATAATGGAAATTTGAGTTTAGTATGCCTGAACTCGAATGATAAAATACATCTTTTAGTGAAGTTGGTTTTAACATTCTGTGTTTGAAAATACCACTTTTAGAAGGTGGTATTTTCTTTCCTAACCTTTCAAGCCTGCCTCTGCTAGGTGATTTATTCCTTGTCTGGAGTTTTTTTTGACAGGGCTGGGGAATTCCAGGAGACAGATGAGTTAGCACTGTGGAGAATACAGAGATCTGCATCTAGATGGGTGGGAGGAGTAGAACCTGGAGCCTGAATAGGGATGTGCCTGCCTTCCACAATGCTGGCTCCACCTCCTGGGGTGCGGCTGATGTCTCTGCCCTGCACAGTGAAAGAAGAGAAGGAATCCTGTCAACACAGTGCACCAGGGCTGTGCTTTCCCTCAACAATGCTGTCTCCACCTCCTGTGGGGCGTCTGATGTTTCTGCCCTGCACTGTGAAAAGAAAGAAGGAGTCATGCAAACAGAGTGCTCCAGATTTCATGCGGAAGCTTCATGCAAGCATGGGAGAAGAGTGTCGCAGCTGGAGCTGTTGCTCTCGCACTTCTGAAAAAGGGTGTCGCCGCTGCAGTCCACGCATCGAACTGAGAACTTCTCGCATCCCCGGAGAAGCGTGCAGCATCTGGAAGATCTTCACGTCTTTATTTCTTTGCACCAAAACTTTGCCGAATTTCCATCGCTGCAACATTACTTGTTGTGGAAGCGCAACGCGTCGTAAGGAACATTGACGCAAAGTGTCGCATCTTAAGAACTGAACTGAACTAAGCTAAAAATACCATCTTAAAGTAACAGTATTGTGTATTTTTGTGGTTTATGGTCTTGTGGTAAATCTAGATAAAGTATACTTATTTTTTATATAAATCCTTGTGTGGTGTCCATCTGTAATGTTGTCACTGGGTTACTGTATGTGGTCACACATGCTTGGCACACTGCCTCTGAGATAAGCATGTCTGCTCTTACCAAGCTACCAATGGGGTGAGCAGGGGTTATTTTAGGAGTGTACCCCCTTACCCTGACTAGAGGCAAGGGTTCCTATTTGTTACAAGTACCTACCTGTGCCAACTGGAGACCCCCAAATCTAAAAAGTAGTATGTGGAAAAACAGCTTCAAGCTGCTCAAAATTTTGTGCCAGCCAAAACGGCAAGTCATCGCGGTTTTGAGAATGTTTGCCCATTACCGAGTTAATCATGACGGGACTAATCACCAGTCCACTGCTGTGTTGTGATGTTGGAGGAGCAGCTCCAGACAGAGCTGTGTGACGTGCATGAGACATAAACTGTGTGACTTGTCTATGAAGACGAATTAACTGTGTAAACAAGTGATGCAGCTCTACAATAGTGACATTGAGATCATTTGGATGTGGTGTAAAACCAGCCAAAACTGGCCAAGTGGCCCCATCGACAGATAGGGGGCGCCTTCAAGCAGAGGAAACAGGGTAAGGAAGGGCACCATTAAACCAAATGGCATCCTCCCAGGATGTCAACGGAACTTCACATAACGCATAAGGACCTGCGGAGGTGCAGCAGGCATATATTCATGAAATAAATTATCATTTCCATTCACTGCCTGAAATGTAACCCAGAATAAAATACCTCAAAGTGGTATGCTGGATCAGCTTCAACTACAAAAATAATGTTTGCCCCTGCACTGGGGTCTCTGTGTTGAGTTAAAAAAGCTGTAACCGTTGCACGGTTAGGTGCCCCTATTACGACAGCTTGTGCAATGTTTATAAACAATGCAAAAAGAACAATTGATGGACATAATGCAGAACAATGTCATATATTCACCCCAGTACAGAGATCTGGGCCTAAATCTATAGTTTTTTGATCACCATGCCATTCCAGTTTGGACCCAGCCATATGCAAATCAGTCTTGGCCCAGAGCCCAATGGGAACAGTCCAGCCCGAACTGCCAGGCAAGGTCCTCCATGGACTCGGATCAAGCATCCTAGGACTGGTTTCGGGATTTCTAAAATGGGGTGGCATGATGAGCAAAACAACTATGGATTTAACCCAGATCTCTTGACTGTAGGTGGATGTATGATTTATTCAGCATTCCATCCATTATTTGTTTGCATAGCACATGTTTATAAAGAAAGCAAATAACAAAACAGCAGCGCAAAACAGTGTTGAAAAACCCTTTGAAACTCAAGCTTAAAAAACGTATAAAAATTGGGGTACCCTACAAATACGGAGGCTATGCCCCCCACCACAGACGTCTTCAAGAACCGGTATTGTGAACAAGCATATGAGCTACTCAGGGGTCTGGTGAATAAGTACCAGACCAAACGTTGGCGTCGCTATGTTGCAGGGTTTCTGCACAAACACAGAACTATGCGCAGGATTATTGGTCCTTGGTGTATAGGGACTGAGTCATCCTACCACCTAAGTACTCTCGAGCTCAGGACTGACTTGCTATAGTGCCTCACTTGCTCTCCTACTCACTCACAGAGAAACAAATGATTAGACACCCCAGAACACAACACTCCCAAATCTCTCAGGAATCGTGGTAACAAGACACACCTGTGTGCTCTCACTCTTGTACTTGTCCACAATAAGAACTGACAGAGACATGAAACAGTTTAAAATATTTATTTTAACTAACGTGCGCAAACATGCAGTACACATTCCACAACAAGCAGGAAAATGCATAGTACAAATACAGTCAGCATAGCAGCTAGTCCATAAAACATGAAGGGAGTTGTCATCGTGAAAAGACCTCCTGCCACCTTTCTAAGAAGCAGTATTATTATATATTGGAAGATCTCTGTGTTTTGTCAGCAGACCCCATACCTTAGCCTATAGATAGATCTACATCATAGGTGCTATCTTTCTCTTCTCCCTGGAAATGTCCCTCTCCAAGTGTGTGCTACCTATTTGTGTATTCTAGTAAAACCAAAGTACGTTGTCAAATCAGCAGCTGCATCGATATGTTTTGTCTAAGGGCTAAGGCCTGGCCAGAACAAAATAACAACATAGAAGTTATTGTGAAAATAAAGTTGTGTACTAACATGTGCAAAGCAGCAGGCAAGCTGCAGCATGCTCATGCTAACTTAGAGAAAACAACAATGTCCCCATGGGCCATGTGACAAAGAAAGGATATCGGACGATAGTCCGTGCATGATGTGGAGGAAAGCTTTGTTTTAGGGATCAGTACTATCGTGGCCGAGTCCAGTTTTGGGGAAAAGGTGCCAGTGTGACACACCTACTTGTAAAGGGACAAAAGATAGTGAAATAGTGTCTCACGGAATGTGGCATAATATTCTGTAGGGAAGCCATCAGCTCTGGGAGTTTACCCCAGAGCCATTCTAAGCTGAGCTTCTCCAACCCCCTTGGCTCTAAAGGGTTCATCTAGCATGACAGTTTTAATGGGAGATAAAAGTGGGAGGGGGACAGCATCAAGGAAAAAATATATATTCTACACACAACCTCAACATTAAAATACCAATATTTATAATAAATTGATTCAATAAAAGTAAACATTTAAGCATAACATTTTTTAAAGTGTAAAGTAGTAATATAACATCCTGATCAGCAAATATGCACCCCTGACTACAGACCCCTACCTAAGAGAAAGTCACTAGCATCCTACTAAAAAGGGAATCCGCACTTCATATAATAGGAAGAGACTTCAACAATGTTATGGCACCAGGCCGAGTGAGGTTGAGCTCAGCGGGCTACCATGTCCACACTACCTCAGTTGTAGGCTTCATGATCACCCCGGGATTATCTGACCTGTGGAGGCAGGCATACCCATTAGATAGGAGCTAGTCTTAATTCTCTGGAGCCCATCAATCAATCAGCAATTTGTATAGCGCGCTACTCACCCAGGAGGGTCTTAAGGCGCTGGGGGGGGGGGGGGTCGTTACTGCTCGAAGAGCCAGGTCTTGAGTTGCTTCCTGTAGGAGAGATGATCCTGGGTCAGCCGTAGGTGGATGGGGAGGGAGTTCCATGTCTTGGACCTTCCTCCAACGGTGGCTCTGCGAATGCGTGGTACGGCGGCGAGGGCGAGGCTGGCGAATCGGAGCTGGCGGGGTAGGTGTGTAGAAAGTGAGGCGGTTGTTGAGGTACTTCGGGTCCATGTCGTGCAGAGCCTTGTGTGCGTGGGTGAGGAGTCTGAATGTGATCCTCTTGTTGACGGGGAGCCAGTGCAGGTCTCTCAGGTGGGTCGAGATGTGGCTGCGGCGTGGGATGTCCAGGATGAGTCGTGCAGAGGCGTTCTGTATGCGCTGGAGTCTTTTCTGTAGTTTGGCAGTGGTTCCCGCGTAGAGGGTGTTCCCGTAGACTATTTTCCCACTTAGATTATATACTAGATCGGTTCACCAGAGAGTGGGGCCTGATAAGGAGGTTGTGGAACAAGACAGCGAAATTGCGGTTGCTTTTGCTCGCTACTACACAGAGTTATATCGGGCTAGACCACTGCAGCCATTGCCCCAGATAACAGCATATCTCGATTTTCTCACAACCCTAATTTTAGATGACATGGATCAGGAAGGACTCAATTCTGAGATATCATTGAAGGAAGTCTGAGATGCCAAGGCCAAACCTAAGTCTAACAAACCCCAGATATGAATGGAATTTCTACAAAATTCTACAAGGGATACTTGGAAATCCTGGGACCCTATCTCCTGGGCATGTTCCTGGAGGCATCCTAGACTGGGGCTCTCCCCCCTGACCTTATGCGGGCAACCATATTATTAATACACAAAGACGGTAATTCCAAGGAGCATTGTGGTTCCTATTGTCTGATTTGCCTGCTCATAGGGGTGGGCGTAGTTCGCGAAGTAGCACTATGCGAAGGTACGCGAAGTGCACTTCGCACTACGCGAACTTCACGTAGCACTACGCAAGCTGCGTAGTAGCATGTTCGCACTGTGCAAGATGCGTTTTCAATGATTACACAGTGCGGACAAGCATCCGCCACTGTGCAATCATTGAAAACGGCATCTTGAACAGTGCGAGCTGTAGTTTTCTGCTGCTCGAGTAGATTATTACTCGAGCGGCAGCTTTCTCAACACGAACTGGTAGTTTCTCATTGAGAGCGGTCGCGAGCATGCGCAACCACTCACAATGAGAAACCTGACCTCCTCGCGTTGAGAATCTTGCCGGGATGTCATTTTGCTTGCTCGCGGTCGGGAACATGACGTTGAGGACCGCGAACAAGCAAAAAATGACCGCTGCACTACGCTACGCTGCACTACGCGTGTTCGCCCTGTGCTACGTGCAGCTCGCGTAGTGCGAAGTTGCGCAAACTTCGCAAACTCCGCGAGCGTAGCGTAGTGCTTCGCCCAGGAGATTAAAATACTATCTATGATCCTAGCTGCTAGACTTATGCAATATATTACACCATTGATACATCGTGACAAATCTGGCTTCATGCCTGGAAGGTCTACCAAATACAATTTGCGAGACACATATAATTGGTTTAATGAAATAAAAGATCAGCTGGAGCCACATGTTTTGCCAGTGCCCGAGTCTGAAAAAACATTTGGTGCTGTACACTGGCTATTCTTAGAGCATACAATGGTAAAGTTTGGATTCCGTTTCAATTTTAGGAAATGGGTCAGATTATTGTACCAAGACCCGGTAGACTCCATCACAGTCAATGAAGTAATGTCCTCTGAATTTTTGATCGGTAGGGGTACGAGACAGGGATGTCCCCTTTTCCCCCCCATGTTTGTCCTCACCTTTGAATCACTAGTATGTATGATCCATAACCACCCAGGGTCCGGGGCTTCCATGTCTCAGGTGAGACAGCCTTTGAAGAGAAGATCTCAATGTATGCAAACAATGTCCTCCTTTATGTCACCAACCATTCCTTTACTTTTCCAGCTACTGGAGGAATATGTGGTCTATTCGAGGTTTCGCTTCAACTGGGAAAAGTCAATACAAGAGAATATTGTTGCTCCCCCATTGCTTGACACACACTGCCTCGGGGTTTAAATACCTTGAGATACTTCTGATGCTGCGAAGAGTGATATGCTGTGAACGCAGGAAGGGTTATACGTATCTGACGAGAGGACATGGAGAAGTGGAAAGATCTAGTCCTCACATTGTTAGGTATAGTGGCTATGTTTAACATGGTATCACTGCCCAAGCTCATCTAAGTCCTCCAAAATATATATTACCGGATTCCCCTGGAGACCATCTCCACAATAGAAGTGGACCTACAGACTTTGCTATAGGATGGTAAACACCCCAGAATAGCTCTACCAACTCTCCAACATAACCAATATAACAGTGAAATTGCTTTTGCTGGACTTACATGCTTATTACTGGCATCCCACCTCATTAATGTTAATGATTGGATCTACACCCCCCTAAACCATGCTACTTTTAGATTGGAATGGTCCCAGTGGACATCAAACTCTTGCCTTTATTATCTATATGTGGGTCAAGGGACACAACATCTCCTTCCAGACACTCAGGTCTTGATTATGGCCTGGGATAGAGCTATGAAGTTCATTGGGTGGCATGGTAAACCCACTAGAGAAATGCAATTGTGTGATGGTAGATGGCTGCCTGAACTAAGAAAGCTGATGTACTTTGGGGCCTGGGACTTGATAGTGATCTCTAAAGTGGGTGATCTAATTGAAAATGGCGACATCATGCCATTCTCCTCACTCCAGAGAGAATAAGGAATGCAGGGGAATCAATTTCTAAAGTACCCATAAGTGTAGCACACATGGAAGGCAGAGAGGCTCCTGGGTGAAGGTATCCCAGACTTTTGCCATTGGAAGGGAGGCGGTTGATGGAACACCATGGAAGGGGCCCAATTTCCTCCACCTACAAGACCCTCAATAACAACAAGGCAGACACACTAAAGGGTTTGCGTGAGAAGAGGTGTCTGATGTGGGAGACATGGAGGACATTGACTGGGAGGCAGCCCTAATGCACCTGACTCATATGATGGACATTGACTCCATGCCTTCGGAAGGGCACCTGACCCACACTGCTTAAGACAAAATGATACTGAGGGTTTCTTTTTTCATACCATCTGGTGTTGTTCCTGTTTACAATCTTATTGGAGTGCTATCATTGTAGAACTTAGTGCCATGTTCTCGCTTCCCCTTTGCATGGACACCAAGATTCTCCTTTTGGGTATCAATAATGATATTGATTTGCCTCAGGCCCAACTATTGTTCTGTGGCCTGGTAATGGCTAGGAGGGATGTGGCTCGTCACTGGAGGGCATTAAGGGCAATGCCCCACCTTGCAGGAGTGGAAAAGAGAAATGGATATGTAAATGATGGCTGGAAAAGCCACACACACCAGCAGAGGCTGTCCCCAAAAATTCCATAAAGTCTGAGGCAAAAGGATATCACATTGTTCCCTGGAGGTATTGGTGGATTGAGAAAGGGCTGAGTGGCAGTCATTGTGTTCATACCTGATACTACTTTTGTTATTTGTTCGATATGTTCTTTCACCATTACACCAGTGTGGGCTGCTTTTGGAATCTTGGGGGGGGGGGGGGGCGGCAGCGGGGAGTCGGGAGGGGTTGGGGTTAGGTGTTGTGTATTGGTATTGTTTTGGGCATGCAAATAATGGAAACTACTTGCCCATCTGCTTTTTTGTCAATGAAAACAACAATACAAATATATTTTTTAAAAGAATACATCATCCACCCTGTTTAAAACTCAAAAAAAAAAAATTGTTTTGAAAAGAATTGCATAATGATATGCGTGAAACAAATATACTCACTCAGTCAGTCAATCAACTTTATTTGGAAAAATCACATAAAAGTTACAATAAAAGCATAACATTTCAAAATCACAACAGTCCACTTATAAATGCAAAAAGGGATCACTGAAATAATATCTACTACCAACATATAGAATTCCCATAATATCGATGAAAAAATATCGAGGGACATAATATCGACTTTCTATCTTCACTAAAGTAAGTACAAAAATATCGAGTTTAAAATATCGAGTGTTAAAAATATAGACTGTCAAAATATCGATTTTTTTATGTCTTTAAAATAAGTTAAAACTATTATAATATTAAATATATTTAATATAAACATTGTTAAAATTATTAAATAAATGTAACATTATTACATAATTAATAAATAATAATAATAATACATATATATATAAATACATGTTATTAATAAAACATATAGAATATATTTACTGTTGCATATCAAAAGGTTTAAATTTAATGTAACCACTCCAGTGGGTGCTACATTAAAGAGATCGTTGGATAGCGTAGGGGTAAAAATTACTATTCCCACTTCAGTGGGTACAAAAGTAGGGAAAGCGTTGGATAGCGTAGGGGTAAAAATTACTATTCCCACTCCAAAGAGAGCAACAGTAGGGAAAGCGCTGGATAGCGTAGGGGTAAAAATTACTATTCCCACTCCAGTGGGTGCTACAGTAGGGAAAGCGTTGGATAGCGAAGGGGTAAAAATTACTATTCCCACTCCAGTGAGTGCAACAGTAGGGAAAGCGTTGGATAGCGTAGGGGTAAAAATTACTATTCCCACTCCAGTGGGTGCTACAGTAGGGAAAGCGTTGGATAGCGTAGGGGTAAAAATTACTATTCCCACTCCAGTGGGTGCTACAGTAGGGAAAGCGTTGGATAGCGTAGGGGTAAAAATTACTATTCCCACTCCAGTGGGTGCAACAGTAGGGAAAGCGTTGGATAGCGTAGGGATAAAAATTACTATTCACACTCCAGTGGGTGCTACAGTAGGGAAAGCGTTGGATAGCGTAGGGGTGAAAATTAATATTCCCACTCCAGTGGGTGCAACAGTAGGGAAAGCGTTGGATAGCGTAGGGGTAAAAATTACTATTCCCACTCCAGTGGGTGCTACAGTAGGTAAAGCGTTGGATAGCGTAGGGGTAAAAATTACTATTCCAACTCCAGTGGGTGCAACAGTAGGGAAAGTGTTGGATAGCGTAGGGGTGAAAATTACTATTCCCAATTAATTATTTTAAATTAATTACCAATTATATTTTAATTATTTACCAATTAATAATTAATGTAAAAATATAATTAATTTACATAATTATTTAATTAAAATTAAATTACTTCCCACCCTATTCCCCTATAAACACACAACCCGCTACAGAAAATAATTTACTAAAAATTAATTATTTATCAATTTTTCTTTTTTAATTAATTAACAATTATATTTTAATTAATTACCAATTATTATTTAATTAACAATTAGATTACATTTACATAATTAATTATTTATAATTAAATTACTTCCCACCCTATTCCCCTATAAACCCACAACCCGCTACAGATAATTATGTACTTAAAATTATTTATTTATCAATTAATCTATTTTAATTAATTACCAATTAATAATTATTTAACAATTAGAAATAAATTACATGATTAATTATTTATAATTAAATTACTTCCCACCCTATTCCCCTATAAACCCACAACCCGCTACAGATATATATTACACAAATATTATTAAATATTAATAACTTACCTTATTTTCGATATTTTTGTTGTCTATATTTTATCTAGTCTATATTTCGTCTAGTCTATATTTTTGAATCGATATTTTGGCTATTCTAGTCGATATTACTCGATATTTTTGTTGTCTATATTTTGTCCAGTCTATATTTTTTACTCGATATTTTGTCCAATCGATATTTTGGAATCGATATTATGTCTGTTTACCTTCAAAAAGCAGTTCCTCCAATACTAATAGCACAGAATTTTTTTTAATCAGCTGATCTCACATACCAAGTCCAGTAATAGTCAAATAAAATAAATCATGAAAATTTTAATCATGGCACTAATTCATACCTTTTTCACACTACTAAAACTTTATGTATAAAATGAAATACTGGTCATCTTATTTCTTGAGTCTCAAGTCGTTGTCAATATACCATACATTGCTTATGACATCTAATAGCAAATCCCTGCAGGACTGGCACAAACAATCGTTTTCATAAGGTGCTATGTATAGTGCAACATAATGTAAGATGAGTAGTACTTTGCAGAGTTGTGTTGTCATAGGGACAGGTTGGCCGACTTACAAATCAGACTCCCCGGGGATTTCTTTTGACTTACTCTTCAGAGAACAGCTCGGTGACAGAAGGAGAACTGTCCCACACCTCCCTCACTTTACTGCAACAACTCGCGGAACCCGCTGCGCGGGTCCCACTTCGTGGAAGCAACCGCAGGGGTTAACTGGGAATCATCCGTGCAGGGCTGTGAGCAGGCGGAGGCGGAGGCGCAGGACTACCTGTCCCAGGAGCGCCCGCCCGCCCGCCCTCATTCAATCCACCTGGGCAGCTCTCCCTGCAGGCTACGCCCCCACTGGCTGTGATGTAAAGGCTGGTGTAACAGATCAACGGCCGGATTTCTTGTGACTTACTCTTCAGAGAACAGCTCGCTGACAGAAGGAGAACTGTCCCACACCTCCCTCGCTTTCCTGCAACAACTCGCGGAACCCGCTGCGCGGGTCCCGCTTCGTGGAAGCAACCGCAGGGGTTAACTGGGAATCATCCGTGCAGGGCTGCGAGCAGGCGGAGGCGGAGGCGCAGGACTACCTGTCCCAGGAGCGCCCGCCCGCCCTCATTCAATCCACCTGGGCAGCTCTCCCTGCAGGCTACGCCCCTCTCAGTTCCAGACTCTACAAATCAATCGGATCACCCCCACGGCGCGGGAGCGACCGGGAGAAGCCCGGGACAAGGGCGGGACCGTCTGTGGCCATCCGGGGACGACCGGGGACGGGACGGGCCACCCCCCTTACATCTGGATTTTGTGACTTGTGAGGATAAGTACCAATCATTTATCCCTTAACACATTGTAACATATACCTCCTGCTTGAATAATAACGGCTACCATGTCTACAAGGGGTAGCCAGAGTAAAACTGCAGCTGGAGGAGCCAAGGTTACTGGTCACATTGACAATTTTATTACAAAAGCAAATGAGGCAATAGATCATGGAATATCCTTATTGGAACGACGCGTCTCCCTAGAGTTGGCAGAGGCGAAAAGGTCATCATTGGGTTTGCTAGCCACGGCCAAAACACCCTATCAAGACTCTGAAACACATATTAAACCTGGCGCAATAGTGGAAATATATAGTATGCCAAATACCGTAGACTTATCTGCAACCCAGTCATTGTCAGAATTACAGTTGAGTTTGGAAAAATCACCAAATTTCGATCTGATAGATGATTTTAACACACAACTGGATATAGTGACTGAGTCAATTCCAACAGCACGTCCTGCAATTGTCTTAGATTCCATTATGATAGAGGCACCGCAAGTCACCCCTAATATCGAAATTAACCCTATTGTTAGTGATACCCAGACTATAAACCTGGACCGATCTGTTGTAAACCCCATCCCTGATACACTCACTGTCACCAGTAATACTTTGGATGACTCAATTACTATTTCAAGGAATTTGAGAGGTTTAAGGGAGGGGGCTATACAGAAACGACCGCTACAAAGTTCAGTTACAACTACAACTAGCTCTAGGGGGAATCCCCAGGTTCAGAAAAAGCAGGGGAAGGGCCCAGCAAATAGTCTTAAGAAAGGGAGTAAGAAAGGGACCGCAGAGTCTGCATGTTTAGGGAAAATGCCTAGTATGCACGACTGGGGTTGATAGAAAAACAACTAACCGAACTAAGTACCATAATTAAAGGGCCCCCTGTAAAATCCCCTCCCCCTCCTCCGCAAAAAACTGCCCAGCCAACGTAAAAAACCAAGCCACCCCCTACCATTACGACCAAATCTAAGGCAGTTCCAACGGCTAAGGACTTGGCAATAAAACCAATAGTACCCACCCCAACTGCAAAACTACAAGATAACAACCAAAATATTGCAGGGGATAATGCTACTAATGGGAAAGATAAAGCCAATGAGGGAAATAAGGAAAAGGAGTGGCATAAAGGGAAGAAAGGACGATTCGCTGCTAATCTCCCCCCCAGGCTCAAGTCCCTATGTTGTAGTGATGACGGGAGTCCCTGAGACCCCTGACAACATAGGTGAGCCATCTTGGTCCCTACTTAATAAAGTCACACACTGGTTGAGCAATAATAGGCCTTTACCACCACATTGTGCAAGTAAAATCCTGACAGTACGGAGAGTACCCTGGGTAGGCCATGAGAAAAAGAGAGTTCAAGGCGATTGTGTGATTATTAATTTCGATGACCCTCGCACAGTGGACTACATTTGCTCCTGGGTCAGTGAGGGATATAACGAGGGCATTGAGACAAGGCACCTTTCATATTTCTACCCACCAAGAGGAAATGTCAGACAAGAACGTTATGATTATGGATTGGATGAAGGGTGGACCCAGGTGGGACAGAGAGAACTAGGAAACAACTGGGGAGAATGGGGGAGAAACAACCATAGGCATAATAATTATAGGAATTACCAGAGATGTCCTCCGGTAAGGGATACTATTCGGGGGTTCCCCACATCTAACAGATTTAATAGTTTGGATATGGTAGACTGACTCCCATCACTAACTGAATCACAAAATACTATAATAGATGTCAGTGTTAGGGGAAAAATCACCAACGAGGCTCAGGTGGGAAGTATACAAACAGATGAGGCACACCCTATACCAGTTCAAGGCTTAGCCAGTGCACTGGGTCAAATAGTGTCCCAAGAAAAGGAAGAACATGCCACCCCTTATGAGTTGGTGGCACATAGAGGTAGTGAATACTTAAGGGTGCAAAATAAGGAACTTAAGATTATAAGCTGGAATGTTGCAGGACTCTAGCAAAGGGTTTCTGATTTGGAATGGCTAAAGGTTATTTCAGATAAGGATATAATATTATTGCAGGAAACCTGGGCGATAACAGCGGTACACATAGAGGGCTTTCATTGCTATTGTATTAAGGCCAAAAAGCCTCTTTTTGGCCGCCCGATTGGAGGTTTATTAATAGGGTTTAAGATAAGTATAGGGGGGTCTATAAAATTGATCCCCTCAAATAATCCAAATATTCAGATAATTGAGTATACCCGTAGGGTTCCATATTACCTAATTAATTTTTATAATAATGATTTTAGCTCAACTCCGAATAAGAATTATATAGAACTTTTCGGAGAATTATCTAAAATAGCGGAAAAATCCCATAATCAGGTGAGCACTAGGACAATCCTAGCAGGAGATTTTAATGCAAAGTTTACAACATCTAAAACGGATAACATACAAATAGATAGGGCTTACAAACGGGGCGAAGAATTAGAACGCTTCCTTAATGAACACATCCTAGCAGACATAATGGATGTTAATAAAAAGGAGCCACCTACTTACATTCCAACCTTTAGAGGACGAAAATTTTCTAGCACAGTGGACTATATCTTTATGTCTTCTGACCTAATAGATAGAGTCAATAAGGCTGGTGTCCTTGAAACTGCTTTCGGGGACCACAATGCCCTGGAGGTTAACATCGGCTTAGGTCCCCCTAATGCCTTTGCTCGCATCCTGGGAGCAAGGGATATTACTGTCTCAACTAATAATTTAAGATTAAAATGGCGAGGGGTAGACAGTAGTCAAGTAACAAACACAATTATAAGTAACCATGGTTTGTTACTCGAATCCTGCTCTTTGGATGATGGGAACCACCACAGAATAGTAAAAGATTTCTCTAAACTCTGCAATACTATTAAATCCCTCCTAAGTGTCCCTATTAAATTGACTGCCTCTGAGCCAAGGTGGTTCGACTGCTATTGCTCAGCAGCAAATAAAGCTCTTCGTAGAGCTTTAAACTGCAAACCCAGAAGTATAAGGGATGTGAGGGCCGCTAGACAGAATTATAAAACAGCCATAGGCTCAAGGAAGGCTGCTTTACTAGCTGAGCAATGGGAGGCACTAACAACTGCTGCTGCGCTAGGGAGCAGTACAACTTTCTGGCCTGCTGTTAAAAAGATGCGGGATATGGGTAAGCAACTAACTCCAACTAGCTGTACCATAGCAAGTGAGCAATGGGAACTGCATTTTTCCAAAATATATGCTAGCCCTGGAGTTGTTTTAGAAGACTATGCCCCAGGAACATTGGAATCTCTAGAAATCACCATGGGGGAAGTCACTGTGGCCATTAATCAGAGCCTGGGTAACAAGGCACCTGGGCCCGATGGCTTCCCAATAGACATAATTAAGTATAAGCCGGAACTCTGGGGGAAAATTTTTGTAAACCTCTTTAACAGTCTACCGTTTGTCCCAATACCCGCAACTTGGTCCACGAGCATAATAGTGCCCATCTATAAAAAGGGCGAAAGATCTGATCCTGTAAATTACAGGCCTATTTCGCTCCTGGACAATACACTGAAGATCTTGGGCAGGGTACTGTATAATAGAGTTAATGACTGGGCTGAGGAAATGGGGGTACTAGACCATTGTCAAATGGGTTTTAGACGCAAGGTTGGGACCATCGAACAATGCCTAAACCTAAATCTTTTAATCAGTAAATATAATATAGCCAAGGCATCACCCATCTACCTTGCGTTCATGGATTTATCGTCCGCATTTGACCTGGTAAATAGGTCAAAATTGTGGTCGATTCTTTTGTCGTACAGCCTGGATCCCCCACTGGTACATTTCCTCGCCTACCTGCACAAAGATACGAAGGCGCAAGTACGGATTGACATGGAGGGTACAGTTTCTGGGCTAATTAATGTAGAAAGAGGTGTGAGACAGGGGTGCGTTTTAGCACCCCTGTTATTCATTATCTATATAAACGGCCTGAGCAACTCTCTCAAAAAGGCTACCTCAGATGTTCCCAAAATTAAAGGAGGCCCACTACCCTGTCTTTTGTATGCGGATGACGCTGTGCTCATGGGATTAACACCTAATGCCCTACGTGCACTAGTAAGGGATTTCTCATTTTATATGGGGAATTTGGATCTTAAAGTAAACTTCAAAAAATCATTCATTATGTCTTGTGGGCCGGGTGCTAAGCAATTAAATTCTATCACGATAGGAGCTGATAAGTTGCTCTCAACTAAAACCTTCCCATACTTAGGTATAGTCTTTGCTGCGAACGGCCTGTCGAGTGGGCATATTGCCCACGCCACAGGCAAGTTCTCAAAGGCTATAAATTCAAATTCAATTTTATCTCTTCCCAGACCGAGGAAAATTGGAGCAACTAAAGCAATTCTAAAGATATATAGGCTCCAATGTACTCCAGTGGCAACCTACGGCGCCGAAATTTGGGGGTCAGTAAAACCCCCCATACTACAAAGAGAAGAGAATCGGCTCTGTAGGAAACTACTGGGGGTTCCCATTTCATCATAAGGGTACATTTGCCACTCAGAGCTGAATATACCTTACATTAGTGATTTTATTGCTGCCAGGCCCGCACTATTTTGGTTGGCTATTTGGGCAAATGAATATGCTAGCCTAACACATGACATCCTGAGGGAATGCTTAGCCTGTGACAAATGGAACAAGATCCCATGGCTTCGTGGTATACAAGACAGTTTGTCTAGCATAGATAGAGGTGACCTCTTTGATAATCCATCTCACATTAAGAGGACCGATAAAAAGGAAGTCCAACTTGTATTGTGTGCCACCTATAATGGAAAAAGACTGTCAGAAGAGATGTGGAAACAAACTGTTGTGTCCTATATTAACAATGGTTTATTAATTCAACAACTCCCATTGTACTTGATATTACCAATGTGTTATTGGGAAAGGTCCCTACTCTTCAGAATGAGAGCAGGAACGATAACGTTTTCACTTTGTTTTCCTTTGGGACACAGCTTAGATGGTAATATTCCGTGTCCTTGTTACGGAACTAGTAAACAAAATGATTTACATTTCTTCTTCATGTGTAAGTTTTATATGAAATATATTAAATGGTTTCTAGCGCCATATTTTAAAAAACATAGACCTCTCTCCTTGAACCAGTCCTATTTGATGCTCCTAAAACTAGAGGATGACGAACTTATATTCCGCACAAGCACTTTTCTAAAAGTTATTTTTAATGTACGTAGAAGTATGGAATGCCCTTGATTCATTTGCACTCTCCATGATTATTGACCTCCTTTGCACTTTAGAAACGAGTGACTTTGTAATTGTACTGATAATGCACTTTATAACATCTATTGCATCTACTGTAATTGTAATTGTAAATGTTGAATTGTATTTTAAACTGTGCTTTTATGGATTTCTTGCAATCCGAATAAAGATTTTGAATTGAATTGATTGACTCCCCAATAAGGGAAGGCTACCAAGAATTGCAAAGTGCTAAGGCAAAGTGAGTCAAATGAAAGTAATGTTGTGAATTACGTGAGGTAATCAAGTAAGGTTCTGGTTTAAGAACAAGCTTGTAATCCTTGATTTGCAATTTTTATTAATCATCTCAGGTTTAGAGATATATTTTCGGACACCGAACTCTAATATGGTCTGTTTAATATATTTGGGACAAGGAATCTTTAATGAATTATTCAGATCTAAGATGCATTTTAATACTGGTCTTGAAAATGCCACCTCTGATGAGAGCCCAATTTGAATCCATAGTTGTAGAGGGGTTTATCGTATTGTGTTTGAAATAGAATTCACACCTAATCCAGTGTGACAAATGTATGTGACATGCTCTGGGGTACCGAAAAATGTCTACGTAAAAAATACATTTTCTACTTTTTTAAGACCTCCAGAGTAAAATGTGAACTCATATACCCACCCCATTAAGAGTTCCTGGAATACATTTACTAATAAAGCTGTAGCATCACCGTCAGGGGTCTGTGACTAAGTTTGATGGCAAAACTAAACATCATCTCAGTCACCCTTGCAAATTGCAGCAATCTCATATTTAACTCCCACTGCAATGAAGTATCAAACATAGGGCCAGATGTACAATCCTTTTAAATGGTCACATGCGAGTCACTCAGCCACTGCCCATGCAGGTAACAGCGGTGGGGTGAGATGGGGGATTCCGACGACATTCTTCCTCGAAATCCCCCCTCACCTGGCCCCACTGCCCCACCGCTGTTACCTGCACGGACCCCGGCTGGAGTCTCTAGTAGGAAGGGGAATGCCAAGGGCATCCTGTCCTAATAGCGAGTTGCACTGGTATGTATGATTATTTTACGAATGCGGTCGCAAAACAATTACAGTTACCACCTACTTCAAGTAGATGGTGAGCTAGTCACAAACGGGAAGGTGTACCTAGGGAACCCCTTCCCCTTTGTGAATGTATGCAAAAATACACGGACCACTGCCTGCCCCTGAAAAATGAAAAGAAAACGTTTCTTTTTTTGTCTTTTAAATGCATTCCGTTTTCTTTCAAGGAAAATGGGCTGCATTTTAAAATAAAAGTGGCTTTATTAAAAAAAGCAAACACAGACATGGTGGTCTGCAGCCCGAGCAGGCCTGTGATATGTGAGATTCCTAAGGGGTCGTAAATTGCGACCTACCTCATTAATAATAGGGTAGGTCTTTAGTGACCCCATTAGGATTCGTAAACATTGTCTAAGACACTGTTGTACATTGCAGTTTGCGAGTCACAAATTGTGAGTTGCCAAACATCTCAATTTATGACGTGCAAAATGGAATGATCGTACCTCTGGCCTATAGTTCCCAAATAATTAAAAGTAGTGACCTTTCTAACCGTCGCTCACCCTATAAAATGTCACTTTGATTTCAGATTTGTCAGTACACGTCATAATAAAAAATGTACCTTTTTATCAAGATTGCTCATAGTGGGTTAGCAGTTCTAGCTAAAAGTACCACGTCATCAGCATCTAGCATTTCAGATGTTACCCGGCCTGGGGCACGATGGCACCATGTTGAACCAGAAAGGTTTGTAAAACATGAATATAGAGTTAAATCAGAGAATGGGCTAGGATACAGCCTTGGCGTAGGCCATGCTTGAAACTTAGGGGCCGATTAGGATGGCCGGCACACTATAGTCCGCCCGCCACCCTATGTCAGAGCTCGACCCCCCCCCGATACGAGGAACATATCAAGCTCCGTTTATATGTGGAGAGGCGCACCCTCTAGCACGAAACACAAAGTCCTGAGGCAGTCGGAGGTAGAACTACAATTCCCGGCATGCCGAGAATCGCGGCGCACAGGAGACGCAGGGTCAGGTGCTCACCCGGAAATAAGAATGCATCCGAGACCAGCGGCGGCGCCGATTATTCAGCTTTGCCCGAAGCCGTCGGTGCGGTAAGCTTTGGTAGTGGTAAGCCGGTCTGTTTTTCTCCTCGGCCCTCATTGCTTTGGGGGAGATCAATGATAACATTTTGAACACGCAGGTAGCGTGTTGGTATGGACCTCTGGTGACTTTTAGGAATGCCTCAGTATTGGACACGCAGGTAGCGTGTGTTTAAGAGCTTCACTCTCTCTCTCGGCTGAGAGAGGGGATAAAAGGCTTGGTGAGGACATTGTTTGCGCAGAGGTACCGGCGAAGTGTTGCACGTCGGATTTCTGCATTATTCATGTTCAGAGTTACTGGAAGTGCAACACGTGCATAAGAGACACTGTGACATTCTACAAAGCAAACAGCGTTAAGGAGAGATTAACATTGATTGCTGTCTTTTGTTTGTTTCCACAACCCTGTTTTGTTTTATTTTCATATGCAGGAGAACCGAGAGAGGGGTACCTCAAGTAAGGGGTCCTGTGCTGTTAGGTGAGCAGTTCAGGGACGGTATGAGTGAATTTGTATGAATGAGTATTGTGGTCTTTAATAGCATCAGGGTTTCATGCTGGTTCCTTTTGTCTTCTCTACAGTGAAACAGAATCCCTGGTATCACCTCAAGTCTCTTCTCCTCACATTTAATCCCTATTATATTCTCCCCAAAGGTAGGAAGGAAAGGTTGTAACTGCTTTGTATTTAAAGAGGAGGAGAGTTAGCAATCAGTGGGCACGGGGGGGGACTTCTTCTAATTGTCTGTTCATTTGTCATTTCAGATCCCCCTCCCCGCTGTTCCTTTCCTTTCCTTCCCTGGGGGAATTGCCTTTATGGTCTGTGTAATACTTCAGACGTTGGGATGGTTCTTCGAGGGAAGGTAGAGGTCTTTCAGCACAGCTCCGAAGAGATAGAGGCGGAGCCTGACACCCTAGCGGTGCTGGGACCGCCTGTCAGTGGTGCAGTGGTCCTGCACCTGCAATTAGGATGCCAACGCCACTGTGGCAGTGGCATCCTCCATTCCCAGCAATGTGGTGGGCGGTGCTCATAGCACCGGCACGCCAAAATGCTGGGAATTCAGTGTGTGCATTGTCATGCACAAGGTGACAGGCACCGCTCGGTATCTGCCACCTTGTTCATGACAATCTTTAGGTACCCCCATGTGCACCCCCCACCCACTCAATACCCTAGGGGTCAGCAATGGGCCCCCGTAAGCACAATCCGCATACCTTTCTGTGGCACTCCCTGGTGCCTTCCTAATATGGATGGCGGTGTCTATCAGACACCTACACCATATCAGGCTCGTTTTCCACCCGGTCACCAGTGTGACCGGCGGAAAACCGGCGGACGGTCTTTCCGTCCACCGGGGTGGAAATGGGTGGCAGGCGGGGTGTGTTGTAGAACGGCTCGCCACTGCCATGCAGGCAGTGGCGATCCGCCCTACATCCTAATCGACCCCTTAGTCAGGGCGTACATTCTCCATTAGGGTCATATCAAGTTCTGACTCCAGTGTCTGTATGTCATTTTTTCAATACAATAATAAGGGCCTCTTTCACTCCTATAGTATACAACATGTTGCATCGCTAAGACCGGTTTATGATGTTAAAGGCACTGTCCATAAAGATCAAATGTAGTGAACCGCTCCTGGCCTTGATATACTTTCCTATTATTAAAGAGAGATTAAAGGACTGTTCGACTGTACCGTCCAAAAGCCCTATTGAACCTGTGTAATAACAGGGTTTCTAGTGGCTCAGTCCTCAAGTCGTGTAACTAAAACTAGTCTCAAGATCTTAGAGTTTGAATTCAGATGGGAGATCACTTTATAACAATTAGGGCTATTTCTATTTCTTTTTATAAAAAGGAGGCCTATTACTGACTCCCTTCATGAGGTTATCAAGGTGCCTTGAATGACTGAATGCAGGACATTGGGGATAATTGGAGCCTAAAGAGTAAGGTTTATTTTTAAAATATCCACTGGCACAGCACAGCCTGGCACGGGCCACTTCATTAACTTCAATAGTACTACTAATGTAAAGGAGTGCCACAGAATTTATAATTAGGGTTTAAATAGTTTCAGCTAGATTAGCCACATTACTACCGGAGTTAAAAACCTTACAAAGTGGGCCAACCATCTTTCAGCTGGAATGTAAATTTCTATTCTAGGGGTGGTGTTATCAGGAAATTACGGGTGACTTATTTTTTGGGAGTTTAAAAGAAGTTCCTTGGATATGAACATAAGATGAAATACAGTAAACAAAAAGCTACATATATGTATAAATTATCATTATAAAAAACTGGAAGGAAAAAGAGAAAGGGATGAGAAAGAAAAAATGGAGGGAGAAAAAGATAAAAAAATAAGAGTGGAGCGAAGGAACATCCATTTTATGTGAAATATAACAAAAAAGCAACAATTTTTAATTAAAAATTTCTACAAACATTGAAATAATCTATGACCATAACATAATTTGTAAATAAAACAGTAATAAATATATACTCAAGGGGTTTGGGTACCTCTTCAGTGCAGGGGTTATATAATGGTAGTTTTGTAGCAGAATTATTTAAAAATTCAGTAACAGGCATCCACAGAGCTTCTCTTTTAATGACAAGTGAGCCTGGATGTACATAAGCTCTGTCAAGTCTAGGATTATAGCAAACACCATACCACCATGCTTGAAAAGATACAGTTGGGGTGTCTTTCCATGATTTAGTGATCTGTTGAAACGTAACAGCTATAAGCAAATCAATATTATGAAAAGACGGAGGCCAAACTTCAGATACACTACCTAGGTAAATGTGTAAAAAAGAAAAATTAATTTGGGAATGGCAAATAATGTTAATCCGACACAATACTTGAGTCCAAAAACTGTGAATTAAAAATTTTTGACAATCAAAAAGCATATGTTTAAGATCTGCTGACGAAGCAGTACAGGACCAACAGGAAGAAGGTATGTTGGGGTCAATCTTATGTAGTTTAACTGGAGTGATGAGTAGTCTATTGTCAATAAAAAATATAGTTTGAGTAGTATTAGCTGCTCTAGAAGATTTCCTCACTTTAGTCCAGATTTTATTCCACAGTGCAATAGGGAAAGATGTACCCAAATCAGATTCCCAGCTACATTCAACCTCAGATTTATTACGAGAAACTGGGATATCCATTATTTTTTCATATATTTGGGAAGCCGAAGGAGAATTATTTAGAAACGATGTAGTAATAGGGGATAAAGGAGTAGGAGTGGGAGAAGTAGAGAGAGAATTATAAGAGGATTGAGCAACTGCTGTTAAAGATAAGTATTTGGAATGAAATGAGGTGGGAAGAGAAAAGCGAGAATGCAATACCGAAAATTGTATACAAACACCGTCTTGAAAAAGGTGATAAGTCCATTTCAGACCATATGATAACCAGTCTTTCCAAAAAATATATTTATTGTTGAGTTAAAAATGCTTATTGTACCAGATGGATGAGTTCATAAATTGTGCTTGTTCGTCTAAAGCAGATGAAAAATGCGTTTGGAACAGTTTCCGAGCATTTTTAAGAAAAGTTAAAGAAAACGACAAAGGGAAATAAATTCTTCGAAAGAGAAAGGATGAAAATAGGCTCTCTCGATGTCTACCCACAAAGGGTAAACTTGAGAATCTGTTCCACACTCAGATAATAAGAAAGAGGAATTTCTAAGAAAAAATGAGGAGTGATAAGAGTAAAAATCCAGAAAGTTGACACCACCCATGTGTTTACGTTTTTTAAATTTACTAGGAGATATTCTAGGAGGTTTATTATATCCAACAAAAAAAGGGACACAGGGGCAAGTTTATCGAGGTCCAAAGTACATACCCCACCAAAGCTGTGTACAAAAAGTGGTACAAAGTTCCTCTAAGATCATAGGTAAGGAAAGGAGAGATACTGTTGTATGGGGTGGGGTGATAATGACGCCACTAGTATATCAAAGAAGAGGGAAGTCCGCCTTTGTGGGAACTAGGGATCTTACACACCCAGCAAACTAGGGGTCATGCTTCATCTTTTGAACCTGCCATTCGTCAGGTCAGTGCTGCAATACTTGATGGGCACCCAAACTGGGGCTCTTTATCGGGGATCTTTTGTTCCTGCCGGTGGGTGCAGTGGGGGTGAGAAGCCTAGTGTGTGTAGATGTGGATGGGGGTTTAAGTGAATCTAAAACAGGTCAGTTAGTCCTAACAACCAGCATATTATAAAGGTAAACTGCCAGATTAAAAGGAGCGAGAGGGGTAAAAAGACTAGGAACAAGGAGTCTAGCTGTGTGTACCCTGCTCTCGAGTGATCAACATGATTCATGCCATAAATTTCGTAGAGATCTGGGCACTTCCTCAGGATCGATGAAAAGCACTATCTACACTGAGTGGATAAGTGAAAATCTACATACCACGTTGTCTGGTTGGTAAAAAATGCCCAGGCGGGCATGTATGCTGGAATGACAACAATAAAAGATGATAACATTACCATATTGAACTGTGTATGTCAGTGAGTTATTAATAAGGGTTAACAATATCGTGTTCTGAAATCTCTAAAAAGTCATAAAAAAGCAAGGGAAACAAATGCAGTCAGGACAGAGATGAGACTCACCTACACTGTTGTCAAGTATTTATTTGCAACAGTTGCTGGCAGGGGGAATGGACTCCAATTGGGTCCTGTAAATATTAAGAGTCGCTAAGTTGAGCAGGGGCTGAGTCTAAACAGGTAGTAGGAGGGGCAACTAGATCACTCAAGAAGTAGTGGTTTAGGAGAGGTGGTCACAAACATGGTGACCAAGCCATAGTGGGTTAACCGTATTACTGAGTGTACCAAGGGGTTCAAAAGCTGTAACACGTATTACATAGGCGTAGAGGTGGTATCAGTATAGCGCCAAAATGTACCAATGCGTTGAATAAACAGGACATTAGCTAGGAAACCCAAAGTAAAATGCGGGATTAAAGCACCACACGGGGTTGGTAAACAACCAAAAGTCCATTCACTCCATTCCATACACTGAGCACTCACCTTCAATCACAGTCCAGTAAAACCTCTGTGTCAAAAATTGGGGTGGTGGATGAGTACTCACCAGCGTTTCAGAATGTGTCAAGCCCATGACCTACCCTGCCACCAGAACCGGGATGGTAAATGGTTACCGGCGGGCAAGCGTATAAGAACCACTAGCCTGATAACGTAGGGGGAATCACGTGGGGGCACCACATATTGCATGACTGTAAGCGCTGTGTGTAAAATCAGGACAAGGACATAGTGAGCACAGCAGCCATCTTTGAGTATACCGGAAAGCCAGTTACACAAGTATATGTTGTCTACAATTATAGATGTGTATTGTGAACTGTAATACTCAATCAATATTGAAGTGTAAGAATTCAAGAATATTGACTCAGTGCTGAAGGTGGTAAAATGGTAATGGTTTTTGCCAAGCAGTGGTATAGCCATGAAGCACCCACAACAATGAGAAGTGGATCGTATATATAGCCTCCATTAGTCATGAGGCTGAATAGTGATTGTAATGTGCTAGCAAGTATGCGTTTTATGGAAACATGGGGGGCTTGTATGGTCCAGGGATGCCTTGTATGTTATGACTGGAGTACAATAGCATGTGAGTGCATAGCTAAAATAGGCACATGTGAGGTAATTGTGTTGGATAGAGGTGGGGCCACATAACACATTGGTGTGTAGACCGATAATACGCGCACCCTGAATATGAAAGGTGTAAAAGATTTATTAGCTCATGACATGTGCACACAGTTGGAAATGTTGATATAATCTAGGTGAGCGCACCCCACGGTATATCGTCATTAAGCCCAGCAGTATGTGTAGAGAGTCTGTGAACCCATCTCTGTTCGATCTTGAACAGTACGCTTTTGGAAATCTGTGGGTGGGCCTCCATCACAAGCCAGCGTAGTGAATCTGGGGGATGTTGTGCTTCCTTGAAGTGTGTATATAGCCTAGTGGTAACCCTTTGTCACCGAATATTGCTCTTATGTCCGGTTATCCTGGTCTTCACAATACGCATGGTCATCCCTATATATATATCAAGCCGCAAGGGAAGGTGATCATGTAAATGCATTGTTTGGTGTTACAATTGGTGTGTTTTTTCAGAATCCATTTGAAAATGGTCGGTGGAGAAATTTCTTTAGATGAAGAAGTAGGAGGTGAGCAAACTGTGCAGGACCCACAGGGATAGTGTCCGGTCACTGAAGGGAGACCCCACAGAGTCTTCTGTGTGTTGGTTGTATTTTTTCTAGCTCTCGTATGTACCAAGACATCTTTCAGGTTGCGTGTTCTCTTAAATGCAAACCTGGGTTTTGTTATTTGTAGGTTGCCTGTGTCTAATATATTCCAATGTTTCAAAATGGTTTCCTTAATTCTGGCTGAATCGGGAGTAAAGGATGTAACGCAAGTAAGAGTGTCGGTAATCGGTTTCTGATGTACCTCAAGTAGTGTCTCTCTTGGGTTGTTCCTCGCTCTTTTCATGGAGTCCCTCACTTGTTTCTCTGGGTAGCCTCTCACCCTGAGGTTAGACGCCAGAGTGTTGGCTTCTGTTCTGTAGTCAGTAACCAGTTTTAGTTGCGTCTGATACGCAAAAATTGACCAAAAGGTAAGTTGTCTCTTAACGCTTTGGGGTGATGGCTTTTGTATAGGAGTAGACTGTTATGGTCCGTGGGCTTTTTGTACAGGGTGGTGTTGAGTGAGCCCTCAGTAAGTGTGTTGTTAAGATCAAAGAATGGTATAGTACAATCTGAAATGGTGTGGGAAAAATTGAGGTAGTCATTTTGGTCGTTGATCCATCTATCGAACTCCTCGCAGGTGGAACGTGTCCCATGCCAGAAAATAAGGATATCGTCAATAAAGCGTTTCCATAATTTAAGGTTCTTTTAGTATGGATTGGTAATGTTCTGGACGACATCTTTTTCAAATGCTGCCGTATAGATGCACGCTACGCTAGGAAAAAAGGTACTCCCCATAGATGTACCCTGGCTTTGATGATAGAGCTGTTGTTTGAATTCAAAAAAGTTCTCAGTAAAAGCCAGGGTAGCACACTCTATTCTAAAAGAAACTGAGGTAGTTGAAGACCACTCCAATGCTTTCAATGCAGTTTTAACAACTGACAAGGTGGCTCTCTGGGGAATATTTGTGACAAGAGCCTACATGTCTAGGGTGATGAGGAGGTCAATCTCTCCTGTGTTAGGTGTTTCTTCAATAATCCTAGGGGTGTCAGTGGTGTCTCCTACAAAGGAGGGTGTGTCTCTCACTATTGGTTGCAGAAAGTGGTCACAAAACTTGGAGAGAGGCTCTAATGTAGAGCCAATCCCGAAAGCGATTGGACGATGATGTACCATAGAAAATACTATAAGGAGCTGTACTTACCAATAGCCCCAATACCAATTACCCAATAACCAGTCAGTTTGCAGTGAAGAAAGTTCAATTGTTTATTATACAGACTACTCCATAGAAGAGCCTCTCCCACCCTCACCCATCCATGTGTGTGGAGAAGACTGCTGCCTTACATTCAAAACAACACATATATACTTTCAGCATAGCGCATGAAACACCGTAGATGGAAAAAAAACACTTGGCTCTTGGCCCTCGAGGAAGGACCATATATGGCACACATGATTAGTACAAAGCTCTGCTTTAGTTAATATTGGGGAGGTCAGTAGGGTGACTCCCTTTCGTCTCAGTGCCCGGGAGTACAGGCACGGCACCTTCAGGAATGCGCTTATCGCACCCAAAGCCAGATGCGGCCTTGAGTCCCAGGAGAAGAGAAGAATAGAATGTATTCAGCTGTCCCCAGCAAATCAACTAAGCTAGGGCCTGACAGCCATTGGAAGGTAACACATGATTACTGTTTGGGCCTAACGCAAACAAGAAAAGATGGCGTCTGTATAGTTTCGGCCTATTCGATGAAAACAGAACCCACACACAGCATATACCCTTACTAACTCAACTAAAGAAGTTATAGATTACATTCTATGCATACCTGTATACTAAAGATATATAGATACATCATGCTAACATAATATATATCTACGACCCATACTACTAACATAGGGGAAATCAGAGTTTTATCCCTCAGACGACCAGGAACAGGGGTGGTACCCTTATGTATTCTAGGTAGGGTATTGAAATATGATACCCTCGGTGATCAGAAAGTCAGCTTCCTTGCGTGTTATCCAACAATTGGACTCAGCCTCATGTACCAATATAGAAATGGTAGTAGTCAAGCGTGGGGTGGGATCAACCGTCATAGAGGTGTCGTACCTCTCGTTGGAGAGTTGACGATTGCATTATGTCTCATAGACCACAGTGGACTGGACTACAGTAGCTCCACCCTTGTCTTCCTGTTTGATTGTAATGGTAACATCTTCCGAGAGGTTCCTTATGTCATAGCATCTGAGTTGGAGAGGTTATGAAAAGGTGTCTGCCTGTGTGGAAGGGCTAATTCCTTTAGAACTACCTGTTCAAAGGCTAGTACTTCTACTGGAACCATACCATTGTGTGATGTGAAAGACAAGGGATTTCTCAATCTAGAGTCATCCTGTTCAATGAGGGGTAGGTCCTGAAAATACGATTTAAGTCGTATCCTACTTTTGACACAGAGGTTTTACTGGACTGTGATTGAAGGTGAGTGCTCAGTGTATGGAATGGAGTGAACAGACTTTTGGTTGTTTACCGACCCCGTGTGGTGCTTTAATCCAGGGTTTTACTTTGGGTTTCCTATCTGTTTTCCTGTTTATTCAACGCATTGGTACATATTGGTGCCATACTGATCCCATCTCTACGCCTATGTAATGTGGGTTACTGCTTTTGACCCCCTTGGTACACTTGGTAATACGGTTAACCCATTATGGCTTGGTCACCATGTTTGTGATCACCTCTCTTAAACCGCTACTTCTTGAGTGGTCCAGTTGCCCCTCCTACTACCTGCTTAGACTCACCACCTGCTCAACTTAGCTCCTCCTAATATTTACAGGACTCAATTGGAGTCCATCTCACCTGCCGGCAACTGTTGCAAATAAATACTTGACAACAGCGTAGGTGAGTCTTATCTCTGTCCTGGCTGCATTTGTTTCCTCTGCTTTTTTATGACTTTTTAGAGATTTCAGAACATGATATTATTAACCCTTAATAATAACTCACTGGCATACCCAGTTCAAAATGGTAATGTTATCGTGTTTATTGTTGTTTTTCCAGCATAAATGCCCACCTGGGCATTTTTTATTGAAGGATTCCCTAGATACTGTACGAGTGCACCTAATTGCATACTTTTATATTTGGTTCTCATTTCTACCATTTCAGGTTACCAACCAGACAACGTGGTATGTAGATGTTTGCTTATCCACTCAGTGTAGATAGTGCTTTTCATCAATCTTGAGGATGTGCCCAGATCTTTACGACATTTATGGCAGACACATGTTGATCACTCGAGAGCAGGTTACACACAGCTAGACACATTGGGCCCGATGTAGGTAATTTGAAAATACCGATTCCTAAATACCAAATTTTACCGATTCGGTATTTAGGAGTCAGTATTTCAGATGTACGTAATAAATCGGTAAATATTACCGATTTGGAAAAATTCGGTAAATATTTACCGATTCGACAATACTGATCGGTTTATCCGAATCGGTAAATACCGAATCGGTAAATATTACCGAATCTGTAAATACTGAATCGGAAAATACCGAATCAGAATTTCAAAACAACAGCAATTGAGGAATCAGCCAATCCTGTGCAATCACCACCCCTCCCAACCAGGAAGTGGCCACACCCAGGCAGGTGCACACAATCAGAACCTTTTGGAGAGGCTGGGAGTGCAGAGGAGAGCAACAGAACCACTGCCTGAACTTTGCCTGTAAATCTTGCACAATGGCCAGCCAGGACACAGAAAGAGAAGGAGGGGAAAGGAAGAAAAAACTGAAATTCAGCCAAAAGGAAATGCAGGTCCTTGTGGAGGAGGTAGTGAAGCAGCACACAGAGTTGTTTGGAAAGCAGTCCCTGCATTTGCAGATTCAGAAAAAAGAAAAATCTGGCATGGAATCCAGTCTCAGGTGAATGTCATTGGAGTGACCCCCCGGGACATTGAAGTGCTCAAGAAGCGTTGGTATGATATCAGGAGCATCACCAAAAAGAAGATGGCTGATCTAAAAAAACAAGCCAGCCAGACAAGAGGTGGAAGAAACAGGGCACCTGCCCTGACTGAACTTGAGCAGCTTGTGGAGTCCACGATAGATCCAGAAAGTGTCTGTGGAATCGGGGATGCAGACAGCTCTGCCAGAGCTGCTTCCAAACAAGGTAAGAAGCATGCACAGCATTGTGCACCCCCCATCCTCTATCCTACATCCCCAATTGGGCTATGTGAATCCCACGCCAGTACATGTTTTTGTTCAGACCAGCAATGCATTATGGGAGATGTAGTCAGTGAAACCCCTATCATGACAGAAATCGCACTGAACAACAAGGTATGTGAGACACATCAGCCATAAGATGGCAGAGGATAATGAGATAGTGTGGCAGAAATGTAATTTTATTATTGCAGTGCAGGGCTGCAGGAACACTGAGCTAATATACCATTTCTGTCCACAGGCGAGACATCGTGCAGGACTGTGCAGGAGGGCACCCCGGAAGGACATCACAGAGAAGGCCGGTACGAGTGCAGGGCACGCAACACCACCATAGCCAGCCTCACCACCACAGCCAGCCTCTCCACCGCAGCCTGCCTCGCCACCACAGCCAGCCTCGCCACCACAGCCAGCCTTACCACTACTGCTAGCCTCACCAGCAGCAACACCACCTCCAGTGGTTAGACTTAGGAGGCGTGCTGTTGCCAGACTCCAGGAGTTTGAGTCCTCCTCAGAATACTCGAGGGAGGGAAACATCTACTGTGCCACTGGATGGCAGCAATGCTGGTTTGCTGGCCACTTCTGAGGGGGCACACACTGGTGCCAGATGCCGCCGCAGGGCTCAAGTAAGCAGTCCACCTCCACAGGGTGAGAGCCATGGTGTCTTCGGAGGGCTGGAGGCAAACATGGTGAAGGTGCAGCGCCTACAAGGCACGGTAATTCAGTCAGTCCAGCAACAAATGAAGCACCTCAATGTCACCATGACCAACATTGATAAGGGCATTAGCTCAATGGCTGAGGGCATGAAGGAGATGGCTGCGGGCATGCGGGACATGTCCCAGTCTGTGATGCTGCTGTGCAGCAAAATGGATGAGGACAGGGTAACACGGCGCAGGGAGAGACAGAAGATGGAGCACCATACGAGGGCAGTGAGCCGCCTAACAACTGCCACTTCTCTGCTCTGCAGGCGTTCCGTGGCCATGCAGGAGGGGCTTGCGCACTACAGCACTGCTGTCTCTAGGGGGCTGTTAAAGGTGACCACTGTTCTTGAAGTGCTGCTGACGACTCAGTCTGCCACTACTGATGCTGTGGAATTTGGGGACAACGAGGACACGACCAGTCGGAGCAGCATTACCCCCCCCCCTGTAACAGACACCCGGAGGAGCAGCAGACGGCATGGGGCTGGCACTGGTTCCACAGCCAGTGAGGACAGTCAGACAATGGCCTCCAGCACTGTTGTGCATGGCCGCGGAGGCTGATGCAGCCCACACTATCAGAACAGGATTGGGTGAAGTAACCCATGACTTGCTTCTATGGATGTCATAAATTGGACTGCCAAGTTTGGCCGTTTGTGTTGTGGCGTAGTGCCCAGATATTAAAACTACGTCATTACATTCAACAACTGGCCTGTTTCTCCTTACTTACTTAAAAATAAATGTGTGTGATCTCTGCCCGTCTCTGTCTCCCATCTGTTGCTTTTTTGAATCGTTTTGTCCACCATAAGAGTGGAAGGGTATACTCAGATGTGAGCCCCTTGCTCATTGCACCATCAGGATTCAAGCAAGCCGGGCCGATGACGGCTGTAATGCCAGAAACCGGTCCCCGGAAGCTTGTTTCCTTCCCATTGAAAGAATTGGCTTGGTAGTTTGGTTTGCCCTGTTCCCATGATGCACTGGGACAGGGACAGACTAATTTGCATGTAGCCAGGTTCTGAGCTGGAATGATGCAGTGAGCTAAAAAACGGTGATGGATCAAGCCCTGATCTGTTGACTGGGTAGGAGTATTCTGCTTAATTCAGAAACTCTGTCCATCACCACCCCCTTTTTTGAATCCCATCTGTTGCTGGCGCCACTCCTGCTGCGTTGGGTTCTGGCTGTGCAAATTCATCATCATTGTCCTCAAAATTAGTTAATTCCACTTCTGTAGCTTTCTTTGTGGCAAGGTTGTGCAGCATTGCACAAGTTGCAATGATTTTGCAGCAGATGATAGGTGTGCACTGACTTGCGCCTCCGCTTTTGTGGAGGCAGCAGAACCTGCTTTTCAAGAGTCCAAACGTGCGCTCCACAACGTTCCGTGTTGATTTGTGTGCCACATTGTATCGTCTCTCACTTGGGCTTGATGGGTTTAGGTAGGGGGTGAGGATAAATGACCGCACAGCATATGCACTATCGCCTAGGTGAGAAAGAGAGTGCCATAAGTCACATACACCAATACACATTCATCTGCAGTAGGTATAAGGGTGTGTCACAGTGATTTACCTAGCAGGTATCCTTCTCCAAATTCTCCTGCAGCCAGGCGGGTGAAGATCCCACTGTTCTGGAAGATAAATGAGTCATGGGTGCTCCCAGGAAATTTGGCCACAATGTCAGTGATTATGTCGGCAGCATCGCAGATTACCTGCACATTTATGGAGTGGGTGGACTTTCTGTTCCTGTAGGTATACTCAGTGGCTGCTGGTGGGCAGATTGGAATGTTTGTGCCATCAATACACCCTATGACATGCGGGAACTGTGCCATGAAACCCCTGGGTGTCCGCGCGCTTAACAAATTCCGCATAGAAATAGAAATAGAAATAGAAATAGAAAATCTGGTAAAAGTCTGTCTTGGTTTTCAGCAGTTCCGCCTGTGTGTTTGGGAAGCTAATGTAGTGATGCAATCATGGCATCCAGGAACTTTCTGAAGAAACGGGACAGGCAACTCTGAGACACCCCGCCTACCACAGCTATCACCGCCTGGTAACTGCCAGATGCAAGTAGATGTAGGCTACAAGGCACCTGCACATTTGATGGTATGGCGTGCGCCCTTGGTGTTGGGTGCTCCAGGAGTGGGTGCAGGTCCCTCATCAAGTCCAGGATGGTGTGGGTGTGTAGCCTGTAACTTTCATGGATCTCAGCCCCAGTCTTTTGGAAAAGTGTGATGCGCTGTCTATAAATGCGCTCCTCCCATCTCCAGATCCTCACTCCTGCTGCCTGTAGACGTAGCCGCCTTGCAATCACATAGAAAGCCGCCATAGTGATCACACTGTTGCATTTTGGGATTGCTTATATACACTGTAGCTGATTACCACATGCTTTCAGTCAGTGTTAATTACCGACTCTTAAATACGGAATTTCATGAAATTCGGTATTACCGAATTTTCCTACATCTCTTTTCCCGATTCAGGAAATAAGGAATCGGTAATTCCAAATCGGTAATTTTGAATTCGGTAATAATGAATCGGTATTTACCAATTCATAAGTAACGAATCCTTATTTTTGGCCTCCTACTACATCTCAGATGCCTAAATACCAGTCAGTAACGAGATAATTACCGATTTTCTGCCATTACCGACCGGTATTTAGCTACCTACATATGGCCCATTGTTCCTAGTCTTTTTACCCCTCTCGCTCCTTTTAATCAGGCAGTTTACCTTTATGATAAACTGGTTGTTAGGACTAACTGACCTGTTTTCGATTCACTTAAACCCCCATCCATATCTACACATACTAGGCCTCTCACCCCCACATCGCCCACCAGCAGGAACAAAAGATCCCTGATAAAGAACCCCGGTATGGGTGCCCATCAGGTATTGAAGCGCTAACCTGACGAATGGCAGGCTCATATTATGAAGCATAACACCTAGCTTGCTTGGTGTGTGAGAGCCCTATTTCCCACAAGGGGACTTCCCCTTTGTTGATATACTAGTGGGGTCATTATTACCCCACCCCATACAACAGTATCTCTCCTTTCCTAACCATGATCTTAGATGAACTTCGTACCACTTTTTGTACACAGGAGGTTTATTATGCCATAAAAAATTGAAAGGGTGCTATATATAGATTTGTAAAAAGACTTAGGAATATTAATGGGTATATTTGATTTGTAGAACAATATTACTGGAACAAGCATTGTTTTGATAGAATCTAATCTGCCCCACCAGGATAAAAATATGGCGTCAAACAAAAAAAGTGTGTGCCTTCTTCGGAGAAGAGCGATCACAAAGAGTCAGATTTGATTCTTTAGAAAGCCCTCAACCACCAACCTATTTGGTGACATGCTTCATCATCGGGCCCCACCAGGAAGGTCGAATACCTCCCTTGTGTGCTTCAACGACAGAGTTACTGCGGAGTAATCTAAACGAAGTGCCAGAATTTTTGTGAAGATTTTGTAATCCAAATTAATTAAAGAAATAGGTCTGTAATTCTTACAGAATGTGTGATATCTTTGTTTTCTTTTGGGAGCAGGCAAATCAACACTTCTTGAAAAGATCCTTCCGATTTTTGAGTAGTACTAAAATATGTAAAAAACTGGTGTAATTTGGGAAGAAGGAAAGAGGAAAAATGTGAATAAAATTCAATGGTGAGTCCATCCGGGCCAGGAGCCTTGCCTTTTTAATAGCTTGAAAAGCAGTAATGATTTCAGTAGTCTGAGTATCTTTTTCCAAGGGGCAAAAATCTACATTAAGGGATGAAGGTGGAGGATTAGGGGATACATAACGATCAATAACAGCCTGTTGAGAAGGAGATTCAGGGGTATAAATTGTTGATAAAAATTAAAAATTCCGAAAGAATATCTTCATTTTTATGAACTGTAGTGTTAAGTGAAGTTGAAATAGATTCAATCTTGGTGCGCTCTTTTTTGATTTTGAGATAGTTGGCAAGAGGATTTCCCGCTTTATTTTGTGCACTATAATATTTAGCACTAGACTTAAGTAAATATAAATTGGCAGATTCAGTAGAAAGTTTATTAAAAGTAAACTTAGCTTTAATAAGCTCAGTCAAGTCAGAGGGGGCATTTGTAGAGTAGTCAGAATGTTCTATTTGTTTAATACGTGAAGTAAGTGAATTTCTGACTTGGGCAGTAGCGTTCCTCTTTTGGGCTACATAAAAAATAATGAAATCTCTAGAAGCAGCTTTGAATGTGTCCCAAATGAGAGGAGGGGAGGTAAGAGGAGATTCATTTTCTAAAAAGAAAGGGGCATATCAGCAAGGGCCTGCGATAATTATCGCACATCGCTTTTAGCGCGAGGATAGTTATCGCAGGCTTACAATGGATTCTATCGCAGAGATAGCGTGCTATCAGCAACACTTATCTCCCAAGTGATAGGAATCAATGCGTTAGCTGCAAAACAGTATGATTATCGTGGGAAATCCAGCAATAATCGCACTGCGACCAGTGACACCTTCTTGATAGGGCAGCGTGGTCTTAGCCATGTAATCCACCTCCCATTGGATTACATGGCTAAGTCAGATTACAAGCAGGCGTAAGGAAAATAGTGATAACTGTCGTTAGCGCTACTTTTCTTATCCCTCTGCTTGTTTGCGTGCAGCTTGATAATTGGGGAAATGTCAGTTAGCGACATTTATCCAGTTATTTTGGCACAGAACGCCCACTGTTGTAAGGGGCGCTAAATCAGCAAAACAAGCGATAGCGTGTCTTTGCTGATTAGGCGATGAAATTATCACCGCTTTTCGCCCGAAAACGGACGCAAAAGCTGCAATAATTTCATAATGCTGCCTTGCTGATATGCCCCAAAGTGTCTGCAAATGTCTGAAAGGCAGGAGTACATTTAGGATCTAGGAGAAGTGTATTATTACATCTCCATCGTCTAGTTCCTTTAATGGGAGGGAGTAAGTCTAAAACTAAGGTTATAGGGGCAGTATAGATCCTATGTCGGAGTGTGAAATATGCTGAGAAGAGCTTTTGAGATAAATATGTAATCTATACAAGATTGTGAGGAATAAAGGGGTGAAAAGAATGAGTATTCTTGGAGAGTGGGGTGACATAGTCTCCAAGAATCAACTAGGGACCTTTGAGATATGGTAGATGTAAATTGAGTATGCATGGTAGAGGGATTACATTTAGACTTGGAACATCTATCTAAGAAAGGATCTTCAACCATATTACAATCTCCTCCCAATAGTAAATAATCATTAGAACATAACATCAATTTAGGTAAAATGTGAGGCCAGAAGAGTTTATACGGGGTGGTGGGTGCATATACATTAAAAATAGCTAGGGGAATTTTATTAATATGTAACGAAACTGAAACCCCTCTGCCGTCAGAATCAGCATCTTGATTCAAAAGTTGAATATCTAAACGCTTGTGACAAACGATAGCTATACCATTCCGTTGGCCTGATCCTGGGGATGCATAAACATGACCCATCCATTGACGTTGACGTTTGGAAATTTCTTTGTCTGTTACATGAATTTCTTGAAGTAAAACTATATCAGCTTTTAATCTAGCAATGCATGATAAAACTCGATGACGTTTGATGGGGGAACCCAAACCTTTAACATTCCAGCATATAACTTTTAACAACATTCACATAAGCAAACTTTGAATAAAACGTAATATGAAATTGAAAAGTAAAATATCAAAACATATGATAGATATATGCCTAGAAATAAGAAACCAAGAAGACAAGTACTATGCATAGGGAGGATACAAAGAAGTTAGGAACATCACAGTGAATCATGAAAATCGTAATAGTAAGAAAAGAGAGAGAAGACCAGCAAACAAAATGGTGAGAGAAAAATGGAAGAGAAGGAGAATATAGCAATTTTATGAAAAGAAAAAGATAAAAACAAAGGGTTGAAAAGGAAAGAGAAAAGTAGAACAAAACAGTAGGGAAGGAACCAGGAAATGAGAATATATTCAAGAGGAAAGATCAGAAATGGGTAGGAAGATGAAAAAGTTAAGAAAAAATAAAAAGACATACCACAAACATACAATGAGAGAAGGGGGTGGTGGAGCCACATAAGTAAGATGGAACAGCCACTCGAAAAACTCAAGATGAAGTTGGGACAAGGAGGCGAACAACCAGACTGGGGAACGCCTATTAAATCATGGGGCTATGGAAATTCTACCTAGTGATAAAAAGAAAGAGAATACATTATATGACCATACAATCCGAAACAGATAACAGTTAACAGTTAGAGGGAAACGGATAACAACCAATTAAAACACTACACAGATCCAATGAAGTGAAACCAATAAAACAACATGTCACATCATCAACAAGCAAGCAAATTAAAAAGGTATGAGAATAGGGGAGAAAAATGGAAAAACAACAAGACTAAACAACAACATTCAATTCAACGAAGAGCGAGGGATGTCCATATCTTCTTCGCTGCAGGTATCCAAAAAGCATTTTAGTAGAGCAGGATCTTCGTAGTTAGTAGTATTGTTTTTGTAAGTCACTTTAAAAAGGAGGGGTTAAACAAACCATATCTGGCATTTAGGTTACAAAGTGCAAGTTTCATATCTAGAAACTGTTTCCGATGGTCTGCTGTCACATTTGCATAGTCCTGAGCAAAAAACAGGTTAGAGCCTTGCCAAGAAATGTTTCCCTTAAGTTTGGCTGTTTGTAACACCCTAAGTAAATCAGTATATTCCAAAAAGAACAAGCCGAAATTACCGAATTTCGGCCGTTATCGACTGGTATTGGGCTTTTTAGATGTAGGTGGCATTTTTTTAGGATTCAGTATTTTACCGAACCGGTAATTTAAGGATTCAGTAAAATACCAAATTCTTAATATACCGATTCGGTAAATTACCGAATCCAGGAGGTAGGGAGTACTCAAGTTGGTGCATTCCTCAGTTAAGGATTCGTTATTTATCACCAACCACAAGTTGGAGGTAAATAATTAAAACCTTTGAAAAAGCATTTATTTTGCTTTTCCAACAGTGCAATGTGGCAGACATACATGCCCTTAGGGCATGTATGTGTGCCACATGTGCACCCATACACAATTGAGGGGTGCAACAGGGTGTCAAAGTGACACCCTGCCACCCTTCAATGTTTTCCCCTTTTACCGAATCAGTATTTACTGATTCGGTAATTGCCATTCATTCCTATGGGCCTCCAGGCCCATAGGAAAGAATGGCAATTACCAAATCGGTAAATACCGATTCGGTAATTACCGAAACTTACCGATTCGGTAATTTTTAACGAAAAATTACCTACATCCCATTTACCTATTCTTAAATACCGAATCAGTATGATTTGGTATTTAAGAATAGGTACATTGAGATTACCTACATCTGGCCCTAGATGGATAACAGACACACAATACACCAGCGTTGAGTATAGAACAACGTTCAAAGAAAGGAGTCTCAGTCAAAAAGTTGAAGCGATTTCAGACGTTGTGCATTGTTCCATATACCCAATTTACCATGAATAGGAATATCAGAATGAAAAATAAGGGTACTCATCCTCAAGAAAAATACCAAAATGTCCAGTATTGGTAATAGGACTCATTACACTTATAGTAAAATACATGAGGATACACAATAGATATGAAGAAATTCCAGGATTTCAGAAACATATATAATGTAGCCAAAATGACAAAACAGTCAAAAAAACGGGCCAAAAATAGTGAAAACGGCTTGGACTTACAGAGTGGCAATAGACATGGTAGCCATCAACATAGAATCCTCTGAGACCAATGTCTCTTGGCAACAAATGATATCATTTTTTTATAAAGTCCAGCCATTCTCAGCTTGACAATTTTGTTTGACTATCATCATGTGGTGATTTTGTAGAAACAAAAACATTTTCAGTTTGTAGTTATTCAACATCCTGAATAGAATCAAGGAGAGCATAACTATTCACTAGGTCAAGAGTAAAGCCTGGAGGGGGAATAAGCATGTCTGGGTGATGTTTCACAAGGTGGTGCGAGGGCTCATAAAAAAGTGGGGCATCCTGTAAAAATATTCTAATGAATGGGCGTGAATTCTCCCAGGGGATTTTGACAAACAATAAGCATAGGCATTGTAAAAGTTTATTTACCATGGTTGGTCTTTTAAAGCTTATGACGACACAATCCCCAGAAGATTGATTAGGTTCCTCACCCATCCAGCATGCCCTTCTGGCAGTAAGACTTTCCCTAGTTAGGTCACTGTGTCAACTTGTTTTTTTCCCTAACTTATGAGCACTTCATGGATGAAGTCCATTCCCTCTTTCTTTTTTCTTTTTAGGCGAGGTTTAATGGAGGCGACTGATTCAAGAACTATGACATAAGGAGTGCAATCCGGAGGAAGTTGTGAGTAAATGTCATCAATCGTTTGTGTCATGGTTTTGAACATAGTTGACTGGTGGGTCAGCTATAGGGTTTACCCTTTCCGCTATTGTTACAGAGTTAATTCTATGACTAGGTAAGGTGGGGTAGGAAGTTCGCAAGGGTTATTGATATGAGTCATTGAAACAGCAGATGATGGGTGGTTTTCTATTTTCGGGTTGCTTAGAGTACTAAGGTTAAACTGCTGACAATGTGATACAATCACAATGGTGATTTTATTACTGTAGCGGACTCAAAATTCTCTGAAACTCCTTATGACATTTTTTTAGATTTACATCAATTAATGTAGGAAGACTGTTGCTGTACTCTGACAATTCAAAGGTATTTCTATCAGACACATCACCCACCATTGTTTGTGTTGCCACAGAGCAGCATTTATGTGAAGAGATATTTGAGGAATTGCTGGGCATTACTTTGACATGATTTGGAGGCAGGTCTTCTTTCCTTTTAGTTTTAGGAGGTGGCGTGTTTGCAGCTGATTCCCAACTGCCCATGGGATTAGTCAAAGGGCTGGGTTATATGATGTCAGATGTGGAACTGTATTTAGACTACTTATTAAAGTATAGTCCCTGCTGGCCCTGTCACATGAGATCCTCTGTTGATAACTTGTCAAAGTACAACTAGATGCTGCACTTGGGTTAAGTGGGAAAATCACCGGAGACCAGGTATGTTTACGAAAAGTGGTTGGAGGATTCAAAGAGAGTAACTGGACAACATCTATTCTCTCTGCTACGAGCCCGATCTCAGACAGTAGCCCCCATTACCATGGTCAAGTAATTTGTAATTGAAGTTGATACAGAAGATGCTAAGCGCCAAATGTACAAAGGCAGTTACAATTTCTTAATGGACGAATCGATATTTCAGTCCATTTAGAAATGCTAAATGGCCTTTTGATATGTACAAAGGCCTAAAGGCGGTCGCAAAATCGTTTTTAGGAAATGCTATTACCATCGACTCCAAGTTAATGGTAACCGTGTGCAATTATAAAGAATTCAACAAATGCATTGTTTGAAGTGTCATAGAGTGCCCAATACTCCAGAGGGCAATTAAGCCCTCTACACGAGCACTATTTTGATTTCGGCTTTGATTCAGGGGGGCCTAGGTCCATAGGTACAAATGCCTTTGCTTCTCAAAATTGCGATTTCCTATTAGAAAATCGAAAATAGGAAATGCAAAACCATTCGTACCTTTTGGCTTTAGGCCAATAGGAACCAATTGGTCTGCATTTCCTAAATACTGATTTCCTAATTGCGAGTCCGACTCTGTAGGAATCGCTCTTAGGAAATCGCTATTTTTGAACATTCTGTTTTTAATTTCCTAAATAGCAATTTGTTAGTATTTGTTATTTAAGAAATGCAAGCTGGAAGTTTCATACATCTGGCCCTAAGTCTTTCGCCCCCTTTGATTTGTTTGCCTTCCTCAAAATAGCCCAGAAGACTCCAGTAAGATTATTCTTCATGAAACCTGTTGCCTCGTTAAGAATTGACCTACAGAGTGTTTCCATGCATATCTGGACTGTGACCAGAGTGAATAATAAAAGAGAAACTACTATCTGATAGTGCAATGAAGCATGAATTGAAATATGCGAAATATGCTAACCAAATGGTATTGGAAAGAATGCGCCACTTAACTCTTCCCCTGGTGCCTGGTAACAGGCAAGGGAATGCTCTTCCAAAAGGACTTCCTGAACACTTTTTCCTCATTGGGGAGAAAGACTTAGGAGTCGGTTAGCTAACTCCAACCCCTACTGTGATGCATATCTGCCTAACTGACACAAAATCCTCCCTCTGCTGCCCATAGTCTCTTGGCTACCCAAGGGAGTAAGACATGGTGGCGGTGATGGACCGCAGGGGATGCAGAGGCAGGGGAAGCTGTGGGAACTAGAAGTGTTTTTAGTGCCAGGCCAGGGTGAAGAGCAGTGACAAAGGCAGGAGGCAAAAGGTGCTCATCTATAGCATCCGTCTACAGTGGCAGCCTTTTCACATACAGCTTGTTTCCTTCCCAGTGTAAGAATTGGCTTTTGTAGTTTGGTTTGCCCTGTTCCCATCATGCACTGGGACAGGAACAGACTAATTTGCATACAGCCAGGTTCTGAAACTGGGATGGTGCAGTGAGCTAAAAAACGGTGTTGGATCTAGCCCTGATCTCTTGACTGGGTGAGAGCTTTCTGCTTAATTCAGAGACTCTGTCCCTCACCACCCCTTGTTGTAAATATTTTCACATACAGCAGCAGCCTTTTCACATACTTTAGCTGCTCCTAAGCAAACCAGTGTGTTCCGGATCAAACATCCAGCTTGTGGGCGGGCACCAGCAAGGCTACCGGGAGGAGAATCCAAGTAAGCAAAACATATACTCATAAAATGTTTTAATTAACCTTAGAATATAATTTTATTTGCACACTTTTTGACACATTTTAATACATGTGTAAATATTAAGATGATTTTAACAAAAAAAACTACTTATAGAACTTTCTCTACAAGCCCTACAAACTGCTACTAAAGTATTATCATACAAAAGAAAGTATATTAAATACACTAACAAATTTAAAAAAAGCAAATAAATGAAATCTAAAAACAAAGAAACCTTACATAATATAAATGAAATTATAATGTACAACTATATTTTAGAACTCAATAACGCTGACAAGGATATTAAGAGTAACATTAAAAAAATATTCCTGACTGAGATATAATGACCCACAACATCCTTGACATCACCATATTTCAGCTAGAATATAAAGTACCTACCTACCATATTTCTGCAAAAATGGTAATGTTCAAGTTTCAGTTGGGAAACTTAAATAAGAATGGAAGACTCAACATTGCAATGTGGAATGGGTGTTTTTTCTCCAGCTTGATTGTTCTGCAGGCAAAATTTAGTTTAAGGCTTACTCAGGGAGCATGCTGAGTTCAAGTTCAAGTTCAGGCATTTTTATAGCGCACTACTCACCCAGAGGGTCTCAAGGCGCTAGGGGAAGGGGTTCATTATTTGTTGAATAGCCAGGTTTTAAGTTCTTTTCTGAAGGAGATGTGGTTCTGAGTAAGGTGGAGGTGGGTGGGGAGCGTGTTCCAGGTCTTGGCCGCCAGGAAGGAGAAGGATCTGCCACCATTGGTGGATTTCCAGATGCGCTGGATTGCGGCGAGGGTTTGATTGACGATCTTAGTTGGCGGGTGGATTTGTAGAAGGACAGTCGAGTGTTGAGGCATTCGGGTCCTAGATTGTAGAGGGCCTTGTGTGCGTGGGTGAGAAGGCGGAAAGTAATTCTTTTGTTGACGGGAAGCCAGTGGAGGTCTTTTAGATGTCCGGTGATGTGATCTTGGCGGGGTATGTCTAATATGAGTCTCGCTGACGCGTTTTGGATGCGCTGGCGTTTTGTCTGTAATTTTGCTGTGATTCCGGCGTATAGTGTGTTACCATAATCCAGTCGACTCGTGACCAATGCGTGGGTGACAGTCTTTCTTGTCTCGAGGGGGATCCAGCTGCAGATCTTTTTGAGAATGCGAAGTACGTTGAAGCAGGAGGACGAAACGGCGTTGACTTGTCTGGACATCGAGAGAGAGGAGTCTAGGATGAAGCCAAGGTTGCGTGCAAGGTTGAGTAGGACCAAAAGGTATCTCCAAATCATGGCGTGTGGCTAGAGCATAAACTTGAGGTCCCACATAAAGTGTATGTGCACATGTAATAACGCCCTTGCAACAAGAAACAAAAACATTGCATCAATTGTATACATACCTGGACAAACACAATATGGCACTGTATGGACTACAGATAGCCCAGCTGATTAACACAGAGGGTCAAGTACAACTCTGTGTTTCTGAGCTTTGTTGTTTGCAGCTAATATATTGAGTTATATCTTTTTCTAGTTAATGTATATGCAGAAGACCACATCATTTTGTGAATAATAGTTGCATCGACGAATACTGCATCTGCAAAGTGCTGATAATCGGATAGTGTGGTTTTGTTGGTGATATCAACTGGACCATGGACTGTGGGAGCCATTGAATTGTAGCACTGCTCATCATGGCACTTTTTGATTTCCAATCCTGTTGTTTCCTTCTCCACAGCTTGAAGCCAGGAGGCACAAACATACAGACAGAGCCAGCAAAGAGGTCTGCACGGTGTTGCCTTAGCGACCCCTAAACGGTGTCTATATACTGTGTTAGGGGCAATATGTTTGATTGCCTCCTTCTATGACAATAGTCCTAAAAACTCACTGATGAATGGCTATAAGGGTATCGATGAAGTGCCCCGATTATTGAATAAAATCAAGGAGGTTTAATAAGTGGAAAGTATATACATCTGTTGACAACATATAGAATAATGGAGGAGCACCAATTAATGAATAATAACCTATACTAATGACAACCAGCCTGATGGGGATCTCTGCCGACAGTAGCCTATCAGGTGCAACTGATGTCCTTTTGACTAAGCAGAAGGCTTTGTGGGCCACCATGTTGGTGAGACCTGCTCAGGATTAATTTTTTTATATCTAAAATAAAATTCAAAGCAGTTATTTGTTTTGACAAAAGTACAATGACCCTGGTCTGCATAGGGTTTGCCCAGTCCCACCATTTTTTTTAAATTGCCTACTTTATTGCCATTGTGAATTGTAATGTAATACAGTAAATAAGATGGCATGATATACGTATTTTATCACTATATCTGTAAATGGCAAGTACATGGGCCATATGCATCAACACATATTCCCATAGACACAGAATGGGCAAAACCCTTTCATGCATCTGGCCCCTAGTATCGGAGTCCAGTTGAAATGAAAGGCTGAGACCGGGAAATAGGAACAGCGTAGTTTTATTGTAGAAGCAAGTAGGATACAGGAACCCACAGCAACACAGTATGCAGGCTGACCAGTGGATACTCAACTGACTCTCGTTAGGTAACCCATGCTTGGGATTCCAGGAATCAGAACCATAAACAGAACAAGGTTCTGAACTGAGTTAAAGAAACAAACACAGTGAAACGAAAACATATGTACAATATAAGTAAAGCATACACAACACCACCCTTCCTCCCATAAAACAAAAAAGAAAAAAACAATTAGTCAAGAATGTAATCTTGCAATTTAGAAGGCAGCCTGATTATATGATTATACAATGGCTAAGAGAGAGAACATCAGGAAGTCATCCCTCAACACCAACTTGATGATTGGACATTGAGCAAGAGCCCCCAAACAGCATGTGCAACTGGAGAAGGAAAAATATCAGAACTCGCAGGAACAAAAGGACAATAATCAACAATAGTAGAACCAGACAGCAGGATGAATATCAAAATCTGTACTGGAATAATTGCTCTCTTCTCTATCAGCATAAACCTGTCTAAAGATTTCAACTTGTTCATTTGTGAGTTTAACAACATAATCCTTATTCCACCATCCTCTCCCTTCTAAAAAAAGAGAAGGGTTTCTAACCCTCATCACACATGCAGGAAGAGAAAAGGTAGATTGTCCTTTGGAAATCTTAAAAGGTTTCTTAATAATAACCCAATCATTAACAGAAAATTTCCCAAGTTTGACTCCTGAGTTGCTGTCAAACCATTTTTTTTGCTTGATTTGTTTTGATAGCACCTTACTTCTGACAAGCTCTTGATCTTCACTCAAAAACCTTTAACCAATCAAAGCAGATCCAGCATTTACATTAGAAAAACATTCAGGAATCAACTTTGATCTTGCTTCAATCCCCCTGAGAGCTTTGAAAGGAGTTGACTCCAGTGGTAGAATGAGGTGAAGTGAGATAAATCCAAACTTTCTCTTGCAAAAAATCAGCAACATCAATGTTAGCTGCTATGGCAGTCTGAATGCCCTTCTTTAGGATACGATTGGTCCTCTCAACTAGTCCATTGGAAGACGGAACGTATAAAGCAACTTGATGATGCTTAACTTCAATTTTTTCCAAGAAATTGGTCATCTGCCTAGAGACAAAAGAAACATAATCGTCAGTAACAATGGAACAAGGTGCATCTTCGACTTTGAAAATGTTCTCTAGAAAGGAAATATTTGTGGAGGAGTTAGCCACTTCAACAAAGGAGAAATATAACCACTTAAAAAAATAGTCAATAGCCACTAGAAGATATCTCTTATCAGATGGAAAAATATTGAAGGGCCCAGAAAAATCTAAGGCAATCTTCTCACCAAGGCATCTCAGGAAAGGGAACAGGAAATAAAGGTTTTTTGTTAAGTTTCCAGTGTTTATCAGAGACAAAACATTTAGGATATTTTGCCACACAATTGGCAACAGGAACTTTCACACCTGGCCACCAGTATACTTGTTTGAGATTTTCCAAGTGGCAGAAATGCCCATGTTCTCCTCATGAGCAATGGCAACAATCTTATCGCTTAATCAAAGAGGAGGCACAAACAACCCGTTGCGAATGCCAATACAATTTTCAAAAGAAAGTTCTTCACTAACTTGTGCAAAATATCTTAACTCAGCTGATAGCATCTTACTAGTGGACCACTTGTTTCTAATGAAAATGTCCACTTTCTTCAATACTACATCTTTTTCCATAACCATAAGCCAATCCTTTTGAGAAATGTTTCCGCCACTGGCAGATACAACATAAATCAAACCAACAACACAGCCATCATCAAAATCATTCAAGTTATTTGGATTAAAAGGTAAGGGATTGCGAGATACATAGTTAGCACGGACATTTCTACCCCCTTGGATGTACCTGATTTTCAGATCAAATTCTTGCAATCTGGATAGAATCCTAACCACTCGAGCAGAAACCTTACCTAAACCATTACCTGCAAAGAAAAACACCAACAGTTTGTGATCGGTAAAGCTTTTTCATTTCTTGACCCAAATGTAAGTTTTCAACTTTTGCATAGCCCATACATTTCCTAATGCCTCTCTTTCAATAGTGCTATACTGGCACTCATCTCAAGAGAGAGAACTAGAAGCAAAAGCATAGGTATTCTCTTGGCCATCTGCCCATTGCCCAAAAACTGCACCCAGCCCTTTAAGGCTTGCATCTACAGTAATGAAAGAGTCCCCAGAAGGATACACGAACGCAAAGCAGGAGCATTGATAACAAGAGATTTGAGCCTCTTAAATACTTCACAAAGAGTCACTTCAATATAAGTATTGCATTGTAATGTAAGCAACCTCTCGCTCCAATCTGTTTGCCTACATTTCCCCCATGTATTGTTTTCTCCTTTTCTTACTTGGTACAGGCAGGGGACCAGTTTTCGATTTGTGTTGTGTTTCACCTAAATCTTAAATCTTCCTTTCATTTTTGAAATAAATATTCCTCTGTCTGGCTGGACATTGGAGAAAAAGAGACACAGCTCTTATCTAAGTCTGTGCTTATTGTTTAAAATTGCATAAAAAAGTTTAGGACCTTTGTCTTTCTAAAATATCATTAACTACCCGAGGTCCTCAACTACCTAGACGGGTCCCCTTGTTCCTTATACTGCAATATAAGTAAAGCATGCCACACATAGTTATGCGTTTAGCATTGATAATGGGCTCTATTAAATCTGTGTTACACCTCAGCTGTCTATACAGAATGTATCTGCCCCATATACAATTACACTTGCATGGGTATCCTTGTAGCTCGTAAATATGCTTATCTAATATCCAGCAGCAGCATTCTAACCAGCCTTTCATCTAGACAGGGGCAGAGCCGTTGGGGGACACAACCACTCCACTTAATCCATTTTTGAGATCGAAAACCCCAGTCCCCTAACACATTTCATTTATCTATTGACATCTGAGTCATCTAGGATATTTAACAAGGCAATAAAGGGCAACTATTCAATATTGAGTAGAACTATCGCTGGCCATTCAACTACAGTATCCCAGCAGAAAATGACCTCCCCAGCTCTTCCCCGGTGTAATAAACATGATGTACATATTTAAACTGAGTAAGCCACTATCATGCATGCCAATATTGCTACTTATCTTCCGGCCCTCAGAGCTGTTTGCCAGTCTGTGTCATCAGATGGATCTAGGTCTGCCTTACAGCTCACCTTAAGGACCTAAAATGTATCTGAACTGTGAATATCTAGAGTTTAATTATTTAACCTTGAGGTCATCTCGTCAGTGGGGTTTGGGAGGGACATGTAAATTTTCACCAGCATAGTGTTAAATGCATATTTAAGCTGTAACTATCTAAATAATGGAGATCTGAGAAATGCAAATCCCATTTAAATAGCTATGAATGTTTTACTGACAATCCCTGTGCCCACATCACTCAGTGTCAAGGCACTAGCTGTGCCACATTTTGAGAATCTCTCTAGGTCCATCACTAGTGGCATGATCGGTGCTAACCACAAAGGCGTTTGTTGCGTCAGCTTACCCTGCCAACCCATGAATTTCAGAGCATCTTTGATTGACCCAGTGGCTGTTTTTGTTGCCGCCAGTGTCCCCAGTGGCAGGCCATCCCCATAAAAAAAGTGTCATGGGTCAGTGTGTCCTAATGCCGACCTCTGACTAGAGTAAGCTTGACTGAATCTGGGATTATGAAAACATTTCTTACCACAACCAAATGCACTCACTGGTAATAGAATAAAATGTTTGCCCAGCCCTGGATTGCAAGTTTACAATACTTATCTAAGGAGAGGACCACTGCCATACTTACCTCAAGAGAGAACCACCACCATCAGGTGTAAAAATGATCTTTTATGTGTATTCTGTAGAAGTATAATGTGTCCCGGGGAGCTTGATCATCAGTGTTGCATGTCTCTTTTAATTTTTCCCGCTGGCAAATCTTACCGTTTCTGTACTGAACTGAGTTTTCTAACACAAACATACAAAGATAATAATTCCTGTTTTTAACACATTCAACAATAATTGTATGACCCATTTACTCCACCTTGAACTTATTCCTTTTGACATGAAGCCTGGCGCAGTCCTGAGCTTCGATCTGACACCATTTTTTAAATAGACAATGAGGTTGTCTGTATAAAGCCTGACTTTGTCAGTCAGGCAAGGAGGCAAGTCTAAGCACTACTCTATTCTTGGGCCTGTTCTAAGCAATACTGCTTAATTGTTAAACTGCTTAAAAATTGTTGAGAAGGAACCCCATTGGTCAATACTTGTACCATTCTCCCGGTTTATAGCATACAAGTGAATGTCAATAATCTGGCTATCAGTGGCAGGCAGTCAAACACAGCAAATGCTGAATTACAGTTGAAGCTGTCAAAAGCCTTCTCAAAGTCAATTTGCAGGGTCGCCAGTAACTCCCTGGGTCTCCCTGCCATGGCAAGTGCATTATTTAACCGCTGTCTATCATACCTAGGCAATCAATCACTGTGGCATGAAGCCACTTTAATCTTTTTGTATCAAGTCCTCAATTATTTTCAACAGATGGGCAGCAAGGAATTTGATTAGCACCTTGAAGTTGATGTTAAGCAAAGATATTGGCTTGTATGACTCGTATCTGTCTGATAGTAATAAATGCTCCCACAGATCATGGAGTGGAAGGCCCTGTTCGATAAAGAGCCTAAATAATTCTAACAGATGGTGGTCCAGCACAAATGTAGTGAATTTCCAGAATTTGACTGGCTGACTATTTGAACTCAATACCTTTCCAGACTGCAGTTGTCCATTGGGCACTGAGATCTCCTCCACTGTAATCTCTATATGAAGTAGCCGTGGCCACTGCAGGTAAGAGCGGTAGGTGGGGGGGATTTCGACACACGACGATGAGGAATAATGAATTATTTATATAATGTTCCCTTGTGGTCGTCTGTCGAATCCCATCCCCGCCCAGCCCCACCAGCCCACCGCTCTTACCTGCACGGGCCGCGGTTGCTATGAAGTGCAATCCTATATGTCCCAGATATCGTGATATCAGCTGTACCAGTAAATCTGCTATATATCTGTGTTTGCTAAAATCTTAATGAAACCTATGAATGGTGCTTCATATGAATGACACATGATATTTTTATTAACATGCTCTACAAGCCCACACTATTATATGTTGTGCAAGCAGCCATTCCCAGAACTTCTGTGGGATTGGCATTTTCAGGGTAAAAGAAAAAAAATGGAACGTTTCAGTGGACCAAGAAGATGCTCTGGTAGAATCAAGCAGTGCGAGGTTGACAGGAGTTGAATTCTGCAGCTTGAGGATGGAGGGTGTTTGTAGGAAGTGGGAGGAATGGTGCTAAGATTAATGCATTTCATTTACATATATTTATGTATCCGGAAAGCATGATTTACAGTCACATTTACATATTTATATTATACATGCAGCTGCTACTTACAGCTATAAATTTAAATGTTAAAACACACACTGTCAGATGTCATTAGACCACTAACAACCTGAACGAAATTTATGGCGCTACTGCATATGATGAGGCCTTTTCCAAAGGGCTTTAAAAATATGTTTCTTCTATGCAAGCAATACTGTATTTATAAAAAAAGAGCCATTAAACCATATTCACATAAACTTGGCAAGTTACATCCTTTAGAATATGATTCACTGATAACTCTGAGGTGAGCCTCTAAAGTGAGCCTGCATGCATCTACGTACCTTGTGGACATATATATTGTCACAATACATATATGTGGAGTCTTATATAGCAAAGCTTTACTTACTCATAGAAAATTACATTGACAATATTCTTGATCTCAATATTTTTGGTACGACATTCTGTCCCATGATATTTGTGTTTCCGATATTTTTTTACAAACAACAGCAGTACTATCAGTACATGAACAGGGTATTTCATTAATGGAGAAAGAAAGAAAAAACTAAATTTCTATTTTGTTTTGCCATTACAAAGGAGAACCACACAGTCAATTTAGAGAATAATTTTCTCCTGGGAATGATTGCTACAACAGAAAACAAGGGGTAGAATTTAGTTAAGGGTCAAGTGGTCTCCAAATCCTAGTCACATGTTACATAAATACCCTGAACTATAGAGTGAAGATAGTCATGAAAAAATGGAATGGTCTGTTTTAATGGGGTCAAAATGGAGACGAAATCACCCAAGGTAAAGGTTACTCTCTACGGAACAAATCTATTGCCGGATTGAAATACCAAGAACACTTTGATGTGATCACTTTTGAGCAAACCTTTGGCTCATAGGTGACTTGCCTTACGGACATGCCTACCTAAAAGCGTAAGAACTTCTTCATCTAAAAGGTACCTCACTAGTCACCCACAATCAACAGTCATAAAATCGATTCCAGCATGCATGGCAAGATCAGATTTTTGGATCGTCAACTCAATAATTGTTTCATAGGACTTTTCCTGCAGTGTTTTCAAGGATCAAACCTGACATTAGAGTAGTCTACAACAAAACCAGACTACATTACACATTTTTTCAGGCACAGGGAGAGTAAGTGATTTGACACAATTACCGAATTTTGAGCAAGTTCCAGTATTCAAACCTGTTCCCCATGTTCCATTGTCAAGAGCTCTGGTCCAGTGGTCTTTAAACATTTGACATATGTGACCCGAAATGAACCACTGCTGGAACACGGGGATGCCTGCCTGAGCATTTTTTATGATTGTAACACAAAACAATACACACAAACAAATATGTATAACCAATTAAACAAATAGCAAGATATTTTATTTAATACGCATACAAAAAATACGCAAAAACTGAAATGTTGAATTTTAATGGGAAGGTTTAAACTTCAAAATGTGTTTTTATTTCTAAAAGGCAGAGCAACATGCTAGACTCAAACACACAACTTTGTATTTTTTTCTTCTAATGTATGCTCTCTCTTGGAGCATTTCTACTTCATTTGGGGCCCCTAATCATCCTTACTAGTTTCTGTTTGCTGTACTTGGACTGTTCCTACGAATCCAGGTAAGGATACCAGCTTACCTTTTAGACTTCAGTCTCACATTTGTCACATTTAAACAATGTTTTAAAATGTTTAATTTTACACTTTGTTTTTTCATGTTTGTATACTTCATTATTCTGCTAACACTATTTAAGTTTTGTGGACCCCTGGAGGTCCAAGGACCATATAGTCCGGCCCCTTGATAAACCACCATAAAAAAAACTGTTGTCCAAAAATGTTCATTTTTGATGTGTGTTTTGTATCAGCAGAGAAGTAATTGAACTTGGGTAGACATTGCCAATGCAGGCCGATTTTTTCTGGATGAAATTTTTTAAAATGGCAGTTAGGTTGCAGTGATGATGCAATATTTCATGAACCATGAGACCTACATGCTTCATTTTGGTGTTAAATCATAGGTTTGGGGGGGTCAAGTAAACGTTTAGAGACAGAAAATAACTCCTCAGAGGAACCCTTAAACCATTTTCTAAAATGGCTGTTCTATAATAATGTATTTCAGCCATCATATTGATAATTTAGTTTAATATTGTTTTTGTTATAGGTTTTCTGTTGCTTCAAATTTGTAAACATGAGCGAATGATGTGATAGCAGAGGATCCTTACCTCTTGACAGAATGTTGCTAACTACAACATCTGAGGAATCCTTCAACAAAGAAAAATGTGTCATATGCCAAACTAATTCGAAAGAAAAGTTAACATCAACAAAGGCTGTACAGAAGAGGGTTTGAGATGCTGCAGAAATACAGCAAGATGAAGTTTACAAAAGATTAGAACTGATGAGTGAAGAGAATAAAATATTTTATCATTGTACCAACACGTGCTACAAGTTGTATACAATGGTAAAAGGCTGAAACAAATTAATTTAAAAAACATGCAGAAACCTATGAATCACAACAGGAATCCGAGTCTTCTGATGAAGTGATGACAACCAACCCCAAAGCCTATCCACTTAGAAGATTGATGGCTACCCCTTATCCATCTCCAACAAGTGATCAGAAAGCAGAGGATCTTCAATGGGTTATCTGTGGTTTAGTCAGAACAAGGGCCAAAGGGACTTTTGAAAGAACAATGAACAGAGTATGAGAGTCTCAAAGGGCAAACATGTTTTTATCTGCCGCTACTTTCTTCCAAGATTACGTTTTCAGCCTAGTAGCTTATCTAAAAATTGAGGTGAATGTATTTGCAGTGGATTTGTGTGTCCACCCAAACTGCATGTGTGCATACATTAGAAAATATGAATTTACAATGACCTCCAAGCTGCAACGAAACAGCCGGCCTTCAGTGATTTTTGCACCCTTTGAAAAAGCAAATTAAGGTCTAAAGGCACTCATGAGTGCTGGCTACAGGGTTCACACTCAGTGAGATCGGAAAAAAAACATTGATGAAACTGTATTTATCCATAATAATTAAATTAAGATTTTTATGGTGAGCATGTACAATGACAGATTTTGTTTTTGTCATTCTAACGTAAAGAATGAGCCATTAATTGTGTTTATAGCTGATTTGACTCCTGAAGTTCTTGCTGCCAAAATAAGATCACAAGATGCAGTAAAATCAGCAGTAACCATTTTAAGAAATGTCCTGAAACATTCAGATTTTTGACTTAATGGCAAGTTTTGTGCTGCATCTATATGTGAGATTTGACACCCTGCACTCCTTTTTTGTAAATGAATCTAGTAATCCTTGTTTATAGGTGCTATCGTTTGCTCTGACTGGCTCAAGTCAGTGACATAACATGTAATTCAAACAGAAAACTGCTTGTAAACGATGCACTATACACACATCCCCGCAGGGTATTTTATCAACCACACTTGTATGTAGTATCAACTATTGTAACAATAATTTCAAACAAATTTTAAATAAAACAATTTTTTAGTATTTCAAGCAGTAACATAAAACCAGTCGGATGCAAAACATCTTTTGTTTAATCGAAGTTTTCTTGTCTTTGTTATTGATGCTTCAATCTTGGTACATTACTTCATGTACATACATCTTGTCAGTAGCTCCCAATGCATTTCGGTATAGCAATACCTTCGTCAGGGGATGCTCTAAACAAATACAACAATGGTAATCAGAACCGTAAATGTGGGAACCCCACATTCCACCAGAAAACAATTTTCATTGTTTGCAAGTTTGTCAGAACAAGTACCAACTGAGTGTGACCTCCACCACTGTGCTTTATAACTAAAAAGTCTCCACGTGTGACACTGCACACAAATCCAAACATGTGACCAGGACTGTACCTGTCTGAATGTCGTGAACTACTGCATTGCGTTTCATAAGATGTTCCTGGATGACAAAACACTAAGGTAACTAATGATGTAAATGACACACCAGACAATGTCATTCTAAACAAAAATATGCACAACTGTGTAAAGCTAAAACCAGACACCGCCTACCTCTTCAAGTCGCTCTTGTTCCCCAAGGTGAAAAAGCATCTAGTAGTCCTCCTTCTTATGTTCTAACTCTGCAATGAATGCACATGCTGTTTTAGTGCCACACTAACCCGAGGGTTCGTATCCCACCCAAGGTCCCACGCGTTTTGCTGCTTACCTCGCTATCTCGAGCCTTGACTGAGAATCGCCGCCATGCGTTCGAAAAAACGCCTCCTCTAACCCTCGCCTATGAAGCTCGCTATCTGTTCCGGGTAGAAACTAAAAACGGACTATCGGAACTGGCGTTAGGCGCCATCTTAGCCTAGTCTCCAAACGTAATAATGGAAACAATAACCAAACGGTGCTCGTAATTACAAAAGTGGTTGCAAACTAATGGAAAAAATAAAAGTATACCAATAATAAATAATAAATAAAGTACTCCACTGAGTAAGCGCTAGTTGTGACAAAATTGCCATTTAAACAATGCACGTGACCATGATAATGACAATATACAATAATTCAATGTTGATTACAGAAAATATGTAAATTCAATTTTATCATTGAGACCCTGTGGCTCAAGCGTGTTCAGCCTGCGAATCCAGTATGTCTCCCTCTGCAATAGTTGGCGATTGGTGTCAGCATGTACTTCCTGATCAATGTTTTCTAGTACTGTGTAACGCAATTGCGGAATTGTGTGCTGTCTCTCCTTCCAGTGCACGGCTAAATTGGACTTCGGGTTACCTGTTCTTATGAGACTCTTATGTTCTGTGATGCAAACTTTTATTTTTCTAGTGGTTTTACCCACGTACACAAGCCCGCACGGGCATTTGATGGCATAAACAACTCTACTTGTGTTACAGTCTGAGGTGTGCCTTAACTGTATGCGTTGACCTGTTTGTGGATGTGTGAACACATCCCCTACTATTACGTTGCCACAATGGCCACAGTTGTGACACTTGACCATGCCTCTGTTTCGTCCTGTGCCTGTTTTAGTTTGGGAATGTTTCAAAATCTCTTTTATGTTCCTGGACCTTGTGTGTGCAACTATGGGTTTGTCAAAAAACACATCTTTGAAATCCGTCTCCTGTTCAAGCACCTCCCATCTTTTCAGAATGCTTTTCTTAATGAATTTGCTGGATGTGGAATTTTTAATGACAAAAACTTCCCTCTTTAATGGTGTTTTGACTGTCTTGGTGAGTAATTCCTGTCTGGTTTTCTGACTTGCCTTCTGTTTTGCCTGCTGTAGTACCTCATCTGGATAGCCTCTTTCCTTATATGCCAAGACCATACCCTCCATCTCTTGAATGCCTTGTTCTTCCTGTGAACAAATTCTACGTACACGTAAGAACTGTGAAAAAGGTAGGTGGTTTTTTAAAGACATTCAAGCAGATGTTAAGGCATACACAGCAGAGGAAGCAGAGAGTGTGTATGCACTGATAAAAGATGTCAAAGATTTTCAGGGAAAACCAGGTTCCACCACACAAATGATAAAACAACTGCAATATACATTAAGAAAACAAATCAACCAAAGGCTTCATGCCACGACGTTAATTCAATATCACAAAGTCAAGCGTATTCCGCGCGGACTACGTGTATCCCTCAGACCACTCCTATTCAAATTCAATAAACCTTTTATGTTAAGGTGGTATGCGATACTTAATAAGTGTTCGCTTGATCTAATTTTGCTCATAGTGGAAGAGTTGTCAAACATACTAAAAGAATTGGACACAGAGATTCAAGATTTGAACACTGAATTATCATCTAGGTTAACAGAGGAAGAATTAGCAACTACACTCAAGAACATCAATGACCAGCTAGACGAGTATACCAGGGAAGTACACGAACGTAAACTGCGCAAGTTTAAGCGTGACACAATAGACTACAAGCTTGATGAGGTCTATTCATGGGCGGATCAGTATGCCCAAAGAAGAGCATATAAAAAACCGCAAGCTTCGTCCTCAGAAGAAAGTGTTGCGACTGAACAAGACACTTTACCCACTCGTAAACCATTAGAAGCAACTCCCAGTACTAGTAGTGATACAGGTGCAGAAGGTGGCCCAGACATCACCCATGGGCCGGCTTTTTTAGAGGGGGGCAAAACATCCAACCACCCGCCCACGGAACCACTCCAAAAAAACGGACAAGGAGGGGAAAAGGTTCAACAAAAAAAGCCAAGAAACAGGAGGAACTAGTGATGAACATTTCAGACTACCAATTGAACCCCATAGAACTTAAAGTATTAAACAAGGGTATGTCTTTTGTTCCGACATATTCCACTACCCCACTGGAGACTGAGGTTGCACTATTTAAATTCATGAGGAAACTTCGGTTACGCTGGTTTTTCCATACGATTAACAAAGAGTCCACAACTTCATCCACCACAACTGAACAACCACAGGTCTTCAGACCTAAGAGCAATTTTATGGCTCCATTTTCACATAAGGCTTTAGACCTTTTTGAAACCTTGGTAAAGAAAGATGTAGAGCATATTCCAATTACTAAATCTAGACACAACAATCTAACTAGATTAGAACACCAAACTTTGGTTAAATTGGCACAGAATGATATGTTAAAAATTGTACCAGCAGATAAAGGAGGAGCATTGGTTGTACTCAACCATTCTCATTATCTGGCAAAGGTGAATCAGCATGTCACTGATCAAGACACATACATCAAATTGGATACTGACCCGACAGTTCGTTTTCAAACCATTTTGAACACCATTCTTGAGAAAGCACAAGAGACGGGTTGGATCAATGAGCAAACTCGTAAATTTTTGACGGTACAACATCCAAAGAGGCCACACATATACATGGTGCCTAAAATGCACAAAAATCCAACAGATCCCCCTTTCAGGCCAATTGTAGCGGGATGCGGGTCATTGCATGAACCATTAGGCAAGTTTCTGGATTACTATCTACAGCCATTAGTACAACAATGGGGCACGTACATACAAGACACCACGGATTGTTTAAAAAAGATCAGTCAAGTTACCATCACACAAGGAGAAAATGTATTGTTATGTACTGTAGATATATGTGCCTTATACACCTCTATCCCTCATCAGGAGGGCCTAGAGGCGGTAGAATGGATGTTACTACAGCATGATTATGACGAGGGTACAAATGTTTTTCTTCTGGAACTGTTGCATTTCTGTTTGTTTCATGGATATTTCAGATGGCAAGACAGTTACTATTTACAAAGGACAGGTACCAGCATGGGTTTTACAGGGGCACCGACTTTTGCTAATATATTCATGGCAAAGTACGAGAATGAGCATGTTTTACAGAATCCCCAATGGACACAAAACCTCAGGCTTTACGTCAGGTACATAGACGACATCCTTATAGTGTGGGATGGTACAAAAGACAAGCTAGAACACCTGCTGACAGAGTTAAATCAGTGTCACGATCAAATCAAGATCACATACACAGTGGAGGATAAGTCCATCAATTACCTTGACATCCTTATTGAAATCAAAGAGGGCAGTTTGGAAACCAGACTGTATAAAAAGGCGACAGATCGCAACAGTGCGCTGCACTACAGCAGCTTTCACACACAGTCTTTAAAAAACCACCTACCTTTTTCACAGTTCTTACGTGTACGTAGAATTTGTTCACAGGAAGAACAAGGCATTCAAGAGATGGAGGGTATGGTCTTGGCATATAAGGAAAGAGGCTATCCAGATGAGGTACTACAGCAGGCAAAACAGAAGGCAAGTCAGAAAACCAGACAGGAATTACTCACCAAGACAGTCAAAACACCATTAAAGAGGGAAGTTTTTGTCATTAAAAATTCCACATCCAGCAAATTCATTAAGAAAAGCATTCTGAAAAGATGGGAGGTGCTTGAACAGGAGACGGATTTCAAAGATGTGTTTTTTGACAAACCCATAGTTGCACACACAAGGTCCAGGAACATAAAAGAGATTTTGAAACATTCCCAAACTAAAACAGGCACAGGACGAAACAGAGGCATGGTCAAGTGTCACAACTGTGGCCATTGTGGCAACGTAATAGTAGGGGATGTGTTCACACATCCACAAACAGGTCAACGCATACAGTTAAGGCACACCTCAGACTGTAACACAAGTAGAGTTGTTTATGCCATCAAATGCCCGTGCGGGCTTGTGTACGTGGGTAAAACCACTAGAAAAATAAAAGTTCGCATCACAGAACATAAGAGTCTCATAAGAACAGGTAACCCGAAGTCCAATTTAGCCGTGCACTGGAAGGAGAGACAGCACACAATTCCGCAATTGCATTACACAGTACTAGAAAACATTGATCAGGAAGTACATGCTGACACCAATCGCCAACTATTGCAGAGGGAGACATACTGGATTCGCAGGCTGAACACGCTTGAGCCACAGGGTCTCAATGATAAAATTGAATTTACATGTTTTCTGTAATCAACATTGAATTATTGTATATTGTCATTATCATGGTCACGTGCATTGTTTAAATGGCAATTTTGTCACAACTAGCGCTTACTCAGTGGAGTACTTTATTTATTATTTATTATTGGTATACTTTTATTTTTTCCATTAGTTTGCAACCACTTTTGTAATTACGAGCACCGTTTGGTTATTGTTTCCATTATTACGTTTGGAGACTAGGCTAAGATGGCGCCTAACGCCAGTTCCGATAGTCCGTTTTTAGTTTCTACCCGGAACAGATAGCGAGCTTCATAGGCGAGGGTTAGAGGAGGCGTTTTTTCGAACGCATGGCGGCGATTCTCAGTCAAGGCTCGAGATAGCGAGGTAAGCAGCAAAACGCGTGGGACCTTGGGTGGGATACGAACCCTCGGGTTAGTGTGGCACTAAAACAGCATGTGCATTCATTGCAGAGTTAGAACATAAGAAGGAGGACTACTAGATGCTTTTTCACCTTGGGGAACAAGAGCGACTTGAAGAGGTAGGCGGTGTCTGGTTTTAGCTTTACACAGTTGTGCATATTTTTGTTTAGAATGACATTGTCTGGTGTGTCATTTACATCATTAGTTACCTTAGTGTTTTGTCATCCAGGAACATCTTATGAAACGCAATGCAGTAGTTCACGACATTCAGACAGGTACAGTCCTGGTCACATGTTTGGATTTGTGTGCAGTGTCACACGTGGAGACTTTTTAGTTATAAAGCACAGTGGTGGAGGTCACACTCAGTTGGTACTTGTTCTGACAAACTTGCAAACAATGAAAATTGTTTTCTGGTGGAATGTGGGGTTCCCACATTTACGGTTCTGATTACCATTGTTGTATTTGTTTAGAGCATCCCCTGACGAAGGTATTGCTATACCGAAATGCATTGGGAGCTACTGACAAGATGTATGTACATGAAGTAATGTACCAAGATTGAAGCATCAATAACAAAGACAAGAAAACTTCGATTAAACAAAAGATGTTTTGCATCCGACTGGTTTTATGTTACTGCTTGAAATACTAAAAAATTGTTTTATTTAAAATTTGTTTGAAATTATTGTTACAATAGTTGATACTACATACAAGTGTGGTTGATAAAATACCCTGCGGGGATGTGTGTATAGTGCATCGTTTACAAGCAGTTTTCTGTTTGAATTACAAGTTTTGTGCTGCCCCAGAGCTCCGCATATCATGGGAGTCAACAAGAGTGCCTGATGTTGTCTTAAATGTTTTTTACATCATAATTTAATATCAGCAAAGCAAAACTGCTACAAACTAAAGTTCTTGAGTTTGTAACAGTATCTGACAACATTGATGACTGCTTTGAAACTATAGACAAAGAAGTGGAAGACAATCCCATGAACTGACAGACTTATGCTGTGCAAATGTACTGTCTTTTATAAATCATGTGTTATGAATTACATCACAGCAAAAAGAAATCTCTGCTACACATGAAGACTGCCCACGCAAACTATGAATCTATGACAGGTGGAAAAGTAGAGAGCTAATTACTTCAATGACTTGGACTGGAGTATCAACAAGTTATAATGATATAGTACTGAGCAGGAACTTGGTTGCAGCTCATAATGTAAATCGTGTGAATCCGACAGCACATTAGCTCCAAGTCACTATACCAGGAAAGGATTTGCAATTGCTGCTCTTGAGAATTTTGATTTTAAAGACAGCCGTTCTGTGTCTGGAACATCCAGCACACCTGATATTGACCTTGTGCTTTTTCAAGATTGTAGCAAAGAAGTATCGCTGGAAAACAAACCTTGTCATCTGTAGGAATAACCAAATGAAGCTGAAAACGTATAACCCAAAAGCCCTGCCAACGTATGCAAAATCACTACAAGCCATTAACACGTCCCAATCCACCAGAAAGTTTCAAAGGGTTAAGGACATGGATCTCCTTCTACATGATGCTGCGGGTCCGCAAAGCTGATTTAACTGAATTTATCAAGTTGCTTATTTGGTGCAGACTGAAAGATGAAAAAAAGCCAGTAAGCAAAAACACAAATCCTTCCCCAAAATTTTCTAAATTCTGGTGATTCCTTCAAAATAAACATATGGTTTCCCACAGACATGTAGTATTTAACTTTTATTATCAAAAATATAAATATTCATGAATACAACATACATAGTCAATTGCTTCAAATCACATGTAAACAGACACCTTCATGTGAATAATGGCAGATCGTCCATTAAGAGAAGAGAGAAAGGAGCTCATTGAACATAATAATCCAACTCAAGACAGAATTTGACAATCATAAAATAAATACAAACCAGACGACTAAACACAACAAATTCAGACACTGGACAATAAGAAAACAACAACAATAACAAATAACCAAAGAAAAATACAGTGATTATGCAATGAGTTGGTGGCAAGAATTAAGCCAATATGAAAAGCCGGATGTATGCCATTACAACGCATGCTTTTACAACGCATGCCATTATGACGCAACTTTTACAACGCAAGTCGTTACAACGACATGCGTTGGGGGGCACTGGATAGTGAATAGTTTAATTTACTATTCCAACTCCAATCCCCGTGGATAGTAGGGAAGGTGTTGGATAGTAATTAAACTATTCCCTATCCTAGAGCGCCCTCCAGCGCAATTCGTTGTAATGACTGCGTTGTTAAAGTTGCGTCATAATGGTAGTGCGTTGTAAAAGTTGCATTGTAAAGGATGTTTCCTGCAAAAGCCAGTTTCTCTGTGGGCTAGAATTCATGCTCTGATTTCCTAGAATACTGTCCCACGGAAGAAGGTTGGGTTTTTACCAGTAATACCATCTCCAGTCACAAACTCTGCAACTTTATACACAGCTCTAAAAAAAATCCATAATGTGCGTGTTCAACTTCAAGACCAGCCTATCTTGCCAATATTCTGCAGTGAAGCTGACAATTTTATCAGCAATCCATGATGATCTTTATTCGATGCTGGGTGTTTTTCACATGACAAAAGTTGCATTGCGATATGCAGGAAGTTATCTCAGTGGATGTGGCATAGATGATGCACTTTTTGAGGCTGAAATCTTTGGAAACAAAACTGTCCAGTCAGTATTGAGCAGAACTCAACATTTTTTACAAGGTATCCTTATCATATCTGAAGCTATAGAAACATTGTTTTGGAAAGTTTTCTGGAACAGAAATGACAAATTTGGTTTTGCATATCTTACCTCAAAAAGGACCAAGACACATGGTGCACTTCATTCAAAAGACATAATGCAAAGTCAGGCAAAGTTCAATACAAAATCAGAAAACCTGAAAACTAAGTTCATAGAGTTTGTCAAAGAGTGTGACGAAAAATCTGAACCTTGCAAGTACTGTGGAAATATTTTACACATGATAGCTCTAGTGAAAAACTTAGTACATGCTAATAGGGAAGGTGATTGGGAGCTGCACGCGAACACTGTGGAGTCACTGATATCTGTGTTTCGTGAATTTTATTGCATAAACTACCTAAGATATAGGTGCCTGTATTTGGAAAGAGTGAAGTAGCTAGTGGTGGAAAACCCATATATCTACTGAAAAAAAACCAAAGACATTTTGTGGTGAAAGACAGAGATGGAAGGCTTAATGCTGTTGCTCCCGGTATGAAACTGGAACAGACAAGCCAGAGGTCACAGAAATGCTCCACGGGAATTGTTGGTCAGACATGTAAAAGTGAACATGTTGTTCAATGGCAGCTAGTTTACCACATAGTCCTTTCTATTGGCAATGTTTTCAGAGACATGACAAATTCAAAATTGATGGGCCATCATGAAACTGTTCCTCACCGAGAACTTGTGCAAAAGAGAAGTGGACATTTTAATGAACACGTTGAAAGCCTTTTTCTTTTCATGCAGCAGCAAGGAAACCCCTTTGAAATAACTGAGCCTGTGTGATTACAAAACTTTTTTGGGGATAAACTTTATTGAGTTTTCGGCCATCTGAGATAGCAGAGATTAACACGCGGCACATATGCAGTGCATTGCAGGATGGTGTACATACAGCCAGATTCATGAAGCTTAATTGCGCTCGCAAAGGGCCAGATTCTGAGAATCTGGCCCTTTGCAAGCGCAATTTTTGCATTTAGGATTCATCATCCCAAATGCAAAAATCGGTAAATGCGATTTCGCTAAATTGCGAGGAATTACATTTAAGGAATCTCTATTTGAGATTCCTTAAATGCAATTCATTAACCATTTATAAATTGCTAATTCCCAATTTCGGGCCGCTATTTACCGCGAGGTCAAACCTCGTGGTAAATAGCGAAAACTTAGAAAAATGCATTTAAATGCATTTTTCTAAGTTGCATGTTGCACACACACATATCCTTTGGACATGTGTGTGTGCAACACCAATGTAGATTACATTTCAGGGGTGCTACAGGGTGTCCTTTGGACACCCCTACCACCCTTGAAATCGCATCCTTATTTGCGATTGGCAAATTGCTAATCTCAAATAAGGAATAACCCCCCCATTCATTCCTATGGGCCTTAATAAGGAATGTGTAGGAATCGCAATTTATTTTGCGATTCCTACATGAATCCCGTTTTGCCAGTCTGTAATAGCGATTCCTTATGATTCGCTATTACAGACTCGCAAAACATGCCGATGATGAATCTGGCAGATAGTCTCTGCAAAGTAAGAACATGCAGACAGAATACCACAGTAAATAGGAAGAATGTCCACAAGTACAAATCCATGGCAGATTACATGAATTGACCTAACCATTTTAACCATACCAGTCCATCCTTCTGGGGACAACCACAGGTTTCAGAAAGAACACGTTTCTGCTGCACACAACAATCCATGCCCCTTTTCCTTCCTGCCATGGTAAGGGAAATAGGGGATATCCACCCAGAGTGATGTCTCGCTTTGCCATTGGTAGAGTTAAGCCCAGGAACGCCTTATCGGCCCTTGTGCCTCCAGACTCCTCGAACACCCCAAGGAGAATCAATAAGGGAGAAAGGGGAACTTACCCTCCTAGAACATCGGACAGATATTGGCTCACCTTCGTCCAGTAGCAGTGCATCACTGCTCAAGTCCATATGATATGATTAAAAGTGGCTGGATCAACTCCACATTGAGGACAGGCTGAGGTGGGATGTAGGCCTGCTCGGTGTAAGCGGGCAGGGGAGAGATATGCAAAGTAGAGATAATAGGTTTGGACAAGTCATAGGGCCTGATTATGATGTTGGACAGACCAGAGTCTGTCTGACATCGTTCTGGAAGTGAGACCGACCAACCTCCTGTCAGCGGTATCAAACCAGCAATTAAGATTTGTCCGAACACTGTTCGGTCACAATCCTATTCTTTACAATGGGAGCACGCATTCCGAACGGAATGCATGCTCTCATTGCAAAGAGCAGAGGTGCAGTTCATCCCTGCAACCTGTGGCAAGCACCTGAAGGTGCCTGCCACCGGGTGCACGGATCAACAGGGGGGCAGACGGACTCACCGAACTCATCGGAAGCCAGTTAGAATGTCCGGTTGCATTCCTTTCCAACCGACTCCAACCTAATGGGTCAGTCAGAAAGGAATCCAACCACCTTATTAGGATGCTGTCGGAACAGCTCTGGCCATTGGTCTGAGCCGTTTCCATCTGCATCCTAATCAGGCCCTTATTCGGGAAGAGGTAGTACGTTCCCGGGGAGCCAACAAGGCATTCCACCCATCCCATAAACCACAGGGCTCATCCAGCTTTCCCAACAGGTTCGAAGGTGATCCAACGAGCAGGGGGAATTCATAATGGGTGGGCGGTAAATAAGGACGAGTCCTCCTCAGCCCATATTTCCAATGTGCAACTTAGCTTCCAAAGGGTTGAACTCTGGGAGAGTGTTGGTTGACGAGGAGTGAATGTGAAGAGCATGTCTGAGTTGGAAGTATTTATAACATTTGGTATGGATTAGGCTATATGTCTGCTGACAGTCTTGGAAGGAGCAGATATGTGTCCTCAACCATACATCTCCTAATCGCATGATGCAAATAAGATTTCAGAAATGGAAACCGCCAAGTACAGCCACCTCTCTCAACCAAGTGGCATGCCAAAGCTGGGTCTGCTGCGTAAGCCTATTTTTCCACTATATGTCTCGAAGTGCAGCTCTCAATGCTATGAACACCATTTGAGCTACCAGGGGCATAGAGAGAGAGAATGGGGATCCATAGAGCATGACCTGTAGACGAGGGGAACCCAGCAATGAAAGTTTCAGGTGATAGGCGGGGTCAGACCATCCCCCATTAAACCAATCATGAAGAACAAGAAGGTGAGTGGACAGATAGTACAGATAGAGGTTGTTCATCCCCAGGCCACCATCATAGGTGCCTGTTGACAATTCAGGCAAGCCCCACGTGGCCTTTAACCCCACCACAGAAATGTTTCACTGCACCATCCAGGTCGTGAAACTATATCTGGGGTTGGTGGAGTGGCAAGTTCTGTAAAACATTGAGAAATCGTGTGAGGATCATCATCTTGTATAGGGCAATGCACCACAAGACATTGAGGGGGAGAACTCAATATCAGGTGAAATCTGACTTAGATTTCCGAACTAGGGGGTGAAGAATAGGAGTCCAGGTGAGTTCTGGATGTAAAGCGACGAATATGCTGAGATACTTAAAACTGAGCCAACTGAGTGGAATATTCATCTGCCAGTTGAAGCAATCTCTAGGCGGTGCCAGGGGGGACCAGAATCAATTTACAGGAGTTCATCCTATGACCAGAGGCCCTTTCGAAGTCCTCAAGCAACTGAAGAATTCAGGCCCACTCACAGTCGGGTTCACAAGATAAAGCAATACATCGTCGGCATATAGGGCAATGTGTCCTTGTGTCCCGTGCTCCGGACCCATCCAGTGTATACATGATCTGTACAGATAAGTTGGGCCAGGGATTCTATCACTAGAGTTGATAGGATAGAGGACAGGGTGCAGCCCTGACTTGTCCCCCGCTCTATATTAAATGCATCGAAGAGGACCCCATTGACTCAAACCTGACTGGTAGGGTTTGAATAGAAGACCCAAACCCGGCCCCGGATTCGCTTTCCAAAACCAGCACAAGTCAGCACCAATTGGAGGCAGTCCCTGCCCACTGTGTCGAAAGGCTTCTCATAATCAATAGGAATCAATGCCAGGTCTTGAGGCAATCAATGACGGTGGACCAGGGCCATTTGGAGCCGATGTATAGTGTCTTGTGCTCCGGGATGGCATGAAGCCACATTAGTCCGTCTGCGCCAACCCATGTAGGACCAGTTTGAGCCAATTGACAAGTATTGCTGCAAAGATTTTAACTAAACCATTGAGGAGTGATATCGGGCGATAATTTGTGCAGGGCATAGGAGGAGGCTGCATCTTGTGTAATACATTACGCTGGCTGGATCTAACTACAATTGAAAGGAACCCATGCAGCAGGCTTCCTTGTAGAGCAACAATAGATGAGGGATAAGAGTATCATGAAACGTAGCATAATCTTCCATAGGCAAGCCGTCAGGGCCCGGAGTCTTACCGGGCGCCAAGCCTGACAATGCTTCTCCAACCTCTTCCACCGTAAAAGGTTCACCAAGCAGACGAGACTCAGAGGGTGATAGCCGAGGGAGAGGAACCCAGCCAAGAAAGGAACTGGATACAGCTGCATCCAATGGAAAGGAAACCATGCAGGAGGCTTCCTTGTAGAGCAACAACAGATGAGGGATAAGAGTATCATAAAATATAGCATAATCTTCCATAGGCAAGACTTAAGGGCCCAGAGTCCTACTGGGCGCCAAGCCTGACAATGCTTCTCCAACCTCTTCCATCGTAAAAGGTTCATTAAGCAGACGAGACTCAGAGGGTGATAGCCTAGGGAGAGGAACCGAGTCAAGAAAGGAACTGGATACAGCTGCATCCCTGTCCATTGGCCTGGAGTACAATGCTTGATAATATTGAGCAAAAGTTTGAGCTATCTTGGGGAGGGATTGCAGAGAGCCACCAGATTCATCTAAAATTTCAGAAACAATTCTATTGGCTTCCAGAGGGGAGACCAACCAGTAAAGTTGTTTCCTGTTCTTGCCTTGGCAGTTGTAAATCCTGGGTGTTGTGCCCCATCACAGGTGTTTGGCTGCTTAAAGGGAGTGCAGATGACTATCTTCACGGATAAAACCTAATTGGTGAGAAATAGTAGGCTGCTTATTAGACTGCAACTGTTGCTCCAGGTAAAGGAAACACGCTTCTAGCTGGGTGATAAGAGCACCCTGCTAGAAGCGCGTGCTGCTGGGCTCGAACATTACTCTTAGCAAAGCCCCGAAGCGTCGCCTTACTGGCGGCCCACCTGTGTGACTAATCCCTCGGTATTATGGAAATTATCTCGGAGTTCGGACCCGAGTGAATGGACAAACTCACTGTCTTGGAGATATCAGGTGTTGAGATACTGCATAGGGTGCGTTCCCCCACCGTGGGTGCTCAAGAGAGAAGTGTAAAGGGAAATGGTCAGACATTCCGTGGGGCAGAGTCTGGATCTGAGTCACTGGTTGATCAAGGGCGGGTATAAAAATTAAGTCTATTCGAAAGTGGGTGTGGTGAGCCACCGATGTGTGCATAAATTGCTGAAGGCAGGGGTGCCAAGATCTCCAAGGATCACAGAGACCTAGAGAAGTGGTCCATTCAGTGAGGCAGTGAGCGCTGACCTGTTGAGAGGCAGTAGGAGGTCCAGTACTATCTATATTTAGGCCAGGCACAGCATTGAAATCGCCCCTATTATTGTAAGCCCCAGTGGGAGACATGAGAGAAGGTGTGAAAGGTATCTGAGCTAGGCGAGCAAGGAAGCAGACACATAGACACAAACTAATATGACCACACGCCCTTCCAATGTGCCACCTATTGCAAGAAAATGTCCCTGTGGAGCACGTGTCACATGAGAGACTACAAGGCAAAAGGAACAGCATAAAATTATTGCAACCCCCTAGCTCCCGGTAGTAACACGTATGAAAAACTCTGCCATAACCCTTGCGGCCCAGGAAGGGACAATGTTCCCCTAGGAGATGGGTCTCCTTTAGCAATAGGACCTCAGGAAGGTAACAATGGGCAAAGGTAAAAATTGCCACTCGCTTCACTCGATCTAAAAGACCATTAACATTCTAGAACAAAACCAAAAGTTATATGCGAGGGGGATGAAAGGTATTGCAAGGAATGATCAGCGGACAACAGAGAAGCCGGACAAACAGGGCCCTATGGAGATAAGAAGACTGTACTAGTGGGACATGATGTGTGATCACTACTGCAAGACCATGTACATAAGTAAGGTAAACGTTTGTGCAAGAGATTAAAAGGGAAGGAAGAAGGTAAACAACGACATGGTTCAACATTTTGCAAAAATACCCCTCTGCCAACTCCCATTTCTTCCAGCACTTCCACCCAAGAAGAATCTGGCTACCTATAAAAATGATACAACTGAGGTCATTGCGCCTAAGCCTGTGGCGTTTTGTGGCGTTTTGTGCGTGAGCCTACCTGCACGCTGCACGCTGCCTGGGGGTCCCGACCTGCTTTCAGCCTCGCCTTGCCTGGGGACCCGAGCGACCTGCCGACCGGAGTTGCTGCCTGATTCCACCGCACCTGCTGTCTCCTCCCCCCGCCGCAGCCCTCCAACACCGGGACTGCCGCAGAGCGGGGGAGTAGAGACTACAGCCCCCAGAAGCCTCCGCGACTGGCCCGGAAGTCGCGTTGAGGCTTAGCGCCCGGAGGCGCCGTTAAAGGGGCTGGCCTTGCGGCGGAGCGGGTGTCATTGCGCCTAAGCCTGTGGCGTTTTGTGGCGTTTTGTGCGTGAGCCTACCTGCACGCTGCACGCTGCACGCTGCCTGGGGGTCCCGACCTGCTTTCAGCCTCGCCTTGCCTGGGGACCCGAGCGACCTGCCGACCGGAGTTGCTGCCTGATTCCACTGCACCTGCTGTCTCCTCCCCCCGCCGCAGCCCTCCAATACCGGGACTGCCGCAGAGCGGGGGAGTAGAGACTACAGCCCCCAGAAGCCTCCGCGACTGGCCCGGAAGTCACGTTGAGGCTTAGCGCCCGGAGGCGCCGTTAAAGGGGCTGGCCTTGCGGCGGAGCGGGTGTCATTGCGCCTAAGCCTGTGGCGTTTTGTGGCATTTTGTGCGTGAGCATACCTGCACGCTGCACGCTGAGGCGCCGTTAAAAGGGCTGGCCTTCCCGCGTCGCGGGACCGCGCGCGGGGCCGTGCCCGGGGTTAAGCCCGGGCAAAGGGCGGGCCCTCTGTGGCCCTCAAAGGCCTGAGGAGTCTGGGCTGGGCCACAAATCCTGGTCGATTCAACTGCGTGCCAAAAGGTAATTACACTACTAACCGACTACAGCCCTCTGCTAACAGCGGATATGGAGCCTAAGCTCAATGCTAAGTCCATGGTTAAAAAAACGCCGATTCATACACGCTCGGTCACAAGGAACATTGTTACTGCAAAAACCCCACTACCAACACTAACTGCAATCGACCGCATGCTACAACAGACAATCGTGGTAGTAGCTAACGCTATTGAAAATACCGAGAGACGCTTATCTTTACCACCCAGTGCTTGTCTAATCTTACAGTCATCACAAACTGAAGAACTCACAGTAAATAATACAAATAACATAAATGTGACATCACTCTCAAATGATTCCATATTAATGCAATCTTATACAGGTCTTCCCGGTGCTGAGTTAATTAATGTGGGAGACCATCCCCCAGATCCTGTTGTGTTCCAAGATAGGGAAAGTCGACTGTCCCTAACTCCCAATTTGTTAATTAATGATACACCGGTGGGGACTTTGGGGTCAAGTACTGTGCTCAATGCCAGCGCGGCTTTGATTCCCTGCGACACCGAAGACCCCATCCCCATAGCCGACTCACCCAACAATAGCTGTGTAGACAGCACAACTGACCACGGCTCTGTCCATCGTAAATCTAGACGCACACGCAACAGGAAATTATTGGCCCCAAGTAGGGTGCATGTGAAGCAAAGGGGCAGGAGAAAGAAGGCAACATCACCGCCATTAGATCAGGCGAATGGTGGAGAGCCGTCATCACTGCAGCCCAGCTTAAATGTAGGACCAAGGGATAACTCTAATTCAACTATACCTAATGGGGAGTCTCTAATGGGTCACCTTATGGATGCCATGAAGCTCCTTATTGCCCCTCTAACTGACAAACTGGAGTTGATTTGCAAAAAAGTGGAAAACTTAGAGAAATTGGGCCTCGCCAAGTTAGAAATCCTCGAACATCTGGTTACACAAGTTAAACCATTTCCTTTGCACGTACCTCCTAGGAATGAGGATAACTCGACCGTTAGTAATTTAACAAAAACACCGGGTATACCAGCCAGAAATGTGGCCCCTGTCGCAGTCACTGGCAAGCTCGGTAACTCAAATTCCAATCGCCCAGTTATTTCTACTAGCGGGCCTAGCGGGGTTAGAGGAAGAGAGGCAACGGGCCATGCGTCAGCAAACGGGAACCCTCCAGCACGCAGCTACTATAGCAACACTATACCTGCTGTGATTAATCTCCCGCCAGAAAGCAGACCATATGTGGCAATTCTTGCCAATGTCCCGAAACTGAAACCCTCTCAATTTGAAAATAACGAGACACTAAAAAATAAAATTCTGCACTGGTTGGCCCACAACTGTGGATTCCCCCTGAGAGGGGCAAGTCAAATCCTCTCAACCCAAAGGGTAGGGTGGGTGGGACCTAGCAAAAAGGAAATAAGTGGGGACTGTGTAATCATAAATTATAAAACCACTGAATGGGCAAGGGACTCTATCTTGAATGCACCGATCCCATCAGATAATGATTATAATACTACCTTGTTCCCCCTGGACTATTTTTACAGGAACCATGTGGGATTTAAAATTCCTGTGCAGAACTTTAAACACCCCAGAGCAATACATATGTCTCACCCGCCTGTACAGCAGGCACCAGTACAACTAGCTGAGCACCCAAGGATTGCTTATGATTATGGCACCCATCATGTACCACAGCAACTACCGAACCAATTTAGAGTACCAAACCCCAATTATTTTAACAACCCCAACGTACCTGGGTTAGGAATTAACGTCTATGACCAATACGCAGTCCCAACAGCTAAAAGGTTCCAGATATTTAACTCCCTAGATGAGAACGATTGACTAGGGGGTACTCACGCTGCTAAACCATCCGTCATTGAGGCCCCCGGGTTGATGGACATTAATGCAGTTGAGGATCCTACACCAGACATTGCCTTAGTAAATTTAAATGGCTCAACCTTGATAGATGTAATTATATGTACTGGCGATAACCAATTGGAAACTCCATTAACACCTTTAGCCACAACTATCAATGACCCACCACATGTAACCTTAGAAGAGAACCTAAGGGTCATTACCTGGAACATAGCAGGGTTAGCCACCAAGGTATCCACCCCCATCTGGGATGATTTTACTAAACAGGGTTTCGACATAATCTGTCTGCAAGAAACCTGGCACAGGGATGAAATACACGTCGAAGGATACACTTCTTTTAGTGTGAAGGCGGTGGCATCCCAGGCAGGCAGAGCCAAGGGAGGATTAGTGACCTTGGTATCTACCGCACTGACGGAGTTTAGTGTTAGCCACCATGAAGTACTTGGAGAGCATGCCTCCGTTTTGCGCATGGTCCATAGTAAATGTAGAGATTTAATAGTAGTAAACTTCTACAATAACATTGTGGGGCCCAAACGGGGAATGATTATTTCTGACATAGAGCGGGTCATTGATGCGACATTATCAAGAACTTCTAAATCAGCTGCAATCCTATGGGTAGGAGATTTCAACATTAAAACATGTAATTATGCTCTTAAAGGGGCCTGTGGTCATAGGGAGGAGTTCTCAGGAAGGGACACTAGTGTATATAACCATTTCCCACACAACAATTACGGCAGTGCATTAAATAACTTATTAGCCAAATATGACCTGGATCTTATAGAATGTAACAAGAACAAAAACAATGTTAGGTGTCATGGGAGAAACAGCCAATCATTTATTGACCACATTATGATATCCTGTTGCGTAGTTTACTCCAATGTGTGGGTAATTGAACAAACAGTAAGTGATCACAATAGTGTAACCGTTGAACTACTGGGATGGGGAGCCAAAAGGAATGTTTATAGTCAACCAATTCATGACATCGCGGCAGAAAGACCAAATGAGATGAGGGTGAAATGGATAAAAGTTGACCCAACTCATTTTGTAGCCAATGTGATCTCAACATGTAGCAGTGAGGTTGAGTATTGTCTGTCTTCTAATACATGCCTGCGAACCCTGTTATCCAACTTTCTAAATATAACAAAAATGGTTGAGAAATCCTTGACATGCAGAAATCGGAAATCAAGGAAGGTCAAGGCTGTGTGGTTTGATGACCATTGTGCCCAGTCACTAAAAAAGTAAAATCAGGGAAGATCGGCACAACTACAAAACTGCACTTTTAACCAGGAAGAAGGAATTGCAGGATGAGGCATGGGCAAAACTAGACTTGGCTGCAGATACAAAGGATCACAAACTTTTTTGGGAGACTGTAAATAGCCCATTTCTGAAGAATGATAACATTCCTGAATTAACTTTGCACGTCAGTTGCCGGGCCTGGATAGCACATTTTACTGGGATTTTTAACTCTGATTTTACTCCTGATTTTACTTCTGATTCTAACCCTGATGTTTTAACCATAAATACTGATGTTGCTTCCTGTTTTAAATGGGAGAAAATACTGTTTACTGTGACAATAAGCGAGGTGATTGAGGCAATTAAGAACAGCAAGGGGGGAAAAGCCCCTGGGCCCGATGGGGTCCCTGTGGACTTTTATAAATTTGAGATCACCCTATGGGCCCCCATTCTGACCCGCTATTTTAACGCTGCAATTGAAGACAAGTTACCGATCTCATGGGGACAATCAATCATAGTGCCACTATTTAAAAAGGGTTCCAGGGCAGAAGCACGAAATTACCGCCCAATTTCACTCTTGGACTCGTCGTTAAAGATTTTGAGTCGCATACTCCTGGTGAGACTAGAAACCTGGGTAGAAGACAACAATATCCTCTCACCTATCCAGAACGGGTTTTGAAGGGGCCTAGGAACTATGGAGCAGTGCGTGAACCTGGAACTTATTATCGGCAAGTACACGAAAGCCAAGGAAGGGAATTTGTTTATGTGCTTGCCGATTTAAGTTCCGCATTTGATCTGGTGGAACACGCGCTGCTCTGGCCAACACTTCTTGCCATGGGTGCACCACCAGAAATCATTCACCTTCTGGCCAGAATGTATAGTAGTCTTTCAAGTACGGTTAGATTCGGAACAGATGGCGAATGTACCCCCTTTTTTAAAATTGGAAGAGGCATCCGACAAGGGTGCGTGTTAGCCCCACTTTTATTCTCTCTTTTTATTAATCAGGTTGATCAATTTTTACGAGAATCTAATGCCGATGCACCGTTAATTAATGGAAAACAAATACCCGTCCTTCTATATGCGAACGACGCGGTCCTGATTTCCAGGACCGCGAAAGGACTGCAAAAGTTAATTGACAGGTTTTTATACAGGGTAGAAAGCTTAAAATTAACAAGGGTAAGATGATGACTATGACCTGTGGAAAGAAAATGAGGAAAAATAAGGCATTCTTTCTGGATGGGGAAAAACTCGAGGCCGTCCGGAGTTTTTGTTATTTAGGCATCACCTTTTCAGGAGATGGGAGGTGGGCCAATGAACAATCATGTGTTGACCTGAAAATGATCAGAAATGTAAATTGCATTTTTAGATTTGCATCAAAACTCGGGGGTCGTAGAATCCGTGAGATGATCTCCATCTATAATTCAGGGTGTATGGCCTCTGCTCTATATGGAGCTGGGATATGGGGCTATAACCCCCAAATTGCCCTGTCCATCCAGAGGGAGGAAAACAAGTACTTAAAACGATTACTATGCCTCCCTGCTGCGGCCTCTAGCGAGATTATACACAGAGAGCTTGGCCTAAAGTACGTAACAGATTTGATTGCATTGCGTCCGCTGTCCCTATGGCGATCTATATGGGCCAAGGAAGAAACCAGGTTCACACAGGAAGTAATTGTGGATTGTATCAAACTTGATCGTCACTCTAATATCCCATGGCTAAAACATATACAACTTTGGTACAAGACCCTCTTTGGCCAGGATATTTTCAAAGACATCTTAACAGAGTCAACTTTAACAAAGCGTGACCTCAAATCCACCTACCTGGTCCATGCAAAAGGGACCAGAATGAACAAGTATGCAACGCAAAGTACGTTTAATTTATATATGGAATACAACCTCAGCCCAGGTCTATCTCCTTACCTTACATTTGTCAGTATTAATTCTCATCGCTTTGTCCTTGCACGTCTGAGGCTGGGAATAGTTCACCACCTAGTGGCTTTCCCCACTGCAAAAAAACCTGGGACATGTCCGTGTCCATGCGATGGAATATCTAAACAAAGCACTTGCCATTTCTTATTATTCTGTAATTTTTATACTGGTTTTAGAAAGTTTTATCTGAAGCAATTGTTTTTAAAATACAATATGTGCAATACGAGAGCCGCGATGCAACTGTTGTTTAATTTAGCCTCCTCAGACGTGTGTTACCATGTGGCCACCTACATCTTAAAATGTACATCACTTAGGAAATCAATCATAATATGATGTGTACTATTTTGTGTGTGATTCACCGCTTGAGTCAAACTGTTTACATATGTATTTATTTGCTACGCACTTTATATTGCATATTTGCACTCGTTGAAAGTATCATATGTATACGATAGGATTGGTGTTCTGCACTTTACACTAGCGTTTGTGCACAAACCTTTTCTACTATAATAACTGCTGCTACAATGTTTACAGTGACTGAATAGCTTTTTTTGCACTCAAATGAGATATGCCTTGTACAATAATATAACGAAAAATGGGTTTGGTGTATTGATATTGATATAATTTAAACTGTTTTTTTCATTTAAAACCTACATAAACGTGATTATGAAATTGTATTTATGTATGTTGCTATATGGTTGTACTTGTACAAACTGAATAAAGCATTTTGAATTGAATTGAATTGATACAACTGAAAAAAACATAAACACAATATCATAATTACTGCAAGGGGGGTACCCCAGAATGGTAGGAGAAGGCATGAAAAGAGCATCCACTATCCTGCAGCAGAGAAATAGAAAGAGAAAACAGAACAGATCTTAAAGGTGAGTATAGATAGGTAAGCAGGTAACATAGCTAAAAAGCAGATAGGGCAAAGTTCAAATCAGTAGTGCGTGCAGTCAGAGCAGGTGGAGACAGCAGCAGCCAGACCTTGGCCAAAGAGATACATCAAAAATATGTAATTATTCAATTAAACTTGGCCGGATAGCAGACAGGAAAAAATATGAATCAAGAGTGTGTGCAGTCAATTGAGTTCAAGGTCAGTCAAATTACAAGGCTGGGAAACAGATTTGAGTCAATGTAGAAAGTAATGAAACATGCAAATGCAATCTAATCACAGGACTGCGGGAGAGACCAAAGTCTAGGAGCAGAATAGTCGGAACGATGGATGGAAAAGCCAGACGCTTGTCAGGCCCCAGACCCCCATCAACCACAGAAGCAGGGCTTGAGACAGGCCCAGACAATTGCATTGGTTGCACTCATTGAGGAGCCTGAAGGTGAGGCCGATCGAGCGGTCCTACTCCCCCTTCAGGACCGAGTGAGCTGTCTGCGGGGCTTGGGTAGCGAATGTGAGTCTGAGGCAGAAGTTGCCTTATGTTGACATGTTGAGGAACGGGCAGTCCCGTGCAGCAGGCTCCAGGTTGTCGAAAAAGTTTGACTTGTTAAGATGAATAACACAGAGTCTGGCTGGAAATAATAGTCAATACTGTTGTTCCATAGCTCACAACCTCTGGTTATCCTCCAGGTAGGAATGCCTTCATTGTTGCACCTCACATGCGTAGTCAGGGAAAAGGAGAGCCTTAGTGTTTCTGCAGCGGAGGTCAGAATGAAGCCGGGCCTCTCACAGGATCGCATCCCTATCCCTATAGTTTAAAATGGAAGCTATTATAGATCTAAGTGGGACACTAGGAAGAGGTCTGGGGCCAAGGCTCAGTGGGCCCTTTCAACAGCAATCCAAGAGAACAGTCACTGGGCATCCAAGATTTCATCCAACATTCCATGAAGTCTGCCATCTGTTGAGGCCCAGCATCCTCAGTATTTACAGGAACTCCAATTACACAAATGTTGTTACGTCTGGAGTGATTTTTTGCATCTATGGAGCACCGACTTGCGAGCGAGCAGTGTGAAAACATGAGACTTAAGAGTGGAGAGTTTGTCCACGACTGTTGATAGTCATGATTCAGCCTCCGTTATTCGGACATTAGCATTATGGAAATCTTGATGTTGCAATACCATATCCATCCGCACCTCACTGACCATTGCCTCCACCACAGCCTGTGATGTCTGGATGGCCTGCAGAATGGCAGTAAGATCACTCAAAAGAGGCGTAGATTCATCAGAGTCTGATAGTCCCAGCGTGTAAATAGTGGGGCCTGTGGTGTATTGGTCCATCTGCATCTGCATGGCAGTAGAACAGGAAGGGTTGTCTTTGCCGATAGCCGCTGATTGAAAGAAGTAATAAAGGGTAGACAATGCCCTCAACCTGGGTCCCCCACAACAGCGGAGCCTCGCTGGGTCAAGATGCACAAACTGTCCAGCCAGTCACAGACAGAGCTCCTGCTGCACAGAGAAGGAGTGAGCCGGGAGTCAGCAGTCAGGGTCATTTTGCAGAGTATCCGGAATCCTCAAAGTAATCATGAGCGGCGGAGCATAACAGGGTCATACATCCAATGGATTCTCACAGCAGGTCATCAATAATGAAGAGCACACAGGTGCATGGGGTATAGGATACGGTACACTGTGTAAGGGGAAGTGAGCAGGGGTACCCCCAAGAAGGCACGTCCTTGCACCTACCACTGGCACAGTCTCAGAAGAGGACACAGCAGGGGCACCGGCACAAGACTCCTCCTATAGCTGCTCTGGCGGCACCCCAACAGGTAGTAGCAGCAAGCCAATAGGACTCCAACCCCAGTCCAGAGAGAGCCACAGCACCAGGTATTACTTATGAGCACTGCAGTAACTGGCTCGGGTTGCACCAGCCGATCCTGAAGGTAGACACGGAGACCAGGCCATGCTCCGCTTCAGGCCCCGGTCTCCCATCATCCCTGCTGCCACTGTGTGGAGATCCCCAGCGGGTCTCTCCCTTCTAGCAACTGCAATGACTGTGCAGCATGTGAAGCCTTTGCAGGGGCAAGGTGGGCCTCCGCCATTGGCCCCACTAAACCGGTGCAGGTTCATCCCCATGGGATAACATGACAAAAGAGTAAGCACAGGGATCCGCTTTCAGAAGCCCCGGCACTGTCTCGGGCAAGAGTTTGCTGCAGTTCAGGACCCCATTCCCACACACGGAGAGATGCACCACTGGCTTTGGTGTGTGATCTTTGCGGCACCACATTGCAGGCCCAAAGCAGATGCGTAGGCCTGAGAAGTGGGTGGCTACCCAGGACTGTAGCTCCCGTTTCTCACCAGACCCCAGACACCACACAGAGTCCACTAGGCAGGGCTATTGGCATTGTGCTTGAGGCATCAAGCAGAGGGCAGGAAAGCCGAGGGGGTGGGGAAGGTCAGTGGGCAGCCCCAGGATCTTTTGTGGAGGAGCCCCCACCACAAGCGCTGTGTGACACGGCTTACCCCAGGAGCAAACCAGAAGGGCCACTGTCATCAGTCAATTCTCTTGGGCTCAGTATTTTCCTGTCAACAGCAGTGGAGCTCTGCCTCACCACTGTGCCAGGATCTCATCTGAGTATCCCCAGCCTCGAGGCAGATGGTGGAACAGGGAAGTCCTTCACCTCCCACGCCGGTGTATGCAGGTCTGGACAAGGGCCGTCGGCTGCACCACAGGCCTCACTCCACCGCTCAACAGCGGCACCAAAGGGCATTCAGCACATCGAGAGGGTTAGAATTGGCCAAAGATGGTCAGTTCCATAGGCAGGATATGGAAGGTTGGCAAATATGAGCTGGATAGCAGGTGCTGGTTCAGATTAATGTTGGATAATAGGGGTTCAAAGCCCCTTAGAATGCATAGGTCATGTTTGCCATCTTGGCCATGCCCCGCGACTGCACAACTTTGTGACCAAACAATATGTGGAGAACGATATAAACACACGTCTACTAGATGTCATGGAGCATGGATTGAAACTATTAGCAGAACTGAAGCAGGAGAGATTTGGTTTGAAAGAGAAAAAGCTGTTTGACGCTAAATCACTAAAGCAAAACTTCCACGCTTTAATTGCCATAGTAGGTGTTCCGTCCAACCAGCCACACAGAACAGGTTACAAAAAGCAACTTTCCTAAGCACATAGAGATATGGATATAGCAAAAGAAATGGGTGAATATATCAAGGCTTTATTTTCACATAATCTTCTTCCAACAAATGCATTATTTGAAGGAGATGCTGCAATCAAACCAGTGAAGCACAAACGCATACAAAACTTAGAGAAAAAAACTTTCACCTGAGGAATTTCATTTCGAAATTGTGTCCTCATTGACAATTGCTGCTGTTGTAGACTATATGCCACTATTGCGAATTGTCAAGATTTCATCCATGCAAACCTTCAGAGAGGTCGTTCAGACTGTTCTACAGATATCACAGCCAATGTGCACCTTGCAAGAACTGCAAAATGTCTTATACAGTTATCTAAAATTATTTGTCAAAGAGTGTGAGAGAATCAGACAAATGTCTACAAGTGGAACAGTTGACCTTGTCTTCGTCAAAAATTCGACACCTATACCTGTACAACTTGATAGATTCTGGTCATCAACATTGAACAAGATAAACTTGGAGATGTTAAGTCACCAAAACATTGCTGATGCTTTAGTGAACACTGAATTTCCAACTATTGCAAGTGGAATGATTTGTCAAAGAAGAGTTTGTGTCTGCAGAGATATATGGGTCATATTGTTCAAAAACTTAACAGCAAATTGGAGGAAGCTGACCTTTGTATTGTGCCACATGTTGAGTGGGCTGTTCAAAATGGTTCCAATCAAGTCATTGTAGTTTCTACTTAGATTTGTTGCAATGGTCATAAGGCAAGAATTGTCAGAATTATGGATACGTTAGGTAAGTGTATGAAAGGTTATATTAGGTTGTGAGGAGGTGCATCTTATATTAAGTGGATGATGTCATTTGAGACATCATCAGTGATGTCCCTGACCATGTCATGAGTGATGTAGTATGTGATGTCATCAGCAGTGCATTGCAGGGGCGCGAGTTATAGTTAGCGCAGCTAACTATAACGGCTGAATTTCTCTGGTTTTGTACGAGTGAACTGACAGCCTAACTATAACGTCCCTAAACCCTGTGTTTTTTTTTAGTGCATTTCTAAGGTCTTTCAAATGCTAAGTACTAACTATAAAGTTCCTGATACCTTTGGTTTTTACAGTTAATTTCAAAGGTTTTTTTAAATGCCAATTTCTAACAATAACATCCTAGAAACCTGTGTTTTTTTCAGTGAATTTCTATGTTTTTTTTAACTAGCAATCATGTTTGCAGAGTGGTGGAGAAAGGGGGCTGGGCCCCAACCAGCACTCGGGAATTCTGCTGCGTAGGACTTACAGGAGGTACCAGGAGAGCTTCTTGGCCCTCAAAGTCCCTCAGGAGTAAAGTGGACTAAATCCCCAACCTTTAGTGTGCCAGGAGGAGCATTTGCAGAGTAATGGTGAAAAGGGCGTGGCCTCTGAAGACCTCTTAGCAATCCCACTGTGTGGGACTTACTGGAGGTAACAGGATGGGTAGTTGACCACCAAGAACAACCTTGGGGGCCAACATCCCCTTCTATTACCTCCAGTAAGTCCCACACAACAGCATTGGTAAGTTCTCATAGCAGACCACGCCCCCTTTGCCCACCAGTCTGCAATTGCAACTCCATGGTGCACTCTAGGATTGGGATTGAAGTCCCCTTGTCTCCTGAAGGTCCTTAGGAGTAAACTAGCCCACCTGATACCTCCAGTAAGCCCCACATAGTGGGATTGTTGAGAGGTGGATACAGGCCATGCCTCCTTTCTCCACCACTCTGCAAATGCTCCTCCTGGCACACTCTTGGTTGGGATATAAAGTCCCCTTGCCTCCTGGGGTTCCGTGGGGGCTAACTAGCCCTCCTGCTATCTCTAGTAAGCCCCTCACAGCTGTATTACTGAGAGTGGTCCGAGGCCACACACCCTTTTTACAAAGCGTAAACAGAACCTCTTAGAAGACCTATATTACTTTTATCAAGGGAATAAATCCAACAAATATTTTCATATACAAGGATGCTATAGATAAGAGCCAAGACTTTTAGATATTACAAAACAATTATTTTATTTTCCTTTTCTTTTGTCTTTTTTTATCATTTTACTTTTTTAAAGACTTATACATATATGCATTTTATCATACAACATTACATACAAGAATTCATAAATAATCCTAATACATTTGATAGGTTACTAACAGTGCAAATAGATAAAGTGCAATTAGAGAGAAGTTTTTCCCCTATTACTAACACATCTTACTAACATACAATCTTTCACACATACCAGTCATACAACCACATTCATAATTGTTTAAAACAGGAACATACAAACAAACTGAATAGGATGAAATAATAACCCAAAGGTGCAAATGGTGGTTCACTTTCCACAGTTGGTATATAAATGGGGATTCCACCGGTTCAAACGATGATCTGAAACGTACGTAGGCCGTACATCCCAATAAGATCTGGACAATGCATCAAAGATTGGTCAATACCACATAGATCATATGTATATATCTTTAAAAAAGTAAAATCTTATCTATAGCATCCTTGTATATGAAAATATTTGTTGGATTTATTCCCTTGATAAAAGTAATATAGGTCTTCTAAGAGGCTCTGTTTACGCTTTGTTCACTTTTATCTCCCTCCTCTTGACCTACAACTAACTGGGAGAACTCCTTTCTCTTACTATGTTGTCTCAACACACCCTTTTTACAACACTCTGCATATGCGCCTCCTGGTGCAATGCTGTTGGGGGGATGAAGAACACTTTAGTCCTGAGGTCCTAAGGACACAAGAGGACCTCATTGCCCCACCAGCAGTGCGCCAAGAGGTACATTTGCAGAGTGGTATAAAAAGGGGTATGCCTTGGACCACCTCTCAGCAATCCCACTGTGTGGGGCTTTATGGATGTACCTTGTAGGCTAGTTGGCCCCTAAGGACCCTTAGGATTCAAGGGGACTTAATCCCCCAACCCAGAACGGGCCAGGAGACGTGTTTGCAGAATGGTGCACGGAGGGGGGCGGGGCTACCGGCGAGATGCCGGCTTCTCCTTTTCTTTTCTTTTTTTGGAGGGGGGCTGTGTAGCTCCCCTTCCCTTAGTATTTTTTGGGTCTTGGGGACCCCATCCCTCAGGACCCGAGCCATTTAAAAAAAGAATGTGAAAGGGGCCACGCGGCTCCCCTCCTGAGGCCTTTTTCGGCACCGGCGCTTTGCCTCTTTTAAAAAAAAATATTTTAATTTTACAGGAGTGGGGCCACGTGGCTTACCTTCCCCACTTTTGGGCCTGGGACCCCATCACCTGGGCCTGTCATCGTGATGGGGACCACGGGTGAGCCCCAATGCCCCTACAGTCCCTGCTGGCTCCCCTCCTCCTGCGGGAGCCGGCATTGCTTTTCGACAAGGGGAGCTGCAAACATGTAGCTCCCCTGGTCCAAAACAATTCTGCTTCGCTTTATGGAAGCAAGAGCCGTTTTTCTGCTCTCGCTTCCATGAAGCGAAACAGAAGTTTGCAATGGAGGGGCGGGAGCAGTGCTCTCGCCCTGCCATTGCAAACTGCAATGTCCCGGGAGTGGGTACCCCAGGACATTGTTGGAGCCAGCCCTGGGGGGTGGTGATGCCCAAGGAAATTGAACACTGCTGGAGGGGGCTGCGTAGCCCCCCTCCCTTAGTGTTTAAAGCCCCAGGGAGGTGGTGGCACCCGGGGCTGGTGGCCCAGAACGAACCCCCATATCTTTATTATTCAATGACCATGGGAAGGTGGTGGTCCCTGGGGCAGTGTGGAGGGGATTAAGCCCCCCACACTTAGTATTTAGAAGTTGCCCCAGGGAGTTGACGGGCCCTAGGGCTTGGGCAGCCTGTGAGGTCCCTTGTCCCAAAGAAATTGAAGCCACAGAGATGGGTTGGTCCCCGGGGCAGTGTGGAGGGGCTTGAGCCTCCCACACATTTTTAAAGCTAGCTCCAGGGAGGTGATGGTCCCCGGGGTTTGGGGGGCCATGAGGCCCCCACCCATTATTATGCATTGCACCGGGGAGGTGGTAGTCACCGGGTGTCAGAGGGTGTCTTCCACCAATTATGCACAGGAGCAGAACAGAGGCATTTCCCATCAACCCCTTATCATTTCTGGGCATGCACATATGACTCACTTGAGCGACCACAAAACCACAGGGGGGAAAGGAGATGGGACAGAGAAAATAGAGCCTCAGGATATTCCCTGGTTCTTCCTTCAGCGCCTAGACCTTTCTTCTTTTCTTTCTGTTGTTTGTCTTATTTGAAGTGAACTGCGAAAGAAATGGTCATAAACAACTTATTTGACTCAACATTTATCTTAAATAAATTATTCTTAGTGTACAACTTCAGTTCTCCTGTGACCTGTGCCTCTCTTCTGTCATTTGTTGTCTTCTTCTTGTTACTGGCTTACTGTAACTGAACGTTAAACATTGTTTATTATTTGTCACTGCTTTTCCTTAACTATATTTCTTTCTTATTATTCCTAATTTTTTTCACCTTAGGTTCAGAAGACTCAGCTTTACTTTAACTCCTACTCTGGCAAGTGTTACCCTTAAACAACTATTTACTTGTACGTTCTAATGTGTTCTTCTACTGAACTCCAGATATACTAAAGAACACTCTCACCGAACTTCCTGTATCTCTGCTCTGGATTTTCTCAGGAAATATTTACATCTACTAGTGTTGTCCTGAAAAACATTCCCAATTGAAATGCGCCACAACTGAAAAACTGCCAGGCTCACCAGTTACCTTTAATTATCGCCCCAAAATGAAACTGTAACTCTTACTGACAGCTGGAAATGACTTCGCTGCTCACGTTCGACTCCGGCACGCAATATGCACGCAATATGCGACGAAACGCGTAAAAAAAACAATTGCGCAACAAAAGTATCTCCTCACGTCCTATCTCTGTCGAATCTCAGGTGAAGTGCGTAATAATGCTGTCGCTTCACCTGGACATTTCAAACGACAATTAGCTACCTGAGCACTAGGAAGCTGACTCAAAGATTGTTTCCTGGTGGCCATCTTGGGGTTTCTTTTCCTTCTGCCTTTAAGTACATGAATAGCATTCCTTGCCTTCAAAGATGCTTGAGGCTAATCACGCTAACTGAAAAGCCTTTTCTCCTGGGGGGCTGACGGATCCTGACAGTACCCTCCCTCAAAGTAGGTCTCCCGCTTTAGGTTTATTAGGAAACTTCCTGTGAAAGTCCTTAATTAATCAAGGAGCATGAATATCAGAAAGTAGTTCCCAAGATCTTTCTTCAGGACAGTAACCCTTAACCTTTGTTTGGTTCATTGAATTTTTCGTTTTTAATTTTAATAAAAATGTATTTCAAAGCATACAATTGTGTGTCCTAGGGTGGAGTGTTGTTAAGTGGAGTGTCATACACTAAAGTGGAGGACAGTGTTGTACACTGTAGTGCCGTATAGTATAACATTGTATGGAGGAGTAGAGCAGAGAGAAATTGAGTAGAGCAGAGAGGAATTGAGTAGAGTGGAGTGTGGTACAGTGGAGTGGTGTAAAGGAAATAGCATACCGTGGAGTGATGTATAGTGGAGTAACGCAGAGTGGAGTATGATATAGTACAGTGGCATACATTGGAATACCATAGAGTGAAGTGGCAGAAAGTGAAATGACATAGAGTGGGGAGGCCTAGAGTAGAATAGTGTAGAGTAGAGTAGAGTGCCATAGAGTACAGTGGAGTGGTGTAGAGTGGAGTGGCATAGAATGGAGTAAGGCAAAGTCTAGTGAGGTACAGTGGGATACCATAGAGTGGAGTGGCATACACTGCATTGACATACAGTGGAGTGTGTGTACAGTGGAATACAATACAGTCGAGTGGCACGTAGTAGAGTGGCATAGAGTGGAGTGGTGTACAGTGCAATCGCTTTCAGAGAATTTGCGTACACTGGAGTTTCTGCAGAGTTGAATAGCATAAGGTGGAGTAGCTTGGATTTTAGTGGTGTACAGTGGAGTGATGTAGAGCAGAACAGTGCAGAGGATCATTTTACAGGGAGTAGTGATGTAGAGTGGAGTGGCCTAGAATTGAGTGCCATATAGTTGAATTGCATGGAGTGGAGTGGGGAAAGTAGAGTGTTGCACAGTGGAGTGGCATAGACTGGAGTGGTGATGACTGGATTGGTGTAGAATGCAAGGGCATAGATTTGAATAATGTAGAGTGGTGTGTTGTAGAGTAGCATGAGGTGGAGTGTAGTTGCCTACAGTCTAATAGTGTGGAGTAGGGTGGTGTAGAGCAGATCGGTATTAAGTGGAGCAGCATACTGTTGAGTAGCCTAGCATGGAGTGGTGTAGAGTGGAATTGCATTCAGTGTAGTTGCGTACAGTGGAGTGGTGTAGAGTGGAGTGGCATAGAGGTGAGTGTAGTAAAGTGGAGTGATGTACAGTGGAATAATGTAGAGTAGAGTGGTGTACACTGTATTGGCATGCAGTGGAGTGGTGTGCAGTGGAATAAGATACAGTAGAGAGGTGTATGAGTGGTGTGTTATAGACTTGAGTGGAGTAGAGTATAGATGCGTACACTCTAATACAGTAGAGTGGAGTGGTGTAGAGTGGAATAGGGTAGAGTCTAGTGGTGCAGAGTGGAGTGTCATAGAGTGGAGTGGCATACAGTTGAGTAGGATAGAGTGGGGTGGAGTAAAGTGGAATAGTGCTCAGTGTAGTGTCGTACAGTGGAGTCAAATAGAGTGGTGTGGCATGCAGTGAAATAGTGTAAAGTGGAGTGGTGTAGCGTGGAGTGGCATACAGTTGAATATCATACAGTGCAGTTGTGTTGACTTGGGTGATGCACACTGGAGTAGTGTACACTGAAGTGGCAAAGAGTGGGTGGCATGGAGTGCAGCAGCAGAGAGTGGGGTGGGGTAGGGTGGGGTGGGGTAGATTGCAGTGGGGTCAAATGTAGTTGAATACAGTGTAATAGTGAAGAGTGGAGTGGCCTACAGTGGAGTGGTGCAGAGTGGAGTGCAGTAGAGTGGAATAGCATGGAGTTCAGTGGTGGAGAGTGGAGAAGAGTAGTGTAGCATACAGTTGAGTAGCATAGAGGAGAGTGGTTAGGAATTAGCATTTAAAAAAACATTGAAATTGCTCCTATATAGTTAGTTGTACTAACTATATTTCACGCACCCGCAATCCACTTCTGATGATGTCACATATTACATTATTCATGACATGGTCAGTGACATCACTGATGACATCACTGATGACATCTCAAATGACATCACTGATGACATCACTGATGATATCTCATTTGACATCACTGATCACATCACTGATGATATCATTCATGTGATAATACGATGCACCTCCTCACACTCTAATATAACCTTTGATACACCCATTGTTAAATACATACTAGCATTCTTGAAACCAGTGACACACCAATACCAGTTACTACATACACACTTACTGATTCCTAGGTCTACACACACATTCACTCATTCACCCATCGAATCACTCATACATACAGTTACTCATCGATACAACACTATCATATGCACTCATACACCTATACAGACACTCAACCACTGCCACTCATTCATGGAGTTACTCACACACCTAGTCAGTCATGCAAAGAATCAATCACACTTCCATTTCCTCAACTATACAGTTATACACACAACACCTTACTTATTCAAACATGTACTAACACATACTTCCTCTCTTATACAATCACTGATACAAGTACACAATGATCCATACAGCCACTCGCACATTCACTGGCTCTCATGTATAGTCATTTATATATGCCAACTCTCACATGCACTGTGTTTTACATATGTACTTACTTGGACATGTAGCATTGAGATATCCATTCACTCACCAAGACACCCATGCACACAGTCAACCGCCCATATAGCTGTTTCCACATGCACTCTTGAACTCATACACCTAGTGAATCAACTGCTCACACATCTATGCACAGAGTCACACACCTCCCAGCCACCCACACACACACTCAGTCTCCCATTCAAATACTTGGGCAACCAATCAATAACCCATATAGCCACTCATATAGATACTGATCAACACATGCAGCAGCTTACACAACAACAGACATACTGATGCACACTTTCAGACAGTTTAGTCACTAACCCATGCATTTAGTAAGACACATTTAATCACTCACTCATACAGTCAGTCACGCACCTACTAAATCCTTCATCCAGACACTTACACATCCACTCCATATTTAAACTTTACAGAAACACACAGTCACTGGATGATGTCATCTGTGATGTCAAATGAGATGTCATCAGTGATGTCATTTGAGATGTCATCAGTGATGTCATCAGTGATGTCACTGACCATGTCATGAATGATGTAATATGTGACAACATCAGCAGTGGATTGCGGGTGAGAGAAATATAGTTAGTACAACTAACTATATAGGAGCAATTTCAATGTTTTTTTTAAATGCTAACTATATAAGGCTTGAAACCTATGTTTTTATTAAGTGAATATATATATATATATATATATATATATATATATATATATATATATATATATATATATATATATATATATATATATATATATATATATATATATGGGATTCCTGGTACGCTACATACATTTAAGTCAACAAATAGCCATTTAAACTCTTGACAAAAAACTGCCCAGAGTGTTTAATAATTTCTGAGAACGTGCCCAATGACTTTGACAAACTTTGAACTGACAAAAAGTTTGCATTTTCATGTGGGATTCCCTTCCTGCTCTGATAACATCATAGGAATCACACGCTTTGAAGCTGTGATAAAATTCCCACCTCGTCCTGTGAATCCATTTGCAAAGCAGTAAAAATATCTTGCATCTGTTAATTGTGTCCCCTGATTTCACACCATTAAGGCAAAGCAAAATGTGAGGAGTAGAAAATCTTTTTTTTTTTTCAACTTTCACTTCAAGCAGTTGGGATAAAGACATGCTCGAAAAACAGTGAATTTATATTTGAGTCTTATTTGAAAATATGAGGTTAATTCATACAATTGAAAAAAGTGCTGGTACTGGTGTTTTTTGCCTCGTTGTTCGTTGTTCTCTATGTTAGAGTTGAAAGTTCAAATCCATAAAATGTATTTAAATTCCTCTGAGGAGTGCCAGTGCTTTCCCTTTCCATATGGACTCACCAGTGATTAGGAAAGTACAATACAGATTGTTTAAAGAACTTAGACAAATCCTGTTCTCTCATTGCATTCTGCTGCAAATGTGTGGACAATTCAATTTTTTTAATTATGTATTTTTTGGTAGTAACCTACATGAGTAAAGGAAAAGGGCCGTATTTATGAGGCCTTGCTACAGTTTTGCGCTGCCGTCGCAGAACATTTTATGACGCATCGGTGGTGTAAAACATGCCCCTTGTTGCGTGCTATTTACAAAGTGATGTATCTAAGCAGATGCGTCACTTTGTAAACCCCTGCGCTGCATTTTACCTGTGTCAGTTGTAATGTAAGCGGGGGGATTCCCACACAAGTAAGCCTCATAGAAGTGACACCGTGAAATCTAAAGGATTTCACTGCAAAACTTCTAGGACGCAAATGAGTCAAAACCTTACGCCTGCCTCATTGTAGGGATAACAGCGATGCAGTGCTGTATCTATAGCCCTCCCCGGCATTGCTGGAGTTGTGTCATGCTTCCGACAAAACTCCAGCAGTGCGTAATTTTGTAAAACGGACGCATCTGTTGTTCCTTGAGACATGATGTCATACAGTAAATATGGCGCATCCATCATGTCATACAGAAAATATGACACATCCATCATGTCGCAAGGAGGGCGCAATGAAAAGGGACGCATCGCTGTTTTCTGGCAGTGATGCGTCACTTTTCATAAATGAGGCCCAAAGAGATTAACAGGTTTGATATCAAGGTTTCTTGTCCTTTGCCATGGAGGCAGTGTAAAAGAGTGACGCGCTTTGACATTGACAAACTGTCTCTGTATTATAGTTACAGGACACAATTCAGAATAGTACAACCCATTACCTTTCATCTTCGCAAATGAATATGCTACAAATTGACACTCAATCATATTTCATATTTCATTCATTCTTCACCCCTAACAAAGTATATTCACTGTAGAGCATCCTCCGCAACTCTACCACATTCTCCAGCTTGTAGGCCTTAGATACCACCTGCTTTTTAAAGGAACAATGGTTCAAGGGTGGCCTGATAAGGTCCTGAAAGAAGTTAAGTTAGTTTTTATGGGGTACCCTTGTTCTCAAAATATAATTAGATACCACCTGTTCATAAACCACCTACTTTCGTCAAACATCCCTACTGACCATTCCTCAATCTTGCCATATTGTACTGTGGCTAGTATGTTCATATTTTGCTCATGGCCATCATAACTCATTCACCCATGCTTAACTTTTCTTCTACCAATTTAAGGAGTCACAATCTTCTGTAAAAATGTTCCTCAAAACATATCATTTAGTTCAATCCTCCACTGTCTTAACCTGCTCCCCTAACAAAGGTATCCATATCATTTAGGAATTTTATGGCAAGACTGGAGGCTCCTATTATGCTTCTCTAATCTTGCATTTATTAACACAGCAGCAGTCAAGAACTTTAAGACTACAAGTCCCACAAAGCTCAGTAAGCAGACCAGCCTAAAGGATAGAAACATGTAATCACAGTAACCACCAATAGGATACCAGCAACATGTATAACCCCCAACTTGACCGCGAACAGCCCTCTTTTATTGCTGCTCGGAGTCAAGGTAAGTACTTCATTTCCATAATGTGTCTTTATTTATATATGTTATAATTTACTGCCTCTATATTCGGTTAACGTGTATTTGTTTTATTAACTGTATTATGTGCTTGATAGTCTCCTTGAATGCAGAGTGAGATGTGCTGCAGCTTTCTCTGGGGCATGCTGCACTACATTCTCTTCCCATTGTTTCCTCCTGTGTTCACCATTTTGAATGTGATCTTTCTTTCAACTCTCCCGTCTTGTGTGGCGCTCGGTTCCCTGTATTGCTGCTGTTTGTTTCTCACATCAGTGGGTATTTCTGACCCATTCTATGCCTGCATTGCCTTCTTCCAACTTGTTTTATCTTCGGAGAGGAGCAGCTTTTCACCCCACCTCCTAATTAACCCTGGGGAAAGCACTAAGCTACGCTTGCATAGTTTGCGAAATTTGCGCTACTTCGCACTACGCAAACTTCATGTAGCACAGTGCAAACATGCGTAGCGTAGTGTAGTGCAGAGGTCATTTTTTGCTTGCTCGGGGTCCTCAACGTCAAGTTGGCGACTGCGAGCAAGCATAATGACATCCGGCGTGACTTTTTCCTCGTTCGCGATCAGCAACATCAAGTTGCCGATCGCGAGCGTGGAAAATAAACCTCCTGGCGAGATTCTCAACGTGGGGAGGTCAGGTTTCTCATTCCGAGTGGTCGCGTATGCTCGCGACCGCTTGCGATGAGAAACTACCAGTCTGCATTGAGAAAGCTGCAGCTTGAGTAAAAATCTACTCGAGCTGCAGAAAACTACAGCTAGCACTGTGCAAGATACCGTTTTCAATGGTTGGACAGTGCCGGATGCTTGTCCACACTGTGCAATCATCAAAAACGGCTTCATGCACAGTGCGAACAGGGTACTATGCTGTTCGCGTAGTGCTACACGTAGCTCGTGTAGTGCGAAGTGCACTCTGCATATCTACGCGTAGCGCTACTTCGCAAACTACGCCCAGGGTTAATCCTAATGTCCCTCTCAGTGGCTTGCGTGGTGTGTACACGACCTACAAGAGTGAACTGGGCCTTGTCTCTGCCTCCATATACATTTACCCCTTTTCTGTCTAACCCTACTGTTTGCACTTCTTTTTATCATGGAATTAGACAGTTCCTCACTGGTGAATGACAATGATGGGGAAGCTTTTAAAAACAATTTAAATGAATGTATTCATTTTTCAGATGAACAGGCCATGGGTGCCTCTATTGATAAGATGTCTTAAGGACATTGACAATTCTGTACTGAATATGATGTCTAAGACACTAACGGTCCATTCTGTGGGGGAAAGAAAAAAAAGTCAAACATTTTCCTTAACAACAAAAAAGAAGCAAGTAACGATCCCTACTCCTGAAATGACAGTTTTGAATAGTGAGATTTCTTCACTGAAGAACGTTATTCCTCCCAGGCCTCCTTCTAAGCAGGGGAATCCTAAATCTCATAGTAAGTGCAAGAGTGAAGCAAAACATTTTCAGGATGTCCAACAAAGAATAGTAATATTATGGAAACTGTTGATGACATGGGGGATCCAGATTATAATATCAAAAATGTTGGGATCAATGATCCATCTTCTGCCGCTCCTCCAAAAATGTTCAAATTGCTTCCTTCTAGGTCTGATACTTTTCTGGCCAAAATGGTTCCGGATACAGAAGAGACTCCTGTGTTTTATCCAACCCTCATATGACAAGCTAATTCCACAGAATGGTTCCCCCTGACCATGTGGGGGTTTACATCTCTTCCAGGCAGTGTTTGGCCTTGGGCAAGCAAACTAGAGCCAAGTTGAAATCAGAATGTCCCCGGCGTACTGTATCGTCCAACATCACTTCCACATCAACAATTGAACCATTGTTGCCTACTTTCTTTTAAAAAGTTGGCAAAGATCTCCATAAGGCCAAAGTTGATAAGGCCTGGTCCAATTTTCCAGCAAAGATGCTTGAGATAGTGGGTCCTTTGGCTCAAATTTTTGACATGGCAGAGGCAGCCAGATTCGAAAATTCCAGTATTGATCCTGAAGATCTCTCATTAAGGATCGAAAGAGCTTTTCGCTTGCTACCGAACTCTAACTCTACTATAACACAAATGGAGGAAAGGCCTTCTATTAAAGTTGGATCTGAAAATAGCAAATCTGCCTACTCTTGTTGCTTGCATCAAAGCAGAATGTCTTTTATTTGGACTCTCTTTTATCAAAGATTTCAGTATATGTCTCACTACCTTTTCGTCTATTGATAAAGCTCAACAGTCGCTTATAAAAGTGTTCTCCCAGTGAGCTTTTGCACGGGCCAGAAAAGGGAGAAGCCGCTTTACCGGGCCTACCTATTATAACCAGGGATCCAGAGGGTCCTTCAATTCAAACTATGGCTACCTAGTCCAACCTGATTTTTCTAGAATTGCCTGTCTCTCTTACGCAAACCGGCAATTCAACTTTCCGCTCCAGATCACTCTGGATTTTTCAGTTCCCTGCTTCTAGTCCAAAAGAAGAAGAAAAAAGATGAGACTGGTGATTAACCTCAGAATCATCAACAGGTTTGTTGTGTACTGCCACTTCAGAATGGGAACTATACTACACCTCAGAGACTCCTTGCTTCAATACAACTGGATGGCAAGATTGGATTTGTAAGATTCAAATCTTACAAACCCCATTCATCACAGTCACAGACAATGTCTTCAATTTCAGTAGTAGGGACAAACTTACCAGTGTTCATCTCTTCCCTTTGGACTCTCTTCAGCACCAAGGTGCTTTACAAAAATAATGAAACCAGCAGTAGCACATCTCAGGGTAACAGACTTAATAATTTACCTAGCCAATCTTTTGCTAATGAGTCAAAATCTACATACTCTTCAATCTCATCTATACCTCACTGTTTCTTTTCTTTCAGAGTGCTGCTTCCTTATAAACACAGATAAATCAGTTATGATCCCATCACATCAGATAGAATTTCTAGGTTTTCTTGTAAATTCTTCAAGCGCTACCTTTCACAAAAGTAAAGGCAAACAAATACAAAATTCTTAAGACTCTTTGCAGCTTCATTGTTTCCCTCAGATCTCCGGCAAGGATTGAAGGCATTCTGTCTTTTTCCATGCAAATCATCTTTCTAGGTACACTCCATTATCGGGCCCTGCAAGGTCTACATATTTGCCACCTATGCACAGGTCTTGCCTATTCCAATCCCATCAGCATAGTCCCAGAGTCTTAATTAGAGCTTCATTGGTGGATAGATCATTTAGACACCAGGAGAGGCAGAACTATCATCGTGTTGGCCCACAATATTGTATGAAAATCTGATGCAAGTTGGATGGACTCTGGTACCCGATGTGGTCCAAACTTGACTAGGGGTGCATGGTCTCTTGAGGATACCAAATCGCACATAGACTATTTAGAGATGCTTGCAGGTTTCTTTACAATCAAAAGCCTAGCAAAAATTAAGGGGTCTATTATGATGGCGGGCGGAGCGCCCCCGCTGGGCCGGCAGTAGCCACTGCCTGCCCGGCAGGGGCGATCCACCCACCATCAGTGCCTAATTGACCCCTCGCCATATCAATATGGCTGTGGGGTCCGCAGCAGATGGAAAGACTGTCCGCCGCCTTTCCGGCGGTCGACTCGTCGACCAGGCGGAAAACATGTATAATATGGTGGTGGTGTCTGCAAGACACCGCCATCCATATTATGATCATTGTGGAGAACAGCCTTTCCATGGCGGCAACCCATTGTGGGCCCCCAAGGTGTTGGGGGGTTCACATGGGTGCATTTGCATGCACAAGGTGGCAGGCACCACGCATGCAAATGCACAACATGCATTTTTGACATTGCGGCGGGTGCTGCTTACAGCACCGCCCGCTGCAATGCAAAAAATGCGGGATGTGCCCACCAATGTGCCGGGTGCATCCTAATTTGAATGGCAGGACCGCTGCACCTATGGGGTGCGGTCCCTTTTGCCGTTACGGTGGGGGGCAGACTTTGTCTTCCCACCATCATAATAGACCCCAGAGTGCAATGTTTCATACTTCTCCGTATGGACATTTCAGCGATCTGTTATATTAATCATCTGGGCAGCACCAGATCCAAGCCTCAAGCAGAGGTAGCAAAACGTTTTTAGGAATTCTGCCTCCTCAAAAAAATCTTATTTCAAGCAGAGTACTGACGGGGGATTCTCAATTCCATAGCAGATTGGCGCTTCCGTCATCTTCGAGACTCCAGCAATTGAAGACTTCATCCGTCAGTTTTTCAGTCACTGATACACAAGTGGGGTCCTTTCAACATTCATCTTTTCGTCATCAGGCTAAATTCACAACTACCTCTTCAGTTGGCGTCCAGAACCACTAGCTTTAACTAGAGATGCTTTCTTAGAGGACTGGTCCCATTTAATCCACTTGACCTTCTTTCGTAATGATCAACTGAGTTCTAGGACAGATCCGAAAACAACAGGCTACCCCAGTTATAGTAGTCCTTTTCTGACAATCACAGATAAGGTTTCCTCACCTTCTAGAATTGCCGATCGAATTCCCATAACTCCTTCCATCCTTTCCCAATCTACTTCTGGGTCCGTTGGCCAGCCCCACACCTAGTTATAGATAACTCCCTCACTCTTGCTGCTTGAAAAATAGCAGGATTGCAGAATGTCTTGATTCCATTTCGCCAGAGGCATCATAGTTCATTGGCAAAGCTTGGGCCCCAGGAACTTCCAAAGCTTATAAAAACAGGTTGGGCTTCATGGGTAAGCTGGTGTTTGAGAAAATCTATTGATTCCTTTTCAGTGGGGCAAGATGAGGGAGAGATCTGGGACTTCCTGGCACAGCTCCCCCTTAAAATCTCACAGATAAAGAGGCAGAATCAGTAGGAGAAGCATACACCACACAAGAGGTAATGGCAGCTATCAAGGGCCATGCAAGGGGGAAAAGCCAGGGCACTTATGGGCTCCCAGTGGAGTTCTATGCTGCATATTAGCAACACGACTCCTTCCATAGATGACTACATCGATTTATCCTGACCAAACAGGATTCATCTAGGGTCATAATTCAGCACTCAATATAAGGTGCCTGATGTGGGTGCTGGAAACGCATGACCAGGATGGGGAAGACTCAGCCGTCTTTGCAATCAACATAGAAAAGGCTATCAATAACCTGGAATGGAGTTTCCTAAGTGTAGTAATAGAGTGAGTGTAGCTGGGGCCAAATTCCTTGCTTGGGTTAAATTGCTATAGATGAACCCTCAGGCCAGGGTCCAGACGGGATGAACAATATCAGAGCAATACAAAGTGGAGCGGAAGAACAGGCAGAGTGGCCCCCTGTCTCAGTTGCTCTTTGCATTGGCGGTGGATCACTTTGCCAGCCTCACCCGCTCCGCAAGCTGCTATCAGGGCATACGAAAAGGAGAGCATTGCAAGAATATAGTGCTTTTTGCAGACAATTTGCTGATTTTCCTCCATGATGTGGGAGAAGACTTGGAAGGAGCACAGAGATGATGTAGGAGTTAAGGTCCCTATTGGGGCTCAAGATTAACAGGCAGAAGTGTTGGTTGTTCCCAATGGAGGGAGGTCGCGACCAACCGGACAGCCTAAGAGCTCTACACTCAACGGACCTGAAAGAATTCTGGAATACACTGCTCTGGTCAGTAGTGGGTAGGATAGAACTTCCAAAAATGGTGGCACTTCCTAGTCTACTGTAAGTATTCGTAATGCTTCTCATATGGATCCCAAGAGTGTGCTTTGCTGAACTGGGCTCTTTGATTATGTCATTTATCTGGGGGGCGGGACTGTAAGGACCGGATTTTCGGACCAGATAGAATCAGCTCACCAAAATACCACCAACCCACCCGAAACGCAACCACCTCCCTCCTTAGGACCTATTTACAACAGGTATCTGTGTTCCAAACTAAGGATGGGGAATTAGCAATATACAAGCTCATATCATCAGAAACACCACTAAATCTATAGGGATTACTAGGAATACTCACTGATTACTAAGGACGTCCATGCCCTACACCACACTCATACCTTATAGTCTCGCGGCAACTCAGACCCAGACTCTGCTACCCTCCTACTCATAGTGAAGGGGCAGTTCCAATAACTTACCATTACACACTGGCCACAATCAGTGCTCTCACTAGCCACAATCCTGTGGGTATACACACTGTGTTCTCCCAGTGCTCTCACTATTTCATACATACACAAGCCACAATTCTGTGGGTATACATATTGACTATAATCAATGCTCTCATTAACGCCACTTTCCCTAGCGGCGATCTCATTACACACTGACCACACTCAATGCTCTCACTAATGCCACTCTCTCTCTAGTGATAATCTCTGTCCTATGAATACCTTCAGCTCTCTCTCTCTCTGTTGGGAAGTTTCTCTCATACATCTAATACCTACTGGGGATGTAATTGTTATATTTTATGTGGTACACAAGAATGGCCAAATTACACGGTGTATGACTTATTCCCTATTTCAAGGGCTCCTCTCTCCCTCATTATTCAGTTACCATTTACCTGGACGGGAATTGCATCCGTTCACATAACAGCATCTGACTAGAAGAAAGGCTAACTTTACCATAAGACAATAAAACATACACACTGGTTCACTAAGAACTGGGGTTTCTTTATTCACTAATAACATCAATAATATAGCACCACAATATCACACATAGCCTGAAAAGTAAGAGGGGAATAGACACATACACAGATCTGCGGGGTCTCTTTATTATAATGGAAAGCTTTATTACTATAACACATCCACATGTAACTGACAGGGACTATAGATAGCTAAAAAGGGAATGGATTATACTGCACACCGCTGAAAGAAAAAGGATTAGCAATACAGTAGGGGAATCTAGCCTAGGAAATAAAAGACAAGATTAATGTTTATGGGCACTAATATAACAGGACAGATATCACCTGATTAGTATGAAGTCTTGCTCTAGCTGTCATCTGGGTTCCTCTCTCGTCTGTGCCTTGGCTCATCTCAGATTCTCCCCTGCACTCTTGGACACGCATCTGCGCTGATTACTCTGCACTGGATTCTTCTCCCCCACGAACTGTCTTCACCTTCAAACTTCAGTCTAATGATATAGTTTCTGCCGCTCTGATAACCGTTCGCTCCACTAGCTTCTTCACTCTGTCTGATTATCCCAGCTCCAATGTCCAACTCACTCCAGCTGCTCCCACAGACTAATCCACGATATAACTTCAGTCTCTTCCAAAAGGCATCACTCCAGACTCCAGCTGATCACAACTCCTTCTGATAAGTAACTGCTTCTGACTGCTTTCTTCAGCTCCAAACATCATCTGCCTTCTCTCTCCAGCTCCAAACACCATCTGCTCACAACTGCTTCTGACAACTCCAGCAACCAACTGACTGCTCTCTCTCTCTCTGTTCCAAACACCAACTGACTTCTCTCTCTCCAAGAACCGACTGACTTCTCTCTGTTCCAAACACCAACTGACTACTCTCTCTCCAAGAACCGACTTACTTCTCTCTGTTCCAAACACCAACTGACTGCTCCGCCTCTTCTGCACTTCACTAATATGGAATGCTCTCTCTCATGGAAATTTCCAACAGAGAGCTGCCTCCCACCGAATTCCTGTGCCAGCTCCGAGGCCTCCTGCGCAGCATGCAGTGACCATCTGCATGTTATGTCTAGGCCCAAGAGACAAACACATTCTTTCGATAAGATCCAGTCTCGGCTGATTTTCCCCTAGCGAACAACACCTCATAACTAAAACATCACCTTTACCCTGCAAGCATCTCAGTCTGCAGGGATAGAAAGCACAATTGAGTCTCTCTAGTTCTGGGCCTTGTAGGCCCGAAAAGGATGAAATAACACTTAGCTCTGTCAGAGTACATACACAAACCATACCAATATGTAATATAAAGTCAGGACTACAGGATCCACCCTCTACTATAGGTAGGATAATGAAAGGACACATAATTATGTCAAAGCCAATAGGCAATAGATGGATTAGAGTCAGGAATAAGGGATCTATCATCATATAAAGCAGCTATCCTCTAGTTTATGCTTCTAGGTCTGGAAAAAGGCCTGAAAAGGACCAACACAAGCCAAGAATAGGGATCCAGGATGGTAGCAAGCTTAAAGTCACCATCACTCAGAAATAGAGCCAAAAACACGGTCACAACAGGGACATAACAGAGTGGCCATATCCACATTAAAATGACTGAAACTAGAGGAGGGGGTCTGGCAGTCCCTGACTATGAGATTTATGGTCTAGCTGTCAGTTACACTAGTTCACGCAATGGCTCACAAACAGACAGGCATGTGAGAACATCATAGGGCCTTGTGTCCCAGAATTAGACATACTGACAAGAGCATTGCTGAAGGTTGAAGACATGAGGCACTGCTGGAATAGATGTGTCCAGAACACGTATAGTCCAGTTTCATACTTCCCTGACCTACCCATGCTTATTCTGACTGCCCTACCCTATGGCGGACAATGGAGGGGGATGGAAGAGAATGGGTAGAAATTGGAGCAAAGAATATTGGGGACCTTTACAGAGAGGGGGAGCTACTTCCCTTTCAGGACTTCCACTTGGAATTTCACCTACCTCAGGGCCTCTTCTTGCACTATAGAGTGGTGACAGCAGTCCGTCTTTGCCACTGGAAGACAGGTACACTGGAACCTACACTCCGTAAAGCTTGCCAATATATTGGCTTGTCTGGGGGCATGATCAATGGAGTCGCATGCCTCTACAGAGAAAAACATGGAAACATGCTCCAGCCAATAGCTGACCTATGATTCGAAAGGGAAGAGGATTTACGTGTCCACATGACAGATAGAGACTGGAAAAATATACTGGAGCAAACCACCAAGGTTTCCAGAAATGCAAGGTTTAAACTGATTAACTTCCATATTTTACACAGGGCATACCTTACACCTGGGCATATTAATAAATGATTCCATATGGTAGATGCAGCTTGTCCAAGGTGCAGGTAAGTGGCGGCAGAACTTCTACATATTCTATGGGCTTGCCCTGAGCTGAATAATTGCTGGGAATAATAACTAAAATATTTGCAGTTGTCACAGAAAAGGTAATTCTCTACTACCCAGCTCATCGACTGATTGGCTGGTTCCCTCACTTTTCCAAGATAAAGGTGACCAGCAAATTCCAGGACTTAGCATTCTTCCTAGCAAAAGGAGAAATGATACGATACTGGAAAGCCCCGGGGGCCCTGAGTGACTAAATCATGAAAAGAACTGGAAAGGTAGGCAGACTGGGAGAGGAGAGTGATGCTCAGAGAGGCCGGATAGTAAAGTCAAGTCAAGTCAAGCCAGAGAATCTTATATAGCGTACATATCACCTGTAGGTCTTGTGGTGCTTGCGGAGATTCCAAAGACTGGCGACCATATCCAATTGCATAATTTTGGGTCAAGCAGCCACGTTTTCAATTCTTTGTGGAAACGCTGGTTGTCTGCAATAGAAAGAAGATGAAACAGCAGATTGTTCCAGAGATGGGGGTCGATAAAAGAAAAGGATCGATGCCCATTACATACGGTGCGAATGCGCAGTGGGGTAAGAAGAGATTTTGAACTGGACCTTAATGTTCTTTCTGGCTTATATCTTTTAAGTGTATTCGCTAAATAACCAGGCCCACCATGACTGTCATTGCAATTAATTATCCCAAAAGGAAACATGGCTGTTTAAAAAAAAATAAGTTTCTTTGAGAGTTGGCAGCGTTCCTCCGAGCCACTACTTTCTCCCAAAGCAACGTTTTGCGCAAATTTCAAAGGAGAAGGGGTCAAATGTGGGCTTTTCCTGTTTGCAAATGAACTAACCACTTAAATGTTGGTGTCAGTAAGTTTTCAAGGGTGATTGCTACATCTGGTACAAATTCGATATTCAGATACTCATAACATGCAAATTCCAAATGCTGCTTTGCCAGTCGCAAGCCCATTTTAGGAGTCAGTAAAACTTTAACGACTTCTACAATGGATTTAGTATATGGACACTTTTTTGAGAATGCAGACTCAGAATCAAACAGTTTGGAACTATACCAACGTTTTGCAAATCAGGCACTGTATTTTTTTTTAAGGAGGATCAAACTAAATACAAAACTCCTCTGTCCTTTCACCTCACAACCCCATACATTAATAGCAAATGAGAGCCTAATACATTTTCTACTCTATACCTTTCGCCACACCTAAACAATACAACTTCCAGGTTATCCCAAATAAAACTTCTCAGTCCCTTTACCATATTTTCTAGCTTATGGATATTTTCCAATTTTCCTGAACCTACTGGTCTACCGGCAGCCCTACCAGACATATTTTTCATAGTTACCGGTCTTGATCTGTGACACTAATATAAACTGGAACCTGGCTGCTGTATCTTCATGCCCCCTCTTTATAATCTCTCAATCTGTGAAATATTTAAAGTCAGGACACATTTAAGCATAATGTTTCTTCTCCTGGAAGGCTATATCATTGCTAGAAAAAAATCGGTGCGATTTCTTGCCTCCACCTCGTCACTTTTCTCCTCAAACTGAACCACTACTCATCAAAAAAACTCTAAGCTAAATTGGAAGAATGGCAGTAATGCACTTTCATAATTAAGGGGACTTTGACTACAATGTTCACAAGCATGCTCCATCAAAATTCCATAACCTCCCAGTTGATCTCTGTGCCATCCCTGTTAAAGACTGCTGGTTTCTGAACTCATTGTGTTTTACATGACAACAACCTTGTCCATAAAATACCTGATTCAAACCACATCCCCTCAATCTGATTGCATCATCCTTCCAATATTAAAAATTGAAAAAAATCGAATACAAAGTATAGATTACAATAATATGTAGCTTTAAAATCAACCTTGGATTTGAGAGAAATGAAGAAAAAACGATGGCGTAAAAAACATCAAAAACACAGTTCAACAATATTAAATGTATTTAATTACAAATACATTCACATTGAAAAAAGTTGAAAACCTTTTTAAAACTATATTTTGTATGATTAAAATTTATTTATTTTGTAAATATTCTTTAAAAAATTCTTTTTTTTAAATACAATCATTAAAATATATCTTTTTAACATTGAAACATTATTTAATTTACAAAACATAGATCAATTAAAATCTAAATATTTTGTAAAGGTCTATTTATCTGAAAATAAAAATAAAATTGAATGTCCTCACAACTAACCTCATGTTTTTAGTCAAAAAAACACATATTTTCCTAGCTATAGCTGAACAATGTGGGATGTGAGTCGGGTTTAATATTCAAAGGCTAGCCGAACTGGAATTGGAGAAAGCACATCAATTTAGGAGGGTCTGATTTATCATTCCAACTCCAGTATATATACTGGGGTAAATGTACTATTTTAACTTAATAGGAAAATGTATTTTTTTTAGGGTCACACTACTCTAACTTTAAAATAAGCAACATTGATGAAAGTGTTGGTCTTTGGGGTGAACAGATTACTGTAAAATAGATAAACCTTAAATAATGAAGAGTCCAATGTTGAAGAAGAAGCAGCTTTTAATCCAGGTTAAAACGGTCTCATTCATCCAGCAAGGCTGTGCTACATCAACTGACTCCTTACTTCTAACATTCAGATCACCAGATTCCATCATAAACACTATAAACACTATAAATAGATAGATGCCACAATACCACACACCTTATTTTTATTTATTTTACTTTAAAGGTTTTATCTAGCCCTGGCTAGACCCGGAGGTATCAGAGCGCATCAGAGTATCAGATCATAGTTGCAGGTTACATCGTTACAAAGGTTGCACAGTTATTAGAGCATGGCAAGATAGTTACTTGTAAGGTCGAGAGAAACAATAAGCACATATACATAAAGTTCTAAAGCAGGCAAGGGGAGAGATTCAGGGGAAGGGGATAGGAGAAGGGGAAGTAGACAGAGAATAAAGGAGGGAAAGAGGAGGGGTGGGTGAGAGACACAGCATGGAAAGAGGAGGGGGAGGGCGACGGGGACACAAACTGGTAGATGAGTCAAAGCTGCATCCAAAGCCCAGTAAGCTGTGATCCTAGGGGAAGTGGTATAATTTCCCGATCTCTGTTGCGAGAGGCTCCCTTTCCGCTGTGGACCCTCTCATAGGTGTCTCTGAGACTCCAAGGCCTACATACTGAATCCTTCCCAAAAAAGGGTAGAGGGAGTGCTTTGGCAAAGGGTGCCATACAATACCTCAGCTGTGAGTGGCTCCCTTGGCACTGGCGACTCTCTCAGCGGGTTCGCTGAGACTCCAGAGTATAAATATTGGATCTTTATCCAACAAGGGGAGAAGGAGTGCTTAGTCAAAAGGCACAAAGGACAAGGGGCTAGGCGGTGTAGCAGGCAAGGGGAGAGATTCAGGGAAGAGGGGATAGGAGCAAGGGAAGTAGACAAAGAGAAAAAGAGTACTAAATGGGAACAAACAGCATCAGTTTAGGGAACAGACTGTTTTATCTCTGTGGCCATGAGTTTGCACCATCTCAAAGATATAAAGCTAGCACAGGCCATTCCAGAAGCTTTGCCATCCAGGACATGAAGCACAGTTTGTAATTTGAATTATTTTTATTATTTTTTTCTCAATTCACATAAGTTTATAGTACACTGCACATCAGCAATCCAGATGTTTTCATATTAAGCTCTTGGGTGCAGAGGATGATGCTCAGACCATGGTTTCTTGGCACACAACATAATCATTGTGAGTTAAGTCAACTACGACTGCATCTGATGCGGATTCACATGTAAGATCAACAACTTCTTCATCAGCATTTTCTACAAGTTCTATTGTTTCGATTTGTGTTACCATTGGCGTTGATGTTGGCGCTCCCCCTACTAGCAAAGGCCTCATGCCTGGCCATGATTGATTCTCTCCCCCCCAGCACCGGGAGGACAAAGCAAGCCGGTTGGGTGATGGTTCTCGCCTCGCAGGGGGCTCCCAAATGCTTCCATGAATCAAACAGCTGCAGCGCGAGTCACAAGTGCTTCCCTTCTCTGCAGGCCAGCACAGAAAGGAGCCGCCATTTTGCCACGCGCTGGGGAGGATCGCTCACCTCTGTCTTCAGCCACGAGTACCTCTGGGCTCCTTAGCACACCTTTCCCCTTTATATAGATGAGTAAAGTACACCTGGAAACATGGGAAACAATAACAGATAAACAAAACAGTAAAAGCTAAAAATAGAGTACATAAACATCTAACTAAAAGTAATAAATAATAGAATCTTCTCATTTCGTTTTCTTCTCTACAACGAAGTCCTTGAACCGTGATGGCTGTCTCACATTTCTTTTTTGTCGCTGTGGAGCTGAGTCTGTAGGGTAATGTGGAGCTGAGTCTGTAGCGTAAGAATCATGCTCATATTATTCCAACACATCCTCCTTTATGACAACAACTCTGTTCAGATTTCAAATGTGTGAATCTTCTGTTTAAATAGCATTGGTCAAGACTTTGATCACTTTACTTGGTTTCTGAAACATACTAGATGGTTTTCTCCCAAAGGGAGCTCTAATCATTGCCCAATCGCCAACTTTCACAGAAGAAACTTTCAGCGATTTTCTACAATCAAAGTTTAACTTACAAGCATTAATCTTTTCCACTTCCTTGACTCCCCATTCCCCATCAGACAACAGTACTCTCTTTTTTTTATTCTGTACTATTCACCCAATGAGGTGCATTTAAATTGTTAGGATACCTTCCCGTAAACCACTCAAACGGTGTCCTTCCTGTGATGGCATGGGGAGAAACTCTATAAACCTCAACCTGTTTCCTCATCTCTTGTTTCCAATCTAGGTTATTTTGTTTGGCCATGGCAATGGTTTCTTTTAATACACGGTTAAAGCGTTATACCATACCGTTTGTCACAGGATGATAAAGGGAACACTTCTTATGTTTGATAGCACATTTTTCCCAAAATTCTTCCTTAGTGACTAACTGTACCCCTTTATCAGTTAATAAAGCACCAGGTGACCCCTCTCTCCCAAACACTTCCTTCAAAAGCAATATGACATGTCTTGTTTCAATGCCCTTAGAAACTTTAAATTCCAGCCACCTTGAATACATTTCAATGAGGACTAAAACATAGACATCACATCCATTCCCTTGTATGGGACTCATTGTGTCAAAGGCTACTTCTTCCCATGGCTTCTTTGGACAATCCATGACAACTGTGGGTTGTAATCTGGGTTTCAAACTCTTCTCCCTCAAAACAACTGGAACCCATTCTCTTACCAAGCGTTCTACTTGTAAATCCATACCAGGCCACCAGTAGTTCAATCTAAGTCTTTCTTTAGTTGTGGACATACCTTGATGTCCTGTATGAGCCAAATTCAATAACTCTTGATGAAGTGAAACAGGGGGAATAAGTCTAGTTCTTCTAAATAAAAGTCCATTGCCCTCAGAGAGTTCATTCCGAACAGTCCAATATTTCTCACAATCTCCCTTAACTTTGGTATGTCAACCCTCTTTAAGTAACCGTTAAAGTTCTTGCAATTCTTTATCTATGGCACACTGTTCACACCATCTGCTTTCTTTGAGACCATCTCACTCAATGTTGCATACCCATTCATCCTGCTCATCTTCTTCATGGTCCTCCTCTCCTTCAGTGCTTTGCACTAATCTCGAAAGGGTATCAGCAATCTTATTCTTGACTCCAGGTAAATATTTTACTTGAAAGTCATACTCCTGCAGCACAACCACCCATTTAGAAATTCTGCCTGAAATGGTAAACATCCATTTGTACGCTGTCATTACACCGCGTACCATTACAACCCAAGCGTTACAACGCATGCGCTGTAATAACGCGTAGCCATTTCTACTCATGTTATTACATCGCATGTGCGGCAACAACGCAAGCATTGTAATGTGAACCACATAGATGTGAGGAAACTGAGGTGTTTCCTCACAATGATGTGCAATGATCACCGCCCCTCTGACGATGCAGGAAGGAGAACAGAGGACACGAGGAGAGAGAGGTAAGAGGGGCTGTTTTTAAGGCTTTAGGGTAGGGGGAGGGTCGTGCAGGGTGTAGTCTTTTAGGATTAGGGCTAGTGTTATGTTTGAGGAGTAGTGTTTTGGGGTTTAGGGTAATGTCAGGGGTCATGCAGGGGAGTGTTTGGATGTAGGGACAGGACTGGGGGTCAGGGAGTGTTGTGCAGGGGGTAGTGTAGTGTTGTGGTGGTTGTGTAGTGTAGGGTAGTGTTTTAGGGTTTGAAGGGTAGTGTTGGGGTGTCGTGCAGGGTAGTGTTGTAGTGTAGGGAGCGGACTGCGGGAAGGGTGAGGGTCGTGCATGGAGTAGTGTTTTAGGGTTTAGGATAGTGGTGTGGTGTTTGTGTATTGTAGGGTACTGGTTTAGGGTAGTGTTGGGGGGTCATGCAGGGGAGTGTTTTGTTGTAGTAACAGGAATGGGTGTCGGGGAGAGTTGTGCAGTAGGTAGTGTTTTAGGGTTTAGTGCAGTGTTGTGGTGTTTATGTAGTGTAGGGGAGTGTTTTAGGCTTTAGGGTAGTGTTGGGGTGTTGTGCAGGGTAGTGTTGTAGTTTAGGGAGCGGACTGGGGGTCGGGGAGGGTTGTGCAGGGGTAGTGGTTTTGGATACAGTTGTGGTGTTAGTGTAGTGTAGGGTAGTGTTTTATTGTTTAGGGTAGTGTTGGGGTGTCCTGTAGGGTAGTGTTTGGGTGTAGGGATAGGACTGGGGGTCGAGGAAGAGTTTTGAAGGGGGTAGTGTTTTAGGATTTAGGGTAGAATTTTGGTGTTCTGTAGTCTAAGGTAGTTGTTTAGGGTTTAGGGTAGTGTTGGGGGTCTTGAAGGGTAGTGTTTGGGAGTAGGGACAGGAATGGGGGTAGGGGCAGGGTCATGCTGGGGGTAGCGATTTAGGGTCTAAGGTAGTGTAGTGGTGCTTGAGTAGTGTAGGGTAGTGTAGTGTTTGGGTAGTGTTTTAGAGATTGTTATGTGTAGGGTTGTGTACTTGTATTTAGTATTTGGTGTAGTGTTGGGGTAAATGTCTGTTTTTATTACTAGGCAAGTGTTTAGTATGCATAGATTAACATTCGCAATGTAAAGGTATGCAAACTAAAAACTTGCGTAGTAATGGTATTTGCTAAGTAAAAACTTTGTATTAAAATGCTGCGAAGTAAGGGTTTGCGAAATAACGAGTCATATTCACTGGAAACAGCATTAATACCCTTCTTTTTTAAAGATCTCACACATGGGCTTATGGAAAGGGGCGACCACTCGGTCCCCCCGAACGTATGGCGGAGTGCCTCGATCCCCCCGGGAAGCCATTTTTGGGCGGGAGGCGCGTCTCGGCTGGTATGCCCGAAGCGGCGTAGCCGGGGCGCGCCTGTTCCCGCCCTAGAGTGGGCTGGCCTAGACACTGACGCAGCCAGCCACGCCCGCGGGACGGGCAGGGGCGGGTTTACGCCCGCCCTGAAGACGGATAAAAGGAGACGCAAGACCGGAAGACGTCCTCTTGTTCTTGTGCTCCGAAGCTGCACCTCCTCGCTACACGTGAGCTCGGGACAGAACAAAGAGCCAATTTTGAGCGTTTTGATCTTTTTCTTTGTCTTCCAGATACTTCGTCGAAGAAGATGCCCAGGAAAGGCGAAAAGAGAATGACGACTGACCAGATGGTTCGGGCACTCTTTAAAGATATGTCCGACATAAAGAAACGGTTGGCGGAGCGAGATGGGGGGGAAGGTTCGGGCCCTTCGCCGGCTGGAGGGAGACCTAAGAGGCCGAGAAAGGTTCCAGCCGGTGGGGACGTCCCGGTTCCCCCTGCCCCTCTCGAGGCGCCGACCCCAGTACCGATAGAGGGGAATCCAATCCCGGGGGTCGTCTCCCCGACATCCAAGGAAGACATGCCCCCCGAGCTGGCAGCACAGCTAGCAGCGTGGTTGGGGGATAGTGGTGATGGCGCCACGGCTGCCGAGGCACAGGCGCTGATAAAAGGGCTTCGTGAGAAGAAAGAGGCAGCTAGAGTGGCGGGGATAGACAAGCCGCAAGCGGCAGAAGCTGCGTCCGGTGCAGGTAAGCGGCCATTGCCGATTGCAAGGGACGAGTCAGCACCCTCTCGTAGAGAGAGATTGGGACAACATGTGCCGTTAGCTATAAAAGAAAAGATCTGGGCGGGAGAGTACGTGAATATTTTTTCCCTGCTTGTTGATCATTATGATGTGGAGCATGTGAAAAGTCAGAAGGACTTGATGCATCCGAGTGTTTGGCGCGCAAAAATGGCCGCCTTTAAGGTTAATGAGAACATTGGCAACTGGGGCAATGCATGGGGTATTTTCACATCGATTTTGGGGGAACGTAGGCCCGAGTTGCTCCCTGAGTTTCCCGTTTACCAATCACGAATTATGGGTTACTCGACAACGTATCAAGGTAACCATTGGTTTTGTTATGACAATCTGTTCAGAAAGGAAAAGGAACATAACAAGAGTTTGACTTGGGATTGTTACGATTCGTTAACTTGGGACAAAATGAAAGAATCAGGAATGTTAAGAATGCCATTGGTCGGGAGCAATGTTGTTGATTACTCCCGCCAAAATGTGGGGACGCCCTTTCGGCCAAGTACGAGCACCGACGACCAGTCAAGGCCCGCAGGCAATACAGGGAAAAAGGGTTTCTGTTTTAATTTCAACAAGGGGAAATGTACCAGGCCTCCAGGATCGTGTAAGTTCAAACACGAGTGTAGTACGTGTGGGTCGTCCCATCCTGAGTCAGCGTGCAGAGCCAGAACGGGTGAGAATGGGGGTAAGGGGGGCGCCAAACAGGTCTAAGCTAGGCCGAGGGGCGCCTTTACCAACCCCGATTGATACCTTGGCAATGATTCCCTGGCTCAGCGAATACCCGGATCGTACTTCTGCCGGGGTGCTACGGAACGGTTTCACACATGGTTTCCGCATCCCGGTAGGGGACTTTCAGGGTGTAGGGACGTGCAAAAATCAACTTTCCGTTTTACAACATACATCGGTAGTGCAAGAGAAAATTCAGAAAGAGGTTAGCCGGGGACGGGTCGCCGGCCCGTTTAGTGAACCCCCGGTACCAGGTTTCGTTTGTTCTCCGTTAGGGGTGGTCCCCAAGAAGGACCCGGGTGAGTTCCGTTTGATCCATAATCTGTCTGCTCCACGAGGTCTTTCGGTGAACGACGCAATTGATCCAGAAGTTTGTTCGGTGCGTTACGCATCTTTTGATGAGGCAGTAGCCATCTTGAATCGCCTGGGGCACGGGACGTTGATGGCGAAATCTGATATCGAGTCAGCGTTCCGGTTGCTCCCGGTACACCCAGACGATCAGCGTCTTTTGGGATTCGGGTTCCAGGGGTCATTTTACATGGATAGGTGTATGCCAATGGGTTGCTCTATTTCATGTGCTTACTTTGAGCAATTCAGTACTTTCCTGCAGTGGGTGTTCACTGAGACAGCGGGTTTCCGAAATGTAATGCATTACCTTGACGACTTTCTGTTCCTTGGCCCCGCCGGTAGCCCCGAATGTGCCCAGGCTTTAGACAAATTCTGTGTGTTAATGGGTCATCTCGGAGTGCCGTTGGCACCGGGTAAAACTATGGGTCCCACGACTTGCCTCGAGTTTCTGGGGATCGAGTTGGACTCAAGGGAGGGGTGCTTCCGTTTACCAGCTAGCAAGGTGTCGAAATTCAGGGCAGCCCTCCAAGTATGTTTAACTGCATCCAAGGTTACACTGCATCAGTTGCAACAGTTAGTGGGAAAGTTGAACTTTGCCTTGAGAGTGATACCAATGGCTCGCCCCTTTTCCCGCTCAATTGCCCAAGCGATGGTTGGCCTGAAGGAGGGTCATCATCGCACAAGGTTATCGACTGAGGTCCGCCAGGACATGCGGATTTGGTTAGCATTCTTGGCGGACTTCAATGGCCGAGTTGTCTGGAACAAGCCAGTCATGTCCTCCGAGGAGCTTGGGCTATGGACAGATTCAGCAGGAAGCGTAGGTTTTGGCGCCATCTTCGGCACAAAATGGTCGGCACAGAAGTGGCCCCTATGGTGGCACGAGAAGGGGCTGACAAGTAACATCGCTTTCCTCGAATTATTTCCCATTCTGGTGGCCCTGAGAACCTAGCCAGAAGGGTTCAGAGATCATTCTGTTGTGTTCTGGTCCGACAATATGACCGTGGTAGAATGCATCAATAGTCAGGCAGCCCGTTGTAAATTGATTTTGAGGCTGCTCAAAGAAATTGTCTTACTGTGTATGCAACTGAACGTAGTATTCAGAGCAAAACATGTCCCTGGGGTGATGAATCAGGCCGCTGATGCACTGTCTCGTTTTCACATGCAGGCTTTCTCGGGTTTCCTTCCTTCAGCGGACCCGGAGCCGGCACCCTTCCCCGAAGCTCTCTGGTCTCTCGGTGCCCCGAACTTCGTCACCTCGTGGGAGAGAGTCTAGCACCCAGGACAAGGAAGGCATATGAAGGGGCGTTCCAGGCCTATTTAGCCTTTTTGGGGGCAGAGAGAGGGGGACTTTGGGGGCAGGAGGAGTCGGTGGTACTTTTCCTGATGTCTTTACGTAGGGCTGGGAAATCGGTGGCTACGGCCCAAAGGCATCGTGCCGCCATCTCCTTTGTTGCCAGGGCCCATGGCATCCTGGACCCAACAGCGTCTTTTACGGTACAGAAAGCGCTGCGTGGGTGGCAACGTCTAGAGGGTCGCAGAGTAGACGTGAGACGACCGATAGGTCTAGACAGGTTGTCCCAGTTGCTGGCCACACTCCCTAGCACATGCTCGTCCCCGTTCGAGACCTGTTTGTTCCGGACTGCATTTATGCTGGCATTTCACGGGGCTATGAGAGTTAGTGAGCTAGTTGCAAGGAACAAACGGGATGTGACGGGGGGCTTGTGCAGGGAGCAGGTTCAGATCAGGGGTGATGTGATGATTGTCTCCTTTCTCAGGTCCAAGACTGACCAAGATGGGAGAGGGGACTGCACGATCATTCGCAGGATCCCCGAGTCATCCATGTGTCCGGTTCAGTGCTTAGAAGATTACCTAGCACGAAGGGTGGCATCATGGGGGGGGACATTGTTGAGGCATGTAGACGCCACCCCGCTGACGAGGTTTCAGTTTCAGCGGGTGCTTGCAATGGCCATTGCCGCAGCGGGCTTGGACCCGGGTGAATTTGGGACCCATTCCTTTCGTATAGGGGCTGCCACAGAAGCTACAGCCAGGGGTCTCAATGTAGAACAAGTGAAACGTGTGGGGCGTTGGTCCTCCAATTGTTATAAGAGGTATGTGCGATTGCACATGTTGTGAAGCTGTAATCATGTACTCACGCTTCTTGTCTTTTGTTTGTTTTCAGTTGCGCAAGCCTACGCGGCAGGGCGGACTGTGCAGTTGACCCAACACCAGGCCAGCGGTCACACATCACCGGCTGAGAGAAAGGAGGTGTGGGTTGTAGGCCACTCATACGTGAGACGGGCCGCAGACGTATTCAAAGCAGGTGATATGATTCACGTACCTGGGGAATACGGGTACAGAGTGTCCTTCTACGGAAGGGGCGGTCTCTGTATTGACCAGTTTCAAGCATTTTTTGAGGGTTTGTTAGAGCGGATGAGGTCACCGCCGTCCATAGTCATAGTACATTTGGGGGGCAATGATCTAGTCACCACCGGTAGACGACTTCTCCTGGAGGCTATGCTTTCCACGGTAAGTTGGTTAGCAAGGAGAGTTCCGGGGTGTACAATTGCGTGGTCTCATATGATCCCACGAAAAGTGTGGCGGGGGGCTATCTCGATCCCTGCTTTGAATCATTCCGTTAAAAAATTGAATAACAAAGTGAGTCGGTTGTTCCGTTCCAAAACATTGCATTCGATCTCGCATAGTTGTATTAATGATGACAGTATGTATTTGGGGGATGGTGTGCATTTGTCGAGGGTGGGCAACGAGTTACTCATAGGTGACTTCCTAGCTTGGTTAAAATCGTTAAAACATGACCTTTAGGTAGGAGTTTGGTGGGGGGTCCGGATAGCCGGTCAACTATCCGGACCTGTGGCGGTAAGGTCATGATCGGTGAGCACTAATTGGTAGATCCCTATGAGTGGGCGTCACCCAACACGGATGGGAGCGCTCGGGGGAGGTGGCCATTGGCCCCTCAATGGGGAGGCGGTCCCGTCTAAGGGCGGGTCGCCGGAAGTTAAGGAAAGGCGGTCATGGCCCCTTCCTGTGTAGGAGGGGTTACAGCCCCCTCCTGAGGAATTTCCCGGGGCCAGGGTCATCTGCGACGGCAGATGCGGTAAGTTGTGTGGGGTGGGGGGAGGTCCACGATACCTTCTAGATACCACACACAAGTATTCGAACGACCTTTAAATGGCGTCGAGTCTTAAGTGCCCCCGACAAGTCAAGGGAAATTGTTAGTAGTTGCACTTGAGGTAAGCCTCTGTGCTGTCGCCCTTCCCAAGTGGGAGGGGTAAGTCTGGTTAGGGATCTTGACACCGGTTATGACCTTGCCGTTGGCCCTTAAACGTTAGGATGTACAATTTCAGTGTTTATAGAGAATGTTTCTGTAGGATGCTAGTTCGGCTAGGAGAACCTCTGTATTAGAGAATATGTTAAGATTAGCCAAACATCGCAAATGTGATAATGAAATTGTACATAATATGAAACGTTTAATGTTTAATTTTTTGTTTTAATAAATACGGCCGCGGGAGGGTCACTCCCTCCCACATCCAAAAACTTTGAAGAACTGTTTCCGGTTTCCCTTCTTTTGGGGATCGTGTTGAGAGGGGGTGGCGGGTATCTCAGCCATATGGAAAGGGGCGACCACTCGGTCCCCCCGAACGTATGGCGGAGTGCCTCGATCCCCCCGGGAAGCCATTTTTGGGCGGGAGGCGCGTCTCGGCTGGTATGCCCGAAGCGGCGTAGCCGGGGCGCGCCTGTTCCCGCCCTAGAGTGGGCTGGCCTAGACACTGACGCAGCCAGCCACGCCCGCGGGACGGGCAGGGGCGGGTTTACGCCCGCCCTGAAGACGGATAAAAGGAGACGCAAGACCGGAAGACGTCCTCTTGTTCTTGTGCTCCGAAGCTGCACCTCCTCGCTACACGTGAGCTCGGGACAGAACAAAGAGCCAATTTTGACCCACCCACCAGCCCCTGAGGACAGCAAGTTGTTGTGCAATAAAATGGTTTTTCTAAGTATGTTCTTCCTTTTTCGTTTACAGGTTGTGAAAGTATCAGTTTTGTGTTTTTCATAATAAAGTATGGTGAATATCATTTAGGTTGTTTCGATTAAAAGGACTTGATGTAGTGTTACTTTTTGAGCATGCTCTTTCGGTCGTAGCGACCAATGTTTTCTAAGTTCAAACTGTCGTATTTATTTTTTGGTAGGCGGTAAGGTCATGATCGGTGAGCACTAATTGGTAGATCCCTATGAGTGGGCGTCACCCAACACGGATGGGAGCGCTCGGGGGAGGTGGCCATTGGCCCCTCAATGGGGAGGCGGTCCCGTCTAAGGGCGGGTCGCCGGAAGTTAAGGAAAGGCGGTCATGGCCCCTTCCTGTGTAGGAGGGGTTACAGCCCCCTCCTGAGGAATTTCCCGGGGCCAGGGTCATCTGCGACGGCAGATGCGGTAAGTTGTGTGGGGTGGGGGGAGGTCCACGATACCTTCTAGATACCACACACAAGTATTCGAACGACCTTTAAATGGCGTCGAGTCTTAAGTGCCCCCGACAAGTCAAGGGAAATTGTTAGTAGTTGCACTTGAGGTAAGCCTCTGTGCTGTCGCCCTTCCCAAGTGGGAGGGGTAAGTCTGGTTAGGGATCTTGACACCGGTTATGACCTTGCCGTTGGCCCTTAAACGTTAGGATGTACAATTTCAGTGTTTATAGAGAATGTTTCTGTAGGATGCTAGTTCGGCTAGGAGAACCTCTGTATTAGAGAATATGTTAAGATTAGCCAAACATCGCAAATGTGATAATGAAATTGTACATAATATGAAACGTTTAATGTTTAATTTTTTGTTTTAATAAATACGGCCGCGGGAGGGTCACTCCCTCCCACATCCAAAAACTTTGAAGAACTGTTTCCGGTTTCCCTTCTTTTGGGGATCGTGTTGAGAGGGGGTGGCGGGTATCTCAGCCATATGATCTGTGCTTACCTCAAACTTTGTGCCCCATAGAAGATTCTTACGTTTTTTAACAGCCCAGTGTACTGCCAGAACCTCTCTCTCGATAATGGAGTAACGTAACTCTGCTGCTCGGAGAATGCATAAAAGAAACAGTATGACATTTTCAGAACCTTCATCCCTCTGCTGTAATTCTACACCTAAACCTTTCATGCTAGTGTCAGTGATAGGAACTGAATTCCTGGAGGGATCAAAACTTCTTAACTTAGGAGTCTTTTTTAACATTTCCCTAATTTCTTTAAATTCAGCTTCACACGTTTCAATCCACGCAAATTTGACACCTCTACACAGTAAAGTTCTCAGGTTGATGCACCTTTCACCAAACCCTCTTACAATTTTACTGTAATATTCTGCCATACCAGGAAACTTCATAAGTTCCTCCTTATTGGTAGGGGAAGCTAATTTTTGTATGGCATCAACCAAGTCATTTTTCGGTGTTACACCTTCACCAGATATGGTGTGGCCTAAATAATCAATATAAGATTTTTTTTTAATTTGCACTTGTCCAATCTAACAGTGAGGTTAACTTGATCAAAACTTTTTAATACCTGTCTTAGCCTCATATCATGTTATTATCCATCCTTTCCAAAAATTAAAACATCGTCTTGCTAAATCTTTCCACCCTGCTGACCTTTCAAACCCTTTTCTAGGGCTCTTTGAAATACTGAGGCTGCAGACACTAGCCCAAATGGTAACCTGATAAATCTGTATGTCACGAAGGATGTTATGAAAGAAGTAAGATCTCGGGATTTGTCATCAAGCATTAACTGGTGATACGCAGATTTAAGGTCTACTGTAGAAAAATACTTGGCACCCTTTAACAGCATTAGCAAGTCAGAAATTGTGGGAGAGGGTATTTATTGACTATGACTTGCTTATTTAAATCTCTCAAGTCAATACATAGGTGCAGACTTCCATATGCCTTCCTGGCAGCTACAACTGGTGCCAACCACTGAGTTCCTTCTACTTATTTAATGATAGCCTCAGCTTTAAGTTTCTCTAACTGCAACTTCATCTCATCTCTCACAGCAAGAGGCATGCCACGTACCTTTCCAGGGACAGGTTTTGCCCCACTGACCAGTCGTATACTGTGAACATAATCATGAAGACATCCAAGGTCACTTCTAAATACTCTAGGATTTTTTTTCAACATTAGAGAGTAACTGTCGTTAAAGTCTTCTCCCACTTTCACCTCTTTTATTTGAATATTCTCTTTCAAAATGATTAGGGGGTCATTATTGGGATCAAGTGGTACACCTAGATCTCTCTGGTGAAACTAACTCAGGATACTGTCACCCTTTTGGGAAACATACATTTTTCCAGGAAGACATCTTTCTGTATATTCTAACGAACCACAAAAATAACCTAGAGGTTTTATTGGTTCTCCACCATAAGCACTGGGTTTAATGTCTGGCTTTAATATCTTTATCTTGTCATTAAGATTGCATAAATAACACTCTTTGGAGACTATAGTTATTTTCGCCCCGAATCAAATAAAACTTTGATCTTTTTTCCTTCCACTATTATCTCATCCAAAGGGACCTTTCTTATTAACAGAAGTAATTTGTGAAACAATTTGACCACAGTCAAAATCAGAACATTCATCACTATCACTATCTCCTTGAGAGACTGCATTAACTTTTACTCTGTAAGTTTTGGCTTTGCAAACTGCAGCATAATGCCCCGTTTTCTTACAATTTGAGCTTGTGGATTTAAGTGCAAGACACTTCTTGTCATTGGCAAGGTCATCAATATTTCCACATCTATAACATTTGGGAAGAAAACTATTTTTCTTTTCAGGCTTAAAATAATTTGTTTTTGTCAAATTCTTTTATCTAAAATAATTATTTACTAAATGAACTACATCCCCTTACCTTCATGTTTAGTAATGACTTCTACACATTTTAACGAGTGTTCAATTTGTTTTATTATAAGAACTTCATCTAAGGAGGGATCATCTTTTTGCCATAAGTCATCTCTCACTTTTTCCATGTTACATCCTAGCATGAATTGTTCCCTTATTCTTTCTTCTGATAAAGCCCCAAATTTGCATGACAAACCTAACTTTCTTAGTGCAGTGACATAGTTTTCTCCTGACTCACCACCCTTTGGAGTCATGTGATCAAAATGATAGCGCTCTAAAATTGTGCTTACTTTGAGTAAGTAATGTCTATCAAGTTTCAACATACATATTTCATATTTGTTTGAATTCTCACCGACTATCTCTGGAAAGTGATCAAACACTTCCTGTCCTTCCGGACCCAGACAGTGCAGGAGAAAGAGCGTTTTTTCTCTCAGCACTGAGAGAGGTTCCACAAACCTTTGCATATCTTTTGAACACCTTTGTCCACTTTTGCCATTTTATGAGAGGATCCCCAGGAGATAATAAAAAGAAAGGAGGTACCATAACATTTTGCATGGTGAAACAAACAAATGAATATAAAAATAAGAAACTAAAAAAAACAAATGCAAAATTGGTATCAATGTACCACAATGAAAATACAAGAAAACTGCAATATATATCAATGTATCAGCAATAAATTAAAAGGGTAAATCTCACACCAAGGAGTCGATTCCGATTTCGGCAGTAAATCGATTCTACCGACAAGGACCCGTTAGAATTTCCAACAAATCGTACACACGACTTCCGAATGGGCAAGTACGATACGAAGCATGTAATTTCCAACCGAATTGTTCGAAAAAATATTGAATGCGGGAAAGGAGCCTGACGCGATAGACTCGTACACGAACAACTCTTTGTAGCCAAGCATCAACACGACAAGACAGACTCGGACGCGAACGATGCCACATGGTCCAGCATTAACACAACCCATTAGACACGTACCTATATGATTCTACACTGCCTGGCACATACACGACACGACAGACTCCGTCTCGTCTCACTTGAACATGTTATGGTGCGATTCGGAGCTTAAATATGATTCGTCCGAATGCTGCAAGGTGTTGGAACTTTTGCCCTGTACGACGCATATTAATTACGCATCGTACTTGCATATCCGGAAAAGGGTTGGTTTGAGCCTCCGTACGACGCAATATCCGTGTTTCCTGAGCCTGTTAGGTAATGACATAGTGCACGAATCGGACCCGACGATTCGGTCGGAATATGCATGAAATACGCATCGTAATTGTATGTTTGTAGAAAAAGCTCTGGATACGAGTCAGTTGGAAGGTAAGCCTACGAATAGCATTAGGAAAGCATTTTTTCCGGAATCGGAATCGGCCCCTAAACGTTTAAAATGTTGTTTCTATGACTTGTATACTTTCACTAAAATTATATATTGTACAACAAAATTAAACTGTTATCAATGTAGGAGTCATTAAGGTTTCAGATAAATACACTGTGAAGAGTGTGCATCACTAAAACTGCGAGTAAATGCACAAAGAAATGAGATTCATGTACGACTGAACTCGAATGAGTAAATAATAGTGTGCGTGTCTCGACAAATTAGTACCCTTAGAAAGTGTGTGCATCACATGAATTCACGAATCGTGTACAGTACAATAGCGAGTATACAAATTCTTGACGTTGTGCCAAACACGCAGGGTGTGCCTGTCACCGTAGACAAATAGCAAGGAGAGATTCCCTTCAATCTCCACCAATATGGCTGCCACGTTGAGCACATAACGTGAGGGGCGTAAAGAGGCGTATGATGTCACTCATCAATTCAGCATTCCTGCAGACACTGGAGCGCGTAATGGAGATGACAGAAAAGAGCGCCTTGTTGCAGATGCCGAGAAGCACGGGCACAGCCAGAACAAAGAAGTGCGCGTTGTTAACGCCTTGCAAGAGCCTCGCGCGGAGTCTCGTGTGGTAAGTGAAGAGGCGTGTTGACTTTCAAATATGTAGTGTGTGGAAGAGCCTGCGCCGAAGCCTTCCAGCCCCAATGACAGAAATGAAAGGGGTGAGATTACTCAGTGATTTGCTCCGAATCAGAAATACACCCAAAACAAACTCACGTGGCACATTAAAGTAGGTGCAGTGAAGTTTTCCAATGTAGACTTCTCCGGTTTAAATAATGATGTTGAGTCCCTGGATCTTTTTTGATGTCAAAAGTACGCTGGGGTTGTTTATTTTGCTCCTCGCCAGTGTAAAATAGATGAACCTTAAATAATGAAGAGTCCAGCGTTGAAGTAGAAGCAGCTTTTAATCCAGGTTTAAAAGGTCTCATCCATCCAGCAAGGCTGTGCTACATCAACTGACTCCTTACTTCTAACATTCCCATCACCAGATTCCATCACCATGGTGCTGCTCAAGTATAAACACTATAAACACTATACATAGATCGATACCACAATACCACAATTACCTATTCCAACTCCAAATTATTGTGGAAAAAATTGGACTCTGGTGAGGGGCTGATTTACTAACTCCACTACAACCTAAGACACATTTAGGAAGTGTTAGACTTTGGAGGGGTCAGTTTTACTGTTCACACTCCAAAGTATGCAACTTCAGGGAAAGCGTTGAACTCTGGGGTAGGTGGAGGGGTCAAACGTTTTATCCCGACTCCAAACTAAACAACACTGGGGAAACGATTCAACTTGGTGGGATGCAGTAAAAGTTAGTACTCATACTACAAAAAAACTGCATTGAAGAAGAGATGGACTCTGGAGGGCTCTTTTCACTCCAAACTAAGCAACATTGGGAAAGCTATTGAATTCTGTGGGGTCAGGGGGATGGGGAAGGGGAGCCATGAAGTATTGCAATCCAAAATAAACAACATTGCAGAAGATATTTGCCTGTATGAGTGGAGCTGGGGGTCAAAGTTATTATCCACAATCGAAAATAATCAACCTTGAAAGCAAAAAATGTATTCAAATGAATAGAAATGAAAATATCAGTAACTTTGATGTATTAAAGAAAAAAACAACAAAATAAAAAGCTTTAAGAATAAAATCTATAACAACAATATAAACATATATCATTTAATAAATATACAAACAAAGTTCCCTTCTTGCGGTGGAGGCAGACTCAGGATCATCGCTCAGGTCTCATGTATATAGCTCCTTTGAATTTGCTTCCAACGTGTTTCAAGCATTACGACCTTCCTCATCGGCAGCCTGTAAAGCAAAAGATTGGGAGTCAACAACCAGCATTTTACCTCGTTGGGTTTTATTATTCCTTGATTCAATAATGATTCAAGGAAAAAAAAATAAAAGAACATTGTTATGAAACACTCCCCACCGATATCACCTTTAAAACCTAGTATCTGAAAAAATAAAAAACATTAAGCTTAAATAAATATTAGGCACAGGGGTAAAACTCCACGCCCTCTGTGCTCCACGGAGGAACATGGAGTTTCTGACTACCTCCTTTCCGTGACAAAGTGGATTTTTTTTCTTTCGTGCGCGTGATCGTGATTTGTTTGAGCACTTGCTTGCAAACACCATGATAAACGGGCCACTAGCGAGCTCGCATTACACTTTGTGCTCGCTTGCCCGGTTTCCGCCACGGCAACACCAATACAGAGCTGATCACGAATGGACTGCTCGAGAAGTTGTTGTGCTCAAGAAGCAGCTAAGAGGCTTTTCGAATGGATTTTCTTCTCCAACGGGCCGTTAGAGGTTTTTTTTGTGTGAGTAGTCTTTTTCAGGTAACACAACTATGGAGTGAGGTGAACTAGTTACATTTGTATGTAAGTAACTAACTGCTACTGCAAGTTATCGTTAATCTAGGTTGTTGTAGACAATATAGGCCATGGCAGCATCCCCCCTAATGGTCACCACAGTTAGAGAGGTATAACTCTATAACTAAGCTGTACACTCTTAAAAGCCCATAAACAAGCTGGGTAAAAATTAAAGGTAACAGTGCAAAGTAAAAGTAAAACAATCTACTTCAGGCATAAATGTAGATACTATATAATTAGTTTCCCCTTTATTTTTTTACAAACAAACCCACCCTCTCCACCCACAACAGGCCCACCCCTTTTCCCAAACAAATCACTCAGTCCCCAACCAATGTCCCAAACAAATGTCCAAAGAAAACTAGCCCAATCACTGGTCTATTCCCAATTCCCACCCTCTCCACCCACAGCAAGTCCCTAATACACTGTGCAGTACTCCACTACATGACACTTTACTCTACACCACTCCAATGTATGCCACTCCTCTGTATACTACTGCACTCAACGCTGTTCCACTGTAAAACACTCCACTTTACAACAATGAAGGAAGGTTTGGGGCTGGCATAAGAATTATTCTGCCAGGTGAAAATGGCAGTTTAAAACTGCACACATAGGCTGCAATGGCAGACCCATGACATGTTCAAAGGTGGCACAATCAGTGCTGCTGGCCCACTAGTGCTATTTAATTTACAGATCCAGGGCACATGTAGTACCACTTTACTAGGGACTTACAAGCAAACTAAATATGCCACCTAGGGATAACCTTGTTTTAAGGTGTGAGCACACGCACTTTAGCACTGGTTAGCCGTGGTAAAGATCAGAGTCCTAAGGTGAACAAAAACGAGATCAGCAAAAATATTCGGGGTGAAGGTAAAATGTTTTGCAGAAAGGGCCAGGTCTAACAGGGTCCTTCTAGGAGGCTGGCTTAGTATATGGTGTACATACTCAGGTGCGATGCACCTTACACTAATCCAGGCAACCCTTATGGTGATTTTAGTGGTCTTTTGATAACCATAGAAAGCTCTGAAAGTGATAGATGTGAAGAGTGGCCTTCAGGCTTAAATTGAAAGAGTGCAAAGCAGCTTGTTTTACCACATTTAATCAACAGTGTAGATTAGATGAAAAAGAACCTCACAGTGTTTATAAAAATAAGTCTATTTATTATGCAACACAGTCACAAACACATTGGTATATCTTCTACAAGAAGATATCAACAATACACACAGGAATACTTCAAAACAATCAAGTAAGTAGCACAAATATAAATTGGTCTCTAGTGGGAGCCCACGTTATATACTAAGAAAGTTGAATGCAAACTGCATTGAAGAACAGGACTTTATTTCCAATTTTGAAGAAGCCATGTTCAATTGTAATTCAGCCTGTTACAGAAAGTCACAATTTCTTCAAGCACAGCCTCTACAAATTGAGTAATCTGGCAAGGGCCAGAGGTGCTCACTGCATTATAAAAGTTAATTAACAGCAGCTTTACATTCCCATATTTCAAGGTGATTGCCTGAAAATAACAATTTGCACTGGATATTGGAGTTATTGTGCATTTCAGGGCGAAAGAAATGTATGTTACCAGGCCTCCCTTGGCTCTGCCACTAGATGATTGTTTGGCCGGGACAAAAAAGGTCTTGTAGCCCTGTAAAAAAAAAAGAGGCACAGTCCATCAGCCAGGTCTCTTGTAAACAGATCACGAGGAAAAGCCTGATAAACTCCAAACACTTGGGATCTTGGAACTTCCCTGCCAGGCCAGCAACATTCCAGGAAATTATGTTGTAATCAACATGTTTACCTGGAGCTATAATTTGGGTGAATATTGAGCTATTGGCCTGAATGACAAGTGGATCTCCCCCCTGTGGAGCCCGTAAACAGACCTTATTTGGATACAGCAATGCAGGGACGATTTGGGCCTCAGATGTATTCAGTCAATCACAGTCCTCTAGAGACAAGAGGGCATCAAATCTATTATCTGAACTGGGTAATAAGTCGGAATATCCTAGGGCAACGAGTGATAAGTCTGGGTGCCCTTGGCGATATTGTTCTGCTACCGGTATGTAAGAGGAGGGCTTTAAGGCTGTAGTCTTGCCATGTATCTGCCAATTGGTATGTGGGGTTTGTAGATTACGGTTTGATGGCTCAGGTTTATAAAAAAATCCCAAAGGGAGAAACTGAATACTGGTGCCGGTATTGGATGTACCTAAACTATGTTCTCTGAATAGCCTTTCAACGAGCTTACAGTTGTTTAAGTTCACAACGATACAGTCCCCCGTGCCTGATCTCCTGTAATTACCTACCCATCCTACACGACGGGCCATTATTATGTTACGGCTTATTGTAGGGTTCACTGATAAGTTGTTTTTCAATTGGGGGTAATCTTCAGTAGAGCTTGGAGGAAGGGGCGAGACGTTCCCCAGAATTGCCACCAAAGGTGTAGATTGGGGTGGCAATTGTAAAACAATAGAACTTGGGGCGTTGAAAGGCAATTCACCCTTGCTTCTGCTGTCACTATTCCTGGTACCCATCGATCTATTAGCTGGATTTGGCATTTGCAGGGGCCTGGAGGTTATAGGGTCTTTGATGGTATCTCCCATTTGTTCTACCAATGTGACCTCTGCCGACTCTCCCCGATTGGGTGCCATAGTGGCATTAGGGTTTATAAGTATATGTTTCTCTAGTATACCCAGCCTCTCTTCAATTGCTTACAGTTTAGCCATCACAGGACTGACTATTTTGGCTAGCCTATCTTCTAGTTGTTTTAGAACGTCAACAGTCTCCTGATGGCAATTAAGCTCCACTGATCCAACTAATGGTGGATTAGTAACATTGCCAACTCCCTTAGAAGTATCTATGGCTAAGGACATAGCTGCCTGTCCTCCCTGATCGTGCCTGTCTGCTTATCCTTAGCGTACTTTGCGGACTGGTAGCTTAATTTAGGGATGCTATGAGCTTTTCTCTTTTTTGTTTGTTCTTTGCCCTTAAAAGCAGGCATTGCCTTCAGTTGCCTGCTACGAGTAGAAGAAGGGAAGCGGGAGGGTAATGAGCATGATGAATTGACCAACGTCAGTGGTTCGGAGAGACCCTGGGGCTGTGTATGTGGAATAACCTGAGAGCCTCCGGAGGGGGTTACTACAGTAATACTTGGTTCTAACGGGGGAGCTTGTGGTAGAGCTAGGTTAAAAGGTTCTAAAGATAACCTCCGCTCCGTTAGTTGGATCTCCTGGGTTATGATAGACTCCGCCCTGGAAAGATAAGCATCCAAAGTACCCACAGCCCCCACCCCATTTCCCCCTTTACGTGTGGATTTGGGCATAGATCAAAGTGACAATTTTCTTATGATAAAATAGACGAAGATATGATAAGTCTCTAAACAACATGGCTAAAGTCAAGGTTATAAGTCCAACAATTCACCGGGTGGTTGTCTCAGCGAAGCAAAAATTATTGGATGGTGCAGATAGTCCCCCAAAACAGTATCCGGGTTATGCTTACTTTTAATGCCTGGAGGAAAATGTTCAGGGGTGGCCCAGCCCAGCCTCTGTCTGCCGCTGACAGGCGCGGACAGGCCCGCCTTTGGTCCGGGCTTCGCCGGGGCAGCGCCCGCGCGAGTCCCGCAGCGCGGGAGCCCTAGCGTCCCTTTATGCGCCTCCTGGCGTGCTGGCTGCGGGCGCGGCGTGTGTGTCGCAGGGGACACTGGGAGTTTTAGGCTAACTCCCCTCAGGCGTCTCCCCGCTCGACAATGGCCCCCGCTGACTCCTGGCGGTGGCGGCAAGACCACGGACTGCTGCAAATGCCCCAAAAGGTAAGACCGCTATGAAACACTGTGGACTATACCAAAAAGAAGGACTGCTTTGCTGCTTTGCTGAAATGCTGCCATGCTGTCCTCTTGCTTGGCAGAGGAGAACTGAGCCTGCAACTTCATCTTGAACCCAGAGCTACATAACTGCATAAACACTTTAGATATTGCTTCTAAGTTAAACTGACTGCTTTTTGGTGCCGAACTATCCAGGATTAAGCACAGGTTAATTAAATGACTTATTGTGGTTCATCCTGCAAGGCATTGTGTTTGTTGCTTGACTTGGGCACGCACACAAGTCAACAACAACCCGATTTCTCACAATCACCATAGACAAACTTCTCTGATGGCCTGGAAGAATAAGAGTCATCAGAGAAATGACTATATGTTCGCCCCACCCAGTTAGTATGGACAGACATAGAAATTGTTTACTGTTCGTCATTGCTGACGAAACCCTGGTAGTGAGGGACTGTAAAATAGAAAGATGCACCCCTCGCTATGGTGAGGGGCATTTTCTCTTTTTTTTTTAAATAGAAAATCCTGTTTCGGGATTTTCTTCTTGAAATTAAAAAAAATTAAACTGTTTGTTGCAGGGTTTTGTCCTACTGGTGGAGCCTTGCATAAAACAGTGAAATGCATTGGCGGGAACTGCAGTGATGGTGGTACCTGTCAATGTATTTTCAATGACCACCTGCTTTGTGGTCATTTATAAATTTGACGGGCAGTTCTTCCAGCAGGATGTCAGAATAATGTACTACATTCCCTAGTGGAACAATGGCCCATCCACCCATTTATAAATTGGGCCCGCAGTTTGTTGAGATCCCAAGATTTCAAATGTATTTTTTTTTGCCATCAGCAGGAAAATGTATTGAGGATTGTTGTCACTCTCATTTCGTGTAATAATTTTGAATTTGTTGCACAATTTGAAATCAGCTGCTTACAAGTAAGTGAAGTAAATTACAGAACTGGCATTTTTAGAGCAAAAGGTTGGCTGTGCCTTACCAGTAATGGGGGTTTCTGTCGCTTAACTTCCTAAAACAAAAGTCTTTAAAAAACCAATACATTATTTTCCATGAGTTTGAGCCTTTCATCAGGTAAACAGGAGGCTGAAATGTTATAGTGAAGGTCATCTGGGTCATCAAAAAGAGAATGCAGTGGTAATAGTATAATATATGTATCTAGGAAGAAAATAAACATTGATAATTAGTAGTTTAGTTTTGCTGCTGAGTTTTAGCAAGGCTGCCAAAAAGTGTGATGATTTTGTATTTAGCTTGATTCACTCCAGGTTGGTAGAGTCACTGACCAATGTTAGGAGCCTTCCACTTGGGTGGCACTTAGGCTTTTTCCTTGCTAAGACTTCAAAGGCACTAATATTATTAAGAGAAAAACTGAACTCTCTACTTGTCTCCTGAAGACAGATGATACAGCTGTTATAGAAAAGATTTAAGTCGAGACCATTTAATTGAATCTGTCTGTCAATACTAATGATATTCCAGGAGCAGATCAAATTGTTTTTATTGGAAGAGTATTCAGATTATTCAGCCTGGCTAGGACTACTGTTTATGCTTTCTCATAAGGGGATTAGTTGAGCAGTTGCTGTCCAGGCCAGTGTTTATAATCAACAGATTTTCTGTTTCCTGGTGCTGGACTTGTCTCCTCATAGAATAGTTGTTGCTAAGTGGGATTTTAATATTTCAACTTCATTGGTAAGTAGATTGTCTGATTCCTTACATGAAACATGTGATTCAAAATTTGAGGAATTATGAGCAAAGGCATGTTTTGAGCAGAAATGTCAAGATTCTGCCATCCTTCCACTAGATTTCCCTCTCAAGGGTCCTTTGAGAATCAGACCTTATATAAGTACAGGAAAGAATTTACATCTCCATTTAACCTCCCAGTCCAGATTTTTGTTCCACTTCCATGATGCATAAGGTCCTTGTAGTTCCCCCGTTTCCACAGCCTGTCCTGATCATGCCCTGGTGGTGGGTTTCTATTCTTTACCTTGATTCCTGGGTCCTATCGCCTTTCTGACCTCTTTACATCTGCAAGCTGGCCTTTTCACTCCCTTGACCCCAACCCGTACTCTGTTTCTAGCTTTCCTGTGTCCTGTCCTGTATCTGCTGGTGGGCCTGGTCTTCCCCTTTCATTTTTCAAGTCTCAAGTCTAGTTTACCTTCATTGGTAGTTCCCTGATTCCTTGCACCTGGTGTATTCCTTGCACCTAGTTATCTCCCTGCACCTGTGCTCTTCCCCTAAGCCCTCAGCTATTTCAGTCCTGTGAGTGCAGAGTGCAGTGGCTTGAAATTGACTCTGCTTCTTTGTCTCCTTGTATCTCTCTTCCAGGCTTGCTTTTTTTCAGTTCCATTGTTGTTTGATTCTGTTACTACTTGCCTTGACCTTAGATCCTGCCTGCACACACCCAGACCTGTCTTGTATATGCAGATTCCTTGTCTTGTATTCCTATGTTCATGCTCTGGCTTCATATTCCCGTCCTGTCCTCGTCGGTGTGAAGAATTCCAGTACACTCTTTTTTGTGTATTCCAGTCCTGTTCCTGATCCCTTTTCCAGTCCAGAGTTTCCCAGAGACCAGTTCCTCTTTTTGTGCTCCTTTTACTATTCTCCTTTGTCCTCTTGTGTGTTTATATTGTATCCCACTTTTCATTGCTTTCAAAGGGACCAGTTAGATTCTAATGAGTATGCCTTTGCAACACAGAACCACCTAGCACTCCTCCATAGGAGCTGCTGGGTTTCTCCCTGAACTGTGTGAAACTGATGTGCTCCTTGCCTTCTGTTACGTTCTTGTTCACCTCAAAGCGAGATCACTTCAAAGGAGCAGACAAACTATCATTTATTGTAGTTTGTGTATCATTTCCCTGCTTTTACTTTCCTGTTTGTACTTATAATATCTTGATAGTTTACCCTGCTGACTTCCTGGTCCAACCTGCTTCTGTCTTCCATGCAAGCCTTGCAGGTATTCTTTTTTTTGTATTAAATCCCTTCTCCAGAAATCCTTAGTCCCTGCAAAAAGCAAGCATCCTCATTGCGCTGTCTTGCTCTGAAATCAGCTGTCTACCTGACAGTTTTTCCCCAACTGAGAAAATTGTCTCAAAATTGTTGGAGATTTTGGTTTGAATCCTTGTTGAATGCTGATTCTCCATTCTACCAAGTTGATTTTTTGGCACTAATTTTGTTAATCCATGCGGTAGAAGTACATTCTTTGTCAGAAAATGTGTCTGATATGCATTTTATGCTTAGGAGATCTTTAGTTGTCAGATCTGCAACCTTTGGAAAGTGTTTCTGTGCATTAAGAATGTTCTGAGCGTTTACAATATCACAACTGTCTTCTGTGTAATAAGCAGGGAAAAAGTCCACCTTAAGAGGTTCGATTTTATCTTGCTGTAGAACTGGACCATTGTGTTGCAAAGTAAGAATATTGAATGTAAGATGAGGGTCTCATTGAGTTGTCAAATACCAGCTAGATGGTGTCAGTTGTAGTGCTGGTTTTCAAAAGATGATTCTTGAAGTCCAAACTGTTGGATTTCAGCTTTATTTAAATTGGGTTCAGTAACGTCGTTATTTGAGATCAAAGTAGTATGGAATCCATGTATTGGTTGTAGGAGCATTTTGGCGATATTTGTGAGCTCCTCTGCAAGTTATTTCCCAGGCTAGTTCTGCAAGATCTCTTTGAGGGCATAGGGATTATTCTTGGGCACATTTTGTGGAACCTATAATTTCTGCATGTACATAAATGGTATTTGTAGGTATAATAGAATGACCGTTGGAAACATTTTGAAATGTAGAGTCCTGTTCTTCTGCAATTGTCAAAGAGTCTCCTATATTAGGGTTATAAGATTCAACTTTACTTGGTGGTTGATGCATATGCAACACAGTTTTTCTGCTGAAATAATACATATAATTGCTAAGAATTCCTATATCGTATTGTGGCAAATTAGATTTTAGCAAGACAAAAAGCAAGTTTTTTATTTAATGTCCTTAATTTAATTTTTCTTACTAAGCTTTTACAAATATAATTTTGAAAAACATCCTGTTTTAGCAGGTGGTGGGACTTAGTTAATATTATTGTGGTTGACATTTAATGAAACTTTTCCTTATGTTGCTACATTAGAATGGTAAGTAAAGTGCTTAGCTGGTGTTGAGGTGGTTCTTCATTAGAATTTAGTGATTCTGAAGAGGCTATTTGAGTTAGTCCTTTATTGTCTATATGTAAAGAGGTTGGGGAATGTTCACATGTACTTCATGGTTGTGTGGCATCTACCATGCTTTTTTCGACTCAGGTAACTGGTGTCCAATTGTTGTAAGAAGTAGTTGAAACAGGTCAGTGATAGCGTCAATCTGCATTGTATTAGGTACATGTGTGTGAAAGTAGTAGGTAGTTGTGAATCCAAGTAAATTTGTTTGAATTTTCAAAACTTATATTTAGTCCTCTTGATACGTCCTTGAATAAAGATGTTTGTTTGTTTATCAAAACTAATTGATTCATCAAGGCCTCCAATTTTTTGTTAGAATTGAGCTGATTGTCCCCCTGGTAATTGATACTGGGAATTGTGAGGGCCAGCACTGTCATCTATAATACAGGGACAGGGCTGGGTGTGAGTGCTGGGTCCTAAGATGGCTATACATAGGTCAGTGGCATGCATTTATAATTCAGGATGATTAAGTATAGGGTTATCAAACTCTTTGAATAGGAGGGAAAGAATCACAAGAATAAGTCAAGCCAGGGTGGAGGTTGTTTGCAGTTTGATTACAAATATTACCATGCGGGCATTAAGGTTATAAGGTGACACCATAGAGTCACAGATCTATAGCACATGACACACCACTAGTTTTTTATCCTTTGAAGCGTGTGTTGAGCACCATAGAACACCAGAAGGACATGGGCATATATATTACATTGTTGATGTTGACATCATCAGAATATATTATGTTTTATTGTTTATTCCCCCAGTATTGCTCCCTGAGGAAGTGCGTTCTACATGCCCGAAATGCATTGGAGTTTGCTTCAGTAATGCTGTTTTGAACACGTTTACAATTTTAAATGAAAAATAGAAATTACGTGAAATAAAAAATGAATTACTTTTCATCATGAACTAGTGTGGAATCATCATTTCCTACAGAGGATCATGAGTGTGCCTTTCAGGGGTGCAACTAATGCATCATTAGGAGCACATACTTACTGGTTGTTGAACCTGTAAGGTATCTTACTAGAATATACTTCTGACAGTGGATCTGCATTGTTGAAGCTAGCAGCAAGGACAAAGACAGGGACAAGGTAACAGCTGAATCTGTCAAATGGATGAATAATGCAAAGAAGGCAAGCTGTTCCTTTTCTGAGTTACCATGTAACATTCATTTATACAGATACAGTCAAAGTCCACTAAACCTGACTCAGCACTTGCAGTGTGTCTTAAAGGATTAACAACTGATAAAGAGGGGAGAGTTTAAATAGCAGTAGGTTCCGGTATTTTCCAGTAGTTGCCACCGAATGTTAAGGAGTACTAGTAGCTCTTAATAATGTAGGTTACTCTATAAATCTAGAAACCTAGGAGATTCTGTACTCTCAGGCGCCAGTAAAAAAATAAATAGGAACAAATAGTGAACACTAATAAAGCAATACTGACAAGCTCCCCATGATACACTATAATTGCTCTTTTCATGAATTAATTTTGTTACAGGACTAAGCAGAGAAAATAATAATTTTGCAGCCTGAACTATTTCAAAAGACATTTAGAGCCATCCTGGTCAGTAACCTTTGCTCTATCAAGCCACATTGATTCAAACTCGCAGTGGTGATCTTTTTACAACAGCTCACTTACTTTAAGAATGTGGGCCTCATTTAATACTTACCAACAAGAATGCGGTCCTCCGGGTGCATTTAGATGGGTGGACCTTCGGATTATTCACGGCAGAGACTATTCTGTCTCTGCCATGATTAATCCTCTCCAACGGCCCTGGTGAGTAAAGGACACGGGAGAAATTACTACATATTAACCCACCCAATTTGGATGGGTGGACATGTATTCATTTTTTTACTGTTCCCTATAATGCTTCTCCTTGCCATGTGAGAAGACTCCCATGGCAAGGAAAACATTACATTTTTTATTTTAAATAAATAATATTTCGGGATTTTTTTAAGATTACTGTTTGTTACAGGGCTGTGTCCTTCTGATGCAGCCCTATAATAAATAGTAAATTGCACTGACAGGAACCACTGTGATGGTGGTGCCTGCTGATGACTTTATAACTGCCTGCCTGCTGTGTGGCCATTTATAAATTTGGCAGATGGAGTAGTCACGCCTGGCAGATGTAAAGTCCTCTACCTGGCCAATGGGGACTACTCAATCCACCCAAAATTAAAATGGGACCTATGTCATATTTCTCAGCTTCAGGGCTTGTCATAAACTGGATAGCTTTTGAAGAAGTGGGAAAGTAAGAAAGGGAGAAAATAAAATGGAAAAAGGGAAGACAGAAAAGAAGAAGGAGGAGTAAAGAGGAAAAAGGGATAGACAAATTAAAAAGGGCATGTAAATGAGTGAAGTGTAGAGGACAATGGGAGGAGTGCAAGAGGGGGGCGGGATACTGAGTGAAGGCCACAGAAAGTGATTGAAATGAAGCGGAAAAGTGATAGAAAGTGAAGGGTGAAAACAAATGGTTAGAACAGAGACAATGAAAGAGGAGGTATGTGGGTGGCTTTTCTGTTTCAAATTGATAATGCCTAGCCCTACGACAGCAGCTTGATTGTGGCTTTTGTTTTGGATCTCCTAGGATTTTGTGTGGCTATAATGTGTCCGGCATCCCAGTCTGCAAAAAAATACCAATATGATGGCTAGTATAAGGGCAGGCTTGCAATTGAATAATAAAAAAACACTACAAATGCTTTAATGAAAATGTTTTTAAAGGATTGCTTTCTCTTTAGAATGCATGTGTGGGGCTGGGTTTGAGTGGGATAAAAGATGTGAATATTGATTGCAGTTTGTTTTCACCTGTAAAATAATCTGTCATACATTACAATGGAAGCACTACATATGAGATAGAATGATACACCAACCAGCCAATAGCATGAGAAGAGAGATATGACCTCCACTGAAGCCCACTCAATCCATATTTTAGAAGAGTAGTGCAAAACCAAGTGAGACCTAAACCGCCATATCATAAGTCTACTGCTGACCCTCCATATCATTGAGTATGCTCTGTGTTTCTCCTCATGTGATATGTCTGGAAGCATCAGAAAGTGTCTATATTTCTTAAATTTGGATCATTTACCTTTGCTGAAGTTGTTAGCTTTAGGTTCTGTGCAGTGATCTAAATTATGAAAGGCATACTTTGATTTAAGGTTCAGTTTCTCCAACAACCCAAGTTTGGTGGGGTTTTGCTTCCGGTCTTGCAGTTTTCTTAACTAGCCTCATTTTTTTATGACTCTGCTTGGTTCTGGGTTGGGGGACTTGGTTACAAGGCTGTGTGTTTGCTGACTTCATGCCATTGGGGGAACCAGTCATTCCAGGTGATGGGATCATCGATACAATGTATTTTAAACTGACCCGATTCAAGACCTTATGGGTGTTTCATCCTTTTTGGGGTTCCCTATAGCGAATAGTTCCTCATCTTACTGTGCTTAATCAGTTAACTTATTTGGTCACATTCCCAATTTAGCCTCCTGTGTACATGACAGTTTTTGCGAGGAATTGGAGGAGGTCAAAACTCTTCCCCTTGGGTCAACTATTTGAAGGCGGAGTTCTTCTCTCCTTCGAGAATTTGCAGCAGCAGTATTCTCTTCCCCACACTTGGTTTTACAGATATCTCAAAGTTCGGCATTTTGTCTCAATGAAGATGAGATCCGGTGCTCCGATAATTCTTTACTGGTGGTGGTAGCAAAGGCTCCGGCAAAGAGGAACATAGGCCTGAAATATAAGCTAATTTATCAACAATCTCAGGTACATGACAGAGGATCAGTTTCTGGACGGGGCCAGCAAATGGAGTCGACTTCTTAATACAGCAGTAATGGCAGGTGATCTGAGGCACAGTAATATTCTGGAGCAGTCAGCTCTTAATGTGTCATGTGTTAAGGTGCATCACTTTAAATTCATCAATTACTTTTATTTTTCTCCACACTGCCTCTTTGTTATGAAGCTTCGGGCAGATGATTGCTGTTTCAGGTGTGGTTTCAACTATCATAACGTGTTTCATATCTTGGCCCCTTGTCCCGGCCTGTGCTTATATTGGGACTTGGTTTTTGTTCAAATGTATGGCATCCGAAGCATCGGGTTGTGACCGACCCAAAACTGACTATCTTGGGACAATCGGCAGCTATCCCTTCTCATCAAGTCAGTTTATATTTTTTTGCAATCTTTCTGGCCAGACTTGAGCTGGCACACTCTTGACTCTCTAGAAAGTCCCCCGATCCTAGGAACTGGTGGTGGAAAATTTCTAAATATCAGCACATTGAAGATGATACTAGTAGAGAATGCACAGTGGAGGTGGAGGCTGAGCAGTATATGGGATCAAATTCGGTCTTGGATGACAGATGCACTTCCTGGCCCGGACACACTTGATTAATCTTTATAACTCTGTTTCTCTCCAAACTGCTCCCTTCTACGCCGAAAAATTTATTTTCTTTCTTACTTATGACCATTTTGATTGCTTCCTATACAACGTATTTTGCTTTAATATTGTTTTCATCTTGTGCCAGGATTTGGTATTTATTAAATTCCCTGATGCTGACATATGTATGTTTCTCATAACTTCATTAAAAATTAATTTTAAAAAATGATAATGCCTGTCGCAAAGACAGGAGCTTGATTGGGGCTTTTGTTGTTGATCTCCCAGGATTTATGTGGCTACAATGTGTCAGGCATCCCAGTCAATAAGCCAATTAAGTGGCTAGTGTAAGCGAAAGCTTGCATTAGAATAATGAAAAAACATTACAAGTGCTTTAATGAAGATGTTTTTTAAAGGATTGCTCTTTCTTTATAATGCATGTGTGGGGCTGGGTTTGAGTAGTATAAAAAATGTGAAGACTGATTGCAGTTTGTTTTGAGATGTAAAATAATCAGTCATATGTTGCAATGGGAGCACTACCTAAGAGATGGAATGATAAACCAAACAGCCAATAGCATGAGGTGAGAGATATTTACTCCTCTGAAGCCCACTCCATCCATATTTTGGAAGAGTAGTGCAAAAGCAATCAAGACCTAAAACGCCATATCACAATTCTTCTGCTTGCCCTCCCTGTTAATGAGTATGCTCTGTGCTTATCATCATGTCACTTACTATTTGATGTTTCTGGAAACAATACAAAGTGTCTATGTTTCTTAAATGTGGATCCTTTATCTTTGCTGAAGTTATTAGCTTTAGGTGCCGTGCAGTGATCTAGGATATATATATTTTTTTTAACCCTTCCTAATTTGCTGTCATTTATTCTTCTTCTGTGTTGTTTGGCTTTTCGAAGCAGTGATCGCATTATTGACATTATCAATTTTCTTTGCATTAAAACCGATTGACTGACTGACTCCAAAGACAGTACCCATATTAGCACATGAATCTGTCAGATATGACATCACCTCATTCACTTGTTCATGTAAAATGTCATGGGATAGTAGCCCTAGAGACCTGAACTAATAATTATGGTTTACAATAGGATATGATTGATGACTGGTTGCCCCATTCTGAGCATTGTATTCAATGGACTAATGCCCCAGGAGCACATATTTCCCATACAGTTGAGTTTATAAGGTCACACCCTGAATGCAGTAATCATTCCCAATTACTGGAAACGTTTCAAAATTGAGAAAACTTAGTAAAGCTAGCCTTCTTTCCTAAAAAGTTCATTTACATCATTATTTTAGTTTGCATCCATTCCTCCCCTCTTATCAATTCCACCCACTGTACACAAAAATTAACAATGTTATAGGTTGAACTTATACCCGGAGAATTGACGAATTAATTGCATCCCGTTTCATATGTACTTCATTATTTGCACTAATTCCTACCCAGACTTCTACATATTTGCCATATCATTATTGTCCTTTCTTTTTCTCTTCTTTAATTAATTCAGGAAATATCTCTCTGGCCTAGTGCCATGTATCTGTCCTATCTTGCCCTTTTTGAATACACAGATTTGAATGACAGCTCTTTGGCCTGTGAACCTCTCAAATATTTTCAATATGTTCACATCTGTGGAACTCTCTTTCATTCTACCCTGGAAACCAATGGACGTTCTAGAAGTGAATTTTAAGGGGTCATATATTGGGCCTTCATTAAAAGTGGTGTGGCTACTTACAAACGTTACATAGATAGATAGATAGATAGATAGATAGATAGATAGATAGATAGATAGATAGATAGATAGATAGATAGATAGATAGATAGATAGATAGATAGATAAGAGTTTCCAAAGGAAGAGCATTATTTTTCACTAATAACTTGGTGATTTTTGACGATCTGCACAAAATATTCCGCAATAAATGTTCATGAAATGTTTTGCGCTCATCCATTTAGTGAGAGACCAGAAAAAGAGGGGGGCCCAAAGCATTGAAATACCTTCTTAATTCCCATAGGAAACTTTGTTTGCTGATATAGAAAAAGCTGCCGAATGGAACTACACCAAACTTGGCAAAAAGTTAGATCTTTATTGAAAACATGCACTTTTTGTGTTTTGGTGTAAATCATTCAGCCATTTTCAAGCAATTAGCGTTTGAAAGAGAATCTCGGATTCAGCAAGGAAGGTTTAATGTTCAGATAGACTTAGGTATATCTGGACAGCTGGTTTCGCAGGAGTACAGCAGTACTAAAAAAGTAAGACCTGATTGGCTGAGGGAGTTTTTTCACCTGTCAGCCATTTCCGAATTGTGGTACCAATATCCAGAGGGACCCCACCCTTTTAGAGATTCATACATTTCTCATTTATAGGACTGTGGGTACTGCTGTACTCTTGTGGGTCCCAGCGCAGCCCTGCTGTGAAGTCCCATGGTACTCCAGCAGCAGCAATACAAGCTTCCATACCATTTGGAGTGGAGAAGTGTGGCTCAAGTGGTTGGAGCGGCAGACCCTGATGCAGAGGTCTGGCCCGGACCAGGGTTCAATTCCCCGCCTCGGCGGGTCTTGGGCTCAAATTTCCCCGGACCTGACAATTCTCGCCTCGGTGCCTATTCCAATCATGGAGTCCCACTCTGTAACTCTGGGCAATAGCTTGCTTAATCTCCACAACGGCCCCTCGCAGCGGGATGCCTGGCTTTCACCTTGGGGATGCCCAGTAATGGGTTATCTCGCAGGGGAATACCAGGACGGGTTCCCTAAGCAAGCGCTGGGACGCTTTCGGGCAGCCATGCGCTCTACAAATCAAATTTCATTTCATTTCATTTCATTTCATTTAACTGTGGTACAGTGCAAGTCTCCATGAGGAAGCTTGCAGTGTAGCATGGTACCATCGGGTGGAAGCTTGTGTGGCAGGTACAATGGGAGCACCACGGTACCTGAAAACATTATTAAAAAAGGAGGATAGAATGTGCGTTGGACATGCCTTACTTCAGTATGTGCTCAGCGGGAGTTTGGTGCACCTTATGGGAGTTGAGTGAAGGGTACAGCCAAAGGCCAGGCCCTGCAACCAGCCCCCTCTTTACGTGACCAAAGGCCGTGTGTAGTGGAATTCGGGCACTGGTGCAGGGTTGGCCATATACAGGCAAGTTGGGCGAAGCTCCTAGCCCGAGGTGTTATCAGTGATGTCATCAATTATGTCATTTAACATGTCATGAGTGATATAACATATTAAACGGAAGCACTATTCTATTGTTAGCTCAGTAAACTATAACTTGTGAATGTAAGTGTTTTTTTAAATTAATTTTGACTTACATTAAACACCTAACTGCAAAGTCACTTTAACCTTTGGTTTTGTCAGTGGATTTTGTTATATATATTTTCTTTTTAAACGAAAGCTAAGATCGCATTAACATATCTAACTATAAATGTCACTTTAATCTGGTTGTAAGCTGGTTTTTAACAGTGAATGAATACATAGATACTTACACACTACGCAGAGGAAGGGTTGAATAAAAAATTATGTGCGGCAAGATGGAGTGTTTGTCTGCTTTTCTGAGCCGCATCATGACACATTTAAGGAGCTGCGGTGGTGGGGGCAAAATCACCTTGGGCACGGGCCTCAAATGGCAATTTAATCAAGGCTTATAATCGTTAAAGAAAGGTTCTCAGTGGTATCATCATTTTATGCTACATTTACCCGCGAATCATTTACCTGGAACCCTGCCAGTAATCTTCAAGTATGCTTGTCCTATAACCATATAAATGCTGTAACTTGTAGTCCGTGCAGAAGCGATTTGAATAAAAGCAATACACATATAAATCAAAGCAAAGAAAAACACCGCGAATTGGCTGTAATATCACAGAGCCTCGCGCTGCAAATTAGTAAAGTCAATATTTCAAAGCCTTCCTTATATGTTCGTCGGATTCTCTCAAAAGTGATTTTCAAAGCTGTCAATCGTGAGATGGCCTTCTACGTGACTCAAAACACAGCAGGTCACATGTGCCAAACGTTGACATGTGTGCAGCATGGCTCTACAGAAGCAGCCGCAGTGACATTTCAACCCCCTTTCTTGCATTTCCTCCCGGGGGAGGGCCCCAGGCCCTTTTGCAAGCGAGTATCCAAACAAACACGCGCCCTGACCTAATAAAGAGCGCTCTTCAGAGTCCGACAATATCTACACGAGGGAGAAACTGTCAATGGCGTCAGCATCTTTCTATTTTTTTTCTCTCCGTGGGATACGCCTGCAGAGTATGAAAGCACGCCGGAAATGAGACAACACATGGCCTGCATCTTGTTTGACTTCTCAAGTGATGGCTTCTCAGCAGTGTACAAATAACTCTGCCAGTTCCTGTCCTTGTATCAGTTTAGATTTCCCACATCAGCAACAGCCCCAGAGGCAGCTCCCTGCGCCTCTTGTCAGCACACACCGATTTTATTTTCTTAAATAAGGATTTCATTGCCGCTCCGCCGGGTACACTGTCGCATAAATGTCAGCATTTCCTGCTAAGTTATAGAATAGACCTCGGTGTCTCGCATTCAAATACTTAAGTTTGCAAGCAGTTTTGTGCAGTTCAGTGGAGAAACATTCAAATTCAGTGTATGAAACACCAAACGCCAATTTCAACTCAGGACATCAGGGAGGTACAGGTAACAGGACAACATAATGGTTACTTACAATGGTCAGTGGCACGGTGGGAATTCCATTTGGCCTGTTTAAACTGGTTTGCACTGGGTAAAGCAACAACACATATGGGTTTTGAGATATTTATCTACCAGCGAAAGTCGCCGGAAAGGGGTGGCTCTACTTGTTAAATACCATTAGATTTCAGTACCTACCCATTCAGATTATGCTGGACTCACATATAATTTCGTTTCACTTACTGTTCCTATTGTGACGCGCTCTGACACCTTCGGGTAAAGTCCGCTCTATATAAAAACGCATAAAATAAATAAATAAATAAAACAATCTGTAGCTTGTCACCTGGCGTTTCCATAAGGGGTAATACACTTTGGGAATGCTATTAACTCCAATTTTTTCAGTGAAAATAGCTAATTGACCAATTAAGGAGAAACACATGAGTACCCTCTTTTCGATAGGTAGGACCCTCTAATTTGCATTTATTCCTCGCATCATAGAAAAAAAGAAGTATCACTTAATCCTCTGCATCATTGATGCAACTTTTTAGGAAGAAACTTCAATGGTAAGAATATCAGTAAAATAGATAACTGTAATTGAAATGAATGCATAGGGCCTCCGCACTCGTCGCCGAGGCCCCGCAGTTGTGGGAGGAGTCTCCGCACTCTGGTAGTGGCGTAACAAAGTCTCCCGCAGCCCCTGCAGTGCGGGGGCCCGAGCTCCAATGGGCCCCCTCAGCACAGTACCCTGACCTGAGAGCTCTTAAGTGAGTCCAGAGGGGGCACCTCCATGCACTTTGCAGCCCCCCCTCAACCCCTCAAGTTTCGTTATGCCATTGCACTCAGGCGGAATCTCTGCAAAAAGAATACTCATTGTAGAGGTTCCGCCCGAGTGCAGAGACACCCCCCCCCCCCCCCCCCCCGCCAGGAGTGCGAAGTCCCTTTGTGACTCAGGCCCTTATCTAAAGTTCTATAAATTCGAGCTACCCCATGTTTTCAGTAACTGTTATTCTTACTCCAAGGTTCACCAAGTGTTTTTAAGTTAGTACATTGTTAAATATCAAGATAAATTGTCCCAGTCAGAAATGGAATAGGATGGATCCCAGATACACAGTGTAAGATCACGTTCGTACAACTTTTTTTTATAAGCAAATAAAGTATAATCGCCGGTTTCAATTTTGACGCTGTGGAGAAACCTCATTCGCATGAAGAGCTTTACGGTGTAATGTGTCCATGTGAGAGCAGTCATCTAGTGAAACTTCTGAGCATCCTGTGACATATAGTACCACTTATCCTATTACTAGACCAGGTCTGCAGGTTCCAGGATGCAAAGTGAAAACCCGGACTTGATGATTTAGTGTTATGGTTCATGCCAATGCAAGGTTGCAATTGTTTACCATCTCCCAGAAGCATGTACAGAGCTTAAGAACTCTGCACTCTGAAAGGTTCTTGGTATGGCAGTTAAAGTTGGAGCTGCCATGGGACAGTTGCTCAACTGTGTACCTGTCGAATACATCTTTCCTGGAGTGTGTTATCCTGACAAAAAGAACGTAATACATAGTCAAGAATGGACCTAGAGAACTGGAGGGCTCTGGTCCAGTGTCTCAGTTACTGGGAATTGAATCCAACACCAAAGGGTGATGGTAGCAAGGCTGCGTCTATTAGAAATCACACAAAGAGAAATGTGGGAGACTACAAAATACAAAATAAAACCTCATTGAACACACTGGCTTTACTAGCTGATGATCAACACTGTCTCATTTAAAGTAAAACCCTTTAGCATTATTCCTCTGCAGAAACAAATCTGGTTCAAGTGTATGAAAACAGTATAATACTCTTAGAGGGCTCAAGATCAATTTTCATATCCATTCTTGAATGCAGGCTACCTTCCTTTAGCATGTCAGAAAGATCAAGGTCAAGCCTAGAAAGAAGTCCACCTCAGAATGGTTTTGTGTACGATCGACATGGCAGGCCTCAACAGGCGCTACTGTTAACATAGGCTACTTCCTAACTGATGTGGGCATTGACGTCACAAGTCGAAAATCACCGCTGTGGACACTCCACTCGAATCCCGTCTCCCGGCGCCTCGCGGTTCCTGACTCCTGACCCTTGGCCCCTCAGTCGCAAGTTCAATTCACAGTAACAGCGGAGACACACAGACAGTCTTTAGGGCAGCGTTGTTGCCCAGCCGAGCAGGGCACAACTTCAGAAAACTTCGAGGAGCAGGCATGGAAGGTGAAGGTGTGGCCCTACGGCAGCAGTTGTCTCCCAGTAGGCCCAAAAGCGGACAGTATTAGGCCAGCGTGGCTTGCTTCGCCTGGGGGACCCGCACGCCGCACTCCTTCTTCTTTAGTCACAGAGTTCTGGGCCAAGGATTTGTGCAGGAGAGACCCGCAGATGAAACTTGTGAGAGGTGCTCAGCTCCTTTAGCCTTTGGGCCTAGCCTTGGGTCCACAGCGTTTTGGCGGCATTGGGGTTGGCTCCATGCTCCATTGAGCAACACAACAGAGCAGATGGTGACAGAGCAGAGTGGTTTGGTGAGTGTGGGTCACCGGCCAGCTCTGCCTGGCACTGTGTGTTGGCCTCCTTTGCTCCCTCTGTGCTTCTGCTCCTCTGCTTTCTTCCCCTTCTTGACCACTTCCTGCCCCCTCAACAATTTGTCAGACTGTCAGTTTTTTACCATAGCTTGGTTAGCTTGGTTAGAGTTTTAGATAACCAAGTGTAGATCTGGCGTAGATCGGCAGTTTGAGACCATATTGATATTTGATTGATTGACATTGATCATGCCCTTCACCTACGGTAGGGTAATTGGTTAGACACAGCAAATACGCCTAGGGATCCTTGCGCATTCTCTCGCTGGGTTGGGACTTAGTCTTCAAGCTCATCCCTCAGCAAGCCAGGAGATTCCTGCAGTGCAATCGGGCCAAGGTCGGATCGATTATTCATTCATTTATTTGTCTGCCTTTACCTATTTGCCTGCCCTCAGCTGCCTGCCTGCTGCATGTAATATGCTTCCACCTGCTACCTCGCTGAGGTGGGACTTGATCCCTCAGTTTGTTCGTACTGGTGTGCACGTGTTCGTCTCCTACATATTCCGTAGGATTCTCTACTCAGATAGAAATTTTAGTGTGTGGTATATAGGCAGGAATCAGCAAAAATAAAGCAGGTTTTTGTCATCCTACAATTCATCTCGTTTTGCTTCTCAAAACCTGGCTTACGAGAAGTGCAAAGTATTTATGTACTGGTGAGCATGAGCCTCCCCGTGCCTGCTGTGTAATAATTAGAGTACATCTTCCGGTGGCTCAAGGAGGAAGGTGACCCAAGTTTTGAATTGAGGCAAAATAAAGGAAAAGGCGAAATTGGGTAGTGTTATATATAACACCAGAAAAAAAGGGAAATTAGGTAAGGCAACCATAAGATATGGATGCTCTTGTGAGACCTCACAACCTCAAATAAAAAGACGTAAAATGAGACCGGATAAATTGGAACTGGGAGTACCAAGCACTGATCCAAATGATCCCTGGTTGAGGAGAGGGTATTTCAAACTCACTGGGTCCCTCCCATTCTTTACAGGCAGGAGGTTCTTTAAAGCAAAGCAGCAGTACTGTTTCCCAGACCACCATTCCGGAATATTTTAAATCTATGAAGCCACTTGGAAGGAAATAAGTCCAATAAAATTTGTAACAAAAGTAAGCAGCTGTTCCCTGTCCAGGTAAAAGACATTGAAAGTAATTTAAAATTTGATTGTAGCCTTGTAAGATGTTTAAATGTAGTCAAACTTCCAGCAGACAACTGCAACATCCACTTATGAAATGGGCTCCCACGCAATGACCATAAAGGCCGAAATGCACGGTAAACAAGACCTTTGCCCTCCTAATCCAATTCAGCAAACTGCAGTTTGTAATTTGGGGGGACCCCAGAATACAACCAGCTGAAGATAATATTGTTGCATGCCCAGACATAATAGATCTAGATCCCGGTATGAATACGAATAATATGGTGTTCAATTATTCATCTGGCATTGTATCTGGTATTGTATCAAACACCAGCCTTAACCAGCTGAAGAATAAAATCGAAATTGATCCTTTTAGTCCAGTGTCTACAGTTGAAAGAAATCAGAATTATCAAATACCTACTCACACTCACACACAGTAACAGGAAGGGAGGGAATGTGGACTTTATAAATAACTTCATCAAGTCAACTGACCTTTCTTTTTTGGCAAAGTACAATGAAAATACCCTGAAGAAAGATAGTTCCCTTGACGCCACTTCCCAGGTTCATACTGGCATCAGGAGGAACATGCTTAAAAATATGGATGCATTAGCTACAGCTTTAAATAATAATTCTGATAAGTTAGATATACAAGTGGAGCTGCTTAATAAACCTGCTCTCTATGTCACCGGAATTGATTCTAACCTTCCTAAACTGACACTGAGGGCCTGATACCGATCTGGGTTGGAAAGCTCTCCCACTGAGCCGGAACCGGAGTGTTTTCTGACCGAGCCGGACTCCTGCAGTTCGACCGAGCGAGTACGATGCGGCAGCATGCTGCCAGACTCAGTTCGGTCGGACTCCCATAGAAGTTAATGGGAGCTTGTCAAACGACGCGTACATTGACTGAATGAGCACTCATCGCATAAAGGCGCCCCCCACAGTGGGTACGCATTGGTGCCATCTGCACCGTACATGCCTGTGTTGGGGAGACCCTTGGGTCTCCCACTGCGTCCGAGCCATAAGGCTGCGGGTGATAAGGGGTCCGACGCGGGGTACACAGTCAAAATATCGAGTTGTAAATATCGACCTACACAAATATCGAGTTAGAAATATCGAAGGTAAAGAATATCGATGTCAAGAATATCGTTGGACAGAATATCGACCCTAAGGTAAGTAATATCGATTTTTTTATATCCATGTAAGTAATATCGAAGTCAGTAATATCGATATCAAATATATCAATGTGAGTAATTTCGATGTTACTAATATCGATATTTGTACTATTGTTATGTATTTTAGTATGTATTTAATATGTATATGTTATATGTTTTTTGTTAAGTATTTTACTTGTTTTAAGTATATGTGAACTATTTTCATATATTTATAATGGTATTTTTAAGACAATTTTATGTTTTAGTACCAGAGTGGGTTGCGGGTTTATAGGGGAATAGGGTGGGAAGTAATTTAGTTATATTAAATTAATTATTTCTTATTAGGAATTATAAATAAATGTTAGTCAATTTTTGCGTTTAAGTTATGTAGCGAGTAGTGGGTTTATAGGGGAATTGGGTGGGAAGTATTTTAATTTTAATTAAGTAATGAATTATTTTTATTTATTGGTATTGATAATTTATGTATTTTTTATTAATTATTAATTGGCAATTAATAATTTTAATTGGTAATTAATTGTTTTAATTGGTAAATATTATTAGTAATTGGTATTTAATTTATTTAATTGGTAATTAATGTTTGTAATTGGTAGTTAATGTTTGTAATTGGTAGTTAATGTTTGTAATTGGTAATTAATGTATTTAATGTATAATTAATTTTAGTAATTGGTAATTAATTTATTTAATTGGTAATTAAAATATTTTTTATTGGAAAATATTTGTAAATAATTTGTAATTAATGTGTTATAAAACGTATTTTTTGGGATACACATAATATTATTGTTTAATGTTTTTTATTGGTAATTAATCATTAATAATATTTGTTTTGTTTTTACATTAGTTTATTGCTTAATATTTATTATTTAGTAACTATTATTTATGAATTGATATTTATTGTTAATTTATTGTTATTTATTCAAATCTACTTTTTTCTTTAATATTAATGGGTATTTTTAAATGATGTTTAGTTATTTAAAAATTAAAACATTAATACATTTAAATTATGTTTTATTTAATTTGTATAGTATCCAACGCTTTCCCTACTGTTGCACTCTCTGGAGTTGGAATAGTAATTTTTACCCCTACGCTATCCAACGCTTTCTCTACTGTTTCCCTCTCTGGAGTTGGAATAGTAATTTTTACCCCTACGCTATCCAACTCTTTCCCTACTGTTGCACTCTCTGAAGTGGGAATAGTAATTTTTACCCCTACGCTATCCAATGCTTTCCCTACTGTTTCACTCTCTGGATTTGGAATATTTTTTTTTACCCCTACGCTATCCAACGCTTTCCCTACTGTTTCACTCTCTGGAGTTGGAATAGTAATTTTTACCTCTACGCTATCCAACGCTTTCCCTACTGTTGCACTATCTGGAGCGGGAATAGTAATTTTTACCCCTACACTATCCAACGATTTCCCTACTGTTTCACAATCTGTAGTTGGAATAGTAGTTTTTACCCCTACGCTATCCAACGCTTTCCCTACTGTTGCACTCTCTGGAGTTGCAATAGTAATTTTTACCCCTACGCTATCCAACGCTTTCCCTACTGTTGCACTCTCTGGAGTGGGAATAGTAATTTTTACCCCTACGCTATCCAGCGCTTTCACTACTGTTTCACTCTCTGGAGTTGGAATAGTAATTTTTACTCCTACGCTATCCAACGCTTTCCCTACTGTTTCACTCTCTGGAGAGGGAATAGTAATTTTTACCCCTACGCTATCCAACGCTTTCCCTACTGTTGCACTCTCTGGAGTTGGAATAGTAATTTTTACCCCTACGCTAGCCAACGCTTTCGCTACTGTTGCACTCTCTGGAGTTGGAATAGTAATTTTTAGCCCTACGCTATCCAACGCTTTCCCTACTGTTGCACTCTCTGGAGTGGGAATAGTAATTTTTACCCCTACGCTATCCAGCTCTTTCCCTACTGTCTCACTCTCTGGAGTTGGAATAGTAATTTTTACCCCTACACTATCCAACGCTTTTCCTACTGTTTCACTCTCTGGAGTGGGAATAGTAATTTTTACCCCTACGCTATCCAACGCTTTCAACTACTGTTTCACTCTCTAGAGTTGGAATGGCAATTTTTACCCCTAGGCTATCCAACGCTTTCCCTACTGTTGCACTCTCTGGAGTGGGAAAAATAATTTTTACCCCTACGATATCCAGCGCTTTCCCTACTGGTTCACTCTCTGGAGTTGGAATACTAATTTTTACCCCTACGCTATCCAGCGCTTTCCCTACTGTTGCACTCTCTGGTGTGGGATAGTAATTTTACCCCTATGCTATCCAACGCTTTCCCTACTGTTACACTCTCTGGAGTTGGTATTATAATTGTTACCCCTACGCTATCCAACGCTTTCCCTACTGTTGCACTCTCTGGAGTGGAAATAGTAATTTTTACCCACCCACTATCCAACGCTTTCTCTACAGTTGCACTCTCTGGAGTTGGAATATTTGATTTGATTGAGCTTTTATTCGATATGCAAGATATCTTGTAAGCGTACACGAAATACAGCCATTTACAAAACTACAAAAGACATTATTTAAAAAAGCAATATTAATTGCACATTTAAAAAAGATAAAAGGACATATAATGCCAGAATAAATTAGCTAAAAGTGAATTAAACCGCTATTGACAGTCTCTTGCATCGAATCAACCAAAACTGTTTTAAAAATTTGGCTGTAGCACAAACAATAGGGGGGAAGTGTCCGTCATTAGGATGCGCAGGGCTACTAGATAACTATGTGTGCCCATATTGCGGCAAAGGGGTTTAAGCCAAAAACTCCTGGGTTTTGCATAGTCCGGACATTCAAATAGGATATGCGTAATGGACTCTATCCTAGTAGGACAACATGCACAAAAAGGGGACGTGTGAGCACCTGATTTCCACTTAGACACCAAAGCCCCAACTGGAAGGGAGCCCACTCTAAATTTAAAATACAGTGCTCGATCAACTGGAAGAGTAATTAGGTCCAGATAAGGCTCCTAGACTACTGCATCTTTTACTGTTAAAAAGGCAGCTGTGGATTTACAATGTTCAGAGTTTGTAACTAGCTGTTCTGCAACCCAATTCCAGTAATGTCTCTTCAGAACCTCTTTTGGTGGAGCCGATCTTGATAACCAACAGTCCCCCAGTCCAATTTCCTCCAAATGTTTTTTGGTGTCTCTCAGCCATCTAATTCTTGGCCAACCGCCCAAGCTCATTATCTCCGCCAACCCTTCAGCATACGATTTTAACTCTTCACCCCTCCAGATACGTGTCCATAAAAGGAGTGGGCGAAGCCGGGCTTGGTCTTTAATGTTCTTACAACCTGTGTCCAGCAGCACAGGTACTGTTGGAGTGCTCGGAGGGATGGCGATTAGGGATTTCAAGAGCTTGCTCTCTGCTGTTGCCAAGGAGTCCAGACAGCAATGCCCCCACAGTTCGGCCCCATACAAGGCTGATGTTACTACCTTAGCCTTGTAGATGTCAATTACTGGGGTAAGCCACCTCCTCGGTGATGCCCGAGATTCCCTCAGGAGGGCACCTCCTACTCTCTTATGGTTGAGGACCATCTTAGCAATGTGAGGTGACCAGTTCATGCTATCCGTGATCCGAATTCCGAGGTAGTCAAATTCGGATACTTTCTCCAAGGCAACAGAATGGAGAATAGGAGGGCGGCCCAATTTCCTTGGAGGATTTAGGACTAAAAACTTAGTTTTATCCACATTTATTACTAGGCCCTTTGCAACACAGAAGTTCTGGAAACGGGTTAGCAGTTTCTGGAGGCCTTGCGGAGTCTTAGAAATCAAGAGCGTGTCGTCCGCAAAAAGCAGGGTGGGGATCCGCACTCCTCCGAGACAGGGGGCGTCGGCTGGTTCTTGCTGGAGATATTCCACCACCCCATTCACATATAATGAGAAAAGGGTGGGCGCCAGAACGCATCCCTGTCTCACACCCCTAGACACTGGTATTTTCTCTGTTAGCTCTCCATTTCTTCCCCAGCGGACCTGAGCAAAGGTGTGGGCGTGAAGGCTAATAAGGAGGGACAAGATGTAAGGAGGCAGTCCCAGCCCATAAAGCACCCTCCATAACTCCTCCCGGGGGACTAGGTCAAAGGCAGTCCTCAGGTCTATAAAAGCCAGGTATAGACTGCCCTTGCCTAGCTCCACCACCTTCCACCCAAGAAGTGCCAACCTAAACACCTGCTCTATCGTCCCCATTCCTGCCCGAAAGCCTGCCTGGAAGTCTGATAATATTTTATTTTCCTCCACCCAATGGAGAATCCTACCAAGTATAGCTTTTCCTGCTATCTTTTGGGTGGAGTCTATCAGGCTTATGGGGCGGTAGTTCCCCGGGATTTCTCTGCATCCTTTTTTATAGATCGGGACCACCACCGCCCCCTTCCAGGAATCGGGCACTGGCCCTCCCATCATAATATCATTAGGGAGAGCTGCAATAACCCTTCCCCACGCCACTGGATGTGCCCGCATGAGATCCCCCGGCAGACCATCTGGACCTGCTGCCTTGCGTGGGGCTACCCACCCAATTACCTTTTCGATCTCTAAAGGTGTAAAGAGATTATAGGTATGGGGTTCGGATACCAGTGGGGAGGTCACCCTGACATTTAGTTCCCCATCTGCCGGGAGGTATAAAGCCCCAAAGTGTTTTACCCAGCTTGGTGGGGGACTATTACAGGGTCTCATAGTTTCCTCGGGCCTGTTCCGGGAGCCTACAAGGTTCCAGAAGCCCCTTGAATCTTTACTTTTGCTAGCATGGAGTAGGTCCTCCCAAAATTTCTCTTCCCACTCCATCCTAGCAATTTTAAGGGATCTATTGTAGGCCTTCCTTGCTTCCAGTATATCGCTATGGGATTTGTGCTTCACTGCCTCTACAAGACTTGTTTTATGTGCCCTACATGTTTGTGTGTACCAACCATTGCCTTGCTTTTTACCTCGTTTATTTCCTGACTTGCTAGAAGGGATGGTAAACACGTTTGTCAAAGCCTCTACTAGAGAGACAAAGACCCCACTCACCCTACCCACCCCTTCCGAGAAAGACCCCAGATTTGACACTGCTTGATTTAAGAGTGTTGAGATTTCTCCAACCCTTTCCTCTGAGAGGACCAATTTAGCCCATTTTAGGCGCCTTCCACAGAGAGAGACTACAGACTCATCGGGGGGAGCTACTACGGGGTTAATGGGACCCTTTTTAGGAAGACACCACCACTGGGCCATGGTTAAGGAAAGTGGGTTGTGGTCACTTTCAATTGTCGGGACCACAACCATATCCCTCACTTGGCTCCAGAGACATACATCTAGTAAGATATAGTCTATTCTAGAGGTGTGTCCTGGTCTATTATATGTATGGGCTCCCCCCCTATCCGAAGTTGTCCTTCCATTCACTTCCCTTAGGTTTAATTCAAGGCTTAGGGAGTATAGCTGTAACGCCACCTCTGACCATCTCCTAATGGGTGGAATCTCTAAAACAGGGATCCCTATCCTAGTGTCCTCCTCGTCCTGGTCTAAGGCAACGTCCGAGCCCAAGGGCTCGAACGTACAATTCATGTCACCCGCGACCAGGATACACGACTTGTGTGGAGTTGTATTCAAAAGGGTCTCTAGGAGAGATAGTACAGAGGACTTCCTCCCGCCCTTAGTCCCTCTGGCGTAGACATTATAGACATTTAGTATTATTCGACCCCTTGGGTCTCTTAAAATAATATTTTGGATATCCGGACAACCTGTCTGTGCCTCCTCTATTCTGCAGTCTAAGGAGGCTGCTACCCATATGAGCAGGCCACCCGAGGGGCGTCCTCTCCCTGTTTCCGAGGTTAGCGCAGGCACAGAGTAGGAGGAGAATCCCACCCTATGTACCGACTCCAAACTCCAGGTATCTTGGAAGATGCATAAGGAGTGCTCATCAACCATGGCATTCCAGTCTGGGAGGGCCAACTTTCTTGCGATCCCTGCGACATTCCAGCTGAAAACCTTAAAGACTAGGTCCGTCACAGCTGATGTGTCGCTGGTCGCGAGAACACTACTGTCCGCAGACCTCACAGAAGGAACTTGCAAATGACAATCTAGAGAAGTGGGCAGAGAGGCTACCAACCCACTGACGCTTGCAGATGAGGGTGAGGCTGTTCGGGGTGGTGATTCTACCATTGGATCTATTCTATTAACAGTAGCAGTATCTGCAACTGCAACTGTAATTTCCCTCGTGTCGCCCTCCTCCAGTCAACAACTCCCTGGCACCCAAGGGGGGTTCAGCCCATTGCCCCCAAGGCCCCCAACCCAGCGTGTGTCCCAGTTTTGACAAAAACCAAGAGTACTAGGACCCTCCCATGGCGACATAGCAATTTGCCTTGGGTAGAAAAACGTTAAGTCCACTACTTTAACCCCTGCTGAATCCATGTTTTTTATAGGACTACAGATGGAGCTCACTACTCTGGGATCTTGGAAGTTTATTATTATACAGTCCCCCTCCTGTGTTTTTTTCCCCTGCCCTACCCACCCTACTCTGCGAACACTTAGGATAAGCCCATCCACGCCAGTCGGAATTGGCTTATTTGACTTTAGCCAGTGGATGCACTTATTCTTAAGAGATTGGTGGTTCTCCAACTGGCCTTCCTTCAGAGGGGGAACATTTACTAATACGGCGACAAAAGGTTGGCAATCTGGTGGGAGGTTTACAGGGGGGATCCGCCGTGTGAGATTTCGAGGGGCCACTGTAGTAACAGCTGGGGTTATAGATTGGGGAGCAGTTTTAGCGACCATTCCTGTCGCTGCTCCCTTGACTTTATCTTGTATACCAGGTGTTTGGCTAGCTTTTGCTTTACCTCTGCTTGCCTGGGGCTGCACTTGTGGAAGTGGCTTAGGTGTAGTTTTGGAGGAGGGTTCGCGGTTTGCGTTCCTATCTGTCGCACTGCTTCAATGAGGAAACTTTCCTTGCAGAAGAGTCCATTAATCATATTCCATCATGTTAATCCATTTTTTTTCATTTTTTTCATTAACTTTACGTCATTTTCATACTTCTTATGTTTCAAAAGTAAATCACTCCAGAGGAAAAATTGGTGCGCATCCGCTCGGAACCCCCTGCCACAGATTACATCGTACAAACCACGAAACTCACCAGGAGCAGAGTCGCCATCCCTGCCAGCGGAGCCGTCCCAGGAGCACCATTGCTGCCGACCTTGCTGCAGCTCCACTGTTGAGTACCTCCCCCCCCGCCGCAGCCTCATAACAACTGCGCTGCCGCCGAGTGGGGGTGAGGGAAAGACTACACTTTCCAGCAGCCTCCGCGACCGGAAGTCGCGTCGAGGCGGAGCGCGCCAGGAGGCGCTTAAAAGCAGCCTTCAATCATCAAAGCACCGGGTAATATCCAAATCGCCAGAAACTCACCAGGAGCAGAGTCGCCATCCCTGCCAGCGGAGCCGTCCCAGGAGCACCATTGCTGCCGACCTTGCTGCAGCTCCACTGTCGAGTACCTCCCCCCCCGCCGCAGCCTCATAACAACTGCGCTGCCCGAGTGGGGGTGAGGGAAAGACTACACTTTCCAGCAGCCTCCGCGACCGGAAGTCGCGTCGAGGCGGAGCGCGCCAGGAGGCGCTTAAAAGCAGCCTTCAACACCCGCGTCGCGGGAGCGCGCGGGGCAGCGCCGGGCTAAGCCCGGGCAAAGGGCGGGCCCTCTGTGGCCCTCCGGGGACCGAGGAGTCCGGGACGGGGCCACCCCCCTGAGATCCCGCCCAGCTGTCATCAACCAAGGTAAACGCCCAACGCCATTCTAAAACATCTGCACTCGCAAGCTGTTACCTCTTTATTTAGCAATATTGCATACAATTGAAAATAACATCGTGAGGATGAGTAAAAGTCGAAATACCCCCGTGACCACAAGATCAGCTACCAGATTGAAAGATGTCACCAACAGCCCTCTTCCCACAATAACCGCCATAGACTTAATGCTACAAAAAACGATCAACGTCGTGGCGGATGCAATTCAGGACTCCGAAAGACGCCTCTCACTTACTCCAGATTTATGTTTCCCCGACCTCTCTTTACACACCACAGGTAACATAAACATTCTGGATAACACCATAAACTCTGAGGAGTCTATTTTAACGTTGTCATTTACAGGGCTTCCTAGTCCCCAAACAAGAGACAACACGCAAACAACCTTGCTTATCTCACCTTCAGGCAACAGTAGGAACAACAGTCCTGCACCTACCGGTGAAAATAGTAGTAGCACCCATATGTCACCTATAGCTCACTTACACCCAGCAGCCCCTTCCTCGGGTGGTTTCACATCCACAACGACAAAACCGGTTACTAAAGTCAGTCGCCTGATAAAGAGCAAAACTAGGACTACTGGCACACGAGGTAAACCCAAGTCATCTATTGCAAAAAAACAAAAATCTCACCCCAAGGCCAAATACCTCAGCACAGCTAAAGACATTTGGTCTACATTTAGACTGGCTAAACCTGCCCCAGAGAAGGCGACCTTATGTCCTTTCATAAGCAGTCAAAACCCAGACCTGTTCTTGAATAAAGAGACGACAGTACCCATAAACACGTCTATACACACCATAACCAGGGCTGATCATACAATGATAAATACAAAATCACTTCTGAGTGATCTCGAAAGTTTGATTAAGTCCCTTCTGTTACCTATTAGTGAGAGAGTCCTCAACATTGAGAATGCCTTAGGGAAGTTTGAAAGGGCCCAAAATGACGCAACATCCACCTTGCTTAAAACATTGAAGGTATCACAACCAATTTCTACCTTCACACCAGCCAGTAACTCCCTTACTTCGATTAGCAATAAAAACCCCAGGGTAAAAAAAGCCATAGCTAACCCTACCCTTGCTAGTAAGCAAAACCAGCCAAAGACTCCTCTAACCACCCCAGCGACAACTCAAGATAGTGGTACCATCATATCCCACCCAGTGGCAGCCATACCAAGTAGCTCTCAAACCTCACAAGATGCAGAGACAGAAGATTGTGAATGGGCCGCTGAAAGTTCCCCAATTAAAATAGCAACTACCCAGGTAGAACAAACGAGACCAACCAAAAATCCCAAACAGGGCACATCCTCAAAACAATTAGGTGCTACCACGACAAAATCGATGGTAGTAAAGAGTCCACTTCATGTTAACCTCCCGCCTGAATGTAGCCCGTACACCATTGTAATGATTGGGGTACCTAAATTAACGGGGGATAGGGTAGAAACACATGGGGACCTAAAAAATAAGGTGAGCCATTGGCTCACAACTCATAGACCGATCCCTAAACATATCAATGGTCATATTGCGTCAGGTAAGAAGAGTAGACTGGGTGGGAAATAGATTCAAATCGACCGAGGGTGACTGTATAGTGGTAACCTTTAGGGATAGTCGTGCTGCCAGCTTTATAAGCAGCTGGAAAAGCGGTGTGACAAGTAGCTTGATCCGTACCATGGCTTTAAGTTACTTTTACCCAAATAACCATGGTCATTGTCGTACTAAAGTGCAGTCAACCTACGGACAGGAGGGGCTGCTTGAGCCGATGGTTGATAATCAACCAGGGGCCTATACACTGCCTATTGGTCCATATACTCGAACAAATCACATTGACTATAGGCATGAACAGTCATGGCAGAGCAGACCTAACAACCATCCTGGTAGATATCTGGAGAGAAGCGAGCTTTTTACCCGTCCCCAGCAGCAGCTCTTCTCACATCCCCAATACTTAGACACACAATATGGGGTACCTATTTCTAACAGGTATGATGCTTTTTATAATATCGACTATTTAGATGAGATCGATTGACAAATCGCATCTCCATCCTCCTACCCTATCCCTGTTGAGCCCCCAACTAAGGTAGCTCCCCTTTACAGAGTATCAAGCATGCGTCCAGAGTGCATAAGTGTTTCCTCCCCGGAGGCCAGTGAAGCGCCTAGGGCAGCTCCTTTAGTACAACTTAAAGAAAACACATCGAATGCGAGTGGGCGCAGCCACTCAAGTTCCACTCATTTAACTCAACGCATAGTGCACAGTGGTGTAAAAAACCCTCTAATCGTTAGTAATGTATCGCAAGAACACTTAATAACGGACCATGGGGTTCAAGCAATCTCTCCTCCCGCAGATCATGCCCTGATAGCAGGCCTGGGCCTCACAGAACAACGCTCCATACATCTTTTATCCTGGAACACAGCCGGCTTAGCCGTTAAGGTTAATGATCCTGTGTGGTTAGCCTATGTAAAAAATTATACCATTCTATGCTTCCAAGAAACCTGGTTAGCAGACGAAAATGCACACATTGAGGGCTTTCAAAGTTTTTTCTTACCAGCAACCCCATCAAATAGCGGAAGATCCAAAGGGGGCCTGGCAACCTACATAAGCCTTGCACTCGGCTGCCAGGTCACAATCAGAGCATCGGACAACAAACATATTCAAATCTTAGTGCTCAGGAATGGTAAAAAGGCACTGACACTTATCAATTTTTATAATGCCGTGTTATCAAACAAGGAGTGTAACATTCTCAAACTACAAAACCTTTTAGAAACAAAAGCGGATAGTCTACCTCGAAACATCATTATTGCTGGAGACTTTAATGCTTATCCCTGTGGCAACCCTGAAACGACACCTATTGGCCTCCTAGGCTGCAACAGGAGGTCTGGCTTCCATTTTGATCACTCGCCCCGAGGCACCAGTATCAATAACTTAATAGATGGAAGGAATCTAACCGGCGCAATGGCCACACTGGAGGACTCACACCAGTTCAACGTCCCCACGTACAAAGGCCATGGTAAAGGCTCCTACATAGACCACATATTCCTTTCAAGAGATCTAGTTGATTTAGCCACAGACTTTGAAATTCTAACAAGCATTTTCAGCGACCATAACCCTTTGTCGATCAGGATTGGAGGTGACCTTTTTGATCAGAGGAAGCCACGACCTGATCACGGTGTTTTAAATCCCATCAACGGAAACCGTCGCCTGAAGTGGTCAAAGGTCAACAGCGATTCCTTGTATGATTCAATCACCACTAGCTGTGGTAATGACCTAGATCTTTGTGTTTCTCCATCTACTTTGCCCGAAGCGACTCTGATTGCCTTTGCTGCTGTTGTTGAGAAAATTGGCCAAATGTTGTCAGTCCCAATAAAGGGACGTCATGAACACCAACCAGGGTGGTTCGATCAAGCCTGCTCAAAGGCCGGTCGAGACTTAAAAAAAGCACTCAAGGCTACTCCAAGAGACCCTGTTCTTATTAAGTCACTGCGATCTAACTACAAGTCAGTCATGGCAGCCCGGAAAAAAGAAGTAAAAGCCGGTGTTTGGGAGAAGCTATGTGATCCTGCAATTCTGGGTAATAGCTCCAAGTTCTGGAGCATTGTAAACAAACCTTTGTTTGACGTCCCCTTAAACTCTATTGTCGGGACCAATATACCTGAGGAAGAGTGGATGTTACATTACAGCACAATTTTTAAAAGTGATAATTTGCAAGCAGACTTTGTTTTTAAATCTTCTGACGAAAATGTATTGTGTTTCACAGTGGGGGAGGTAGAAAAGGGGATACAAGGATTAACCTGTAACAAAGCACCTGGCCCCGATGGTATACCACCCGACCTATTTAAATCAAACATTTCTTTATGGGCACCAGTCATTACCGCAGTTGTAAATGCAGGTATTCTGGCTGGTTGCCCAAAAGCCTCGGGGTCCTCCACCATAGTCCCTGTTTTTAAGAAGGGTGATCGTGGTAGTGTTACATGTTATAGACCCATATCTCTGATTAACTCAGTCACAAAGGTGGTGGGGGGTATTATCCTAAACAGATTAACAGCCTGGGCCAATGATAATAACATACTGTCTCCAATACAATATGGGTTCAGACCAGGCCACTCCACGATAACCCAATGTCTGAACCTATATTTAATAAACAGTAAATACACCCTAGCAAGAAAAGGGACGATCCATATGGCCTTTATGGATTTATCGTCCGCGTTTGACTGCGTAGACAGAAGCAGGCTATGGGAGGTGCTGTTAAAAATGGGGGTGGAACAAAACCTGGTCAACCTTCTTGTTGACCTCCACTCAGACACAAGAGCAAACGTCCGTTACACCCATGACTTAAAGGTAACCAGAGATTTTAGAATAACTCGAGGTGTCAGACAAGGATGCATCCTTGCCCCTTTTCTTTTTAATCTTTATATTAATGAGTTGGAGGAGCACCTACTAAAAACTGGTACAGACTTTCCTTACATTGGCAAGAAGGGCATACCGGTCCTATTATATGCGGACGACGCCGTGTTAATATCTAGAACGGCGCTCGGTCTCCAAATCTTGCTAGATTCTTTTAATGACTTCATGAACTCCCGTGGCCTGAGCATCAATAATTCAAAATCCTTTACAATGATGACAGGCGTATCTCCAAAAAAAGTATATCCTCACTCTGTAAATGGAGATAGAATACCCACTACAAAGACCTTCTCGTACCTTGGTGTTCTTTTTGACCACAAACTAACTTGGGCACCAGCAATACAAAAGAAAAAGGGCGAGGTAGTGCGGGCCAACGCAGCAATACTGGACTTCACTAGAAAAATGGGCAATAGTCCGGTGGCTGCTGTCTTGAAGTTATATCAAGCCAAAAGCACCGCAATTGCACGTTATGGAAGTGAAATTTGGGGATCAGAATCACTAGGTGCCCTTGAAGTTACTGAGAATAACTTCTTAAAAAAGGTCCTAAGGTTACCCAGGGGGACGGCCAACTTTCCGGTACATGAGGAACTTGGCATTCCACATCTAAGTGACAAGCTGGCCGTGAATCCCTTGTTATGCTGGCTGAATAGCTGGCTAAACACAGCCATACCTCTCACCAGAAACATTCTTCAAGAGGCACTACAGTGGGATGGTAGACTTAAGATCCCATGGTTAAAATACGTAAGAACGTGGCTTTTTGAATTAGGCCGACCAGATTTATTTTGATCCCCCAAAACAATAACAAAAACTGATGTAACCTTTGTAAGGAACACTTTTATGCTGTCTAGGTGCATGACACGGGAGGAAAATGAATACAAGAAAAGCAGTGTGAGACAGTATGCCTTAACCAAAACCTGTTTATATATGGAACCCTACCTGTCCTGGCCCATGTCTGGTTATGACCGTTTTTTATTAACAAGGTTCCGATTTAACATGTTCCATTTTTTATTAGCTGTACCAAGTGGAGCGCACAGAGGACAAGTGTTGCCAGCTTGCGGCTGCGACAACAAGTCTCCGCAAGATCTGGCACACTTTTTATTTTTCTGTCAGTTTTATACACTCCCCCGAAACCTGTTTTTAAAACCTTTACTTAAGCACCTGAATTTTGTACAATACAGACCTGCACTGTGTCACCTTCAAATGCTAAACAGTGAATGTACCATGTTTGTATGTAGTTTCTTAAAACTCGCAGTTAAATATAGAAAAAGCATGGAAGGGTAACTAACTCAGCTGCTGATTGCACTCTCACTTTTAATGTATTTTATTCTTTTTAACCATATTATTGTGTATATGCTTGTGAATGTCTTGCTGTAATACTACTCTCCCTATTTTTTTTTTTTATCATTGTATGGATTAACCTGTATGAAATGCTCTTTTATGATTGTTACATGTAAACAATCGAATAAAGATATTCTATTCTATTCACTCCAGAGGCAGCCGGGTGAAAATTGGATGTGTTTATTTTGCATATTCAAATGTCTAATGCTGCCGAGGCTTTTCCACAGACATGTGCTTGCTACATCCTGTCGAACAACCAGTATTAAAAACCCAATGCATTTCGAACTTTTTAGTTCTTCCTCAGGGGTACTGGAAAAGATAGATAAAGGACCATTTAAACAAATATTCAAAAATTAAAATTACATAATAATAAACATAAAAATGTAACATGCTTTGAATTACTCAATAATCCATCGTGTCCTACTGCCCATGCAACTAAGTTTATCATGAGATCTTTTGATCACCCACAGTAACAATTTCACCATGTGCATATAAATCACTCACTTTCCATTACTTCCCCCTTTACAAAAACCTGAACTGACCATCTTGACATCCCAACAACTCGATCCGAATGTTTTACTCTCCCCACACCCCTAGCTGGTCCTCTATTAAATGCCACTTTTTAAAGTAGTTAAATTTACCTGGTTTCGGTAAAAGCCTGTGGCTTATAGCGAGTTTACTCTTAGATGAATCACGAGCGTATGCCAAAGCTCCCATCAGCCTGAGTTTTCCCTTCCACCTTGTCCCAACTAGCCTACAAACCCATATTTAACAAATAAACCCCTTGATTGGCAGCACGTGACTATTCACAGATTACGTGTCTACTCTGAAGCAAGCTTCCTGACAGAAAAACTACCTTTCTCATCATACGCTGTGTGCGTGATACTCAACCGGACATGTACTCTGCCAACGCTAACCAAATCGTGAGTTCAAACCTTGCACCAAAGTAAGCATAAATTAACACCTTGGGTGCTAAGGGTTTTCCCGCTGGGTGCTGATTCCTCTCATTTCCCATTGTTCATGACAAAGCCAGCTCGTCATAAGCACAGGGCAGGTAACACCCATGACGAGCTGGCTTTGTCATCAGCACTGAAGGGGTTAAATAACTTAACTTTACAAGTACGAGAGTGCCTGCTGTTAAATGGTAACTTACACGTGCCCTAACTAATCATCACAAACAAACAAATGAACTTGACAATATGCGCCTAAGGAAACATAAATTCAATCTTGTCCTCGTTCGCTTATATTAATTGTCTTTTGTTCGAACGTAAAGCTGCCTCGGTGGTGAAAGTCCTTATGAAATTCAACATTTCAGAGTTCGATTTTTCAGTCAATGTGTGGGGTGCGCAACGCATGCGGGACAAAATTATGTTTGCTAAACTTCAAGGAGAATAGCGTGCGCACACCTTCCCTTTCATTTTGTTCGTATTCAACTTTTTTTAACATCAACAGTATTTGCGTGCAGAACAGAGCTGTGTTTGTCCCAACACAGTCATCTTGAAGTAATTGGAGGAGGGTTCGCGGTTTGCGTTCCTATCTGTCGCACTGATTCAATGAGGAAACTTTCCTCGCAGAAGAGTCCATTAATCATATTCCATCATGTTAATCCATTTTTTTCATTTTTTTCATAAACTTTACGTCATTTTCATACTTCTTATGTTTCAAAAGTAAATCACTCCAGAGGCAGCTGGGTGAAAATTGGATGTGTTTATTTTGCATATTCAAATGTCTAATGCTGCCGAGGCTTTTCCACAGACATGTGCTTGCTACATCCTGTCGAACAACCAGTATTAAAAACCCAATGCATTTTGAACTTTTTAGTTCTTCCTCAGGGGTACTGGAAAAGATAGATAAAGGACCATTTAAACAAATATTCAAAAATTAAAATTACATAATAATAAACATAAAAATGTAACATACTTTGAATTACTCAATAATCCATCGTGTCCTACTGCCCATGCAACTAAGTTTATCATGAGATCTTTTGATCACCCACAGTAACAATTTCACCATGTGCATATAAATCACTCACTTTCCATTACTTCCCCCTTTACAAAAACCTGAACTGACCATCTTGACATCCCAACAACTCGATCCGAATGTTTTACTCTCCCCACACCCCTAGCTGGTCCTCTATTAAATGCCACTTTTTAAAGTAGTTAAATTTACCTGGTTTCGGTAAAAGCCTGTGGCTTATAGCGAGTTTACTCTTAGATGAATCACAAGCGTATGCCAAAGCTCCCATCAGCCTGAGTTTTCCCTTCCACCTTGTCCCAACTAGCCTACAAACCCATATTTAACAAATAAACCCCTTGATTGGCAGCACGTGATTATTCACAGATTACGTGTCTACTCTGAAGCAAGCTTCCTGACAGAAAAACTACCTTTCCCATCATACGCTGTGTGCGTGATACTCAACCGGACATGTACTCTGCCAACGCTAACCAAATCGTGAGTTCAAACCTTGCACCAAAGTAAGCATAAATTAAATAACTTAACTTTACAAGTACGAGAGTGCCTGCTGTTAAATGGTAACTTACACGTGCCCTAAATAATCATCACAAACAAACAAATGAACTTGACAATATGCGCCTAAGGAAACATAAATTCAATCTTGTCCTCGTTCGCTTATATTAATTGTCTTTTGTTCGAACGTAAAGCTGCCTCGGTGGTGAAAGTCCTTATGAAATTCAACATTTCAGAGTTCGATTTTTCAGTCAATGTGTGGGGTGCGCAACGCATGCGGGACAAAATTATGTTTGCTAAACTTCAAGGAGAATAGCGTGCGCACACCTTCCCTTTCATTTTGTTCGTATTCAACTTTTTTTAACATCAACAGTATTTGCGTGCAGAACAGAGCTGTGTTTGTCCCAACACAGTCATCTTGAAGTAATTGGAGGAGGGTTCGCGGTTTGCGTTCCCATCTGTCGCACTGCTTCAATGAGGAAACTTTCCTCGCAGAAGAGTCCATTAATCATATTCCATCATGTTAATCCATTTTTTTCATTTTTTTCATAAACTTTACGTCATTTTCATACTTCTTATGTTTCAAAAGTAAATCACTCCAGAGGCAGCCGGGTGAAAATTGGATGTGTTTATTTTGCATATTCAAATGTCTAATGCTGCCGAGGCTTTTCCACAGACATGTGCTTGCTACATCCTGTCGAACAACCAGTATTAAAAACCCAATGCATTTCGAACTTTTTAGTTCTTCCTCAGGGGTACTGGAAAAGATAGATAAAGGACCATTTAAACAAATATTCAAAAATTAAAATTACATAATAATAAACATAAAAATTTAACATGCTTTGAATTACTCAATAATCCATCGTGTCCTACTGCCCATGCAACTAAGTTTATCATGAGATCTTTTGATCACCCACAGTAACAATTTCACCATGTGCATATAAATCACTCACTTTCCATTACTTCCCCCTTTACAAAAACCTGAACTGACCATCTTGACATCCCAACAACTCGATCCGAATGTTTTACTCTCCCCAGACCCCTAGCTGGTCCTCTATTAAATGCCACTTTTTAAAGTAGTTAAATTTACCTGGTTTCGGTAAAAGCCTGTGGCTTATAGCGAGTTTACTCTTAGATGAATCACGAGCGTATGCCAAAGCTCCCATCAGCCTGAGTTTTCCCTTCCACCTTGTCCCAACTAGCCTACAAACCCATATTTAACAAATAAACCCCTTGATTGGCAGCACGTGACTATTCACAGATTACGTGTCTACTCTGAAGCAAGCTTCCTGACAGAAAAACTACCTTTCCCATCATACGCTGTGTGCGTGATACTCAACCAGACATGTACTCTGCCAACGCTAACCAAATCGTGAGTTCAAACCTTGCACCAAAGTAAGCATAAATTAAATAACTTAACTTTACAAGTACGAGAGTGCCTGCTGTTAAATGGTAACTTACACGTGCCCTAAATAATCATCACAAACAAACAAATTAACTTGACAATATGCGCCTAAGGAAACATAAATTCAATCTTGTCCTCGTTCGCTTATATTAATTGTCTTTTGTTCGAACGTAAAGCTGCCTCGGTGGTGAAAGTCCTTATGAAATTCAACATTTCAGAGTTCGATTTTTCAGTCAATGTGTGGGGGTGCGCAACGCATGCGGGACAAAATTATGTTTGCTAAATTTCAAGGAGAATAGCGTGCGCACACCTTCCCTTTCATTTTGTTCGTATTCAACTTTTTTTAACATCAACAGTATTTGCGTGCAGAACAGAGCTGTGTTTGTCCCAACACAGTCATCTTGAAGTAATTGGAGGAGGGTTCGCGGTTTGCGTTCCTATCTGTCGCACTGATTCAATGAGGAAACTTTCCTCGCAGAAGAGTCCATTAATCATATTCCATCATGTTAATCCATTTTTTTCATTTTTTTCATAAACTTTACGTCATTTTCATACTTCTTATGTTTCAAAAGTAAATCACTCCAGAGGCAGCCGGGTGAAAATTGGATGTGTTTATTTTGCATATTCAAATGTCTAATGCTGCCGAGGCTTTTCCACAGACATGTGCTTGCTACATCCTGTCGAACAACCAGTATTAAAAACCCAATGCATTTCGAACTTTTTAGTTCTTCCTCAGGGGTACTGGAAAAGATAGATAAAGGACCATTTAAACAAATATTCAAAAATTAAAATTACATAATAATAAACATAAAAATGTAACATACTTTGAATTACTCAATAATCCATCGTGTCCTACTGCCCATGCAACTAAGTTTATCATGAGATCTTTTGATCACCCACAGTAACAATTTCACCATGTGCATATAAATCACTCACTTTCCATTACTTCCCCCTTTACAAAAACCTGAACTGACCATCTTGACATCCCAACAACTCGATCCGAATGTTTTACTCTCCCCACACCCCTAGCTGGTCCTCTATTAAATGCCACTTTTTAAAGTAGTTAAATTTACCTGGTTTCGGTAAAAGCCTGTGGCTTATAGCGAGTTTACTCTTAGATGAATCACAAGCGTATGCCAAAGCTCCCATCAGCCTGAGTTTTCCCTTCCACCTTGTCCCAACTAGCCTACAAACCCATATTTAACAAATAAACCCCTTGATTGGCAGCACGTGATTATTCACAGATTACGTGTCTACTCTGAAGCAAGCTTCCTGACAGAAAAACTACCTTTCCCATCATACGCTGTGTGCGTGATACTCAACCGGACATGTACTCTGCCAACGCTAACCAAATCGTGAGTTCAAACCTTGCACCAAAGTAAGCATAAATTAAATAACTTAACTTTACAAGTACGAGAGTGCCTGCTGTTAAATGGTAACTTACACGTGCCCTAAATAATCATCACAAACAAACAAATGAACTTGACAATATGCGCCTAAGGAAACATAAATTCAATCTTGTCCTCGTTCGCTTATATTAATTGTCTTTTGTTCGAACGTAAAGCTGCCTCGGTGGTGAAAGTCCTTATGAAATTCAACATTTCAGAGTTCGATTTTTCAGTCAATGTGTGGGGTGCGCAACGCATGCGGGACAAAATTATGTTTGCTAAACTTCAAGGAGAATAGCGTGCGCACACATTCCCTTTCATTTTGTTCGTATTCAACTTTTTTTAACATCAACAGTATTTGCGTGCAGAACAGAGCTGTGTTTGTCCCAACACAGTCATCTTGAAGTAATTGGAGGAGGGTTCGCGGTTTGCGTTCCCATCTGTCGCACTGCTTCAATGAGGAAACTTTCCTCGCAGAAGAGTCCATTAATCATATTCCATCATGTTAATCCATTTTTTTCATTTTTTTCATAAACTTTACGTCATTTTCATACTTCTTATGTTTCAAAAGTAAATCACTCCAGAGGCAGCCGGGTGAAAATTGGATGTGTTTATTTTGCATATTCAAATGTCTAATGCTGCCGAGGCTTTTCCACAGACATGTGCTTGCTACATCCTGTCGAACAACCAGTATTAAAAACCCAATGCATTTCGAACTTTTTAGTTCTTCCTCAGGGGTACTGGAAAAGATAGATAAAGGACCATTTAAACAAATATTAAAAAATTAAAATTACATAATAATAAACATAAAAATGTAACATGCTTTGAATTACTCAATAATCCATCGTGTCCTACTGCCCATGCAACTAAGTTTATCATGAGATCTTTTGATCACCCACAGTAACAATTTCACCATGTGCATATAAATCACTCACTTTCCATTACTTCCCCCTTTACAAAAACCTGAACTGACCATCTTGATATCCCAACAACTCGATCCGAATGTTTTACTCTCCCCACACCCCTAGCTGGTCCTCTATTAAATGCCACTTTTTAAAGTAGTTAAATTTACCTGGTTTCGGTAAAAGCCTGTGGCTTATAGCGAGTTTACTCTTAGATGAATCACGAGCGTATGCCAAAGCTCCCATCAGCCTGAGTTTTCCCTTCCACCTTGTCCCAACTAGCCTACAAACCCATATTTAACAAATAAACCCCTTGATTGGCAGCACGTGACTATTCACAGATTACGTGTCTACTCTGAAGCAAGCTTCCTGACAGAAAAACTACCTTTCTCATCATACGCTGTGTGCGTGATACTCAACCGGACATGTACTCTGCCAACGCTAACCAAATCGTGAGTTCAAACCTTGCACCAAAGTAAGCATAAATTAAATAACTTAACTTTACAAGTACGAGAGTGCCTGCTGTTAAATGGTAACTTACACGTGCCCTAAATAATCATCACAAACAAACAAATGAACTTGACAATATGCGCCTAAGGAAACATAAATTCAATCTTGTCCTCGTTCGCTTATATTAATTGTCTTTTGTTCGAACGTAAAGCTGCCTCGGTGGTGAAAGTCCTTATGAAATTCAACATTTCAGAGTTCGATTTTTCAGTCAATGTGTGGGGTGCGCAACGCATGCGGGACAAAATTATGTTTGCTAAACTTCAAGGAGAATAGCGTGCCCACACCTTCCCTTTCATTTTGTTCGTATTCAACTTTTTTTAACATCAACAGTATTTGCGTGCAGAACAGAGCTGTGTTTGTCCCAACACAGTCATCTTGAAGTAATTGGAGGAGGGTTCGCGGTTTGCGTTCCTATCTGTCGCACTGCTTCAATGAGGAAACTTTCCTCGCAGAAGAGTCCATTAATCATATTCCATCATGTTAATCCATTTTTTTCATTTTTTTCATAAACTTTACGTCATTTTCATACTTCTTATGTTTCAAAAGTAAATCACTCCAGAGGCAGCCGGGTGAAAATTGGATGTGTTTATTTTGCATATTCAAATGTCTAATGCTGCCGAGGCTTTTCCACAGACATGTGCTTGCTACATCCTGTCGAACAACCAGTATTAAAAACCCAATGCATTTCGAACTTTTTAGTTCTTCCTCAGGGGTACTGGAAAAGATAGATAAAGGACCATTTAAACAAATATTCAAAAATTAAAATTACATAATAATAAACATAAAAATGTAACATGCTTTGAATTACTCAATAATCCATCGTGTCCTACTGCCCATGCAACTAAGTTTATCATGAGATCTTTTGATCACCCACAGTAACAATTTCACCATGTGCATATAAATCACTCACTTTCCATTACTTCCCCCTTTACAAAAACCTGAACTGACCATCTTGACATCCCAACAACTCGATCCGAATGTTTTACTCTCCCCACACCCCTAGCTGGTCCTCTATTAAATGCCACTTTTTAAAGTAGTTAAATTGACCTGGTTTCGGTAAAAGCCTGTGGCTTATAGCGAGTTTACTCTTAGATGAATCACGAGCGTATGCCAAAGCTCCCATCAGCCTGAGTTTTCCCTTCCACCTTGTCCCAACTAGCCTACAAACCCATATTTAACAAATAAACCCCTTGATTGGCAGCACGTGATTATTCACAGATTACGTGTCTACTCTGAAGCAAGCTTCCTGACAGAAAAACTACCTTTCCCATCATACGCTGTGTGTGTGATACTCAACCGGACATGTACTCTGCCAACGCTAACCAAATCGTGAGTTCAAACCTTGCACCAAAGTAAGCATAAATTAAATAACTTAACTTTACAAGTACGAGAGTGCCTGCTGTTAAATGGTAACTTACACGTGCCCTAAATAATCATCACAAACAAACAAATGAACTTGACAATATGCGCCTAAGGAAACATAAATTCAATCTTGTCCTCGTTCGCTTATATTAATTGTCTTTTGTTCGAACGTAAAGCTGCCTCGGTGGTGAAAGTCCTTATGAAATTCAACATTTCGGAGTTCGATTTTTCAGTCAATATGTGGGGTGCGCAACGCATGCAGGACAAAATTATGTTTGCTAAACTTCAAGGAGAATAGCGTGCGCACACCTTCCCTTTCATTTTGTTCGTATTCAACTTTTTTTAACATCAACAGTATTTGCGTGCAGAACAGAGCTGTGTTTGTCCCAACACAGTCATCTTGAAGTAATTGGAGGAGGGTTCGCGGTTTGCGTTCCCATCTGTCGCACTGCTTCAATGAGGAAACTTTCCTCGCAGAAGAGTCCATTAATCATATTCCATCATGTTAATCCATTTTTTTCATTTTTTTCATAAACTTTACGTCATTTTCATACTTCTTATGTTTCAAAAGTAAATCACTCCAGAGGCAGCCGGGTGAAAATTGGATGTGTTTATTTTGCATATTCAAATGTCTAATGCTGCCGAGGCTTTTCCACAGACATGTGCTTGCTACATCCTGTCGAACAACCAGTATTAAAAACCCAATGCATTTCGAACTTTTTAGTTCTTCCTCAGGGGTACTGGAAAAGATAGATAAAGGACCATTTAAACAAATATTCAAAAATTAAAATTACATAATAATAAACATAAAAATGTAACATGCTATGAATTACTCAATAATCCATTGTGTCCTACTGCCCATGCAACTAAGTTTATCATGAGATCTTTTGATCACCCACAGTAACAATTTCACCATGTGCATATAAATCACTCACTTTCCATTACTTCCCCCTTTACAAAAACCTGAACTGACCATCTTGACATCCCAACAACTCGATCCGAATGTTTTACTCTCCCCACACCCCTAGCTGGTCCTCTATTAAATGCCACTTTTTAAAGTAGTTAAATTTACCTGGTTTCGGTAAAAGCCTGTGGCTTATAGCGAGTTTACTCTTAGATGAATCACGAGCGTATGCCAAAGTTCCCATCAGCCTGAGTTTTCCCTTCCACCTTGTCCCAACTAGCCTACAAACCCATATTTAACAAATAAACCCCTTGATTGGCAGCACGTGATTATTCACAGATTACGTGTCTACTCTGAAGCAAGCTTCCTGACAGAAAAACTACCTTTCCCATCATACGCTGTGTGCGTGATACTCAACCGGACATGTACTCTGCCAACGCTAACCAAATCGTGAGTTCAAACCTTGCACCAAAGTAAGCATAAATTAAATAACTTAACTTTACAAGTACGAGAGTGCCTGCTGTTAAATGGTAACTTACACGTGCCCTAAATAATCATCACAAACAAACAAATGAACTTGACAATATGCGCCTAAGGAAACATAAATTCAATCTTGTCCTCGTTCGCTTATATTAATTGTCTGTTGTTCGAACGTAAAGCTGCCTCGGTGGTGAAAGTCCTTATGACATTCAACATTTCAGAGTTCGATTTTTCAGTCAATGTGTGGGGTGCGCAACGCATGCGGGACAAAATTATGTTTGCTAAACTTCAAGGAGAATAGCGTGCGCACACCTTCCCTTTCATTTTGTTCGTATTCAACTTTTTTTTAACATCAACAGTATTTGCGTGCAGAACAGAGCTGTGTTTGTCCCAACACAGTCATCTTGAAGTAATTGGAGGAGGGTTCGCGGTTTGCGTTCCTATCTGTCGCACTGCTTCAATGAGGAAACTTTCCTCGCAGAAGAGTCCATTAATCATATTCCATCATGTTAATCCATTTTTTTCATTTTTTTCATAAACTTTACGTCATTTTCATACTTCTTATGTTTCAAAAGTAAATCACTCCAGAGGCAGCCGGGTGGCGTTCCGGGCGGCAGCAACCGGTGAGTTCCTCAGCACGAAGGGTCCAGCTTTCTGTGGCAAGGCTTCCCTCTTTTGAATCCTGGTCGGCCGGGGGGCGTGTCTTGCTGGGGGCGCGGCCGTGCACACCTGTGCAGCGCAGGGACTTCTGGTCTTGGTAGTCCCTGCAGCTCGCGCCTTCAGTTGACTCAGATGTTCCCTCCTCCTCCTTTCTCCAACCGCAGCTGATCGCACTCCAGTGGCCTCGACCCCACGCCTCACGCCGCGCAGCGGCACCCGCGAAGCGGGTGCTGCAAGCTGTTACCACACGGCGGGGCGGTCAATCCCTCCAGGGATACAGGGAGTCCAACTGGGAAGCGGAAGCAGAGTGGCGTTCCGGGCGGCAGCAACCGGTGAGTTCCTCAGCACGAAGTTGGAATAGTAAATTTTAACCCTATGCTATCTAGCGCTTTCCCTACTGTTTCACTCTCTGGAGTTTGAATAATAATTTTTACCCCTACGCTATCCAATGTTTTCTTCACTGTTTCAATCTCTGGAGTGGTAATAGTAATTTTATCTCTATGCTATAAAATGTTTTCCCTAATTTTGCATTTTCTGGAGTGGGAATAGTAATTTTTCATTTTCCGCTATCTAATGCTTTTATTACTGTAGATTTTTTGGACTTTAAATAGTAGTTTTATCTATTATTTAGAATACATTTAGATAATGTATTATGTTATTAATTTTAAAAATATTGAAAGTATATATATTTATTTAATGTATTAAAAATAATTATTTATTTGTTTATGTAATTATTTTATTTGTTGAGATCTATTTTTAATTTATAGTATTTTTAAATAATTTATAAGTCATTATAGTAATTATTAAAATGTATTATTAAGTAAATATATAAAATATATTTTACATAGGTGTTTAATTAATGTTATATTATATATCTATTAATTTTAAACATTACTAAATATTTTTAACAATGTTTATTTTATTTATAAGTATTATTTACTTTTTTTACACATTATATTTTAACAGATATAAAACGATATTTATAATGACGATATTTTTAACATCGATATTTTTGTTTCGATATTTTTGTACTTACCATGTTGTAGATAGGATGTCGATATACTTGCCTTCTTTAAGTCGATATTTTGTCTGTCGATATTTTGTCATAGATCCCCGAAGCGGACCCCCAAAGGCAACGTCCTGGACGTTTTGCGAGCTAGAAACTTCGCCTCGAACTGGCTGTCCAATGCGTGCATCGTACTGGCTCGGTCGTAAATCACATCCATTGCATGGCACGGTTTGCTTTTCGGGTGAAACGTATGGAGCAGTTCAAACCTGGAAACGATTTGGTCGGGCGAATTTCGCATTGCTCGCATGTACAGCTGTACGAGTCGGGCGGAAAACAAGTGTACGGCTCGTACTTTTTTCGGCCGGATCGCATACGGTGCCGTTCCGAGCGAGATCGGAATCGGCCTTTAAATGGTAAAGGCCCAATCAGACAGAGACAATCAAATGGTCACTTACACTTATGCTCACCTAAACATGTCATGTGCCAAGTCCATGATGTTCAACAGCAACTAACAATTCAATCTAATTTGAAAGCATCAAGTAGTCAAACATCCACACTAAGGCAAGAAACATCATGTAAAAACATCATGTGAGGCACAGGTCTCTACTGCACCTGAGAAAATAAATGTGGACGATGATATACAAACTATACCAGTGTACGATAGTGAAGATAACCAGGTAACATTAATCACAAGTTCATCCTCCTCTTTAAGACAAATGGACAAACTAACAGAGCAAGGAAAAGGTTAAGAAAGACACATAATAAAATAAGAAAATCAGTCAAACTAGGCACGACTGATTGTCTAAAGGACAGTTATTCAATCTTTAAATCAAATTGGAAAACCAAGAAGTAAAATCTATCGAGTCGGCTGAAGAATCAAGAAATCACACCCAGCCAATAGCCCTGGTGGCTGAGACAGGAAAAGCATCAAAAGACCATAAAATAGAAGAAACAGTTAATCATCATTCTGGTTTAGAAAGTGAGAAAGGGCAATTCCAAGACGTAAGAGAAACAGTAGAATATTGATTGGGAAGGAAGGTGAATAGTAAACAACACGAGAGATGTCAGAAGTCTGAATGGAAGAACCTATAAAGTGTTCATTCTGTAAGACAAAACCAACAGGTTAATGTATGAGATAGAACAATCCTTGGTGATGTGGATGTAGAACTCCAGGAGAAGAAATAACTACAAAGAAAGTCTGAAAAGTGCTTAAAAAAGTACCCATCAGCCCACTCAATAGCGGAACATCGTCATCTGGGTTGCATGGTTGAAATAGTGGTATCCAGTGTGCCCTTCCTCAGGACGAACCCAGGGCTAGCAAAACTTGGACCACTTTGTTGACCCTCAACCATTAGAGATGATCAGGTGCAGACTGAAAGGGCAAAGTTGCAGTGCTCAAAGAGTTGTGAGAAAAGAAAGGAAAAAATTGTAATCCACGTGTTCTAAAAATACCTATCTTGATGTCATTAGAAAAACTTTATTGGGTCTGACCATCAAGGTGGTATGATTAAAAGCAGAGTGAAAAATAGCATGCAAGGAATTGCTATTCACCATGAATGTAAAATGGTCGACATGTTTCAGCCTGGATAGGCTTTCTTCAGGACCTATGATGCACTACTGCAACATTTACTTACTGTGAAAGAAAACTACAGAACTGCTCCAATTCCTCAAATGAGAAAATGGTATATCTTCTCCTGTGTAAAAAGAATTAACAGAAAAGAATAACAATCATTATTATTATTCTGAGGGCTATCATATGTGCTTTTCGCACTGATTAGTCCTGTACTCATCAACTCACCCAAATTGTAGGGAGGAACCGCCTCACCTCACCTGGCACTTGACTCAGAGTGAAGGAGGCCACGCACTAAAAAAACAAAAGCAAAGCATACATTCCATTTTAAAAAACCAAGTTTAGACTAGTGATAGTCCAAATAGTTTGATCAACAACAGCGACAACACATATGGCAGGTAAGGAGGTAAAAGGTCAAAATGACACTACTTGTTACTAGGTAAGGTACCAATCTCAAGGCACAGACCAGTTTCCTAAGGTCAGCTTCAGAAATCTCATCTGCCCCAGAAAAAACGGAATGAACCCACGTGACCAGCGCCTCCCGTGGAAACATCTACAAAAAGAACTGTGAAGAGCCCACCTAACCAGCGCCTCAAAGGAAGTCTAGAGAGTCTTTGTTATAGTATTTTAAATGCAGGAAAATACATTATCTTAGAAGAGACTGCCGTATTTTCAGACTGCTGGTCAAATGCAGGAATCTTAATCTGATCCCCAGCTATGCTTCTTCTCATCTTTAAACAAATGAAAAAATGAGCGCTCTCACCTATCCGTCGTTGCCTCGCTCTATGTAATGAGCCGAGGGGGAGGTGGAGACGCTGTGTAGGTAGCCGCGAGTTATACAGCGGCTGCGGACGTCAAAGAAAACCACCCAATGCTCAGATGCTGGTTCGCTCTCTCCGCATCCAATCGTATTGTTGTCATTTCAAGGCAATTCTCGTGTGGATTGTACTTTTGTTTCGTTCTCACACTTATGGAATTCGAGCCCTGATTGGGTATAAGGATGTGCGGAGAGATTGTATTGGTCCCTTCTGAACCAATGAAAGAAGCGGAATTATTTACTTGTGTGCACTCGCCAACAAATGAATGAAAACCACCCACGATGTAGACTAATGATGTTTTATGTTATTTACTAATAATCGAGGGGATGTGCAAAGAGTGAATCTCGACCTGTTATTCATTGTGCGAGATAACAATAAGTGTGAGTAAACAAAAGGGCTCGGCATCATTACCAGCGAGCTCTATTGAGAGATCAAGCTTGGAAACCTGTGTTAAGTGAATAGATAAAAAACCGACTACGTGTTGGAAGGCACATGCGGCAATGTACAGTCAGATTCATAGGTCAATCGGATGCATAATGATCAGTGTATCCCTATATGTATATCGCCTCTGGTGCTTCATTAAATACATGTTTAGTCGGTTTAGAATCAACACGAAATTCACCTCACTGATATTAACGGGACCTGAATGGATTGTTAAGCGCCCTGTTATTATATACTATGAAGAATAAATCACCATTGCTTCCTTGTGCTTATACCCGGTAGTTTTTACTGTTATAGTTTGTAGTAACCTCAACAGACAACCCTGTCCGGGCTGAATTGCTCAGTAAATCGAAATTTTCAGACCTTAATGGGCCGCTAATTCTAGAGGTCTACATTCTTATCATGGCTTATCACATTGTTTAAACGCAGAATGCATTCTAGTGTGACCACCATATATTTACATTCATGTGAGAATGATTGTAGTATGGAACACCCCGATGGCTGGTGTCTAAAGATACTGATGTTCAGGTCTATGGTCTGGAAATATAGTTCTTATAGCTGTAACCATGGGATTTCATCATTTAATCCCTCTGTGTCACTTTTCAGTTTAAACACCCATCTTTGTTCTTTTCTCAGTAGAAACTGGGAGATGTCTGTGACGTGATTGGGTATATGTGGTTGTTCTAAGATTACCCACTTCAGGTCATCTGAATCGTGTTTTTCTGCAAGGAAATGGGATGTGAGCCGAGTTGCTTGCTTACTGCGCCAAATTGTGCTCTTATGTTCTTGAATGCGCAATTTTATTTTTCTCGTTGTCATCCCTATGTATCTCAAACCACACGGGCACGTGATTAAATACACAACTTTATCACTGTTGCAGTTTGTGTGGCGTTTGAGTAACCATGGTCGAGTTGTGCCTATATCCACTGATAAGGTCTTTTTTGTTTGAGGGCACACTGAACAATTGCCACAAGGGTAATGACCCTGCACAGGAGGAAGATTCCACAAAGTAGATGTGGAGTCTTCTATGTTTTGTCGAGGTCTAGTGTGGACCAACTCATCCTTCAAATTCATTCCTCTTTTGAATGAAAATAGTGGTAGTGGAATCTTATCACCAGAGCTATTCAAGATCTTCCACTTCTGTCTAATGATCTTCTGAAGTTTAGACGAGGAAGTGTTGAATGTTGTGACACAAACCAGTTTATTCAGAGGCGGTTTTTCAACCGGAGCCTCTAAAAGAGACTCACGATGGTTATTTGAGGCACGTTTCAATGATTTCTTAATAAGATGGCCAGGGTAGCAGCGCATCTTTAGTTTGGCTGAAAGGTCCTTAGCCTGAACACGGAAATCTGACATGTCTGAGCAATTCCTCCTCACCCGCAGAAACTGTCCAAAAGGGAGGTTTTCCCTTAGCGAGCGATGGTGATAGCTATCGAACCTCAACAAAGAGTTTCGCGCCATGGGTTTCCTATATAGGGAACTGGCTAGATGACCATCATGTGGAAAGATCACTAGATCCAAAAATGGCAGTTTTTCTCTACTGTGCTCTAAGGTGAACCTCAGAAAAGGATTTTGGCCATTCAGCCAGTCATGAAAGGACTGTAAAGATTGTTCATCTCCACGCCACACCACCAAGATGTCGTCTATGTACCTCTTCCACAACACCAATTGTTGGTGATGTGGATTGATGGTATTCAGTACATGTTGAGTTTCAAAATTGTGGACATAGAGGTTTGCCAGGCTTGGCGCAAATTCACTGCCCATTGAGGTTCCAGATATCTGCAGATACAAGGAATCCTCAAAGGCAAAAAAGTTTTCTGTCATGGCAATCCTTGCAAGTTCTGTTATGAAATGAACAGGCGTCACACTGTCAGGGGAAGACTCTTCCAGAAGTTCTTGGATCGTTTGTAATGTCTCCCTTTGAGGTATGCAAGTATATAATGATTCTACATCAAAACTTGCTAAGATGTCAGACTCTGTATTAAACTCTACCTCTGGCAATAGGCGGAGGACGTCTTTTGTATCCTGGAGATATGATGGCATTTTTTTGACCAGCGGATTTAAGAAAACATCGACAAATGACGATAAAGGTTCTAAGTGAGAAGTGTGGCTCAGGGGTTGGAGGCGGCAGACCCGGAAGCTGAGATCGGCCCTGGACCAGGGTTCAATTCCCCGCCCCGGCGGGTCTTGGGCTAAAAATTCCACGGACTCGACAATTCTCGTCCCGGTGCCTCCTCGACTCACGGGTTCACACTCTGCGACTCTGGGCAATAGCTTGCTTAATCTCCACAATGGCCCCTCGCGGCGGGATGCCTGACTTTCACCCTGTGGACACCCTGCCGGGGCTTCTCACAGGGGAATACCAGGACGGGTTCCCTAGGCAAGCGCCAGGATGCCCTTTGTGGTGACAGGTTGCGCTATATAAGTATACCTACATTTACATTTACATTTACATTTAAAAGGGAACCGATCCCCGAGATAATAGGCCGACCCGGCGGTGGTCTGGTCGGCTTGTGAATCTTGGGTAGTGTGTAGAAGTAAGGGGTGGTTGGGAATCTTGCCACCAGGTATACGGCTTCTTGTGGTGTGATCCATCCTTCCGTACTTGCTTCTTCTACTAGATGTTTGATCTCATTTGTGAGTCTGGCTGTAGGATCCTCATCAAGCAGAGTATAAAAATGTGTGTTCCCTAGTTGTCTCAGGCATTCTGTGCGGTAAGCTGTGGTGTCTTGAATTACAATGGCCCCACCCTTATCTGCTGATTTGATTGTAATTTCAGTGTCTCTAGATAGGGTCTCAAGTGCAGTTCTTTCTTTTCTCGACAGGTTTTGGTAGCCACCATGTCTCGAAAAACCCAAGGATTTCATTTTGTGTAGTACTGCAGCTTCAAAAGCACCGACTTTGGAAGGTACCTGTTGGAGCAAGGGCATGAAAGTCGATTTCACCCTTAGTCCTGTGTTTGTGTCTGGGGTCATTTCCTGTTCCTTGTCTTTGAAAAAATAGTGTAGTCTCACAGTCCTGAAAAAACGCTCCATTTCTCCTCGGATTTGGAACGGTTCACCAGTGTTAGTAGGAACGAATCCCAGACCTTTGTTTAGTACCACTTTTTCTAAAGGGGCTAGAACCTGTGTACTCAGGTTCACTACAAGGTCATCAGTGGAGTCTGATGTAACACTAGTTGGCTCAATGACTCGTGGGTCATTCAGAGTTATTGGTTGTCTGCCCATTGTACTTGACCTTGACTTTGGCCTCTCCGCCTTCCTCGATTCCCTCCCCGGCCTTGTCCCCTCAGGCCCTCTTTCACCCTTTGTTTTTTGTGTTAAGGAAGGTGAATAGGCAAAATTTATCTCCAATATCTCAACAAAACTAGTATAAAAGTCTACGACAATTTATATCCCTACAACAGGAAATAGTTTAGGCTAATTGCAAATTGATAGTGTTGAATCAGGGTACATTTCATACATCCTCTTCAATTTGAGATCCCCTTATATGTTCGGGCAAATAAAGTATGATATCAAGACTTAACCTCCTAAACAGGAACAATACAATTAGAAAGCAGGATAATTGTTCTATTTCATTTGCAAAGATTCTTTTTACCCCCTGTATGATTTAAGGGGCCCATATGATATTCTTAACATTGACAACATAATAAAATGAATATCCTCGAGACCAGCACTTGCATGTTTACCATCAGATGCCTTGGATTCTGTCCAATTAAAACAAGATCTCACAGATTCTCCATGTGAAATTACTTGTTCAACATGGAGTAACAAAGAAATTTTTGATAAAATCGTGGAAAGTAGTCCATATTTTGCAGAGTGGGGGATAGAGATCAGGGAAATGCAATGTTACAAATTATCCCATCTTCTTGAGTCCTAACGATGTCTCGAATGTGAATGATCAGCTAAGAAGAATTTCCACTAAGGACTTCAGTAAGAAAGATAATGTCCCAAAAGAAGCAATTTGTTCCACTATTTAGTGCAGTATTAGCTATAGGCATCATGGTTACAAGCTCACATTCAGGCTCATGTATTTGTGAACAAATTCCCAAAAAACTGGCTTTAATGGATGATTGGGTTTGGCTTCCAACAATTCATACAAAGGAAAAGAACCTGAGGTAATGACTGATGGTTGGATGGTCTTAATAAATTGCGTAAGCCTACTGACATTTGTTCCTAGAATGAACATGGCCTCACAAGACTGTTGGAAGACAGGAATTCTGCAGCCTTCTTACAGAATTTAGAAATCTTAATGTTTCAGGAAACTTGGAAAGAGGATAACACCGCCATCATTGGTTATCAAGAATATTCCATTCCTGCAACTAGTTCATCTTTATTTAGCTGTGCGAAAGGTGGTCTCTCAATATGTATTTAATTAGATTTAGATAACAAGCCACAAGAAATTGATTTACAACCAACATGGCTACAATGCATTAAAATGCATCTAGAATTTCAATTCTTTTATTAAATATATATTTGAGCATAAATAGAATGGTCCAGACACCACAGATTAACATTTTCTGGGAAATAATTAAGACTCTCACACATCAATATCCAGGAAGTAGTTTAATTGATCTTGGTGACTTTAATATGCACATGGGTATTGGAAATTCAAATCAAATCAAATCAAAAATCCTTTATTCGACTGTCAGAGAAGCAGTCATAAAAGCACATAAATACATTGTTATACAATTCATTCAAGATTTTTATAAACATTTTTAAAAGTAGGCAGTTCACGAGAGAGTTAAAAATGCAGTAGACCAGTATAAATAAATATGCCTGTTCAAGACATGATTTCATGTTTAGTGCAAGTCATCTTGGAATCATCCTTCCATGCTTAATCTGAACTTCCGGGCTGTTTTTAAAAACTTACAGATAAAAAAAGTACTGTCGTCATGCAGCATCTGAAGATATAAAAGTGCAGGCTTAATCTGTACAAAATTCAACTTTTTAAGCAAGGGTTTTAAAAACATTTGTCTTGGACTCGAATAATAAGGACACAGAAATAAAAAGTGAGCCAAGTCTTGCGGAGACAGGTTGTCGCAGCCGCAAGCTGGCAACACTTGACCTCTATGCGCTCCACTCGGCACAGCTAAAATCAAGTGGTAGAGACCAAATCGGAATCTGCTCAGCAGAAAGCGGTCGTATCTAGAAATGTTCCATGATAAGTATTGTTCACAGAACACACAGGTCTTTGTTAGTGTATGATTCCTAACACTGGACTTCTTCATCTCGGTGTCTTCCCTGACAAGTTGTCGCTTTAACAAGAAAGTGTTTTTTACAAAATCAACATCATTCTTTGTGGTATGCTGTGGTGTTAGGTATAAATCCAATCTACCCAGGTCTTTGCAACAGTTTCTAATATAATTCATCCAGGGTATCTTAAGATGTCCTTCCCAGGTGAGGGCTTCAGCGAGGATGCTATGTGTCAGTGGTATAAATGCATTGCGCCAACAGTTTAACCAACAGAGCAGGGGGTTTGCAGCAATTTTGTCTCCTAGGTATGGTGTGCCCAGTTCCTCATGTACAGAGAAATTAGCGGTGCTTATGGGTAAGCTCAGGACCTGTTTCAAAAAATTATTTTCTAGTGTTACCAGAGCTTCTACTGATGAGAAACCCCACAGCTCACTCCCATAACATGCCACCGCGACGCTTTTTGCCTGATATTGGAAATTCTTCAAATAGATTAAACAGGATTACAATCCAGACATGTTGTGCCCAACCACAAAAAGTGGGTCTAATATTATTGCAAGAACATCAACTACATGATTCTGCAAGAGTTCAAACCTATAAAAATATGAAGCACAATTCTATAATTGACTACACTATTATTTCTAAGGGTTTAGGATCTGGAATTGGTGGTTAACAATTCACTCCGCAAGTGGAAAGTGATCAAAATCCACAAATTATAGTGCTGAATGTCGCAGCTTATTATCAGCCTAAGTCGACAATTTACAACAAATGTCAACTGCTTTTAACTTGAAAAGGCTGATATGACAATCAGTAAAGCAACTAGACATAATGACATTTGTAAACAATCATTAAAAACTGCTTATCTAGAATCTGAAAATGGAAACCCCATGGTAGAAATCTTGTCCCATTTTTTCTCTCCTTTATTAGAATAAAAATCCTGTCAAAAATGCAGCCAGGGGACACCCCATTAGAGCCAACAATAACAGGGGGTACCCCCATCACCTTTATGTACAAAAGAAGGCTCTTAATAACGCAGTAAGGGCAGTTTATAAGCAATCAAATGGTGACACCATTATTGCCAGGAAACACTCACTGAAATGCCTGGCAAGAACATATAAACAGGATATTTGGATGGCCAAAAAGGCTTACCATGCAGCTTCAGGGTCCAAGTAACTCTAATTCTCACCTTGGTCGGTAGCAAGGTCTTAAGTTCCCTTAATCACCACAGAAGCCCAACAATGCCAAAGCCTAAAATGGTAAATGGGAAGGAGAGGAAAAAAAGGGAAGAAAAAGACAAAAATCCAGGTTTTTAATGGATGTATAGAAATTTTCAGAATTACAGAGAATGCCTGCAGGAAAAGCAAAAGGTATGTGTATAACTGAATAGAACTAATCTATAGATGCAATCCCAATCTGCCCGATGCATAGCATTGTATTCTTACTTAGCATATAACTACCTGCAAATGTTCCCCCTACTGCTAAATTCATAGGTATTAGAAGCAGATGCGAACACCTTTTCTTTCCATGTAAAAGAATATGAGCATTTGGCATTTCATTAACCTAATATCATGGCAAATATTCAAGACAAGATAATCCCCAAACAAAACAATCAGTCCAAAGGAAAAAACAAAAAACAAATTTCCCAACTGGATAGATTTCACAAGAATAGTAAGGTAAACAGGCAACAAACACAAAAAAATAGGCATGGATTAAATATGACAATAATTAGTTCCTTGACTTCAGGAAATGATTATTTACATTTGTTTATATTTTCTCATATCACTTGCAGTACTGTATAACAGGAATCAGGATCTCCAAGAGCTGTTGAGATATGTTACATAAGTATTGCCCTGTTTATTAGATTGTGTGCATATTACCAACCCAACTTTGCTGACTATGTGGTTCTTTAGATATCTCTGTTGCTTTCTTTTCGCCAAACGAGAACAACGAGGTCAGCCGCTGAGAAGACGAATCTCAAGGAGCAAGGAAATCCGACATGGAACAGCCCGACGTCGAACACCGACATTGACTGCAGAAGTGACCCTGAAGCAATCAGTTGAGCTCAAAGGGCAAGGACAAAAGACACTCACGAGTGCACTAGAACGCAAAGCGCTTTTTATTAGGTCTCACCTACGCAGCGCGCATGTGGTGCATAGGAAAAAGACCTTTTGGCATCGATTCAGTTTTCGCACTAAAAACATGCACGCGTTGCATTGCTTAAAATGGCAATATGTGCACGTTTGACAATTTCCTTGCAGGAGCGAGCTTTGGCACCATGTGTTAGCAATTATCGCTCCTAGCGCTGCTCGCTCGAGCAAGGGAAACACTTTCACTTTTGCTGACACATTTTTAGGCGCGCGCTTGTTGCTTTGTTTTTAATGCACTTTTTTAGGCGCACGTTTGTTATTATTTAAGCACAGAAAGATTAAATGCTTTATCTAGAACCGCATGATATTGAGCCGGCGCCGAGACACATATTTGATTCCCTAGTTCCCATGTAGGCGGATCAGGCCATATCACCAAATCCTCTTTCATTTAAAAGGGAGAGTAGTTTCTGCACTTTTCAGCAGCAATACATGTATAATGGGAGAGTGCTGGCACGTCTCAAGGGCAAACAGGTACAAGGGTGAGTACCTGCTCCAATATATTTCCATTTATAACACTTGCCTTTGGGGTTTGGATGTTATGATGCCCGTACGTCAGTGATGTGAAATCAGACGCCGGTGAAGCTGGAGTCGGGTGGACGTTCTCTCGTGCCAGTTCAGATCCAAGCGAAGTGCGTCTTTCTGGGGGGAGTTTTATATACTATGAATTAGACCCGAGGGTATCATAGCGGTTTACATTAGCACCTGTTGCCGTGCAGAGAGACCCATTCATTTGTTTTTTTAATGATTTCCCCAGAATCACAGGAAGTTGAGTGTCCCTGCCAAGACTCGAAACCAGTTCCTCATTTTCGAGGTCGACCTCTCTAGCCATTAGGCCACATCCTCACCTCTTTGTCACATTTCCTCTCTCTCACACTCGCTTTTGGTGTTGCTTTATTCTCTGCTCCCTTCACCCGCATTCCACCGGGCCACATTTGCTCTCACTCCCCAGCCCCTCCTTCTTCGCTCCTAATTTACCCAGTCAGCCTCGGGCACACATTAGGAGCTCAGCCTGAGCCGGTGCTGCCAACTGACTGGGGGCAGAGGCCTTGAGCGGGGCTGAGAAAAACAAACAGAGTTTGTGAGCAGATGTGCATTTCCAAAAGTCGGTGCGAGAACAGGCTACAGAGCAGACACGTTGGGACCTCACCTGAAAGCAAGAAGGGTGAGGAGTCGAAAGAGGAGGCTGTGTACCTGAAGAGGAAGATCACGCTGCTGCAGGTTATCTCCCTAACCATCGGCACCATCATCGGCAGCGGCATCTTCATCTCCCCCAAGGCGGTCCTGAAGAACTTGGGGAACATCCGCCTCTCCCTCCTTGTCTGGCTGGCCTGCTGAGTTCTCTCCATGTTTGGTAGGTGTATTTTGAACCCTCTGTCATCAGGGCACTTTGTTTCCAGGCAGTGTCTTTCTTTCAAGAAAACGGGGGAGCCTGGGAGCTGTAGTCTTGTTTTCAGCTCAGTTGAACCAATCAGATGGATAGTAGCCCTGGAGTGGAAACTGCGTGTCCAAGTGACGAGCAGTGTCTGGTATTGATACCTGAAGGGCAGTAGAGAAACCTCAGCCCCATCTTACTGCACATTCAGCACCAGCCTGTGCGAAGCCTTCACGTCTCGCTGCAGGTCCCCCCTGGTACCGTCAGACTCTGCCTCTGTTACCCGAAGAGTATAACACCAGCATGGCCCATCACAGATACCCCGAAACACTGAAGGGTACTGACAGGTCACAGCCTGGACCCAGTACTGTTCCTGGAGAGTACTGGTACCTCTCAGCATGGGTTGGAAAGTTGTCACTGAAGAGTTGTGGCTCTTTACAGCCTGGGTTCAGTACTTCCATTGGAGAGCACTGGTATCTCTCAACGATTCTGGGTAGGAATAAGATCCAGAGTCAATTATACATGTGCATTGCACTGAAATGTGTTTTATATTTTTATTAGTTTTGATTCTGTCGACAGCATTTATAATATTTTGAGCACACACAAGATAGTGTGGGGTTTACTAAACTTCCCCCAGGTTTGTTAATAAACATTGTAGAACTGTTGTCAAACAGTAGGCTAATATAGCTTTATTTAAGTATGAAATAATAATTATCCCTGTTCGATTTTGTAGTTTATTTTAGATAGAAATTCACATTTTAATACAAAACAGGATTAAAGGGGTACAGTACAGACATGAAGGGCGAAGGTGAATATCAATCATTGGAAAATAATATGATGCCATAGTGCGCTACTGGACATATAGAACAGTAGGTGTGGCAAAAGAGAGAAACATGCTTACGAAATTAATAAACTATTGAGAGGAAAATAAAATTACATTGAAAATATAGCAGCAAAACAATCCAAGTTGAACAAGCATTGGCATAGCCAATAGGTTTCGCCTTTGGGACCTTATAAGTGCTTAGCCATGCAACCGTTGATGTTGTTGCACCAAGGATATTGTGCTGCATAACTAAACCCTATAAGGTCCCTAAGGTGAGACCTATTGGCTATGCCAATGCTTGTTTACTGCCTGCCATCTTTACAGGGCCGGACTGGCTACCGGGCATATTGGAATGCTTCTAAGCTGGGAGCTGATTTTGTTCATGGAGACCTGCATGTGCTAAACAGAATTCATTTTGCTTTAATTATTTCGAAGCACACGCAGGTCTCCATGAACGAAATCAGCCCCCACCACAGTGAAATCAGCCCCCAGCTCGGCAGCATTCCAAACTGCCCGGTAGCCAGTTCGACCCTGCATCTTTATTCCTAACTTACTCGACCCTGTATGCATATGTGGTCCGGCTCGGAGCAAGCCTGAAAATTACATTATGTGTGCAAAACGAACAATTCGAAAGCCTTCTGGGGTACTGTTAACAGCTTGGAGCAGGGCTGTAGGAGGGCAAATAGTGTGCATAGCTCAGAATCTGGCTAGGATACCTTGAGTTCCCATCTGTATGGGGTCCACCCTGAAATTTATGAAGGAAAAATTATCCAACTCAATACTCCAAACCGTCTAGGTGATAGAAATTATTGTTGTATGAAGACTGGAAGACCTTATATTCATAAATTACTATCAATAAAGACAATAAATGAAGAAATTATAATAACAACTATTGGAGAGATCCTATCCAATGGAGCACACAGTCCAATGGTATCTCTAATGACGTTTTTTAAAGTTAATCCTGAATTGTGGGCAAGAGTTTTGACCCCATTATTTAAAAAAGTTTTTACAACAAAGCTGATTCTGGAATCATGGCAAGGGAGTACCTTTAAGCCTATTTATAAAAGCATTCCTACAGATAATCTGGCTAATTACAGGCTTATTGCCCAAACCGATGTGGATGCGAAGGTCTTCGCATCATGCCTTTTTTAATACCCTAAAGACTGGGCCACATCAACTAATATAATACCAATATATCCGTCAGGTTTCAGGAGAGGCCAGTTAACGATGACAAATGTATTGTCCCTTACCCTGTTAGCAGAGAGGGCAATACACAAAAAGCAGAAGTTATACATTTGCTTTGTTGACCTAAAGGCCGCTCTTGACACTGCCCCACATAAGTTGCTATGATCAAAGCTGGCTGCATGGGGTGTCCTGCAAAAATGACTGTATATTAATATATTGTTATATACAAACACACTGGTCCTGGGGAATTTGTTGGAGGGTAGTTGTCAGATGTAGCGCTTTGAAACCCTTAGCAGATTAAAACAAGACGGTATATTAGCACCATGTCTTTTTAATCTTTTCATATCTGACATCTCTCCATCTGCAAAATATCAATTCTCATTCCCCAAATTTCTCAGGATGTAACATAAAATATTTGCAGAATGCTGATAACAGCATCTTAATCAGACAAACGCCAATCGGTTTACAATGGTTAATAGAATCTTTTAATAACTATATTATAGCAATCTGTTTACAAATAAACACAAAGAAAACTAAAATGTTGTTGATTGGTAGATTTAAATCGAGACCAGGACAATGGAAAGTTAATGGGACAGTGATCCAATCAGTAAATATCCAGGAATACCTTTGATGATAGAATGTCTTTTAAATGTCGTTTTAATAATCTAAAGGCTAAAGCTACTTCACTTATTTTTGCTTTTGAAATTTTGCATGACAAGCTTTCATGTCCTAGTTATGAACATTTATTAAAAGTAATGAATGCCAAGCTGATCTCTTTACTGTCCTAAGGATCAGTACTTTTCTGTGACAATGATTCCAAACTCGAGGAAAAATTACAAATCAAATCTTTTAAATCTTTTTTTAAAATTCCAAAGAACATTGCGCATGCGTAAATCAGATTAGATTTTGGCTTGACAAACAAAAATTTTGCGAGACAATCTGTTTTTACAAAACGTTTATATTCTCTGGGGCAGATTTACAAGCCCCTTGAGCCACTTTTGCGTCACTTTTAACATGGGAAAAGTGACGCAAAAGTGGCGCAAGGGGCTTGTAAATCTGCCCCTCTGTTTTTTATCTGACACCGGCTCTCTTGCAAATTTGTGCTGGCAAGAACTGACAAAACATGATTCTACAAGAATTTGGAGATCCCATTTAACAGGGTGCCTACGTACTTGAAATTTTCAGCCTTTCGGTCATCTGGATGCACATAAAGCCTCTATCAAGCTCCTATTATTTCGATCAAGGAATCTTTTATCTTTTTTACAGGATTAAGAGGCCATAGCAACAAAAATGCATGTTTGGACTGTTATTAATGCTTTTGAGAAACTTGAGATGCAGCATATCGACGGGCACATTTACAACCTTTCATAAGAGATTTATTTCTCAAGCTAAGATTTGGTAGATATCCAACAACGGATGGCATCCGAAGCTCCATACAACAATGGTCAGCAAATTGCTGTAGACTTTGTGATGTTTAAATCTTTATTGCATATAGTGTGTGTCTGCCCTCGCATACTCCAAGTTCAGGGACATTGCTGAAAACTTTGTCCTGCACATCTAACCTGGGCTTCTATTGGAATTCTATAACGCATTTTAGCAAGCCCATTATCGCCGCTTAAGCGGCAGTTTCCTACAGCTAAAAACGGCAATAATTTTAGCGAGGTTCTTGCTAATATGCCCCTTTGTTTAACAAATATGGAGTTAGAATATGTCCTCAAGCTATAATCCTTTATCTATCTGGTAGATCAAACAGTTTAATTTGCCAATTTACTAAATTCACTATGCTAGCAGACAATATGCGGAATCATGATTCAAAATCTATATAGGCTGTTGTGAAATATAGTTATGTAGGGTTCTATTTTGGTTCACCTTTCGGCCATTTTAGGAGCTGGTTTTTAGACTGTAAGTCAGTTCTGAGGCTCTTTATTGCTCATTTGCCCAACTTATACATTATGTTTACAGTATTACTAAATCGTTTCAGGTGCTAGCTAAATTATCATATGGTGCATCTATTATGGCCAATGAATTGCTGTATTAAGATGTTTGCATGTGGTACTAATGTTCCACTTCGCTACTCAGATGTGTGAACATGTAGACAAGTTACAACTTTCTTTATCTGGGATATTGATTAGTCAATTGGACATTCTACTAAGAACTACCGTTTTAGCTGACTACATCCTGAACTCTGATCTAAAATCCTTTTAGATTGCTGAAGTGTGCAGTAATGTCATTTAGATTTTTCTGTAATGTAATCATATATATAACGATGTTTATATAGTGGACCATGCTCAGGCTATTTTTCAGGTTTCAGACAGTACATAAGCACCGTGGCACTTCATATAAAGATATATAACGTATACAGTAGTATCTATCTGTTTAAGGAGCTAGCTAAAGTCATTTAATTTCACATAATTTTTATTACGCCTGATCGATTGCTATGCTTAAGATGTGTACATGTGGTATTAATGTCCTAGCATGGGTTGTAACTATTGATGAACTGTATCGTTTTATCATGTAATAACTTGGAGTTTTTGTAAATTGCCAAACGGTAATAACTAATTACCACATTTATTTTGATTGGTTTGTATACATGAGATATGAAATGTTTTTTTTAATGATTGTTATCAACCAGACAATAAAGATTTTAATGTTACTGTTACCAAGTCCTTTGTGCTGGCATAACTCACCAAAGAAATATTAAAGACTGAATTTCCCCTGCTTGGTTTCAATACAGTCGCCTGCAGTTGTCTTATTGTCAAGGGCTATTCTAGGGAGAAGCGTGCCATGTAGTGTGATAAAATGAAACACGAAAAACACTGATGCGCTTCGGCAACATTGTCATCTCCATCGACTTTGATGCACCAAAGAATTTAATGAAAAGAAGTCGATAGCTATTAAAAAGCTGTTAAATTCAAGGAGCCATGAATTTGCTGAAGGTTGTGAAGAGAAGCCATCTTGTTTGCCGGGGGCGGTGCTAAGCGTGTCTCCGTAAGCAGTCAAAGCACCAAATGAAATTGCAAAGAGTTATACAGACGTAATATAGTCGTTGTAGGGGCGTGCACAAAAATAGTCCATTTTGCAAGTCACTGTGAGCTGTGGGTCCATTTTTTTATTTTTTATATTCTGCAATTAAAACGTTATAGCTTTAACTGCTGAAAGTTGATGCCGATCTTTAGTCTCTTTGAAATATTCATCTTCTTCTCCTGACTCAATCACTGTTTTTCAAAAGCTGCAGACAGTGTTGATGGAGTTTCACACCATGGCTCAGGGAAGGTACATGATTTGTCGCCCATGAATGCAATTTTCTGATCATAACCGATTCCACACCTCTCCCTCATAAACCAGACAGACACTATGCCTAGGATCCCCAGCCCACTGCAGATTCAAAATGAGCAGCCTGCAAACCCCCTCTCTCTTCCAATATGTTCTCATCCGCTAAAAATATAGCACAGTAGGTTCTTGTTACTGCTAACGTGGCCTCAATAAATCCATTCTCCTTTGTTTTAAAAAATGACAGAGGTGATGAAGATCTCATTTTATAGCATTCTCAGCTACTCCAAGGAGTGTCCCGGTACGAGAGCCACTGGATCAGAAAATTAGATGAGGTTCAAACTTAAACAAAGAGCCATGTTTTTAGTTTCTTCTTAAACGTTTGCGCATCCCTTGTAGTCCGTAGTTCCAACGGGATCAAATTCCAACCTGCCAGCCCAAGTACACAACGGACCATCCGCCTACTCTTACACGCTGGATCCTAGGTATCGCTGCCAAAAGTTTATTGGCTGATGTGAGCTATCTTGTAGGATCGTGAAAACAGAATCTGGCATAAAGATAGGCTGGGTCTGCTTGATATAATGCATCATGCATTAATACAAGGGCCTTAAATGTAACTCTTTCTCTGATGAGCAACCAGTATATTGCCCACAGATGTAGTGACATCTAATAGAAGTCGAGCCGCTGCATTCTGAATTACCTGCAATCTGTCCATCTGGTACTCTAGTAGGCCAAAAATTAGTGCGTTGAGGTAATCAATTCTCAATGTTATTAGCACCTGAATGACCTTTTTCTTAACTGAGAAGGACAGAAAAGGGGGTTGATAGGGGCTTCACAACCATGGACTAGGGGAGTGGGCAACAAGCCCTGTGACATTTCTGCAAGGCCCTGAACAATCTTCTAGTAGCTTAAAATAATAAATAACGGAAGCCCACAACTCCCTAAAAGGTAATTTCTGTGAGAATGTTTAAACAAACGTGTCACTCTACATAGCAGCCCTCCCATGTCAGTCTGATCTGGCAGCATTCATCAAGCTGACTCATATATGTGGTCGCAGCCTTTCCGAAACTCCTCGTATGTGTCAATTCCGACCGGCTGATTATGTTATAGCCGGTTGCAATTGAAACTTTCCAGTCATTTCGGCTGGCTTCCAAGGGGCTCCAGGAGCCCGTCTTTCAGTCGGAGAGCAGCCTGTAATCCAAATGGAAGGCTTTTCCGCCTTCTGCATTAAGATGCACGGTTTGCAGCAGGGTTTCCATGCCAGCCTTTTCGATATGGAAAGCATGTTTGGGAGCCCCTAGCAGGGCATGCTTCTGTTTTCTGCCTCCGGTTGGGGGCCTTGTTGATCCCTACACCTCATGGCAGGCACCTTGAGGTGCCTGCCATGGGGTGCAGGGATAAACACCGACTGCCATTCCTCTATGGGAACTTGTGTTACGGCCTGTTTACGGCCACAACACAAACTTCCATAGAGTAATGGGAGTATGTGACTTCACCATTTGCGGTCGTATCGTGAATGTGTGATCGGGACCGGCAACCAGAGATCAGTCTGTTCTTTTTCCGCTATGGTGTTGGGTCAAGTCAAGTCAATAAATTTATATAGCGCGCTACATACCCAGAGGGTCTCAAGGCGCTTGAAGAAGGGTGGGGACTTACTTGTCAAAAATCCACGTTTTAAGTTGCTTTCTGAATGCTAGGTGGTTCTGAGTAAGGCGAAGGTGAGTGGGAAGTGAGGTCCAGGTTTTAGCTGCCAGGTAGGAGAAGGATCTACCTCCCATGGTGGTTTTGTTGATGCGAGGTACAGTGGCAAGGGCCTGGTTGGAGGATCGTAGCTGGCGGGGGGGGGGGTGTAGAAGGACAATCGTGTGTTGAGGCATTCGGGTCCGATTTCGTAGAGTGCTTTGTGTGCGTGGGTTAGGAGTCGGAAAGTAATCCTCTTATTGACGGGGAGCCAGTGGAGGCTTTTCAGGGGACCAGAGATGTGTTCTTTACGCGGGATGTCTAATATGAGCCTAGCTGAAGCGTTCTGGATGCGTTGTAGTTTTTTCTGGAGTTTTGCGGTGGTACCGGCGTAAAGGGTGTTTCCGTAGTCCAGTCGGCTCGTGACCAGAGCGTGGGTGACTGTGTTTCTAGATTCGGTGGGGATCCAGCGAAATGTTTTTTTGAGCATGCGAAGAATGTTGAAGCAAGATGAAGAAACGGCGTTGACTTGTCTGCTCATCGAGAGTGAGGAATCCAGGATGACGCCCAGGTTCCGTGCGTGGTCCGTCGGGATGGGTGCTTTTCCAAGGGCCTCTGGCCACCAAGAGTCATCCCAGACGGAGGGGGAGGTGCCTAGGATGAGGACTTCTGTTTTGTCTGAGTTCAGTTTCAGACGGCTGTGTTTCATCCATTCTGCTACTTCTTTCATTCCTTCATGCAGGTTGGTCTTGGCAGTGTTAGGGTCTCTGGTGAGTGAAAGGATCAGTTGAGTGTCGTCGGCGTAGGAGATGATGTTGAGGTTGTGTTGGCGTGCGATGACCGCGAGGGGGCTCATGTATACGTTGAAGAGGGTGGGGCTGAGTGAAGATCCTTGTGGTACGCCGCAGATGACTTCAGTGGCCTCTGACTTGAATGGTGGAAGGCGGACTCTCTGGGTTCTTCCGGTGAGGAACGAGGTGATCCATTCCAGTGATTTTCCTTGGATTCCGACGTTTCTGAGGCATTGTAAAAGGGTGCTGTGACAGACCGTGTCGAAGGCTGCGGAGAGGTCGAGGAGGATGAGGGCGACTGTGTCTCCATTGTCCAGTAGGGTTCGAATGTCGTCTGTTGCTGCGATGAGGGCGGTTTCAGTGCTGTGCTTGGCTCGGAAGCCGGATTGTGAGGAGTCGAGGGATTTGTTGGTTTCGAGGAAGGCGGCGAGCTGGTTGTTGACAGCTTTCTCGATGACTTTGGCCGGGAATGGGAGGAGCGAGATGGAGCGGTAGTTTTTGAGTTCGGTGGGGTCAGCTGTGGGTTTCTTCAGAAGGGCGCTGAGTTCGGCATGTTTCCAGCTTTCCGGGAATGTGCCGGATTTGAGGGAGCAGTTGATGACGTCTCGGAGGTGTGGTGCTATGATGGAGTCTGCTTTGTTGAAGATGTGGTGAGGGCATGGGTCTGTGGGGGATCCTGAGTGGATAGAGTTCATCAGACGGATGGTGTCCTCAGTGGAGATTGTCTTCCAGTTATTGAGGATATTCGGGGGGGGGTGGGGGTCCTGCAGGGGGTTGGGTGGGTTGGTCTTTGGGTCGGTTGTCGAAGCTGTTGTGGATGTCTGCAATTTTGTCGTGGAAGAATGAGGTTAGGGAGTCGCAGAGGGCTTGAGAGGGGGTGATGTCGTTGGAGTTGGCTGAGAGGTTGGTAAATTCCTTGACGATGTTGAATAATTCCTTGCTGTTGTGGGCGTTGTTATCTAGTCGGTCCTTGAAAGCGGCTTTCTTGGCCTTCCGGATCAGTTGGTGGTGAATGCGGGTGGCGTTTTTGAAGGCGTCCTTGGTGCTGGTGGTTGGGTCTTTTTTCCAGGCCTTCTCAAGGGAGCGACAGAGTTTCTTGGATTTCTTAAGATCATCGTTGAACCAGGAGGCCTTCTTGCTGCCTAGTTTGATTTGTCGTTTTTTCAGTGGTGCTAGGATGTCGGCGCTGTTGGATAACCATTGGGTGAGGTTGGTGGCTGCTTGGTCTGGGTTTGAGGAGTGGGCTGGGGGGTTTTGCAGAAGCGATGAGAAGATCTGGTCGATGGTGATTTTGTTCCAGTTTCTTTGTAGAGTGGGTTGGGGGTGGATGTTGGATGTGGGCTTGTTGTAGGTAAAGTGAACGCAGCTGTGGTCAGTCCAAAGGAGAGCTGTGGTGTGGCTGAAGGAGACATGTTTGCTGGAGGTGAAGATAGGGTCGAGTGTGTGACCTGCGATGTGGGTCGGGGTAGTGACAAGTTGTTTACGTCCGAGGTTGGCGAGGTTGTCCAAAAGGGTGGCGGTGTTGCGGTCGTTGTTCTTTTCAAGGTGAAAGTTGAGGTCTCCCAAAAGGATGTACTCCTCGGAGGGGAGCGCGTGTGGAGTGATGAAGTCTGTGAAGTCTTCACTAAATTGTGCGCGGGGTCCTGGTGGTCTGTAAAGGAGGGTGCCTCTGAGTGTGGTCTTGGGGTCGGTGTGGATCTGGAAGTGGAGGTGTTCAGAGTTGGCGAGATTGACGTCTCAGCTGCTTGAGATGCGGATGGATTTCTTATGGACGATAGCGATGCCTCCTCCTGTGTGGCCGGTACGGTCCTTGCGAATGATCTTATAGCCTTCCGGGATGGCAATGGTGATGTCTGGGGCTGATGTGGCGTTCATCCATGTTTCTGTTAGGAAGGCGACGTCCGGAGAGATGGTGTCTAGTAGATTCCAGAGGTCAATGGCGTGCTGTGGACCGAGCGGGTGTTGAGCAGGATGCATAGTAGGTGGTTGGGGTCGGATATCTGTTTTGTGTTCGTGGATGAGGAGTTGTTCTTGGTGCCGTCGAACTTGCAGGAGTTGCAGGAAAAGGGTCCATGGGTGTGTCCAGGGGCGGCTTGGACGCAGCTGGGGGAACGGCCGGGGTTAAGGGCTCGGAGGGTGGTGGCATCGTAAGTAATGCGGGAGGGGTGGACATTACGAGGACCAGGGGCTCTGGCGCTGGGCGCGGTCCAGGCGCGGACGGGCGTAGACGGGCTTACCTTTGGCGCACCTTCGGCGCGACTGGGGCGTGATCGCTGCGCGTGGACGCTGCGCGTAGGTTCTCCCGTCATAAGTTGGGAAGTGAAGGGGGGCGGAGCGTGGGAGGGTGAGCTGGGAGGCGTTAGCGAAGGGGGAGGGACGGGCTGCAGGCACAACAAAATGGAGGGCTCCCAAACAACAACACGACGCTATGCGAGGGCAGAGTAAATGCACAACAACAGAAGCGAGCACTTTAAACAGCAGCGCTATGCACACAGGAAGCTAATAATATTACAAGCCTGAGATGGTTAACTCAAGTGACAGCGCAATACACGTGGGACAATATCTGCAATAAGCTGCCAAAACTACGCAAATGCGGAGCGCTACGCTGGGGGACTGGGCGCTTAATCACGATCAAGTGAAATGCCAAATAAAAGATACTGCCAGTGAGTAATCAGCGCTACTATACCAAGTGGCGCTTGTAGGTCGGGAGGTGGGCAGGAGCAACCGCTTCACGAGGAGTTCAGCTGGTTACCCCATAGTGTGAAAAAAAATGGGGGCATGGACACCCTACGTTTAGAGAAAATGGCTCTGTCAACTCTCCCAATTGTCCACATCTGACCTGGGCATCAGGCAGGGCTAGAGTATGGTACGGTTTAAATGGTGAATGTACTCAGCCATTCAGCATTGAAAGAGGAGTCCAGCAAGGATGAGTACTTGCTCCTTTCTTGTTTAACTTATACATTAATAGCCTAGGCAGGACCCTTGAAAGTAAATGTACAGACATTCCCCAAGTTGGGCAGCGACCTGTGCCAACACATTTATAAGCCAATGATGCTTTAATAATGGCCCGTACTCCCCTGGGCTTACAGCGATAACTTAATGAATTTGCCCAGTTTATGCAAAATCATGGTATGAAAATTAACATTAGTTCATCACTCTGAATTCGGAGTTCCCCATTTAACAGACTTGATTAAGATCCAGACAGTTTTGCTCTGGCATTAGATCTGGACATCTGAATACTCGGAGCTTAACTGTTCCATTGTAGAGGATTGCCTCAGATCTGCGTCTGCAATTAAAATTCCCTGGTTCAAATTTGTCCGTGACCTTTTGGCCAACATCGGTCATCCTGAGTATTTTGACGACCCATAGCTTTTCATCAGTATCCCAAAGAAAGCTCTAAAACTGAAATGTAACTCATTACTCGAGGAATTGAAGTTATCCTCTGAGATCAATAAACCTTCTGTCTTGAAGAATTTAACTAGTCCTGGCCAGCAAGGATATGCAGCCATATTTAGCTAATGTATATAATCCATGCCATAGATTTGTTTTGACATGGTTTCGGCTGGACATGTTCCACCATTTAACCAGTTTTCATACTATTAACAACTGGCTATATGAACCAGTGAAATGTCCATGTGATACAATATCTATGCAGAGTCCCATACACATCCTTTTTTCAGTAAATATTGCTTAGATCTGAAGAATCGTTTTGTCAAGCCTTTTTCTTAAAACCGCTTGCTTTTGTGCAATGCCGACCAGCTTTTATCTACCTGCAAACCTTCTCGAGTTTGTATATATGTGCTGTTTTGTCACGATTTTTGCTCACTGTTATCAGATGTAGGAAGCTGCTGTAGAAATCTTATTCATCAAAAAAGAATGCTTTCGTCTGTTTTTATCTATATGTTTTTAATTCTTTTTAACTCAGACATTGTTATATTTTTATAGCTTTTATCATTCACTATGTGATTTCGAATAAAGCTTATTTGACTGACTGACTGACTTGGGCATAATTACATTTGTGAAGCCTGATTAAGGTGGCCAAGAGATAGGTGGGAACTCCCATGTCAGCCAACACCTGTCACAGCATGGATCTGTGCTACACAAACAAATGATGGGATGGACAGAATGCTGAATGAAATATACATTCACCCCCAGTCAAGAGATCTGGGTTAAATCCATTGTTTTGTTGCTCACCATGCCACCCGAGTTCAGACCCAGCCATATGCAAATCAGTCTTGACCCTGTGCCTCATGGGAACAGTCAAGACGGAACTGCCAAGCCAGGTCCTCCCTGGACCGGAAACAAGCATCCTGGGATCGGTTTCAGGGTATGTCAGCCAGGCTAGCTCCAATCCGGTGACACAGTGAGCAAGGAACCAACGTCTGGGCATACCCATCCCACTTAGGGCAAAAAGTGCTACGCAAGCAAATGATGGACAGAATGCTAAATGAATCATACATTCACCCCCAGTCAAGATACATGGGTTAAATCCATAGTTCTTTGGCTCACCATGCCACCCCAGTTTAGACCCAGCCATATGCAAATCAGTCTTGACCCTGTGCCTCATGGGAGCAGTCCGGACCGAACTGCCAAGCCAGGTCCTCCCTGGACCAGAAACAAGCATCATTTGTTATTTTTGCTTTTGTCACCCCGAGTGGGACAGGAATGCCCAGACATCGGTTCCATCCTCTCCATGCCACTGGAGTCAAGGTATCCTTGTTGATGAGGACTGAAAGCCCGAAACCGGTCCTAGGATGCTTGTTGACAGTCCAGGAAGGAACTGGCTTGGCAGTTCGGGCTTGACTGTTCCCACTGGGCGCAGGGTCAAGACTGATTTACATATGGCTGGGTCCAAACTGGAATGGCATGGTGAGCAAAAAAATGATAGATTTAGGCTCAGATCTCTGTACTGGGGTGAATGTATGACATTGTTCTGCATTATGTCCATCAATTGTTCATTTTGCATTTGTCACCCCAAGTGGGACGGGTATGCCCATACGTGAGTCCCGTGTTCTCCATGCCACTAGAGTCAAGATATCCTGGCTGATGAGGGCTATAAGCCTGAAACCAGTCCTAGGATGCTTGTTTCTACTCCAGGGAGGACCTGGCTTGGCAGTTCGACCTGAACTGTTCCTACTGGGCGCAGGGTCAAGACTGATTTGCATATGACTGTGCCCAATCTGGAATGGCATGGTGAGCAAAAAAACGATGGATTATTGCCCAGATATATGTACTGGGTGAATGTAGGACATTGTCTTGTATTATGTCCCTCAAATGTTCTTTTTGCATTTGCCACCCCGAGTAGAACAGATATACCCAGATGTGGCTCCCATGCGCCTCATGCCACTGGAATCAACCTATCCTGGCTAATGAGAGCTGAAAGCCCGAAACTGGTCCTAGGATGCTTGTTTCCTGTGCAGTAAGGACCTAGCCTGGCAGTTCGGGCTGGACTGTTCCCACTGGGCGCAGGGTCAAGACTGATTTGCATATGGCTGGGTCCAACTGGAATTGCATGATGAGCAAAAAAACTATGGATTTAGGTGCAGATCTCTGTAGTGGGGTGAATGTATGACATTGTTCTGCATTCTGTCCCTTAATTGTTCATTTTGCATTTGTCACCCCGAGTGGGACGGGTATGCCCATACGTGAGTCCCGTGTTTTCCATGCCACTGGAGTCAAGCTATCCTGGCTGATGAGAGCTATAAGCCTGAAACCAGTCCTAGGATGCTTGTTTCTACTCCACGGAGGACCTGGCCTGGCAGTTCGAGCTGGATTGTTCCCACTGGGTGCAGTATCAAGACTGATTTGCATAAGGCTGGGCACAATCTGGAATGGCATGGTGAGCAAAAAATCAATGGAGTTAGGACCAGATCTCTGTACTGGGTTGAATGTATGATATTGTTTTGCATTCTGTCCATCAATTGTTCTATTTGCGTTTGTCACCCCGAGTGGGACGGGTTTGCCCAGTTGTGGGTCCTGTACTCTCATGCCATTGGAGTCAATTTATCCTGGCTGATGAGTGCTGAAAACCCAAAACCGGTCCTAGGATGCTTGTTTCCAGTCCAGGGAGGACCTGGCCTGGCAGTTCGGGCTGGTCTGTTTCCACTGGGCGCAAGGTCAAGACTCATTTGCAAATGGCTGGGTCCAAACTGGAATGACATGCTGAGCTAAAAAAGATGGATTTAGGCCCAGATCTCTGTACTGGGTTGAATGTATGACATTGTTCTGCATTCTGTCTTTCAATTGTTCATTTTGCACATCGTGGATCTGGGCACCAATTCAAACGCAGACCGTAGGTCTACGAACTCTTCAAGAACTGGCTGACCACCAAAACCAGTTTTCCAGAATATTTCTTAGGGCAGAGCACCTGGTCCAAAGTACTGGTACATACCTGAAACCCCACTTGCAATTGTGTTAACAGCTCTTCAGCAGCCAGCCATTGGTGTATCCTTTCCAGTAGAATTTTACTAAAGAGCTATTGTGGTCTGTAATTTGACCGCTGTGATGGGGAGCTCTTTTTAAATATTGGTATAATTTCAGGCCCCGCCCAAGACAGCAGAATTGGTGCGCCTTTCATGATATATTTCATGATATTGGAAAAAGCAGGGACCTCAAACATCAATCTTACTTGGAGAGAGGTGTTAAGGAATCTTTTTGAGCTCAGGAGCATTATTTTAGGCATATATTTTTAAATGCTGATCTAATGTCTTGGATCGTGTTGGAGAGAATCTTTTCACTGTCACTCACGTTTCCTCTACCTACTATTTAGTTTCCAAGCACTGCAGTAGGGGGGGGGCATTGTCTTTCCCATTACAGACTATTGCCTCAAGAAATGTGCTATCCATTCCACTGTGGAAACACGGGTCTCAATAGGGCGATATCCCTCTTGGTTTTCTGTGGACACCAAGTTCCAGAAGGAGCATGGTTCTCCTTTTCAGACCGCATCCTACAATCCTTCCCAAGTTCCCAGTCCATTTTCACTTCTTTAGTAGCATTTTTATAGTCCTCCCTCAGGTTTTTTATCACTCTCCCATTGTGATGTTTAATTTTGGCAGTAAGAGCTGTCATAGGGCTTCTATGGCTTGGTTGTACTGGGTCAAAAATGTTTTCCTCACCACAGCATTTTTGTTTCCATATAGAAATGTTTCCTTAAAGTCCCACATTTTCTTATTACTACTATAAATCTTTTCAAGTGTTTCTCCTTGTTCTAGGGAGAGTTCCAACAGAAGAACTCCTAATGCTATTGGCTACTAGTTTGTATCCTGCCCCAATTGGTTCATTCACAGACTATCGACGCCCCAAACCATTCCAATACAAAAATATTGTGACAAATATATTTTTGTCAAAAAGATCGTCATCCTATACTTATAATGTTAAGTACAAAAATATCAATGTCATTAATATTGTTGCATTAAATATAGTTTTTTTAATATATGTATATAAAATAAAATAATACATATTAAATACATCAAATACTACCATTACCTTGAAAAAAATAAAATTTATGTAATATAGATGAATAAATATAACAAATAAACTTAATTTAAAAAAGTTAAACACACATATATAATATTTGATATATACATATATATACATTTAAATATATCCACATAAAACAATACAACTATTTTTAAACAAATAATTTTAAGGTATATTATCATTTCAAAATTATTAAATATAAGAATCTAACACACACACACACATATATATATATATATATATATATATATATATATATATCAATAAAAAATATCTTTTAAAAACAAACGGCCCAATTTAAATTAAAAAATATAACAACTTAAAATTCTTATAATTTAGTGAAAAATATTTTACATATTAAAACATCAATAATTAAAAATATTAGAATTTTAAAAAACAAAAACATAATATAAATTATAACAATATAAAATAAACTATTAATATAAAATGTAATAAACATATTATTACCACTACAATTTATACAAAACTATGCAACTTATTATATTAAACATAAAAGAATTGACATATCCCACTTCACGCAGCACAAAAATAATACTACTTTGTAACATTTAAAAATCCCCCTCCAGTAAATGCAAAAGTAGTGAAATGTTTGATTGCCGATAGGTAATATTTACTATAACCATTCCAGCCTGTACAACAGTAGGGAATCTTTTCAAAGGCAGAGGGCTAAAATGTACTTTTCGCACTCCAGTCAGCACAACAGTAGGCAAAGTGTTGGATTATGTTACATAAGTAACACGAATGCCTCCAAATAATTTAATACATACAATACAAAAAATAATATTATACAAAAAACTTATAATTTGAAAATTATTACAAAGAATATATGTCTATATTACATGCATTTTATTTAGTTACTTCCCACCCTACAACCCCACAGAACTATAAACCTGCACCTAAAACCTAACTTGAAAAAAATATATTTAAAGTGCTAGTATAAATATTTATCAAAAACCAATTAACATTAATTACATTATAATTATTAATGAAATATAATTAATGTACTTCCTACAATGCACCCCCAGAAAACACACAACAGACTCATAACATTTTACAGAAAATTATTTACAAAATTAACATAATTAATTATTAATCATTATTAATTACCAAAAATAATTATCAATTACTTAAAATGTATTTACTTCCCACGCCCCTGCAAAATCCTCAATAAAATCACATTGCACAATTACCATAATTATCAGTTAAGCAAAAACTAGTTATTAAAAACAAAATATTACTTTTTTTAAATAATGAACTCCCCACCCTTTACCCCTATCAATCCCACAACCTGCCCCTAAAATTAACCTTAAGAAAATGTGTTACACAATTAAAATAATCAATTTTCAATTAAATAATTAAATAATTAACAGTATTTAACAACTAATTATTATTGATTAAAAATAATTTACTTCCTACCCTTTACCCCTATAACCACACAACCTGCACACAAAATTTACTTTAAAAAAAGAACACATTTAACATAATTAAATATCAATAAAATAGATCATATTAAATAAAAAAGAATCATACATTTCTTATTATTATTGTACTTCCCACCCTTTACACCTATAAACTCATAACCCTCTACGGAACTAAAACAAAACATAAACAATAATTATACAAACTATTACATCCTATACATTTAAAATATATACTAAAATATATCATCTTTAAAAAACGATATTTTAAACAACTATATTTTTTCCAAACTATAATAATGACTTCTATATTTGACTTACCTTAAAATTGATATTCTTGACAACGATATTCTTGCTGTCAATATTTCCATGTCAGGATATTCTAGTTTCCATATTCTGGTATGTTGATATTTTTAGCTCAATACTTTGTCTGAATACTGCCACAACCAGCTGTTGAAAATGTGCACCAAACGACTCTGGGCTGATTGCTATTTGGTTTCAACCTTCGAACAATGGATTCAGGGCAGCGAACGCAATCAGGAAGATCTATGGCAGGAATTTGGGCATTGCTGTCGCTGTCGCTGTCCTGTCTTGGTGATATGACCATATCAATTATGTGAGGCCACACCCTTACATCAGCCAATATGTAATCATTTAGACTAGTGCTTAGGATAAGTGTGCTTCCCTTCCCTGTCAAAAGCAGTACTACCATTACAGGATCCCATACCGTGGTTTAGTGTTAATGTGTTAATTTGGAGTGCCAGGGGGGACCATTTTTTGATGGAAGGTACTACCAATTTGGGGACCAGACTCTATCTTCTTCTGGGGTGAATGCTTCTAAATTGTTGTTCAATGGTTCGCATTGGCAGTTGAAGTTCCTGCCCACACATTTTATTACTCCAACCGGTGTGGCTACCATTTGTTTGTTAAATAACTCTTGAGTTAGAGAGTCACTTTTAATCACCTGAGGCCTTAAATACACATTATAAATATGGACGGTTATTTGCGGAAATGTCAAGCAGACACACAAAATATTGGGGGTTGTTATAATAAAATCCTTTGACATGCGAGTAAGCGTAGGACTGACCCAAGTGGTTAATCCCCCAAATGTCTGTCCTTACCCTTTGTTAATGTTTCCTTGCTAAAATTAAAATACCCCATGAGATGCACCTGCTTGTTGGACCAAGTCTCCTGGAAAAGGCAGTATACATGCATATCTATTGACTGGAACCATTCTGGGCAATCTAATTTGGAGACCAGCCTAGCTACATCTCAAGAAAGTAGCTTAATGGAAGGAGGGTTGGCTAATTTGTGACTGCAACTGTTTATCCCACCCTAGTTTTCGGATCAATTAGTCAGTGGAGACATTTGCCCTAGTCCATCTCACTGCTATCTTGGTTGGGCATAGCTGTACTGATATCTGATGTGCATTGTGATTAGTATTGTTTAATACCCTAGGGGCTAATAGGGATTCGGACCCTAGCAGCTCTATTAACATGTTGTTCCTCAGTGACCCAATTTGTTTAGTTTCTAAGCTATCGCTGTAGCCTAGTGTGGTCTAAATCCCAGTTATGTTGCCCACCAGTTACTGCATGCTGAAGTTTTAGTGATGTGCTGCTCCCTTAGAGTGCTCAGCTTGCTACCATGGTTACCACAAATGGGTCCCAATGACAGTGTGGTGAGTGCCCTAAAAGGGCACCAAGGCACCCACCCCCCTTTGTTGGCTTGGTCCCAGGGATGGGGTCCCTTGGCCAAAATCGGCCCAAGGAGTGTGGCCATGTGGCCCCACCTGCTTAAATATTGTGCCAGACCCCAGGGGATGGGGTTCCTGGGGCTGAAATTGGACCGGAAGGGGGCAGAATGCCCCCCTTCTCCATTAAATATGTTGCGAAGCCCCAGGCGATGGGGTCCCCGGGGCCAAAACCGGCCTGGTAAGGAGGGCCGCTTGCCTCCCTCTCCCTAAAAAAGGCACCAGGCCCTGCAGACAAATCTCCATGTGCAGTGGCGAATCAATTAACCTAGGGCAATTAAATATTACTTTACATAAAAAAAACTTGAAATTCACTGTAAAAATTCAAAGATTAAAGTAACGCCATACCGAGGCTAAATGTTCAGTAACAACGTAATGCTTTATACCACTGAAATGCGCCAGTTACAGTTGTTTCAAATAACCCATCTTGGGTGCATCCGAAGCCTCCTTTGCTCCCACCCAGATGGGGAGCAATATGTGTTTCCCCGTCCGCAAGAGGGCGAGCAGAAAAAATGCATTCTGCCACACAGTAGGGGCATTTTTGCTGCTCCCCCCATGTGGGACTGCACATTTTTCCAAACTGTACCCCGGGAATAGGCTCCCTGGGACATATAAGTGGGGCTGGCCCTGGGAGATGTTTCTTGAAGCTCTACAAGGCTAGGAGAGAAGGGCTGTGTGCCCCACCCCTGTTGTTTTAAATTGGGCGGGCAGAGGGAATATATATATATATGACGTCGGTGCCAGCAGCGGTAATGACACCCGCTAATAATATCACACAGCAAAATATCCAGGAAGTCCTGAATAAATCAAGCGTCACACCACAAGGACAGCACAAGAGTTTATTGTGCATACAACAACACGTTTCGGCAAAGCCTTTTTCTCGTTGTGTGACCTGCGCCCAATTGCCCAAAGAAATACGGGTTGCAGTGCATAGACATCGAAAAAATATTCATTACAATTTCTAATGTGATTGAAAGCGAACATTATTAATTCATAATGCTGTGGAAGGCGATGCAAAATTACATACAAATGAAACACATAGAACATGCTGGTAATTACCGATTTTCAGAATGAATTTTTGGCCGCGATCTCAATGTATATAGACATAGAAGACAGACTATACTGTCGGCATCTCTTATCAATGTTGCCTTTTACTCTTCTTTAAAATAAAAGCAGATAAACTGCAAATAAGCGCGGCACAGTTCATGACATACATTTACCCACATGAATACATGCATATCAATGTGATTAAGGTGTATGGGGCAGCTATTTCCTGGGTGATGTACCCAATGCTATACATGAGCAATGGCACAACATTCTATCATACGGGCATAATTGTAGTAATCACGTTATGGCAGGGCAGTTGAGCTCCTAACAGATGCATTTCATAAGAAAATGAAATCCCCCATTCTATTCGTTGAGCATAATTCATTCAAACAGATCACGGGTAATGTACCCCACAAAATGTATTCTCATGTGTGCACAGATACCGGCATGATTATAATAATCACATTGTGGCAGAAATGCACATGTGCTGCTAACAAAAACATTTCATGAGAAAGCCCCCATTCCATCTAATGAGCATAAATAATTCAACCACATCCGGGTAATGTACCCCAAGAATTACATCTCATAAGTGAACAAGTGAACAAGGCCCAACAGGCATGATTAATACGGCAAATACCAGGCAAGCATTTATGTTCAAGAATAAACACAGTTATATAAATAGCACACAGACGTATACTAAAATTAGCAATAGAAATCCAAATAGATACTCTCTCAGCAATGGTATTTCTAAGCTATTCAGCAGGCAGTGGGAATGTAAATGTGATACACCTAAGTGAAAAAAAAAACCAAAATCCTATGTAGGAACAGGAATTTTATAGGCAGGGGCAGAGACAACATTCAATAATGGGGGAATCAGGTTACCATGCTCAATCTAGCATAACCGAACCTGCCATGGGGGTGTGACAAGCCATTGCTAGTTATATCACATCCAAAAGTTTCCATGGCTATATTCCCTACTAAGAGTGTTGCATCATCCCTCCCATATTAAAAGTAAGGTGAAATTAAAATCAGACAAAGCTGAACAGAATCATACGTGTGCAAAGCCAGAAAGGGATATCAGGTCACCCCATCATTTGTATCCAATTTGGGTTGCTAGATCTTCTCCTGAATTGAGCCCATTAGGCCACATCGTATTGAGCTCAATAATATACTTCGATTCTGTCACTCTTAGTAATTTTTCACGGTCAACGCTCCCAGGGCTGTGACTAGACTCTGTCGATACCAAAACATTCCAAGAGATTGCAATTGCTTTGGTGTTTCTCTTGGAAATGTCTGGCCACTGGATAGCTCAAATCAACATTAGTGACAGCTCTCATATGCTGCAAAGCCTGTGTTTTTAATTGTAACTTTTTGCTGCCAATACACTTCAGGCCGCATGGGCACTGTAAAGCGTAAATGACAAAGTCACTTGTGCAGGTAATGAGCTTGGTGATTTTCTTGGTTTTGCCTTTGCCTGACATATAGCTGTCTTTGTCTGGCTAGACTTACAGACTTTGCAAGAATTGCATTTCCCGAATCCCTTCAACATTCCTAGCCAGGTAGGAGGGCTAGATGTGCTTTGATAACTGTGAACAAGGTGGTCCTTTAGTGATTTCGATGTTCTGTAGGTCATCAGGGGTGTAGTGCCCACAGATGATTCTATCACAGGGTCAGTTATTAGCAGACCCCAATGGTGTTTCATTGCTTGCTTCAGGGCATTGGAATGGGGTTTTACAAGTGGTGATTAATCTAGGCACCACTGTTGTACTCTTATTACATCTAGCTCCTTTCCATTGAAAAAGAGCCTCATTTTGTGTGACACCCCTGGCCTTATTGCCAGCTGCTGTGATAAACTTGTTCTTAAAACCACGCTGAAGGAACCTCTCGGTCATAACCTGTCGTTCAAAGTGACAAACAGCAAGGCCATTGGCCAGTCCATAGTTCTGGTGTGTCCATGAGTGCATGAGAGACATTCACAGGGAATGGGCATCCAAAGTGACAAACAGCAAGGCCATTGGCCAGTCCATAGTTCTGGTGTGCACATGTATGCATGAGAAACTGCACAGGGAATGGGCATCCAAAGTGACAAACAGCAAGGCCATTGGCCAGTCCATAGTTCTGTTGTGCACATGTGTGCATGAGAAACTGCACAGGGAATGGGCATACAAAGTGACAAACAGCAAGGCCATTGGCCAGTCCATAGTTCTGGTGTGCACATGTGCGCATGAGAAACTACACAGGGAATGGGCATACAAAGTGACAAACAGCAAGGCCATTGGCCAGTCCCTTGTTCCGGTGTGCACATGTGTGCATGAGAAACTGCACAGGGAATGGGCATACAAAGTGACAAACAGCAAGGCCATTGGCCAGTCAATGTTCCGGTGTGCACATGTGTGCATGAAAAACAGCACAGGGAATGGGTAACACCGTCCACTGCCGTGGGAATCGCCCCAACTCAGGGGATACAAATGGGCAGTCCAGGCACCGCGGTGGGAGAGATTGGTTTGGGACGGGGACTTTGCCTCAGATTTGGCTGTCAGTTGAACTGGGAGGTGGCTGATTGTCGGGGCCAGTTGGAGGACTGGACCTGGGAGAGAGAGGACCGGCTGAGGTAGAGGCATCAGTGGCTGTGGGAGCCTGAGTGCTGCGTGGACCAGGTGGCGTGGTGGCACGGGGAGGCGGAGACATGCTGGCATGAGACACAGTGTGTGAGGGTGAATGTTGAGGACTGGTGAATTCCAGTGTGTTTTTTTATTTTAAAGACTAGTTTGTGTTTTAACACTTACCTGTAACATCACATTAATCAATCAATCAAGGAATTTGTAAAGCGCGCTACTCACCCGTAAGGGTCTCAAGGCGCTGGGGGGGGGGGTCGCTACTGCTCGAACAGCCAGGTCATTAACCTTTTTTTCAGAGAATTTCTAGGGCTTTTAATGTAAGCAAAGAACTTATTGCTGTACCTAACTATAACATCATTTTAACCTTTCGTTTTTTAATGTGAATTTCAGATTTTTAACATAAGTAGGCTTTCATGTTTTCAGTTTCTATTTTTGGTAAATTCTGGGTAGGGTTTTTCAGTGTTTTCAATACCTTAAAAACAGAGGGTAATGCCAAAACAGCCAGTAGACAATGACATGGCGTTCCATGCCAATACTGGTGCACCTGAAGATTGTGATTCTCTGGGACATGTTCTGCAACATATATGTTGTATTGGGCACATATGCCCTCAGTTATTGAAACAGTCAAAAATAAAGCAGAACTTTTCAAAGCCTGGATACTATTCAGAAGAGATCTAGAACTTGTGCAGAGTGCCTCAGTGAAGCTTCATTAACTTCAAATGCCATGATTGGTGAAGGGACATTTCTATACATCATTACAAGCCATTTCCTATAGACTGTCAAATAAAATTTCCTGAATTGCTCCTCAACATTTCTTTGCTTACCAAGTGGTAAAAGAATTCTAGCATGTTGCAGTGCCAAAGTCACTAAAAGTGTTGCCCAGCCTACTCTCAAGGAGATGTGTACCATCTACACCATTTACGCTGAACACTTGGTAGACAAGGGTGTTTTCAGACTCTAGTATTTTGATTATGTCCACTACAGCAGTCACATTTTCCTGTGAAAACCTAAGCATGCAGTAGACTGTACTTTTTCACATCACTATCAATATGTGACCAAAGACATTACTTGATTTTGGTATCATCACTAAGCAAAAATTCTGTAAACTGTTGCCACATGGATAGTATATCATATGCAGCCTCTATGACTGAGAACCACAGGCTAAATAACACAGTCAGGATGACTCTCTGTTTGATGCCACACAAAGAATAAAATGAGAAATATTTGCATTTTAGTTCCTGGGCATTACGAAACAGTGAACAAGAATGGACTACAAAGTCAATAGCCTTCTTCATTAACTCTGAAGATTGTAAAGATGCTTACAGCGTACCATCTAGCAAGTGACAATGATCTTTTCAGGGAAGCACTTCAGCTCAGGTATCGATTTTGACAGGCTATCATACAACATTTTCATATAAGTAGCTGATTTACTGCAAATACAAACAATATCACTTCAATCTTTATTGAACTTGGCAGGAACTTTTTGCAGGAGCATTCCATGCAACACTGCATTCCTTGTTTATCAAACATCTGGTGTCATGTTTTCACCACCATCTCAGATGCTTGGTGACAACACTCTTTTCACATATACCTGTCACTACACCTTGCGTTGAATGTTTAAAGCTTGGGATGTTTGGCAATTCACCTACAATCAATACTGACTCGCTAGAAAAGGGGGCGGATGTATCCAAGTATTTCACCCATTCTCTGGCCGTGGTAAATGTGATGGTACATATTGGGAAAGATTCTTATGAAACCAGCCATTTTGCTGATCAGTGAAATCAAATGTAGTAAAAAAATTAAATATGATTTTGATATTTCCTGATTCTCTACAGTTTATAAAATAACTAAATAAGACCTGAACATGCTTCTAAACAGATCATCTTTAGACCAAACACAACAAAACTGAAAGCAAACTGAAGGGAGTAACAATAATTTAGTGACATCCCTAAACAGCAAAACTCAAGCAGAATGTTATCTCAGGCTTTCTTGCTGCTTTCTTGTATAACAAAAGTACATTGTATTGCCCCCTTCAGGAAGAAAATAAATGACTCCTTCACTCAGCTTTTTCTTTGTTTGTATGGCACTTCATTTGTGGTTGTGAAGGTGTTTTTTTAGTGTTGATATGTTTACACTGGTGATGGCTATTTATCTTTCAGTGGGGTTTTATCAGTTATTATAGGTTTAAACCTAAAACCAGATAGCCTAAACATAAGGTACGATCTTGTTAATGTACCTAAAGATTCCGTCACTGTAACCTTTGTAATTTTTCAGAGATTATACATATAGATATCTAAACAAATGCATACAGTCAGATGTAAGCATTTTAACAAACAATTGAAAGATATTCAGGACAAATTAATGCATGTGGCAAGATGCAGTGCCTGATTTCCTGTGCCACGTCATGAAACACCCAACAAGGAGCCCATACAAATAAACCTGTGCACAGCTGCATCTGACCCCCCTCTAGAGACACTAATGGGAAGTAATGGTATTTGCCAGATGTGGTAAATAGCTCTCCCTATTCTGCCCAGCTTGTAAAGAGGAGCTAAGGTTGCGGAGAACTAAGGAACACATTTACTATTTTTTCAGGCAACACGGCCCAGTAAGGAAACTTGCTGTGCTGAGTTGTGTGAAAGGGAGATACCAGAAATGCTCCTTATTTACTAGTATATGGAGCATTTCTGTTCTTTCCTGGGCAGCATTGTTTCTGTGCAAGAAGGGACACTTTCCTGAGGGGATGCCCTATCTGGGTACTTCAGGTCCCAGAATCACCATCGCTCGAGGAAGGAGGTGAGGAGGAGGAAGCCCTACAACGCTATATAGTGTGTTGCAACGACTGATGTGTGAGATACACTATCTGGGTACTTCAGGTCTCAGAATCACCATTGCTTCAGGAAGTAGGTGTGGAGGAGGAAGAGGCCCTACAGAGCTATATACTGCACTGCAACACCCAATGTGCTGACCTGTTTTTGCTCAGATGAGGCTGGGCTGTGTCACCTCCCTTGGCTCTATATTTCCCCTCAAGTTAACAATACCTAATTTGAGCATACCTAAGTACCTGAGTGTGATCTAAGTTTTCTTGGTAGTCAGTTAATTTATCTACCAACTGGACTTATTTTTTGTAAGTTGGCCCTACCTTCTCTTGCCCATTTCTACTTAGCAACTAGCTGTTTCACTTCCAATGATATGGGACAATGCAAGGCACATGAGCCACTGACTAGAGATTACAGATTGCCTAATGCCCCAAGGCATGTAGTGGAAAATTGTATACTAAGTGGAATTCATGAACTAATTCAGGAAGTTATGACATTATTGACACAAGAAGGGATTCCACCTAAAGAGCACAGATCTCCAACAAAATGAAGAGCTATTATCAGATAAGACTAAGGGCTCTTGCACCTACTTTGTTTCAAATAACACTGATGCCGTCCCTGCCTCAAGTCAAATAGATTCAACTAATCCATCAAATTTTGTTTTCGATTCAGTGGTCCCAACTCTGGATACAGCCTCCTCTTTGAAACAACCCCTTTCCAAGGATTTTATGATTCCAATAATTCCATTTTCTATTACATTTGCACCCCTCATTAACTTCCACTCTGCTGGCAACTCTATATCTAATGCAGTATTGCATGAAGAAGGAAACAGAAATATTATTACATGTGCTTCTGACGACCCAATAAACTTTAAACTTGATGCCCTGGCACATAATTTAATGGTACTCAAACTTTTGATATACAAGTTAGCAGAAGGAATGCAGGATATTTTTGTGACAATAAATTCTTTCAATTCAATTTGATTCAATAAATCTTTATTCGTATATAATTATCCATAAAGCACAGATTAAAATACTAGCAAAGTACAATTATAAACAATACACTGTGTTAAAACAGTAGGCAGGTAGGGGCTTGTAGTTTGTATCACAGAATAAAATACATATATTAAAAAGGGGCTTAATATTCAAGGCAGCAGCATCATGGATAACATTGGAACACGAAGAGTATATAGCCCTTAACAGGTAGCAGCATAGTATTATAAAGTGCAATCAAATGTTCAATGAATAGCAGCATAGTTTTAGCAACATAATATAAAGTGCAATTGAATGTAAGCTATAAAAGGAGGATTCTAATGTACAGAACAGCAGTTTCTTGCGAAGCACCATCCCATAATAAATATTTATTACTCCAATCAAATAACATTATAATGAGATTGACTACAATTAGCTGGATTAGGGGGTGCTCATTGAAACACGTGAATGAACTGTCACTCTCAAGAAAGAACTTACACAAAAAATCAGATAATCTCTATTGAGCTTAGAATTTCCAAATAGGCTATTCTATAATCAGTAATGGCAGTAGCTTTAAAGAAGGGGATTAGAAATTGTTTGGTATATTTTTTATAAAAGTTGCAGAAAAATAAAAAGTGTAGCATAGATTGATTGCTGCCTGTGCCGCAGGGGCAGGGTATTTGCTCAAGATTGATATTAAAGCCTATAGGGAAGCAATGTGAGTATTTTAAGGTTCAAGCCCTGAGGGGAAAGAGAAAACCTCTCTCCCACCGGCCTGTGTTTTTTAAAAGGTAGCTGTATGGCAGGTGTAATGGGGGCTATAAGCATCCACCAAAGATATGTACCTTACAACTAATGATTTCGAGAGCTCTGTAGCGTCTCTTGTGTTGCTATATTGGTCATATAGGGCCTCCTGGAGGGTCTTTTTACTTATTCCCTCCAGGTCAGTTGGGTTTAGAAAAATGTGTTCCAAATTGACGCTGCTCAAGCTTTTTCTGACAGCGGCAAGCCAGGGTATGCTCCCTCCCTCATCACATTCAAGGCAGTCCACTATCATGTCTCTGGTCAGAGTAGCTGCTGAGTTTTGCCAGACTTTTAACCAAAATATGGCGGTACGGGACCTAATATAATCCTCAATATAATACAGTTTTAATTCCTTATGGCGCACAAATTGTGAGGAGGAAATTGGGACCCCTAAGAGTTTCCGGCAGAATTTATTTTCCTCTCCCTGGATACCACTGCATTTTGTAAAGCCCCAAACGTCTGTGCCGTATATTGCGGTGGGGATGCACTGTATTTATAGATTTTAGTTATAGATAGCACTCCCTCAGCTTTTTTGGGTGCGGGAGCCGTAAAAAATGTAATTAATGGCCTTTGGAAATGCACTTCTACTATGGACCGCAGGGGTTGCCCAAGAGCCAGAGTCAGAGAATACCAACCCTAAGTATAGTAAAGTGCAAGTGCGTAATAAGCTTTCTGGACCGCAGGTAAATGAAATAATAAAGTGCTTATTAGGGCCACAGGTCATTATGAACGATTTTTTAAAATTAGTGCAAATGTCTAAGTCAGCCATGAAATCTACGAAACCCCTAACTAAAGTGCGTAGTGCATTCGGTATGCGGCCCATTAGAACGGCATCATCTGCATACAATAGGGCGGGGAATGTATTCCCGTTGATTCTCGGGACATCATTAGTAAGTTCAGACAATACATTGTGTAAATCATTAATATATAGAATAAATAGGAGAGGGGCCAGTACACACCCCTGCCTGACCCCTCTACCAATATTGGAGTCCCTTAACACCTCCCCGTCCTTACTGATCCTCACCTGTGTCTTCAAATCCCTGTGCAAATAAGCTAAAATATTAACTAAAACCTCATCCAACCCATATTTTAAAAGAACCGACCACAGCCGTGAGCTGTTAACAAAGTCAAAGGCGGAGGTGAGGTCCATGTAAGCCAAGTAAATGGGTGACTTCCGGGCTATGGTATATTTGCCGACAATCAGATTAAGATTTAGGCACTGTTCCACGGTTCCCAATTTACTTCTAAAACCTAGCTGGCACTTATTTAAAATGTGATCCCCCTCAGCCCAAAACCTAATTTTGTTAAACAGGATCCTCCCAAGAATCTTCAATGTATTGTCAATCAGGGAGATCTGCCTGTAGCAGCTAGGGGTGGATCTGTCTCCTTTTTTAAAAATCGGAACAATGATGCTGGTAGTCCATGTGTTCGGGATAAAAGTGTTTGTTAAATTGTTAAAAACATTAAGTAAAAGGGGTGCCCAGAATTCGGGTTTATGCTTGATAAGATCAATAGAAAGCCCATCAGGGACAGGGGCCTTATTACCCAGGCTTTGATAAATAGCATCCTGAACTTTTGTTACGGATATCAAAATCCGCGACACAACCTGGGAGTTTAAAGGGTCCTCACTCAGGGATGGGGCTGTATAGATCATGGAAAAATGGGCTTCCCAGGCTTCACTGGTTATGTTACAGGAAAAGGGGGGTATAGACCTCATTTCTTTGACTTATGCCCAAAACCGTTCCCATTGTTAAGACTAGTAGCACAGGCAAGATTGTCCCAGCGTTCTTTGAAGATCTCGTCTTTTCGTTGCCTGGCCACTTGATTGTAGTGTTACCTCAGAGACTTAACGAGAGTAAAATCCCTTGGTGTTGCTGTGAGTGCTACACAGAGTTCTCTGTTTCCTCGCGAGCTGGCATTGTTAAACCATCTTGGTTTCTGATTAGTATGTAATGCAGGCCTAGAAATCAATTGTTTAATACCAGCACAGAGATGACTAAGAGCCATATGTATAAATCAGAATTGCATTTGCAAACGCAGAAATTCGCAGAAATGGTATGTATTAAGGCAAAATAAGAAATCGCAAAATTTGCGATTCCTTATTTTGCGATTGTATTTAAGGAATCGCAAATTTTGCGATTCCTTAAATGCAATGTAAGAAGCACCCAAGTTGTGCTATTTCTCATTAAGAAATCGCAAATTACCACCAACTTGAAGTTGATGGTAAATTGCGATTTCTTTCACAAATGCACTTTTTGCCATTTGTAAAGGTGCCATGTGGCGCACATACATGCCCTTATGGCATGTATGTGCGCCATATGCACACACATGTAAATTTCAGGGGTGCATGACACCCTTGCACCCTTGAAATTATTCTCAATTTGCTATTCTCAAATTGCGAATCACAAATTGAGAATAACTTCCCATGCATTCCTATGGGAGCAAGATTGAACCAATGTAACTATATTATTTAGAGACGTGGTGTAGTCCGCTACGTATGTAGCACCGGAGGGGTTACTGCAGACTCAAACTCGCCTAGCGACTGCTTCCCGTGATGGGTTCCTTAATAATTACATATCCCTTCAGGCTTGCAAAGGGGAGGGGCGTGCGCGCGCAAGTGAGAAACTATACGCTCTCATCACGTGACGCGCGCCGCGGCTCCTACTTGTAAGAGGAAGAACATTGAATGCCAGCATCGTCACGGCACATGAAAGAAGGGGACGATCGGGGAAGGACTTCCCACCGGAACAGTAAGGGGCCCGTATCGGTCAACGGTTTGATTGGTTGAGTGCGGGGGCTAAGATGTCGTGCCCTTGTCAATCACGACCCTAGAGGCAATATGTGTGTGTGTTTTCTCTCCGGGGTATGACTTTGATACTGCGAACAGGGGAGAAAGCCTCGGGGAGGCATTATTTTGAGCCTGTCGAGCATGCTAGATCGGGGCAGGGCATGTCCTGATCTGCTTATGCTGGAATGACTATACTATTGGACACTTGGGCATTAAATGACAACTATAACCGTGGGGTCATAGTCAATACCCCACCCACCTACCGTGGAGATGCGACTTGCTATTAACATGGGGGGCTCATTCCACCATTATTGTGGGTGATACATGGCGTGTTTTACTCTGCAGACAATGGGCAGGGACTATTTGATGCAATGGAAGAATGATATCAACATATACTCGCATATACCTTGTTTTTGTTACTTTGAAACATAGGTTGTGTTCTCTGGGACTCCTTCCTCCATGTGCCAGGTCAAGTGACTGATTTCGGTAAACTCGGTGAGTTAGACTACATATTATGCCCTTGGGAGTGTTTCCCGATATTGTCGCACATGACATCATGTGCATATCATTGGGGTGATGATGTTAATGCTCGCTTGGGTCTGGCTAACGACGGTTCTTATATGTACGTGTTTTCAATTGTAGGTGCAGCATACATATATACATATATACAGACGTATATCTTACAATAAATGAAACATTGAAGTAAACTTAATTGATTTTGCGGGGTGATTGTCTGTACACATTTTATTTATCTTCTTAAGTGGGTGGAATGAATAATTTCACTGATAAAGGCCTATGGTGCGTCAGATGGGGGGCACCATGGGTGACATGATCTAGAGGGGCCTTTTTTAAGACAAAGAGCATTCTAACACCATTATTAGTGAGAAGTGGTTAGCATAGTGGCTGTCCACTAAGATGTTTTTTGATGCATATATGATTCATTTCACAGTTATGTCACCGTGTTGGCGGAATTACCTCTACATAGCCTAATATTGATGGGTGAGAGTGACTTATACCCTTCCTAACACCTAATTGAGGTAAGAGGGGTATCACATAATACTGGGACAACAAGACGTCCTGACGAAGACCTGGGTCACCCATTTATCAAGGGCGAATAGAGGTCGAAACATGTTGACGAAAGCAGTGAGAGTGGGGTGCGAGTGGGCCTTTATAGCCCTCTTTGGCACCACCGCCTTTTGTCTTTTTATTCCTGACCTTGGAACCTAACAATAAAGCTGACTAAGGTATCCAGGAGCCAGTTTAAAATGTTATCTACTGCAATTTTGTTTGTCTATCATTGTATTCAATCTTGATTTGTTGTTTGTGGACACTGGGGTCACGTTCAACGTTGTATTACACTTTGTCTGTGTATTTTTCTGTTCCCCCTCCCTATGCTCAGATGGGTGTGTGGCTCCCCCCGGATGTTGTAGCAGACCCTATGATGAAGCATGTCACACACAATGTGTGTGAGTGAGGGTAGTTTTTCACCACTCACAAGTGTGCCAATGTTTGCACACTTGTGTTGAGTTTGTGTTTTGTTTTGTCGTCTCCACCCCTGTTTTGTGGTTATACTATAGTGATTTAGGGGATTTGGGGTGGAAGACTTGTACATAGACCCTCTCCCCTCCTGTGTGTGAGATGATATTGAGCGCGGCAGCCTAGCCACAGGGGAATTTTAGTACCTTCCCTTCTGTCAGAGGGTTGTATATGCAGGTATAGGATATCTCGATCCAATGTGATAGAGATACACTCAAGCACATATCCTTTTAGTGTGCAGATAACCAGTCCGCAAATCAGAGCAAGTTTCTTTCTTTTTTTTCCCCCTCCCTCCTTTAGAGTGTAATTGGAACTGTACTTGCTGTAACATCATATTAGTAGGGGGGCCCTAATACTTTAACAAAATGTAGTTATTTGGGACACAATATTTATCTTCGTAACATACACATTGTGACTAGATATACAACAGTCCCTCCCAGAAGGACTAATCGTACATTGGGGTACCCTCCCTTCTCTCTATTTTCCATGGAGGGAGTGTCATGCTGTATGAATAAAGTAAGGCATATTTCCTTAGATAGAATGCAGCATACTTGTATGAGCCCTGGAATGGTCGACGGTTCACCTGTTGGGATTAGGGCTCTGGTCGTTAAGACCGATTGCCAGTTTGCACACCACCGAAAGAACTTTCCTTGCTCCTGCCATGTGTTATTAATCTATGATTTTGAATCTTATTATGGAGCAAGATTGAACCAATGTAACTATATTATTTAGAGACGTGGTGTAGTCCACTACGTATGTACCACCGGAGGGGTTGCTGCAGACTCGAACTCGCCTAGCGGCCGCTTCCCGCAATAGATTCCTTAATAACTACATATCTCTTCAGGCTTGTGAAGGGGAGGGGCGCGCGTGCGCGAGTGAGAAACTATACACTCTCATCACGTGATGCACGCCGCGGCTCCTACTTGTATGAGGAAGAACATTGAATGCCGGCATCGTCGCGGCACATGAAAGAAGGGGACGATCGGGGAAGGACTTCCGACCGGAACAGTAAGATGCCCGTATGGGTCATTGGTTTCATTGGTTGAGTGCGGGGGCTAATATGTCGTGCCCTTGTCAATCTTGACCCTAGAGGCAATATGTGTGTGTGTGTTTTCTCTCCAGGGTATGACTTTGATACTGCGAACAGGGGTGAAAGCCTCGGGAGGCTTTATTTTGAGCCTGTCAAGCATGCTAGATCGGGGCAAGGCGTGTCCTGGTCTTATTATGCTGGAATGACTATACTATTGTACACTTGGGCATTAAATGACAACTATAACCAGGGGCTCATAGTCAATACCCCACCCACCTACCATGGAAATGCGACTTGCTATTAACATGGGGGGCTAATTCCACCATTATTGTGGGTGATACATGGCGTGTTTTACTCTGTAGATAATGGGCAGGGACCTTTTTGATGCAATGGAAGAACGATATCAACATATACTCACATATACCTTGTTTTTGTTACTTTGAGACATAGTTTGTGTTCTCTGGGACTCCTCCCTCCATGTGCCAGGTCAAGTGACTGATTTCGGTAAACTCGGTGAGTTAGACTACAATATATGCCCTTGGGAGTGTTTCCCGATATTTTCGCACATGACATCATGTGCATATCATTGGGGCACCGGCGTAGATAGGGGGGGCGAGGGGGGTGGTCCGCCCAAGGCGGCACTATTTTGAGGGCGGCGGCCGCGTGGCACTGGCCCGTTGCGGCTGCCTTTATAATTTATTTGGGCACATTGACTTCTGTCAGTCAGTGTCCTCAAATATATTATAAAGGCCTTCGCAACGGGCCGCCCTCAAGCACTGCTCCCAGCATGCTTGAGGGCTTCTGCAACAATCATACTGTTCCTCTGCGCAGCAGCACCGCACCGCACGTGACTTCCTGGTTGCTGCTGCCCCATGCGTCGTCAGCAGGTGTCCTGATAGGTTGTCAGCGGGTGTCCTGATAGTGCGCTGGGCCGGTCGGGGGCACTGAAACCACACTGTGAGGAAGTTGTGAAGCTGTGGGGGGAATCAGCGCTGCTCGCACCAGTATTCCGAAGCGAAAGGCAGGTGGGGTGGAAATATTACAACCATTCTATCTGTAGCCTCTCTATGCTGTGACAGCAAAATCGTGCGGTTTTTGGGGTGTGCCCCCAACACGTATGAGCAGGAGCCCTCGATCGCCTCTCCTGACCTAACCTTGACTTGGGCCAGAGTTCCAACGAGCGTTGGGTAACTACGGAAGCATGTGTCCTAAAGGATGGCAGTGACAGAAAAGGCAGTGAGTTTCTTGGGTCTCTCTATATGTATTTCTTTTGGTTTCTGTGGGTGACTAGACATCAGTGGTCTTTTGAACAGAAGTTTGACATTTCTGTGACTGTCCAAAACCATAGTTTCTTCCATGGGCTATTTCTGGAATACTGGCTTTGTCCTCATATGAAGCCTATTTCACTCATTTTTCCGTAAGAGCTTTGTGTTTTTATGGTGTACAAATCAAACTCTTTTCACCTGCAAAGAACTAGGGGCCTAAGCAGTCGTTCCCCTAGTAACTCAACGTGTGAGGGGGGTTCAAGGAATTTTCCTCTGAGATACATAGAATTTTCGGATTCAAGAAAAGGATATCAAAATCAGCCTTATTGAGGCCACTCTAAGGCTCTGATTATGTGTGGGCCAGATTTTTCCAACCACTGTGCAGCTCCTTGTTTTGCAGTTTACATTGTCTGGTAATATACAGAGGCAAATGAGTAGCATTTCTGTCTAGTGTAAACAATCTTAAGAAAAACACTATTACATTCACAGAACGATACATTATTTCAGGACTTTGTAGTGATTCCAGAATAATGGGAATGATAAGGTAGATAGGAGTACATTTTACAGTATAATTAATTTGACAGAAGAGCGCTGACACCATCATGTTAAGTAAAGAGCATTAAATCTATTGGAAACTTCAGCTAACCCTAACCAGTAAGTGATTTTTTCAAAGGATATTTGTGAGAAAGGGAAACTAGTCTGAAATGTAGCAGCTAAATAGATGGCAATAAAGGAATTTCATTCAGGAAGATAGTGTAGACGGACTGTGTCACTGTGCTAAGCATACCTACACAAAACAAACCAGAATCTAAACATTCCAATGAGATCCTGGTAAAAAGAAACTATACTGAAAATTGGAAAATATGTTTGAGAAAGATGCAGGAAAAATCAGACAGAACCACGAGGAGAATAAGAGGGCAGTGGTGGTATTTGCATAGAGTAAGACTGCTAATAGTATAGCCTTGTTGCGCTGTGTCCTTTTTGAGTATTTGAAGCTGAGATGTTGCATGTTTGATTGTGGCCAGTAGAAGTGGACTTTATCTTATCTTATCCCATTTTATATGGAAAGACTTTGGTCTTGTGTCTGAGGGGAGGCAAAATATACTGATAATGTCACAGTGGCCTTGAATCAGCAACTGTGCATGCCAGTGCCACAGGAACAATGTATTGCAGACCCTTCTTCACACATTCGTACCTGCTTACCTCAATGAAACTTGTGGTCTATTACAAGTTAGCAACTAGGAGAGTTATGCAGAAGTGTGGCCAGGCGTGGATGGGGACCCCTAATGTTCATGGAGATTCTATAGGTCTTCTATTGGTTTTGGGTTTTCTTCTGCTTTTCCTTCATCGGAGCAGCTAGGTGAGGGCGGTCCGCCCTAGGCAGCACTATTTTGGGGACGAGGGCTGTCTAGTCCTGGGCCGTGTCATGTATGTGCATGCAACTTGCATGATTGAGGTAACTATTAGTGGCAATACTACGTATCTCTCGGACCTCTTTCAGATGCTCGCCGTCCTTTTTCCCCAGCAACCCCCCGGGGGGCGGCAATCTGAAGGATAGCCCCGGGCGCCACAATTTCTAGCTACGCCCCTGCATTGGGGTGATGATGTTAATGCCCGCTTGGGTCTGGCTAATGACGGTTCTTATATGTACGTGTGTGCAATTGTAGGTGCAGCATACATATATACATATATACAGACGTACATCTTACAATAAATGAAACATTGAAGTTAAATTAATTTATTTTGCGGGGCGATTGTCTGCACACATTTTATTTATCTTCTTAAGAGGGTGGAATGAATAATTTCACTGATAAAGGTCTATGGTGCGTCAGATGGGGGCACCATGGGTGACATGATGTAGAGGGGCCTTTTTTAAGACAAAGAGCATTCTAACACCATTATTAGTGAGAAGTGGTTAGCATAGTGGCTGTCCACTAAGATGTTTATGATGCATATATGATTTATTTCACAGTTATGTCACCCTGTTGGCGGAATTCCCTCCACATAGCTTAATACTGATTGGTGAGAGTGACTTACACCCTTTCTAACACCTAATTGAGGTAAGAGGGGTATCACATAATACTGGGACAACAAGACGTCCTGACGAAGACCTGGGTGACCCATTTATCAAGGGCGAATAGAGGTCGAAACATGTTGACGAAAGCAGTGAGAGTGGGGTGCGTAAGGGCCTTTATAGCCTTCATCAGCACCACCGCCTTTTGTCTTTTTAATCCTGACCTTGGAACCTAACAATAAAGCTGACTAAGGTATCCAGGAGCCAGTTTTAAATGTTATCTACTGCAATTTTGTTTGTCTATCGTTGTATTCAGTCTTGATTTGTTATTTGTGGACACTGGGGTCACGTTCAACGTTGTATTACACTTTGTCTGTGTATTTTTCTGTTCCCCCTCCCTATGCTCCGTCCGGTGTGTGGCTACGCCCGGATGTTGTAGCAGCCCCCATGATGAAGCATGTCACACGCAATATGTGTGAGTGAGGGTAGATTTTCACCACTCACGAGTGTGCCAATGTTTGCACACTTGTGTTGAGTTTGTGTTTTGTTTTGTCGTCTCCACTAGATTACTAGCCCCAGGTTCTTTAACAAAATCTAGTCTTGGGGCAAATCTAATCGTTGTTGAAATCGGGGTATGCTCGCCCTGTACAGTAGATAAAACCTCTGCCTTTAATAAAAAGTCTTCAAGTGTGACAGATATAAAAACATAATCAATAGTAGAGGCGCAACCCCGACCCCTGTATGTAGGTAATAAACAATTATCGTTGTGACATACAGCCGCGATTTCCATCACATTTAGTAAATTATGATTAGACAAATGATCTAACAATTCTGACCCCCTTTTGCATGGGTGCTCGTAAGCGGGAGGAACAGTAGCTAATTCATTTTCCCTAGGAATCCTGGAGTTAAAGTCACTGTCTAAGCAAATTCCAACCAAACTATGGGACGCCTTTTGACCTTGTAAATTGGCAATAAAATTAAACAAAGTAATAAAATTAATATTTGGTAAGGTTAAAAAGTAATTATAAAAATTGATAAAGCAAATTGGGTAGATCAGGGCTTGAAAGTTATCATTGTTTGTAGGAACAATCTTAGCACCACCACCAGAGAAGATGTTAATCCGGATAGAGAGTCGGCCAGATGGGCTGCCTAATTTAGGAGCGGGTACAATGTTATTAACACATTCAAACCCTTCTAGATATAGATCCCTTGTGGCCCAGGTTTCTTGGAACATGAGGATGTCATATTTTTGGACTATATTTACCCAGTCTTCAGAGTTTAATTTGGAGGCTAAATCCGCAAACTTCCAGCTTAGCACATGCTGGTTTGAGTCATATGGTTTTAGGACATTATCTCCCAAGTAATAGGACAGGGAACTAATGGGAGAGTGTTCAGCTAATGTTGGGATGGGCATCAGTCAATCCAGGCTGTCTAAACCAGACAGGGCGGAAAACCTGTTATGCATTGTATGCGGGGGATGGCAAAGATGTTTTGCTCCGGGGTTGGTTTATAGAAAAAACCTTGGGGCAGTGACCAGTTGAGGGTTGTAATGATGTTGTTAAGCTATGTGTCATCAAAATCGATCCTACTAGTGACGGTCATCGAAAGTTAATGACAACACAGTATTGGTCTCCTCTCCTGACCCCCGGCAGACCAGCAATATTCCCCCTTGTGACTCTGGCGGCAGTGGAGCCAAACACAAGGCAGGAAACTAGTAAGTTGAGCTCCTGTGCTGTGGGAGCCCTGTGACCCTTTTATTAGCCTCCTGGCACTGTTTCAGGTGTGGGCGGTGTGCACGCTGCTTAGGCTGCTGGGGAATGTAGTACCAGTCTCCTCTCCGGAGACCGGCAGACAAGCATTGCTCCCTGTGTGACTCTGGCGGCAGTGGCGGCAAACACAAGGCAGGAATCCGGTAAGTTGAGCTCCCGTGCTGCGGGTGCCCTATGCCCCTTTTATGCACATCCTGGTGCTGTTTCAGGCATGGGCAGCATGCGCGCCGCTAAGGCTGCTGGGGAATGTAGTACCGGTCTTCTCTCCTGAGACTGGCAGACCAGCAATGCTGCCCCATGTGACTCTGCCGGCGGTGGCGGCTAACACAAGGCAGGAATACGGAAAGTTGAGCTCCTTTCTATCAAAATTCATGAAGTCATGCTTTTGCTCAGACCCAACCCCCCTTCTTCTAATGATAGACCTCATTCTTTTTTGGCTACGACTAATTCTTAAGGTTTGCACTGGTCCAGACTTAACTCACCTGATTTCCTGATGCGCTCCCACAAAGGAAAGAGAACAAATATTTGCCTGTAGCTCCAAATGTTTCCATTGGTTCTGCTGGCAGTTCGTCCAGAAAGATGGACTCTTCGAATTATTTGTACCATCGGCCTGCTATTAAGACTCCGTTATACCTGGATATAACTCATGTAGAGATTTACCCATTAGAAGGGGTCAAGCTGAATGAGTACCTATTGTTTATATGGTTAACGTGCCTAAACTGGGAAAGTTAACATGTGAAGACACAGATGTTTTAACAAATGAAGTTATTTACAGGATTGGGACTCAGCGTTTCTGCCTTTTCAATTTTCATTCTGATATAGTGGACACACATCAAATGTTAAGGAGTGGGGGAATGTATGAAACGCAGATTGACTGTAGCAGATTATAATCTATTTGATGTACTAATTTCTTTAGATTCATGTTTTACCTCCACCTTCTCTTAGAATGAAACAATTCTAAGCTTTCGTAATGGAAAGTTTCAATTTTATTAAGGACACTGTGGCAAGGATCATGCTTTACACTCTTTGCTTTGTTTCACCAGGAGCACGTTTTTCAATATTATCAACTACCTTTCCCAAGAACGATAGGGACAAATTGACGCAAAAAACACGTAACCAATCATAATCCCTCAATCAGTGTAACGGTCCTTCATATGTGTTCATGCCCCCTCTTCATGTGACAGAATCAACCTCTTCCTTGCAAATGATTTTGTCTTGAATGGTTCCACTTCTAAAATTGATAAGAAAAACAAGTAATTATATCCCTATCCTTCTATAATCTCCTATCAAGAACATCAGAAAAATACACATTATTCAAACAAATTAATTGTGTAATAATATGTAAGTTAGTTATTAAACTAAATATTATTAGAAAAAGTGTAGTACTTATTGCTCATACAAGAAGGATCAGCTTCTTATGGGCATAACTTATTTCTGGAAGGGCAATAATCTTCTTGATCACTGGGAGGGATGATCATTGCCTCCTTGTCCTTAAAAGAATCGAAACTTTCCATTACAAGAACTAGAACATTGTGTAATCTATGTCAGTACTAGTTTTGGAAACCTTTCAGCCACGTTGAAAAATTATTGTGCTCAAAAGGGCCTGAAAATTAATATTTTCAAAAACAAAAGGCATTGCCCTAAACCCTAACTGGTCCTTCAAGAGTTACATCTATTTATGCACTACACAATTTGAAAATGTGGAGAGCTTTGACTATTTGGGCATAAGGATAGATAATAGATTGTTGAGGGGTTCACAAATTGAGAAGAGTTGATGTATTCTACAACAAAGTACAGGTACCCTTTTAACGTTTCAATGCACATCAATCTCCACATCTGTGTCACCAGCTATGGAGATTTACACATATAAAGCTCAGTCAGCAACTCTTTATTGGGCTGAGATATGGGGTTATGCAAATACAACAACATTGAAAGCAGAGAAAACTCCTTTGCTATGACTCTTTTTATTATCCTACAAGGCACTCCAGTAACGTCATTGTTCTTTGACATAAGGCTGCAAGCTGTTGAGCATTTGGCTGTTCTGAGACCCCTTCTATACTGCATATGAATGTAGACCACTGACAAATTATCATTATATAAGGCTCCTCCTTCTCAAATTTTGAAATCATGTGCACTTAATACAGTTATTGCTCGAATATGATTTCTCCTTAAATACATGAAAAGACAAGAGGCATTAGGCAAAACAGGAACAAGTTGTTTTAATTAATCACAACGGCTGGGAGAGTATTGACGGAGGCGTGTCTAAAGATAGTCTCAAAGTACAGAAGTTTGGGCCACACATATACATTTTATGGGTACAATAAAACTCTTTGACATTCCTTAAAAGGCATCATAGTCATAAATAACCAGAACAACCATCAGATAAGGGGGACACAGGTGACTCTCGACCTCAGAGAGCTAGTGTGGGTCAGTGTGTACATGTGCAAATGTCCAGTGTGGTGAGCGTCTGATAACCTTGTGCAGTGTGCATGTCATGTCCTGTTTGACTGAGTGCCCCTAACTACATCTGACATCTAACTTTTGTGGTATTTTGAGAATGCATGCCTTTGGCCAATTGTTTTGTTTTGGGTTCTATTTCTTAGGTCCTGTTTGTGGTGTTAATACCTATCTGTACAATCAATCAGGGTATTCCCTGGGTGCGCGTTTGTCTTTGGGCTAAGTGGCACCCACCTGTGACCTGTCACTCGATAGAAATGGATTAGGTAGGCAGAGCCTGTCTGACCTTGTTTCTCTGATGGGGAGGTCACCTTGGCTGAATCGGACAGCAATGATACGAGTTTATTAGAACTTCTACAGGTAATGCAGCAGTCATTGATATCATTTTTACCGCCATCCTCATTATTTTGCGTACAGTTGTCATAGGGTACATCAATATTGTCTTTATCGATATTAACATTATTATGCATGCCTAGGCATGGCGTGCATTGACATTGTTTCTACTGGCATTGTAGCTGTTATGAAGGAACAGTTTATGGCATACATTGGCATTGCATTTATTGGTATTGCCATTGTTAGGCCTCCATAAATCATGGTATACATCGACATCATATTCATCCCTACTATCAATATACCTTGGCTTTGTCATAAAAAATAACTGTCTGGTAACCCTAGGGTTAAAAAGCTGGTGAAATGATCCAGCGTCTCTACCCGATCTGGCTAAGGGTGTTGTCAGAAAATCACATTGAGCTCACGTTTTGGGTCAGATACAAGTGAATACCATAGAGGGGTGTCTTACAACAAAGTACTTGGAACATAACCATCACCTCTCTTTGAGATATTTCTAAATGAAATGTATCCACCTTTAGCAAAGACATTGTATGTACGGTTTTGGTATGGAACACTTTACATCAAGAGTTTTACATCAAGATCGTCCTTTCCACATATTTCTAATATGCAACGTTCACTTTGTAATCGCATGGTAACTGAGTATATAGAACATCTTTTTTTGTGCCCAGCTTATTTAACAGAGATGACAACATGGATTCATCCTATTTGCCTTCAACTGGATTCCCGCCAGTGTTTGCCCACTTTCAGGATGGTACTGTTCAAAGTTCCTGGCCAATTGTGTTTGCTGAGAGCAGATAGCTATACTGTGCGTGGTTAACCAGAAGGAGAATAGGCCAGCGGCTATAAGGTTCTTGAAACTCTTCCTAGCTTGCATTCCAGTAGCTGTCGTACCTATTGAGGCAAGTATTTTTTTACCCATACATTGCAAATTCCAAGGTTGTCTGTATGTTTTATTAGAAAAATGGTTTTTATTGGCACATGGGATTCTAATTGCATGGCTAATTTCAGCAATTGTAATCACTTTTATCTAGATGTATAATGCAATTTATAGTTTTATTCCATTTTGTGAATTGTATTCTATTAGTGTTTTCTGATTGATTAGCTGGTAAAAATGGGAACATTGAAAATTTAATAAAACAGTATATATACAACTGTTAGAAATGGGGTCTCTATTGGCAGTGGCTTGGACCCTGTCCAAGTAAGGACCCTTATTCTAGTCAGGGTAAGGGAGTTACACACCCAAGATAACCCCTTCTGAAAAACTTGGTAGCTTGGCAAGAGCAGTCATGCTTATATCAGAGACAATGTATAAAGGATGTGTCCATAAACACACAATAACACATTGAAAAACCTACGAATGAACACCATACCAGTTTAGAAAAATGACCAATCTTCACCTAAATAATTCAATAGCAAAATTACAAAATTCCAACAAACACAAGCAAAGATATCACAATAAAAATGTTCAAAATAGCTCAGTTCATAGAAAACTATGGATGTGCCACTTTTTAGTGCAAAGTTCCTGGGATGCATTAAAATCAAAAGACAAAAACAGGCACTGGGGAGATGAGGCATCGAAATACAAAGCAATGCGTTGATTTCTTACTCTCAGGAGAGGTAATGCATCAATTCCTTACTACCAGATGAGGTGATGTTTTGATTCCTTGTTGCTGTGAAGAGGAGGTAATGCATTGATTCCTTGTTGTCAGGGGAGGTGATGCATTAATTGCCTTCTGCTAGGGGAGGTGATGCGTTGAGTTTTGGTCACACTGCCTCAGTTACTTACTGCTGGGCAACATTAATGAAGACTGGTACACAGGTGCAATGCGTGCAAAATCACAAACAGGTGCTGCATCGATTCTCACAGCATCAAATAGGTGATGCTTTGAATTTTCAGCCGCACAGCAGGGCCTGCGCTTGACTCAGAGTGGGTGCCTTGATGTCGGAGACACAATGCTCGGGAATCAGGCAGCGGCGATCTTGGAGCAACACGACAGGTACTTGGGCCACACCATGGCAATGCTTTGGTTTTTCAACCACACGGCAAGCTTGCGGCTGGAAAACAGGCACTGAAGACAGGTGCATGGATTTTCTTCTTTCCTTGCAGCAGAAGCCACCTGAGATGACGTTTTGGATGACCCAGAGACTTCTTAACAGAAGGTAAGCACACACTAGCCCTTGGAGAACCTTGGCAAGCAGGATGATAAAAACAAAGTCTAGTCCTTTCACACTCCAAGACAGAAATAACAATCAGTAGGCGAGCACAAGGCAAGTTCCCCTCCTACAGCTTCTCCAGCTCTTTTCTTGGCATAATCTCCTCTTATTCCAGAAGTGTTCTGAAGTTATGGTGTCACAACTCCAGTACTTATTCCAGTTTCTGCCTTTAAAGTAGGCAAACTTCAAAGATAAGTTCTTTCAGTGCACAAGACCCTGCCTTTCCCTGACATGACTCTAGACACAATGCAGGTGAAAATAGACAGCTTTGTGTTAGGACAGGCACAGCCCTTTTCAGGTACTATTGACAACTCCTCCCACAGGGTGAGGGGAGCAAGATGGCCTCTGACTGGCTGCCTGCTACCTCTGATCTCCCACACCACCCCTCACCCTTTGCTTGAGAGCGGCAATCCCTCATGGAAATATGGGCTCTAGAAGCTAGCGAGTGATGCTGGAGGCTGCTTGGGTTTGTTTGGAGTCCTGTGGCCCATATCGGCAGCACATCTTCGAGGCAGAGCTCCAGCGAGAGTCACCGCGCGGCGTTGTCAAACTTTACTGCAGCAGCTCCGCGTAGCTCTCAGGGAGAAGCTGAGATGCTCTCTCTTCGCGACTGTGGGACAGGCTGATCCTACCTTATTGATGGCTGGTAGAGGTTCCAAAACCACCAAAGTGAGACTCCCGAACACAGTGTCTACCATGATGAGCCTGCCACCGGCTGGGCCTACGAAGCCCAGCATGCATCATCAAGAGAGTTCCAAGGAGGCTGGAGTGGAGCCAAAGTACAAGAAGAAAGGGGAGGAGTCTGCCAGCGCTATTAGAAAATATTGACCGGAGGGAATGACTTAGCTGTGGAAGGACAACCAGCAATATCTCATCTTTTTCTCTTAAAACTCTTCAGGCCTTTAAACAACAGACATAATTGCTGCTGCCCCCCCCCCCTCTACCAGCTGTAGCATCTGCTGCTATCCACCCACCTGAGGGGGTACCAGAGACCTTGGCAGATTTGCCAGGAGTCCAAAATCAGGTGAAAAATTAAACTGTGTAGCCACCCCATGGGGGATATAGGGGAACAACTCCCACCTGAGATTAATCTGTCTAATTCTGGACCCACTGATACTGGGGGGCCCTGATCTGCCCTTCCTCCCAATGAATTAAGGTGGATCATATGGTTATGGCCTTATAGAGAATCTTAGACTGTTGACCTCACCCAATCCTGTTGGAGGTGGAGAGAAATTCATCTGCCTGAATGACGACTCGGACTCTTTAATGCCCGAATTAGGTTCTTCAACTTCCTCGCTGTATACCTCATCCAGTAGCAGTTTGTTGGATGAGTCTGTTGTTTTTGCAAATCAAAAGAAGAAATCAGGACGCGCTAAAAAAAAAGAAGAAAAGGTCCACAAGCCAGAAGAAGAGACAGATGGCAAGTGACGAAAAAGCAACAGCATCGGAGACCCCACCCTCCCTGATTTTGGCCACAATAAAGCAGATGCAAGCTAAGATCCGGACTGATAACCATCGGGCACAACAGACATCTAAAAAATGGAAGGGGGCAGTCAGGAAAATAAGCAAAACCTACACCGAGATCTCTGACAGGATGACCATTGTGGAGGCACGGACAGATACCTTTGAACTGGAGGTTGCAGAACTAAAAACTTTGGGGGCCTCCCAAAACCCTAAGCTTACTGACATGATGATGAATTTGGAGAAGCATGAAAACAGGCAAAGGAGGAATAACCTGAGACTGTTGGGCATTCCAGAGGGGGTAGAGGGAGGGAATCCCAGGGAGTATGTAGTTAAACTCCAAAGAGGTACACTCCTGGAACTCTCGGGCTGGGAGGAGGAAAAGGAAGTACAGAAGGTGCACCAATTCCCTTTAACCCTTAAGAAGCAACAGTTAGACAGCAATGCATACTCCAGAGCTATGCTAGTTTATTTCAGAAATTTTCTTGTAAGACAGAGAGCCATATTATCAAGAACAGCGCAAACACTATTGCCACTTTAGCGGCAGGAAACTGCAGCTAAAGCAGCGATGAGGGGCTTGATAATATGCCCTAGAAGCCCAGGTTTGATGACCTTGACACCAGAATCTGGGCTTCTATTGGAATTCTCTAGGGCATATTATCAAGCCCCTTATCGCCTCTTTAGCAGCAGTTTCCTGCCGCTAAAGCGACGATAATGTTTCCGCCGTTCTTGATAATATGGCCCTGAGTGTTTTTGATCTAGCGCCCTAATGCTAAAAGAGAATTTGAGGGAGTTTCCTTTTTTGCATGACCAGACTTCGCCCACGCCACAGTGAAGGTTAAGACAGATGTTTGCTCCCTTTCAGAAGCTAGGTGACAAAGTATATCTGCAAACCCCCCAAAATTGAAAGTGATACTAAAGGACTGTACCCACACTACCTTTTCTGAGATTCAGGCTCAAGAATACTTAGCAGAGGTGCAGGCCAGGGTCTGATTCTTAGGGAGAGTGTAAGGCAAGAATGGCTAAGGGGGATCACAAACATGGTCGGGAAATAAAACAGAGGAACCATAGGGGACACATGCAGAAGGGAGAGGGAGAGTTGAATGAAACAGAGGCATGGTCAAAGGAGGAGAAAGGGGTAGATAAGCTGAATAAAGCTAAATAGGAAGGATAAAAAAAGAAAAAAACTAAAAAGAAAGAATGGAGACGAAAGCACAAATAGCTTATCTTATGGAATAGGGTGTTCTATAAGGGGACCGGGTTGGAAGGTGGGGTGGTGGTTTCAGGGGAGAGGAAGAGGGGATGTGTAGCCTTGCACGATCAGGGTAAAAAGAGAGAGAAGCTAAGAGATTGGATGTTGGTTAGTAGGAAGATGATATACTGTTATTATGATACTGAAGGGGTAGTACTAGACACACCGGGTGAAACAAAATATTGTTAAAAAATCAGAAGATACGAATTGCATCTATTATTATATGCGGCTTAAATGACTCTAAAAAAGAGCTTGGACTGCACTAGGGCAAAAAATCCTGAAGGCGGACATTGTCTGCCTACAGGAGACACACATTGAAGCATAGCAGAGGGATATTTTAAATTCCTTGGGCTATTGATTAGTAGCCACTACTTCACAAGGTGTTCCCTCTGGGGTGTTGCATTTCTGGCTCAAGGCAGGCTGCTAAAAGTTTCTCAAATAGGGTCTGATACCGAAGAGAGATGGGTAGTGGCAGTCTGTCACTCTCCATGTGGTGGTAAACTAATGCTGGGCTCAGTTTATGGCAGTATACTGGACAACCCCTCTATTCTACATCACATTTCTAAAGAGATAACGCATCATCCTTTACCTATAGTTTTATGTGGGGATTTCATTATTAATGTCCCAGAAAATTTTAACATAGGAGGCTAGTCATTGTACACCAGGCGGAAACCTAAGGTGTTTCAAAACCTTAAAAGGGATATGTAGAGATCATGGTCTGATAGATGTGTGGCACAAAAAGAATCCAACGGGGGATGGGTACACTTATTTTTCTGCTCCTCATTGTAAACATGCTCACATTGAATATTTTTTGTGTCCTATGAGTTTATCATGTCCTGTCAAATTGATAGATACCCTTGGTTCCTCTTGGATCATAATCCCCTTGTAATAGAGCTGCAAGGAATAGACGGTAAACCACCAAGCTAATGGAGCTTTGAACGCACACTCTTTACTAATGAGGAATCCCGCAAACATATCAGCAGGTGAATCCCAATATTCTTTGAGTAGAACAACAGCAGTGCCTCCGTGTGTATGGTTTGGGATACATTTAAGGCTTCCTTAAGAGAAGAGACTTTAATGTTCTCATTGAACAAAGGGAAGCAAGACAGACAGTTGATACAAACCAAACAAGATAACATAGCAGCAGCTGAGGAAAACTTGGTAAAAACAATACAACAAGCAGGTGAGATAAGGGTAGCTTTAAATAAGGTAATACTCGCAAGGGCAGGACTAAAGGGGATATTCGTAAACAGGGCAGCTGAAAAATGTGTTACATGGAAAGAAAGAACTTAGGAATGTATTGAGCAGGCCGGACACCATCTGGCACTGAGAGCAAAGCAAAGGGGTACAAATATCGAGATTAAGGAAATTCGGGATCCGGTTCTTGGGGTGGTCACTGAGGCAAAAGAAATCAGAGAGGCATTTCAAGTGTTTTATCAAACCTTGTGTACGGAAGAAAATAGAGATTGCATTAGGCAAACTAATGAGTTCCTCGAATAAGTGCCCTCAAGTAAATTATCTATACTACTATAATAAAGCAAGAACTTTGAACCTTTGAGGAGGGTAAACTCGGGAACCACAGCGCCAATCCACACACCCGATACATCATTGGAATTGTGAGGGTCTGCAGATGGACATAGGCTATATAAATAAAACAAACAACGTTATTTTGAAAATTGACGATAAAAAAAAGTAGTCCCTTGGAAGTAGCGCCGGCCGTGTGCGCTAACGACGTGCGTGCTGACATCAGCGCAAGGAGGAGCGGCGGCCAGGAGCACGGGGAGGAGCGGTAAAGTTTGCAGAGGCTGAGGAGCGGCGGCGCCCACGGTGGGCTTGCAGTGTGGAGCTGTGAAGTTTGGCAGCATGGAGCGGACAGGAGCGGTGACTTGGCAGCTTGGAGCGGACAGGAGCGGTGAATTGAGGAGAGGCGGCGCCCGCGGTGGGCTGAAGTAGGTGAGTGTGGGGAGGCTGAGGAGCGGCGGCGCCCGTGGTGGGCTTGCAGCGCGGAGCGGACAGGAGCGGTGAAGTTTGGCAGTGTGGAGCGGACAGGAGCAGTGATTTGGCAGCTTGGAGCAGACAGGAGCGGTGAATTGAGGAGCGGCGGCACCCGCGGTGGGCTGAGGTAGGTGAGTGTGGGGTTGCAGCGTGCAGGAATGCAGGGAGGAGCGGTGATGTTTGAGAGCCTGAGCACGGGGAGGAGCAGTTATGTTTGAGAGCCTGAGCGCGGGGAGGAGCGGTGATGTTTAAGAGCCTGATTGCTCCCGCACAACGTCGGGACGGGCTGCTAGTCTATAGATGAACGAGAAGCCCTAGAAGAGGAACTATCCTGGGAAGAGATATTTCTTGCAATCTCTAGTCTCCCATAAAGTAAAGCTGCCAGGGTGGATGCAATTCCCTTAGAATTTTATAAAATCTTTGCCCCCCCCCAACCATACATTTATTGGAAACACATCACCAGATTCGTGGTCGATGGTAAAATAGATTTTTTTTATTGAAAGATAAGCCACCGGCCGAGCTTGGCTCATAACCGCCGATTACACTGATAAATGGAGATTCAAAAATCGACTCCAAAGTGCTAGCAGTACGATTAGCTCAGGTTATTAAAAGGCTGGTTATACACCAGCAGCATGGTTTTATCCCTGTTATGGACAACACTGACCACATTTGGTGTGTGATCTCTCTTTTTGATGTGGTGGAAGTGTTAGGAGACCATGTGGCTTCGATTCTGTTAGATGCCGAAAAAGCTTTGATAGTGTCACCTGGCAGTTCCTATGGCGTACACTGCATTCAAGGAATTTTGGCCCCAGATTCATTCAGGGAATTAAGGCCTTGTATTGGAATCCCATGGCTAAGGTCTTTATTTCTGGGTGCATGATCGGGCCAGTAGGGATTACTCGCAGAACACGACAGGGGTGTCCTTGCTCCCCACTCCAGTTTGTGATATATATAAACCCATTCCTTAGGAAAATAGCGTAAAGCCCTGCCATCCCTCCAATGGTAATACAAGGCTATGAAAGTAAAATACTGCCATGTGCCGATGATGTTGCAGCTTTAACACCTAACCCAGAAGCTGCTATCAAGGCAATAGAGGCAGAAGCATCTATATTCGGAGATATCTCCAGCTTTTCGTTTAACAAGGAAAGACGCAAATTATCATCAATGAGAAGATTGCCTTGACTGATAAAAGAGTAGTCGAAAAGGCCGTATATTTAGATATTTGTATTTCATCGAACATGGATTCTATTGTTAAGCTAAACCTTGAACAATTGGCAGATAAAACTAAGAAAGGGTTAGCAAGGCTAAACAACTTGCATCTCACAATGATAGGCTGTTGTAATGTCATAAAAATGATTTATTTCCCAAAAATGTTCTATTTTTTAGAGCAATCACTTTAAATTTTCCAAATGAGTATTTTAAGATCTTTGATGCAGTATTCACCAGGTTTTTATCGGCCTATTCTAAATCAAGAAGAGCGCTGAGGTATCTCTCACTTCAGATAGAGAGAATAGGGTGGGCTTTCACAAATCTCAAACTTTATTATAGGGCTTCATTGTTGCAATATAGCCTGATTTTACTGATGGAATTTTCTCAATCGACTACCCCAGATTCTATACCTTCTACATATGATTTACTGCTAGGAAAAGGGGCATGGGGTTGTCTGCTGAGGCAAGCTGAGTATGGCTACTATAAACACGCATTTGTAATGCAATCAGTCTCACCTTTGGGACCTTAGATGTATTTAGTTATGCAGCACATTAGCCTGGCTGCTGAAACATCTACTGTTCTTCAACATGGAAGGAAAGTAAGCATCAAAATGCGTGACAAACCAGGCATGGGTAAACATGGAGAGAAATATTGCCTTTCAGCTGGAAATGATATAGTTCAAAGCTCTGTTTTCAATATAAAAACAGGTCCTTTGTGGTCATATCACTTAAAATTAAAGATTTGAAAAAAATATTATTGTCTACGGGTGCTTGTGGAAGACAATTTCTACGGACTGGAATCTAGAGAATGCTAAAGTGATTCTGGCATTTTACTGACCTCTACTGGTTGTTTTCTATCAAGACAGTTAAATATAGGCTGTTGTCAGAAAAATTAAATAAAGAAAGTCCCTCAGCAGAAACGAATTCTGGTATTTTACTGACCTCTGCTGGTTGTTTCCTGTCAAAACAGTTAAATAGAGGCAGTTGAACAGAACAAAATAGTACCTACGCAGAAGCAGACAAATCCTTGGCTTGCTGAGACTTAATCTAATTTTAATGTTGTTTCTTCTTATATCTGCTCTTTGCACTTTAAACAACGGTCCGATGTTTACAGCTGTATATTATCTCGATTCCTTTTATTTAAAATCTGTTTGTGTCATATGATGCTGATCACTGATAATTTTCAGTCCTGCACTTCAAATTTTGTATTATAGGTTTGATGATTATTTGGCACTGCCTGAAAAAATCCTAAAACAATAGATGGGCAGGGGGGCAAGAATAGCTAGTATGGGCATATGCATACAAATTTGTGAAGCTAAGAGTCCTCTTTTAGCCCCGTCCCTATCTTCTCCCTGCACTTTGCACTTTCAAGTACGGTCTGATGTTTACATTTGTGTATTTTATCACCAATGGCTTTTTGCTATATCCCATATCTTGTTTTGCACAATAACTATGTATTGCTTTGCTGATGTTATTCCGTGATCATGAGGGTGGGCTGGGAGGGGGTGGCTTACTATAAATAATTTAAAAAAAATGTATAAAGAATATTTTTTAAAAAAAGACAACTCCTCCCACCACTTTTGCTCAGGAAGACTTATCAGCATGGTTATGAGACATCAGGATATAAGGGCACACCTCAGATCCCTTTTCGTAACTGTCTAGAGTGAATGCACAAACAGCCAACTGTCAGTCTAATCCAGGCATGGATTCCACAGGCAGGCAGAAGCACAGAATAGTAAAGCAAGAAATGCCCAACTTCTAAAAGTGCGGCGCAACACATGATGGACAGAATGCTGAATAAATCAAACTTACACCCCCAGTCAACAGATCTGGGTTAAATCCATTGTTTAACACAGCGGGCAAAAACACACGGCTGGGCATACCCTTGCCACTGAGGGTGAAAAGAGCTGTGGCAACAAATTATGGACGGAATGCTTAATGGATCAAACCTACACCCCCACTCAAGAGATGTAAGTTAAATCTATTGTTCTTGTGCTCACTACGCCACCCCAGTTGGACCCAGCCAGATGCAAATCAGTATTGACCCTGTTCCTCATGGGAGCAGTCCAACTGGAACTGCCAAGCCGGGTCCCCCCTGGACCACAAACAAGCATCCTGTCAGTCAGTCTAGCTTGAATCCAGTGGCACAGCAACGCAAGGGACACATGTCTGGGAATGCCGATCCCACTTAGGGCAAAAAGTGCTGAAGCAACAAATAATGGACAGAAAGCTGAATGAATCAAACATTCGCCCCAGTCAAGAAATCTGGGAGAAATCCATTGTTCTTTTGCTCACTACGCCACCCCAGTTTGGACCCAGCCATATGAAAATCAGTCTTGACCCTGCTCCTGGAACAGTCCAGTCCAAAGTGCCAAGCCGTGTCCTCCCTGGACCTAAAACAAGCATCATGGGACCAGTTTCGGGGTAACACCCCTCATCAACCAGGCTAGCTTGAATCCAGTGGCACAGTGAGCAAGGGACCCACATCTGGGCATACCAATCTCACTTAGGGCGAAAAGTGATGCGGCAACATATGATGGATGTAATGCTGAATAAATTAAACATTCACCCCCAGTCAAGAGATCTGGGTTGAACCCAGATCTCTTGATTAGGGGTGAATGTTTGATTCTCTTTGCAGCACTTTTTTCGACCTAAGTGGGATGGGTATGCCCAGATATGGGTCCTTTGCTCGCTGTGCCACTGGATTCAAGCTAACCAGACTGATGAGGGACGTTATCCCAAAACCAGTCCCAGGATGCATGTTTCCTATTTAGAGAGGACCCGGCTTGGCAGTTTGTGCTGGACTGTTCCCATTAGAACAGGGTGAAGACTGATATGCATATGGCTGGGTCCAAACTGGGGTGACATATTGAGCAAAAGAATTATGAATTTAATTAATCCAGATCTCTTGACTGGGGGTGAATGTTTGATTCATACAGCATTCCATCCGTCATTTTCAAGCACTCAATTTAAAAACCAACTTCACTAAAAGATGAATGTTTAAATTGTGAGTTCAGGGACCCCAAACTCCAAATCTCTATCTCTTCCCAATTGGAAGTTACACTGGTAAGAGGTTACACGGCAGCTCCAATGATAACCTATGGGAGAGACAGCTGTTGCAATATTAAAAAACAAAAGTAGCAGCATTATACTATCATGACATGGAAAACACCCCAGTAAATGTCCTTCCTTTTAAATACACTGCTCCCCACCACATGGGGCTACCTTGGGCCTAATTTAGGAGTGTCTTTCCTGTAGTAAAAAGGGAGGTTGGGCCTGGCAAGTGTGGGCACTTGCCAGGTTGACATGGCAGTTTAAAACTGCACTCACAGACACTGCAGTGGCAGGTCCGAGACATGGTTGCAGGGCTACTCATAAAAGTGGTAAAGTCAGTGCTGCAGGCCCACTAGTGGCATTTGATTTACAGGTCCTGGGTAGACACAGCGAACTTAACTAGGGACTTACCAGTAAATAAAATATGCCAATCATGGATAAAAAAAATCATAAATACAATTTAGACAGTGCGCATATGCACTTTAGCACTGATTAGCAGTGGTAAAGTGCACAGAGTCCTAAATCCAACAACAAAAGGTCAGGAGGAAGAAGGCAAACAGTTTGGAGATAATTCTGCAAGACAGGCCAGGTCCAATAACGATTATCAGAAATAGAATTTATCTATTCGCATTAATGGACAATATGTTGGTTTGCGGGGTGGAGCAAGACCTTTCTATGAACGTAGCGGACCATTATTTGAAATTTGTTGTTGTCATTGACAAGTTGTGTAACCTCACCAGATAGCAATTTTCCTTTTTGTTCCTATTTAGCTGCATAAAGCACTTTTGTATTCCAACCTTTGATTCACACTTTGCATCTTACATGGCTTTTGTATGTATGAAATTAATTCTATCAATGGTTTTATGTACTTTTTTGGTCATGATTGGCCGAATAAAAACTTGATGGTGACCTTTCCATGCACAAAAACAATGCTTAGAGGCATAGTTCTCTTTCTTTTTGTGCTGCAGAATACAGCACAAATAGAAAGAGAAAGTTATGAGGAGAAATTAAGATATTGCACCTGTTGCTCCTCTGTCGGGTAATCCGCTATTTTGTTGCAGACCCAGGTTTGCAAGCCTTTTTAAATCTGAGTTTAGGCCTATCTGAAGCAAAGATAATCTGGGCCTACAGCAACACTTGAAAAAACAGGCCATCAAGAAAGTGCTAAACCAGTGCATTAATCTATAAAACACTCGCCACTTGTTACACAGTCTGTTGGACAAACAGCGACTAAGGATTTCTAAAGATAAACGTGAAAGGAACCGGTGGGGATGCTAAAATAGGTCCCACCCTTGGGTTGCCTGAAGTCAAGCTGATGCTCACATGGCTAATATTTAAATGCGTCACCCGTTCACTGGGCCGCGATAGCCTGTAACTGCGGCTTCGAACGGTAAATACCCGAGCTCACATTTTGGACCATCTCCGCAGCAGGGTGTAGGAAAAGTTCAAACCGAGACAGCCATTGGGGACTGACAATACTGCCGCGCGGCCTCTAAATTAGATGTGTCACTGCACTCTCAAGTGTGAAGTCTTTTCAAAACTATTTAACTGTGGGAAAGAGAACATCGCCGGAAGACCGGTGCTAAGACTGACAAGCAGGGCCCAGGAAACTGAAAATGTCCTCGCGGAGCCACGCGATTTATCTTATGGGTAAAAACAGGCATCACTGCAAATCACCGCGAAGAGGCCTAGAAGGGTCTGTGGGGAAAGCAGAATAGAGAAGATGGAAAGAAAATAAGATCGTGTTTCCAGAGGAAGAATCTAGAAGCTTCTATGACGATAACATCCAATCAACTTGCCTCTTAGCTCCAGCGATTACCAGCCAGGGGTTTTGTATCAAGCAGAACGCCTCATATTCATACCACTCCACTGGGCTACACTCTGCAGGGCCCAGCTATTCCCAAAGGTATAATGTTACAAGATTTAACAACAGCCATTTGTCCTCCATGTAAGCAAGCCTCACTTTGAACCAAATAAACGAACAAACTGTCTTTTATCTCCTTCCACAAATGCAATATCAGGCAAATGTTTACACGCATTGAGCACTGCAGACATTAAGCCACACTCCTAATGAAAAATTCTGGCACCATAAATACACCACAAAAATACACCGAGGAGCGCTTTTTCCATTGTGTTCGATTGGATAGCATTTAAGTACAAAGGAACAGCATCAAGGTCAGAGGAGGGGAGTTTGGATGCAGGCCCCAAAATGTAACAGGACAAATCCTTTAAGAGGTGCACACTGTGCAACCAAAATATGTGCAAGTAAATGTAACACCATCCGGTTTTATTAGGAGGCAATAGTTTTGAACATCTCGGCAACTTTTTTACCTTAATATTACCTAATGCAGAACAGATGGGTACCCAATGAGAAGGGACATTGTGGGGGGAGTGAGGGGTGGGGAGAAAGGGGTAAGCGCGTGCATAAACAACACAAAATTAAAAGTGAGTTCAATTCTGGTGCACTTAACTCTAACATGGCTGTTGGATCTGGTCTGCGTGTTCCATGTAAGATGGCTGGTAATTTCTTGGCTCCTGAATGTTTGACTCAGGTTCAAAAGACTCTGCCCTGTCCAAACAAATAACATTTGTGTAACGACAGCTTGGCTTCACTTCAGATCTGTGCACTTGCCTAATCCAAATATTCATGTCTAGTAATTTGCTGTAAGCCGTTGTTACTTTAACTTATGTTAGCAGATTAGAAGTCAGTGGCAAGATGTTGCCATGAGTGGTTATATGTCAGTACTGGACCTGTCACAGCGCTTAGCTAACTTTATAAGACACAGCACAACAGGCCGAGGGCCTGATGTTCAAAGGTATTATACAGTTGCAAAGCCTTTGATTTGCAAAATCTAAGGTTTTGCGATCGCAAAATACCTTTTTCCTATTCATAGAAGAGTTCTTACGAGTTGGCAATGTCTTTCTGACTCACAAAAGGGATTTTACAACCCTGTCTGAATTTCTAATAGGAGGGGACATGAATGGGGCATCCACTCCTATATGTGATACAGGGAGGAAAGTATCAATAATTTGTGACTGCTAATGTGGTCACAAACCATTGATCAAATCCCAGTATTTCAGAGGGAGGTGGAACTTCATAGGCAAAAGGGAAGCTGCCCCATGAGAACAGCTTTCATGTTAGGAATCATGGCAGTGGTCTCGTGGGGTGAAGGCAGTTGTCCAGAAGCTCACTACCTGCTGTCCCTAATGCCAACCCATATGGAAACTTGTTTTTCTGAAGCAACTTTTGTCCCTTTAATGGTCACAGGATACTTTTTATACAAATCGTTTCCTGTTTGGGAATGCAAATGCATGAATGGAGGTCAGCTGTCCCCTGCAAACCTCCATTCCTGGACTTACAGCCAATCAATGGAGGATGTAAATTGCGACCTGCCTCATTCATTTTCATTAGGCAGGTAGTTGTGTGAACCCCTGAGAATGTGCAATTTGTGATGCGACCCATTAGTACATAAGTTGCATTGCAAACTGCATTCCCATTCATAAACAGTTGGTGTGCCAACTGGACATCACTGGTTTGCAAATGGCAGTATATAAGAGCCAATGTTCTTGACCTTGTGGCCATTTTACTCATTTTAAGTGTAGGGTAAATGACTTTGCAATGATTCACACACACCAACCTCAGTCAATTGAAAGAGGCAGGATTCAAGTTTGAACTGTTTGCACACAGTGGTTAACCCTTTCGCTGCTGATGACGAGCTCAGCTCGTCATCACCCACGGGTGTCGTGTGCTGATGACGAGCTGAGCTCGTCATGAATAATGGTAATAAAGGATCTGCAGCACAGGGCAAAAATCCCCGCAGCAGCCATGTGGTTAAAGAATGACAGAGGCTTGTAGGCGACGGCAGAACTCAATGCCTTCTTTCACTCTTGGAATAGTCTGGCATTCTTAAACTTGCCCATGTGTCCCTAAAGGAACAGGGATCATGATGCTCTAGTGAGTGACACATTGAAGACAACATGCAGCGTTTTCCCAAGCTCCTGCCTCCTTGCCTCTCTGCCCAGTTAGTATTCCCCACCCCTTTGTCAGCTCTCTGCTCAACTCTCTTCCCTCCCCGCTGACACTGCTCACAATCAATCAATCAGTTCTTTTATAGCGTGATTTGTCACCCCGGGGGGTCTCCATGCGCTGGGATTCTGTGAGCCCTGGACGAACCGCAATGTCTTGAGCTTCCTCCTGAAGTCTTCCAGCAAGGGGCAGTTCGCAAGTGGAGGGGGAGGTTGTTACAGGACTTGCAGGTGAGGTAGAAGAAGAAACGACATTCGCAGCTGCTCTGATGGATGTGGGGAATGCATGCCAAGTTAAGGGAGGCAAAGTGTAGGTCTCTTGTAGGTCTGTACAGAGTCAGGCGGTGGTTAATGCAAGCTTATTCAGAGTTGTGAAGGGCTTTGTAGACCTGTATCAGGAGTTTGAAGAGGCATCTTTTCTGGACGGGGAGCAAGTGTAGGATTTTGAGGAGGGGAGAGACGCTGGTTCTTCTGGGGAGGTTGAGGATGTGTTGGACTTGGCCCTTTTTGCAGGGTCATCCCAGAACTCTTTGCCTTCCTTCTGTAGTTGTTCTGGCCTGTTGTTGGTGGTTTTATGACTCTGGGCACTTTTATCACTGCTGATCAGTGCTAAAGTGCATGGGCTCTCTCTTGTTAACTTGGTAAGATTGGTCTACACCTGTTTGGCATATTTAATTTACCTGTAAGTCCCTTGTAAAGTGGAATCCCATGTACCCTGGCCTGTAAATTATATGCCACTGGTGGGCTTGCAGTGCTGCTTTCACCACCACAGAAGTAGCCTTTCAAACCTGTCTATGGCCTCTGCCACTGCAGGCCCTGCAAGCGCAGTTTAATGCCACCCTGATGTGGCATATAAAGTGGTTGTCGTGTCTGCAACTCTCCTTTTACTACATGTAAGCTACCCCTAAGGTAGGAACTAGATACCATTATGGGCAGGGCGATGTGTAGGTAAAAGGTAGGACTTGTGCCTTAACTGTGTGGCATGTCCTGGTAGTGACAAATAGCCTATTTTAGTTTCTCACTGCTGTGTAGCTGCCCTCTCATAAATTTGCATTAGGGATTCCCTGATAATTGCTTCAGTGGTAATTTCTGATCTGAGAGGGGTAGTGTGACCACATTTGTTATGTTTGGAATAGTAGTGATACATCCTGTCTGTTGTTGAAAGCAGATTTATTATTAGAATTTTAGAAATGCCACTTTTAGAAGTGGGTATTTCTGTGTGCTTATGTGTCTTTGTGCCCTGCCTGGGTGTGTATTGACCGTTTAGTTCTGACTGACAGGGGGGTGGGTTGTGCATTCACTCCAGTTAGTCCCTAGGGCGGTTGAGGTGTGTCCTGCCTTTCCTGAATGACTCAGCGCTAGACTGGATAGACCTTGGCGGAATTTAGAGTAGCAGGAGGAGCTTTCCCTTGCACCTGAATATGCCTGGTCTGCACTTGGAGTGGTGGGAGGTGTAGCACCTGCACCTGAATAGGGCTGTGCCTGTCTTCCACAATGCTGGCTCCACCCCCCTGTGGTGTGTCTGGGGCCTGGCCTGGAAAAATTAATGGGGGGTGTTGTGTGCACTTCAGTAGTGTTTGAAGTGCCCCCAGAACAAAGACGTTGGTACTATAAGTGTAGCGATCACGAGGACGAGGGGACTGAGTTCCTATTATGCACCAAAAATGGGAAACGCCCTTAAAACTACAGTTACCAGACTGCCTTGGGGCATTCTCCTCGGTCTTAAGCCCCTCCTATGCAAGGGAAAGGTGCTTGTCAATTATCCTGTTTAGAGATCAGAATGGCGGATGGTGATCCCCGCCGGATTCCAGCGTGAAGACTCAAGCCTTGTGGGAGTGTTCCTGCCTTCTATTTTCGGACGTGGTGAAAATCCAGACCTCTGTAGTATTGGAGGGTGTTCCTGATAATCCAGGTAGAGCAGCGGATGGAGAGCGGGCTCGCCTTCTTTCTCCTGACCTGTTTTCTGGAGAACTGAAAACTCCTTATTGAGAAGAGAAGCCGCGATGCATGTTAAACGCGCGGAGACGCGTTTAATAGCACGTGAGTAAAAGAAAGGCTTTTAAACTGTGTACCGCGTCTGAGTGAAAGACGCGTCCAGTGTACTTGCCTTCAGATTTAGCGAGGGCTTGTTGCTGAAGAATGCAGTTGTGTTTGTTTGGACCCAGCTTGATTCTGTTTCTTTGGAACGTGTACTGAAAGCGCCAGTCAACTGTTTCAATTACGGACACGAAGTGATATCACTTAGGATGTTTTAAGGAGCAAAGGTTGTGACTTAACAACTCCTCGTTTAACAAGGGAAGAGTACATACCCCTTTATTCTTGTGACTATTATGTGCTTAGGTGCATTATAACATTCAAAGACATTGCACCTTTTGGGGAAGTATTTGTTTGCTGACATTGCCTCTCGGATGATGGGCAGAAGAAAGACTAAGTCATAGGATTGGCAATTTAGTCAAGTACATCTGTTATTGCCGCAGGCTGTGAGACCTTGGTGAGTTGGAGGAGGGAACAAACAATACTTTAGGAAAGAGTCCCTTTGAACAGAAAAGTAATCATTTGCTTATTACCCTATTTGCAGCCTTGAAGGTATTGCTGACACAGGGCAGAGTGTTTACAACGCCCTTGAGAGGAATACCGATAATACAGCTTCTTTATTCTTTTATCCCCTTCCCCTTTATCCCCCGGGGCACGAATTCACGCAGAGAGTATAGTCTTCTCTGTTGGGGGTCGTGTCGGGAGGAATTGGGGGGCTTAGCTTCAGACATCGTCTCCGCTTGGCACAAGAACAAGGTTAGTGGCTTTCTTCTTTCTTGCGCTACTGCCAATCCCGACAATAAGTATGGGGGCTGTAACCCCATGAAGGAGAGAAGACACTGTGTGGACTTGGAACCAGACGCTGTGGTTCCATACCCTGCCCCAGAGGATTGCAGGAAACCGCCATCTGGACTTTGTCTTTGTGGGACAGCCTGAGCTTGCTTCCTGCTCAGACGCAGAGTGACATCCCAGGGCTTTGTGGCTTGCCATGGGTGCTGGCCCGTTGCCCACTTTTTGCTTTTGAGGAAAGCGTGTGTGTCGCTTTGAGGATTTGGAGTTCTGAAGCTTTGCTGAGAATCGCCAAGAGCTTTACCCACTGGACAGCCCTTGCATTCGCTTGTGCCCTGCTAAAACCGGTGCACCACTGTGGGCCCAAGTTCTGGGCTAAGCCCTCCTGCTTTGTGGGAGCCTGAAAGTCACAGAATGACAGGAAGTTGAGCACAGCCTTTGCCGTTTTCTGTTGCAATGCAGGAGCTGCAACCTGAAGCGCCAGGCATAGAACGAAACCAGAAGGATGACTGCACACCACATTGACACCCCTATGCAAAAGACGGCTCCACAGAGCTGAGGCTGTGCTTGGTCTAAGAGAGACCACTTGAGATCTGGAGAGGCTGCAGGAGTCCATTCCCACTTCCCCGACCGCAGTGAGACTGGAGTAGGGGCATGGCAGGAAAGCTCCAGAAGTAAGTGCCGCTTCTGTCCTTGAGTCTGCTGCAGTGGTGGGCAGAGTGTGGAGACCTGGCGAGGACTTCTCTGCAACCTAGAGGTGGTTGCCCTTTGTCCTGCAAACAGTGGCCCAGGAGATAGGAGGAAAGGTCAGTGCCGCCTACCAGCTGGCTGCAACTGCACCACGTGTTTGTGTGCAGCTGCCCTTAACAGCATTGGGGGACCTAGTGAGCACCTAGGAGCACAGTGTGTGTGCACCCCATTTATGCCTGTATATCGGGGGCACAATATCTTGTTTGAGAGAACGGGATGAGACCTCGACTGAGGCCCTGCTTTTCAGCCAGAAAAAGGAGTTGTATTAGAGGCTCCTAAGAAGGAGAAAAACATCCCAAATTGTCACATTCACCTGTTGTAGGTGGGCATGTAGCTTAGAAGCCTACATCGAGGACATCGGACACCAGGTTCCCTCATAGGAGGCTATGAGGGGGAGCCGCGCTTACTCTGGTTCTCACATATGGTAGTGTGTACACGGATAATGTGGATGTGTTTTGCCCTGATGTAAGGTTGCATATGGATGATTAGGTTCAGTGCTGGTGTTTACGCATAAGGTTTCTTTCTATTTTATAATGTGTGCACTTCACAAGTGTGTATTATGGTGCACTGCTGAGGTTGTTTATGCATAGTGTTATGTATGCTAGGTGTAATCCTACCAGATGTTACTGATTACCCTAACTGTGATGTTTATGACAGTGGCCCAATTGATCAAGGGTTTTATGCTCTCCCTGTGAAGTCATGACAAGTGCCTGTGGCACAGTAATATATGTGATTTTGATCTAATGTGTTCTTATGGATAATACAAAAGATATTTTTATATAACCTTGTGTGGAGTCTCTTTTGTGGGGTGCCTAGTGGGTCACTGTTGTGTGAGTGTGTTGAACACACACTTTAGACATTGCCTCTGGGATGAGCGTGACTGCACTGCCATGCAATCAATAGGGTGAGCAGGGGTTATTTTCAGTGTGTAACTCCCTTGCCCTGACTAGAGTGGTGGGTTCTGCCTGGCTTAGGTGCATACTCTAACCAACCAGAAACCCAATTTCTAAGAGGATGAGTCTTGCTGCGGTGTTCTGGATGGTTTGGAGGTGGTTGAGGAGCTGTATGGTGGCTCTGGCATAGAGTGTGTTGCCATAGTCAAGACGGCTGGATACGAGGACTTGGGTGACTGTTTTCCTGGTGAAGGTGGATATCCATTGGAAAATTCTGCAAAGAATGCAGAGGTTATGGAAGCAGGAAGAGGATACAGCATTGACCTGTTGCTTCATGGTCAGCTGGCTGTCAGAATGATTCTGAGGTTACTATGTGGTCAGTGGGGGTTTGTTTGAAACCAAGCTCAGTGGGCCACTAGGTGTCATCATAGGGAGAGGGGGTGTTCCCGATAAGTACTTCAGCTTTATCTAAGTTGAGCTTTAGGCAGTTGGACTACATCCATGTGGCGATGTCAGACATGGTGTCTCGGTAGTTGGCTCTGGTGGTGTCAAGGTCTTCTGTGAGGGATAGGGTGAGCTACATATCTTTGGCGTATGAGATGATGTTGAGTCCGTGTGCATGGACGATGTCTGGTAGCAGCACCTTGTAGTTGTTGAAGAGGGTGGCGTTGAGGGAAGAGCCCTGGGGGATGCTGCAGATGATGTTTTTGTGAATAGAGGAGAAGGCAGTTAGATGGATAATCTGAGTTCAACCTGGGAGGAAGGAGGCGATCCAGTTGAGGGCATTGCCTTGAATGTCAAAATGGTGGAGTCTGGTGATGAGGGTGTGGTGGGAGACGGTGTCGAAGGCTGTTGAGAGGTTGAGGAGGATGAGTGCTACTGTTTCACCTTGGTCTAGAAGGCAGCTGATTTTGCATTTGATGCAATTAGGGCGGTCTAGGTGCTGTGGTTGGACCAGAAGCAGGATTGGGAGGCGTCGCACAGGTGTTTCCTTTGAGGTACTTTGTGAGATGGTAGTTGGTGGCTTTCTCCAGGACCTTGGTGGAGAAAGGGAGAAGTGATATGGGGCAGTAATTCTTGAGCTCGTTGAGGGCGGCGGGGATAGTTATCTACCTTTCAATGTGTCTGCTTACCATTCATCTACCTGTTTTTCTACTGACAATCCTCTCAACATCTTTCCCTCTTTCTCTTTTTCCCTGACTCTACCCACTTACTCATTCCTTCCACCTCTGGAAAGCTGAAAATAACAATAGAGCTGTAATGTCAAAAGAGGCATATCTTTAAAAGTCCACAAGAGGACAGTTAACCTAAACCGTACTAAGAAGACTCACTATTCAATATGCATATTAGAATCAACTAATGATACCAGAGAACTCTTTAAACTCTTTTACGAAATCACTGAACCAAACTCCGCCAAAAATGCACTAAAAACCTCCCAAGGCACAAATTGAAAAATCAAGGTAATCTTTTAAAATTCCGAAATCAAATTCCCCAAACATATCAGCCCACCTACGATTCTAGCCTCTCTCCATTATTTCGCCCAGAACCAAGTTTTTGCTAACACTGGTCCTTTGTCGAATAGTTTGTATTAAAACGTTAGAAGAGCTCTAGCCCCTGGTGTCACAGACCGAATGAACTCATCTATCAACTACAGCAGTGTCCCAAAAACCTTAACTCCTTCGCTGCGGCGGCTATTCCGCCACAGCGCTAAGGGGGGCAGGGCCGCGCGGCTGTCCCGTGCTCGTGACGGAACCGCTCCGTCACGGCCATAAGGTGAGCTGTGCTTGTGACGGAACGGTTCCGTCAAGGACCCGCCCGCCCATTAGAACGTCAGCGCAGGCACGGAATTCGGGCTGCGCAGGCGCGGCGAGCGGGCCGAGACGGAACCGTTCCGTCACCAGCACAGCCCACCCGAGGCTCGTGACGGAACGGTTCCGTCACGAGCATGGGAGGGGTTAAAGAATGCCTCAATAATACCACTACTTAGAAAAGACTTCCATTTCTATTGATCCTGCCAGCTAGAGACAACTTTGCAGTCTTCTGCTCATTAGCAAGATCCTGAAAGTTGAAACTACTTCACATTTCCAAAATGTCTAAAAACTCAAAACTCCTTTAGGTCCATCAATCAAGTTTCAGACCTACAACAGACACAGAAGCCACAATGTTAAACTTGATAAAGGACTTTCTTTCAATCATGGATCCTTATCAACCAGAAGTCCTTATTCCTTTGGACTTGTCAGCAGTGTGTGGCACAGAGAATCATGGGATACTCATGTAGCACCTGGAATACTGGTGTGTTATGACTGGCTCAGCCATGCAGCAGATCAAGTCCTCCCTGACTCACCAGAGCAACGAGTAACAATTGTTTAGGTCATTACAGTGATAGGGTGTACACCTTACTATTGTTATGCCAAGAAGCCCGCATGCACTAATGTTTCTTCAGCACGTTTGGTTCACTAAATCTATGCAAACCTATATGTACCTATTTTTTTACTTTTCTTACCAAAAAATAGAATTTTCCATAAGGTATTATGGCCAGCTATAGAAACCAGAGAGGTCTGTAGCAAAGTGTTGTACTCAATATGGAGTACAGAATCAAAAAAGATATTTTTTTATCCCCTTCGGTGCTAATGATGGAGCAGTTCCGTCATGAGCGCCGGTTGCGCTGTGCTTATGACGGAACCGTTCCGTCAGGGCCTCGCCCGCTCAATAGAAACCTTCAGCACAGCGCGAAAATTCATGCCGCGCTGAAGGTGTTAAATAGGATGGTTACAATGTAGTGGTAACTCCAACAAAAAAGTCCTGGGCACCAGACAAGGTTTCAGGGTTTTTATTTCGATTCACGGTGCAATGCCATTGCTGGGAAAAAAAGATACTTTGTATAGGGATAGAGACAAGCATAAAATGTAGAAGATACTTTGCAAAACAAGTTCATGATAACAGTTTAACATAACGAGTGGTGTTGTATACTATTATGCAGGCTAACACGTACTGCCAGGAAAGTGAAAAAGAAGCATGCAGCAGAGTGTAATGCGGGAGTTCCTTATTACAGAGCATCTATTTTGGTAATTCTGCCTCTTGAAATACCAATCCGGCTGGGTATGCAATTCTGAAATGTGAGATTTACCAGGTTATTTTGAGATGTTTACCTGATAATGGGGAATTACAGAGAGAATTTTTTTCAAAACAGATTCCCACATGTTTTTCCCCTATTCTGGCCTCATTCGCCACACACATTTTAACATGTTTTCCCTGAAAAGAACTGTTTGGGAAATCAACTCTGAAGTGTGATGTGTCCATTCAAATCAGAATCCTTATTCGGGCTTAAGGAAGACATGTTTGCTATAAGCCCAATTACGAGTGTTTAAATAGGTTGGGCCTGATTCACAAAGGTAAATAAACACTTTTGTGTACGTTTATGATTGTTTACTGTTCAAACAGTTTATCTTTATGACTGTAGAGTCTGTGCACATAAATATGTTATCCAGAAGTTTGTCACATCAGTTGGCCCATGAATCCCTCTGCCATTTCAAATGGCGTCCAATCATGGATAAATTGGATACCGACAAAGGGGAAAGCAGATCAGTTAAAAGACCGACCAGATGAAGTTCCGTAATGGGTGATGCTTAAATTATAGAAAATATGGTAATTAGTCAGACTCAGTGTGGAACAACCACCAAGCTCAAGTCTCAGGTAAATTTAGAAGCATCACTAGTATCATGACTGATGACCACACTCCATGAATCTTGAATGACAAAAAAAGCATTACAGGTAATGAGCTGGTTGAATAAGCTATACAAAACCGAGGGTAGAGGGTCTAAACCTTTAGAGACCAGCGTGGATAAATTCCCCAGTACAACTATAACAAAAAAAACAAAGCAAAGCAAAGCAAAGCAACAACCACAAATGTTCAGTCAATTTACGTAAGTCACTTCAAGTGATAAAAATGGAAGAGAGGGAGAGGGTGTGTATGAAAAATTGTATTTAATACTCAAAAATCGATTTGAGAAAAGGGTATAGAATAAATAACAATGTTATAGGAAGAATATTTTCAGAAATAGCAATAGAACAAAAAAATCTCTATAACAATTGTATGCGCTTATCCGCCTGTTCACAGTTGATCTATTAGTTTTATCAGACAAAGCGTATATGTCGACGTTTCGGTCTCTAATCTTGAGTTGATGAGGACATATGAATCATATCTTGAAAACCCTAAAAGACAGTTATAACTATATCCTTATTCGGGCTTAAGGAAGACATGTTTGCTATAAGCCCAATTACGAGGGTTTAAATAGGTTGGGCCTGATTCACAAAGGTAAATAAACACTTTTGTGTACGTTTATGATTGTTTACTGTTCAAAAAGTATATATTTATGACTGTAGAGTCTGTGCACATAAATATGTTATCCAGAAGTTTGTCACATCAGTTGGCCCATGAATCCCTCTGCCATTTCAAATGGCGTCCAATCATGGATAAATTGGATACCGACAAAGGGGAAAGCAGATCAGTTAAAAGACCGACCAGATGAAGTTCCGTAATGGGTGATGCTTAAATTATAGAAAATATGGTAATTAGTCAGACTCAGTGTGGAACAACCACCAAGCTCAAGTCTCAGGTAAATTTAGAAGCATCACTAGTATCATGACTGATGACCACACTCCATGAATCTTGAATGACAAAAAAAGCATTACAGGTAATGAGCTGGTTGAATAAGCTATACAAAACCGAGGGTAGAGGGTCCAAACCTTTAGAGACCAGCGTGGATAAATTCCCCAGTACAACTATAACAAAAAAACTAAATACCTGCGGGCCTAGCAAGCTTAGGAAAGCTTAAAGAACATACAGTACAAGCAAGAGGCGCCTGTTCAAACATGGGGGAAGTCCTTTTATAAGGACGGAATCCCATCACCCACCAAAGTGGCATGCTTCATCATCTGGGATCTCCTCTTGGTTGCAACACGTAATGCAGGCAAGGGCTACAACCCCCTCACTGTGAGGATGTTTTTATAGATACTAATCAGTTGTAGGGTCTTCTAAAGTCCACCCGATGTAAAGCGCTGTAGTGTTTTTGAGTGATGGGCGCAGTACATAAAGAAGAAAAGATGATATGTGATCTAAAATTGGCTACCAAGAGAAAAAGAGCTTTATTAGTTAACTCTTGGTGTCAAGATTAAAAACAGTGCATGTGCAGTTAGGAAATATTAGCTGCATTTGTCCAGACAGACCTGATATCTGACATCGGGTGGATTTTAGAAGGTCCTACAACTGATTAGTATCTATAAAAACAACCCTGAGCTTTATCACTATACAAATGAATGGTTCCTCTTAGATGTATTTTGAATCAATATACGAATGTTATTAATTTATGGAACATGCATGTTCATTCTCCTTTCCGTTTTCTCGTGACCTCTCACAATATCAACTACCAGTTGGGGTTTCAAATAATCTACTTGACAATATAGGATAGTTTTTTTCATTATGAGCCTTTTCTTCCAGTTTTTTATACATTTCAAAGTTTCAGAATGTAAATCATAGACTTCTGAAATCGTTTTTAAAAAAAATGAAATATATGGGGTCAACTTTATTTGAAACCTGGCCACTTAGAAATTTGACCAATCTAACATTGTATTGTGAGATGTTTTGCAACAAGTATAGCCACCCAATTCCAACTCATTTGGATCTATTTATGAAATACAGTTTTATGTATTTTTTATTTCGTACAGAGTTGAAATTTCCTTTGTTGAATGGCCTATAGTAGCCTGGTTTGAATAAAGTGATACTTTTACTGAAGGTCCATCAATTGCCTTTTCAAAACAACTCTCAATGTAACTAACGCTCAAGGGCAAATTATTTTTAAACATGATTATTTCGTTAGTTATGTGAAATTTTCAAGATTGTTTTATTTCATCATTCGTTTTATTCAAATAAGGGATGGAATAATAGGTAGGGCCTTATTACGAGTTTGACGGTGCTACAGTCAGTCCGCCACGCCATGTCGACAGGAGGACCACCAAGCCCGTCGAGCACCCACCCGCCAGATTACAACTGCAATTCATGGCGGGCGGGTGGTGCTGCAGTGGTCTCATGATAGGGTATAAGTACCTTCAAGGGATTTTGTTATTATGTATTTCAAACACAATTTCAACCAGTACTTGACGGCTTTGTACACATAAGACCGATAGTGCAAAGCAACAACCACAAATGTTCAGTCAATTTACGTAAGTCACTTCAAGTGATAAAAATGGAAGAGAGGGAGAGGGTGTGTATGAAAAATTGTATTTAATACTCAAAAATCGATTTGAGAAAAGGGTACAGAATAAATAACAATGTTATAGGAAGAATATTTTCAGAAATAGCAAAAAAAAAAATCTCTATAACAATTGTATGCGCTTATCCGCCTGTTCACAGTTGATCTATTAGTTAAGCAGACAAAGCGTATATGTCGACGTTTCGGTCTCTAATCTTGAGTTGATGAGGACATATGAATCATATCTTGAAAACCCTAAAAGACAGTTATAACTAAAAAACAATCTCAATCACCTATATTGGGACACAAATAGTAATATATATACATATCACACCAAACCTCTCTATATCAAAAACAGTAATTACCAGTCTGACTCACTTCGAATACGCATTAAAGCTTCAATTTAGACACTTAGTTCAAATTTGCATTGAAGCTTTGATTGAAAACTATGACATACAACTTAATTTCAAAAATCTAAACTTATATCACATATTTACATCACATGCTGAGTATATACATCCTAGCAATCATTTATGAAACAGCCCTCTTTAAATATTCATTTATCTGAACATTGTATTCAAATTTCATTTTGTAAACACTAGTAACTTTATATGTTGCAACATAATCAGTTTTGCTAAATCAGTAAACCCCTAGAGTTAATACTTAGGAAGACCTTTAGCTAAATAACGTGTATTTTAAGGTCACATTTATTCATCTTACATTTAATACGGTCTCGATCGCACACTATATGTGTATATCTGACCACCATTTTGACAATTTTGCAAAGGGCTAGATGACACAAATATATTTATATCATGTCCTAGACTGTATGCAAAGATGAGGTTACTCAGAGACTTCCTAATTTACTAACGCTACAAAGAATAGCGATATTAAAGATTATTGGATGTTCTTATTATTAGACTAGCGCTGGAATAGAACCTATGCATTGTCATCAAACATTTAGATAAATATACCTGGTAGAATGAAGTCTTGTTGTCTTCAAAAAATAATGGTGTTTAAAAAGGCGATAAATGATGCCCTGTGTGAAGATTGAAACAACTCAGTAAGCGCTATTAGGAGTTCAGAAATACTTGGGTTAAAAGTAAACTTAATTGGACTCATACCTACTGCACAATAAATATCACAGGATATCTTCCGCTTAAACTAATTCCGGTAGATTCGACTCTAGGAGCTCTCCAAGTTTAATATAAATAATTGGTAAATGTTGGCCTGTATAGAGAAAACAACTAGATCAACACTATTTGTGGTGGAAAAACAATAAAGTTTGTAAGCTACTTAATAAATCAATACCTACTGCGCAAAATGATGTCGCAGAACGTCTTCCGCTTTAATTTAATTCTTTATGGGAGACGAAAGATCTGTAAATTAAAAAACAACACAGATCCATAAGAAGCCTGTTGCAGCGTGCATGGCGCCTGATTTAGCTAAGTCTCATTTCAAGCTCTCACCTTCATGGAGAAGTCTTAAAACCGTCAGCGTAACCGCATGCACCCAAAGTGAAGCAAGGATGCAGTGCAGCTGACCGCCATGGTTATAAAGCCCGTCGTTTGGAGATCAAAACAGGACTAACATTATATTATACACACCCCTATCACTCGGACGGATTTTAATTCACTCGAAGCCTCAAATGTAGTTAAAGAGGGGGAATTACTAGTTTAAATCAGTTAACTCACATAGATTGTGTTTAGCATCCCATGGCATCAGCTGTATAAGGCTCATAGGTGAGCCTTAACTGCTGACGCCACTGTGACAGCACCTGCAACACGTTCCTGCATGGTGTGGCAGGCATGCCACACCATGCAGTAATTGGGGTGCAATACCAGGGGGGCGCAACATGTGCTCCCTGCATGCTCCTCAGGCCAAAAGCAGCAGGGGCCTCTGTTAGAGCCCCCATAGTTGCCTCCCTGCCACCCTTTTCTTCTTTCACTATTGAGAATTCTGCAGGTTTTTAAACCTTCATTTGGTTCCTCTCTTCTTTTGATGTTAACTCTATTTTCATCTTCCTTCTTTGAGAATGTTATAGCAGACTCCTAAAATGGCTCTGCCTTCTATGCAATCTCTATGAAATTTGTACAATGAACAAGGATCAATATGATGTATATCCTGAACTGATCTTCAGGTCCTCATTAAAGTTAGGTAAACTACATTTACAGCTTTCCAGCCTGACCTCCTCTCATTTATTATAATTGGAGTGTCATTAGGGAGCCTAATATTGAAATTGGGAGAGTGTAAAGTCCTGTCAATTAGCTCAAATGTAAAGCTCATACTCTCTGGGTGATTTTTGTGTACCAGAGTTAAGAAATGCCCTACCAAATGAATGACACTCTTTTTGACTTCTGTAAGTAATGAAGAAAGCCTACATGGAAGTGGCATTAAGACAAGTATTAGGCACACCAACAACCTTTATTTAAATTACTACAAGGTATTGTAAAAGAAGATACCTTCTTGTAAGTAGGAAGTCAGGTAGCCAGTCGTGTAGATTATAAGATGTACATTTATTGTAGAAGATAAGTCTTAGTTACAGGTTATAAGTAAGATGGTGAGTGCCCCACAAGGAGCACATCCTTGCTGCTCTGCCCACTCTCTCCAACTGACCTTCATATCAACCAGGCACTCATCAACATTCCATTACATCACACTGGCTGAGCAGCAGGGAACTGCAAACTAAGGAAAGAATGCATAGAAACAAAGAGGTTAAAACAAAAGGCTGGCTAAATTAGTGTCTATGAAACCTACTGGCATTGCCAATTTAGTCAGGCTTACTATGTGCATACCCAGTTTGGCTGATTGCTAGCTAATAATAATGACAGTGGGTTCCAAATTGTGGCATGTGGTTTTCAATTGGTTGTCTATGGATTCTGCATGTGGAGATTATGTCTCATTCTCCTCCGAACCAGTATGATGGAGAGGCGTGTACGTTGATGGACCTTAATTCAGGGTCCAGAGGGAGAGGAAGATATAGTTTCAGAGAGAGACATGTTAGAAGAGAAACTAATATCTGAGAAATCTATCCACAAATCTTGGGCATAGTTGACAGTTCCACCTGCCGCAAAGAAAGTTGTCCTTCATGAACATGTTCCATTCTTGTCCTCTTTTAAAATCTATGGTGCCTCCTTCACTGTATAAAAGTGAGGCTTGGAACTGTGTTACACGTTCGGTTCCGAATTCAAAGATACTGTAGACACATTGACCAAAAGTGACTGAGGGTGACATCTTGACGCAGTGCCTGTAAGTGAATACACTTTTGAATTGGGAGAACAATATTGGATCATTGCATGCATTTTTACTTTTCAACCCTGTGGGCCAAGACTCGAATTTAACTTCAAATTAAGAAAACACTGCCTTACAGTTAATACCTGTTGAACTTTAGAACTTGTATCTGTTGATCCATTTACCGTTTCCACAGAAGGGATTTCCAAAACAAAATAGTCTAAATACCTAAATCCACTACCAGTTCTAACCTCCTAGCCAGACAGCCTGACTACAACTATAGTTTTTACACTTAACACGCAAAGACCTCTGGGTATGATTGCGTCTCTTTAAAGGACAGGTGGAATTACCACATGTTCACTACCACTGTCGGGATAGGGATCGTCTTGATATACAGGGAAGACAATTGTGCAATCTGTCCATTTAGCGTCACCTTTAATTCATTCTCATAGGTTAAAATTGCTTTATGCCTTGATTCCGAAAAAAACCCACCACAATATCATTTTTTTTTTTTCAATCCTCATTCGCGTGCATGGCTCCAATCTATCAAAACAAAACTGCCACAGAGCAGAAAAGCAGGCAGTGCACTGTACTGTCTCAGCGTCAGCTGGCAGGGATAGCGTAGGGAGGATGGTGACCAAATCCCAACAGTAACTGCTGGCGAGCCAGAAATCTCTGACATGTGGGCTATTTTGTTGATCGATAGCGCCCGACTCACCGGGGCCCCAAAAGCACCGCTACATGCTGCAGCAGAACCAGAAGGTGAACCATGTCTGTGTAATCATTGGACCTGGGGAAAAAAAAAACCCAGGTTCAACGTGACCAATCCAGCTGATACAAAAGGCGCTCTTTTCCTGATTCCCTCCCCTTGCCAGATCGAGTTTCCAGATTTGGAGGATAGAGGAACGCCATTCAAAAAAAGTAGGCGGCAAGGCATCCTTCCAATGTCTGCAAATTTCCCTGCGAGCCGCCAGAATGGAATAAAACACCAGGTTCGAGGCTGCGCTACAGGATTTCCCACTCAGGCCGAAGATGACAAGGCCCAGATCTATGGAGATGGGAAAATCCAATATCGAGGACAGTTTGTTGCTTATGGAGTCCAAGAAGGAGGTAATTTGCGGGCATTCGAAAAACATATGTATATCGGACGCCGCCTCCAAACCACATCTTGCACAAGACCTGTCAGGGAAAATTTAGACAGCCTCTGCGGAGAATAGTAGGCCCTATGCATTCTGAATAAATGGTTCCTTCGGAGCCAGGCGGGTTTGACCAAGTCCCACAACACTCTACATGAAGTTGTCCAGAGTTCTTCCACATCTTTTCCTGGCATCAACTCACCCCACAATAACATTGGAAGACAAAATTTGCCATCTACTTCCTCTAAGATCATGTTGTACCAAAGCGAGATCTCCTTCTTTACAGGGGGTTTATCTACCAGACTCGCCTCTAATTCACTTTCTCCGCCTATAGGCAAGCTGCTGTTCCGCGTTGACTGTATATGAAGTGCCTGAGACCAACTTGAGATTTGTGAATATTTAAATGTTGAAAATCTCGGCCCTACTTTGTTGACCAAGTAGTTCCATGGAAATAAAGATCCGTCGATAAACAAGTCGCCCCAAGATGCAATTCCAGCCTCTTTGAGTGGTGATACTAATGCATCTCCCGTCCAGGCTGGGGGAGCAGGTAAATCCCAAATTGGAGCTCTACTAGAGTGATAACCTAGTTTAATCGAGAGCCTCACTCTGTACCAGGTATTAGCCATCCCCTGTAGTACCTTCAGCTTTATTTTTTTTTTAAATTTAGGGTCTCCAAATTTAAACAAAAAACTACCCTGCCCAACTCCCTCGCAGCTCAGCAAGGTGGAAAACATAAGGCCCACGCCTGTCTCCGTAGGTGTTTTCAAAAGCATTTGTGCGTGTGATAACTGAAATGCCCACGCATAAGCCTGGAGATCAGGGCCCACCAACCCACCCTTCTCGCTACGTCGCCATATCTTTTTCCAAGCAATTCTTGGATTCTTGTTATTCCAAATAAATGAGGAAATCTCGCTCTGCAGCTTTGAAATTATATTCGGGTCAAAAAACAACGGAATTGAATTAAATAAAAAGGAAACCTTTGGCAGTATAGACATTTTAACAAGGTTTACCTTCCCCAAGATGGTAAGCGGGAGATGCGCCCAAGCTCTCATCAGTTTTCGGCACTGCGCTGCCACTATAGCAATGTTTGAAGGGGCGATCAATTTTATATCTTTATCTATATTTATCCCCAAGTCCCACAGGTTGACACTTGATGTTTCTCTGTGGATATTTAAGTCAACATTCCATGACATCGACTCAGTTTTGGAGGCATTCCCCTCATATCCTGAAACCCTTCCGAATTCCAGGGCTAAGTCTATAGCCTCTGGGAATGCTGTATTAACGTCTGATGAAAAGATCATAATATCATCCGCATAAAGGGCTACATTTTTAACCCATTCGCAATAAACAAAAGGTTTAATTAGGGTGTCTTCTCTTAATTTCTGCACAAATGGCTCAATATATAAATCAAATAACAGGGGAGACAGGGGGCAACCCTGTCTCATACCCCTCGTTACCTGAAATGGCTCGGATAGACCCCCATTAATCAGTAGTGAGGCAGACGGACTCCTATAGAGCAAATGTATTGCTCTGCGGAACTTATCCCCCACGTTCAATTTCGACAAGGCCTCCAACAGGTATGTCGTAATTTGAGGGTGATCGGGTTAGCGTTAAGCTTTGCTACACAAATTTTCCCTTATCTTGACCATGGTGTTCGGCGGCCATTTTGAAAACACTGGCGTCCATTTTATATGAACGTGCTGCCTCATGGTCAGCATGCCCTTTTGTCCTTTCTCTGTACCACTGATCACCTAACTTGCCCAGCAACAGGCTATTTTTAGTACTGGTCAAGCTTGCATATGCGTAGTCAAACCCTCAGTACTAGTGGACAGTCATCACTTAGGAATGTTCTCTCAAACTGACCAGTGGTGTTGTAACTCCTCCCATAAGTTGGCTGTGTTCCAAAAAATGACCTTATATGTACCTAAATTGAGCAAATGTGTTCCGCCTACTCTTTTTATTACTGTAAAACTGTATAAAAGAGGTCTTGCACCGATGTTCGGTGTGATGCTTCTTGCATTGCCGAAGGGTGCTGTAGGAATGTACCACCACCCCATGGGGTCTTAATAAACTTGTCTTTTGCATTTTCCAGTTTCCGTGCCAACGTCTGTTTTATGGTGTAGCGGGTTTTGCGGAATATGTAGGCCTGTGAACCCAATACCACAGGTATAGCCAATTCACCCTGTTGAAGGGCTTGGTGGCGTCCAACGTAAGAACTGACAGGGGCATACCTTCCTTCGTCGCAATATCTATGGCGCCTACATGATCATAAATAAGCTCATATAACTGCCTCCCCTTTACAAAGCCTTTTCTATTGGGATGCAGTATATCCGGGGCTAACTGACCAAGCCTCTTAGCCAATATTGTAGCAAAAATCTTGTAGTCGGCATTTAATATTGAAATTGGCCGATACGAGCCACAGTCGGCTGGGGGCTTTCTTGGCTTCAAGATAAGTGTTATGGAGGCGTTGTGCCAGGAGGCAGGAGGGACCTCACCTTCCCTGAATATCTGATTGAACAAAGTCGCCAGGACGGGAGAAACCTCTAATAGCAAGTTTTTGTAAATTTCAGACGGTAAGCCGTCAGTTCCTGCAGCCTTACCTCCCTTAGCTCCCCGTATGGCCTCCTCTACCTCTGTCTTGGTTATTTCCTTGTCTAGGAAATTACTCAGTTCAGCTGACAAAGATGGTAGAGAGATATCCTCCATCCAACTCGTAATACTTTCAGATGTCACACTAAGGTCCTCCTGGTATATTGCCTGGAAGAAATCCTTAAAGGTTTCCCTAATGTCTGCATCTTTTGTAAGGGTACCTCTATCTGTTGTAACCGACTCAATAATATTTTGAGCCCGATCGGATTTTGCTTTCCATGCCAGCAACCTGCCAGCCCCCTCCCCGAATTGAAAGTGAGATAATTTGCTCGCCTCCCATCTCTGTAAAATACGCTTATCAAGAACAGAAGACAATTTATTTTTCAAGTCTACCAAGTTTTCGTGTTTCAGGGATAAATCATAACTACCATCAACCCTGCAATCATCAATGTCTGTCTGTGCTGCTGTCATACTGGCTTTGATGGAGGACACCTCTTCCATATACTGCCTTCTTCTGTAAACAGTCCTATTTTTTATCAATCCTCTTAATGAGCACTTAGAAGCGTCCCAGACAACACCAAGTGGTGCTGAACCAGTATTAGTTACGAAGAAATTCCGTGCTTCAGATTGAATGAACTCTATGTCCTCCGAGGAGGTAAGGAAAGATCTATCAAAAGACCAGATCCTAATGGGAAGCTTAGCCCCCCACTCAAGTTCTAACGTCATGGAAGAATGGTCAGAGAGATGTGAAGGAGCATAGCCTACTTTCTTAACAGAGTCAACCAGGGCACGACTGACTAAGATAAAATCTATCCTCGACCGATGTCGATATTTGAGATTTCTAAATGAAAATCCCTGCCTCTGCCCTGCTCTTACCCTCCAAATATCAGCATAGCCGTATTGGTTTATACACCCAAGTAAGCAGTTTCTAGATTTTGAAAGAACCTGCTGTCTACTTGTTGGGGACTTATCCAGTAAAGGATTTAACACGATGTTAAAGTCTCCAGTTATTATAACTGGCTCTGGAAATTGTAGGAGATGTAAGAATAAAGATTCAAGTGCCGAGGGGTCATCACAATTCGGCCCGTAATAACCAACCAATGTTAAAGCTATGCCTCCCATCTCAACCGCTACAATGGCCCATCTCCCGCCAGTGTCCACCTTTTGCTGTATGATTTTCATGTTCATGGGTTTTTTAAACAAGATAGACACTCCCCTTATATTTAGCGATTGGGAGGTAGAGACTGAGGTATCTAACCATCTATTCTTCTTCACTAGCTCAAGCATCTCACCCTCAATTAAATGTGTCTCCTGGAGTATAATGATCCCCGCATCTACGTCTCGTAGGTACTGCAGAATTTTATCTGCTCGAGGTTTGACGCGAAGACCATTTACATTCCAGGAGAAGATCCTAAGCTTACTCATAGCACTGAGAGTAGAAGGTAACAGAAAGTGCTGTCAAATAAAATGATGCCCTGTCTAACTGCCGATCCAAAAGTAGATTACCTAATAAACTTTGATTGGAGCTCAATTGAGAACAAGGATTTTTTTCCCTTTTTATCCCAACCCATCACCCCCCAGTGACCCCCCCCAACCACCCCCCCTCCCATGAGAAACCCTTGTACTCTCTATCCGGAAGTACCGGAAGAAGGTGCCCCTACTCTACCCGAAACCCCCCATAAGTGCCTCTTATAGCTATTTACGTGTGTTCAAATTCGCCCTATTTTGTACATTTTTTTATTTTATTATATATTTTTTTTAAATTATTTTTTATTTTTTGCACATGATTTGTTATTTCATCCTTAAAGTTTTGATATAATACCATACCCTAGCCCTAGCTTAGGGATTACCCAGCTTATTCTAAATTGCTCCCCAGCAACATCATAGATCTAAGCCAGTTGCAGTAAGAGATACAAGAGGGGGGACTTATAATACTGGATTAGCCTGCTAGCCGTGAAAAATAAGCCGCTTACCTATCCTAATCTGCTGGCCCCTTCCTACTACCCAAAGACAATAACAGCTCATCAGCAGCCTGAACCGATCGTATGCTGTGCATTTTGTTATTGTGCATTATTTTGAGGGACGCAGGAAAACCCATCTGCACTGTAGCACCTAACTTTCGAAAAGCATCCATTCTCCTGCCCAACTCCCACTGTTTATCAAGAGTGAATCTGGACAGGTCCGAGTGTATCTGAAAGTTGGATCCCTTGCCTGCTAAAGATTTTTGTTTCAAAGCAAGATTCAAAATTTGTTCTTTAAGTGTATACGTGTGAAAATTCGCTAGGATTTTCCTCGGCTTAGTTCTTTGCGGGTTGCGCCTGAATGGATCCCTGTGGATGCGCTGAATATCCTTTGCGAGATCCTCCTTGGAGTGTTGCAGGTTGAGAGACTCTTTTAGCAGTGATATAATAAAGCCCTTAATGTCTGTTCCTTCGCTCCCTTCCGGGACATTCAGGATGCAAATGTTGCATCGCCTGGCATTGTTCTCCACAACCTCTATTCTCTCCGATAGGGCCGCATCTTCTTTCTTCAGCTTCAGTATGTCATCCTGAACACCGTCAGCACGCAGCGACAGTTGCCCCACAGTCTCTTCTAAGGCTTGAGTTCTTGCAGACAGGCCATCGATTTTTCCATCCAGGGACTCGCAAAAGCTTCTTATGTCTCTCTGAATGGAGGCAGATTCCTCGAAGCCTCGCTTGATCTCGGCTGATAGTGCCGCGAACATTAGCAGCAAAGAAGCAGCAGAAATGGGGGTAGAACTAGGGTCCAAAGCTCCACTTTCTTCTGGGCAAAAAGAAACACCATCAGTGGAGCTAGGGGCCAGAAAAGGCCCAGGAGGTAGCAGTGTAGCCGTTTCCTCACTATTCTAACTATTCTACTACTATTCTCACTATTCTCACTTTGGAAACATGGCGGCAGCAGGCTGACTGCCGCAGTGCTCCGTTCTGACCCTTTCATGAGTGCCACGGCTTTGTTCGCTTTTGTCAGCTAGCACATGTTTTTTGAGAAATGCAGTGTAGCTTTTGAAAAGATAACGTGGATCTTTTCTAGATAATTTCCCTGTGAGTTTTGATGACCAGGCTTTTTGTTTTCTGTATCCCCCGGCTCCGCCTCGATGTGCCTGGGTGTCGGCGTGGAGGCGGTAGGCTTGGAGGTTGATGGCAGGAAACGCCCAGTGAGAGAGCAGCGGGCGTCGGAGCTGCTGCACTGGAGCCAGGCCGCCCTGGAGCTCCGGAGGGCCAGACACATACGGAGTCTCCATAGAGACTCCCGTACCAGAAAAAGTGGAGATAGTTCGTTCACTCCCAGTGCCTCCAACTCCGCACCAAGCCTCTCAAATACGGGAGTTTACACCCTGCGAGAGGACGGCTACAGGACGACGTGGCTGACAGCATAACGGAGGTGAAGGGGAAGGAGGGAGGAGGCGAGCTGGAAGTATTTGAAACATCCCCTTTGTATATGAAAGCAGCAGAGTCGCAAAAAGCAAGTCAAAGCCAAAGTAAGGGTTCAGCGAAAGGGCTGGGAATGGGGAAGTACCCCCGCAAAAAGAGGGGCAAGAGGGGGGAGTCGTCCTTAGTGGAGAAGTCCTTAGTTAAGGCTTAAGTAGCCTCAGTAGCTTCAGCAGCTGGTTCTGGGGGGCCTTCTCAAGTCCTCACTCATCTACCTTTCGACCAAAACCTATAAAAAAAGTCTTCGTACCTCTCGGCAGAGGTGAAGGCTAAGAGGGGAAGAAAGTGCAGTAAGGCGGCAAAACCTCCCCCAGCTCCTAGCTCAAAGATAACTCCCTCGCTGCGCTCTTTCTTTAAAGTGGTCCCGCAGGTGTTAGAAATAGGTCAAGACTGCCTGTTGATGGAAAACAATCCTGCTGAGCGATCTATGGAAAATAGTGGAATGGCATCTCTGGTGCAAGACCTCCCTAGCGGATCAGTGGGACTAACTCCGGTCGTAGATTCTGACGCTCAACTGCACCCCAGTATTAGGGCATGGGGGGGTCCATCAGTTCCATACTTATCCAGTACCCAGGCGGAAGTTTCAGTATCAGTCCATGAAGTGGATATACCAGGGACTATATTAGTTGAAGTTGCAGCTTTGTCTTCCTCACCCTCCCCTGACGACAACGGGGGCAAAGTCCTCTCAACAACAAAACCACCACAATATCGACAGCAATTACTATGGCCATGCTCAGAATGTGCTTTTAAGGTGGTGACAGGACCACATTACCATCGCAGGCATTTCAACCCACCAGGAAGGAAATTATATAATCTGACTTTACAGAGTCGCCCACTGACTGCTTCTCAAATGTTAAGAGTGTTTAGGTTATTTGCAAACTGCTAAACATATAGCAAACAAACTAGATATTAAAATTACAATTATCATGAACTTAAGAGATTTCAAACATGAAATGCTCTGATTAGTTTCTTTTCGGAAAATGTGAGCACTTCTAAAGTTTTTTAGCTGCTTTTAAAGATTACATTTCTTTTCTTGTATTCAGTGCATTTGTTTCTTTTGTACATATTGTTGCTATTTTTAAAAGTTTATAATATTAAATAGAGACAAAAAAATGTTGTGGAAAAGGGAGCTGGAACAACAAAGCTAGGAGTGAAGCAATCCATAATAGGTAGTAAAGGACTACCCTTTGTAAGGTGATTGATGAAGCTTTTCCAAGCTTGCATCCAACTAATTTTTAAGTCGTGGACATCGATGACTGTGCTCTCGGGTGCTAAGTTGGACACTTGGTGGGTTATTTATGAGAGTCTTGTGTCACTTTTGCACAACGTAAAGTGATACAGGCATAACACGGGACTCTGAGTCAGATTTATGAAGCCATGCAAAGACTCCATGTGTGGTTTTGAGTGGCCTCATAAATCTTGAGTAAGACGGCGCAGCGCAAATTACTCCATCACCTTTCTGTGCACTCAGGAGGCGATCCATGGGTGTTGCGGTGGGTGTTTCCACACAATACCCATGGATTTTGATGCTGCCCCAGATTTACAAAATCATGTAAACCTGGGGAATCGCCAAATCCTTACCCCTCCTGAGTTGAGGTGAAACAAGGAGAATTGTGTTTATTTTCGCTTGTTGTTTCCTCTTTCTATGTGCTCGCATTCTGCAGCACACATAGAAAGAAGAAAACGCCTCTTATGATTAGTTCTGTGCAGGAAGGTGCCCCTTACTGCACAAACACAATCCTGCATGCAACAGAGGCACCCTTGCACCATGTTGCAAGGGTCCCTATCTTGGTGCTAGGCTGCTCAGGGAGAAAGGACAGGAATGCAACATATTGCATAAATATGATACATTCCTGCCCTTTCACTTTGGCGTAGGGCAGCGCAGCAAGCATATTTGCTGCGCTGCCCTACACCAAATCCCATAAATGAGGGGCCCGTATTCTCAGGGGTGAAGCATATTGTGAATGGTTACTGAGGTCAATCTACCTGGACCCTACAGGCTGGGAGGAAGTTCTGAAGGCAGATGGTGTGGAATCACAGCCAGCAGGCCTTCTTAAATTCCCCGGGCTCCCACCAAGATAAAAACCCCCCTTAATTCCCTTGACAAACCAATTGCTGAGTGCCGTCTGGTTGTGAGCCATTGATTTTTTCCTTGATGAATTCTCACTGGAATTTTAAAAGGCATTTAGGGGTCCAACAATGAGACTGAATGAATGAAGAATAAATATTCAATATGGATATGGAGAATGGATATAATGAAACGGCTAGTAGTGTCCAGAACAATGTAATGAATAGCTAAGAACCTGAACAATGTGGGAAGGTAGGTATTTTCCAGGCTGCCTTGGGGTTGACCTTTTTTTGTTTGTGTATCGCCAAAAGTCAGGTGGTGCATCTAAAGATGTAAACCTCCCCTTTATTTTATTGTCTGGCAGATCCTGAATGTATTTTGTGAAGGAGGTCTGTCACAAGCTTCCTGACAAATAATCTATGAGATGTTAGTCTGTTATACATCAACAGACTCATAGTCTCTGATGTATGAGTGGGGACCACTCAAAGTGGAAAAATGTAAATATGCCTCCCCCCATTTATATACACTTACCCCAAAAACAGTTGGGCTGGAAATGGAATAGTAAATCTGCCCCCTATCCAAACATGAATGCACTTTGCTGACTATAGGAAATATATGCAGTCTCTTGGATGCTAGTTTGATTGGAGTGAAAATAGAAAATCCGACCCACCTGCTTCCGCAATGATGTGCTTGCCCCATTTTAGTATGACTAGATTTAGAAGCATAAATCTGTCACCGCCCACCAAATAAATTATTTCCCCACTTTGTTAGTGGGACTGGAATTAGAATAGTACATATGTCTCCCTTAAAAATATGCACTGTCTGTATGAAAGTTGGATTGGAGATACAATGGTAAGTCCGATCCTCTAAATAAAGGCACTTTCCACAATTTTATGTGGACTGGAGTTAGAATAGTAAAGGTTACTCCACAATACATGCATAGTCCCTAATCTTATTTGAACTGGACCTTGAATATTGAATCTGAAGCCCCTTGCCTCAGATATATACATTTTTACTATTGCTTGTTGGATTGAAGTTAAAAATTAAAGGTAATTCTCACAATTACATTTTATTCTTTAGTCATTGTTTTAAATACTTTAAGTGAATGATTTTGTATTACATATTGCTTTATGTTTACTTTGAATTTTCTTGCTTGTTTTAGTTTTACCTTCATTATATTTTTTACATTAATTAATTGTTTTGTAGAATATTTCATGAATATTTATTTTTCATTTTTTTACTTTAGGGTGTGGGTCTATGTACACATGTTAATTAAATAAAACGAAAACATTTTAAAATATTATACATTTTTAGAGATTTTAAAAACAATTCAGAAAAAGAAAAAAATGCATGTATTCATGCACATTTGTAATTGTACTTTTATTTTTAGACAAGTAGTTGCTTCCAAAAATTATTTGTAACACACACGGAGGAGAAGCGAATGATAATACGAAGGTGGCACGTGCTCAGTGAGAAAATACTGCCCTCACTAACAATATTGTGACATGCTTCATCATTGGGCTTGCTTCAATACACCCCAACGCAGACCAACACCTGGGGTGGAGCAAAGGGAGGGGAAGACAATACAAACACAAGCCAAATTATATACAGATATATTTCTGGGATCACTGAAAGAAAAGCGCGGTGAAGGTTAAAACTAGTTTGGTGGTGTCTCTGCTCAACAATTTATTCCTGGACCCACTGGCTAGGTCTAAAAAACGTGAAGGATGGTGGTGATGGGAAAGAATTAAAAGTTCCTTCACCGCTCCTTACTGCCAAAGTGTCGACATGTTTCTGCCATGTTTGAAGTGCCCATAGTGTTGGGTCACACCGGCATTCCTCAGGACCTTTCTTATCCCAGTAATGCATTTCCCTCTGTACCTGGTTAGGTATCTCTGGAATCTGTAATTTCCAAGGGAGGGTATCCTTAAGTAACTCACATATGATAATCTGTAAGGGAAGACACAAAGAGAGTGCTATAAAATTCCTTGTGAGTGAGTAACTACTGTGTGTACAAACTCAGATACTCGAAGTACCCATTCATAACTCTCATCATATAGCGGTATGCATGTTTCACCTCTATCTATATGAAGACCGAATTGGTCTGGAACATTATCAGAATGTCCATTATAGAACATACCATCCAATCAAGGGATAATTTTCCTATAAATGCTTGCAGGAAATCGTACTTTGCTGGACAGAAGTCCATTATGATCTTGTTGTGCTCAAACATGCTGTGCAGTGAAAAGCCCAACTCAGCGAGTTTCATTAGAATCATGCTAAAACTGGTGAGGAAATGGGAGAGACCCCTTGTAGTCAAACTCTGGGGGAGAGTATAAAACAGAGATAAGTTGGATTAAGCAGTAGCATAAAACATCATACTGGTCTGCAGGACCCCAAGAGGTCAGTAAAAATAAATGTGTGCACCGAGACTCATGAGCTCCACAGTATTGCTGGGGAATTCAATATTGTACAATAGCCTCTACAAAATGCCACAGAGATGCTAGGGCTGTAAGTTGTCAAGGTTGTATGCTTACCACACCCCCTCCTGTTGTAGGAATGCAACATGAATTGCCACATAGCAATATTGTGAATACTCGTGGTGGGGCCAAGCAAGCTCGTTGAGTAAGTGGTCTCAAATCGTTGTTCCATCCCACCGAAAACCCAACCCTACAACTCCTTACTTTGTCAATGGTGGTACTCAGCCCGTAAAATTTCCAGTTACCACCGTGGAGGTAGAGCGATGGAGATCTAATGCGTCTCTCATGAAGGGAGGACTTCAGGTCATGTGACGTGCTCGTCGTTACATGGCTGTATCACCTGACCGCTGCACGTACACTCGTCAACGCATTGCTAGGGTAACAACACCAAGCACTTTTTTTTGCGCTCCGGGGAAGGAAAACTTGATCTGATCCATGTGTGTGTATGTACACATTGACCTCCCCGTAGATGGAATGCGGATGCCACCAGCAAAACTGCTCCATGTAGGTATTTAAATGTTGAAATAAAAACGCTGCTCTGCATAATTATAAGAAGGGGAGTTTGTTTTAAAGATAATAAATCCCATTAATTATACAGCTACAAAGACAACATAAGGGGCATAGCCTATGCTGAAGGCGTAATAGTGGGTCAAAGAACATGAAAAAGAGGGGGTAATAAAAAAGAGTTTTTGTGCAGTAGCGTATCCTGTGTCTTACATATAGAATACCTGCATGAGATATCTATCTAGTGCATGGGTCCCCACTCCTTTAACACATTCCAAAAGATATAGTGCAATATTGCTCATAAGGGTGGTTCTGTATGGGCGCAACGAGTTGTGTTTCTCCTGCAAGTTTATCCTCTGTGGCTCATGGCTTAGAGGCTGGGTAAATGATAAGTAGTGATCAGAGTGTAATATTGTCCTCTTTATTTAGGGTGTTCCATGGAATGTCATCATTCAACCCAATCACATGACTCTTGAGTCTATATACCCATTTCTGTTGTCTTAACAGGAGTGATCTTTTTTTGTCACCCCTGTTTGAACTGAATCTAGGTTTATCCAACACGGCCCATGCTATATCATTTGCTTGGTGGTGTTTTTTCAAGTAGTGTGTTGTGAGTTTAGTGTTTGACTTCTGACACCTAATGGTGCTTCTATGCTCCATAATACTTGGTTTTACCTTTCTCGTGGTCATGACTATATATTTTTCATTACAGGGGCATGTGATGAGGTAAATGATGTGTTCTGAGTTACAATTGGTGTGTGTCCTCAGTTCCCATGGAAATTGTAAACCCACATCAACAATTTTTGCGCTTCTTTTGAATGAGAACAAATGTTTTACCACATCTAGCCTGTTTGAATTTAGTATGCAACAGTTTTTTATCAGTAGCTATTTAATATGGTGTGAGGCTGTATTGAAGGTGGTTGCACATACTGGTTTGTTCATGGTAGGTTTTTTCATCTTTTCCAATAGGTTGTCCCTGTTTGTGTTGACAGCTCTCTTTTTGGCTTTTTCACCACACATTTTGGGTATCCTCTTCTGTGTAGTCTTTCTGGCAGATGATCTGCTTTTTAGTTACAGGTGGTTATGTTCCTGAAGTTATGCCGAAGTCGGAAGAATAGCCCCACTGGTAAGTTTTTCCTCAGAGTTTTAGGGTGGAAACTCTTGAACGAGAGAAAGGAATTTTTGTCAGTCGGTTTGTGGTAGACCCTGGTGGAGATCTTCCCGTCTTTGGGTTCTATTATCAGATCCAGAAATGGCAGTTCTGCGTTGGTCACTGAAGATGTGAAATGTAGTAAAGGGTTCCCACTGTTCAACCATTCTAAGAACCTCTGTACCGATTCCTCGTCGCCTCTGCAGATCTCTAAGACATTGTCGATGAATGTTTGCCATAGTCTGATAATAATTGGCCATGGGTCCCCTCATTGTGGATGTTGGTATTCTCAAATGCTCTGACGTACATAACTGCCAGACTGGGGAAACTGTTTAATTTCTGATAATTGATCTGTACATTTGCATAAAATTAAAACATCCATCCAAGACAATGAAAAGTTGTAAATGGATCATAATTTTTTATTTAAGGGAAGGATGCAGATAATACAGCCCATATTACACAAGTGCCTTGGTCAATTTGGAGGGTCATTGCATTGATCTCGGTCAACTGAGGTACAACACCAACCTCTATGATCAACCTCTCCCACAAACACTACCAAAAACCCACCTGCACCACCCCGAATCCCAACACTTCTCAATAAAATTCATACATTTCAATCAGTAGGTAGTTGTAACCTACACTTATACTACTTTTCCCCCGGGGCACTTCCCCACAAGCCCTTACAGGACAGATGAGTGGCATAGCAAATGTTCTACATTTTATTACCTCTTAAGCTCCCCAATAAACACATGGGTAGTAGTTTGAATCTACTTCATTGGAGAGACCTTGCAAATTCACTGAAAAAACCATAGGTTTCAGGCCTTCTATAGTTAGGAATTAGCATTTAAAAAACCTTGCAAATTCACTGAAAAAACTATAAGTTTTAGGGGTGTTATAGTTAACTGGACATTTCACTCATACAAAACCATTAAAATTGTTCCTATATAGTTAGTTGTACTAACTATATTTCGCGCACCCGCAATCCACTGCATATTACATCATTCATGACATGGTCAGGGACATCACTGATGACATCTCAAATGACATCAATGATGACACCACTGATGACATCATCCAGTGAATGTGGTTTGCTTCGTTATTTAAATATGCATTATATATATATATCAATTTGCATTGAAGTATGCGTGGATATATAAAAATAAATATTTGGATGGTCTAGCCTGAGTGGGACTAGAGGAGTGCTTCTGGGCAGAGTTAGAAATTGCCTAATGAAGTTGTTTTCTGAAATAGTTAGGTCGGTGGAAGGAACATGTCCCCAATTTCCGCCCCATAAAGGGAAGAAGATCTTGCTTGAACTTTGAAGATTTCCAGTGGGGCACTTATAGTTTTGTTCGCACTGTTTTTTTTAACTTTAAAAATTCCCCCAGTTGTCCGTACTAATTTTAGGTTTGCCTTAGCCATTTGTGCTCCCCACCCCATTTTATCAGTTAGAGTCAACCCTAGAGAGACAAATGTTGGGACTCTTTCTAACGGTCTACCTTCCATCATGGGGTGAGGGCAGTTGGTAGTATTGGCATTGAATACCATATACTTAGTCTTGTCGATGTTAACTACTAAATTTCTATGTTTGCAGAATTTAATAAACTGGTTTAAAACCCTCTGCTTATCCATAGGGGATTTTGACAGAAGCAGAGTATCATCTGCAAACATTAATGCAGGAAACATCAGCGAGGCTAATTTTGGGGAATCGTTATCTTTGATTGATAGTAGGTCTTCAATGAGCCCATTAAGAAAAAAGGGAGAAGAGGGTGGGGGGCAAGGACACAGCCCTGCCTAACCCCTTTCTCAACCGGAAAGGGCCCTGTTAGCTGACCATACTTCCGAAGCGCACTCTGGCATAGGTGCCATCATGTAGGTGTTTGAATTGGTGGCATAAATAGGCTGGCACCCCCATTGACGATAAAATTGCCCAGAGTTGTTTACGATCCACCATATCGAACGCTGACTTTAGGTCCACAAACGTTCGATATAAACTTCCCCAGTCCAGGACAACCTGCTTCCAATAAAGAACTTGGAGCCGGAAGAGTTGATTGATCAATGGTAGACGTTTTGGCCCTAAAGCCTGCCTGGAGGGGAGTCAGTATATTGTTATAGTTTACCCAGTCCTGTAGGCGTTGTAAAAGTAGTCTCGCATAGATTTTCTGACTGACATCGATAAGGCTGATGGGCCTGTAATTTGATAGTTCTGATGGAGAACCCTTCTTAAAAATGGGAATTATCTCCGCCCCCAACCATGTGGCTGGCAGAGGTAGGCCCTGCAAAATTGCATTATAGAGTAATAAAAGATAGGGAGCCCAGACTACTGGTTCTTCTTTGAAGAGGTCGCCTGGGATCCTATCTAACCCAGGGGCTTTGTTCGATTGCAGGGAATGCACTGCAATAAGAACCTCATCCAAGGTGAAAAGTGGTATGGGGCAATTAGGGTCCATATCCGTCAAAACAGTAGGGGCTAAACTATTTGATGTTGGGGGGATAGAATATAGCTCTTTAAAATATAGGGACCAAGATTCTTCGGGTATGTTTGGATCAATTGAGGTCCTACCTTCTGGTTTCCCTGTGTGAACTAGGTTCCAGAAGGACCGTGTATCTTTGGCCTCAAGTGTAAATTTGATGGTGTACCATCGTTCTTTTTCCCACTCTTTTTTTGCATTAAAAATCATTAATTTATAGGCACGCCAAGCTTCAGTCACGGCGGCTGGGGAGCCTTGTTTCAGTGCCATAAGTAGCCCCTGCTTCATTTCTTTACAGCCCCCGTTAAACCAGGGGTGTTTAGTAACAAAAGGCTTAGGTTTGATAGGGGTTGTTTTGTAAAAGGAGTTCGCCGATAAGATAGTTAGTTCCTCATGCAACCCTGACAGGGACCTTTGTACACTGTTACCAAATGGATGAGTCGTTATTAGGTTTGCCCTTTCTAGGAGGGGGATTATACTCAGGTACAATTTACCCAGATCTTCAGTGGAATTCTTCATGTTAGCCCATCTGATTCTCCTCCCACCTTGAATTATTCTGAGGTCGCTATTTTCGTAAGTTTGGTTGGCCTCAGTTATCAAGTCAAAGTTAATCTCAGTTGACAGGAGATTGTGGTCGCTTTCCGTACGACTAGAGATTTGTAAGTTGAGGATACTAGGCCCTAATGGGCATACTAACCATGAAATAATCAATTACAGAGGTATGACCCCTTCCACTGTAGGTTGGTTGCCCTGGGCTGTCCCCCTTAAAACGCCCATTACATGCTCTAATAGAATAAGAATAGGTTATGGAGGTTAGCTGAAGTACTGTGGATGACCACTGTTTAGCTGGATACATATTTGGGTGGGGGATTGGCCATATTTCATCCTCATATGTTGAGGTGCGGTGGACTCCAATAAGTGGTTTGTAATGACAATTGAAGTCACCACCAATCATCAACTCAACATCTCCCAGGAGGGAGTGCAAAAGAGAGGACAAAGAGTCTAGGGTTTTGGAGGTGCCCCTTGTCCCACTGGCCTCGAGTAGATATTAATAAGTGTCAGTTTAGGTGTTTTGGTATGTAACAATATAATACAGGTTATATCAGGGCTGTTGGTGTCTATTCTTTTTACAGAAAACCCAAGATGAGCACCTATCCAAATACATAATCCCCCCGATGGTCTACTTCTTTCAAAGCTGGCTCCAAAAACGTAACATAACCCAGTCTATGTATAGGGTTAAGAGCCCATGTTTCCTGGAATATACATATCCCGTGGAGGTCTACAAAAGCACACCAATCAGGATTATTCTGGTTGGCGGCGAGACCTGCTATGTTCCAGGTTAGAATTTTTAGGGTTGAGTTTTGGTTATGGATTCTAAGTAGCCGATTACCACAATTAGCCAAGTTAATTGAACCATCAGGAGCATTTGTAGGCCCTTTTCGTACTATGTTGGATGTAACAGGGGTGGGGACAGTAATGTAGGCTGTTGGTAAGGTTAATGTTGATTCTCTTGGTGATGAATCCCTATCCAGGGAGAGATCATCACTAGAGGATAGCAGGTCAGTAAGATCTTCTGCACCTGTCAGCTCCAGTCTAACATCTAGTGGTGGCTGGGCAAAATCTTGTCCAGATCCCTTTTCCACAGATCCCCGATGTTTAGAGATATGCTATTCTGTACTGACGTTTGGGGCACAGAGCGTCAGTCGCAGTCCCCCAGGCCTGAAAGGGCATCAAATCTATTCAAGAGCATGATGTTCCCTAAAAGGCGTGTGTTCGGCAATTCGTCCTGTGGGAATAAGTCTCTTGCAGTTGGGTACCGGGGTTCATAAAAGTGAGACAGTGGTAGTGTAAGAATTCCAGGCAACAGAATATTTTGGGGCCAATTAAAAATAAATTTGACGCACCTCCAGTCTCTAAAATTAATAATAACACAGTCCCCCACCGTGGTTTTGGTGCTCTTGCCAATTCACTCTCCTAGCAAACAGAATTTCTGCTGTAATATTTGTTGGGAGTGGTTGTTTCTGGTTGAGCCAGAAGGTGCACTTATTTTTGAGTTCTGCGTAAGTCTCCCTTTTTCCCTGTGCCAGAACGGGGACCCCCGCCAAAACCACCACATAGGGCGCTGATTGTGGTGGAAGATCGATGTTGGGCAGGGGATCAGTGTTCTGGACCAAGGGTTTTTTTTTAAATCTTGGTGCAGTGCTGTCGGCAGCTGTTTGATGGTGTTTGTCCCTTGTAGCAGTATCTGCACCTGGTGGCAAACTGGGAACTAAGGCAACAACAGAACAGAGGTTAAGGCAGGGGATCTTTGGGTAGGGACAATACGACTTTTTGATGCTACAGCAGCGTTGATATCGATTGGTCTTGGGCCTGGAGTTTTAGTCTGCCTAAGAGTAGAGTCATTAGCCCTCAGACCCACTTGCTCCTATATTGATGCCACTGAGAGTTCAAGGCAGACTAATCTATTCTCAATTGAATCCAGTTGTGTGGTTATTGGGGTACAGAATTTTTTTAACGTACTTTCCAGTTTCTTCCAAAACAATGGGCCCATATCAGGTTGGACTTCTCCCCCCAGAACGTTTTTGGTCCACGATGCTCTTCCATGGCAATCGATGGTAAATGTAAATGTGCAGGAATTTATGTAGTGCAAATCACCGACCGGTTTCTAAGCGCTTGCTTAGGGAACCCGTCCTGGTATTCCCCTGTGAGATAACCCCGGCAGGGTATCCGCAAGGTGAAAGCCAGGCATCCCGCCGCGAGGGGCCGTTGTGGAGATTAAGCAAACTATTGCCCAGAGTCGCAGAGTGTGAACCCGTGAATCGAGTAGGCACCGGAGCGAGAATTGTCGAGTCCATGGACATTTTAGGACTCAAGACCCTGCCGAGCCGGGAATTGAACCCCGGTCCCGGGCTGACCTCTGCTTCCAAGTCTGCCTCCTGTTCTGACCGACTTTTTTGACCCTCCTTTGAGGGAAGATGATTGGAAGTGACTCTAGTCTATTAACATTCTAGTGCAAGGATTAGAACTATAGACAGGGCCTATTCATAAGGCACAGTAATGCACTTTCGTACCCTTTTCCTTAGATCAGGGCTTATAAACTTATATTAGGGGATAGATTCATTAGTATTAGTGATAATCCGTCCTTTTGCAAGAGTGTTAGTATACCTTCTATGGAGTTATGCTTATTTCAGGCCTTGTAGGCCTCAAATGGGAGAGACTCCATCTTGCTTTCTGCCCCGGCAGCTTGAGATGCTTCTAGGTCAAGTGTAATGTTTTAGTTTCGAAGTGTTGTTCGCTTGGAGAGAACCGGCTCAGGCTGGCCCTTATCGAAAGACTGTATTTTTCTCTACTCCGAAGACACAACATCAAATCGGCCGACTGAGAGCGTGTCCTTGGTACGGGGAGGTACAAGAATTTGGTGGGCGGCAGGTTACTGGCCGTAACTTTCCATGAAAGGACAAGCTTCCATATTAGCGAAGGCATGAGGCAGTGAATTAGTCAGTCTGTAGGCGGCAGCTAGCCGTTAGCATCATTGCCATTAATTATTTCCAGGCAGACAGTCGCCATTTTGAAGTCCGAGAAAGATCACGAAGCTGATACTCTCTTAGAAAGATCGGAGAGGAGAGAGGAGTAGTGCAGAACGGCCAGAGAGAGAGAGACAACAGCTAATAAAAGGAAGGTTCCAGTGACTTGGAGGGAAGCAGAGAAGACAGAGCATAGCGGTGCAGACGTGTACTCGTGACTGCTGAGGTGTGACTCTAAGACGAGCCAAGGCACAGACGAGAAGGGAACCTAGATGACTGCTGAACCCAGACTTCGCGTCCATAAGGTGACTTCTGCCCATATTCTATAGTGTGCACATTCTAACCTTTCACTTTTCTTTGCAGGATATATGTTATAGTGTGGTATTGTGTTTGTATGATCATTGTAATAAAATACCCCAGTTCTTAGTGAACCAACATTTGCCTCGTATTCTTGTTCAATCAGGGTAACCTGTTCTTCTAGTCAGGCATTGTTTTCATGAACGGATGTAATTCCCGGTCAGGTAAGAGGTGACTGAGCAATGAGGGAGAGAGGGACCCCTCGATGTGAAGAATAGATTGCACATCCTCTAATTTGGTAAATTGTGGTAATTCCTAATATTGTAGTATCATATTCCCGAGTAGCCAATGAGAGATTCCTTCCAAAGGTACTCATAGGAAAGTGATTGTCGTTGGTAAGCGGCGTTAATGAGAAAACCAGGTGGGAAACTGGTGTATAGGTCCGCCGGATTGCGGATCGGGCTGTGAGTGAGAGAACACTAGGGAGGACACTAGTGTATAGGTCCGCCGGATTGTGGACCGGGCTGTGAGGGAGAGAGCACTAGGGGGGGGGGGAAACTAGTGTGTAGGCACGCAGGATTGCGATTTGCCGAGCGAGCACTGACTGTGGTCAGTGTGTAATGGTAACTAATCAGAACTGCCCTAGTGTAGATTAGTCTGGGCCTAAGTTGCCGCGAGACTAACTGGTATGAGTGGGATATTGTAGAAAACCTATACATGTATATTGCTAATTCCCCATCCTTAGGTACAAGACATATATATATATATATATACCTATTGTAAATACGTTCTAAGGAGGGAGGTGATTACGTTCCGGCTGGGTTGGAGGTGCTCTGAGGAGCTGATCCTATCTGGTCCGAGAATCCGGCCGTTACATATGGCGTCACGAACTGTTTACGAAGCCTGTGTGCGCTGTATTGTTATTCCTATTGGTTTGCGCTCGGCTCGTACGTGGTTTCTTTTGTATATTCTTTGTTAATAGTTGTGTATATCTTTTTTTTTTGTGTGTCAAAATGTTTTCGGGAAAGTCGAAATCTATTTCCTGTTGAAATTCCCGGCTGGAAATCTACGCCTTACGAGGCCTTGGCCCGCGAGTGGGCCGATTCTACTGGTTTGAGTGAGAATTGGACTTCTTGTTTGGAGCTGGCGGAGCCGGCTGATGTGGTTTCTTGCTTGCAGAAGGCACCAGTAGTGAAGGGTGATGAGCTTCCTATTTTAGGACGCAGAGGTTGGACTGTTTTGACTGCATACAGAATTCTTCATGAGAAATTTGTGAAATTACAGCAACGATTTGTGGACATGGAGGAAAAGTTTGTTGAGGTGCAAAATGCGCATACTCTTTTGCGATGTCAAAATAAATTGCTTGCCGACAAACTTGAAACTTATCAGACTATAGCCAAAAGGGCTGCTGTTCGCATTGCGAAATATAAATATAGACACCGTCGCGGTCGTTTTTGTAAACGGAAAGTGCGTCTAGTCGTGGCGAAAGCCGGACTGGATTGGAACCCCGACGAGTGGGATGGTAATATCTGGGACTCGAATGATTCCGGTTCCTCGGCTGAGGAATCTGACAGGCGTGAGTCTTCTCGCTCCGGACGTGATTGTAAATCCGCTTCTTGTGATAAAAATGATGATTCTAGCGGCCGTGGTCGCTTTTCCCATTCTGATGACGTGTCTCGTACTGATTGTTCCTCTAAATCTATGGATCGGGCTTCTTCGGAAGCTCGTCCGGAGGTTTCTGCACACCCGTTTTTTTGACGCAAATTACAACAAGCTCCTGGTAATCCTAATGGTATTGCTCTGGATAGTTTGGAAGACTTTACTCAACAGGAAGTTAGTGACATTTTGCAACGATTTCAACAACGGCCTGGTGAGGCCTTACTTACTTGGATGGTGCGCCTTTATGAACTGGGTGCTGCAGGTATCATGTTAGATGCTGGAGATGCCTTGAAATTTTGCTCTTTGAGTTTCGATTCTACTGTACAAGATCATTTTCGAAATTTCAATGGTGCTGGCCAGATTAGTCTGCTCCAGTTAGCGACTGATGGCTGTAACCATAAATACCCTACTGAATCTGACTGGCCTGTCAATGACAAGCCGTGGTACTCTTTGCGCGATGCGGCGCAGCGATTGAAAGAGGAGGTGATGAAAACTGCGATTTTTCTCAGTACTGCTGACAGGTTGTTGGATGGTTTGTTGACATCTTCTGTGCGGAATCGCATTATCCGTTCTTCCCCTGTTGCTTACAAGCAGGTTCTGATGACTTTGTTGATCAATCAAACTGGCAATGCCTTATCTATGGTTCTTGAATCTGTTTGTCAGCTTGGTGAGTTGGTTGACTGGTTTAAACCTGAGAGACAGTCCAGACCTGAGGGTCGTACTGCTGGTGACTATAAATTCTCTAGACGTGATATGTTTCTTGCGCTGTTGGATGACGGTGTGAAAAAGGAGGACATTGATGGTGAGCCTAATAATCGCTTATGGGACATGTTTCGCAAGCGTGGATTGGATCGTAAGGAGGGTGCCCGTCGTGTGCGTAAGAATGATTGTGATCGTGGTTGTTCTGATGACAGTGGTGACGACAAGCGTCATGTTGATTCTGATCGTCGTGGTGAACGGCGATATGAGCGTGTTGTGTCCCCTCGTCGTGAGAAGGTGAGGGGGCGAGAGGGGGAGAGAGAATGGGGCAGAGATGATCGTGTCTATAACAGAGATAGAGATGAAAGGGATCAGTCCCCTGAGTTGAGGAGAAGGGAGGATTGACACAGGCTTTCCAATCGTAATTCACAGTACTATGCAGATGACAAGTATCCATTTCGTAATGGAGATGGATATGAACAGGATGTTTTGATACCCAAGAAACATGAGAGCATTTACCCTGATTTGTCCTGGTTGACAGAATGCAGTAAAAATGACTAGGAAATAGGTCAAGCTCCAGTACGCAGGTGGGCTCACAAAGATAATAGACCCTATGTAGATATTGACATTTTTTGGAAACATCGTAATATCCAAAGGGCCCGAGCATTGGTAGATACAGGAGCGGAGGCCACTCTTATTCACGGTAAATCAAAGAAATTTAAAGGCCAATTTTTCACAATTACTGGTTTAGGTGGAAAGGAAACTCCCGCAGTGCAAACTACACTTGAAATGAAAATAGGCAGAATTCCCCGAAAAGAGTATTCTGTATTAGTTGTACCGCTCTTGGAGTACATAATTGGAATTGACATTCAAAAAGGTATGACTTTACATTTAGATGACGGTTGCTATCAATTTGGAACTAAACATTATATCTCGTCCAGACCCGTACGGGTTGGTCGTTTACGAATGCCCCCCATAAAAATCCCTCAGGCTACGAAAGTTGTTTCTCAGAAGCAATATCGTATTCCAGGTGGCCATGAAGAAATTAGTGCCACTATCCAGGATTTGGTTGACGCAGGAGTTATAACTCCGGTTACTTCTGCTTGGAATAATCCCGTTTGGCCAGTGCGCAAAAGTGATTATTCTTGGCGCATGACTGTTGATTATCGTGAGTTGAATAAACATACACCCCCTTTGACTGTTGCAGTACCGGACATTATTACCTTAATTGAAAGAATCCAAAAGCATCCAGGTACTTGGTATTCGTCCATTGATATTGCTAATGCTTTCTTTTCAATTCCGATTGCCCCCGAGTGTCAGGAACAATTCAGTTTTACATGGAATGGACGTCAAATGACGTTTAGAAGTCTTCCCCAAGGCTATGTACACAGTCCTACGATCTGTCACCGGCTGGTGGCGGAACATTTGTCTGAAGTGACTGTACACCCGCAAATTCAGGTCTGTCATTATATTGACGACATTTTGATTCAAGGTGAAACATAAGATCAAGTTCAGACCCAATTAGATCAAATTCTTGATTGCTTGCGTGAAAAAGGTTGGGAAATCAATCCCGATAAGCTACAAGGTCCATCCCAAGATGTAAAGTTTTTAGGTATCAATTGGCATGAAGGTCACTGAGAGGTGATCCCGCAGGTTAAACAAAAAGTTTTAGATTTTGCAGTCCCAAGAAATCGGAAGGAAGCCCAGAGCTTCATTGGCTTGTTCGGCTTTTGGCGTCAGCATATTCCACATTTGAGTCAGATACTGGCTCCTTTATATCAAGTCACTCGCAAAAAGAATGTGTTTGAATGGGGTGAACCACAGCAGAATGCGTTTAATTTGGCAAAAGAAGCAATTCAGTATGCTTTGGATCTGTGGCCTGTGTGCGAGGGTGATGTGGATTTAAATGTGTCCGTGCAAGGTCTTTATGCAAATTGGAGTCTGTGGCAGATACAGGGCAGACACAAAGTACCATTAGGTTTTTGGACCAAAAAGTTACCTGAGGCTGGTGAGCGTTATACACCTTTTGAGAAACAGTTGCTTGCATGTTATTGGGCTCTGGTGGATACCGAGCAATTGACTTTGGGTCATGGTATAATTTTGAGACCTGAAATTCCTATCATGCAGTGGGTTTTGAGTTCGCCGAAAACTCATCGAATTGGACATGCTCAAGAAGCGAGTGTGATTAAGTGGAAATGGTACATTCAAGACAGGGCACGTGTGGGTCCGAAAGGTGTGGCAGCAATACATGAGCAAGTGGCGCAGGCGCCATCGATTGAGACTGGAAGTGATTGCTCCGTACCTGTAGTACAGGAATCTCCTGTTAAATGGGGTAAGCCATTTGATGATTTGTCCGTGGAGGACAGAAAATATGTGTGGTTTACGGATGGTTCAGCGAAGTTCATTGGAGAGAAACGGCATTGAAAGGCAGTGTCCTATAACCCGATCACACAGAAATTGTTGAGTACAACCGGTGAGGGTAAAAGTAGTCAATTTGCTGAATTATATGCAGTTTACTAAGTTTTGAAACAGGAATTGCCTGGCACATGTCATATTTTTACTGATTCCTGGTCCACTGCTAATGGACTGGCGGTTTGGTTACCAACTTGGCACTTTCATATTGGGAAGTGCATTCAAAAGAACTGTGGGGAAAAGAATTATGGCAAGAAATTTGGGAAATGCTCCCACAGAGTACTGTGACAATCTTTCATGTGGATGCTCATACACCAATAGACTCCCTAGACAAATTCTTTCATAACATTGCAGATGAAAAATCTAAAATTGCTGAGGCAGTGGTGGACATGCAGGATTCTGATTTGGCGGGATTGGCGAAATGGGCCCACCAGAAAGTAGGACATTTTGGAGAGAGAGCCACTAGCAGGTGGGCCGCCGATCGAGAAATTTATATTCCTTTAAATTACATGAAAGATACCATTTTGCATTGTCCCATCTGTCAACACTCTAGACAACAAAAAGTACCACAAATTGTTAAAGGCCATTTACATCGAGGAAAATTGCCCGCTCAAATTTGGCAGATTGATTATATTGGTCCACTCCCTATGAGCTAAAATTGCCAATATGTTTGTACAATTGTCGACACCTACAGTGGCCTGTTAGTGGCCTTTCCTTGTAAACAAGCTACTCAAGTGAATACCATTAAAACGTTGGAAGTAATTATATTATATTATGGCGTTCCATTTCAAATTCAATCTGACAATGCATCTCACTTTCGTGGAAGATTGGTACAGGAATTTTGTGCGGAAAACAATATTGAATGGGTGTTTCATATTCCATATTATCCACAGGCATCAGACCTTATTGAAAGAATGAATGGTTTACTTAAAGAACAATTGCGAAAATTGGCTGACAACAAATATAAGAATTGGAGAGATTATTTGTTTCAAGCATTATTAATTCTGAACAATCGTCCCTTTCTGAATGCTGAATCTCCTTTAATGCGTTTGTTTCCCCCAAATGTTGATGCGAAACCCAACACCATTGGCAATACTGTTATGTACTGGGAAATTTCCCCCGGAGCCCTGGCTCCATGCAGAGCGACCCCAGGTTCCGCAGGCTTGGACCTGCATGCTATGAATGACACTGTGATTAAGAGTAAAGATCGAATCATTATCGAAACAGGTGTTGGTGTCTGTATACCGACTGGAAATTTTGGACTGATTGCCCCTAGATCGGGCCTGGCCTTAAAAGACATTCAAGTACTCGGAGGAGTGATTGACAGTGATTATCAGGGAGAGATTAAGGTTCTCCTGCTGAACAGGAGTGAGGTTGATTTATCGATTCAAAAGACTGACCGAGTTGCCCAATTGCTAATTATGCCTGTTTTCAGTGGTGAGATTCAGAAAGGCACTGCCCCAACTTTGCTAACTGTGCGAGGCCAGAAAGGCTTTGGCTCTACGGATAACCCTGGAGCGAGAATATGGGTGCAATCGCCTAAAAATCCCCCTGAACAAGCTGAAATCATTGCAACCGGTCATGATAACAGCATTCTAGTCATGAGACCAGGGAAAGATAGCTGGGAAGCTGTCCCGGCTGACAAATGTTATTTACGAGAATGAATAATGCCTGTGTTTGATTTTTTTTCAGATCACTCTCTGGACTGTTGCTGCAGGATGTGCCGGCGTTGGACTCCTTTTGGTCTGCTACGTCGGGAGAGGAGGGAATCCACAGACTCTGGTTGATTCGAGAACCCGAGTACCGCGTTCCTTCGCTGCGTGGGATTCATCATCGAACTTTTGGACAACTTTGGCTAAACGAGTTACCAATTCTCCGCATTTTTGCTTGACACCTATGCGTTCAGTAACTGATATTCTAGCGACCTGTTTGGTTGCTGTCCCTGCCTCGATGGAGACTCTGAAGCATATTTTTAATATATCAAATGCCTGACCCAATGTAATTCTTGGCGATTTTGCAGCTCACAAGTACTGTCCCTTATGTACTATTCTTTCAGATTCCATACCCCCAATTCATTCCCAGATCACTACCTATATTATCACGCAGGGTGACCTGTGCTTTTTCTTGACTTGTGATCCTAATGCAATTACTGAATGTGTAAAACTGAAGCTCAAAGCAGCTACCTCTTTTTCGACTCATGAACGAACGTTGTGTTCCCGAAGACCCCCAAAATCATGTACTTCTGTTAAAAATAATATGACTTGTAAGAGTATAGTAGTTGCCCCTAGCCATTACCGTACAATGTTGTTACCTTCTGGTTGGCTCTTTTCCTGTGGCAACACCTCTTGGCCCTATATTCCCGCAAATATTTCCGGAGGCCCATGTGCCATCACTAGACTGAGTTTATTAATGTTTTCCTCACATCCTAATACCTATTCCCGTATAGTTTGTGATGCTATGATGTTACATGAGGACTGTGATTCTTCCCTACATCTTTATTCCAAATCTGAATACCTTAGTTTAGCTATTTTCATTATTGGTGTCCCAGCATTGGCTGTTTATAACGCCAAATCTATAGGAAAAATGGCCTGTTGGATGGTCAAATCAATTAATCAAACTTCTACAATTTTATCGGATATGTTATTAGATGCCCAGGGTGAACGCCGAGCTATCTTGCAAAATCATGCGGCCATTGATTACCTTTTGCTGAAACATGGACATGATTGCTCTGATTTTGAAGGTCTTTGTTGCTTTAACCTCTCAGACCACACTAAATCCATTCAAGCTCATATTGACAAACTTGATAACTTGACTGAGGAGGTTAGAAAACACATTGATCGGGGTTGGTTTGACTGGCTCTTCAATTGGTTACCTGACTTACATTCCCTACGACAGATATTAGGGGGTATTGTGATTTCTATTAGTATTTTAGTAGCTATTTGCTGCTTTATTCAGTGCATCCCTTCCCTACTCCAATACTGTAGATTCGGCACAAGGAATAGATCAGTTAGTTTTGTTTCCTATTATTCTTCCACAGATGTTAGTTCCGTATAGCGAATGATTAATAGACTAAAGTCAAGGGTGAAGTGTTCTGACCGACTTTTTCGGCCCTCCTTTGAGGGAAGATGATTGGAAGTGACTCTAGTCTATTAACATTCTAGTGCAAGGATTAGAACTATAGACAGGGCCTATTCATAAGGCACAGTAATGCACTTTCATACCCTTTTCCTTAGATCAGGGCTTATAAACTTATATTAGGGGATAGATTCATTAGTATTAGTGATAATCCGTCCTTTTGCAAGAGTGTTAGTATACCTTCTATGGAGTTATGCTTATTTCGGGCCTTGTAGGCCTCAAACGGGAGAGACTCCATCTTGCTTTCTGCCCCGGCAGCTTGAGATGCTTCTAGGTCAAGTGTAATGTTTTAGTTTCGAAGTGTTGTTCGCTTGGAGAGAACCGGCTCAGGCTGGCCCTTATCGAAAGACTGTATTTTTCTCTACTCCGAAGACACAACATCAGATCGGCCGACTGAGAGCGTGTCCTTGGTACGGGGAGGTACAAGAATTTGGTGGGCGGCAGGTTACTGGCCGTAACTTTCCATGAAAGGACAAGCTTCCATATTAGCGAAGGCATAAGGCAGTGAATTAGTCAGTCTGTAGGCGGCAGCTAGCCGTTAGCATCAATGCCGTTAATTATTTCCAGGCAGACAGTCGCCATTTTGAAGTCCGAGAAAGATCACGAAGCTGATACTCTCTTAGAAAGATCGGAGAGGAGAGAGGAGTAGTGCAGAACGGCCAGAGAGAGAGAGACAGCAGCTAATAAAAGGAAGGTTCCAGTGACTTGGAGGGAAGCAGAGAAGACAGAGCATAGCGGTGCAGACGTGTACTCGTGACAGCTGAGGTGTGACTCTAAGACGAGCCAAGGCACAGACGAGAAGGGAGCCTAGATGACTGCTGAACCCCGACTTCGCGTCCATAAGGTGACTTCTGCCCATATTCTATAGTGTGCACATTCTAACCTTTCACCAAGAAACCGCATGGTAGAAGTGCGCTATAGAAATGTTTTTAAATTCAAATTCAAATTTTCTTTGCAGGACATATGTTATAGTGTGGTATTGTGTTTGTATGATCATTGTAATAAAATACCCCAGTTCTTAGTGAACCAACATGTGCCTCGTATTCTTGTTCAATCAGGGTAACCTGTTCTTCTAGTCAGGCATTGTTTTCATGAACTGATGTAATTCCCGGTCAGGTAAGAGGTGACTGAGCAATGAGGGAGAGAGGGACCCCTCGATGTGAAGAATAGATTGCACATCCTCTAATTTGGTAAGTTGTGGTAATTCCTAATATTGTAGTATCATATCCCGAGTAGCCAATGAGAGATTCCTTCCAAAGGTACTCATAGGAAAGTGATCGTCGTTGTTAAGCGGCGTTAATGAGAACACCAAGTGGGAAACTGGTGTATAGGTCCGCCGGATTGCGGATCGGGCTGTGAGTGAGAGAACACTAGGGAGGACACTAGTGTATAGGTCCGCCAGATTGTGGACCGGGCTGTGAGGGAAAGAGCGCTAGAGGGGGGGAAAACTAGTGTGTAGGCACGCAGGATTGCGATTTGCCGAGCGAGCACTGAATGTGGTCAGTGTGTAATGGTAACTAATCAGAACTGCCCTAGTGTAGATTAGTCTGGGCCTAAGTTGCCGCGAGACTAACTGGTATGAGTGGGATATTGTAGAAAACCTATGCATGTATATTGCTAATTCCCCATCCTTAGGTACAAGACATATATATATATACCTATTGTAAATACGTTCTAAGGAGGGAGGTGATTACGTTCCGGCTGGGTTGGAGGTGCTCGGAGGAGCTGATCCTATCTGGTCCGAGAATCCGGCCATTACACCTCCTCTAACCAGTGAGCCACACTTCTCCACAGAAGATGGGGTGGACTAGATGGAAGTCTGACAGCTGGGATTTTGTTGGTCCCGTCCATTTTACCAGTTTGGGCTTTTTTGCCTCCTAGAGTGGTTTGTACGCCAGTGCGCTTCCTTTTAGCAGCCACTCCCACATCTCGCTGAGGAAGACATGATTTTGCATTTGAGCGGGTTTTAATATTAGGGGAGAGTATAGCCTTGGCGGCATTATGGACAACCGTCCCAGTAGGGGAGTTTGAACTAGTATCATGGATAACAACCAGCTGTGATGTGTCACTTCGCTCTACAGCTCCCGAGGGAGGCAGTGTATCCTGAGAGTTAGATAGATGGAAAATTGGTGATCTTGCCCTCGCCAGGCATCCCAATGAAGAACTTTTGTCAAATGGGGTGTCCAAGGAAAGTCTCTGTTCGGTGAGTTCGATATCCTTGGCCAGGGCTGACGATACCCTAACTAGAAAGTTATCCAGGGTGCCTAATAATTAACCCTCCATTAATTTCCTAGAATTTGGGGCTTCAGATGGTACAGTTGTCATGATTGTTTTTAAAGGGCCTGTCAGTTAAACTCCTTGATAAGAAGGGCCAGTTACAGTAAAACAGAAGAAAAGAAGACTGACCTTTATTCGCAGGGGCAAATGAAAGAGGGGTGGCCCGTCCCGTCCTTGTCCGCTCTTGAACGGGCTTAAACGGGCCCGCCCTTAGCCCGGGCTTCGCCCGGCTCGTCCCACGAAGCGGGTCTCCGGTGTGGTTTTAAGCACCTTCTGGCCCTGTCGTGGTGTCAGTGAGCGCCGGGATTCGTAGTCCAGGGGGGCGGCGCAGCTTCGACACCCCCGTGACTCCTGGCTGTGGCAGCGTGGTCCCAAGTATAGTGGAGCAAGGTTGCGGCGTCCAGGTAAGTCTGTTTTAGCAGGTTGCTCTGTCCCACCATCAGTTCAAACCCAAATGTCATATTCTCCCTTCTCACAGCCTGCTCTGATTCAACCTGCTTGGTCCTGATCTGTTGCTTCCAATTGTAACTACCTAACTTCATCCCATGTGTCTGCAACAGCTAGCATCATGCTAAATTTGGTCTTCTCTGTACTCTCACTAACATATTCCCCATTGAAAATGCATACGTGTGTGGCATAAAAACGAGCACCTTCATAGTCGTTGCATTTTTCCATGGTGGCAAATTCATCTCCTTTCCCATGTGCAGCACACTTTACGACTGCCACTTCCTTTGGTAACTACAATGTTTCCAACCGCTGTCTCTTTCCTAATGTGAGATCCTGATGACTTTAGGAACCCTCTTTGTGACCATAGCTGTCCAAAGTCATAAACTACACCAAAACTATATTGGCTGTCACTATAGATAGTGACTCCTATCTGCTCAGAGACAAGGCATGCACAGGTCAAGGCAATAATCTCGGCCACTTGTGCAGAGTGTACTCCTTGTAAACAAGCAGCTTCCGCAACTCCAGAGATGGTACAGACAGCAGATGCTGCTCTCAGATAACCTTCATTGTCCCTTAGACATGAACCATCAACAAAAAGGACTTGATCAGGATTATACAATGGTTCATAGACAATGTCAGGTCTCGGTTTGGTGCATAGCTCAGTAAAATCCTGACAAGCATGGTCTTCACAATCTTCCCCATCAGCATTTGGAAACGGTAACAAGGTAGTTGGGTTTAATATGGAACAGTGCTTTAAGTTTAACATTTCTGCTGCAAACAGAACTTATTCATATCTTGTCAGCCTGTCATTGTTCAAATGCTGTGATTTGTTCCTCGTCATCAGGAGTTCAACTGAGTGTGGCACATATACAATAAGTGGATGACCCATCAAAATGCTTTCACATTGTTCAATACTGACATCTGATGCAGCAACGGATTTGGGACATCCGGGCAATGCTGAAGCTACAAGATCTAACGTAGCTGCAAATTAGACCACTGGTCAACTGGCATCTCCATGTCTCTGGGTGAGTACAGAAGAGCACAACCTTCTCTTTCATGGGAGAACAGCGAAAACGTTTTGTTGTAGTCAGGCACTCCTAAAGCTGGAACGTGACAAAGGCATTCTTTCATCTCCAAGAAGGCAAGTAAGCGATTGCTATCCCAAGGTAGCGGATCACTCACATCCTTGTGGGTCAGCATCTGTAAAGGTTTTGCATCAAAGAGAAATTCTGAATCAATTGTCGACAGTAGCCAACCATTCCCAAACACATACTGATCTCTTTATGGATAGTGGGCAGATTAATTTTCATGATTGCCTCCACTCGCTCTGGTGAAACCTTCCTCTTGACTTGCTCAATTTGATGACCCAAGTACTGAACTTCAGTCAGACAGTACTGAAATTTGCTCGGAGACACCTTATGCTCATTGTCAGCCAGATGATTCAGTAGTGTCGTCCCTGCAAGTTTCCTGTATTTCGGATGCAATGTGGAGGTCATCAATTTACTGAACTAACACTGAGTTTCAGGGCAAAACCAAGCTCTTGAGGTTCTTTTTCAAGACCTGATTGAAGATAGACAAACTTTCACTATACCCTTGAGGGATACAACACCATGTTAAGATACAATTTTCCAGCTGGAAAACAAAATAAAAATTGACTTTCCTCATGCAATGGAATGGAGGAGAATGCCTGACAAAGGTCCATCACAGTGAAACAGACAGCTTCACAAGGAATCTGAAATAGAATCACAGATGGAATCGGTACTACAGGACAACAATAAATCACAATGTTATTCACCTTTCCAAGGTCCTGAACTATGAAGTACTTTCTGCTTGTTTTGTGCAATCCCATGATGAACAAATTGCACCGACTTCCTATGAACTCCTTAAGTATGCCTTGCGCAATCATGGACTCAATCACTGGTGTAATCCCTGCCACTGTTTCCGAAGTCAGGTTGCACTGAGGTGTTCTTTGAAATTCTGCATTAGGCATGCTCTGCATGCGGACTGGCTCGACTCCTTGAATTTGTTTGATTTCCTCCCCCATGAAATCCCATACCACCGTAAAGATGGTGTCTCTCAAGTCCAGTGGCAAGTCCTCCACTGTCAGCAAATGGAAACATGTCTATGCAATGATTTTGATTTGCTGGCTTGAAAGCAATGTCATAGTCATTAGTCTGCAGCTCAATTCCCTTTGGCGTACAATAGATGGTACAATTCAATTTACACAAGCGATCACACACCAATAAAGAGACTAGATTTGAATCACATTCCACAAACTGATGATGATCCTGGAAGGTCCCGATCTTCACTGGCACCTCTTCCATCAAAGGGTTTGTCATTCTTTTGTTAGCAACTCCTGCAACTTGGATTGTTTTTTTCCAAGAGGGGTAGATTTGGGACTACTACAGATCTCAAAGTAGAACGGATAGCACCAGTATCAATCAAAATTTTAATGGGATGACCATCTATGTCTGCCTCTACATATGGTCCTTTCTGGTCTACTTCCAAGACTGCGCCAAGGGCACAGTCTTCCTTCCCCCTCAGGTACCACCATTAGGATGGGTCATGACCAAATCCATCTAGCGCTTCCATAAAGGGCCTCTAATGGTACGTCCGATTGCTCTGTGAGACTCCTGAAGGTGGTGGCACTTGCATTAACTGATTCTGATTCCCTCCTGAATTCTTGGCCTTGTCACCACCGATAACTGATATACCACATCTGGTGCTTGCACGAGTTCGCCCGCCTACACCTGATTCGCCGGATTTAAGCTTCACTCGTGCTATCAATGCCTTATTTTGTGACAAAAATAACAGGCAGTTGTCTTTTTCAGTGTTTCAACATCTATCCCCATTTAGGGATCTATGGGGACACCTCTCCCTCTTCCTTGTCCAACTGAATTTGGTGTGCCTTGAACATCTCCTTTGACATTCCCTTGATTACGACCTACTGTCCCTCCTGTTGCCTGCACCTGCTCTCCCTTCTTTGCATTTCACATATGGACAAGCATTATCTTTTCCTTTATCCGTCTATGTTTGAAATCCACCTCCTCACTGCAATGTCTGGCATACAGTAGAATTTCAAACACACACTTATTTTGCCAGCAAATCCAATGTTGCTGGATCACGAGGTTGATTTACGGCATCAATCCTGTCACAAATTATGAGATAAATTGTCCCATGTCTTTGGCTGTAAGAGTATCTAACCCACTGTACTGCTTGAAGACTTGCAAGAGCCTCTCATAATAGGTATGCACTGACTCTTTAGGCTTCTGGGTTGTTCGATCTATCTCAACCCAATCAATGCTTTGATGGGCTATTTTGCACTGCAACAATGTGATCACCTGATCATACTTTCGAAGGACCATGAGTTACAGGACCCCTCTCTGGCATAGCAGCAGGCCACTCAATACCAATTTTACATGCAGACCATATATCACTAGGGACCACAATTTGAAACAGAGTATTTCAGTAAATTCGCAACACTTTCGATATTTTAACAAAGCAATCAACTTGCTTTAGCAGGTTTATTCCTCTACCTGGGAAAATCATTTGTGAATGCAGCTAGATCTCCTCTACTCCTCTACTCCAAGGGACATGCACATACCCTCCACTAGGCACCTCTCATAGTGGATACGCCTCAACTCTTGGTGTTACTCCTCCTGGAAGTGGTGTCTCCCCTGTCACTTTTCTAGCACTCTTCATCTTAGATCACCTTTCTTCCCACTTATCAAGCATAGCCCAATCCCGTATTCCCACAACCAACTCTTGGATGTGTGTTTTTTAATCCTGTCACTCTCTTTTCCTCCAGCTCCTGGTCACTATATTTAAGCCTATGGTTTCCCGGTTGCATTTTTGTCTGAAGCAAGTCTACTTCGAATCTATGGGCTAGTTCTGACAACTTCTCGTGTGCTCGTCTCACCTTGATGGTTCCAAGGTTTTGAAAAACTAATTGGGGGGGCCGCAGTTTCATCTATGGAACAGCAAAAGTTTGGTACACCCTTCCTTCGCATATTAGATATTCAGAGTTCTTGTCCTCTTTTAGGAAGGGCCTTAAAACCAGGCATTTTCAGATTAAAGCAGCAGGTCTCAAAGTCTGTCCGCTCGGAGCTTTAGCGCCAAGACACCTAAGCATATTTTTCAGCTTTAATAAAATCATCTAACATTACATAACACAGAGCTTGGTTCATACACAGGGACAACAGGATCAATGGTGACCAGTACTGTAAGAGCTTCCGGTAACCGTGAAGCAGCGCTGACTTCATTTTGTTCCATACCTCCTAAGGTGGACACTCCTGTCTCCCCTCCTCCGGTGGATATCCTTTCCACAACTCCTGCATTAGGACCTGTTTGAGATGCTGGCACACTCTCTGCATTCCCTGTATTTACCATCTCTCACCTTCCGTCCTCCAATTGTGGATAGCAAGGTGGAAGACGCTCCAACAAGCTGTCATTAAGTATCACTCCTGTGATTTCCATTTTCCCTTCTATTCTGATTCTGAGAATATCTCTCTCCTACCAGCATTGGGTATAACCTTTCTCCTTCAGTAGTATCCACTCTCCATCTCTAGAGCTATGCATCTCTTTGTGCTTCCTGAAATGCCCTAAAAGCTTTCCTCATCTTCCCTTGGTATATTTCCCTTTTCTTTGCATGTGCTACCCGTATCCATGCGTCTAATCCTTCAAAATGTGTTGGTTTACGTGAAGGTAGCTGCGCATCACTCCTCCCAACTGGTGCAACAAGTCCAACTGAAACGAATCAAAACATGCTAATGAGAATTCCCCTTCTTTATCAGTGATTGTGTGCCAATTTTAAAGCAAAAATATAGTGGAGCCCTACTATTGACACCGTATAGTGTGCTTGAGTATGCTTGGGTGGGGCTTCTTCCCCTACTCGAGTAACAACCTCCTGATCACCCCTGAAAAGTTCCTGCAACACCAACTGGCCTAAGACAGCGTGGCACACTCTGACTTCACCTTCACTTCCCACACAGGCTCACCCTCATTCACAATTTCTCATTACACATTCACTCACGCAATTGTCTTAAACTCCGCATTTTTCTGCCATCTAAAAGTATCAATAGAATTCAATCCTACAAGATCATTCACACACTGCAACTCTTGACCTGTGCTGGTCACCTGAATCAATATAGTTCACCTCTATACACAAGGTCCACTAAACGATTCCCATACATCCCTTTCACACAAAGTTTCCTGTCTTGATGATGTTTCACGACAACTCCTCAATTCTTTGGTCAGACAATCACTATATCCTTGGTGTCGTCTACACCATTTAATATATCTTAGGGACACTTCGGGAGCTGAAACTCAAATCTCAATACTTGGACCTCGTCCTGCCCGAAACCACATTCACTCGAATCTCACACCAACTCCACCAGACATCTCACAAACAACTCATTCCCTCAATTTAAGACACGATACACACCCTATTGATACTCACTCCTCCGCTCACCGCTGATCTCACCGCACCATCAAACTCCGTCTGTCCCCCCCAAATTCTGACACTCTCTATTCTTGATCATTGGGCTCAATTTTTGGGCTCCATGATTCTAAGTTTCCTCTTTTCTACAGTATTTCTGGATTCTCCCCTCACCTCTTGTGCAAACCATCCCACTCTGCTACCAACACATCAGATAATACAACTTACAAAGCTGCACTTCTTGTTTACAAGCAGAAAATAACCAGGGAAAAAAACATCTACTACACCACCCAAATAGACCAGGCGAAATGCAGCATGAAAAAGCTTTTTGATGTAGTGAACCATCTCGCAGAACCAGCTCACCCTCCAACCGTAACTTCACAAAGCCTATGCAATAAATTAGCTGACTATTTCTCAGACAAGGTCACCTCTATATTTAAGGACTTCATTCCCAATCCAAACATCAGGGTGCCTACGAACACCCAACCAGAGCTGAATTCAGCTGCTCTCATGGAATTCACCCAGGTACACTCTCACCGTATTCACAAACTTATTTTATCAACCCAATCAGGCTCCCCTTTGGATCCTTGTCATCCCTCTGTACTTCATTCCATTTCAGATACCATTGTCACACCATTGACTCATATTTGTAACACCATGTTTTCATCGGGTATATACCCGAACATCTGGAAAAATACCATAATAAAACCGTTACTCAAAAAGCCTTCACTTGATCCATCCGAATCTTCCAGCTACCGTCCCATCGCTTCATTGCCCTTTCCAGCCAAGATCCTTGAATCTGTCATGAATGAACAACTATCTGACTACATTCAAGCCAATGACCTATTAGATGACACCCAGTTCGGCTTCCGACAAGGTCATGGAACAGAAACGGCTCTGATCAAGGCCGCCGATGAAATCAGAACTATAATGGACAATGATGGTCAAGCTATTCTAATTTTGTTAGACCTATCGGCGGCTTTCGACACGGTCGATCACTCTACCCTGATCGGCCGTGTCGAGGCCTTTGGCATCAAACACAAGGCCAAGAACCTCATAGCTTCCTTCCTGGCCGACCGCAAACAGGCAGTTAAGATGGGTCCATTTACCTCACCAACATTCAAACTCCCTTGCGGTGTCCCTCAGGGCTCCTCGCTAAGTCCGACCCTTTTTAACATTTACGTGTCGGACTTGGCGAGGGTAATAAAAGCGTATAACATCAGCCTGACTACATACGCCGATGATACCCAGCTGGTATTATCCATTCACAAAAACGGATCCACCATAGCAGCCAACTTTAAGGACGGTATGCGAGCCATTAGCAGTTGGATGGCCTCCAACTGCTTAAAACTGAACTCTGCCAAGACTGAGGTTATGCTGTTCGGCAAGGTTCAGCCTGCCTGGTCCCCTCTGTGGTGGCCGGAAGAGATGGGCACTCCACCTGAACCGGTTAGCAAAGTGAGGAACTTGGGAGTCACATTCGATGATAAACTCCTTTTTCAACACCATGTGAACTCTGTTGTTTCATCATCATTTAACATCCTGCGAAAAATCAAGAAGCTCTTGCCATACCTCCCCATCACAACAGGCAAAACGCTCATCTCAACTTTGGTGTTTTCTCGCATAGATTACTGCAACGCCCTTCTCCTCAACGCGCAGGAAAAAGTCATTTCCAAATTACAAATGATTCAGAACGCTTCTGCCAGAGTTCTACTTGGCATTCCAAAATTTGCCTCTGTTACAAAACATTTGGCCCAACTACACTGGCTCCCGGTCAGAAGCCGCACTAAGTTCAAGTCCTTGTGCATTGTATACAAGGCTATAAACAACATGGGTCCCAAATTTCTTAGAAACTCCTTAAAGCCCCTCCCAACTCGCAGAATGCTTCGCTCTAACACGGCTCTCTTGCTCCAAACCCCCAGAACAAGGAAAGTAAACTGGGGAGATAGACGCTTCAGTGTTGCAGCAGCAAGATTATGGAACTCCCTTCCTCTCATTATAAAATCCAGCCCCACATTGCTCACTTTCCGAAAGCAACTTAAGACTTGGTTGTTTTCTCAATAAGCCCTCAGCTTTTTAGACTTAGAACCTACTTGTCCTTAAGATACTGGTACTATACATAGCTCTTAGCGCCGAGACACCCAAGGGTAATTGTAGCGCTTTAAAAGTCACATAAATAAATAAATAAATAAATAAATAAACTGAAAGGGCTAGGCCGATATGTTGTGGACCTGTTCTAGAATCACAATCCAATGGTTCTTTTTAGCAGCATGTAAGCGCAGAGGGGAGAAAATAGTTTACAGCGCCAATCAATCGAATACGATTTTCTGAGAACACATAGTAACCACAAACTACTATTTAAGGTTAGTTGATTTATTACAAAGCCAAAAATAACTGGACATAGAGACACCTCAAAATGAGAGCTCAAGTGACCTCCCTATTTGAGCATCCTCAGGGAAAGCAATACAAGGTTTCAGCATGTGGAATCTTTCTAAGAAGTCTCTCCACCATTGATGGGTTGAATAGCATAAAGCTATCGAGATGGAGCTCGTTCTGAGATGCTCTGTCTCTGAAGGCAGAGAAAAAGTGGGCCCTTTCCCTACTTGCAACATTCAATATTACATGTACCTTACCAAGAGTCCTTGCAGGTCATGCCATCGGCTCCAACCACAAGCTCGTAGGTACTTTTCCAAGGGACAGCGATGTCCCTGAACTGCTACATGTTGAACTTGATTCCCAAGCCTTCTCCGGTGTGAAAACACAACTGTTCTCCTGAACGACTTTAGTTTGTGATGTATCTATCCCCTTCTCTCCTTGCCGTACTAATAAAACAAAGACATTATTCTAGCTAACAAGAGCGTTTTTTCACGTGCAACACAAACGTGAGAAAGAATGAAATTCACAGAACACATGACATTCAAACTGTTAATTCTGAATGTGAGAGGTTCCAGGAAAATTGGATTTCAGGCCTACAAGATTCAGCTAACATAAGAAAACAAGCATTTGCAGCGCAATCAGTCTCGCTTTTGGGACCTTATAAGTGTTAACTTGCGCTACACATTATTGCACATTACTGCAATCTAGCATCGTTACGGTCTCCATGGCAGTGATTTGGGGTCTGGCAGTAGATTTGGCAGCAGCTTTTGCAGCTGTATTGGCGGAAGTGGGCCACCCCAGTGACAGAAGTGGGTTGCAAAACACAGATTTTATTTTTTCATTTTTTAAAGCTGAAATTATGTGTGTATAGCAAAAAAATGAAATGTGCATTGTTCCTAAATTAACCACATAATAAAGAATGAATTTCAAATATTGAAAATGTATTTTCATTTTGGTTTGACGAAAAGAATTGAACGATGGAAGAATCCTTACGAATAATAAAAGCAGATGCAGATGCAGATGCAATGGTTTCACATAGGGCCATTTTTTGATTGCCGGATTCCTCTGAAAACAAGCTGCATACTTTGATTGCCGGATTACCCGACAACAAACCGCATACTATATTGCAAACATAGTAGGACAAACTTAGTTTTTTTTTAATTAGCAGAGAAAGGGGCAAAGAGAAGTAAAATAAGACTAAGAGCCAGATGAATGACCATTTACTTGCGTCAAATTGCGATGCCCAATAAGCTAAAGTGAAAGCGTGCATTATACCCTGCAAATAACTAAAAGAAACGCCATCATTGCTAAAGCTGGCATGCCTTTTGTGCTCTTTACATTAATTAACATTAAAGAAAATAGTGCTCACTGGCTAGATAAAGCAGACTGTGTAAGACCACGAGTAAAACGTCCTGTAGTTATGAGGGGTTACAAATACAGACAAGGCGGTACCCAGGAGGGACTAGTAAGCCTATTCACCAATGAAAAGCAATGATTTTGAAAGGATTGTGACAGGAGCTAATAGAAAAGATGGGCAGAGCTTTACATCCAATCTTCAATACAACATGCCTCGCAGAGCATCGCATGCGCTGCCCAGGCTCTATCTAAAAAGTAACTTTGCCTGGAAAACACATGCAGAGGAAGGACATTTACAAAGAAAGGAAGAAGCACTTGGGCCACTCTCCGGGGAAGAGAAACACAAAGAGGAAGTGAAGACGGCATACACTGACTAAACAGAAGCCGGCACACAAAAGTGACAATGAAGTCAACCAACGGGAAGCAATGGATGGGCTTTTAGCCCCCTTTAAGCTAACAAACTGTCATACATGAGATGTTTCAAGCGAGACCTAAAAAACGGTTTTAGGAACCCGATGTTAGGTAGCTCTGAGGCACAGGCCCAGGTTTAACCATAAATCCTCTCCAGTACTCCACTGGTCACTGAGTGTACAGCAGCGTTGAACGACGGCTTAAAATCAAAATCCATCTGCCAAGGCAAGCCAATTTGGTCAGGCTTTATTTGTTGCAGCTTCGAGTTCAAGAAGGTGAACGTTGTCTGTTTTCAATGAAGACTAAAGTTACACTTGTACAGTCCCTCTAGTCTGTTCCGCCTCACGGAGCAAGGGTATGCTACTTATGACAGAGCAGACCATAGAAGGGCTCACTTGGTACTGTGAAGACTGTTTTTAGGAACCGGACATCCAGCCAGTAGGCGATTCCAAATACTAGATCACATGCACATCACTCACTCTACCCTGAAAACATAAAAATGCTTTATAGCCACTGAAACAGGCGTGAACCCAAACACGCATTTAAGGGACATCCACTCCGACAAAGGGCAACCTAGATTTTGGGTTTGATTGGGAACGTTTCACACCCTAGATCTCGCCATTACAGGCTTCTCAACTATTTACTTACGTCAGGGGAGGCACTGAGACGGTGCAAGAGTAGCACCCAGACGGCAGTGCCAGCATGGGAGGTAGGTACCCAGACTGCCGCGCCAGCCGGGGAGGTAGACGCCTAGGCGGCAGCAAGGAAGGATCCGACTCGATTCGGCTATCTGAATCGAGCATCGTAGTAGCTCAGCCGTGAAACGTCTCCATTGCGCACCAAGGTGTGCTTGTGACCGAGTCGTATGGAGCGGTTCGGACCCGGAAACTGTTCGGACTGAGATTTTGCGCTTGTTCGCATTGTACTTCGACGTCCAGACCTGTGTATGGCTTAGAGGGAAATTCTGCCTCCGAATTGGATCCGCTAATGCTGAACCCGATTCGGTGCCCTCCGACCGAGATCGGAATTGGCCCTTAAGTAGTAAAAAAATATAATGTAACAGTGGACCGACAATGGACCGACATACACTCAGTTGTGAAGTGACAGTAACATTATATACCCATCTGAGAAGGAGCTTTCGAGATAGGTGTTATATACTGCAAACTCAGCCCACGGTATAACAGCACTTTACAGGAGAACCAGATTACTTTACAGGTTTTCACAAACGATTAAATTAAGTGATTTGCCACACAACATTTTGCTTAGCAGAGACTAGTTTCTAAGTTCCTAAACCAAAGCTCTGTAGTATCTCCAATTTGCTCCTGGTCTGATTGATGTATTCCTGATGTGAATTATTATTATTATTATTTAAAATTTTATATAGCGTGCAGTTACCCTCGGGCATCCCAGTGCTTGTCCAGACGCCAACAGTTAACCAACGGCCAGTTCAGTGCAGTCAAGCAGGAAACAAATAAGTTTTGAGACGTTTACGAAATCGCAATGTGCAGGTCTCAGCACGCAATTTTAAAGGAAGCGCGTTCCACAGCATCGCTGTGTTGACTGAAAATCTTCTCCCGCCAGTACGGACCCTTTTTACACTAGGGATTTGGAGAAGATGTTTCTGATCAGAGCGCAGCGTTCTGTTCGCTTTATAAAGCACCACTAGATTCCTCAATATGGGAGGGCCCTTCCCCTGAAGGATTTTATGGGCTGTGCAGAGAGCCTTAAATTTGACCCTTTCACTTGGAGCTAATGCAGAGCCTTTAAGGCCGGTCTGGCTGACTGCATCCCAGGGATGCCCATGAGCAGCCTTGCAGCAGCATTTTGAACCTGCTGGAGTTTATTAAAAGTGGCTTCAGGGGCGCCCAGAAAAATAGCATTACTTTAATCTACTCTCGATGTAATCAACTCCTGAATCAGAAGCTTCCTTGATGTTAAAGGCAGAAGAGGGAAAATTTTGCAAGCTGACCGAAGCAGGGCAAAACAGACTCCTGCATTTTTTTTCGCTTGGGTCCTAAACGACAGGTCTTGCTCTAACCAGCCCCGTAAGCTCTTGATCTCCTCTTTAGAGCTCGGGAGTTCTCCCATGCAGCTAGGCCAGCTGGTCAAAGGGAGTGAGGGGGTTTTACTCCCTAACAGCATTATTTCTGTCTTTGAACCATTCAGCTTAAGAGCTGACTCACCCATTCAAGTGTGGACTTCCGACAGGCAGGAGTGCAGTAGATCGGGGTTCTCTACCAGTTGGGATAAGGTGACCACCAACTGCGTATCATCCGCATAACTGACGATTTTGATTTCAAAAGGGGCCACCACATCCTCCAGGGGGGCCATATATACATTAAACAATGTGGGGCTGAGGGAAGAGCCCTGCGGCACCCCACACTGGAGGGGGATAGATGTTGACCGATCACTACCTTCCCAAACCTGGTATGTTCGGCCGTTGAGAAATGACCTAAGCCACTTCAAAGCGACCCCTGACACACCCACCTCTGACAGTCGTTGAATCAACACCTGATGGTTCACAGTGTCAAAAGCCGCACTGAGGTCCAGGAGAATCACTGCCACTGACCCTCCTGAGTCCAAAATGCACCTGGCTTCGTCCACGACTGCCAGAAGGGCGGTGTCGGTGCCCTGGCCTGGCCGAAATCCGGTTTGTGAATCTCGAAGCAAGCCATTAGTCTCCAGGAAACCTGACAGTTGTTGATTCACTAACCTTTCAGTGATTTTACCGAGTCCCGGCAGCAGGGAGATGGGCCTGAAGTTTGCCAGGTCTGAAGGATCCAGATTTGGCTTCTTTAAAAGTGCCTTTACCACTGCTGTTTTCCAGCTCGGTGGCACCAAACCATGGGCAAAGGAGGCATTCATTAAGTCGGTGACAGGAACCGCGATAGTAGTTGGTACCTGTTTTAGGGACTTCATAGGGACCGGATCCCTAGGGGATCCACTTTTCATAGATCCCAAAGCCTTCAGAACTTCAGCCACTGATACTGGGCCAAAAGTGTCTAAATGAATAGATACTCCTCTTGGCTGTTTTACTGTGTCCGTTTTATGATCGGAATGTTTGCTAACTGTTCTCTAGTAAAGACCTCTGATGCCTTGGGCTATACAAAATAGATGAAAGAATGATTAGGCCACTCTTGCTCCCTGCTTTTCATGACAGTAGTGATGTATATTTACATAACAATGATCTCTGAAATTCTAGTAGAGAAATCTCTTTTACAGGGCACCAATCTCTCCTCTCAGGTCACTGCGGAACGCTGGGGTGACAGCAAAACTCTTACTTATTTCTGGTCCCTGCTTTAGGATGACCAAGCTACTGCAACAGTCATAAAGGGTTGAAGAAGCAGTAATTATAAATCTAATTCTGGTCCCAGCTCACCTGGATGACCCAGTGCCTTTTCTAGCCTAGCTGGGGTTACAAAACGCAGCCAACCAGAAAGGTCTGTTTTGACGCCACCCAATCAACAATTGCATAGGGCTCTCCTCGTTGTGAGTAAATATCCTTTCATTTCGCAAATTTGTTTATTGCTTGATTATAGACATAGAGACAATAATTCATGTTGTAATACATATAATAATAGTAAAATCTGACTTAAGGAGGATAAAAACATTGATTAATAAATGTATCAAAATCATACACGCAGTAAGACATTGCAACACTTAATAATGTAGACTTCAAAATACAAATATAGTTAATATATACATGTTATATTATCTATAGATTAATTTTGCCGATCTAATTTCTTTCTTATGATTAATAACATAATTCCGATTACTCCTGAGGCACAGCCGGGAGCAGCGTTCTTTGTGATTTTTTTTTAAAACTTGTATACTTGTGTGATTTTAAAACTACCATTCACTTACCCCTGGGCTTTCATTTCGCTTCAGGCTCTGACACCCCCGCACAGCGGATCTATCGCTGCAGTGGCTGAGGTGTTGTGACCTTCTTGCCGACATTGGCCGCGACCAGCAAGACACGCCCACTTGCGCAGGCCAAGCCCCCTCCACCAGGCTCATATTTAAGCGCTGAGTACAAGCGCCGCCCTAGTACACCGATTCCTCCTGAGGCACAGCCGGGAGCAGCGTTTTTTGTGATTTTGAAAAAAAACTTGTATTACTTGTGTGATTTTAAAACTACCATTCACTTACCCCTGGGCTTTCATTTCGCTTCAGGCTCTGACACCCCCGCACAGCGGATCTATCGCTGCAGCGGGTGAGGTGTTTGGACCTTCTTGCCGCCATTGGCCGCAACCAGCAAGACACGCCCACTTGCGCAGGCCACGCCCCCTCCCAACCCCCCCTTCTCACTGGTATAAAGTATGTGTCCCTACCGGAAGCGCAGCGGATGAGCGCAGCGGGCGCGACGTTTGCGCACCGAAGGCCCGCCTAAGGCAAGCCCGTCTGCGCCCGTCCGTGACCGACCGGACCAAGGGCCACCTCCCCCCACCCCATTGAGACATTACTCGTCGGCCCAACTTCATCGTCTTCAAGGCCCCAGGCTGATCAATGATTCCGTGACCTCTCACATTGACAGCTTGGGACTCACAGCCTCCATGTCCCCATCCTCTCTCCCTTCCCTGCCTCACCCCCCCTTGCACCTCCCCGTCTCCTGCCCTGATCTCCCTGTTGCACCCACACCTGCTTCTCTTTCCATCTATTACCTTAACATGCGTTCTGCTGTTAAGCACTATCATGAGCTCTCTGTTCTTTTAGACCTACACAAACCTGATCTCTTATTCCTCACAGAGACCTAGTTTCGTGATAGCTCTCTCCCTTCCTTATTAGCGGCCCTCCCTGCCACTTATTACGCGCTTCGTGCCGACCGATCCGCGGATAAAGCGGGCGGGGGTGTTGCTCTGATCGCTCGGAAAGAACTCCTCTTTCAGCCTCTCACTTTCCCCCTATTGGTACATCTGATTTCTTAGTAGTCCGTTCTCTTTCCCTCAAAGTCCCTCTCACCTGCCTACTCATGTACCGTCCCCCCAACCTTCCCAAGCCTTTCTTCCTGGGTTCCAAGAGCTGGTGGCCACCCTAGCGGTTAACAACTCCTGGATCATGGTGCTAGGTGATTTTACCTTTTGCTCCTCTGACCCAGCAGAATGCTCTACTTCCAAAGAATTTTCTGACACCCTTCGTTCCCTCAATTTTAATACCTATGTTCACTCCCCCACTCACAATCTGAGTCACACCCTCGACCAGATCTGGTCTCTCAACTGCCCTATAGTGTCTCTCTCTACCTCTCCCTGTCCCTGGTCTGATCACTTTTTGATTTCTTTCTCCTCACCCCTTGATTTAACCACCAAGCCCCCACCTTCTAAAAATATCTGGGCACGCTCTTGAGGTCGCATCGATGCATCCTTAGTGGCCTCCACACTCCTTCCCCTTTGCCCAGATCTACTTGGATTACCGCTTACAATCCAAGCTGCTTCCATCAACTCTTGGCTCCAGTCAGGCTGCGACTCGATCGCACCTCTCCGGCGTGTTTCCTCCAAATGGCCCAACGACTCCAACCGCTGGTTCAGTGTGGAACTTAAGGCGCTGAAACTCTCAGTTCGCCATGCTGAACGAGCCTGGAGACGTCACTATCGCCCCAACCTCAAAGCCCAGTACACTTCCCTTCTATCGCAATACAAAAAAACCATCCTACTACCAAAAAGGAATATTTCTCTTCTAAAATCTTAGCCGCTGAGAACCAGCCTAAAGAAATCTTTTCTATAGTCCACAATCTCGTCTATGCTGACAGAACCACCCTCAAACCCCCTCCATCACAGTTTCTATGTGACTCCTTGAATACTTATTTCTTGGACAAAATCAAAACAATCAAAGCCAACATTCCTCCCCCTTCTTCTTCCTTCTATAATCCCCCTAGCCCTCCTGCAAATGCTCGCTTTGACTCATTCCCCCCATTAACGGAAGAATCTTTCCTTTCCCTTCTATCCTTGGTCAAATCAGGTTCCCCTCTAGACCCCTGCCCTGCTCACATCCTCAGGCTCATTTTCACAACTTGTTTGTTACCTCCACTTTCCCTTCTAAACTGCTCCTTATCTCAGGGCGTTGTTCCTCCAACTCTAAAAACAGCCATTATTCTTCCCATCCTCAAAAATCCTGGGGCTGATCCCTCTGCTCCTGTCAATTTTCGACCCATCTCCTTACTACCCTTTTTAGGGAAAGTATTGGAACGACATGTGACCAGAGCCCTTACCACCTTTGTGGAGGAAAACCAGGTTTTAGCCCCCCGTCAGGCCGGATTCCGCCCTGCTCATTCCACTGAGTCTGTGGCGCTAGCCATCCTCGACAACCTTAGAGAAGGTATGGACACCAACCATCCCCAGGCCCTGGTCTTCCTCGACCTTTCTGCCGCCTTCGACACAGTGGACCATTCCATCTTACTCTCACGTGTCGGAGCGGCCGGGGTCGGTGGGGTATCCCTGGTCTGGTTGTCCTCCTTCCTGAGGGACCGCACCCAAGCGGTGCGGCTGGGCGACTTCTCGGCTGAGCCCTGTGAGGTGCCATGTGGGGTCCCCCAGGGTTCCTCCCTTTCCCCACTACTCTTCAATCTCTACATTGCCCCTCTTATCTTTGCCCTTCAACAAATGGAGGTCTCCGTATTTAATTATGCGGATGACCTCCAGCTCATCTTCACTCTCTCTTCATCCCCTGATTCCATATCCAATTTTCAAACCACTATGATCTTCATCCGGGACTGGATGAGCCACAACCACCTGAAACTAAACCTGGATAAAACCGAACTGGTTTTGACAGGTGGTTGTGCCAGTCCCTGGTCGTCTCTCTTTTGGCCCCCTTCCTTGGGTTTCCCCCCTTCTCCCTCTCCTTCCGTCAAAGCGCTCGGTTTTAAGATCAATGACCAACTCACTTTGCACTCCCAGGTGAGTTCTGTGGTCTCTTCTTCCTTTCTTTCTCTCCGCACCATTCTCAAGGTATCCTGCTTCTTCTCTTTCCCTGCCCTAAAACTTATTGTATTGGCTATGGTCGTCTCTAGATTAGACTACGGCAACGCTTTATACTGTGGTATGCCCGCTTACAATGTTCGACGGCTTCAGCTGGTGCAGAACCAGGCCGCTCGGCTAGTCTATAAGTTGGCCAAGTCACATCACGTCACCCCGCTTCTAAAATCCTTGCACTGGCTCCCTATCCGTGAACGCTCATTGTTCAAAATGGGCTGCATCACCTTTCAGGCTCAGTCAGGATCCGCCCCCGCCTTTATCTCTTCTGAGATAAAAATCTATACCCCTGCAAGGGAATTGCGATTATCCTCCCAACACCTGTTGACTGTCCCCCGGTTTCGCCCCAAAAATGGGGAGGTTCCAAATTCTCCACCATTGCCCCCATCTTCTGGAATTCTCTCCCGCTTCACCTCAGGTCCCTCACCCAATATTCTCTGTTTCGAAAAGCATTAAAAACCTTTCTTTTTTCACAGGCCTTCCCCCAATGATTCTCTTTCTGTCCCCTGGTCCCCCTTGCTAATTGAGGCTCAGTGAACCACAGCGCCATGAAACCGTCAGGTGTACGTGCGCTTTAGAAGTGATTTAAACTCAAACTCAAACTCAATAAAAACTTTACAAAAGCTGAATTCAGAGCTATATCGTCTAATTGTAGACATCTTATGAGTGCTTGTCTACAGGTTCATATTCCAAGGGAATTAAAATGCCACTTAAAGTTCTACTTTCATCTGTAAATTTTGGGCATATACATAGTAAATGAATAATGTTCTCTTCTCCTGTTTTACATAAGCGACAAGCTATCAATTCCATTGTTCGAACCCAAGGCATTACATGACATAAACCCAGGAAAAGGCAAAAACAGGCTTTAAATAAAATGTTTTTTTGCTTTAGAGACCAAGGAGTTTCTAAATATGATTTAACTTTCATTTTTATATACCTGTTCATTAGAGACCACACATGCATTCTTTTTACAAAAGAGGCTTTATCTTTATACAGTGATAGATGCTTTGTTGTTTTATTCATATCTTTTTTGAATAAATCTGTAGTTATTGGCATGTTCCAGATCATGTGCACTAAATATTCGTCTAAGGCAACATGTAAATATTTTTAAAATTGAGACTTTTGAATTATTTGCATTTCCTGCCATAACAAATTGAACATTTGATTTACAATGTCCATTTTAATTCTTTTCCAGCCTTTTCGTGCAATTAGCTGATTAGTGAGTCGAAATTCTCATCTAATTTGTGCGAGCAATGCATTGTGTGGAAGGTGAAACATGTTTGTCACAGCATTATTGATGGTTATAGCATCTTTACCACACAAAGCTTGGGTAGCATACATTAACGTTGGTAATAATTTAGCAGATATTACTTTTAGAAGTGGGAGGTAATTCAGTCCCCCTAGGGCAGAGTTCTTCAATCTGTGGGGCACTCCCCCTGGGGGGGCATGACACCATCTCGGAGGGGCGCGCACTCCACTGTAATCTGACCTTCGTTCCCTTGGAGAACTCCGGTATGGCTGGAGGGAGGAGGGAGGGGAAATTGATGGGGCACGAAGTGCCCATGCTTTTGTTATGTTAACCCTCCCAGGAGGGGGTTAATTCATAGAGATGAAATGCTTCAGCTGCAGTGGGAGGCAGGATGACTCCTCTGCTAAAACCAAAAGAAAACCAACAGACACACTTTTGGTTTTAGCAGAGGAGACCCCTTGCCTCCCGCTGCAGCTGAAGCATTCCAGCGCTTATGAATTAACTTCTCCTGGGAGAGTTAGCTCTTCCCAGAGAGGAGACAAAGTTTCCAGGGATGTTTCAAGGCATGGGCGAGGTGGGCTTTGGGCAAGGTGGGCTCTGACCCAGGGCACCAGCCTTTCAAAGGGGGAGGGGTGACTGAAAGAGCCAGATCTGTTTTACAGTCTTGCCCTCATGGCCTTGACTTTTTTTTACACACAATGTTGTAAATAGCGCTTTTCTATCATTAATTTTTAATGTGTAAGAGTCTATTACTGACATTTTGCAGACAAAATGTGTTTATGTATCATGCAACATCCATATAAAAAGTTTATTTTAGATCAATACAGGACCTCACATATGAGAAATGGGAGGGTGTGGCAGAGATTATTTACAGTAATATTAGTAAACTGCTTTTGTGTTACATATTGAAAACACACATCACTATCCCTGAATATCAAATGTACACACATTTAGTATTTGACCAAAGAAGGCATGAAAGAGCTGAGACTGGATCATAAAATCAAAGCTGGTCCGAACTGGTGCCCCCAAAATACATTTGGCCCAAGGCCCCCAAAATCCTTAAAACGTCCCTGAAAGTTTCTTTTAAAATTACACAGGCAGGCTTGCAAAATGCCAACCAGCCATGTGTTGTTTAAACAGCCTGCAAATTACCTGTGTTGACAGTATATAGTATGTATTCATGGCTGGCTTTAGTGATGGTGGCGCCTGGTGCGAGAATCGTTTTTGGTGCCCCCACATCCCATGACTGCCTCCTAGGATTCTCTCACTACCATCAGGCATATGTGCCATTCATAAGTTATTGCTAAACACAGAGCCTACCCATGAGGTTGGCGCCCCCTCCATAGGTCAGCGCCCAGTGTGGCCGCACTGGTTGCACTGCCCTGAAGCCGGCCCTGTACGCATTCATTTGTAATGTGACTTTTCTGTCTTTATTCCATTTTATTATCAGTCATGGATCATTCAGGCAGCTCTAGAAAACAATTATAGGTTCTTTCTATTTATATTTGCTGTTCAAAGTATGCACAGACAAGTGCTGAAAATTCAGCTTTAGGTGACTTCTTATTTTTATACCATCTGTGACATCAAAATACTAAGCTGGCAATCCTAATCATAAGATTTGAAGTTTGTTGAGTGATGAGCACATTATTTTCTTCCACCACCCTGATCTCTGGTTACTGCCATGATAGCAATAGTTTAACACATTTGAAACCCTACACTGCCGTCAATAACATGCTGAGTTATTTCAAGTGTCTGTAATTGCACCTTGCATTCAGACAACTTGCTCCTCATTCTCGCCCTTCACTTTCACCCTCACCCTGCACTCACACTGATCCTGATACACTCACACCATTCACCCACTTACCCTCCACTAACAGTGATCACTCTGCACTCACAGCGATCACAATGCGCTCACACTGATCACAATGCACTCACACCATTCACCCGCTCACCCTGCACTCACGCTGATTACCATGCACTCACACCATTTACCCACTTACCCTCCACTCACAGTGATCACTCTACACTCACAATGCACTTGTGTTGTATCGGGTTCCCAAGGCCTACATGTTCCGAAGATAACCCACATACATTGGAAGAACTGTTGGCACGGAAACTGTAAAAGTCAAAGAACAAGTTTATTAAGACCCCATGGGGTGGTGGTACACTCATACAGCACCCTTCGGTAATGCAAGAGGTATCACACCGAACATCGGTGTGACCCCCTCTTTTATACAATTCTTCAGGTAATAAAACGAACACACGGCACAAAGTTACAGAACATTATGTACATATAAGGGCATGTTTTGGAATACTGCCAGCTCATTGGAGGGTTTCAAACCCGCTGGTCAGTTTGCGACACATTCCTAAGGAGTGACTGGTCAGTGCGAACTGCGCATGTGTGAGCTTGACCAATACTAAAAATAGCCTGTTGCTGGGCAGACTCGAGTGGTCAGTGGAACGGACAAAGGACTAAAGGGCACGCTGGCCACGAGGCCGCTCATGATCTAAGATGGCCGCCGCTACATACAAAATGGCGTTTCTATGTATAGCCAATTTAAGCGGGAAACGTGTAGCAAAGCTAAGCGCTAACCCAGCCATCGTCAAAATACGACAGACGACCCTTTTAGCGTTTAGCTGAAGCTACCTCATAGTGAACATAGTCAGGGTGTTCATCTTCTATATCGATTAGCATTATTTGTATTACTTCTTTATGAAGCATCATTTTGTCATGAGCAAGAGCTCGTCTCGATGGTACACAGACTGATAAGCACATAGAACATAAAACTGGGCCACATTGGATACATAAGCAAACAAAGAACAGAATCCCCACAATGATACACAGAATCGTTAACAGTTTCCATCCCCAGGTGGTGAGTATTGACCAGAACCATCCTGACAGCGTCCAGGTACCATTATCCGGATGTATTTCAGCGGCTATCTTATGTAACTTAGTGATAGCATCATATACAGATGGTGAATTGTCAGGTATATAGACACAACAGCTGCTTCTGATAATTCTACATGCCCCCCCACGGTCAGCTAACACTACATCTAAAACCATCCGGTTCTGGAGCGCAACAATTCTAGAAATCTGTACTTCTTCAGTGATATTTCCAAGTGCTATTGCAGTATCATTAGCCACAGCCTCAACAACACGGGTTAGTCGTCGGATCTTTCGACTGTTCAAAGCTGCCCCAACGAAGGAGAACAGACCCAAATTAAAGTCCACATACTGCTGCAAAGTAGTGTCCGTTTGATCTATATCATCCAAAACAACAGAGCGTTTATCACGGTTTAAAACAAAGTCATGATATAAAATGTAGTTATTGTGATACATTGGTGGGGCAATGAAAACAGGAGGTAATACAAAAGACACGTAGCAAGTGCCTGACCATCCCAATGGAAGCTGATGATAACCCTTCGTTCCACAGATGAAGTAAGTATTTCGGGATGTCACAAACGATATACCATTAGGACTATCAAATGTGAGAGTGGTGTTGCATTCGCTTTTCCCAACAGAAATTACACCTTTATTACGTATACATAGGTCCGCTTTAGTAGCAATAACATTAATGACATGTGCATTCGATACATTGACATTTCGTTGGTTGCTGTAAATTCGTGAAGCAGACACATTATCAGGGCGGTATTCCTCCCATTCAAATCGAGTACCCTCAGCTTGTGGATACCCATCCCGGTCATGATGACACAATTTATTCAAACAAAAAAGCACTCCCCCTTTTGTGGGCCATCTCAAAGTAAAGAGGAGAGTGTAAAATGCATTGCAGGATCCATTATGCGAAAACGGGAGAGGAATGAGTGGAGTACCCCCTTTCTTTTGGTGCCCAGGCAACATCCCACACACCCAGCAATTTGAGGTATTTGTCATATTGTGTGTATGATGTAGGATCTGAATAAAGCTATTGTTCAGATAAGTCTGTGGGTGCCGTTCTTCGTGGTAAGGCAGGGTGAAATGAAAATGTTCAGATGGAGCCGGGGTAGTCGGCAGCAAATGTTCTCGTGCAGGCACCACAAGTTCAACTACCCAGGCTATTACAGCAATCACCACAATAGTCAAGACAAAGAGAATGGCACCCAATAATCGCTTATCTCGTGATGCTGATGATGCCATAGTTTAGAAAAGTTTTTGCAGAGTCTCAAATAGTTCGAATTGGTCACAAAGTCTCACATACACATGCGTGTATACCTAAAAAAGAAAAATATGGTGCTGAACTCCGAGGTAGCCGTTGTTTTCTTCTCCGGGCCAAGACGGGTGTCGCTACACTGGCAGAACTGATCCCCCCCCCTTGGAATTCCCGGTTTCCGTTTCACAAACCTGGAGCGGTAACCAACCAGTCATATAAAAAAAACACAAAAAGAAACTTTTCTTTATCGTGGCCGTAGATTGTAACGCTCTCGTCCAGAAGCAGTGTGGTCCGGGAAGGCTCCCTCAACTTCGGCCGACGTCGCAGCTGGGCTCTTCTCTTTTTCCAAAATCTCTTTGTAATCGGTCAACACAACAGGATTTGCCAGATCAGGAGAAACACGACGGCAGTGGGTTGAATGTATCCACCGCTTCCTGTTGGTCACTCGTACAGCTGTCCGAGTGGCGAGAAGGACTTGCTCAGGGCCACGCCACCTCGGTTCCAAGCTATTCGTCCTCTCAAACGACCGAATCATCACAAAATCCCCAGGACGAAGATCATGGCCCTCTCCAGTAGAGTTGTCAGGGAGCGCTTCTCGAACCTGTTGATGAATAGAAAGCAAATCATTTGTTAATCGTGCCAAATAGTCGTTCATCATTACACAAGGCACATCATGTATCAATCGCGGCTTAGGCACCCCCCAGATATTCATCGGCCTTCCGAACACCACTTCATATGGTGTGAGGCCCGTTCGAGAATGGGGTATTGATCTGAGGGAGAGTAATGCTAGCGGTAAGGCATCCGGCCATTTTAATGACGTGGACGCCACGATCTTGGCCAGTTTTAATTTCAACGTGGCATTGTACCGCTCAACAAGACCTGCCGACTGAGGGTGGAACACAGCATGGAACTTCTGCTGAATCCCTAACCCCTTCAACACATATTCCACAATTTTCCCGACAAAATGAGGCCCATTGTCGCTCCACAGATATTTGCAAATTCCAAATCGAGGGAAGTACTCCTTGAGCAGAACCGTAGCTGTTGTCAAAGCAGTATTGTCTTTCGTGGGGAAAGCCTCAACCCATTTGCTAAAAGCACATACCACCACTAAAACATACTTCAGGTTATTACAACGCTCAAGCTGGATATAATCCATTTGGAGTACCTCGAATGGTGCAGAAGGTGGAACGAACCCTCCTTTCGGAGTATGGGTCCCCTTTCCAGGGTTGTGCTGCAAGCATATCAGGCAGGTCTGCACTACTCTCTTAGCAGTATTAGCAATCTCGGGATGCTCCCAAACTCGTGTCAACAGTCGAGTGATTGCAAGAGCCCCCACGTGTGCCAACCCATGTGCCATTTGGACCATCACATGCAAGTAAGCTGCAGGCAATTTCCATTTCTCCATGTCTTTGCTTCTCCAACACCCTTCATTGTCTAGCACCCCATCTACTGCCCATGCCGCAAGTTCAGCTTCAGTAGCTGATTTCTGAATATCTAATATCTCAGCTCTAGCATCATTCCATCGTTCAGCTTGAGACTTTGTCACGTACATGGGGGAGTCAGTTCGAAACATAGCCGTTTGTCTTGCTATACTATCCGCAAAGGCATTTCCCTGACCCACTTTATCAGTGATCTTCTTGTGGGCGCTACATTTTATGATCTCTACCTTCTTTGGACAAAGCAACGCATTTAGGAGATCACGCACCAGTTCTCCGTGCATAATGTGTTCTCCATGAGAAGTCAGAAACCCACGTTCTCTCCAGAGTAGCCCAAAGTCATGCGCTACTCCGAAGGCATACCGGCTGTCTGTGTATAAGTTCACACATAAACCAGCGCTTAATTCGCAGGCTCTTGTTAAGGCTATCAGCTCTGCTGCCTGAGCCGATTTCTGTGGTATTCTAGCTGTTTCCACCACTGTCTTAAGTGTCGTGATCGCATAAGCTGCGGAAGTCGTGCCATCTGGCAGCCTTAAACACGATCCATCGACCCACAGTTCCCCATCCACATCTGGAAGTGGCATATCCTGTAAGTCGATACGACCCTTTGTCTGTTCCTCGGTCAGGAAAACACAGTCGTGATGTTTTTCTTCCTGACCCTCCTCGACCGGATAGGGCAATAAAGTGGCAGGGTTCAAAGTAGCACATCTTTTCAGTGTAATATGTGGCGCCAACAGTGTAAGCTCATATCCTGTTAACCGTGCACTCGTGAGATATTGGGTTTTCGTTTGGTTTAGCAGGGCATCTACTGCGTGAGGAACTAACACCAACAGTTTATGTGATAACACTATTCCCTCACTCTGCCGTATGGCTACTGCTGTAGCTGCTACCGCTCGGAAACACCCAGGCAATCCTCGTGCTACAGGATCAAGAATGGCAGAGAAATACGCACATGGTCTCTGCTTATCCCCGTGTAATTGCACTAACACTGACAACGCGCACCCATCATTCTCGTGCACGTACAATGTAAAAAGTTTCGTATAATCTGGTGTGCCTAACACAGGTGCAGAACAAAGGGCCTGTCTCAACTGTTCAAAAGCGTTCTGACATTCATCTGTCCATTCAAGGGGTATTGGTGTAGTTTTGGACAGTAACGCTAGCAAGGGTTTTATAATGTGTGAAAACCCCATGATCCATTGTCTACAAAAGGACGTCAACCCTATGAAGGCACGTACATCTCTCTGTGTGCGGGGGACTGGTGTGTCTAAAATTGCTTGAATTCGATCTGATGTCAATGCACGCCCCTCCTTAGACAAAAGATGACCGAGGTAGGTCACCTTGGGTCTACAATATTGAAGCTTTTTCTTGGAAACTTTATGATTATTCTGTGCCAGAAAAGAAAGCAGCGCAATCGTACTTTCTTCACATTGTGCATAAGAATCAGCGGCAAGCAGGAGGTCATCCACATATTGGATAAGGACAACCCCCGACTGCAACACAAAAGAATCAAGCTGTCTTTTCAAAGCCTGGCTGTAGATACTCAGGCTCTCAGTGTACCCTTGAGGAACACGACAAAATCTATACGATTTATTATTTAACGTAAAGCCAAATAGGTATCTGCTATCGGGATGGACAGGAATAGAAAAGAGGGCATTCTTCAAATCAATTACGCTAAAGGTCGTAGCCGTTGGTGGTACCATCGTAAGCAAGGTTGTAATATCAGACACCACCGGGTATTGGGGAACGTCAATTTTGTTGATCTCTCTCAAGTCAATAATAAACCGATAAATTTTGTCGTCAGTATCTCTCTTCAGAATCGGCAGAATAGGACTATTACAAACATTGTAAGAAACCTCTTCTACCACCCCAGCCGCAATCAGATCTTGGACAATGTGTGTCAGGGCAATCTCTCCTTCCTTCGAAATCTTATACTGTGGCACACGTGGCAGAGAAGCCCCTTCCTTAACAGTAATGTGAATAGGTGGAATACGCATCTCTCCCACATCCGTGTCTGAGGTCGCCCATAACGTGTGCGGGAGAGAGGCCAAAGCTGAGATATCCTGTATAGTATAAAACCTATTTGGGTCAGGATAGTTGTCATTGAGAATGACACGCACTCCCTCCGGAGCGCACCGTATCGTTGCTCGAAAATATTTAAGCAAATCAATGCCCAGGATATCATCTGGGGTGTAGGGCGATAACAAAAATTGGCCAAAACTAAAAAATTTGTCGAGACAAAGCGCTAGGGGTTTTGACAATGGGCTAGGGGAGGGTGTGCCATCAAACCCTACACATGTAATCATTTCGCCAGACAGGGGAGCCCTCGGAACCAACCTTTTAGACAAAGCGCTACGGGTAGCTCCGGTGTCAACTAGGAATTGATCAGTAGAACCCAAAATACCCGCTGTTACATATGGACCCTCCTGATCTACAGGCACTTCAATTGGTTCCGCACCCCATCCTACGCAGTCCTATGCATGTACATAATCCTGGTGTTCCACGTTCTCGCTTTCCGATATCTGATATTGGTTTCGTCTATCAAAAGTATTTCGTTCATCCTGGCCACAGCCCCTGCCCTCAACCCTTCCACGATCACTTCCGCCACATCTTGCTCCCGTATAACCTCCTCTCGACCTACCACCTCCTCGACCACGCTGACTACGCTGATCACGAAGTACCGGACAGTCATCAGCCCAATGCCCAAACTCCTTACAGTAGGCACACTGATCCTCCGCTATGTCCGTACGACCATACGACGTAGTACCTCCACCCCGTCTTCCTCTATCACTCCCTCTATACTGAGTCCCACGGACCTGTGCCAACATCACCTTCGTCTTCAATTCTTTCGCTTTCTTATCAACACTTTCTTTAGCCTCTATCTCCTGCCGCTCATAATACTGAGCCATCGTTAACAAAGACGCAGGGGTCGCCGTGGCCCAGGAACTTTCACTCGTTTTCAATCGTTTTGCAATCTCCGGTAGGAGATTAGTCACATACTTATCTACAAACAAATGCCGACCTGTATCGTCTGTTAATGATTGACCACTATAATCATGGAATGCCTCCTCGAAGCGTGTAAAGAAATCTGAAACCGTTTCATCAGGCTTTTGTTTGCACGAAGCTAACATAGTCCAATCGATCTTTTTAGAAGGAACAAGCGTTTTTAATTTAGTCAAAATAGCCGCTGGAAGGTCTAAAATCAACTGACAAGGTTTGCATGCTGGTTTCCTTTCCAAATCAGCTTCATTAATCTCTTTCCATGTACCCCCTAGCACTGTTTCATCATTATTCTTACGAATTTGTCTCCACATATCAGGCGGAAGTATTAACCCAAAGAACAAATCTATATCAACCAGAGTCATCACACAAGATGAAATAGCCCCTTCCACCCCCTCGTAGAATGCTGCCGGATTCTTACGGAGATCAGGTAAAGAATTTTTCAGTGCCATAACATCCGCTCTATTCCAAGGCGTATACACCCAATTATATACAAAATACCCCTTCGCATCTTTCGACCTTCTATCGTCATCTGTACCTTCCCCTTTCGGTGGAACATACAAAGGCGCAGCTTCACGCATAGGCATAACATGCATTGCAGAATTCTTATCTGAACCCCGGAGAGAACACTCCTTAATCTGCTCGCTATTCTCCGACTCGGACTCCTTTTGCTTCTTTTTCCGCTCCTCCCGCAATCTGGTTGTCTCATCTCGCAGCTGGATCAGTTGCTTGAAAAGGTCATCAACATCTGCAAGATCAAATACACCTTTATCCAAATTCTCACGACATACTGACACAGCTTTAGGTTCAAACGTATCTGAAAGTTGACGATACGCGGCAACAACTTCATCCGCCAAATTAGACAGAAAATACAGTAATTCATGATCCGTCCACCTACTCCTCTCCGCAACCACCTCAGCCTGAGAAACACAGTTCTTATTCACTTTACGAGCCCAACTACGTAAATGCGCGGACCTCTCCGCAGTAAACCTGAGAGCATCCTGCCCATCATCACCCGAATCTTCAGCTGGAGCCGTCGGCGAAACATACGGAGGCGGTGACCGATCTAGCAATGAAAAATCATCAATTTCATTATTAAGGACAGGATAAAGCGGTCGACGAATAGGGAATTGACCCGTCGTTTGCAATTTACGTTCCCGTTCCTCCCTCTCTCTTTTCTCCTGAGCCTCTTTTTCCTCAAGCTGTAAAGCCTTATCCCGAGCAGCCTTGCGCTGCTCTTTGTCCGCCAAGGCAACTTCACGCTTCATTCGCTCACGCACCGCTTTCTCCCACATTCGCACACAATCAAACATGTTTTGTCTAGACCTGCGTTGAAACAGACATTGCTCCACAAACTGTACTTTTTGCAAATCGAACGACCCATGTAGTGGCCATTGCAATTCAGGATCCGACTTAGTATACTTATGCCAGAGTTTACTGTACATTATAGGGGGAAGGCCATGTTTAATGTACATTTCGCGATTTGGTGTTCCCTCTGGGGGAGCCGGCTGTGATTCCGCTAACCTAATTGTGGTACCATTTCCAAGACAGCACATCCCTCGGAGCGTGCTAAAAACAGGCATGTTCAAAGGGTATCACGAAAGCGTGACACCGTATAAAATGGCACTTACAGTACTTCACACAAATGTGCCGCTCAGAGGAAAAAAACAAAGTTAGAGAAACATCTCTACATGCCTGCCTATGTGAAGTGCACTACACATATAGATTCAAAGTTCACAAATTCATAAATTCACAAGTTCACAAATGTTAGCTAACTCAAATCAAAGTCATAGGTCACAGAATTTCGGCAAGCGTCCGAGGACTACCTCACCGATCACAAATCATAGAACTCCAGTAAGCATCCGCAGACTACCTTACCGATCACAAATCTTACCCAAAGTCTCAAAGGTCCAGATTCCAACTGCCAAGGTCTTTTAATCGAATCAGCCAAACGGCACATTATCCAGCAACACAGACGATCGAAACTCAGTCGGAGACCGGCGCCACCTGGAAGGTCAGATCGGAAGGAAAGGAAAAAACACAGTGGGAGCCAAGACTCGGGTCACTTAGTGGCAGCGCGCGTCCATGGCGAGTGTCCAAACCTTCGTCACGACCTCTCCTTCGGGCATCCGAGTCGCCGATGAGTCCCTTCGTGGTCGCCAATTTGTTGTATCGGGTTCCCAAGGCCTACATGTTCCGAAGATAACCCACATACATTGGAAGAACTGTTGGCACGGAAACTGTAAAAGTCAAAGAACAAGTTTATTAAGACCCCATGGGGTGGTGGTACACTCATACAGCACCCTTCGGTAATGCAAGAGGTATCACACAGAACATCGGTGTGACCCCCTCTTTTATACAATTCTTCAGGTAATAAAACGAACACACGGCACAAAGTTACAGAACATTATGTACATATAAGGGCATGTTTTGGAATACTGCCAGCTCATTGGAGGGTTTCAAACCCGCTGGTCAGTTTGCGACACATTCCTAAGGAGTGACTGGTCAGTGCGAACTGCGCATGTGTGAGCTTGACCAATACTAAAAATAGCCTGTTGCTGGGCAGACTCGAGTGGTCAGTGGAACGGACAAAGGACTAAAGGGCACGCTGGCCACGAGGCCGCTCATGATCTAAGATGGCCGCCGCTACATACAAAATGGCGTTTCTATGTATAGCCAATTTAAGCGGGAAACGTGTAGCAAAGCTAAGCGCTAACCCAGCCATCGTCAAAATACGACACTTGCACTGTTCACCCTGCACCTCACCCTGCAGTCACACGAGCACTCTACTCAACCTGCACTCGTGACACTTCACTCACCTGTCCCCCTCACTGCTCAATCTGCAATCTCACTCAAATAAGCCCACCACTAACCATACATTCATTAGTCCCACTCTGCACTTAAATGCGCACCCAAATTTATATTGTCACCTCACTCACCCCTGTACACAAGTATGGGAATGTCCTGCCCCATCAAGGTTTTCGTCCTAAATTACAAAAGGAGACATCTAAATGCACTTCAATCCAGCCTTCCAGGGGCCCCTTGATAGAGACAGTTCTGTTTTTGCCCTGATGGCCTGGAATAATTCCTAAACAGATTCTTGCAAATACTGTTTTGTTTAATTTCTTTTTAATGTGATTGATGTGAGGGAGTCTATGACTATTTGCAGAGAAATGTGTTTGCTTCATGCAACAACCATAAAAAAGTTAACTATAAAAAAGTTAGATCCAAGCGGGTCCTCACATATGACAAATTGGAGGATGTAACAGATATTATTCACTGCTTTGTTACAACAGTGAAAACATCACTATCTCTGAATAATAGATGTAAACGCGTTTAGAATTTTGACTACAGCGCCTGTGCACAGTTAGTAGCCTGGCTAAATAGGGTATGGCAGAGGTGAAGGTAAATCATTTAAACTAAAATCTGTACTGAACAGGGGCCCCCAAAATAGTTTTTGCCCAGGGCACCCAAAATCCCTAACATGTCCATGCCATCACAAAGTCTGTCAGACAACATTGATCTGAAATAAAATAGACAACATCATTAATTTATTATAAGTTTTATTTTTTTCAAACATAAGCCTGACGTGTCCTAAACCCCCATTGCTTCAGGCAAGCAACATATCCTACCACTAAGGAATTCTCAATTAGGTGTTCGTTCAGCGCCCTCTCTGCGGACCTTCAACTGTCTTCGGATCCATAACTGGTTGGTGGGCAATTATCCCATTATAATGCTGCCTAAGAAGTTTGTTAATGATTTCTAGAGAAGATTTGTTTCTCGTGTATCAGCTCTGAGCTAGGGAGTGCTTGGAAAATCTGACAACACTGTCTCCCTTACAGTCCCTGTCTTGGCTGAAAATGTCTGCAGAATATTCAGCATTGGGAGAAACTGCTATCAAAACTCTATTGCCTTTCAGCTCCTACTATTTATGTGAGATTGGGTTCTCAGCACTTGCAATATTAAAGGCTAAGTACAGTTCAAGACTGGATGTGGAGCACAACCCGAGGATGGCAGTAGCAAAAATTCATCCACAGATTGACTGTCTCTAAAAAAACAGGCTCACCTGTCACATTTATGTTGGTGGTGTTATTATCAATCTATGTCCTGTGTAAAACAAAGCATTCTAGTAAAAAGAATTTGCACACATTTTATCTTGGAAAGTGGTGTTTTGAGCAGTGTAAAAAGCCTCTGTCTTTTCTCAAACACCCACTCACAAACCTGCAGTTTACTAAATACTCCTATTGTATTGAACATTATTTGCTGGATATGCCCGGAATATGAGCGTGGGGGTCGATTCCAGACATTTCCGTCAGGTGGTGGGGGTCCCAACATCTAACAAAAATTCAGCTGGGGGGCTCAGCCTACAAAAGTTTGAAGACCTCTGTCCTAGGGACTACTGCAAGGATCTAAATGCTGTCAGTAGGATGTTAGTTTACCTTAGTAGATCAACCTTATGTGTATGAAATGATCCATTTTCATCGAATGGTACCCCCGGATATTTATATGATCTTACTTGTTCCAATTGCAAGTTTTGGAGAAATCATTTGTGCTTATACTTTAACCTTGGGATTTTGTTAACTTCCATAATTGCTGTCTTGGTTTAATTTATAACCAGACCATTTACTTGGGAATACCTTGATATCCTGTTTAACAGGCGTTGTAGGCTAACCTTTGTTTGACTTAATAGAATATCTTCATCTGCAAATAATAGGTTTGATATATAAGTGATAGCTAATTTTGGTGGAAAGAGTTTACCTCATCCATCGCTTGCGTTAAGTCCACTAGAAATAGATTAAAAAGCATTGGGGCTAGAACGCACCCTTGCGGTAGGCCCATGGAAGTTGCAAATTTCTTTGAGACACACAAGCCCTCACCTAACCAAATTCTAAACCAAGTATTTGAATAGAGTAATTGAATAGGAGTTAAGAGGGATGATGGTATTCCTTGCTCTTTCAACTTTTGCCAAAGTAACTGCCTTTGCACACAATCGAAAGCCGATTTAAAGTCCACAAAACACAGATATAACGATTGCTTCTTTGCTATATATTTATTCATTAGTACTGATAAAAATAAAATATTTGTTTTAGTTACCAATCTTTGCATGAACCCCATTTGATTTGGTGGAATTATCTGATTCTCGTTGGCCTATGCTGACAGTTTTGACAGTAGGACTCCTGCAAAAAGTTTGGCATTGGTGTCTTGTACGGTAATTAATTGGTAGTTGCCAGGCTGAGCCAAGTCACCTTTTTTTGTATATTGGTGATATTAACAAACCCTGCCATGTTTCCCGTATTGTTGATGACTCAACAGATTTCTTGAATACTTTCGTGAGATAATCTGCCCAAAGGGCAGGATTTTCTTTGTATAATGCAAAAGGAATCCCGTTGGGACCTGGAGCACCTTCTTTATGTTTTTGAATTTGTTGTTATACTTGATTTTTTTTATGTCAACTTCATAATACACATTTTTTGTTAGCTTATCTGCCATTTTAGCCCTACTGGCCTTTTGTGAGATTTCCTTGTTAGTGTTTAGGTGTGTTGTTAAAAAATCAATCCAATCTGCTTTACTTAATGTAGATAATACTGCAGTTTCAGTTGATTGTGATAAGCCATTTATAATGTTCCAAAATTCTCTTGAATGTCATTGTTTACTTGTATAAAGTGCCTTAGCCCAAAGATCTTGCTTTGCTTTAGGTTTTTCTTCCCAAATCACCCTCTGTAGGCCATGGTTAACACGTTTTAAATTAGATCGTAAGACCATAATATCAGGATTCCTTTTTATCTGTTTCAGAAGCCTGTTACAAAATCTTTTTAAGATGCAGGTTGTCTGTGATAACCTAATTTTATATCTTGCTTCACCTTGATTCCTTAAGTGGTGTTTATAATGAGGTTTGGAGGCATACGTGGTGACTAGTTTTTTGTGAAGTACTCCCAACTTTCTATTGCAGTCAGAGAATCCTTTTCGAAGCTTTCTTCAGCAAATATTTGAGCCAGCATGTTGGTAGATACTTTGGAGTCTTCGTACCAGTATAGTCTCTTATAGTTAACTTTTCCCGTCTCTCCAGGTACAGTTGCATATTTTTATATTATATTGCTGGCTATGGTCACTACCATCCCCTTTCTCCATATAGAAGATGATATCTTGTTAAATAAGTTTAAAGATGCTATGGTATAGTTAAGTTTTGATTTATTGCTATGTGAATGGTATGTCCATACTGGTGGTATATCTTGTGGAAGCCTCCCTTTTAAGATTCTCAATCCCAGTGATTCTATGTCCTTTAAAATAATGATTCCAACTTTACCTCCTGGGGTACTAATTACCGTATGTAATGATTGTTGAGGGATTGCCTATAAATAGTCCTGTTGGTGGATTGTTTCCGCTCTTGAATATGGCAATAACAGGTTTAGGTTAAAGTCCCCTGAGATAATATATTCAATATATGGGCCCTCCTTGAGTTTATATTTGGATGTATATATAAGTTTATAAGTAATAGTAATTTTGATTTTTTTTCCATGTACCGTAGCTTTACTATTAATTGGTTGTTATAATTTAGAAGCACTTGTTCATGCTTCACTTTAAGGGCTACAGCTACGAATGTTACTAGTCCCCTACTAGGTCGTCCATATTTATTTTGTTTAATTGCCGGCTCACAGTACCCTTTATACCCCTGAATTAGTTGCCCAAGTTTCTTGTAGAAATATAATCTGAAAGTTGTTTGACATCGAAGTTAAGGATGCATCTTTTATTTTAGCATGTACCCCATTTATATTCCAGGAACATGATCTTATAGGTTCACTTATATTACAGTTTTTCTCCTTAAACCTCTTTGAGTTAGTCTGTCAAGGTTGACCGCCCCTATGAAGGGCCGCTGTAATCCAACCTTCATTTAGACTTATCGGCATTCCTACTTTATTTTGATTCATTTTTGATGTTGATAAATTATCGGTTTTGCCTATATTGTATTTCAATATTGAGAAAACCTGTTAATTTGTTTTATCCCGTTGATATTCTGGTTGATCCTGTATGGTAAATGGGTTTGGGTATACCATTTCCTGAGGCTTACTAATCATTATTCCACAATTTAGAAAGGTTTAATTTTCATTAATGGTTAATTCTAATACATAAGCAGAATTCAGAGTTATTAATGCCATTTCTTGACTATTTTCTTTATTTGAGAGAAATTCAATAGCTTCTATGTTTTCCCTTGTGATTTTTTCGAAGGATGGAATTGTTTTAAAAGACGCAAGATAATTCCTCGATTTAATATATCATGTCTACCCCTGGAGTGGTATTCATGTTGGAGAATAAGTTGGATGTTACCATCAATGGTTATTTTCTTACTCTATCTTTTACAATAGTTATATTTTCTTTCTTTGGTAGACTCCTTTGTTCATTTGTAGAATCCAACAAGCCTTTAGAATCAGATGCACAATCTTGTTTGATTGATTTTGGAACTGTTTTGTTCTTCGTTTTAGATTTAGTTTTGGACTTTGTTGGACCTTAATTGTTCTTTGTATTGTTAGTGTAGGTTATCGCTCTCTATCATCATTCTGCAGTAACGCAGGTTTTTCCTGGTCCAACAAGCTTTTTTGTGTTGTAGAGCCAACTGGAGGGTTTAACTGTTCTTCTTCTACCTTTTTTTAAATCACATTAGAACATTTTTTTTCACCACCGTTGTGATTGTTAAATGGTGTACTCCGAAACTGTAAGTTAATCTCTTTAAGTTCGAGATCTCCTTTTTGTGCTTGACAGGCTTCTTTCTTTGTACTGTGATTCCATTAAACCTGCTGATGGTGGCTTTTGATTTATCTGGTTTGCCTCAGGAAACTTTCTGATACAATTCTGTTTGGCACAGGCATTCTTGTGCCATTTGTATTGCTGAGGCTATTATTCGCTTTTCCATGTCAGTAATATGCCCCTCTTCAATACCTTAATTTTCCTTTTTCCCAATGAAATTTAGATTGATCATGCTTTGAGGATCTTGACCCTGACATACAGCTTGTTTCTTACAATCTGGTTTGATCGGACATTGAAGGTTTTTTGTTTCTGTCTCCATCTGTATTGACAATGTAGCTCTGATGGGTTCTTTCATAAAATCTAACTTGTGAGTAATTTTCTTATATTTTTCAAACATGCTCATAATTGGTGAAATTAAAGACTGATTTCTCCCTGTAGTTTGTGTTTTAACTTTTTTGATTTAATTGAAGCTTGCTGTTTCTTCATTCCTCTTATGGGGGGAATGGGAGTTCTTTTGTTACCTGACGCATGCTTCTATATTATATATAAGGTTCCCTGTTTTCTGTTTTTACTGATTTTTACAGATAAATACACAGAGAAAAACATTTATTTTCTTGTCTGTATTTATTTTTAAATGTGGATAAAAACGGAAAGTGGGTGCTTTGTGAGTGATTATAAATATACTTAGCCATGACTACCAGGCCAATAACTGTGTGGATTTATAAGTAAGGGGGTTAAAAAAGAAAGGAATTTTTATAAAGAGGCTTGAACAGCAGTAGATATGTACAAGGCTGATACTGAAATGTGCACATTTTCATATAACTGCATTGCTTTATCGTCTGTGGGTGTTCATATCACTGAAACCTGGCAGGCATTCAAGCATGACTGCATATTTATTGATTAAATAAATGTGGAAATATACCAGTTTCGGCTATTTTTTTCACAAACACATAATAAATATGGATAAATACAGATAAAGTTGGCAAACAAGAAATATGGATAAATACAGACGGAAATGTCAAAAAAATAAATACCATAAAACCGGGAGCCCTAATTATGTATTAGTAGGTGTTCTATGGTTACCGGATTTAACCACCCCCCGAAGTGGGAATACAAGTAAAACAGTCCGTCTCTGATATTAGCTTAATACCCCCTTGATAATTTTTAGAGACTATTGAAGGCCAGACAAAACCCAGCAAGTTCTACAGTCTGGTGCTTGAGGTAAGACTACAGCTGGTTACACTTGACACTCCTCAGCTCCCCAGAGCATACACTTCACATGCTCCAGGAACTGACAGCTGCACCTACAACACTTATATGCAAGTCTGGTAGTCAGAAGCAGCAGGAGGCAGCAAAAGGCAATGGAGATGCTGTGACAGTATTAAAAAAAAGGTATCAAAACTAACAATGGCGAGCGGGGTGAACTGCAGCCACACTCGCAAAGTGGATTAAACAGCCTTCACAGCCTTCCCAGCCTTTGCGGTTATTGGCAATAATTAGTTTGTCCGAGGCATGGGGCCAGAGGCACTTGCCGGGAAAAGAGTAGGAGCCGTAGATCCAATCTGCTACCTCATCGGCAAGCGACCTTCACGTCTCCGCACCCACACCTAGGGTGACCAACCGTCCGTAAATTTCACAGACTGCCTGTATTTTGGGCCTCTTGTCCGTTGTCTGTGAGTGTTTCTTCCACGGACACCTTTTGTCTGTAATTCGAGACATTCCAGTGAGCTGCCGCCAGCAAGCAGCCTGAGAGTTCTGTAACTCTCACTGCAGGGGCCAGCTCGCACTCCTACTGTGTTAAGGGGCCTGCAGCAGCCCCTCCCTGACCTGACAGAGGCTGCTATCGGCCTATTTTCATTCTGTATGTCGGCCTAATTATCGCATACAGAATGATAATGGGCCAGTGACAGCATTTGATGGGCCACCTCCTACCCTCACTGCTCTTTGCACGGATTGATCAAGTGTGCATCAGTATTGCTCAGATGGTGTCACCACTTTCATTTTAAGGAGGTCCATTAATGGTTTCTGTTAACCAAAAGCCAGTGAAGCTGCCTGTTTATGGTGTACCTCCTACAGGCCCGTTTTAGTTCTTGAGGGGTGTAGTAGAACTACTGCTCAGCAGACGATGGCAGAGCAGAGGTATGAATGAAAAGAGAAAGCATTATGGTGGAATTTGCCACAAAAGCGTTTTTAGATGACAGTGCAGTCCTAATGCTGATAGATCTCAGATTGGCACACTATAACATGGAAAGCAGGCTATTATCTACTGTGATAAGTATTCAAATCCACATAAAAAAGGAACTCTTTCAGGCTGATTAAGGGGTTTCCTGTTTATGTATTAAACGTCTTGCTTCGATATCCACTGTGTTGTTGGGCACTACTGCTTAGGGAACCGCTTTGGGCTGCAGAAACATGACTCCTGAGGCCACACACATTGACTTTTGCACAGATTTGATACTAGGGGCCAGATGTAGGTAGCCCTTTACCGATCGGAATCGGCCGAAAATACCGAATTTCGGCCGTTTCCGATCGGTAAAGGGCTATTGAGATGTAGGGGCACATTTTCGGTAATTTTACCGAATCGGTATCATTACCGAATCGGTAAATTTACCGATTCGGTAATATGTACCGAATCGGTAAAATAATTACCGATTCGGTAATATTTACCGATTCGGTAAAATTACCGAAAATGCAATGTAGGTAGGCAATGTACCTTCTGCACATGGCTTACAGAATCGGTATTTTACCATGGAATACAAATCCATGGTAAAATACCGATTCCGGTGTGCATGCACATGTGTGCATGCACACCTATGTCATGTGACAGGCAGACCTGCCCTTAGGGCAGGTATGCCTGCCACATGGCACCCAAGCCTGTTTTGGGGGTGCCAGGGGGTGTCAAAGTGACACCCCCTGCACCCTTGTGAGTTCGGTATTTACCGATTCGGTAAATACCGAATCGGTAATGCCCATTCATTCCTATGGGCTTCAAAGCCCATAGGAATGAATGGGCATTACCGATTCGGTATTTACCGAATCGGTAAATACCGAATTCATCCGATTCGGTATTCCAGCACATCTGGAATACCTACATATCGGACCCATAGATTTACCGAATTTAAATTACCGAATCGGTAAAATTCGGTAATTTAAATTCGGTAAATCTTTTCTACCTACATCCAGCCCTAGGTGTGTTAACAATATATAACAGACAACGATAACTATCAGGTGCTTGTGATGGCAGAATTAACCCTGTCAGCTACTCTATGTGAACGGATCTTTATCAATTGCAAGTGATTTTATCATCTAATCATTTGTTAAATAAGAACTTCACAGTTCTCATTTTTCAGCAGAAAAAAACAGTGATAGTTATCTCCTATGCCCTTTCCTGTTAAGTCTTAACTAATGTATGCAGCTATTTGCTTGATAAATTGCAACAACTCCATAATGCTGCCACTCACATAATTTCTTCCAATAAGCCACAGCTATTACTAAAGGAACACACACAATTATCAAATCAATCTGTATCACACACATTGCCATCTGGGTCAATTGTTTCCTTTTTTCCTCCTTTTAAAATGAATAAACCTCAGAAAGCACTGCAGACGGCGAAAAACATGTTGCCCTGTGTGTGAAGATTCAGACCAACTAGGCAGATTGGACATACATTTTCATTTTCTGTGGCCTGGAATCGAATGCCTTTCTGCTGCCTATTAGGGATTTTCGAGTTTGGACTGTGTTGAAAGGTAGGCTCAAAACCCAGCTCTTTGAGCAATCATTTCACCTTACTTAATTCTTTTAATAAACTGCACCTTTTTAAAATAGCTGGTCAAGAAATTATGAGGTCAGTCTCTGAAGTAAGTGCGCTTTATGAGAATCCATGGAGTAACACCTTGCGAAAAAGAATAAATAAAATCTAAAAAGATAGAAAAGATATTCCTGGCTCAGGTAAGTAATAATCTTTAAAAGCTCATGCTGAAAACCAAGAAAACTTGAGACAGAACAAAGTGATGCCAGCAACTAGATCAATAACATGACCCCCGCTACCCGCAAGTGCTTGCCATCTCACTACCATCTTATAAAAGTGGCACTTATGGATAGCAAGTTTTGAATCTGCTGGAGATGTAACCATCTCTGTGGTATTTTTAGAGTAAAATATTTAGAAAGGTAATAGGCATCAGACCATGCAGTATTTTCCATACAGTGCACAGTACCATCATTTAGACGAGGGAAAGTATAAAGCGGCCCTAGCACTTACCATAAAAACTTAAAATCCGCATGGAAAAATCATATAGCTATCCAACTCTATCAATCAGGCAATACCTCCAAGACCCTTTTTCACATCCTTAACACCCTCCTTAACCCTAAAGCTTGTAATCCAGAAAAGGAACCTACTCAATTACTTTGTGATAATATTGCTAATCATTTTTTACAAAAAATAAGAGGATATTTATAATAAGATTATATCCTCTTTTAATAATATTAATCATAATTTGATAACTGACTCTGCCACGGATTCTAAAAGACAGTTTACTTTAAAAGAATTTCCTTTGCTTACCATCCAGGATACTGAATATTTACTAATATCTTCCAAATCAGGTTCTCCTAAAGATCTTATTTCTACCAAAATAGCAAATAAATGTGCAGCCGAATTGGCAGAGCCTCTTTGCTCTATCCTTAACTGTTCTATCAAACAGGGTAAACTCCCTAAAGCAGAGCTTTCCAAACTCTTTGTGACGACACGGTACTGTGTTGCCTGCCATATGTGGGTGTGTTGCGTGACGTCGATGAAATGCGGAAAAATTCACTAATTGAGCAGGATGGACTGCGCACGTCAGTGTACGTGATGCAGTATGCGGAGGAAGGAGGGAGACTATTACGCAAGCATGTGCGGGGCCTCGTTCCCTATGCTGCACGCGATTAATGCACAGTCAGTCAGGCTGCCTCTGCTCCCCCATTCCATGCGCTCGGTACAGCGCAGTTTTTACAAGAGAGGCAGCCCAGAAACGAAGAGTATTGGTGGGGGAGCACAGCCTGGAGGCCACAGAGGGGAGCCGGGCTATGCGGTCTGTTTGAGCCCGTGGAGACACCCGGGCGCTCCCGCAACCATGAGGTAAAAACACAAATTATTTACTCAACATTAGAAAAATGCAAGTTGCACCAACAAGTGGCCAGCAAGGGCGGCATTGTACAATGAATATCGGTACACTTAAACTTCACAGTAGAGCACATCTACTGTGAAGTTTAAATGTACAGAGAGTATGTCATCAGAATGTCTATCATCATAATATTGTACATCCTGTTGACAGTGTTGAAGTACTGGGCATCAAAATATAATGTCTTATTATGACATGGGTATCACACTCCCAGTCTGCGATTCCTGCTCTGTCGGTCGTGGTGGCATTATGTAAGGAAGGTTCGATGTGCCGGGCCTTACGTTTCCTTTGTCTATCGAGGTTCCATGCGTTTTGCAATGGGGTCATCATTGCCCCAAATAGGGCATAGTAAAGGTTTACTTCGGAAAGAACGACCAGTCAGTTGATCTAAAGAGGAAATGCAATAAACTCTCGGTGACATGAATCTGCTTGCCACTGTTGATAGCTCATGAGCCACAGTCTTAGAGACTTAGACGGTAAATAACACCACACCGCCAAAGCTGTCATTATGCACCATGACAGGAATTGCAACCATTGTGCCAGACACAGGATTTTACCAGGCCCGAGCTTCATACCACAGATGTCCACCTGAAGCCATAAAATACTGCTATCATGATAATGCCAATGTTTTCCCATGGGGTTGATAATGAGCACTGTACCATTGATTTTCATATGTTTATGAGTAATAGCACCATTATGTGAGACTCAACATTTTACCAGGGGTTAGCAGAGGGTGTATCCCCAAGGGTGTCCACAAGTTTTCAAGAATTACTGTTCTTATGAAATGACTGGCATTTTTCCAAGGGTGGATTATGTGCATAATTCTATTTATGACCAGACATTAAAAACAATTACCACTATTGTTCCAGAGCCAGAATTTAAACAGTGTACCCAACACTTCCATCCTAGGAGAGAGGAGAAAGATAGACAGTTTTGCCAGTCACTGTCTTTAATAGAACAGATTTATAATTGCTTTATTAACCTTCCTGCATTCTCAAATTTTCTTGAAAACGCACCATTCGCCCACTCTTTTTTCAAAGTTTTCTTGGGTGTTAGAATCTCCCCAAACCCCCCATAGGTGGTTTGAGCTTGCTCACTACTCTCAATTACTGTGTCGCTAAAAGACTCATCTAGAAAAACTGTGGCACCAACATGAAAAGTTTGGAAAGCTGTGCCCTAAAGAATGGAAGGATGCTCAGATCATGCCCATCAGGTAAAATCTTAAATTGTCTCCTAATATTGTGACCAACTACCTCCCCATCTCATTGCTTCCCCTTTACAGCAAATTATTGGAAAAGCATATCAACACCCATCTCCCTGCCTTTATAGAAGCTTCCAACTGTCTGGTTCAATCTCAGTCAGGATTTCGTCCCAGGCACAGTACTGAACTGGTCTTGGTGAATGTAACAGATGACATTTGCGTGTTGGCGGACGCTGGTCAAGCAGTGATCCTTATACTGCTTGACCTGTCCGCCGCATTCGACACCAATTTACACCAAATCCTGCTGGATAGATTGCGCTCTATAGGCATCCCGAATTCTGCTCTGGATTGGCTATAGGACTTCCTTAAAGACAGGACCCAAAAAGTGAATCTTGGACCATTTAATTCCAAGACTACCCCTGTAACTAAAAGTGTACCTCAGGGTTCATGTCTGAGTCCGTCCTTGTTTAATGTGTATGTCGCCCCCTTTCATCACTTCTTAGAAAGATCGGGTTTACCCCGATCTCCTACGCAGACGACACACAACTTCTTCTATCTTACAAGAATGATACTCCTAACATCCAAAGCATGTTCATGGAAGGTATGGGAGCCATAGCATCTTGGATGAGCAGTAATTTCTTGCAATTTAATGCAGGAAAGACAGAAATATTGCTTTTCAAGGATGTTATTACCAGCTGGTACCCTAGCTGGTGGCCAGATGAATTAGGTTGTGCATCATCTCCTAATGCAGTAGTTAAAAATCTAGGGGTGCTAATAGATAAAGATCTAAATATGGACAAGCATATAGCTGTAACAAAAAGAGCCTGCGTTCACGCCCTTAGCATCCTTCGTAAGGTTTTCCATTTCTTCCCTGAATCTACTCGAAAAACCCTGATTCACGCTCTGGTACTTAGTCGTTTGGATTTTGCCAATGCTTTACTGAGCTCCTCTAAGGAATCTGCCTTGCAAGGTCTTCAGGTGGTACAGAACACAGCTGCTTGTTTGGTAACCAGTGCACCCTATCGGGCTCCCTCACTCTCTTGTTACACAAACTTCACTGGCTACCTATTTGTAAAAGAATTCTTTTAAAAATCTGCTGTATTGTTTTTAAAGGCCTAAACCAGTTGGGTCCTGCCTATCTAGCTGATAAGCTAGTGAAATACACACCGCCACATTCCCTTTGCTCTGAAGGGAAAGGCCTGCTTGTCATCCCTAGCATTAGGCAAGCCAGGTTGGGAGGAAAATCTTTCTCCTACCTGGCCCTCAAGCTATGGAATCAATTACCTCTTGATATTCGTCTCACCACTAACTACCTAGGTTTCAGGAAAAAACTAAAAACTCTACTTTTTTAACTTTGCACCCCATACTAACATATGTCCTTAGCGCACAGATGCCCCATTTGGGGTGATTCAGGTGCTTTATAAATGGTATAAATAAATAAATAAAATAAATCTTGGTCTGGGACATCACTAATAGCAAAGACAACGGCAGTGGCGGCTGGTGACATTTGAAAGTGGTAGACTTAAACAAACAGGTTCAACACAATTTGCTTTTGTAAACCGGATTAATGATATGGTGTTACATAGCTTGCACCACATATGGAATTGTGTCATGAGCCTTGCGCAATACAGCTTCAATTACCCCAATGATCGTCATTTTATGATCCATGAAAGGGTGAAACGCTGAAAGGCACCAGCAAGGTGTCTGAAGTATTACTTGCAGGTTATTATGTTAATCACTGCAGCATGCGCTCAGCTGTCTTACCGAATAGAAGTAATACTGTCGAATGTTTATGCTGGTATGCGTAATGGGAAGCTAGAGTACTCACTGCCTTGTTTCCTTAATTATCTTGCTTTTACTTAGTTTACTCTTCTTTATAGTTTGATGTTGTTGTTGCCGACCATTCTGTTTCCTTCTTTTGTGTGGCTACATAAAGAAGACAGGCTAACATAAGGAATGATGTAAGGTAGTCTATCGCACAGTGCATCTAGTGCGTCCCACTAGCAAAAGGTGTTTAAAGGCCTCACGTACAAGGCATTTTTTAAATTCACAAAATTGAATGCCTGTCTGGAGTAAGGGAGTTGTGAACAGAGAATTTTAAGGATAATGTGGATCAATGATGTCACTGTAGGAATGGTTCTGCAGGTTTGTTGGACAGTTCTCTGGATAGTTCTTTGCATGTACAAGGGTTAGTGTGCGTTTGTTGTGAACAGAGTATTTTAGAATGATCTGGAGAATTCACTTATCGTAATGTTCTGGATCTGAGATTTGAGATTGCAGTAGGCTGGGGGTGCATTGAAGGAGAGGACACAGGGAGGTGGGATTGCAGGACTAAATCACTGGAGTCGAAGGATACCACAGGAGATTGATGGTCCAGAGAGAGAGAGAGCATTAGGAGGAGAGGGAGCATACGAGCAATGCAAATGTTTCAAACGATACCACAGAAGACTTCTAGCACGCAAACAATGTGCTGGAACCGAGGGAACGCAGGCAGAACAAGCGGTTGACTGTCTGGGAACTAGGTGGAGATAAGGGAGAGCGCAAAAACAGTAGGACCTGGCAGGAGGGAAGATAGAGGCTGGGGCTCGAGAGGAGCCAGAGCAGAGAGAGACGGGCCGCCATGTCAGACTGACTAACAGCTATGTGGTTATACTGAATAAGCAGCTTCTTACGTCATTATCATACGAAATCCCTTTATTGATGCAGTAACTACACTTTCACAATTGCTTTATTAACCTTCTTGCTTTCTCAAATATTCTTGAAAAGGCACCATTTGCCCACTCTTTTTTCAAACTTTTCTCGGGTGAGAAAATCCCCCCTAATGACGTTCAGTCTCGCTCACTGCGCTCACCACTGGGCTCTCATCACAAACTTTTACGCCACACCACTTTCAAATGTCACCAGCCGCCACTGCTCCTGCCAGAGCCCAGGGCATGGCAAACTGTTTTTGTTCATGGGCTCGTGTCTCCTCACCAGGGGCCAAGCTCTGGGGGGTGGAAATTTCCTTTTGGCTCATGTTACCCAGGTGCATCAAATATGCATACACCGGTGTATAATTTTCAATCCTGCATACAACAGATTCAGTGGAAGGTCCTCTCAATCTAATATAAACTTCTTTTGACTTGTACTTATGTAGGTTGTCTATTTACGTATGTAATATTGCGCAACCTCCTCAGATGTGTCTGTAACATGTACCTTTTGTCCCAAATTTTTGTCCTGAATTCTGACCTTGAGTCCCGAATTTTTGTCCTGAATTTTGACCCTTTGTCCTGAATTTTTACACTCACTGTCCTGAATTTGCACCCATGCCAGTTGGTCGCCCTACCCACGCCACCTGCACACCTTCCACGAACCGGAGCCACAGCCGAAGCCACAGCCCGAAACCGGCAGTGGAGAGCTGTTTGCTGGGTGGACCTTTGCGCACTGCCTTCCCCCTACAGCTGCAGTTACAGCCTCTGCTGCAGCCATATCCAAAGTTTCCTAGGAGTCTGGAGCCACAGGCAGTGAGGGGGGAATGACAAATCCATCTGCAGAGTAACAGAGAATCACAGAGAGTGGCAGAGAATCGCTGGTCTGCTGTGGACCAAACAGTCTGAGCGTGCTGACTGTGTTGAACGTGCAGAGTCCTTTAGGGTGTGTCTCTCACAACATGTGTAAATATGGCACACAGAATTGCAGGATGCAGATTCAACCCACCTTATTGGCTTTTTAAAACGACAAGAGATTATTATTAGTGCAGGCTTTTTATCCTGCCATAATTTGATCTCTTCTCCACTTTGCTGGATGTTTCGAGCACAGCCACCGCTCCCTGCGTCGTCCGTGCAGAGGGAGAGGAGGCGCATATTTAAGTGAAAGCGTGGCATGGGGCTCTGTATAAAATGTTAAAAAGGTAAATTCGGCCATCCGCATATAAGGAAAGATGCGCACTCGCCGTGAAACTGAAAGTGCTGTTTACAAAAAAAGTATTTGACACTGTTATTGAAAAATACTTGCAATGCAACCATTGTCCCGGCTGCTTGAAAAGTGAGAGCGTGCATGGCGTGCTTTGAAAAGTTAACACGCACAAGTAAGCAAAGCACGTAGTGCCTGCAGGATGAGAGACTCAAGGAACAATATAGTGCTTACAAGACTCAATAACACGTACCATGTAACAACCGAAGTAAAGGGGCCAGGAGCCACGGGAGGTTACAAATGAAGACAAGGCGATACTAATGAGGGACTAACAAACGGATTACTAAATCTGAAGCCTGCATTTACTAAGGACAAAAGCCAATGACAAATATGGGTGGAGAGTGGGTGGGGCTTCCTTCCATTCTCTGCTACAGCAGATCGCCAGAGCAGCGCAGGCTCGACGTAAATAGCATATGAGATTCACAAATTGCCTAGAAAATATTTCACGTTCAGTTAAGATTCCTACCTACATGAAAAAGGACTTGATTGAAAAACACATTCAATAATTAATGATTGCCGGTTGCACAACATGAGTTCTTCATGTTAGGGTTTCTGCTAGTTACATTTACTTTCTACATTAACTCTTCACATTACTATTCAATGGCCTAAATACATCACATGTTACGTTATTCCATTTCAAGATCCTACAACTTTAATTTAACACGACAAAGGATTGAATGTGCTTGTGCTAAACATGTGTGATTATAATGCACCCCTACAAATAAAATGAAATGTATGCTACGTTACACCCCACCACATAAATCACTGAGTCACGCAATGATATGGGCCCACAGCAACAGGTACAATCCCTGTCACCCTTTTTAAAAACCGGTACAATAATTGACTTTGTCAATGACTCTGGGGGGCCAACCGTCACCATGGCATTAAAAAGGGAGATCAGGATGGGGACCCAGACCTCCATGCCCTGTACGTTAAATCGAGGAATCCGATCAGGGCCCAGCCTGGTTCTTAGATAACACCAGCATGCCTTTTTTTAACCTCCTCTGAGGAAAAATTTAATGTAGTGCTCCCTTGCATCCATACCATTCCCACTCTAATTGGAGAGGATGGGGAGTTATAGGTTTCCTCAAAATGTCCGACCCAGCTGTCTTCAGTTATATGAGCCTCCAGAGTTTTCCCGCTATCTGCTCCAAAAAAGGGATTGTTGATGATACTCCAAAATTTGGAGCTACTCCTCAGGGTACCAGCCTCTATTATTTTTCTGACCATGCCTCTTACTTTATGGTGTTCTTCTGTCTAGTAAGTTCTTGCTTATCTAGGCTGTGGCAGTTTCTAAATAAGGAGGGATCCGTTGGTTCAGCACTCAAGGCTCTCTTCAGGGTTATCAAGACCTGGGAACAGTTTGAGTCAAACAGCTTCGCCAACATACCCTGATTTTGTGGGGCTGGAGCCGTCTGTAGTTCTGAGATGGTATTAGACATCTGAGAAAAGGCCTCCAGAATAATAGATGGATTATTCTGTTAGGAGATACAAGTTTCAAACTCATTCTTACGCTGGGTGGAAAGAGTGTTATAAAAGAAATCTGGAATTATCTGAGAGCTGTCTCCAATGGCTTTATAAGTCACTCTCACCCCACCCTGGGAGAAGGGGCCTCCAGGGACCCACAAATAGTAGCACATAGTAGCAAATAGTAGCACACACCAGGTTACGATCACTAAAGGGGGTTGTGGAAATTACAAAATCCAAAAGAAGAGAAAGGTGCAGAAACAAAGATAAAGTCAATAAAAGACTCACAACCCTTCCCTGTAAAGGTGGGGTTGATCTCCTTTTTCCGTGGGGGCAACTTACATATTGCTGAAACTAGGTTGAATTCTTGAATTCATTTAAAATGATGTTAAGACTTGTTCCCTGTTGCGTATATACCATATGCATACCGGTCATGCGGAAACATCCTAGAGCCTGCATTCCTTCGTCCCTCTGGTCTCCACATAAATGAACATTAAAGTCACTTACTTAATATTTACTCTTGTCACATTAAATCATTTCGAACTTCTTAAAAATGAACCTAATACATGAATGTTGGTGACCCGCAGGGGCGCTGAGATGACATTATAAAAGTTCAACAGGAGCAATTTTCTCGACCGCATGGAGAATAAAAGAGCTTGCAAGGTTGCAACATCCGTAGGTAAAACTTTGAGGTTGCAAAAATGATCAATCCCCCATAGCTCCCCCCACCTGAGTGCGGATAGCTGGCAGAAAGAAAGTCTTGTAACCTTCCAGAAAAAAGTGGTTTGTAGTTGCCCATGTCTCCTGGAGACAGACCACTTCAAAACCTTTAATAAAGGGCAACCACACAGGGTCGCTAAACTTGCCAGCAAGGCCAGCGATGTACCAACTGATAAGGTTACACTCTTTACGACCTGGAGATGTATGAACCTGAGGACTCTGGACTTGGGGAACTGTCTGGACCTCTTATGAAGAGTTAGTCCTGGGCCGTCAATCACAGCGATCCAGGGTTGAAAGGGTGGGGGACCTGTTTGACAGCATAATGTTTGGGGAAGCCCATTGCCAGGTACCTTGAGCCAGATCCAAATGTCCTAGAGTTTGCCTATTGCCAAGTTGGGATGGTGGTCTGTAGAAGAACCCAAAGGGCAGGGCGACAATGTTAGAGAAAAACCCACTAGGGGCGGGGCACGTAATAGATGCAAGGATTCTCTCCGCTACATGAGGCCTGTATAATTGATGTTAATACAGTCCCACAAAAATGATTTCTTGACCCTGCCAACCCAGCTCACTCGTTGTACCATGATGCTAAGGCTTGCCACCATCACCCCCAGTGTCGTAGCTATGTTCAGCAAGTGCAAAACATTATTTTTAGGTTGGTCTAAGTCCTCTGTGGTACCGATGAAAGGATAGGAGCATCACCCAGCACTACCACGTAAGGAGTGGATTGGGGAGGAAGATTGAAAGTAATCAGCCTGGGGCAAGAGGTAAGCATATAATAATTGTGTGGCCTGTTAATCCTTCCTTCAGATGTGCCATTAGGCGCTAACCCATTCCTACTTACTTCCTCCCCCTAATGCGCACCGGCTCTTAAAGAATGATGTTTGGCCCTGTGAGGGTAGGTATGGCACCATAGCTAGAAGATCTCGTCAGATCAGCCTCCCCTACCATTCATTGTGACCCATATGGGTCAGTGGCGGACGATGAAACTGTGCCGGGGTGAATACGGATGGGGACTTCCACACAACAACTGGACTTAGACTGGGTTTGTTTGGAAAGCTCTTTTTCAATAGCTGTTAAATGATGACTAATAGCCTCCAATTAAGCCTCCAATGCAGCTATTACAGACTCCCCAAAGGAGTCCTGCAACACAAATAAGTAAATCTTTGCCATATCTGTTGTGTTGATACTAAATGGTGGTAAATCATCTGTAACCCTGAGATGCTTAGATGCTGGCGGTCTTCAGCCACTTTGTTTTATCTCCCACCCTTGTGACTTCTTCCACCGCGGCCTGGGCAACAGGTAACATCTTGTTGACTGGACCTTACATCAGTGGGGGCAAAGGGTGCTCTATGACCAGTGGTAGGGTCTCAGTGAGCTCACAGCCTGGGCATGAGGTGAGGCAGATAATCCCAATGTCCTGGACAGGGTGACTGCTCTCCCCTCGCTCAGCTCTATCAATAAGGCGCTGCCCCTGCGCCTTCTGGTGTCCCAGGTAGGTGTTCAATGCCCTCCTCCACCTGCAGGCTTCTGCCTGCACCTCATCCATGGTGGTCCAATGGAAGAGTCTGCTCTTCTGCTCGTCTGCCCTGTGGGTCTCAGCCTTTCTCTGTCTTTTTTCTGTTTGGCTGTCTTTTCTGTCCTTTTCTGTTTTCTGTATTTTGTCTTTTTATTCAATTCAATTTCAAAAGCTTTTATTCGATTTGTAAACAAATCATACAAGCGAAACATAAAATCAATTCATTACATTAAAAAGGTTATTATAAGATACAAAATTTATACAGGGGAATCCAAGTATTTCATATAGGAATAAGACACATACTGACAAGCGTTAAATCATTGGATCATAGTAAAAATATAAAGATGACCAAAAGGTACGGAAGTTAAAATCGTACAGACAGGAATAAATATATTGTCACAAAATGCTTATCCTGGCAGCTGTACGTTAAATATCAAACCCCTGCCTAGATCATGGGAAATATAAGTTTTTAGTTTTAAAATTAGAGTACAGACAGGACAGTATAGAAATATACCCGCACTAAATGTTTCCTGGCAGCTGTACCATAAAAAATATGAAAAAGCAAAAGAGAAAAACATGTACAGACAGGATTGAGAATAGGTTGTCACTACTAAAAAGTGCTCGTCCTGGCAGCTGTACATATTAAGAAAGTACAGACAGGAATGTAGAAATCATAGCAATACAATACTTTTCCTGGCAGCTGTACATTTCAAAATAAAGATGGCAACAAAAAAACAAATGTCTGCATTTTCTAGAGCTGATAGTAACACAAGGGCATTCTTAAAAGACCGTATATTATATTTAATGAATATAGGTTTTAGATACCTTAATCTTAAAAAGTGATAAAATTTGCAGAACAGTAGGAAATGGCAGCAACTCTGACGTGAAACGTTGTCACAAGGGCAGGGTGTTTCAGATTTCTGTTTCTGTACTGGGAACGCAACTAGATGGTGTACAATACCCAACCTGACGCGGGTTAAAACATATTGGTGAGATGGGCGGCAGACATATAGGAGATAGGCTTGAAGCCCCGTTGGTAAGTTAAGTTCTCTATAGAACTTCACAGTAGCTAGCTTACCATATACCTCATCACGCCCTTTTTTTTTGTACATTAGAAAAGTTTGTTTGATATCTTTTTTAGGGATTTCTACCACCAGTTCGGGGTCGAGAAGAACATCAATGTCAAACAAAGTTTTGTACCAAAAACGAATATATTTCAGCCAAAGTATACGTGAGGAAAAGTCCAGGCCTATACAGTCAAGAATAATTTCTTGAGTGAATCGAGTTTCTGGCTTAGCCCAAATAGAACGCCACAATAAGAGTGGACGAACGGCTGCTAAGTCCGAGATAAACTCGACCCCAACCTCGTCATGAATTAATTGAATGGAAGCGGAGTGGGGGACACATAGCACTCTTCTTAAAAACTTGTTTTCCTCTTTTTGGAGAGAGGTGCCATCTATGTGGCCCCACACCCCCGCCCCATACAATGCCGAGGGAACACAGCGAATTTTATAAATATTAATCATGTCTCGAATGCTTCTCGAACCGAGCTTGGAAGCAAATCGAAAGACGCTGCTGGTGGAGCGAGTCATTTTCAACCTGGCATTATCAAGCTCTGATTTCCATGACCCATCATTAGCATAGGTAATTCCTAGGTAACAGAATGTTTTAACTTGGACTTTAATTTATTGGCTGACTCACCGCACAACATAACATAGGTCTTGGATTTGTTTACACAGAGTCTCCTGTTTTGTATAAACAACATAAAACTATCGATAAGACGCTGTAGGCCTATCTGAGTGCGGGATAAAAGTACCGCGTCATCCGCGTAAAGTAAGATTGAGACAGAATTGCCTCCAATCTGCGGAGCATCTGCCGGTATAGTAGCCAGGGTGCGATCAACACAGTTAATAAAAAGGGAAAATAAGAGAGGAGCTAGTACGCATCCTTGGCGGATGCCCCTAGATACCTTGAAGAATGGTGTACATTCACCTTGGGTACCATATCGGACTTTACAAGAAAGTTTCTGGTAAAGCCTTGCCAGAAAATGTACTATTTCATTCGGTGCTCCTAACTCCAATAAAACCTGCCAAAGAATGCCGTGATCAACTAAATCAAATGCGCTGCTCAGATCAGCAAAACATAAAAATAAGTTGCCCTTTTTGGCCACTGTATATTTATTAATTAAAAGATCCAAATTCACGCATTTTTATTCATCCTTTCTCTGTTGCTTCTGTTTTTCTTGCTTTTCTTTCCTGCTCTGCTGCCTCTGTGGCCCGTTCCCCCAGCCTTTTATGCTACTGCCTCCCAGCTGCTCACCCTCCCCCAACCCTTACTCAATGGCAGATGCTGCATGGCCACGGAGCGGACTCGCACATTGGGCGTATCGCTGGTGTGCCAAAGGGGTGCCAAAGGCAAGCCTGTCTGTGCCCATCCGTGACCAGACCGCAACCAGCGCCAGGGACCCTGGACCCCCAACCCCCTGCTACTACGACTCCAGCAACCTTCACTCAGGACGCATCAACAACTGCCAGCTCTTGATGCCGAGCAACATCCAAGGCCCGTTCTCCTGCCGACACTGCTGCTGAACCTTCACCCACCTCAGGACCCAGACAGCCACCCCCAGCCTAGCAGACGCAAACCCCTGAGCTGAATCCTCCAAAACGTGCTTTCACTGCACAGCTACTCAGTAGAAGTTTGGGACCTCCTCAACTCTCACTCGCCCAACTTCACTTTCTTCACAAAGACCTGGACCAATGCCAGCTCCGCACTCGACATTGCAACCTCCATCCCCGACGGATACAAGATCCTGAGGAAAGACCACCCTAACAGCCCGAGAGGAGGCCTCGTCATGGTTCACAAATGCTCCCTCTGACTGACAACCACTGACTCGGACGATGCCTCTCCCCCCATGGAACACATCCACATCCAGCCCAACACCAGAACAAAGCTCTACGGAATACTCAGCTACAGACCGCCTGGATCCCACTACCCGTTCACCAACGCCATCGCAGACTACATTGCTCCCCACGCCCTCGCCTCCACGGACTACATACTACTCGGAGACCTAAACTTCCACCTAGAAAACCTCAGCGAACCCTACACCACCGCCCTCCTAGAGAACTTCGCCAACCTTGGACTAAAGCAACTCATCTCCAACCCCACCCACACGGTGGGACACACTCTTGACCCCATTTTCGCTGAAGGAAACAACATTTGCTTCAGTCACATCACGTAACCTCTCTGGACAGACCACTGCTGTGTTCATTTCTCCTTCTCGAAACCTACTGCACACATACACATGCTCACACCATACCTCCCATGTAGAAACTGGAGCAAAATCACTGAAAAACACCTCAACTCTGCCCTCAGCTGCACTCCTCCCCCTACCACGGCAGACGCCAACACAGCAGCAAACAACCTTCACCAATGGATCTCCAACTGCGCCAACACTCACCCCCCTACAGAACTCCATCAGATGACACAACGTGAAAGCCACCTGGTTCACCACAGACCTCCCAGAATCCAAGGGCTCTTGCCGAGGACTGATGAAAACATGGAGGAGCAGCGAAACCCTGGAAGCATGCTCAACCTACAAGGCCGCTACCACAGCACACCACCAACTCATCATATCAACTAATATAAACTTAATTTAATACAGAATCCTCGCAAACTCCCACAACTCCAAGGAATGCTTCACCATCATACAAGAATTCTCCAGACCCAACAGCGAAACAACCAACGTCCCTCCCTCAGAAGACCTCTGCAACAAACTCAGCTAATTTTTCCACCACAGGATCAGGATGCTCTACGATAACTTTGACGGCCAAGATCACGGCACCGACCCAACACCCCCCACCAGCAACACCACCCAGCCTTCTCTCCTCACCTGTACCCCTGTCACCACAGAAGACAACGCAAAGACTATGAAAGGCATGCACTCTGGAGTACCCACTGACACCTGCCCTCTGCACATCTTCCACAGGGCCACCACTGCCATTGCACCGGAACTACAATGAACAATCAACTGCACCCTCAAAACAGCTACGTTCCTCGACTACTGGAAAAGTGACGAAGTCAACCCCCTCCTCAAGAAGCCCTCTGCAGACACGAAAGACCTCGCGATATAGAGCCCCATCTCTCTCCTCCCCTTCGCCTCCAAACTCATTGAGAAAGTCGTCAACAACCAGCTAACGCACTTCATAGAAACCAACAACATCTTTGACTCCTCTCAATCTGGATTCTGCAGCGACGACAGCACCAAGACCAGCCTCATAGCCATTGTGGAGAAGTGTGGCTCACTGGATAGAGCGGCAGACCCTGATGCAGAGATCTGACCCGGGACCAGGGTTCAATTCCCGTCGCGGCAGGGTCTTGGGCTCAATGTCCGCGGACCCGATAATTCTCGCCACGGTGCCTACTCTAATCATGGGAACCCACTCTGCAACTCTGGGCAATAGCTTGCTTAATCTCCACACTGGCCCTAATCTCTAAGGATGCCTGGCTTCACCTTGGGGTGCCCTAGGAGTTGGAGCCTCATAGGAACAGGCCAGGATGGGTTCCTCAGCGGTACAGCGCGGGGACACACTGGCTAGTGTAACCAGGCGCTTTAGAAGCTCAGTTACTTACTTACTTACTACTACTTACTACTACTCTCCCTCACCAAGGAACCCAACATCACCAGGCACAAGACCTTTAAATGAATCCTCCCCAATTCCAGGAAGACCGTCACCCACGTACTCATCACCAGGAGTATTGACTATGAAAACGTGCTCTACGCCGGAATTAACAAAACACTCCTTTGTAAACTCCAGACCATCCAGAACAACACATCCAGACTCATCCTCAGCATCCCACGACATGACCACATAACCCAGCACTTCGGCGCCCTCCAATGGCTTCCCGTCGAAAAAAGAATAACCTTCAAACTACTCACACATGCCTAGAAGGCCATCCATAACACCAGACAGACCCCAATACCTCAACACAAGAATCTCCTTCCATGATCCCAGAAGAAACCTCCACCCCACTGACCTAGCTCTAGCCACAGTCCCCAGTATCCACAGAGCCAGAACAGGTGGCAGATCCTTCTTCTACATCACGGCCAAGACTTGGAACAAACCCCCCTTCCACATCAGACAAAGCCCAACACTGCACCTTTTCAGAAAAGATCTCAAGACCTGGCTCTTCGGATGACCACGGAGCTGCCCGCACCCCCTCAGGGCCTTGAGACCCTCATGGGCGAGCAGTGTGCTCTATAAATCCCTGACTGATTTATTGAACCCCTGAGCAGAGGGAACAAGCAAAAAGCACCAAAATATAAATGAGAAAGGGGGCAAATGAGATAGTCTACGAGTGATAAACTCCTTATCATGCACTCCAGCGGCGAGCTGCAAAAATGTGGTGACCTTTTCCATGGGAACCTTAGGTGCAACTGCGGGGACCTTGCATTTTCCCATGAATATCCAGCAACCATCCTCAAGTTAAGAGACTAAGGGAGGGTCCTGAAAAAGCCGATGGCCTCTAAAGTGCTTCAGTGGTGCTCATAAGGCTAGGGATATGCAGCAGTAGAGACAGAGCAATCAGAGTGGATAGTCAGGGCAGACAGTAACAAGTGATGACCATGGCTGACCACTTATTGCCTCATGGTCACACAAGACCAAGACGTCGCAAAAAAAACTCAGACTGGTGAAAGCAAGGTAAGATTCTGGACTGTAGAATGTAGAGTGTAGGATGTTGATAAGCTCACAATCTGCTAACAGTTGGCAAGTGGCAAATTGTAACAACTTGCTGTGGTAGGCTTGAAGTCCTTTCTATGCTGCTCCACTACAACGAGAAGTACGCACTATAAGGTCTCTCAACTAGAAGGGCAAGACCAAGCGGGTCCAACAGGAAATCCAACCAGCCTGATAAAACAGCCTAAAATTACCAAGGCTGTAATTTTGTAGCAGTCACTCACCAGGCAGTCTTGAAGCATCCAGCATCAAGCATCAAACAACAAGGCGGCCAGCACCTATGCACACCCACCTCTGCAGGTGGTTAGGCACAGTGACAGTGCCAAGGCAGAAACAGCAGCAGCTGCAGCAGTGATGGTGCCCACAGAACAATACCATTTGTATGCCGAAAATCACTGCAATCTGATAGCCGGAGAACCCCCTTTGACCAAACCAAGGTTGTTGATCTTCTATGGGTGCAAAATCACAAACTTCCCCCTCTGAGGTCATCCAGGTCTGGGTTTCGGTCCTGAGTTCCGTAATCACCCTCCTGCTGTAGGAAACACTGTGACGTGGAAAGCTGAATGTGTCGGTGTGCAAGTGAGGCATCAGGAGGAGAAAACAGCTCCCTGTATCATGTTAAGAAAGGTTGTACCATCTTTTCACACTGGGTCCCACAAAATTTTCACCTTGATGGTATTTCCAAGCTCTAGGACTCTATGCACTTTGCCCCAGCTAACAAGAGACGTGCCTGCAACTCCCCTTTCACCATGGTGAAATTGGCACACCCCTAATTGCCATATTTAACTTACCTATAACTCCCTAGTAATTGGTGCAAAGTGTACCCAGGGCCTATAAGTTAAATGTTATCATTGGGCTGTACCCCTCATTGTGCCAACCACGGCAGTGACAGTACAAATATGACTGCAGGCATAGCATTTATATCCTGGCTAAGCAGTTTATAAAATGCAAGTACAACCTGTCAATATAACCCCTTTTGACACCCCTAAACCTGATATTTAAATATTAAAGTCCCCCCTGAATAGGGCTTAATTCTCGTAGATGGTGTGCATATTATTTAAAAGTAGAATATGGAAAATTGTAGTATTAAACTTGCCCCTACAGAAAAAAGTCCCCTAAAAGTAATTATTCCATAGGAAACCACTGGGATACCATAGTACATTTATAATGTTATGTCAGATTAGGAAACACCTACAAATGTCATTCTTGGACTTTTTTGAAATATTTATCACAAGCCCAATTGACAGGTGAAGTAAGATTTGTAATAAATATTTTGGAAAAGGTACTTTTATAAAGTTACCTTTTATTGGGTTTTTAGTTGATTGGGGTGTTAGCCATGGTCAAGCAACAGCCACAATCCCTTGCAGTATGAACCACAAAATTTCACTAAATTAACCTGTGCTTAATTCTTGGTAGCTTGAAACACAAAGCAGTCAGGCTTAAATTAGAGGCAGTGTGTTAAGTATTTATACAGCACACAATCTGTAACAAAGTGAAAGCGCAACACAAGAAAATCCCACACCAACTTACAAAAATAGAGTAAATTTTAATACATTATTTCACATCAAAATGAAAAAAATCCAGTCAGTAGAACCAGAGCTATGAATTTTTAACGTTTTTTAGTAAAAACAAGAGCCTTAAAGACCAAAGCATCAACCGCAGAGTTCTAGTCGTGTGAGACCAGATCAAAGTCGACTAATATGGCTAACTGCAGTGGAGCACTGTTCGGATACCAGTAGCGGTTTGGGCCTGGTCAGTGCTTACCTTCAGAGTTAGAAGAAATACTGAGAAAAAGTGTCTGAGAAGATACATTTCAGAGGGGAAGGCTGCAAAGGTATCCGAGGAGGATGCATAGTTGTCTGATAGCCTTGGGTCGAAGCTGCAGTGAAGATTTCTACTTTAATTTCTAGCACAAAATCAGTCAGGTTTAACTTAGAGGTAATGTGTAAAGTATTTATGCAGCATACAAACATTATCAAAGTGAAAACACAACACAAGAAAAATCTGTCATCAATTTAGAAAAAATAGGGTCAATTTTGGTAAATTATTTGACACCCAAAACACAAAAATCCAATTAGTAGATTCGGAATTATGATTTTTTAAAGTTTTTTGTGAAAGCTAGTACTTAAAAGATCAAAATGGCAACCCCAGAGATCTAGTGGTGGGAGACCTAGTCAAAGTAAAAAAAAGATGGCCTACAGTGATGCAGCATGGCTCAGATACAAGAAGTAGATTGGGCCCGGTCAGCGCTTACTTTCGAAATTAAAAGACATTTTTAGAAACATGGTTTGAAAAGGTAAAATTGAGAAGGAAAAAGGCTGCAGACCTTTTCTGGGGAGGGAGTGTCATTATCGGAAAGCCTTGGGTGGAAGCCCAGTGAAGATTCCTACGTTCAGACTTAGACACTTTTTTGGAAGTTGAATATCTCCAGTGGGACAAGGCAGGAGGCTGTAGTGGAAGACAGTTCCAGGGGCTGGGGAGAAGAATGTAGCAGTAGCAGACGTAAAGTCAGGCTGACAAGGGATTCACCTTGAACGGATATATAAGCAGGTTGGTCCTGGCCCCCTTCAGTTCTCAGAGCAGTTTTTAGGCAAAAAAATTCCAAGACCTAATTTTGGATTTTGCCTATTTGGTCACCTTTAACACCACAACTAAGGGTCCAGGACTGGAGGGACACCACTTGGGAGCTCGAGGCTCTCTTAGGCTGGGTGCAGGTGTAACCTTCAGATGATGGGAACCTTTTCTGTCTCTGTGGCTCTGAATAGGAGGTCAGCAAACTAGCCCTTGGAGTCCCTTTTGTAGTCCTGGGATCAGGTGACGATGCAGGGCTCAAACAGCAGGACTCGCCTAATACAGTTCAAGGCAAGCTCCAGGTAGCAAAACCGTACTTCTTGGTACAGAAAAGCAGTTTTGCAGAGTGCACTGTAGGTCACAGCAGCAGGCAGTCCTCTGAGAGTCCTTCTACAGGTCCAGAAAGTGAACCGAAGTGTGGGGCTGAGGGCCCTATTTTTTAACCCAGTGACTCCATTGAAGTTTCTAGATGTTTCTTCTTTGAACTGCATGGAATTTCCTAACTCCCCTGCCCCAATCTGGCAGCAGTGATAATATGGAGGAGATAAGCCTTTTGTGTGAAGGCAGAGCACAACCGATTTAGTTGCAAGTTGGGCTGTGCTCAGCTCCGACCCCCTTATCCTGCCAGCAGGTGATCCATCCAGGCACACCTAATCCCTTTATTGTGTGACTGTCCTGGAGGAATTCATAATGAATTCTAACAGTCAGCTACATCCCATTATGACAGGCTATAAGCACCAAAATGCTTTGGGCAAGAAAATGCACTCTTTCTAAAAGTAGTATTTTCAAAATTGTAGTGAAAAATCTGACTTTATCATTAAAGAGGCGAATCACTGAGCTGGTCCCAATTAATAGTTAGCACTTATTAAATGTAAACTGGCAACCCAATGTTATCCAATAGGACAGGTAGACCTCACAGTAGTAATGACCAATGTAACAGTTTTTCACTGCCAAGGGATGATAAACTTAAAAGTGTGTGTCCAACCTTTAATTTACAATGCATCCTGCCCTATGGGCTACCAAGGGCCTAGCTTAGGGGTGACTTATATGCAATAGAAGTGGACTGTAAGGCTTAGCAAGGCGGTTATATTACCAAGTCGAATTGGCAATTTAAAACTGCATTCTCAGTATGTTTTGTAATAGTGCTTCAAAATGACTTATAGTTTAACTTTGCAATTGTAATTGGACTGAGGTTAGAATAGGTGTGATATGTAGGTAACAAAGTCTGGAAATGTATTAGTGTATTTTTACCAATTCACGGAGTACAGCTGCATGACTGTATGGGACTCTAGAGAGTACTGTGGTACATACTAGTATTTCTTTTAAAAACAACCCATCTATAGTGATATTTGATGCTTCTGTTAGGATGGCTCCTAAAAGAGCCTTTTTATTATAAGTCTGTATTTTGGATTGAGATATACTGCAGTAGGAAGTGGTGAATGTTACTAATGAAGATGTTATTACCAGCTGAAGTTAAATGGACACCATCTGCAAGTTAAAGGGATGTATTTGAAAACATGGCGCCATATTTATGAGCCCTGTTGCATCATGCTTGCACCATGCAATGTGGTACATGTGTGACACTACTCAAAAATGCAATTTATGGAGCCACGCCAGGCCACTATTCGTGGCCCTATGTGGCTTCATAAATCATGAGTAACGCAGCGCAAATCACTGCTTTGCGTTACTGTACCCTGGGAAGGTATTCCATGGGTGTTGCAAGGGTGCTACCAATCAACTTGCATGGTTTTTGATGCATTCCCAGATTTACTAGAACTGGTACACCGGGAATGTGCCAAAAAGATGAGGATTCTCAGGGGAGGCGTAGCGAGGAGAAATATATGTATTTCTCCTCTTTCATTCCTCTTTTATATATGTGCTGCATTAAGCACTTCACATAGAAATAGGAGTATGCCTCCACAGTGAAAAAATATAAAATGGGGATGCTCACAATTACTAAGTGAGGTCATCAGAGATAGGATATTATTCCACCTCAAATCTCTTTTATCCACACATGTTCTCAACATTTCTAATACCTAAATTATGCTCAAATCTTTTTTTCTTGACATACTGTTGAGCCCAAAATACATACCTGTGTCCAATTATCCACACAAAAAGCATTTTCTTTGAACACAACCAAATAACTAAGGGGCATATTATCAAGAAAGGCATTACAATTATCGTCGCTTTTGCGGCAGGAAACTGCAGCTAAAGCGGCAATAATGGCCTTGATAATATGTCCCTGTGAATTACCATGGCAGCCCAGGTTCTGGTGTCAACCTGGGCTGCTATGGGAATTCACAAGGGCATATTATCAAGGCCATTTTTGCCGCTTTAGTGGCAGTTTCCTGCCGAATTGGAAGTTCTATATATAGCCTACAACACTGGTCAATGTCTTTGTATGTAATAGAATATAGTTATGAAAGAAACAGGCTGATTGGTTCAATATGATAGTGTGCTGGTAATTTAGTCCGAATACTAATTGAAAAACCCATTCATTCCAATAAATACTACAGTGTAAACTTTTAACATACAACAGAGTACATACAGCTATATCTGAATAACTAAAGGTCATATGACTATGTAAAGCATCACACTATACTGCTATAAATGTAGCTCACTAATTATTCGGAATGTACTTTGTGGTTTATCAAGATATTAGCTCAAATTGAAACTTAGCTTAGTCATATGTGAAAAATAACCAATCGTATGGTTTGTTTTAAATACGTTTGAATGTAACACAAAAAGCTATTGCATTGCATTTACCAGTAGACTACAAACATATCCCATTACTACTAGGGTTCGTACTACCCTTACCTTATGCTCTGCTACAAATGTAGTTGAAGTGAAGCTTGAAGATACAATTATTTATAAATTTGACACCTTTAAGGACCCCAAACATACTGCAAGAGAAACAGCAACATTTGTATTAATCAAAGACATATATACGGAGAGAACAATTTCCTTTATATTTAGCTTCTGCTGTCACAATTAATAAATCTCAAGGTTTAAGCTTGATTATGCATTGATAAACATTGGCTCAAGTGTTTTTAAAGAGTGTATGGCATATGTTGCTTTATCCCGTTTAAAAAGGACTATATATCGTGCGAGGGAGGCAAGATGGCCGCCATGCTGCTGTAGAGAGCAGTCGCATTCATTCCTTCTCCTGGAGTGCGAGGGAGGCAAGATGGCCGCCATGCTGCTGTAGAGAGCAGTCGCATTCATTCCTTCTCCTGGACCCAGGGATTAAATGGCTGGATATAGGAGTAAAATATGCTGATTTTCCAAGGTCTACTTCGCGCTAAAGGAGATACTAAAGGAGGTACAGGCATCAAAGCATTGCAAAAGGTGCTTACAACTCTGAGACTCTTTTATTGTGAACATTTCAAGAAAACGCTTGTTTATGGTATCTCTACAGCCTTAAGGATGTCGCAACGCACAGGCACGATACCAAAGACCACGTTGAGTAAACGTGCAACAACAACTACTGCATCGAGTGGCGCTATCCAAAAAATGCAGTCCAAGAAAAGTGAGAAATCTGCAAAGGATAAGGAAAAAGCCGATTCTAAGGCTGAGTCCAAAGCAGCAACACAAGTAACACAAACGGAGACTCCTGGAGTCAAAGGGCAGGTACAACAGAGGCGCTCTCATTCGGAAAGCGGAGCAGCAAAACATGCGATCACTGCACCTACCTCCAGTAGAGACTTGCTGCAATCCACGGTCACTGAGGCATTTGCGGGCAGAAGCCAACAAGTAATCTCGGCCGCCGGAGGTGCTTCAGAACTAAACCCAAAGCTGAACGCGGAAACTGTGCTCGCCGACGGCGAGGACGCAAGCACGGCGGTTGCTAGGCAACCAGGGCTTGAGACGCCTACGCCTCTAGCGGGAGCCGCGCAAGGAGCGGAGAAGGCTGACGAGGACGCTAACACAGGCAAGAACGATAATGCAGGCAAAGAAGCTGGTACAGAGACGGCGAATAGTACCAGTACCAGTACCAGTAAGCCTAGCAATGGACAGCCGAAGGAACAGACTGAAACGGTAAATACTAATAATGCTCAAATGCTTGAGGCACTTTTGGAAGTAAACCTAGCGCCAACACCTGTGGATAGGAGTGTAATGGCACAATCTAACTGGGGAAGTATGAAAAGCATTCAGAGTCACACAACAAAGGGGGCTAAAGGGAGGAGAGTACGTTCCCCCGAGGGGGAAAACTTCTACTCAGTGACTGAGGGCTCAGATTCTTCACTGTTGGGGTCAGAGGAGGAGGAGGGTTCGACCACAGATCTTTCATCAGGGACAGAGTCAGAAAGATCTCCCTCTAGTGAACACAGAAATAAGGAAACACAAACGAGAAGAAGAAGAACCATGATAAGGCACGATAGAGAGATGGACAGAGCAGCGACAAGCACAAATCGGAAACTGCTATGGGATTATGGTAGTACTTCCAAAATGTATCAGGAACAAGATTTGGGCGTTGCACCTGAGAGTTACCCCTTAAATGCTTCCGATGACTTAAATGATATCCCGCCTCAAGCAACTTTGGATGGTATGTTCTCTATGCTGAAGCAAATGCACTTAGAGGCTCGCTTAGAAAGCAGACGAGCAAGGCAGGACACTAAGAAAATACAAGCAAGCATCAGGAAAATGAATAGAAAATATGTGGAAGTGGAAGGCAGAGTGGAACAAGTTGAAGAAAGAACTGGAAGGCTTGAGGACGAAGTCACAGACTGGCAGAATGCAAGAACAGAGCAAGGGAAGGTGATTGAGGACTTGCAGTGGAAGCTGGAAGATTTTGAGAATCGCCAAAGGCGGAATAATCTACGCTTTCTAGGCCTAGAGGAAGGACTGGAAGGGAAGGACCCGAGGGGGTTTATGATTAAACTACTAAAAGATGCTTATCCAGAGGCACAGTGGCAGTGGGAACTTGAAGTGCAGAGAGCGCCCAGATTCCCACTGACGCAGAAGGGAGGAAGAGGCAGTAGTCAAAATGGTCTACCTAGGGCAATGCTTGTCTTTTTTGGGAATTTTTTGGCTAGGCAGGAAATTATGGAGACTGCGAGACCAGACAGAAAAAAGTCAGTTGAAGGGATTACATTTTTTACGAGGCCTGATTTTTGTCACACGACCGTGGAAAGGAGGTGGAAACTTAGACAGCTTATCACCCCTTTCCAACGCCAGGGCTCTGAAGCATACTCGATGTACCCATCCAAGCTAAAAGTTGTTACAAAGGGACGCATCAGAATGTTTTTCTCAGAAGTAAAGGCGGGTGAATATCTTGCAGAGATTACAGAGTCTCAGAAAGACAGGAAGGGTAGGGAATCAGAACCAGCATAAGATGCATATGGAAATTACTAGGTATATTGTATATTGGATATTGAACAGGGTAACATGGGTTACTAGGTCGGGAGAAGGAAAGCGACACTACAGCAGTGAGCAGTCACACATAGGTCAAAATTGACCTATTTGCCTGTAACAGGGGGGGGTTAGCAAGGGGAGGGGGGACAAGGGGGGGTTGGGGGAGGGGGGGGGCAGGATGGTGGTGGTAAAGAGATAAGGGTATATTCAGCACAAAATAAGAAGTTATGTAGACACGCAAAGGTGGCAGCAAAAAATCTAGAGGAATTAGTTTGTGGGCTCTTTTACAAAAGCAGATGGCAATAAGAATTGCTACGATTAACATCTGTGGTCTGAATGATGGTGGGAAAAGGCAGAAAGTAGCGGCCATGTGCAGATTATTAAAATTAGATCTTATATGTCTTCAGGAAACACATGTGAGAGGGAAGGATAGGTATCTTATGGATCAGTTAGGGTTCGAAGTCCTAGCACACACGCAGCAAGATGCTAAAACAAAAGGAGTGGCCATACTGGCAAGAAAAGGACTAATGGTAGTAAAGAGAAAGAAGGAAGATGTTGATGGCAGATGGGCAATGATAGAAGGAGAGATAGGCGGATGCTGTTACACAATTGTTTCTGTATATGGCCCTAATGAAGATGAACCTGATGTATTTGATTTCTTAGATACCGAACTGTCATTATGGTCAGAACCAATAATCTTGTGTGGAGATTTCAATATCAATGGGTTAACAGGGTTGGGTATGATGGGAGGGGGATGAAGGGAGATCGCAAGAAGAGAACAAGAAAGGCCATCGTTAATTTAATGAATAATAATGCGTTAGTAGATGTATGGTCGGCATATAATCCTACGGGGACAGGTAGCACTTTCTATTCTGCCCCCCATAAAAGCATAGCCAGACTGGATTATTTCTTAGTCTCTAGTCCCTTAGTACCAGAAGTGAAAATAGAAATGTTACCACGGGTTTCCTCAGACCACAATCCATTGGCAGCCAGGGAAATCAAAGAAATCAAGAATAAAAGGGGGAAGGTTGTAACCAAGGTGGAAGATGTGAGGGAGGTGTTTAGAGAGTTTTATTCAGAACTTTATGACCAGGATGTGAAAAGTAAGGAAGAGGAAATAGAGGATTACTTGGCTGGTATCCCTCACAAGGAATTGACTCTGGAGGATAAAGAGGCCCTGGAGTCGCCACTAACATTGGGTGAAATACATAATGCAGTATTGAAACTTCCCTCGGGTAAGGCCGCGGGACCTGACCAGATACCGGCAGAATTTTATAGGACGTTTTGGGACACATTGGGGATAGATATGTTAGAAATTTTAAGGCATGCACAGACAGGGGAAAATACACCACACTCATGGGCCGGTGCAAGTATTGTAGTTATTTTGAAAAAGAATAAACCGCATTTGGATCCTGGCTCTTATAGGCCAATTACGCTCATGAACGCGGATGCAAAAATATACTCCAAGGCTCTTTCACAAAGGCTTAGCAGGGTAATTGAGGGGTTGGTATATACAACACAACATGGTTTCTTACCGGGTAAAGGGACTACGCAACACACAAGGAGGATGGTTACCATATTGGATGTTACGGGAGCCGCAGGAGACCCTGCCTCAGCCATCTTCTTGGATGCAGAGAAGGCCTTTGACAGGGTCTCCTGGTGTTATCTGTGGAAAGCCTTGGAGTGGTTTGGGATAGGAACAGGTTATATAGAAGCCATAAAGGCGCTATATATTGCTCCAACAGCTAAGGTGAGGATTAATAGAGGGTATACAGAGGACATACGTATAAAGCGCGGTACAAGACAGGGTTGCCCGGCTTAACCATTGCTATTCGCCCTATATTTAGATTCTTTTCTGCGAAGATTAGAAGGAAACCCAAATATTCTCCCGATTGGAGTACACGGTCAGGCATATAAGACACTTGCATACGCAGATGACGTGGCAGTGGTTACACCAGATCCAGGGTCAGCTATTATAGAAATCGAACAGGAGGCTGCACTTTTTGGCACATTTTCAGGTTATTCATTAAATAAAGGAAAAACACAAATAATACAAAACAACTGGGTAAACTATCATGATATAAGAATAGCACCTGAAGTTACATATTTAGGGGTGAAGATTACAACCGAATTAGATAGATTAGTAGAAATCAATATGAGCCCATTGTTGGAAAAAATTAAAATAAACACAGAAAGAATGAACAACTTACACCTGACCTTAATGGGCCGAATTAATGTCATCAAAATGATAACATTTCCCAAAGTTTTGTATTTATTCAGATCCATTCCCTTATTTTTTGAAAATGTTTGGTTCAGTAAGTTAGAATCGATTCTGAATAAATTCATTTGGGTTAAAGGGAAAACAAGAAGAGCCTATAGACACTTAACGGTGGATAGAGAAAAAGGGGGTTGGGGTGCACCGGATTTCAGGCTCTACTATTGGGCTGCAGTACTACAGTATAGTAGGGTGTTAATAGGCGGGGGAGGTTTGGAACATCTAACGGGCACCGAGGTAGGATTACCTAATGTTTATGCCTTATTATTGGGGGAGGAAGTTGAGAATGGGTTTCTAAATACAACTGAATTCACGTATTTCAAGCACACGAGATTTAAGACTCTGAAAGCAGTATATAGGGTGTGGAAAGGAGTGGCTAAAAAAGTTGGGCTAGGTAGATTTAATAATTATACAAGATTATATACAAATAGCTCACTGCCGAGGGAGATTTTTAAGGATGCCACTATGTATGATTGGTATAATAAAGGCATAGTGCAAATAGGGAACTTACTGGATAGGCAGGGCAATATCGAGCAGTTTGGGGCACTCAAAGCAAAATTTGGATTAGAGCATAATAGTTTCTATAAATATCTCCAAGTGAGGAGTTTTCTAACACAAAAACAAGGTGGCCCGGTAGGGCTGGGACAATGTAAAATTATGGATTATATAGAAACAACTAGCAAATGTACGATAAGACATCTTTATACAGAATTGAAGGAAAACAAATCAGATGATAGGGCAAAATTTTCACAAAAATGGATGGAAAAATTGGGGTCAAGCTCAGAAACTTTTCAGGAGTCATTGGATTTGGGTAGAACAGTGCTATGTTCGGCAACCCTCCAATCACAGCACTTCAAAACAGTGTTCTCACTTTATCATACACCGGCTAGAATCGCCCAGTGGGGAGGGACAACAGGAATAACATGCCCACGATGCAATGCGAGTGGGGCAGACATTGTACATATGTTTTCACAGTGCCCACAATTATTTACTTTGAAAATGGCCATTGAAGAATTTTTTGATAAAACACTTAGGATCAAGATTAAGCTTGCAGATGAATTAATCATTTTGGGGGTGGCAAATACGGTAGAAGCTATGCCAGTAGAGTTTATTTTTGTTGCAATCGCAGTGCTCCGTATATGCATAGCAAGGAATTGGCTGAATAAGGCTCCCCCACTATTCTCAGATTGGATGGCCAGCCTTCTCAATATTTATAATTTAGAAAAGGCAATATACGACAGGAAAGGCAGAAGGGCCAAGGCATTAGGCAAAATAATATGGCAACCCATCACGACGTGGAAAACCAGTAGGATAAACCTAGAATAGTATAAGAAAGTTTGATCTGTTTGAGGGCTGTTTTGGGTTGGGGGGCAAGTTTTTTCACTTCATTACATCTGCTTGTGATATGAAAATTGTATAAGCAATGAAATGTATATATAACCACCTGAGAAATCGGAATGTGCTGTAAACATACGCTGGAATGTGTGGAAAAATTTCATGAAAAATTTAATAAATATATTTAAAAATAAATAAATAAATAAAAAGGACTATATATTATAGATGTCAATGACACAAAAATGTATGCAGACCCTTCTTGTGTTTGCAAATATAATTGTTTAAGACTGATATATAGTCCTTCACTTGGTGAATATCCAGTAGTCTGTAAACCTAAAATATATGAAAAGAAAAACAAACTTCAGAACTGGTGAGGCTTTGGGAAATGTTCAGGTGTGTAAAAAAAAAAAGGAAAACAACCTTGACATTTTAGGGTTCCAATTTAGTAACACTTATGCAATTAACTGCTATTGGAATGTTATTTTTAACTTGCTTTTATATTCACCTTCAGTGAAAGACTTACTTTTTGAAAACCTCAGATAAGCCTTTTTGTAAGTAATTTGTATTCTGTACTTCAGTACAACAAACCATTGTGCCATTCGACTAGAGGAGTCAGAGATATAGTTGATGTTTGTACAGGAAATGCTTGTTTGTCACTTAATGAGCAACAGGATGCCCATGAATTTTGTATGGCTATTCGTGAACAGCTATCAAATGAGGCTTTGCCTCATTCTGATATTTTTGGTATAAGCTACTATTGGGAACATCAATGTTTTCAATGCTTAGATGGTTTGTCAATAGTGACGGAATCAGAACAGTTTCCATATCTTCCTATTCCTGATTGTAAATCAATATCATTTGGGAAATTAATATATCAAGCTGTGCTCTCAAACTTGTGTTCTAACTGTGGATGTCTACTTCTGTCTACATTTGCATTAATTAGGGTCAATAAGTATTTATGTGTACTTGTGCAAAGAAGCGCTCCAGATAGTACAAAGATTTAAACTGTCAATGCAGATTTTATTGGTACTCAGAAGCACTTTTACTTGTCCTTGATAATTTACCACCATAATGGAAAACATGCGATATCTGGCCATTACACCATGTATTTAAAAAACCATACAGGATGGACTCAACGTGATGACACAAAGTTAACCTTTAAACACAGATTGCCCACAAACTTAATGAACTTACATTCTTATACCTACTCCTACATTTTAATTGTAGGTTAGAAAGTGACCATTTGTGAAAAATGGAGTACATATACTACATTCTACCTACAGTAGATATGTCATTATGTGGCATAGCATTGTTGATGACTTATAAACAAATCTACTGATTGAGGTACACAATGTAATTATTTATTATGGACAACTTTATCAATTACAGTCCAACTAAAAGTTAAACAAGCCCAGTCGTATATGGTTTTTTCACAATCCATTTGATTTGTGTTTTTCCCCAGTCTTGCATGTTGAAGAAAAGAGAATGCTACTCTTCACCCTGGTGTGGGATACATGATAGCATACATTAGTAACACTCTTGTTACTAACATCTGAACAATGCAAAATAAAATAATTGTATTTTATGCTGTATTTAGATTAGTTAATGCATCTAACATATTTTATAGTTGACTCTTTATATTAAAAAACATTTGATAATTACTAAAGTACCTATAGTACTTATAGATATAAGCAAATTCCTATTTCTTCGGAACTTACCAATGACTCGCCTTACCATTTGCTCTTCAATTGCATTTGGTTACTAGTAGCACCTGTAACTAAAAAGTTAGTGATAAAAGCCAGCTCTTCCTTAAATTGAATTTTAAAATAGTTCTAATAAGAACTGTTTTTCTCTTCTTTTTTTGTGTTTTTCTTTTTGTTTGTCCATTAACTGTGGGTCAACGGGACCAACGAAAAACCAAAACAAAAATACACCCAAAAGGTCATGATGAAATGTGCTAAAACCAGGAAATATATTTTTTTAAACGTGTTCTGGGGAGGACAGTGGTGAATATTAGACTCCCGGTAGATGTTCAAGTCACTCTCCCCTGCTACAATAGCAGGTCTGGTAGTGCAGACAGCAGGTTAAAGTCACCACATATGGCTCTATGATGTTGAGCTACTGCCAAAGTCGGTTCACAGCAACTTGTGAGCCAGCTGTGGGAATGGTGGGTGGACCAGATCTGGAAGATTGTGGTAGGGCTTGACTCTCAACTCCAGAAACGGTCAGTACAGCAGCAGGTGTAAAGGCCCCAGGTGCACAAAATGTTCCCTCACCAGGTTTGGTCAAAGACTGCCTTCTTCCAGTCCACTTTAGTCCTGAGGCCCTTAGAAGGAAAGTGGAATTAATTCCCTAACCAGTAGTGTGCCAGGATGCATGTTTACAGAGTGGTGGAGAAAGGGGGTGTGGCTTCTGACAACCTCTTAGCAATCCCACTGTGTGGGACTTATTGGAGGTAACAGGAGGGGTTGTTCACCCCCAAGGACCCTCTGGAGGTAAGGGGACTTCAACCCTCAACTAATAGGTCACCAGGAGGCACATTTGCAGAGTGGTGGAGAAAGGGAGTAGAGCCTTCGTTCAGTTGCCTGCCTTTTTAAAATATATTTATGTTTTATTTTTAAGGCCGATTTTGGCCCGGGGAACCCATCCCCCTGGGCCCGGCATTTTTAGAATACAGAGGGGGACGTGTGGCCCCTGTCCCCAGGCTGATTTTGGTCCCGGGGACCCCATCCTCCAAGATCTGGGCTTCCTTTTTTTATTGAAAAAATATATATTATTTAAGGGAGGGGCCATGTACCCCCCCTCCCAGGTCTATTTCGGCCCTGGTGCTCCTATAACCCGGATCCTGCCCTTTTTTATTTTTTATTTTTTTTCTAAAAAAAAGGGGGGGCAGTGTGGCCTATCTCTTGGGCGGATTTCGGCTGCGGGACCCCATCCCCTGGGGCCAGGCCTGTACTGTGGGTGCCCTGGTCCCACCCAGGGCACCCACTCATATGTGTTGGGGACTGCGGGGGAGCCTCAAAGCCCCCACAGTCCCAGAGGAGGTGCTAAACATGCTTGTCCAAAAGCAATTTTGCTCTGCGTCGCTTACTCGAAGCAGAGCAGAGCAGAGCAGAGTTTGGGGTGCGCACCCCGGAATATAGCAGAAACCAGCCCTAGGGCTCCAGGAGTTGGGCTGATTCAAGTAATTAGCCCCGGGGGGGATGGAAATCCCCACGGCAGCTGGGGAGCCACAAGGATGCCCTGCAAAATTGTTGTTTCTGTCCCAGGGAGGTGGAATACCCGAGGCTGTGGGGGAGACCGTAGGACCTCCAAAGCACTCCTTTCAAAAAAATCTGTGTGCCCCAGGGAGGTGGAAGACCCCGGGGAGCCCTATGGGTAATTTAGATTTACCTCCCGGGGAGGTGGCGGTACTCTGGGCTGCAGGGGGCCAAGCAGCCCCTCCTCGTTTCGATTGTTCAGTGTCCTGGGGAGGTGGGGGCCCCCAGGGTTTTGCAAACCGCTAGGAGGAGGACGCATGAACCCCCTCCTTCAATATAAGCCATCATGCGTGCAGGGTTTGGCCCACCCAGGGGCTTACTATAAAAGACTTGTGGGAGCCTGCACATCTTTTTTATGTTTTGCTGTGGATCCACCCATGAATTTGAAGAATAATTGAATAAAAAAGATACTTTTTACCCCCGCAGGATCCCTCTTGGAGACCCCCACCATATCTGAGGGGTCAGGGTATTCCTACCTTGCCCCATTTTCATTATTTTTTACTTTTTTTGTTGAACTTAGCTTGGAGCTGAGTCCCAAGGTGGCTGCCAACACCTCCTGGTTGAAGTGTTGGCAACCAATCAATTTTTAGTAGGATCCGAAAGTCTACTGCAAGGATTTGCATCCCCAGATATCTCAATCTGTGAAACCTCAATATGTCTGAAACTACTGAACGGATTTACACCAAATCACAAAAAACAAGCCTTCTGGGCCAACATCTTGTTTTCTGCCATATTTGGTGTAATTCCATTCAGCGGTTATGGTTATGGCCGTGTTAAAAAAATGAAAAATCCCCACACACACAACTTTGTGAAAATGCCTTTTGGGACCCCCTTTTTTTTCTCACCCCCTGCTTGTAGAATCACCACGAAACCTTCTACACAGCAGCTGAACCAAAAAGGGGAATTTTTTTTTAAACGTTCATGGAGATTCGCCAAACTGCAACAAAATTATTGGCAAAACAAAACACGCTTTTCCTATGGAAACTTTGGTCCTAACTGTAACTACTCCCAGCTTGCCCGGATCAAATCACCGCCCACTTCCTGCTCACAGCGAAAGAGGCGCACTAAAGGAGACAGCTCCCGGAGTGGAGCGGGGGGCATAAGGATCTATTACCGGCTCCAGGAGGGGTCGCAGCACGCTGCTCTCACCTACTAGCATTCACAGCGCCGCTGGGTCCCTGACGTTGTGGTCGCCCCCGCCGCCGTGCAGCATCATCACACGGCCGCGGAGCGGACCACAACTCCCAGCTTGCCCGGATCAAATCACCGCCCACTTCCTGCTCACAGCGCCAGGAGGCGCACTAAAGGAGACAGCTCCCGGAGTGGAGCGGGGGGCATAAGGATCTTTTACCGGCTCCAGGAGGGGTCGCAGCACGCTGCTCTCACCTACTAGCATTCACAGCGCCGCTGGGTCCCTGACGTTGTGGTCGCCCCCGCCGCCGTGCAGCACCATCACACGGCCGCGGAGCAGAGCGGACCACAACTCCCAGCTTGCCCGGATCAAATCACCGCCCACTTCCTGCTCACAGCGCCAGGAGGCGCACTAAAGGAGACAGCTCCCGGAGTGGAGCGGGGGGCATAAGGATCTATTACCGGCTCCAGGAGGGGTCGCAGCACGCTGCTCTCACCTACTAGCATTCACAGCGCCGCTGGGTCCCTGACGTTGTGGTCGCCCCCGCCGCCGTGCAGCACCATCACACGGCCGCGGAGCGGAGCGGACCACAACTCCCAGCTTGCCCGGATCAAATCACCGCCCACTTCCTGCTCACAGCGCCAGGAGGCGCACTAAAGGAGACAACTCCCGGAGTGGAGCGGGGGGCATAAGGATCTATTACCGGCTCCAGGAGGGGTCGCAGCACGCTGCTCTCACCTACTAGCATTCACAGCGCCGCTGGGTCCCTGACGTTGTGGTCGCCCCCGCCGCCGTGCAGCACCATCACACGGCCGCGGAGCGGAGCGAACCACAACTCCCAGCTTGCCCGGATCAAATCACCGCCCACTTCCTGCTCACAGCGCCAGGAGGCGCACTAAAGGAGACAGCTTCCTCCGCATCGCGGACGCGCGCGGGCGGCGCCGGGCGGAGCCCGGGCAGAGGGCGGGCCGTCTAAGGCCATCCAAGGACGACCAGGGACGGGACGGGCCATACCCCTTTTATCATGGGTAAGCGCAAACTTGTGACATCAGCGGCAGGCGAAGCAAAAGCTAAGGGGCCTAAGTATACCACTAGTATCATTACGTACTTAACAACGAAAGTGGGTGAACTATCAACACAGATTGCAGAGTCAGAGCGTGAGCTGGGTCTTGCAACTAGCCCAGTGCCCGCTAACACATCTAATACTTCCACTATCAACTGTATCCCGCTGGAACCTAGGGTCATCATTGAGTCTTGCAGACCCATCTTGCCACAATCTCCTACAGTTCTTCCATTCCCGGTTCTGCCTGAAACAGTGATACCATCATTCCCTGTGACCTTGGGGGATTTAGGTAGTACAGCAATTAACCAGCCTGGGGCTCAACGTCCAATTTACGTCACTGAGGAGGGCATCTCGTCTTTATTAGAAAAACTTTTTACAGAAAGACTTGAAATCCAGATTGCTTCTGACATCACTGAGACTCTGAAGGATTGTGTCAAGGGTCTTGTGGCAAAATGTGAGCGCATCAATGATGTCCTTAATACCCGGGCCCCTTTTTCTTTGACACCTATGGTGCCATGTCCTACTGTTGTGCAGGTTTCTGCCCCTAAGGTTGGTGGTCCTTCTACAAATAGACCCACCGTCACTTCTAAAGTGGCCATCGATAACCCTGTCCAAAAAAAAGGGAAAGTGGATAAAGGGATATATATTCCCACGACGGAGGCTGCTCCCAGTGTAAATCCCACAGTAAGGCCTAGAGGCCCGCAGGGGGGTGGTGCGGGGAGGGTACCCCCAGTGAATCTACCTCCGGATGCAACACCTTTTGTAGCAATTCTGGTTAACGTGCCTAAACTTGCAGATGGTGTGGTAGAACACCATGATACCCTTCTTAAGCACGTTAAAAAATGGTGTAATGCGAACTGCACGGGAGAAAGTAACATCGCAGACAATATTATAACAGGTAGAAGGGTTAACTGGGTGGGCACAAGCAAGAAAGAGGTAGCTGGAGATTGTGTAATTGTTAATTTTAAATCTAGAAATGTCGCCAGCCGTCTCTTTTGGGATGGTTCCCCTTTGGACCCTGTAGGCAAAGGTGTTCGAGCGATGCCCCTTGGCTTTTTTTATCCTCGAGTTTATAGGCCAGGTGATGGTGAGAACAACATGTCACATCTTACCGAAAATGCTTGGGCTGATGACAAACTTATTTCGCCTTTGTTTGTTAACGAATGGGTGACAAAGCCACCTAGGGGCGGTGGCTTAGCTAATTTTGTAAGGAACATCCCTTCTAACGACTTACCATTGTCAAATAGGTTCACGGCTCTAGCTGATCGAATAGATATTGACTGACTAGAGCCTGAGCATGATAGCCTGATTGTCCCATGCTTGGATAATGCAGTGATTGTTACATCATGTAGTACTGTTAGTACTGCCATAAATGACCCTTTAGAACCGGGCAGGGGGAACATCAGGTTATTATCATGGAACATCGCGAGCCTACGGGCTAAACAGGGGGACCCGATTTGGCTACAAAAGCTGAAGGAACATGATATAGTTGCCTTACAGGAAACTTGGTCAAAAGAAAATGGTTTCTGGGTGGATGGCTATACTTCATTCTTTGTTAATGCGCAGAGTTCCACGGCGGGAAGGGATAGAGGGGGTCTGCTACTTCTAGTTTCAGTTAAAGTAGCAGGCACTGTCAAGGAAATCCCCAGTTCCTCATACTTTTTTCAGCTGGTGGAAATTCTTTTGGCAGATAAGAACAAGATTGTGTTAATAAACTGCTATAATTCCAAGCAGGGGGGGGCCCTAATTTTGTTTTAGAAGGCTTATCTTCTTTTTTAACCAATTATATGTCAAAACAAACCACTTTTGTTCAACTAATTATGATGGGAGATTTTAATGTTCATTTGTGTGGGTTACACTGCCAGATTGTAGATGATACCGGTCCAGATCATACATCTTTGCCACATTTTGAGCATAGCCCCAAGGGTGTGGCAATGGAAAATTTGTTATCATCTAATGATTTATTTGAACCAGGGTTTTCAGACTTAAAAAAGCGTGTGGTCACGTATAATGCAAGGGGAAGTGAATCGATCATTGATTACTTTTTTATGTCCCCGGGGCTCTTACCCCATGTATTGTTCTATAATGCAATTGTAAGCGGGTTCAGCGGCCATAACCCGGTGCTGCTAGTTTTGGACGCTTTCTCTGGCTTGAGCAAAGGGGTTTTGAGGGTCACCTCTGCAAGGGATGTAAGGAGTAGAGACCAGGGAAGGCGCCTTAAATGGTGTAAAGTTTGCCCTGAGGACTTTCTTGGTCTAATTGAGCAAAACATGGTAGTAGAATTTGAGAAATGTAGGGACTTAGAGAGGGGGGGGAAGGAGGTAGTTAGTGCCTTTGAGGCTATTTGTGCCAGAGTAGAAAAAGAGCTTACAGCTACACCAAGGAGGGGTCCCGTTCCAGCTTTTGGGTGGTTTGATCGTACTTGCTCCAAGGCACACTCGGCTTTGCTGAAAGCCCTCAAACAATCCCCTAGAGATAGGTCATTGGTGGCACAGTTGAGAAAAGAATATGCTATGTCGGTTAAGTCGCGAAAAAAGGCCATCAAAGAGGAAGCGTGGGACTCTTTAATGGATTCCACCACCCTTAAACAAAGTTCCAAATTCTGGTCCATAATTAATAACCCCTTATTTGCTCAATCAAATAACATGGATCTTGAAATAAATATCCCGGAAGCAGAGTGGATTAAACATTTTTCTAATATATATGGCTCAAATGTAATAGTTGAGGCATTTGCAATGCCCTGTTCCCCAACTTCTCCTCTTAAGTTAAAATTTAGTAAATCTGAAGTAGAGGTTGCGATATTAGGCTCTGCTGTTAATAAAGCTCCCGGCCCAGACGGGGTCCCTTTGGATCTCTACAAACTAAACCCAGAGATGTGGGCAGAGATCTTAGCCAATGTTTTTAACTGCGTGCTTGAGGGGGGTTTGCCAAAAACTTGGGCATGTTCAATCATAGTCCCCATTTTCAAAAAGGGCCAAAGAAACGACCCCAAGTGCTTTCGACCAATATCTTTATTGGATTCTTCTATGAAGGTCCTGGGCAAAGTTTTGCTAGCAAGAATTAACATTTGGTCTCTAGATAATGATATTTTAACAGACGCCCAGTATGGGTTTCGTTCAGGCAGAGGAACAGAGGACCAATGCTTAAATCTTCATTTGATAATTTCAAAATACACAACGGCAACAAAGGGGTCAATTTTTGTTGCATTTATGGACCTGTCCACGGCCTTTGATTTGGTCAATAGAGCCCGGCTGTGGACCATGTTGTTAAAATTGGGACTCGATCCTCCCCTTGTGCACTTTTTGGCAGAACTCCACAAGGATTTAAAAGCATCAATTAGAATGGACCAAGAAGGAAATCGTACAGCTTGGTTCAAATCGAGTAGGGGCGTGCAGCAGGGCTGCATTCTTGCTCCCATGCTGTTCACTCTTTATATAAATTCATTAGAGAAGACTCTTTTAACTGCTACCTTGGACCCTCCGCGTGCAGGGGATACTCGCATCCCTGTTCTCCTGTACGCGGAAGACGCTGCTTTGATAGCTCGGACTCATTTAGGTTTGCAAAGACTCTTAAATGCTTTTAGTGATTTTATGTCTTCACTTGACTTAGTGGTAAACAATTCCAAATCTCACGTTATGGCATTTGGGGCTGTTAAAAATAATACCAAACAGTTCTATTGTAATGGTGATGCGATCACTAATGTCAAAATTTTTACTTACCTTGGTGTAATCTATGATACCAAGGGTAGCTGGGCTCCTCAAATTACAGCCAAAACTAAAGCGGTTAGGAGCTTGGCTAATGCAATTTAAAGTTTTTCTAGGAGACTGGGTGGGAAGCCGACTGGTGCTTTATTAAGCTTGTATAGGGCAAAATCTGTGGCAATAGCCAGGTATGGCTCAGGCCTGTGGGGCTATGTGAATTGTGAATCTATTCAAAGGGAAGAAAACAAGTTCCTTCGATCTATACTAGGGCTCCCCCAATCAACAGCCACGTTTTCAGTTCACCAGGAACTTGGTTTACGGTATATCACTGATATCCTTCTAATGGCACCTATTTTGTTATGGATTAGGACCTGGACCAATAACAACCTAGGTTTAAATCATAAAATACTGGGGGACTGTCTAAAATTGGATAAATCTAAAAATATTGCTTGGCTATCATACATCCATAAGTGTTCTTTGGACCTTGGTCGCCATGAGATTTTTTCTGCCCCTCAAGGTCTAAAGAAATCTGATTTAGATTGGGTCAAGCTCAACTTTTCTAAATTGAAAATCGTGGAGAGGGAGGAACGCCAACTTACAAAACCCACGGTTAGAGCCCATTTTTTGACCATTACCTGCCTTGCTATACAACCGTACCTTGCCATTGTTAACATCCCTTTTCATAGGTGGCTTCTGGTAAAATTCCGGTTTAACCAGATTTATACGGTCCTTTGTGATAGTCAAGGTTGGTATAAGCAGGAGGATGCACCTGTGTGTAACTGCGACAACTTTTCACCGCAAGATAATATGCACCTTATGCTGTTCTGTCATTTCTATATTGTGCCCAGACAGAAATACCTGGTACCTTTATTGAAGGACAAAGCCTTCCATCAGGCAAAACCAGCCCTCCTGTATCTCCAATTGTTGGATTCAGCTTTGGTTATGTTTAGCGTGGCCAACTATCTTGTTGCTGCTGTTAGGATCAGGAGGAGACGACTTAAAATGTAATATAGGGGTTTTGCACTGAAGGATGAAATGTATTTTTTGTACCTGTAATTTTTAGCTAAATATTTATTCTTCTTTTAGCTGTTTTTAAACTGTGTATATATAAATTGTTATTGATGTATGTAACTTCTCATGAATTTGTATTGTCCCTTTTTAAATTGTTTGTAGAATGCTTTTATGATTTTTAACTAAATCGAATAAAGTGGTTTTTGACTTTGACTTTAACTGTAACTACCTACCTTTATTACCAGTAACCTGATAGTTCAAATTCATTGTGTACAGTTAGCTTCTAATAGCAGCCAATTTTACTTTAGGCTGATTGGTATGTGGATAACTTGTTAACATAAACAAAATACTACAATACAAACTCATTGAATGTATCTAACTTTCACAGCAGCCACCATAAAGGGGTATAATGAATTCTAAGCTTTTCATTATTCATATAGTCAATGCTCATCTTAAAACATTCTTTCCACAATATAAATTATAATCTCATTTATAGACTATTATACACATCAAGTAACACTGACAGCTAATAGAAGTTGACAGTACAAAAATGATGACTTCGAAATATGGAGTTCTGGAGTAAGAATAGTGTTGTGACCTTGCACTAATGGTGAGGGCAAAGTCGAGTTTGAGCAGTTTGCACTGCTCATGCAGTTTGAAAAAGCAGGCCTCCTAATATCTCTTTACTTGGGTCACACACAGTGGCACAATCAATGATGCAGGCCCTTGTGACCACTTCAAGTCCCATGCCCTGGGTACCATTGGTACATTTTACAAGGGACTTAAAAGGGGTTGAGGGTCCTTGCCAGTTGGCATTTCCTATTCACACTCATTATAGTTTAGAAAGAACTGGCACTAGGGCCTGGTTAGCAGGTCTCAGTGCACTTTCAGAGTCAAAGCGATCAGCATTGGAGAAAAAAGTGTGGGGGTGACCATACAAAAAAGGCACTTTCCTACATTTGTGTTTCACATTTTTTCATATCACCATTATTTTTATATGTAAAGAATTGGGTTACTGTTTGAGGAGCAGAAACCCTACACAAGCAGCAATCACAATCCTCATCAGGGTAACGTCACAAGCAACCCAAATTAACCTGTGCTTAACCCTCTGGTAGCTTGGCACAAAAACAGTCAAGCTTAACTTAGAGGCAATGTGTAAAGTATTTATGCAGCACTTCAACAAGTAATAAAGTGAAACACAATAAAAGACAAATCCCATACCAATTTCGAAAAATTTAGTCAAATGTAATAAATGATTTAAGACTAACACAACAAAAATCCAATCAGTAGAACCATTGATATGTAATTTTAAAGATTTAAATGAAAGTAGCGCCAAAAAGTAGAAAGCGCCAACTGTAGATATATGGTTGCACTGGACTGGGGTAAAGGTACATGTTCAGGTCAAACGCAATGGAGTGTAAACTGGCTACAAGGGCCCAGTTAGGCACGCTGAACAAGAGTTCCTTAAACCCTTGTTCCGGAGCGATGTGGAGTCGTGTATCGAGGATGCGTCGTCGTACAGCAGTTATTCCAAGAAGCTGAGATACAAGGTTCTGCGTCGCAAACAAGTACTGCATAGACGAGGGGCTTGCAATGTGGAGATGCATTGCACAACGGCTGGTTCAGAAGAAGGATCAGGGCTTGCGATGAGAAGGTCTGTATAGAGGACGAGTCGTACATCAGTGGTTCCTGGAAGACTGCAGGGGTGATATAAAGTCCTGAACTGAACACAAACCAGGCAGAGCCCCGATGCTGAGTTTGGTGAGGCGATGAGCGGTGCAGAAGCTCTGATGTGGAGTTTCTGGTCAGCGATGTGTCGCGCTGCAGCTCAGATTCAATGGTTCTGCTGGGACCACTTGTGGGGACTGGTAGAGCACCTTTAGTCCCACTTTATCAGGTCCAGGACTGGAGTGACACCCCATGGAAAGGTGGGACTTATAGTTGGCAGAGTCCAGGTGTTGGGTAGCAGATGGAGGAAACCTGATCTGTTCCTGATGCTTCTGATCTTGAGACCAGCCAAGTGGGAGTATTTCACTACCAAGCCATGTAAATCTTAAAAGGACATGTTTCACTTTTTAAATATACTGCACCCTGCACACTGGGCTCCGTAAAGCCTACCCTAGGGGTGATTTATATATGTTAAAAAAAGAAGGGTGGAACTTAGCAACAGGTTTATTTTGCCAGGTTGAAATGGCAGTTTAGAACTGTGCAAACACTGAATGGCAGGTGTGAGGCATAGTCTACAAGTCTACTGAAGTGGGTGGCATAATCTGTACTGCAGCGGATTAGTGGCATTTAATTTACAGGCACTGGTTATGTAGGGTACCATTTTACTAAGGACTTACAAGTAAATTAAATGTGCCTGTTGGGTGTTAGTCAATTCTGCCATGTTTAGGGGAGAGAGCACAAGCCCTTTAGCCTTAGTTAGCAGTGGTAAGGTGCACAGAGTCGTAAGGCCAACAAAAACAATTCAGCAAAACATTTAAGGATGAATGCAAAAGGTTTGAGGATGACCTACAGAAAGGGCCAAGTCCAAATTATTTCTGCAGTAGCACTGCTGCATATAATCCGCACTTGAACATGGGGCATATTATCAAGCAGGACGTTAAAAATGATCGCCGTTTTAGCGGCAGACAACTGCCGCTAAAGCGGCGATAATGGGCTTGATAATTTGGCCTTGTGAATTCTAATAGAAACCCATGTCCTGGTGTGAAAATAGACTTATATTGGAATTCTCCAGGGCATATTATCAAGCCCATTATCGCCACTTTAGCTGCAGTTTTCTTCCGCTAAAACTGCGATAATTTTAACGCCCTGCTTGATAATATGCCCCAGGGTTCTAATATTTAGTACAGCTTTTTTTTAAATGTAGGGGCATATTATAAAGGACGGAGTTAAAATTATCGCTGCTTTAGCGTCATGAAACTGCTGCTAAAGCGGCGATAATGAGCTTGTTAATATGCCTTTGAGAATTCCAATAGAAGCCCATGTTCACACCAGATAATGAACTTCTATGGCAATCCATAAGGGCATATTATGAAGCCCATTATCGTCACCTTAGCGTCAGTTTCCTGCTGCTAAAGCGGCAATAATTTTATTTTAATTCTTGATAATATGTCCCTTAGTGTGTATTCATCAATTATCTCCAGGTAAGTTGTGGAAGATGCGTGGATAACAGCCTGTTTGTTTCCAAGCCTCAAGTTGGTAAGTTGGCACACTCCTGGGCTTGCCGGAGGATCTGTGGGGTAGATGAGGGCAGTATTTATATGGACTTTTGAAAAAGCATATCAATAAAGTATATGTCAGAATTTTTTCCCAATGGGTATTCCTATTCTGAAGTACAGTGGTAGAGACAAGAAAGATGAGTAGAGGAAAACTCAGTGGCTGCTGAAGTCCAGCAAACACAAGAAAAAAATACTGAGCCTAGGCTTAAATGTTTGCAACCTACTGAACAAAGTGCAAAAAAAATGTACTCAGTTGAAGAAAACTAGAGATTATTGTCGCCTCAAGAAACTAGTACAAGTGGTTCTTTGCTGCTGTAGGGTGTTATTTCATGACAGAATATGTGAACAAAAAAAGGTTACCCCAAAGAGGTAAAACCATTTGCCGTAGGAAAACATTACAAAAACAAAAAGTTATAATATAAAATGCCAAAAAATTCAAAAAAGAGCAGAGAAAACAAAAATCTTCAGTTGAAGAACCTTAAAATAAATTAATAAACTAAAAAAAAAAATATATATATATATATATATATATATATATATATATATATATATATATATATATATATATATATATATATATATATATATATATATATATATATATATATATATATTGATGCAAATTCTAGCTGAATGCAGGCCCCGGGTCCGTTTCCTGTTGGGTTGAAAGCAATTCATAGTGGGGTTGGTCAACTGCAATAGGTTAGGTGGACAACCTGGCAAGAGTAGTGGTAAGCCCCAGCTGACTTTTGGTTGAAAGCTGTGAGCTGTGATGTTTGCCCATAAATAGCAGAGTAGATGCAAGAAGCAGTTGCATGTGTTATATGTGGTATATGATAAACACAAATCAGAAATTAAATCAATATCCAGAGTTATAGTGCAGTTACGGTTACAAAACAAATGCTAAACACCAATGAAATTCTCAAATTATGGTTAGGGAAACTAAGCATAATGCACACCGCACTGCTTATCACTTGACTTATGATATCATTTATGACATGCTAACTTACATCATTGATGAAATCACTGATCGATGTCGTCTAGGATAGTTCTATTTACATTATTTGTATGTAAATCATAACTAAAAGAAAAGGAAAACAGGTTGCCCACGAACATGTTTTATGCTGGTCCTAACTAAAAGCCGGGCTATATGGCCAACCTCCACTGAAGCAAGACGAATTACCCAACAACACACATAATCCTCTGGTTTAGCAATAAAAAAATACTAAAATTGGGGTCCAGTCACCCCTCGCAGCTCAGGGCCGGGTCCCACTGCACTTTCTGCATTGTCCATGGTTACGCTCGTTGTGCCCCAACTACTGTAACTGTTCCCGACCTTGCACCTGCTTGCCTTACACGTAGTCAATTAATATTTCGGTTCAAGTGAGAGCACGATAAATCACAGACACTGAAGGCGAAGAAAACATCAAAGTTGTCACTGCACACAGTACTTAAACGGACGCAGGTGTGTTCCTTCCTGTTAGGAAACAGTAGTTGGCACGTTCTCCTTTAAGCCTTCAAAGGCCTCCGCATGAATGGCTGCAATGCAATGACATACACAGACTCGAGAAATCTCCCCTGCACGCGGAAAAAAAGAAAACTGGCAAAAAACCAAGACATGACCGAGAGCGCCAAGAATGTATTCTTGGACAGATTCCATTGTGGTTTGCGGGGAAATGTGTCTAGTTTGGAAAGCTAGCAATATAACTCTCTGTTCAGGCAGGTTATTCAAGGTGACTCTTATGTCACACGAAGAGGGAGTTTTCCGTTGTCTTAAAATGTGATTTCATGTTATGGACATGTAACCACGGAGAGAAACAGGCCAGGCTGTTTTTGAGATTGCCAAACAAATGTTCACCATCACCTCAATGAGTTATTTGCAGTTCAAATTCGGATTACAAATGCATCACAGTGCTGAGTTGAGAAAGACAGCCACCACCTAAAATAACCTTTGAAATTCGCGCATCGCTAACTGTGTAAACCTGTTTTGAGTCCAGGCATTCAAAAATATAAAATGAATGGAGTGTACACCATAAGCAAATAAACGCACAAATAAAGCTCCTGTTATGGGTATTGGTAGATTTGTCGGCTTAGGGTCGCCTTCCCCTCAAACTTTTTACCTTCCTTCATTTTTTTCTGAATTTGTTTTTGCTGCCATCAGGACTCTGCACAGGTACCACTGCTAACTAGTGCTAAAGTGCTTGTGCTCTCTCCTGAAAACATGCTACTAATAGCTAAGCCAATTGGCATATTTTATTTACTTATACGGCGCTAGTAAAGGGGTACCACACATACAGGACGTATAAAATAAATGCCATTAGTGGGACTGCAGCACTGATTGTGCCACCCACTTAAGTAGCACTTTAAACATGTTTCAGTCCTGCAGAGCCTGTGGGTGCAGTTTTAAACCGGCATTTCACTCTAGCAACATAAACCTTTTACCAGGCCCAAAACTTCCTTTTTAATACATATGTCATCCCTAGGGTAGGTCCTGGACAGCCCAGAGGGCATGGTGGAATGTATTTAAAAAGCAGGACATGCACCTTTAAGTTTTACATGCCCTGGTAATGAAAAACTCATATTCGTTTTTCACTACTGCAATGCCCATCTTTTCCATAGGATAACATTGGAATTACCTTATCTAGGGGCCTATTCCGATGTCGGACGGACCTGAGTCCGTCCGACATCGGGCAGGAGCTGTAACCGACCAACCTGCTGTCGTCGGTTACAGCCGTGCTAGTAAGATGCGACCGAACAGGGTTCAGTCGCATTTGTATACCTTACAATCCAAGCATGCTTTCCGACCGGAAAGCATGCTTCCAATGTAGAAAGCAGGGGAGCAGTTCATCCCTGCACCCTGTGGCTGGCACCCGAAGGGGCCTGCCACAGAGTGCAGGGATCAACAGAGGAGTACCATAGGTGCTTCCAGGCCGCCATCCGTGGCCTCACACCCATGGGGGCCCTACTGGGGGCCCCCAGAGACAGTTTCCGACTGCCTTTTTGTGCCGGACAGACCGGCACTAAAAGGCAGTGAAAAGCTACCATTGTATTCCCTCGGTCGTACAGAGGCGACCAGGGGAGTACTGGAGGATTTCCGGACTGCAGAGAGGCTCTCAGAGCCTGTTTTCCGCAATCCAGAAATCCGAGTCGGATTCCTTTCCGACTGAACCCATCAGAATGGCTCGGTCGGAAAGGAATTCGGCCGGCAGTGACCGATTCGGACAGAAGGGCTCCAAACATGGTTCAGAGCCCTTCCGGCCAAAATCGGAATCAGCCCCCAAATATTATAAGTGGCATTTTCAAATGAGAAGAGATGACCAGTTCATATTTGGTGTCTCTGGAACCACAATTTAAAATCCTAACTTAAGGTGAAGTCGGGTTTTACATTTTATTTATAAAAATGCAATTTAAGAAAGTTGGCATTTTCCTGCCTTATCCATTTAGTTACTGTAGCCTGTCTTTGTTCACATGACTCAGTGTAGCTGTCAGTTGAGCTTTGTGTATGTATTCCTCCTAGACAGCCACACACAGTAGGGAGCTTAGATGTGCCTGGATGGGCCATCAATGGCAGCATTGGAAGGAGGGGCTGGGCACCTGAATAGACTGTTTTCTGCCTTCACACAAAGGGCTGCATACTCACTGTAGTTAGCCAGGAGCCAGGGCAGGGAAGGCATGATGCTGGAGTGCCTCAAAGTGAAACCTTTAGATGCTTCTGCCCCACTCAAAAGGCACAACTGGATATAAATATTGGACCTCAGACACCACCACTTCCATACACTTCTGGACATGTGGATACTCTACCAGGAAGAATGGCTGCTGTGCTGCTGAAGGATTGACAGTCTACCGAACTGCACTCTGCTGGACTCCTCCTTTGCTGTGCTGACCAGCTGCCCTCTAGCCTGGGTGGGAAGGACTGGACCGGCATCTCTTGACCCCATAACATAGAGTGACTTCGAGGGCTAGTTGGCAGGTTTCCTGATCTGAAGCCTCAGGGACATATCAGGCTTCCAACAACCTAGCATCTGCACCTAGACTCTGCCATCTGTGAGTCTAACCATCCAAGTGGGACCACTCCAGTCCTGGATCCTTGGAAGTGGGCTTAAGGTGCCTTGCCAGCCTCTGTGGATCCAGCAGAACCGACGCATCTCCGCTGCTGTGTGGCACAACCCTGAGCAGAACAGATGCATCTCTGCTGCAGCATCGATTGGACCTATCTCAAAGACTCACATCCCTGATTCAGCCAACATCACCTTCGGAACAGCTGCTGCGCGGTGCATCCTCAGCAAAGGCCCTCACATCTCTCGTCGACGACAGCCGGACTCCGCATTGTAGGCTCGTAGCTACTTAGGACAGAACATCGCCCGACTGCGCGACGCATCCCCAACTCCAGATTTCAGATCGCAAGCCCTCATTGGTGAGGTCCTCGACGTCGATGGAACAGGACCATGCACTGCAGCCTTGCCACATCTTCGAACCGATGCATTGCTTCGGCTGCATGACACATCTTGGACGTGGATTCGTGCAATGCTCTGCAAATCTGGATTTAAGGTACTCTGTTCAGCTGACCTAACTTGGTTCCTGTAGCTGGTCCACACTCCATCATAGGTGGCCTGAACTTGTAACTTTGTCCTGGTGCGGCGCCACCAGAAACCCACAGTTGGCGCTATTAGACCAGACATCTTTTTGGTGTGTTTCCCCTGTCTTTTTGCTTTCTAAGCTCCTGGTTTAGAGTTTGTTTTTGGCTGCTTTTATGTCTCATGTTAAAACAACAGTTGATGGGCAGAAGGTAGAACAATGTCATACATTCACCCCAGTACAGCGATCTGGGCCTAAATCCATTGTTTTTTTGCACTCCACACCACCCCAGTTCAGACATGGCCATATGCAAATCAGCCTTGGCCCTGTGCCTCATGGCAACAGTCCAGCCCGAACTGCCAAGCCATGTCTTTCCTGGACCGGAATCAAGCATGCTAGGACCGGTTTCTTGCTATCAGCCGTCATCAGCCAGGATAGCTTGACTCCAGTGTGTGTAGAGCATGGGACTCACGTCTGAGCATACCAATCCCACTCGGAGTGACAAATGCAAAAGCAAAAGTTGATGGACAGAATGCAGAACAATGTCATACATTCATCCCAGTACATAGATCTGGGCCTCAATCCATCGTTTTTTTGCACTCCACACCACCCCAGTTCAGACATGGCCATATGCAAATCAGCCTTGACCCTGTGACTCATGGGAACAGTCCAGCCCGAACTGTCAAGCCATGACTTTCCTGGACCGGAATCAAGCATCCTAGGACCGGTTTCTGGCTATCAGCCGTCATTAGCCAGGATAGCTTGACTCCAGTGTGTGGAGAGCATGGGACTCACGTCTGAGCATACCCATCCCACTCGGGGTGTTAAATGCAAAAACAACAGTTGATGGACAGAATGCAGAACAATGTCATACATTCATCCCAGTACAGAGATCTGGGCCTTAATCCATCTTTTTTTGCACTTCACGCCACCCCAGTTCAGACATGGCCATATGTAAATCAGCTTTGACTCTGTGCCTCATGTGAACAGTCCAGCCTGAACTGCCAAGCCATCTCTTTCCTGAATCGGAATCAAGCATTCTAGGACCGGTTTCTGGCTATCAGCCATCATCAGTCAGGATTGCTTTTATGTCTCTGTACACTTTCTCACTGTGGTTCAGTGTCAAAGTACAAGTTCTCATGTGATAAATTGTGTTATGGATTGGTGTTTCCATGATTGGCATATTTGATTTCAGTAAGTCCCTAGTAAAGTGCACTAAGGGTGCCAGGGACTGTAAATCAAATTCTGTTGTGGACCTGCAGCACTGTTTGTGCCTCCTACACAAGCAGCCCTGTAAAGGATTCTCATTCCTGCCACTGCCGGTTCTGAACGCAGTATGTAACTGCCATGTCGACCTGGCAATTACACCGACTTGCCAGGCCCTAACCTTCCCTGACATGCAAGTCACCCCTAAGGTAGGCCCAAAGTACCCCTGTGGGCAGGGTGCTGTGTAGCGTAAAGGTAGGACATGTACTGGTGTGTGTGGCATGTCCTGGTAGTGAATTACAGTGCATTTCGTTTTTCACTACTGAAAGGCCATCTGTACCATTAGATAGAATGGGATTTTGCTTATAACATCTTATAAGCATAGCTTCCCATTGGGACAAGTTGGACCAATGGGGTAACTGATCATAATATCGAATATTAAATATCGACTGACAATAATATCGATTTTTTTATCGACAATACCACTATATCGATGTATTTTATATCAATTACAAAAATATTGTTGGTTATTATTTTTAAATATCAAAGTATGAAATATCAAGTCAAAGATTTATTTATAAGAAAATATTGTTTGATAACATTGTAAAAAATATTGAAAAAAATAATATGGAATGTATTAAAATATTGTTTTTTGAAAATGTCGAAATAGTATTTTTTAATATTAAAATGTTTTCATTTTTATTGTATTAATAGTTGTAGTAAATTGTATTCAATTTATAATTGTAAAATACATTTTAGGGGTGGGATGCTGGGTTATTAGGGGATAAGGGTGGGGAGTTTTTTAAAAATATTAGTTTAAAAGTTTTTAAAACATTTTTAATTTATATTTGAAATGTGAAATGTTGTTTTAGGAGTGGGATGGGCTCCGAAAATCGTTTTTTTGCGGAGAGAAAGGAGACTTACCAGCGCATTCCGCGCTCAGCACCAGGACCCTTGCTTGCTGTTTGGTTTTCCCCCGCCACCGCCGCAGTTGACATCGCAAGCAGCCGCCGAGTGGGGGAACTCGAACTACATCACCCACACGCCCTGCGGACCACGCCCCCACCCTATCACGTGACCAGGGGGGCACAAAAGACCGCGAGTACTGCGGCAGAACGGGCTACAAAAATCATTTTTTTGCGGAGAGAAAGGAGATTCACCTGCGCATTCCGCGCTCAGCACCAGGACCCTTGCTTGCTGTTTGGTTTCCCACCGCCGCCGCCGCAGGTGACATTGCGAGCGGCCGCCGAGCAGGGGAAATCGAACTACACGACCCACAAGTCCTGCGGACCACGCCCCCACCCTATCACGTGACCAGGGGGGCACAAAAGACAGCGAGTACTGAGGCAGAACGGGATAAGAAAATCATTTTTTTGCGGAGAGAAAGGAGACTAACCAGCTCATTCCGCGCTCAGCACCAGGACCCTTGCTTGCTGTTTGATTTCCCCCCGCCGCCGCCGCAGTTGACATCGCGATCGTCAGCTGAGCGGGGGAAGTCGAACTACACCACCCACAAGCCCTGAAGACCACGCCCCCACCCTATCACGTGACCAGGGGGGCACAAAAGACCGCGAGTACTCCTGCGGGACGCGTGCGGGCGAACGCCGGGTGAAGCCCGGGCAAAGGGCGGGCCCGCTGAGGCCCTCAGAGACCGTAAGAGACTGGGCTGGGCCCTCGCTCTTTCATTGACTAATTCTTGAACTACTAGATTGGGTATTACATGTAGCAAGCTACTGTATCCATATTTACTTAACAACACTCTTTGCCAAATCGCAGTTTGCGCTGTTTGTTGGATCATAGTGCTACAAAAGGGGGTGGTGATGGACGGAGCATCTGAATCAATCAAACACCCACACCCAGTCAAAAGATCTGGGTTTAATCCATCACCGTTCTTTAGCCCACTCTGCCACCCCAGTTCAGACATGGCTATATGCAAATCAGTCTGACCCTGTGCCTCATGGGAACAGTCCAGCCCGAACTCCCAAGCCATGTCTTCCCTGGACCGGAAACAAGCTTCCGAGGACCGGTTTCTGGCATTCCAGCCGTCTTCAGCCCGGCTTGCTTGAATCCAGCGGCAAAGTGAGCAAGGGACTCACGTCTGAGCATACCCTGTGTGGCAGGGTATGCTCAGACTTGAGTCCCTTGCTCACTTTGCCATTGGATTCAAGCAAGCCGGGCTGAAGATGGCTGGAATGCCAGAAACCGGTCCTCGGAAGCTTGGTTCCGGTCCAGGGAAGACATGGTTTGGCAGTTCGGGCGGGACTGTTCCCATGAGGCACCGGGTAGACTGATTTGCAGATAGCCATGTCTGAACTGGGGTGGCAGAGTGGGCTAAAGAACGGTGATGGATTAAACCCAGATCTTTTGACTGGGTGTGAGTGTTTGATTGATTCAGATGCTACGTCCATTACCACCCCCTTTTGTACCGCTTTTGGCCACCATAAGTGTGGCAGGGTATAATCAGACGTGAGTCCCTTGCTCACTTTGCCACTGGATTCAAGCAAGCCGGGCTGAAGACGGCTGGAATGCCAGAAACCGGTCCTCGGAAGCTTGTTTCCGGTCCAGGGAAGACATGGCTTGGCAGTTTGGGCTAAATGGCGATGGATTAAACCCAGATCTTTTGACTGGGTGTGAGTGTTTGATTGATTCAGATGCTCCGTCCATCACCACCCCCTTTTGTACAACTTTCCCAGTTTAGGCACATTAACCATATAAACAATAGGTACTCATTCAGCTTGAACCCTTCTCATGGGTAAATCTCTACATGAGTTATTCCAGGTATAACGGAGTCTTCAATAGCAGGCCGATGGTACAAATAATTCGAAGAGTCCATCTTTCTTGGCGAACTGTGCCTCATGGGAACAGTCCAGCCCGAACTCCCAAGCCATGTCTTCCCTGGACCGGAAACAAGCTTCCGAGGACCGGTTTCTGGCATTCCAGCCGTCTTCAGCCCGGCTTGCTTGTATCCAGTGGCAAAGTGAGCAAGGGACTCAAGTCTGAGCATACCCTGCCACACAGGGTATGCTCAGATGTGAGTCCCTTGCTCACTTTGCCGCTGGATTCAAGCAAGCCGGGCTGAAGATGGCTGGAATGCCAGAAACCGGTCCTCGGAAGCTTGTTTCCGGTCCAGGGAAGACATGGCTTGGGAGTTCGGGCTGGACTGTTCCCATGAGGCACAGGGTCAGACTGATTTGCATATAGCCATGCCTGAACTGGGGTGGCAGAGTGGGCTAAAGAACGGTGATGGATTAAACCCAGATCTTTTGACTGGGTGTGAGTGTTTGATTGATTCAGATGCTCCGTCCATTACCACCCCCTTTTGTACCCCTGTTGGATCATAGTGTCTGATTTATTTTAGTTGCCTTTGTTGTTTAGATAGAATTGGGTTCACTATCTAACCATGACGTCATCTCCCACGAAAGACAGGCACTCATTGATAGGAGGAGTTAACCAGCGTATGCTGGATGATTTCTTATTTAGGGTTAACCCTGGGACAGACAAGGAAATAGCTCTGTCTGAGCGACGGGCGAAGAGACGTCGTTCGATTGAAAGTATTAAAAATAAGAGAACATCCATAGGCTCCCCAAAGATTACGATCTCCCCAATTCACAGTATCTCCTCCGTTATCGGGGACAATGAGGTAACCCTAAATTTTAGTATTCCATTACTCTTACAAGATAATCCTCCCCCCAGCTGTAGTCAACACTCTGACTATAAACGACTCATACTTGAATAGCAGTCTGATTGCTGACGTAGAACCCTCGCCTGACACTCTGCCAATGCAAGTGGACTCCCCCATCATAGTAAAGGGAGCAGCAAAAACACAAAAAACCCACAGAGCCCAAGGCCCACCACCCAAAAGAAGGAAAAAGAGGGGGGATTCTCTACTCAAAAACAAGGTGACTGGTAAAAATGGGGGGAACTCTACTAAACCTACCCCTGATACATCTGTATCTACACCAATCCTGATGGACAAGTTAACGCCCATCCAGTTAAACGACCCATCTAGCACAAATCTATTGAGCAGCATAGAGCAACTACTAAGATCGTTCACGCTGCCACGAGTTGAGAGACTGAAGGGTTTAACCAGCCAAATGGAGAAGCTAGAAAGAGATTTAGGGGACATCAAAGCAGCAATTAAAGATCCCTCTAAACATGAACTAGAGCATAATCCCCCTGTACCTCCCTTAAATACAGCTGCCCAGAAGGGTACCAAAACCATGTCCTTGCCTAAACCGAAACCCCGTAAAATATTACCCACTAACACTAAAGTAATAAATAGTGGGAATAAGGCTAAGAAGATACAAGAAGGGGCAAGCTCAGACAAACCAGGAAATGGACCACTATTATATGCGCCCACAAACACTTCTAAACCCATTGAGCAAGATACAACCGCTAGGACATTCCCAGCGAGGAAACTCAGAGTAGAGCTGCCCCCAGAAGCGGCGCCATTTGTTGCAGTCCTGACCGGGGTACCAGCACTTGTGGATGGATGTGTGGAAGATCAACGTGGGCTAAAAAACAAAGTCATACACTGGCTGAGGCAGAACTGCCCACTTCCACCACATATAAACGGGGCAATACTTAATGTTAGACGTTTAGCCTGGCTGGGGAAAAGAACTAAGGATTTAGCGGGTGAAATTGTCATCATAAATTTTCAAGATGACAGAGTTGTTAGGTACATCATGAATGAGTTTCCACAAAATATAGGTAACGCCATCACTATACGTGATCTAACTTATTTTTACTCAAGAGTAGCAGTTGCCCCGATACCTAACCGCAGGCCTCTGAGTTACCAACAGAACAATCATGTAACCACCTTAGTCCGGCATCAGAACCTGGGTCATGGGTATTTTACTCAGAGACAGGATGGTTATTTTAGACCCATTCATTACCATCCTCAGCACAACCAAGCAACCCCATCATACTGCCCCGGGAATTTCGGTTTTGGGCCATCTACCCAGAGGCAGGATGATTATCCAAGACCACCCGTGTTCCAGCAGGGTGACTATTACTGGCCCACCATTAATCACTTTTCAGCATTAGCGGACATGGAGGGTGTTGACTGACTTCGTTCAGCGGATATAGCAGATATAGCAGATAATCTTGATGCTGGAAAGGGCCCCTGCACAACTGTAAAGTCACCCATAACCTGCAATTTCTGCGTTTCCCCCCAAAGCTTAACGATCCCCAAAAACTAGCGCATGTTTGTATGAGCATAGATAAGGGGCAACTAGCCAACACACAAGCTTTAGGCAGGGGAGACACAAGGGGCAAGGTGGCCAACGAGGCAGTCAGAATGGTGTCTTGGAACATTGCTGGTTTGGCCGCAAAAATTAGTAACAAAGAATGGTGCCAGTATATACACCAATTCCCCATTATCTGTCTACAGGAAACCTGGGCAGTCGACAACCACTCTTTACATTTACAGGGCTATAAATGTTTTTTTGTTCCAGCAAGGAAATCTAGATCAGGCAGGGCAATGGGTGGGTTAGCGGTATATGTGGCCCTGAACCTCCCTGGTACATGGTCAACTATTAATTGCCACTCTCATGATATTCAAGAGGTGCGGCTTAAGGGTAAAGGATTTAATCTGACAATACTGAATGTGTATAACAATGTGGCGGGTGGAGGATGTAATGCTCTGATACGGGAATTGGAGTATAGACTTTGCCAAGTCCCCACCCATAAAACTAAAACTCACACCCCAAATAGCCTAATCGTGGGGGACTTCAATTGTCATCTTTGCCCAGTTCTTTTCCCAATAGACTCGACATGGTCGCGATGCCCAAAGGACAACAGGGCTCACTTTGAGCACACCATAGAAGGTGAGGCTTTCACAAAATTTCTATTGAACCAGGATCTGGTCCGCACCTTAGATATGTTGCATATGTTAAAGGACGAGACCCTGCCACCTACCTTCAAGGGGAGAGGTTGCTCTTCGTACATCGGCTATATCATTATCTCAAGGACTATTATAAATAGAGTCTCTAGGGTAGGCATAGAATGGAACCCGTTTAGTGACCACAACCCCCTGATGTTGGATATACTATACCTGTCCGCCCCAATTAGGGAAAAGTTTGTAGCGGTTTCTGAGAAGGTTATTGACCAGGGTAGATGCCTAAGGTGGTCTAAGATCAATGGGGAAAGGTTTTATGAATCACTCATTGAGAAGGGGAAAATACCCATTGAGGCGTGTTTAGATGAGAGAATTAAGGGAGGCAATTACTCATAGCATTTGAACAAATAGCACACCTGGTAGATGGGTTGTTAAAGTCTAGAGCCCCAGCAAATGAGACTGATAGCCAGCCGCGATGGTTCGACCGAGACTGCTCTAAAGCCCTGAGGGATCTCAAAGATAGCATTAAAGCAAAGCCAAGGGATGCTACTCGCGTTGCGTCCTGCAGGAAAAAATATAAAAGTGAGCTGAGCAGGAGAAAAAAGGTATTACAAGCAGAAGGTTGGGCAGACCTTAGAGAAGCTGGGGAAAAGAGGGACATGACCGAATTTTGGAAAATAATTATTAGACCCACATTCCAGGATGATTCGGCCCCCAAATTAGGAACGAACATCATGCCCGACATGTGGATCAATCACTATAGGGGTCTATATAACCATGAAACAGACACCCAGTACGAAACAGGGAACACAGATCTAGGTCAGCTTGTAGTTGTCTCCTTAAAGGAAATCAAGGTCGGGATCGAGGGGCTATCAAAAAATAAAGCACCAGGCCCGGACGGAATCCCGCCTGACCTGTTCCTCAGTTCTGTGGAATTATGGGCCCCTATAATGACGAGAGTCATTAACACTGCAATCCGTTGTGGCTTACCGCCCTCATGGTCCACTGCCACCATCAACCCCATTTTTAAAAAGGGTAACAGGGACGACCCACAATGCTATCGCCCCATTTCCCTAATCGATGTTTCCGCTAAAATTTTGGGAAGGGGGATACTAAACCGGTTGTCTGAGTGGACAGAAATAAATAACATCATCTCAGACACACAGTACGGTTTTAGGAGGGGTCGTTCTACGAGCGACCAATGCTTGAACCTTTATATGTTAGCAGCCAAATACACTATGGCTAGTGATGAATCCATTTATTTGGGGTTTATGGATCTGGCAGCCACCTTTGATCATGTTAACAGAGGTAAGCTCTGGAACATGATGACCACTATGGGGATAGAGGTTGGCCTCATTAACATATTAAGGGAACTGCACAGCAATACATCAGCACAAGTTAGGTATAATATGCAGGGTGAATGCACAGACTCTTTCAATGCAATAGTGGGGTCCGTCAGGGTTGTATCCTGGCGCCTTTTTCATTTTCTCTTTATATTAATCATCTTGAACAGCACCTTTTACAGTTGGGAGCCGACTGTCCACGAGTAGGGTCGCGCCTTGTTCCTGTGTTACTTTAAGCAGATGAGGCGGTCCTACTCGGGAGCACACCAAAGAGTCTACAGATTTTAATTGATGGTTTTGTTTCCTTTATGAGTTCATTAGACCTTTCTGTTAATTTGAGTAAATCCTGTGTTTTAACTGTTGGTACAAAACCCTCTAACAAATGTATCTTTACAATAGGGAGTCATAAGATTGAGAAGGTCAAGTCATTCTCAAATCTCGGCGTTCTGTTGGATGGGTTATTAAAATTTAACGCTCTGATAGAGGATCGTTGTCGCAAATTGATTGCCGCCAATGGGGCAATAGCTGGTTATGGCTGAAGGTTGGGGAGATGGTGCCCCGAACAGGTGATGATCCTGTATAACTCAGTATTGTGCTCTAAAGTCACTTATAGGGCAGAGGTGTGGGGCTTTGCTAACGTCTGTCAATTGCAGAGGGAGGAGAATAAACATCTACGATCCGTCCTGGAAGCCCCACATAGTGTAACAGCCTCAATAGCACACAGGGAGTTAGGGATCTCCCACCTTGAAGATTCGATAAAGGTTAAGCCAATTCTAGCCTGGCTAAAGCTCTGGACAAACCAAGAGGCGAGCCTAAGCAGGGAAATATTGAAGGATTGCTTGGGCAGAGAAAAATTGTCGCAAATCCTGTGACTGAGCTATGTAAAATCTGTACTGGTAGCTCTGGGTCTAGGGAATCTTTTTATTGACCCGACCGCGATCATCCCTCAGCACAAGACAATTGTTAAAAAAGCGTTTTTTGCACACAAAGCCGCACAAAGAACAGAACAAGAAATGGCTAAAATTATGGTGGGCGCATATAACCTTGTAAAGACCACAGAAGGAATGGAACCCTATTTATATTTGCTACACAAGGCACAGCAAAGGTTCTTAATGACCCGTTTTAGGCTCAATTTTTTACCTTATTTATTGGGAACACCACTAGGGTACTCACCCACTATTGAGCAGAGGGGAACCTGCGGCGGCTACAATCGGTCTCCGCAGGATTCCCTTCATTTTGTATTAATATGTCTGTTTTATTCTGAACCCAGACGTAGATTTTTGGTAGATATTTTAAAAAAATCAAATATTAAGGGGCCTATTAGGATGACGGGCGGACTTAGTCCGCCCGTCATCCTAGCGGGGAATGGGACCGCCCGCCATAAGGGCGGGGGTTCCGGGGGTGGCATTAGGATGTGCCCGCCACTGTGGCGGGCACATCCTGCATTTCTAGCATTGTGGCGGGCGGAGCGCTCAGCACCGCCCGCCACAATGCTAGAAATGCTTTTCAGCATTTGCATATACAAAGCGGCAGGCACCGCGCGGTGCCTGCCGCTTTGTATATGCAAATGAAGGGGGGTACCATAGGTACCCCCCCATGTGCACCCCCCACCTGTATTTCACTCTGGGGGCCCACAGGGGGCCCCCAGAGTGAACACCGCATGCCTTTCCGTGGCGGCATTGCCGACACTGAAAGGCATTGTGAAATGCCTATAGTAATACTGCGGGCGGTGTCTGACAGACACCGCCTGCATGTAACTCGTTTTCCGCCCCGGCCGCAAGGCGACCGGGGCGGAAAAGTGGCGGGCGGTGTTTTGCACCGCCGTGGTCCCCCCGCCATCCTAATATGGCGGGGGGGGAATACAGGGAAGGATGGCGGGTGGATTTCCCCCGCCAGGCTGGCGGTGGCTACCGCCAGCCTGGCGGGGGCAATCCGCCCGCCATCCTAATGGGGCCCTACCTAAATGTGCAAAAGAGGCCTTGATTTTTTTACAACAGGCATCGGACCCACTAACATTGTGCTGAATTATCAATTTTATTAAAGTAGCTGTTCGATTAAGAGCAATTAGAAGGGGGAGAGACATGAGAATTCTGTGATTGGCTTTAATTGATCACAATGTTTACTTATTTTAATGTTTATTTACTTCACTGGGATTTTGTTGTTGTATTTACATTGGGTTACATGTTAATTTGATTGTTTGTTTTAAAAGGGATGAACTTAATGTATAATGATTGTTTGTACTTTTATGGTGATTTTTAATCATCGAAAAAAAAACCCAAGTGAATGAAAATGAAATGAGTGGGATGTTGGGTTATTAGGGGATAAGGGTGGGAAATGTTTAAAAAATATTAGTCTAAAATTTCAAATGTAAATTTAAATTTAAATTTGAAATTTGAAATGTTTTTGGAGCAGGATGTTGGGTTATTAGAGGGTAAGGGTGGGGAGTATTTTAAACATTATTAATTTTAAATGTTAAATATTTATTTAAATTTAAAATTGAAATTTGAATTTTTGTTTTAGGAGTTGGATGTTGAGTTATCAGGGGATAAGGGTAGGGAATATTTTTAAAATAAAAAGAAATCTTCAAAAAGTTTGAAAATTCAATGTAAAAATTTTAAACGTAGTAAAGGTGGATTATTGTTTTATTTTGGGATAACGGTGTGGTACTCGTTTTTTACGTATTGCATTTTTTTTTTAAATTGAAATTAAAAATTTTAAATTTAAATAATAATTATTTTTTGGAGTGGGTAGTAGTGTGTTTGGACAATGTGGATGGGGAGTGTTATAAAAAAAATTATAGAAATAAAAAAATATGTTACTTTTGTATTTTTTTTATTTGTATTTTTAGTGGTTAGTATTGCTAAATTAAATTTTCAATAAATGTATTATGGATTTTTTAAATTAAATAAAATAGTTTTGTAATTTGTAAACAAAAATGTATTGAAAACGATGTATTTATATTTATATTAAAGATTAGGATTTTTCTAAACTGTTTGTTATAAAAATTATATAACCTTTTTTTTTAGTTAAATACTGTACTAATGCTTTATAATTTGTCTATTTTAAAATTTTTAATATTATGTAAAAGTATAAATTTTAAAATAATTTAGATATTATGAACTTTAAAGTCAAACATGTTCCCTGAGTTATTAATAAATGTAGTGGGAATATTGAATTAAATATCTTTAGTGTCCTTCGCCCGTCCTCATATAATAGAAAGTGGAGTGTGAATAGTTAATTATATAAGTTTATTGTCCAGTACCGTCCCTGACTTAATACTAACAGGAGTGGAAATAGTAAATTAATATATCTTTAGTGTCCAGAATCTTCCCTGACTTAATACTGCCTGGAGTGGGAATAGTCAATTATATATATTTAGTATCCAGCACCTTTCCTGACTTAATACTGGCTGGAGTGGGGATAGTAAATTATATATCTTTTGTTTCCAGCATATTCCCTGACTTAATATTGACTAGAGTGGGAATAGTAAATTATATATTTTTAGTGTCCAGCACCTTCCCTGACATAATACTGACTGGAGTGGGAATAATAAATTACATATGTTTAGTGTCCAGCACCTTCCCTGACTTAAAAATGACTGGAGTGGGAATAGCAAATTATATATCTTTAATGTTCGGCACCTATCCTGACTTAGGGGCCTATTAGGATTGGGGACGGACCAGCGTCCGTCTGCCACCCCCGAGGTGGAGGGACCGTCCGCAGGGGCAGCGGCGTTCCCTCCATGCAAATTAGGATGTGACCGCCACCCTGGCGGTCACATCCCGTATATTTTACATTGCAGTGGGTGCTGCTTTAAGCAGCACCCGCCACAATGTAAAATATGCATGTGTAGCCTTGGCATGCACAACTTGGCAGGCACCGCGTGGTGCCTGCCACCCTGTGCATGCCAAAGCAGGAGGGTACCATAGGTACCCCGCATGTGCAACCCCCACCCCCCAACACCCTAGGGGCTCACAACGGGCCCCCAAACAGGAAGGACCACATGCTTTTCCACGGCAGCCGTGAATCTGCATCCTCTGGGCCGGGGGTGGCTTCCGCCGGCCCGGAGGATGCAGATTCACCGCAATCCTAATCGGCCCCTTAATACTGACTGGAGTGGGAATAGTACATTATATATGTTTAGTCTCCAGCACCTTCCCATAATTAATGCTTGCTGGATTGGGAATAGTAAAATATATATCTTTATTGTCCAGCAACTTCCCTGACTTAGGGGCCCATTAGGATCACGGGCGGTTTGCCACAGCCCGCATGGCGGTGGCGATCCGCCCGAGATCCGTCACCACCCCCCACCCATTTCCCCTCGCCATATTACTATGGCGGGGGGACCGCGGCGGGCAGAAAGACCATCCACCACTTTTCCGCCCGGCCAACAAGTCGACCAGGCGGAAAAGAGTTTAATATGGTGGCGATGTCTGTTAGACACCGCCAGCCATATTACTATGGGGGCAGAAACATGCCTTTCCGTGGCTGCATTGCCACCACGGAAAGGCATGCAGGAATTGTTTGCGGGGGCCCATTGTGGGAATAGTACATTATATATGTTTAGTCTCCAACACCTTCCCATAATTAATGCTTGCTGTGGCGATCCGCCCGAGATCAGTCCCCGCCCGCCACCCATGAAAATGTCGAAATTGTATTTTTTAATATTAAAATGTTTTCATTTTTATTGTATTAATAGTTGTAGTAAATTGTATTCAATTTATAATTGTAAAATACATTTTAGGGGTGGGATGCTGGGTTATTTGGGGATAAGGGTGGGGAGTGTTTTAAAAATGTTAGTTTAAAAGTTTTAAAAAAAATATTTAAATTTATATTTGAAATGTGAAATGTTCTTTTAGGAGTAGAATGTTGGGTTATTAGGGGATAAGGGGGGGAAATGTTTTAAAAATATTAGTCTAAAATTTAAAATTTAAATTTAAATTTCAAAATTGAAATGTTTTCTGAGCGGGAGGTTGGGTTATTAGAGGGTAAGGGTGGGGAGTATTTTAAACATTATTAATTTTAAATGTTAAATATTTATTTAAATTTAAAATTGAAATTTGAATTTTTGTTTTAGGAGTTGGATGTTGAGTTATCAGGGGATAAGGGTGGGGAATATTTTTAAAATACAAAGAAATCTTCAAAAAGTTTGAAAATTCAATTAAAATTTTTTAAATGTAGTAAGTGTGGATTATTGTTTTATTATGGGATAACGATGTGGTACTCGTTTTTTATGTATTGCATTTTTTGAAAGAAATTGAAATTCAAAATTTTCAATTTAAATAACAATTATTTTTTGGAGTGGGTAGTAGTGTTTTTGGACAATGTGGATGGGGAGTGTTATAAAAAAATTATAGAAATAAGAAAATGTGTTACTTTTGTATTTTTTTATTTGTATTTTTAGTGGTTAGTATTGCTAAAATAAATTTTCAATAAATGTATTATGGATTTTTTAAATTAAATAAAATAGTTTTGTTATTTGTAAACAAAAATGTATTGAAAAATATGTATTTATATTTATATTAAAGATTAGGATTTTTCTAAACTGTTATAAAAATGCTATAACTATTTTTTTAATTAAATACTGTACTAATGCTTTATATTTTGTCTATTTTTAAAATTTTAATATTATGTAAAAGTATTAATTTTAAAATAAATTAGATATTATGAAGTTTAAAGTCAAATATGTTCCCTGAATTATTAATAATTGTAGTGGGAATATTGAATTAAATATCTTTAGTGTCCTTCGCCCGTCCTCATATAATAGAAAGTGGAGTGTGAATAGTTAATTATATAAGTTTATTGTCCAGTAACTTCCCTGACTTAATACTAACAGGAGTGGAAATAGTAAACTAATATATCTTTAGTGTCCAGAATCTTCCCTGACTTAATACTGCCTGGAGTGGGCATATGCAATTATATATATTTAGTGTCCAGCACCTTTCCTGACTTAATACTGACTGGAGTGGGGATAGTAAATTATATATCTTTAGTTTCCAGCATATTCCCTGACTTAATATTGACTAGAGTGGGAATAGTGAATTATATATTTTTAGTGTCCAGCACCTTCCCTGACATAATACTGACTGGAGTGGGAATAATAAATTATATATGTTTAGTGTCCAGCACCTTCCCTGACTTGAAAATGACTGGAGTGGGAATAGTAAATTATATATCTTTAATGTTCGGCACCTTACCTGACTTAGGGGCCTATTAGGATTGGGGACGGACCAGCGTCCGTCCGCCACCCCCGAGGTGGAGGGACCGTCCGCAGGGGCAGCGGCGTTCCCTCTGTGCGAATTAGGATGTGACCGCCACCCTGGTGGTTATATCCCATATATTTTACATTGCGGTGGGTGCTGCTTTAAGCAGCACCCGCCACAATGTAAAATATGCATATGTAGCCTTGGCATGCACAACTTGGCAGGCACCGCGTGGTGCCTGCCACCCTGTGCATGCCAAAGCAGGGGGGTGCCATAGGTACCCGCGTGTGCAACCCCCACCCCCCAACACCCTGGAGGCTCGCAACGGGCCCCCAAACAGGAAGGACCACATGCTTTTCCACGGCGGAAAAGCCGCGGCGGAAAAGCATGTTTTCTGCCTCATCCTAATATGACTGGCGGTGTCTGATAGACACCGCCACCAAATAGGAGCATTTCCGCCACGGTCAGAAGGTGACCGCGGCGGAAAAGCGGCAGACGGTCTTCCTGTCCACCGCTGACCCCCCAGCCATCCTAATGTGGCGGGGGTCTTTGCAGGCACCGCAGCGGTGAATCCGCATCCTCTGGGCGGGCGGTGGCTTCCGGCGGCCCGAAGGATGCAGATTCACCGCAATCCTAATTGGCCCCTTAATACTGACTGGAGTGGGAATAGTACATTATATATGTTTAGTCTCCAGCACCTTCCCATAATTAATGCTTGCTGGAGTGGGAATAGTAAATTATATATCTTTAGTGTCCAGCAACTTCCCTGACTTAGGGGCCCATGAGGATCACAGGTGGATTGCCACAGTCCGCATGGCGGTGGCGATCCGCCCGAGATCCGTCACAGCCCGCCACCCATTTCCCCTCGCCATATTACTATGGCGGGGGGACCACGGCGGGCAGAAAGACCGTCCACCGCTTTTCCGCCCGGCCAACAGGTCGACCAGGCGGAAAAGAGTTTAATATGGTGGCGGTGTCTGTTTGACACCGCCAGCCATATTACTATGGGGGCAGAAACATGCCTTTCCGTGGCTGTATTGCCACCACGGAAAGGCATGCAGGAATTGTTTGCGGGGGCCGTTGTGGGAATAGTACATTATATATGTTTAGTCTCCAGCACCTTTCCATAATTAATGCTTGCTGTGGCGATCCGCCCGAGATCCGTCCCGCCCGCCACCCATTTCACCTCGCCATATTACTATGAAGGGGGGGACCGCGGCAGGCAGAAAGACCGTCTGCCGCTTTTCTGCCCGGCCAACAAGTCGACCGGGCGGAAAAGAGTTTAATATGGTGGCGGTGTCTGTTTGACACCGCCAGCCATATTACTATGGGGGCAGAAACATGCCTTTCTGTGGCTGTATTGCCATAACGGAAAGGCATGCAGGAATTGTTTGCGGGGGCCATTGTGGGAATAGTACATTATATATGTTTAGTCTCCAGCACCTTTCCATAATTAATGCTTGCTGTGGCGATCCGCCCGAGATCCGTCCCTGCCCGCCACCCATTTCCCCTCACCATATAACTATGGTGGGGGGGACCGCGGCAGGCAGAAAGACCGTCTGCCGCTTTTCCGCCCGGCCAACAAGTCGACCGGGCGGAAAAGAGTTTAATATGGTGGCGGTGTCTGTTAGACACCGCCAGCCATATTACTATGGGGGCAGAAACATGCCTTTCCGTGGCTGCATTGCCACCACGGAAAGGCATGCAGGAATTGTTTGCAGGGGCCCATTGTGGGAATAGTACATTATATATGTTTAGTCTCCAGCACCTTCCCATAATTAATGCTTGCTGTGGCGATCCGCCCGAGATCCGTCCCCGCCCGCCACCCATGAAAATGTCGAAATTGTATTTTTTAATATTAAAATGTTTTCATTTTTATTGTATTATTAGTTGTAGTAAATTGTATTCAATTTATAATTGTAAAATACATTTTAGGGGTGGGATGCTGGGTTATTAGGGGATAAGGGTGGGGAGTGTTTTAAAAATGTTAGTTTAAAAGTTTTAAAAAAAAATTAAATTTATATTTGAAATGTGAAATGTTCTTTTAGGAGTAGAATGTTGGGTTATTAGGGGATAAGGGTGGGAAATGTTTTAAAAATATTAGTCTAAAATTTAAAATGTAAATTTAAATTTCAAAATTGAAATGTTTTCTGAGTGGGAGGTTGGGTTATTAGAGGGTAAGGGTGGGGAGTATTTTAAACATTATTAATTTTAAATGTTAAATATTTATTTAAATTTAAAATTTAAATTTGAATTTTTGTTTTAGGAGTTGGATGTTGAGTTATCAGGGGATAAGAGTGGGGAATATTTTTAAAATACAAAGAAATCTTTAAAAAGTTTGAAAATTCAATTTAAAAATTTTAAATGTAGTAAGTGTGGATTATTGTTTTGTTACGGGATAACGGTGTGGTACTCATTTTTTACGTATTGCATTTTTTGAAAGAAATTGAAATTCAATATTTTTAATTTAAATAACAATTATTTTTTGGAGTGGGTAGTAGTGTTTTTGGACAATGTGGATGGGGAGTGTTATAAAAAAATTATAGAAATAAGAAAATGTGTTACTTTTGTATTTTTTTATTTGTATTTTTAGTGGTTAGCATTGCTAAAATAAATTTTCAATAAATGTATTATGGATTTTTTAAATTAAATAAAATAGTTTTGTTATTTGTAAACAAAAATGTATTGAAAAATATGTATTTATATTTATATTAAAGATTAGGATTTTTCTAAACTGTTATAAAAATGCTATAACTATTTTTTTTAATTAAATACTGTACTTATGCTTTATATTTTGTCTATTTTAAAAATTTTAATATTATGTAAAAGTATTAATTTTAAAATAATTTAGATATTATGAAGTTTAAAGTCAAACATGTTCCCTGAATTATTAATAATTGTAGTGGGAATATTGAATTAAATATCTTTAGTGTCCTTCGCCCGTCCTCGTATAATAGAAAGTGGAGTGTGAATAGTTAATTATATAAGTTTATTGTCCAGTAACTTCCCTGACTTAATACTAACAGGAGTGGAAATAGTAAACTAATATATCTTTAGTGTCCAGAATCTTCCCTGACTTAATACTGCCTGGAGTGGGCATATGCAATTATATATATTTAGTGTCCAGCACCTTTCCTGACTTAATACTGACTGGAGTGGGGATAGTAAATTATATATCTTTAGTTTCCAGCATATTCCCTGACTTAATATTGACTAGCGTGGGAATAGTAAATTATATATTTTTAGTGTCCAGCACCTTCCCTGACATAATACTGACTGCAGTGGGAATAATAAATTATATATTTTTTTAGTGTCCAGCACCTTCCCTGACTTAAAAATGACTGGAGTGGGAATAGTAAATTATATATCTTTAATGTTCGGCACCTTACCTGACTTAGGGGCCTATTAGGATTGGGGACGGACCAGCGTCCGTCCGCCACCCCCGAGGTGGAGGGACCGTCCGCAGGGGCAGCGGCGTTCCCTCCATGCGAATTAGGATGTGACCGCCACCCTGGTGGTTACATGCCGTATATTTTACATTGCGGTGGGTGCTGCTTTAAGCAGCACCCGCCACAATGTAAAATATGCATGTGTAGCCTTGGCATGCACAACTTGGCAGGCACCGCCTGGAGCCTGCCACCCTGTGCATGCCAAAGCAGGGGGGTGCCATAGGTACCCCGCGTGTGCACCCCCCACACCCCAACACTCTGGAGGCTCGCAACGGGCCCCCAAACAGGAAGGACCACATGCTTTTCCACGGCGGAAAAGCCGCGGCGGAAAAGCATGTTTTCTACCTCATCCTAATATGGCTGGCGGTGTCTGATAGACACCGCCACCATATAGGAGCATTTCCGCCACGGTCAGAAGGTGACCGCGGCGGAAAAGCGGCAGACGGTCTTCCTGTCCACCGCTGACCCCCCAGCCATCCTAATGTGGCGGGGGTCTTTGCAGGCACCGCAGCGGTGAATCCGCATCCTCTGGGCGGGCGGTGGCTTCCGCCGGCCCGGAGGATGCAGATTCACCGCAATCCTAATTGGCCCCTTAATACTGACTGGAGTGGGAATAGTACATTATATATGTTTAGTCTCCAGCACCTTCCCATAATTAATGCTTGCTGGAGTGGGAATAGTAAATTATATATCTTTAGTGTCCAGCAACTTCCCTGACTTAGGGGCCCATGAGGATCACAGGCGGATTGCCACAGCCCGCTTGGCGGTGGCGATCCGCCCGAGATCCGTCACAGCCCGCCACCCATTTCCCCTCGTCATATTACTATGGCGGTTGGGACCACGGCGGGCAGAAAGACCGTCCACCGCTTTTCCGCCCGGCCAACAGGTCGACCAGGCGGAAAAGAGTTTAATATGGTGGCGGTGTCTGTTTGACACCGCCAGCCATATTACTATGGGGGCAGAAACATGCCTTTCCGTGGCTGTATTGCCACCACGGAAAGGCATGCAGGAATTGTTTGCGGGGGCCGTTGTGGGAATAGTACATTATATATGTTTAGTCTCCAGCACCTTTCCATAATTAATGCTTGCTGTGGCGATCCGCCCGAGATCCGTCCCCGCCCGCCACCCATTTCCCCTCGCCATATTACTATGGTGGGGGGGACCGCGGCAGGCAGAAAGACCGTCTGCCGCTTTTCCGCCCGGCCAACAAGTCGACCGGGCGGAAAAGAGTTTAATATGGTGGCGGTGTCTGTTAGACACCGCCAGCCATATTACTATGGGGGCAGAAACATGCCTTTCCGTGGCTGCATTGCCGCCACGGAAAGGCATGCAGGAATTGTTTGCGGGGGCCCGTTGCGGGCCTCAGGGACTCTGGGGGGTGGGGGGTGCACATGGGGGGTACCTATGGTACCCCTCTGCAGTTCCATGCACAACATAGCAGGCACTGCGCTGTGCCTACCATGTTGTGCATGGAAGTGCACAACATGCCTTCCTGGCATTTTGGCGGGTGTTGCTGAGTGCACCGCCCGCCACAATGTCAGTAATGCAGGATGCGCCCGCCACTGTGGCGGGGGCATCCTAATGGCCCCCACGGGACCCCCGCCCTTATGGCGGGTGGTCCCATTTCACAATAGGATGGTGGGCGGAGACTCAGTGAATCTCCACGGGAGATGCACCACCAGAAAATTTGGGGCCACGAAGCTCCGAATCATGGAGTCTCAATGTGGAGGCATCCATGGAGGATTGACAAGCTGGAAGTGCGAGTGGAGGCCCATTGGTGGGCTTGAAACAGCTCAGACAGCGGCACACAGCTGAAGCACACACTAAAAGACCCACAAACCAACACGGACTCATTTGAGTCACCCATTGGAGGGCTCATATTTTTAAGTGGGAGGTGTGACCTCTATGCCAAAATGACTTTTGCGCCACTGAAGAGTGCAATGAGCACGAAACGCGTCCGGCGTGAATAGACAGGCATGCTGTAAACTGGATCAGCTCGCCGATCCGGCTTTTACCTCATGAAGGTTGCTGCAGTGGATGTCAGAGTGTGTCTCCAACAGGTGGGAACCGTGGAGCTTTGATTTATATGCTGCCTTCTAGCCGCATGAGATGCACCACCCGTAGATTTGGGGCCACGGAGCTCCGAATCACGGAGTCTCAATGTGGAGACATCCATGGACGATTGACAAGCCGGAAGTGCGAGTGGAGGCGTATTGGTCTGCTTGAAACAGCTCAGACATCGGCACATAACTGAAGCACACACTACAAGACCCACAAACCAACGCGGACTCATTTGAGTTGCCCATTGGAGGGCTCATATTTTTAAGTGGGAGGTGTGGCCTCTATGCCAAAATGACTGTCGCGCCGCCGAAGAGCAAGAATAGCATTCTGTTCAAGGAACTTAGCCAAAGTAAAGTTCACATGGGATTCCACCAGCTTGGCCAGGATGGGGAGCTGGGTGATAGGTCGATAATTCCTGGGTCACCCGGGTCCATTTGGGGCTTTTTTAGTAGTGGGACCACTTTAGCATGCTTCCATGCCCGAGGAACAGAAGCTGAGCTCAAGGACAGATTGGTCAGATCGAGACTCACTGGAGAGATTAAAGAGTGTAGCTGGCGGAAAAGGGCGGGTGGCATAGGGTCCGCCGGGGAGCCAAATCTGATTTTAGAACACAAAGCCTCATAACCCGAAAGGGTCAAAGGAGGAAAAGAGTACAGGCAGACTACCCCTGGGTTATCTACCATGTCTGGCACCCTTCCTTCCAATGGGGGAGGGTCATCGTTGGTAGACCCCTGTAGATCTGGTCCACTTTATTCAAAAAGTACTGCGCTAGCTCATCACATTGATGGTTGGAGCTGATGGAAGAAGCTCTCTTGGATCCCGCGCTCTTCATGTCATTAAGCAGGGAGAAGATGGTCTTAGCAGCGTTGGAAATGGCTAAGATTTTGTTGGCCACAAAGTCAGGGCCTATATCAAACACAAAAAGAATGCCTCAGGATAAATGCATCAAACATCGGTGGGAAAGATACTGAAATTACCTTTCCCTCATACTCAATCTTCAGATCTAATCTAACAATTTAATGAAAATCACTAACCACTGGTTAACCCAAAATAAATATCAAATGTTTTAAACTTATAAAGCAAATATTTATTTATCTGTTTTTTTATTTTCTTTTTTCTCTTATAAATGTTTTTTTGGAATCACCAAACTACATCAATGTAACATTTAAATACATATATACACATTTATCACAATAGACATATATAAACATTATATATACACAACGAACATAAATAAAAACAAAAAGTTATACACTTCACTTGTTTCTCTTCGCCCTGGAGCCATCCACTTTCGGCTAACGCCGAAACCATCCCGCGTACACAATCAAAGTCAGCGCAAGCTCTACGAATGCACTTGTGGTAGTGTTTGATAGCTGCCCGATACTCTATCTTTGCAGACGTCTCATATGAGCATCGCCACGCTCGCTCTAGCTGCTTGCAGCCCTTTTTCACCAGCGTAAGTGACTCAGAAAACCATGGATTAAAAGGCCCTCACCCCTTGCCCCCTCATTTAGCTGGAATGCAACTGTCCAAACCAGCTGTCAGCCATTCCTGAAAGCACAGTTTGGCCGCCTCCGCATTACGAGGAAGCTGAGGCCAATGCTCAGTTAACCAACTCGAAAAAAGCTCCGGATTCAATTTGTGCCAAGGACGTTTGAGCACTTGAACTGGGCGGGGCTCTTTATATTTGTCCTGTTCTTGCAGAGCAAATGGGAACAGGAAGTGGTCGGTCCAGACCTGCGGGACCGGTGAATGGACAGTTAGAGAACTTAAGTTGGAGAAGATAGGGTCCAACAGGTGGCCCGCCACGTGAGTGCCCTCAGCGACATGCTGCATTAGCTGGAAGGCCTCTAAATCAGCCAGAAAGCAGGCAATCTCGAATTTTCCCCCATTCTCTAAGTGGAGGTTAACGTCCCCCAGGATGGTGAAATTCGCCGATTTGCTAGCCAGTGGCAAACCACACTTAATAAGTTGTCCCTGAACAAGCTGGACGGTCCTGGGGGTCTATACATTAGTAGTACAAATAAAGTGGAATTGTGATTGAGCTTGAATTCAAATACCCAAAGGAGTTAGATACGTATTTGGACGTGGAATAGGCTGGACCCTTTATGAATACAAAATACACAATATGCCTAGACCACTCTTTTGAAAGACAAAATCAAAAAAAGGGGGAAAGGAAGGAAAAGAAGGAGGACAGGAGGAATACAGTCGAATGAATGGAACTATTTAATGACGTCTAAGCTAACTAATACTGGTGGATATCTATTATAAACCAGTTAATCCTCTAAATGTGCCTCCCAATGTGCCGACGCGTTTCGAAACCAGGAAACCAGTTCCTGGAATCTCATCAGGGCCTTTTTTTTCTTTTGTCTGTGTGATATAAAAAACAAAACAATAAAGTTTTGTTTACAAAAAATTAAATAATGGTCTAATTGATTCTGTCTTTCATTGATTGAAATCAAATATACATCAATTTATTATGTGTTTTGTTGTGATGATGTTGTTGATTTGATTTAGTTTTTGATATATTGTGCCATGTTTGGTTTATAAGTTGTTTTGTATAGTATTGTAAATATGTGTAAGTTTGTCCAGCTTTTGATAATGATTGAACAAAAAATCTTTAAAATAAAAAAGAAAGTCAAAGGTATAAAATATAAATACCTGGTCAGAGTTCAATAAAAAGTGTTCTTGACCTTCAATAACTGTGTTTGTGTCAAAAAGAGTGGTCTAGGCATATCGTGTATTTTGGATTTTAAATACGGCGCTTTCACAGTCAGCTATGTTTTCCTAATGCAGGCTGAGAGAATAGACTTTCTTGGCGATCACTTCAATGCCTCCCCTCTGCTCCCCTCTCTATTAATTGCCGCTAGCACATACCCCTGCAGTAGCACTAACCAAGACTCCACCAAGTCTTGTGTAAACCAGGTCTCAGTGAGAAAGAGGGTGTCAGGGGACTTGTCGACTAAAAGATCGAACACCTCTGCATGGTGTTTTGCCAATGAGCAACAATTCTAACTCAGAAACCTGTGTGCAGAATGGCCAGCTGGACGGAGGGCCCTCTCCGAAGAAAACAGCTTAAATGGGCAGAGTTGACAATGGAAAGAGGGCCCAAGGGGGTAAGGGACAATTAAATCTCAAAGAGACAAGCACTTCCCATGAATACCTGATGGATTTGAAGGAAACAGATGCAGGGGTCCTGGCGGCTGGTGGCGGCAAGGCGCGGATGGGCTCAGACGGGTTTGCCTTTGGTGCGCCTTCAGCATGCCAGCGGCATGCCCACTGCGCGTGTCCGCTGCACAGGCACAGCAGTGCCTTCATTAGTAGGCTCAGGGTCAGAACAACTACCCCGCTAACCTCACACTCCCCCCAAGATGGCGGAACTCTCAGCCAACCCGGGAGAGCTGCAAGGAATGCCTAACCCTCCACCCGTGACACAAGAGTGCCTCCTGCAGTTCCCCGCAATTCCCACAAGTTGCAGGTGAGCAATGTAATAATGAAAGCAACTAATTTAAAAAAGCAGCAATAAAAACTAAAACAAGAGTAGTGCGCGAAAACAGCATCTACACTCCCGGCTCAAGCCTAAGGAGTTTGGTTTTCTAACCGCTTACTGTTGTTTTAGGTCATTTCACATGGGAGAAGCTTGCGGTAAGATGCTGCGTTGCGTCAATGAAGGTAAGTTTAATTTACTATATTTACATTGCATTTTTACTTGTATTTGCATGTTGTTAAGTGGTAGTTAGAATGTGTAGTGGTAGTTTGTTGTGTTTTTGGTGCGTTTTGGTAGTTAGTTATAGTTTAGTGACATGTCGATAGTTTGTGTTTGGGTCCTAGTGTAGAAACGGTAGGATATCTTTCTAAATGTGTGTTTATGGTACATAAAGTGTTTATATATGTTGTTTTTTATACTGTATGTGTATGTTTGTGTGGGTGGGTATTTTTATTTCTATTTTTACAGGTTTTGTTATCGGAATCGTGTTTTGGAGAGGATAGTGTTTTTTTTAATTAAGAAGTGTGTATTAGTATTCAATACTAATATTTATTTCACACTTTCCTAATTTTTCGGCTCTTCCTGGAGCGTTTCTGTTTTTTAAACACCATTCTCAGGTATTTAATGGTTTAAAGTCGTTGGATTGATCGATACTGGATTTCTATTCTGGAACAGTTGTGTTTTTACATTTGTTTTTTGGGTTAATTTTAATATTCTTTGGATTGAAAGATACCTGGATGGATTCACGATTTTTGGATTATGTTTTGTTCAGATACAGAAACCGTAAGTGTTTACTTTTATAATTGTGGGAGGGTATGTTGACTATATTATTTGATGTATGTGTTATGTTTAGGTAAAATGTAATTAAGATGTCAATATATATTTTTATAGCTGCATTAAATATATATATATGACACATTATTTATATTTTACAGACTTAAGAATAATTATATATACAGTTACAAATTGTGTTTTGGGAAAGTTATTTTATATTGTTTTAGGAAAATTATTTAAAGAATTTTTTTTGCTATTAGTGATAGGTATTCTAGGACTCTTGTAGTTGGGTATAGTGTTACCTGACTTTGTAGTAATGTGTACATTTTTTTGGTTTGTTTTGTGAGTTTAGGGCCTATTTGAGTTACAGATTGCTCCATTCTAAGTTCATTGTAACTGTTCTTCTTGTAGGGCTTGGAGTAGTTTATGTAGAGTAGGTATTCCTGTTGTTGATTGGAAGGCATTATGCCATCTTTCAACAGCATTGTTGGTTTTGGCTTGCTTGTTTAGTGTGCTGAAGTACACATTCTACCATGGAATGTAGAATTTGGGTAGTCTTCTGTGCCCTGATCTGTGGAGTCTTCCAACCCAGTTATCCTCAAAGTAAAACAATAGTGGGCTTAGTTTTTCTTCATGTCTTTTGTAGTAGGGGCTTTCTATTAGGAGGTTATAGTGCTCTGCTTCCTCAGTTACTGTAACATAGATCAGTATAATACATTTTTTTCTTGGTATGCAAAAGTACTGTCAGTTGCATACTCAACACTTAGGGGTCAATTATAATGTTAGGCGGATTGCCACCGTCCGCATGGTGGTGGCGATCCGCCCAACATTTTCTCCCACCCGCCTCCCATTTCCCCCTGCCATATTATGATGGCGTAGTACTGCAGCACTTTTTCGCCCGGTCGACGAGTTGACCGGGCGGAAAAGGGTTGAATACGGTGGTGATGTCTGCAAGACACCATCATCCATTTGCTACGCAGGCAGGATTCCGTGGCGGTGTTCGCAGTTGGGGGCCCGTTACGGGCCCCAAGGATGCTAGGTGGGTGGCGGGTCCACAACTCCCCCTGCATTTGCATGCACAACATGGCAGGTACCGCTTGGTGCCTGCCACATTGTGCATGCAAATGCACAAATGCCTTTTTTGCATTGCGGCAGGTGCTGCTGACAACACCGTCCGCCGCAATGTAAAAAATGCAGGATGCGCCCGCCAGTGCATCCTAATTGTATATGTGGGACGACCACACAGATAGTGGGCGGTCCCATTTCCCGATGCGATGGCGGGCAGACAAACATCATAACAGACCCCTTAGGGTTGACTTTTGTAGATGTTTCCAGAGACATTGATTAAAGTGGTAATAGCAACCCTGGATTGCTGTTTGGGGTAGCATTTTAGTATAATATTGATCATGGCATGCTCAAAATCAATAATCATTTTCTGAGGAAAATAATTATTGGTTTTATCTTTTATTTGGTTTAAAATTTCAAGGTAGGTAGCTTGTTGTTTATTGGGGAATAGGGTATAGATAAATGTAATATTTGTATTTTGGAAAAAAAATATGTAATGTGTATAACTGATAAAATGGTTTGGGACAAATTTTGAATGTCCCATCCATCATCCAAGTGTTACATTGCTGTAATTTAAGTACATTTTGTGCAGTAGCAAACGTAATAATTTGTTTGTCTTTGCATTTATTGTCAAATAATATGAATGGTTCATTGCTATGTGTTACACTTAGCTCAGGGGAATCTCTACCTCTCGAACAGTTTTAGGGGCAGATGTACTAGTTGTACTGACTTTCTTTTGTCTTGCTATTGTTCTTTTTAAGGAATCAATAGATTTTAATTAACTAGATGCATGTTGGGGTACTGTTAGTATCTGCTTCTTCAGTATTTCTGTGGTAGGTCTATCTGTACTAGTGCTAGCTTCTTTTATTATTTCAAGAGCACCTCTAATTTCAATCTATGTTACATTTGGTGGGTGGTTATGTTCTATAACCGTAGTTCCCTGTGTAATAGCTCTTCCATAGCATTTATTTGAATAATATTTACTACATTTCCAAAACACTTTTAAACCCCTTTGTTTTTTCTTGTGTGTATGCATAACCCATATAACACAATAACATTTTGCATTTTTGTGACGTTATAAATTGGGCTCCTTCAGTCATGGTGGTGTTTTTAGTTCTAAGGAAAATATTTATACATATTAATTGATATAATATAGTACAGTTTTTAGGGAAATACATGTACATTTCGTTGCATATACTTGCAATGTTGCTGTTAAAGTCTGTGAAGATGGTGGTGGTTATTATCAAACTTCTGTTTTCATTTTCTTCAATATATTTCTGTTGGTATCAAGAATATAATGTTAAAATGTTAGTTCTATTAATTATAGGTGATGGGGAAATTGGGGATAAGTAGGTTTTGGGGTGGGCATTTTAGGAAATTGTTGAATATAAAAGAGAAATATACTTACTTCTTTAATTATTTTTTTGTTGATGTAGTAGAATTCGCTTTTGGTCCTTTTTAGAAGGTATCTGTAGAGGAGATATACGTTTAAGAGAGATATATTAGGAATGACATTTTGATATTTTTTAAGTGAAGAGTATAAGTAGTGTTCTATTCTAAATGATGTTTTACTTACTTAGAGCCCCATTTAGAAGACGGGCGGAAAACCAAGCCGACTGCCATGGAGGCGGGAAACAACCCCCGCTGGGACCGTGGAGAAACCGGTGGTCAAATTAGGAACAACCACCCAAAAAAAATGACCGCGGCGGTAGCGGGCTAACCAAAACTGCCCGACGCAGGCGGTGACGTCCAAAAACCTACCGCGGCGGTCGGAAATGCAGCCGAAAAGCTACAACCCGCCGCAAGCGTAGTGGAGACTCCACATGAGAAATTAGTATAGCCCCGATGGTCCCGCGGTACGATCCGCTGTTTACGACTGCTGCGGTCGCATACAGGAGTGAATGTGAGAGACAGCAGAAGAGCTACAGCATAGCCACCGCAGTGGACGATACATGAAAAACATGGCGGACGATACAAAAACACCGCCGCAATGCCAAACATTGCACAAACCAAAGTAGCCATGCCCCCCAAATGCACAAAACACAACCAAATGAAAAGGAAATACGCCAAACAGAAACATACAATTCCCAGGACAACCCCCACAACACACCTGACAGCAAAATCCCATGTGGACACACCCACACAGCTGTGTATAAAACCAGCCCCTTCACTGACCACAATCCTTTGCAACACTCCAGAAGAGAAGGGCATCCACCAGATCTGACAGGAGAGGCAAGAGAACACAGCACACCCACCACCACCATCACACCAGCACCAACAATCCCCCAGCACATAACACACATCACACAAAAACACCACACCCAACACCCACACCCCTGCACCCACAAACACTTCAAACACCACACACCATGGCATTACGGAAAATGCCCAAAATTCACAGATAGTGAGTTGACAGTCATGGTAAATGAGATAGTCAGAGTTGAACCACAACTGTTTGGTAGCCTGGTCCAACAGACACCATCAGCCACAAGGTCTCAAATGTTGGAAAGGATAGTACAAAGGATTGATGCAGTAGGGTCCACCAGCGATCCAAGAAGGAGATCATGAAGCGGTGGCATGATCTCAAGAGGGTTGTCAAAGAAAGGAGGAGCAAGAACTGGGAGCTGGCTAACCGGACTGGCTGTGGCCCTCCCATCCCAAAGAAAACATTCACGCCATGGGAGGAGAAGGTGCTTGCCATACTGCATCCTGAGAGTCTCACCGGAGTATCCCGGGGAGTGGAGGCCGGTAAGTACAAACAAATGTCAACCAACACACTGATATGTACTGTTTTGCACATCCAATAACATACACCACACCAGACAAATCACATCCATCTGCACCAAACACCCAAAAAACCTGCCTCACTGATCCACCAGACACCCACTCCCATGTACCCTAAACATAGCTAGCAATATAACCATGAGTGCATGAGCACAGTCAGCCTGCACTACTACTCCCACCATGCTCCCTGTCCTACACCCCATCAAGATGGAGCCCTCCCCCACATCACCCAAGGAGCACCTGGAAGCCATTGCATTGTTCACCCTCACCTTACAGGTAGGTAGCCATCTTGCTTGGGAGGCCTGTATGTGGGAAGGAGGCCTGTACTCCAACCCCCACCATGCCACCTGTTCCACACCCCAGCAAGATGAAGCCCTCTCCACACCTTCCAGGAGCACCTGGAAGCCATTGCATTGTTCACCCTCATCTTACAGGTAGGTAGCCATCTTGCTTGGGAGGCCTGTATGTGGGAGGGAGGCCTTTACTCTAACTCCCACAATATCCCCTGTCCCACACCCCAGCAGCATGGAGCACTCCCTCCCTCCCACAAGCACAATGAAGCCATTGCATTGTTCACCAAGCACACTTACAGGTAGGTAGCTATCTTGTTTGGGAGGCCTGTATGTGGGAGGGAGGCCTGCACTACTACTCCCACTATGCCCCCTGTCCCACACCCCAGAAAGCCACTGCATTCTTCACCCTCACCATACAGGTAGGTAGCCATCTTGCTTGGGAGGCCTGTATGTGGGAGGGAGGCCTGCACCCCAACTTCCACCATGCCCCTGTCGCACACCCCAGCAGCATGGAGCACTCCCTCCCACACGCATTGTGAAGCCATTGCATTGTTCATCAAACAAACTTACAGGTAGGTAGTCATCCTGCTTGGGAGGCCTGTATGTGGGAGGGAAACCTGTACTCCAATTCCCACCATGCCCCCTGTCCCATACCCCAGCAAGATGGAGCACTCCCCCACACCACCCAGGAGCCCCTGGAAGCCTTTGCATTGTTCACCCTCACCTTACAGGTAGGTAGCCATCTTCCCTGGGCTGGTTGTTTGTGGGTGAGAGACATGCATCACTACACACAGCACCAATTGCATGCAATGCATCGATACCTGACATGTACAAGTAATTTATGTACCTCTGCATCATGTAACGAGGCACAGTATTGCTCTTACAAAAAATAGTGAAGATCAGTCAGTTGTGTAGTGTACAGACAGTGGATGACACACAGCTAACAGAATTCTTGCACAGTGCACAACACTGACCATTCCTCATCTAATCCACAGGTGACCAAGAACTCACTGCTGAGGGTGACAACAACGACCAGCAGAGCCAGTCTCCACCCCTGGTACATGGACTCTCGGATGTAGACTCCCAGGATTCTCTGGACAAGGAGCTCCAGGCCGGCCCATCTGGTGTGCCAGGGAGTAACAGGTCCCAGGCCCCCATCCTCCCCACCACCACATCTGCTGCAACAACAACTGCACAGCAGACCACTGCAGTTATGGCCTGTGCCTCCACCGCCGCCACCACCACCACCACCACCACCACCACTGCCACCTGCAGCACCCTCCCTGTCCCAGGGGATGACCAGCCCACACCAAAAACTATGGATGGCAGGGAGAGTGTGCATGGACCCACAGTGGCAAGGCCAAAGGTCCGTGGCAGCAGGGCAGGTAGGAGGGCCAGGGTCACCCCCATACCACAGGAGGTTGGGACACCATCCCTGGACCACTTCACCAGAGTCATCGGGGCCTACGAACAGGTCCAGGGACAAAATGGCCAGTCTGAAGAACTATTACACACGCGCATCCTGCTAATGAGGTCCATCAACACCCGCATGGACAAATGGTGGACCTCATGGGCCAGCAAGTGGCGTTACTGAGGGACAGGCCTGCGTCCCAAACAACACCTCCACCCCCTCTGTTGTGCTGCAGGATGACAGTGTACCATTCTCCCCTGTGGCCACAGAGAGGGGTGAGTCCTCAGATGCCGCTGGCCATGCAGCAGGGTCCCCCCGGCCAAGTGACCAAGGGGGCATCCAAAGAAGAGCCTGGGAGTCTCTGGAGGCAAAGCACCAGCCAAACGACAGTCACGGAGCCAGCCCTGATGGCAACCCTCTTCCCCACTGCATTGACTATTTTGACTGTCCTTCCCTACACTGCCTTGTGGATGGCACCTGTCTGTTCGACTGGGTCACCACATCGATGTGGTGTCTACTCATACATTTCATTTACCAGGACTGTCAACGTACTGCTCCATCACCACCTTCATATAAATCTGCCCACACTCCTCACTTGTCAACTTTGTAAATAAAATACCTTACATACTTCAATTGGTTTAGCTTCATCTTCAGTGCAATATTTATAGTGTTCAAAATGTCCATAATGTATCGAAAAGATGTACGGTATGTAGGCCAGGATACTTTCAAGGCAACTAGGGAGACACAACAGAACAACAGTCACTGGTGTGAGTGTGGCATCACAGACAGTACACTACACCAACCATCTACATGAGTCAACAGGCAGACAACACAATGTGCAACAAGTGTCAACAAACTGAGTCCCATATATGTTCACAGATGAAATGACACTGCCACATTTCCACACACAGGTGACTTTACATGTGTCTGTCTGTACCATCCGCACATAGCCCTTCACAACCACAGCAATCCCACCATACATAGTACAAGTTGTACCTCATCACCCAACTTCAAGTGAAGTAGCGGGTGATGAGCTGTTGACGCAAGTCAACTCCTTCCTCCTCTCCACTGTCCTCATCACTCATCAGGTCCTTGGGCAGGCGGGCCTTGGGTCCTCATCATCATCCAGGAGCAGGAGAATCTCCTTGTGAATGGCCATGTTGCGGAGAATACAGCATGCCACAACGATCTTACCAGGCGAGTATGACAGCGCATCTCCAGTCCTGTCAAGGCAGCGGAATCTTGACTTGAGTAGGCCAAAAGTCCGCTCAATCACACGACGGTTCCTGCCATGGGCCTCATTGTACCTGATATATGCCGGGGTCCTGGGATTACGTAGTGGTCTCAGCAGCCATGGATGGCTGGGATATGCAGAGTCACCTAGGAATGACAAACACACATTGCAATGTTGCACAGGCAGAGGACAGCAGGTCACACACACAGCACACCATATTACTAGGCATACTCACCCACAATCCAAGCACGCTCAGGGAGCAGATTTGCCATCATCCGCGGCACAATGCTGTTCCTCAGGATGTATGAGTCATGGGCTGAGGCAGGGAATCTGGCACATACATGTAAAATGGTCATTTCTGCCAGGCACACCACCTGCACATTGATCGAGTAATAATGTTTTCGATTGCGTAAAATGTGCACACTCGCCTGTGGTGGCACCAGACCGACATGTGTGCAAACAATGGGACCAACAATATGGGGGATATTCCCAAGCGGGTAGAAGTCTCCCTTCACAACGGGCCATTCTGCTCCCCTTCGGAAATGTATGTATCTGTCCTTATAGATCATCATGGCTGCAGGAACATCCCTCAGCACCAGACTGAACATGGGTTAAGACATCCCTGCAGCGCTGGCCACGGTCTCCTGGAAGGGACCTGTTGCAAAATATGGAGGGCTGCCATCACTTTGTACGTTGGTGTGAATGCTGTTGGGTAGTGGTGACGAGGCTGCAGGTGGGGCTCCAAAAGATCACAAAGGGTCTTCAGGGTGGGTCTGTCGAGACGGAATTTGCGAATGATCGCAACATCCTCCATGTCTTCCAGCAGTGTCAAGTGATGTAGGAGATTAGGCCTCCTCCTAGTTGAGATGAAAATGAACACATGTCAATGACAACCATCATGAGATGGCCACAGCACATCCCGTTAAGGATGTCACGGAAAAACAAAGACTGCCCTGAGAAATGCGTGACACACCATTTTACATGGGTGGATTTTTGAGCCACACAGAGGGCACACCTCTCCATTTACCATACACAAGTGCCTCAAACAACACATAGGTCAATGTGAATGCACACATACTAAACCCCACATTTCACATATGCACGTCTTACAGCGTACCATCCAGCCAATGTGTGTAAAATGAACATGACTGTCTCATATTCATCTGCTGTACCTGTCACACCTCAATGCATCATGTTAACTTTGCACACATCCACAACACAATGATCACAGTAGTCCACGAACTGTCAATTGTGTGTATGAGCAGATATAAAAGCACAAGTAAGTAACATCATACAGTGAGACAAGCCTCGCTACAGTCATCACTGACCCACAACACATTGATTAGTACACACATTGTTGAGTCCACTTCAACACTGTCACGCATCATCAACCATCAAATGCGTAATTGACATGGCAGGGACTACAGACCAATGTACGTCACACATACCCAACCATGGTATGTGCGGGCACCTGTGGATTCAATGAATAATGGCATTGTGTGCACGATGATGTGCCCTTCACCATGTTGCCACTGTGTACGTGTTCAACTATTCCTGATGGACATTGCCATTGCATGCCACCCTACTGGCGGTAGCTACCGCCTGGCCCCGGCAGTGTGTCACCAGCACCACCCCTTACACAAGTGCAGTAGTCATTGGCATGGAGACATGCCCAAATGGCGGTGGGCATGCTCTGCCACCCTACTCGCGGTAGCTAACGCCTGGCCCCGGTTTTGTGTCACCAGCACCACCCCTTACACAAGTGCGGTATTCATTGGCATGGAAACATGCCCAAATGGCGGTGGGCATGCTCTGCCACCCTACTCACGGTAGCGCACCCCGGGCCCCTGCAGTGTATCACCACCATGGAGCATTGCCTCCAGCCAATGGGAGCGATGATTGCGGTGGCATGATGCAGTTTTGAAAATCACGTAAGGCGTGCTCCGCCACCACTGAGGGGGTCATTGAATGCTTTTGAAAGAGGCAGACCTTGACAACCAATTGTTGCAGCTTGCCACCTAAGAAACGGTCCCAGGGGGCTATAAATCTGTGGGAGTGAGACTCACATTTCCACTGCTCACAGAGTCTGCTGCCTGGGACCCTCTCCTGCTGCTGCCTACAGAGCCTGCTGCCTGGGACCCTCTCCTGCTGCTGCCTACATAGCCTGCTGCCAGGGACCCCTCACCAACCCTCTTCTACCACAGGTGTTCCATGTCCACAGGGATGGAAAGGACAGAAAAGATCCGTGCCAGTCCATTCACAAGTGAGGAACTTGAGGTCCTGGTGGACGAGGTGCTCGCACAGTACCCAAGGGTGGGGGGGGCAGACATGTAGTTGTACTGCTACAGTATATGCCTGAGGGTGTGGTGTTCTGTCATACACTGAAAAACATGCTGTCTCCAGGGCGAAGGAGTGTGTGTGTCCCAATGTCAAGGTTTTCCCTGCCTGCAGCTGTATGTCTGAGTGGAGTGTGTTATATTGTCAGACATACAGAGCCACAGAATGTTGGACATGCAGGTGCCAGGACAGTAATTGCTCAGCTGATTGTCTCTGTGTGCCCCTGTTGTCTGACTCAGTGTGAACCCAGAGGAAATGCCCAGTGCCCACACACCAAGACGAGGTCACATCACTGCACTTACTGTGCCCTTACTCTTGTTCATTCACACTGAAATAAAAGTATGCACCACCTCAGCCCTGTATAATTGCACACAACCACTTGTATAGATGGATATTTTGTTGGTGAGTCCATGAACCCCGATGCCAGACACATTACATACACATATGATCAAAGGACATGCTCATTGAATGCTGCCCAGTCATGCACACAGTGATTCTACGCACAGACACAGGTCGATATGTGATATATGTTGTGACCAGACATGCATAGGACTGGATATGTGTGCAAGCCACAGAGGGGGTTCAGTACAGTCATCCTGCATGTGTGTGAGATTATCAGGGACCCTGTACACCCTCATAAATGCATGCAATCACATCTGCTTGGCCCATGCAGAGTGCCCTTGTGAGGTGTACCCCAGTTTGGGATGGAGGGAGATTACATTTGGTAATGAGTCTGTGTCTTGCTACTTTACTGATAGATATTGGTACATGACACTGTGCAGTGTAGTTCCTATATTCCCAATAGGCTCTGTGCATTGGAATAACATAAACAGCAGTTTAGACGTAGGACTGAGGTCGACTAGGTCTCTACTGAATATGTTAGACTTAATTATGAATGCCAGCTAGTTCAGAGGTCACTAGAAACTTTCTCGAATGAACAGGGAGGAGTTAACTTCCCTGATTAGACAAGAAGGGATTAGCTTCTGACAACTGCATAAACATGACAACTTTGCTCCCTTCAGAATAAGGAGTATATCTCCAGAGTTATGTGAAAACAATAGATAGCTATTTCACTCAGTCAATCGTGCATACTTAGTTTCACCAGAGTGCAGAGAAATAGAGAGACGGGTGTTTTCAATAAAAGGTGTTATTTATTGAGCAGTCTTCTTTCTCATGCAAGAGAAATGAATTGCCACAATTGCAATACTTGTCATAAAGTAAAGTGAGTACAGTAAAAGGAGTATTATGAAATAATACTGTGAAAGAATTGATATGGTTTCTGAGCCATATGATACTTAAAACGGATAAAATATATACAATTCCATACAATGATAAAAGTGGACTAAACATACTCAACTGGTGCTTCTAAAATACGCCTACCCCGGTGTACCTAACCTAAACCTAGTACGTGGGAAGGAGTAAGTGAGTCGCAGTTTAAGTTAAGTTAGTTTTGCCAAGAATCTGAATCAAGAATTCTCTAAGGGTCTAATCAGCTCCGTACCTTGGTTTTAAAATGAAGGAGGTCTTGTATCTCCTTCTCAGGACTCGATCTCCCAGTAACCCGCAGGGGTGACTGGAAACACTGGAGCTGGATTTTCTCGGCAGGAGAAAAGACAGCGTCTTTCTCAGTGCATCAAATGGGAGGGACGGCTTCCTTCGGCACTCGCATCAGCTGGGCTTTGGGTAAGTAGATAGCCGCTCTGCTCCAAACCACTGTGTGTTGCTTAAGGCAAATGCTGGTATATTTATAACTGGAAGGTGCCGTGTTTGACGTAAGGTTGGACATAAGACGTCAATAAGAACCGTCACTAGGAGCTGGCAGTTCTTTCAGGACTCTCAGGAGTTCTAGGACAAATCAAAACAAAAACATGGGGAATTCCCAGGTTGCTGGAGGTTTGGTTTGTTTAAAGAACTTGTTGTTCTTTCTAGGAGTCTAAGGAAGTAGCCTTGCCGTATTTGGACTGTATTGGCTATTACTAAATATGGATATGATTCTCATGCCTTTATAAGGATATTATTTGTTATAACCACATAAGGGCGTAAATCCGGGATATTTAATTAGGGTCCTAGATAAGTTTACAACAACTGTTTCACTGATCATTTCCCCTTCTTTTCTCCCATGCCTGCAGCTCATGGTACACCAGCGTAAAGCCGTGTGGAGGGCCATTGCAGCAAAGGTGCAAACCCTGGGGGTATTTAACCGACGATGCACCCACTGCCACAAGAGGTGGGACAACATCAGCCGGCTGGCAAAGAACGTGGCAGAGATGACCTTGGGGCTGCTACCAAGCACTGGGAGGTTGGCATGGCGCAGCATGACACCACTGATGGGCTGCATCTTGGCAGTGACTCATCCTGAGCTGGATGCCCATCTGCAGGAGCATCGGCAGCAAGGCAGGGGTGAGTATTTGGGGAGGGTGACTTTGACTGGGAGCGGATGCATGTGTACAGGGCCTGTGGCAGCGGTGGCCCATGTGATGTTCGTGGGGTGGTGCTGTGCTGTGTCATGTGAGTGGCTGCTGGGAAGGGTACCAGTGTCATGCATTGGCCCAAACTGGCTTTACAAATGTGATCCTCCCTGCTGTGCATTCTCATAGCCAGATGTGTTAGTATCTACATGGTCTTTCAGCATTGGGATAGTGTGGGGAATCTTTTAAGGGGTGAACAGCAGTGTCCACTATCTGAGTGTAACTTTATGTATGCCTACTTTGCATGCACCATGATCGTTGAGGCCCACACATCTAACAACAATGTTCCCCAGAGTACCACATGGTGTTTGGTATGGGCTACTTGCCATTGTGGACTGTCATGTCCCAATAGGTGTGTGTGTTGTCCCCTCCTGTTCCCTCAAGGTCTGTCAGTGGTAATAAGTGGTGCCCCCACATCATGTCCCTAGGTGTGGGCAGAGCAAGTTTTGTGTCTGCTACACTTCATTCACGGGCAGGGTGTTGTGCTGTGTGGCCTTAACATGGTTCAGTAATGGCAGATATTCAGGGTTACAGGCACTGTTGTGGTCTATGTAGTGTGTTGCTGCAATGTGATTGCAGAGTGTGGTGGTCACCATGTTGATTTGGGCATCTCCTGTACTGCATTGATTGAACTGCTTTGTCCTGCTGATGACACTAACACAGCCCTGCATCTCTCTCTCATGCAGAATCGCCAGTGGACACGGAGGAACAGGAGCCAGAAACCAGTGGTGGGAGAGTAACACTACAGCTGCACCGGAGCCCAGTGACACAGAGCTCACCAGTGCATCTGAGGGGGACCGGAGCATGCAGGAGGAATCCCTGCCTGAGAAACAATGTACTACATCATCTGATACCAGCGGTGATGCATCCATGTTGGCAGGCACAGGGAATGGGGACTCAGCATCATCTTCTATCACACAGCGGCCAGTGGCCAGCCTCCCATCCACTTCCTCTGGTGCTGCCCGTGTCCGTGTCAGTAAGAGGGGATGAGTTAGATTCACACCTGGCACCTCTGAACGTGCACTTGTCCCCCTTGCTGCCCTCAGTGCTCAGTCTGTATAGCTCCTGCGCCAGCTTTGTGTGGGCTAGACAGCCCTGCTCAATGCCTTCAGTGACCATGATAAAAAATTAGGCCAGGTGGTTGCCTACATGGAGGGCATATACTCTGACGTGGGTGGGCTACATCGTACAGTCCAGGCTTTATCGTCCACAGTGATGTCTGCCCTTCAACAGGCACATACTCCCATTCCTGCTCTAGTGCCTTTGTCCACCCCCCAGTCAGTGGCCACATTGGATGATAGTGACCACAGTTCCCATGCGTAACAGTCACGATACAGCACAAGAAGCACCCTGCAGAAACAACCCAAGCAGGCCCGCCCACAGACACCATCCCGACAGAAGAGCAGAGCCACCCGGAATGCAAAGACTAGAGCCGTCAGGGAAGAGCAAAGCCGAAAAAGCAATGAAGCAGACATCAGGCTCACATGCCTCAGGCATCACCAGTGAAAGACTCTCCTGTCTCTAAAACTTCATGCAGAGCTATGCGTGCAGTGTCTATGCCCACTGAGGAGGTGTTTTATGGCAAGGGTGCACCTAGGAAGGGCTCAGGGCCACATTCCCCTGCCACATCAACTCCAATTCCAAGCCCAGTGAAGCAGGTGAAGGAGGGCACTGTAGGGGCTACCCCTGGCAAACAGGCAAAGGAGGGCACTGTAGGGGGAACACCTGGCAAACAGGCAAAGGAGGGCACTGTAGGGGGGACACCTGGCAAACAGCAAAGGAGGGCACTGTAGCGGGTATACCTGGCAAACAGGGGAAGGTGGTCCAGAGGCGTAGTGTTCCTCAGGATCCAGCACGTCACCAGAGGGAGTGCCAGTGTCTGCACCTGATGCGGGTCTGTTGGTGTGTGTGCCTGTTGGTTCATCAACAGTTCCCATTGACCCCAGTACAGGGAAGGCATTTCGAATTCCCAAGAAGTGGAAAGGTACCCCACAAACCTCTCCAACCCACACTGTGTCACAGGTCTGCATGACTCCACTTCCACATGCCACTACACCACCTGGTCCAAACAGCCCCCTAGCTTGTCAAGCCCCTGATAGCCCTACATCACCTGGGCCTCTCTCTCCCCAATCAAGTGGGCCTGCTGTCCCCGACACACAGCCAGCTCCAAGTCAGCCTGACAGCCAAGAGTGAGTGGTAGTCCCCCTCATACACCTGTCTTTCATACAGGTGTGCTAGCCCTGCCCATTATTTACCACCTGGGTGTGTTGCTGGCCATGGAAGGGTACAGTCAAACACACTCACTGTGTAGCTTCTCATGTCCTGACTCTGCACTTTGTCATGCCCACTGACCTTGCCGTTCCCTGCTGTTCTGCTCTTGCCTGTGCAGCTTCTCATGTCCTGACTCTGCCCTTTGCCATGCCCACTGCCCCTGTCATTCACTGCTGTTCTGCTCTTGCCTGTGCAGCTTCTCATGTCCTGACTGCACTTTGCCATGCCCACTGGCCTTGTCATTCCCTGCTGTTCTGCCCTTGCCTGTGCAGCTTCTCATGTCCTGACTCTACACTTTGCCATGCCCACTGGCCTTGTCATTCCCTGCGGTTCTGCCCTTGCCTGTGCCGCTTCTCATGTCCAGACTCTGCACTTTGCCATGCCCACTAGCCTTATCATTCACTGCTGTTCTGGCCTTGCCTGTGCAGCTTCTCATCTCCTGACTCTGCACTTTGCCATGCCCATTGGCCTTGTCATTCACTGCTGTTCTGCCCTTTCCTGTGCAGCTTCTCATGTCCTGACTCTGCACTTTGCCATGCCCACTGGCCTTGCCATTCACTGTTGTTCTGCCCTTGCCTGTGCAGCTTGTCATTTACTCACTCTGCACTTTGCCATTCCCACTGGCCTTGTCATTCACTACTGTTCTGCCCTTGCCTGTGCAGCTTCTCATGTACTCACTCTGCACTTTGCCATAGCCACTGACCTTCCTGTTCTGGCCTTGCCTGTGCAGCTTCTCATGTCCTGACTCTGCACTGTGCCATGCCCACTGGCCTTGTCAATTCAATTCAATAATAACTTTATTCGGTAGTTTAAAAAAAACACCATAAAAGTTCACATTAAGCAAATTACAAAGTTTACAAGGATTAAAACCAATATAAAAATACAATTGTTAAAAAGCGGTTAAAAGAAGACGTCTCAGTTTATATATTTTTCAACCATACCATAACGTACAGTTTTCCTTTTATCTGGCAATCTTTCATTTAAGCAGGGTTTATATATAGTTCGTAATCAGAGGTTCGCCCGGTGACGGATACAAAATTTAAGAAAACGTACAATCGCTTTGGCATAATTTTCATTTTCAAGATACTGAAGTGTCAAGTATGCAGGACGACACTGCCGGAGCCCCCAGATTTTCAAAATGGGCAGTATCCAGCATTTGCGAGGTTCAATAAAAAATTTACAAAATAGCATTATATGTATAGTTGTTTGTGGGGACACCAGGTCACACGGGCACATAGAAAGTGTAGATGACCAAACATTTTGCATTGGGAATGCGACCAATAGATGAAACATGTCAAATCTAAAACGGGTAAGCAACATTTTTTCCTATTGCCTTAAGCTAAACATCAAATAGGGTTCAACGGAAAACACAGTCTGTGCTAGTAAAGAGTGTTGAACAGATTGTTTATGAATCTCAGATAGTAATCTTAGCTGGCCTTGTCATTCATTGCTGTTCTGCCCTTGCCTGTGCAGCTTCTCATGTACTCACTCTGCACTTTGCCATGCCCACTGGCCATGTTGCTCTGCTGTGTTGTACTCTCACCTATGCCATGCCCACTGTCCTGTTGCTCTGCTGTGTTGTACTCTCACCTGTGCCATGAACACTGGTCTTGTTGCTCTGCTGTGCTGTACTCTCACCCATGCCATGGACACTGGCCCTGTTGCTCCGCTGTGTTGGAGTCTCCTTTGTGCAGCCTCTCATGTACTTGCTGTGCCACCTGCCATGGACACTGGCCCTGTTTCTCTGCTGTGTTGTACTCTCACCTGTGCCATGCCCACTGGCCCTGTTGCTCTTCTGTGTTGTAGTCTCACCTGTGCCATGGACACTGGCCCTATTGCTCTGCTGTGTTGGAGTCTCACATGTGCCATGGACACTGGCCCTGTTGCTCTGCTGTGTTGGAGTCTCCCCTGTGCAGCCTCTCATTCACTTGCTGTGCCACCTGGCATGGACACTGACCCTGTTGCTCTGCTGTGTTGTACTCTCACCTGTGCCATACCCACTGGCCCTGTTGCTCTACTGTGTTGTACTCTCACCTGTGCCATGGACACTGGCCCTGTTGCCCTGCTGTGCTGTACTCTCACCTGTGCCATGGGCACTGGCCCTGTTGCTCTGCTGTGTTGTACTCTCACCTGTGCCATGGACACTGGCCCTGTTGCTCTGTTGTATTGGAGTCTCCCCTGTGCAGCCTCACATGTACTTGCTGTGCCACCTGCAATGGACACTGGCCATGTTGCTCCGCTGTGTTGTACTCTCACCTGTGCCATGGACACTGGCCCTGTTGCTCTGCTGTGTTGTACTCTCACCTGTGCCATGGACACTGGCCCTGTTGCTCTGCTGTTTTGGAGTCTCCCCAGTGCAGTTTTCCATGTACTTGCTGTGCCACCTGCCATGGACACTAGCCTTCCTGTTTGGAGTTCACCTGTGCAGATTATCTTGCATATGATCAGCATTTTGTGGCTTGCTCTTGTTTACTGTTGTTCTACTGTCACATCTATACAATATGTGCATAAAGACAGTTACTCCTGTTGTCTGTTTTGTCAGTGTCCTTGCTGATTAAAGTTCTTTTGGTGTGTGCATTTGGTTGCATGTGCCCCATGCTCTATGTGTCACTTAAACATTGCCAAGCTCTTTGGCCTCATCACATTTTTAAACAGGTGTGATAGGGTCTTCAGTCCATTCAGACACTGATACTAGTGTTATCTGTGATGGCTATTTTACCTGTCATGCAGTTCTCTTTGCTATTGTTGGCTACATTGTTCACATGTCAGGTTGGGGGACACTGCCAGAACAGGGTGTGATGCTGTGCACAGGTTTGCATGCAGGCTGGGCAATGTCATGATGTATGTGTGTTATTCCTTTATGTCTGCCAAGCTATGTATGTGCATGGTCATCTTGTGTTGGCCATTAGTCCTGGTCTCATGGCATACATGAGATGTGTGCTCTTGGGTAGTGAAGAGGTGTGCGTTGTGAAGGATGTTACTTTGTAGGTGGTGTGGATGTGTGTGTTCCCCTGGATTGTGAAATACACACATGTGTCACCCAGGAGTTGTGTGCCTGTTGTTTGGATTGTTCTGCCCTGTGGATATGGTTGAATGCACTTATGTGAGTTGTCTGTTGTGCACTGTGCAGTGTGTTGGTGTGTCCATGCTGTTCTGTCTGACTCCTCGTTGTTTTAGCCACTTATGTGTGTGCAAAGTGTGTGACTTGCACATCAGTGTTGTGTTTGTTTGATCATCCATGTGTCTTGAGTGTGTTTGTGTAAACTGTGTAGCCCTGCTGCTCCACACTACCATTGTGGTTGTGTTTCTCATGCATTGCAAGCACATGGTGCCTTTTATCCTCCTGTATGGCATGGTGTGTGTGGTGTAATGCCATCCCCTATGTGGGCCACTTATGCCTACCCATTGTGGGTCTGCACTCCCTCTATTTGTGTATGCTACACCCCTTACTTGTCAGTTCACTTTGATGCCAGCTGTCTCCTTGATTTACATGTGTGTGTGCCTCCCCATCACTTCATGTGTGACACTGTGCTTTTTGGTGCAGTTATTGGGCCAAGAGAGATTTTCCACTCTGGACATTGCCGCAATGGTTTATGTGAGGTGTTCTTGTGCTATTAATCAGTGAGGATTGCTCATGTGCACTTCAGCTGTGTGTGCTGCCCAGTGCTCTGGTCGAGATGGTTCTGCTGCTCTTGTATCCCAGAGTGGTGCATCTGTTGTTGTTGTGTTGGATGTATGTGTGTTGGCTGTGGTATTGATTGACTTCCTGGGTGTGCTGTTGTGTTTGTGCTGTGCTGATTTGTGTTGTGTGTGTTGATTTTGTGTCAGTCATGTCTGTGTGTGACTGTTCTGCTTGGTGTGCCCACACTGCTTGTTGTGCATACAGTGCTGTGTGTATGTGGCCTTGGCATTGACTGATGTGCATCCCCTGATGTCCTGTAGTGCTTGTTCAGTTTTGATTTCATGTGCATCTGTGGTTGGTTTCATGTTGCAGTGTCGTTCTGTGATGGTGCACTTCTTGTGTGATTTGTGGTATGTTGTGTGTGTTTTGTTCCTGAGTGATGGGGTTGTGCACTCCTGTTGTGTCTGTGCTCCCAATGCCTTTCCACAGTTTGGCTGACAGGGTATGTCTGTTTCTGATGGGGTTCTGTGTGTGTTTCTGTAGTGTTTGAGTGTTGCTTTTGGGCAGGCATATGTTCAGGCATCCCTGTGTGTGTGTTATGTTTGTGGCTACACCCAGGGTGTGTGTTTGTTTGTGTGTGTATGTACTGGCAAGTATTGGCAGCCTTCAGTGTGTGTGGCACTGGTGTTGTGTGTTCCTTGTCAGCCACTCCTGCAGTGTCTGTCTCCCTGGTTGTTTGTTGTGTGGTGCAGGGTGTGGATTGTGTTTTCTTGTTGCTGTGCTTGTTGCCGTGCATGGGGGTGCACAGGATGGGCACCTGGCCTCTGACTTGATGGGGTGTGTTGATGTGTGGTTGGGAGTGGTGTGTCCCTGTGGTCTTTGTGCCCTGCCCATGCCTTGGACTGGCTCAGCCTTCTGCATTGTGCGCATGTGTTGATCGCTGTGGTGACGTGACCGGGACCGGGACGTTGCTGCAAGTTCACGCTCGATGTGTGTCCAGGATGCAGTGGGGTCACTTGGTGGCAGGTGGGTCATGTGTGGGTGCCCTTGTGGATGTGTTGTTGCCCCCAGTAGGGTGCCTGTTGTGGATTTGGACCCTGTGTCAGCCCGTGTTTTGTGTGTTGTATTTGGGTAGTTGCTTACCTGCGGTGGCGTCCGCGGCGGCCCATTAGATATTAGCGCTGTAGCAGGTACAGCACCGGATGCACATCTAGAGCTGGGTCTATGGCGGTCGTGAACGGGTGGTGTAGACTGGGTCTCTGCTATTGCGCTCCGCTGTCGAGTTTCCGCAGTCTCTGGTTGGGCGGTGCGTCTGCCTGTTTGGGCCATCCTAATTTGTGGAGTGGGGCAGACGTCATTCCCAATGGTGGAGAGTCTCCATTGGCTCCCACCGCTGCGTAAGCGGGCGCACTTTGATGGCGGTGCTCTTTGCTCCTTGGCGGATGGGATTTGACCTATGTTTTGCTATACTAATATGGCGGACGTGTTTCCCGCTGCTCGCCTGCAGAAAAAGGCCTTTTTCCGCCTGCCAGCACAGCGGTGGTGCCACCGCCCGCCATCCTAATGGACCCCTTAGTGCTGTTGTAAAGTTTGTTTCGGAAATGTAAATCTGCTTTCTGGAAGTAATCCGGCAGAGTCTCCTCTTCTTTTTTCTGTAGAGTTGTAGTTTGTATTATATATACAATGTTGTAGTTTATATAGTGTTTGTTTAATTGATGGGTTTATTTCATTGGTATATTTGATTAGTTAGAGGTTTCCATTTGTTGTTCTTTATTTTTTTTTATTTCTGGCAGGTAGTTTCCATATATGTGAAATGCTAATTAAGAATTTGTTAGTGCTAATTATTTTTCTTAAAACATATTTCTTTGCTTTGTTTGTTTTATATAGTTTAAAATATTTAATTTTGTATGTGTTATTTGTAATAATATTTTACATTAAGTTTAACTGTGTGGTATTTAAAGTATTTATGTTTTTATATGTTTATATGTTATCATAAAGTTATATAGTAGTTATAATGTGCGTAGTTATTGTTTGTATACTGAAAATACGTTTTGGGGTGAAGATATGTTCATTTTAGTTCGTTTTTCAAATATCGATATTTAAATAAAATCATTAAAACTGCTGTCTTTATTTTAGTTTTCGATATTTAGGACATTTTAATGTTTACTAATGAAAGTTTGCTTTTTTTAAACGATATTTGTGTTTTCGATAATGTTGTATACGATATTTTTTATATACGATATTCTCGTTTCAATATTTGTGTAATTTGTTTAATAAGTATTGGTAGTTGATAATAGTGTAATCGACAATTTGGTGCAGATATTTTTGCATTTCGATATTGTGCTCATCTATATTATGTCAGTGATTCGGACAATGGAGTTTAGCGTGCGCGGACTCAGAATATAAAAATGCATCCTTTAGTAAAGGTGATTTATTTATCCTGGGTTTGAAAGTAATACTTTTAGAATGTAAGCATTTACTTTCTCAGCCATCCCATGTGCCTCTGCTGGGTTTGTGTATTGACTGTTTGCCATTGGAGTGACAGGGGCTGGGGATGTAAATTCTTTTCAGACACCCACTTGGGGTTTGAGGTGTGTCCTGCCCTTCCTAGATGAGTTGTGGCTGGCTGAATAGACCTGGACTGCATTTAGAGTGGTGGAAGTAGATTTCATTGCACCTGAATAGGCCTGGTCTCCCTTGGACAATGCTGGCTCCACCTCCTTGCCGGAAGCCGGGCCAGAGAGGACAAAACTGGGTTGGACACAAACACTCTCTGCCCCAAAGAACAAAGAGTAATGCAGTATAAATATTGGGGCCCAGCCCCAGAACTTCAGAACTCGCTGGAATCAAGAAACCTGCCAAGAAGGAGAGCTGAAAGAACTGCCAGGGGGAGTACTACCCCTTTGCTGTGTTGTTGCTTTGCTGGGTTGGCATGCAGTTTCTGCTTCTGACTTGGGCAGTGAAATGACTGGACTGAACTTTCTTTACTTGTGCTGAGTATCTCCAAAGGCTTGAAGTAGAGCTTGCCTCCTGTTCTAAAGTCTCAGGGACCGCAAAGACTTCACTCACCTCTGGGTAATGCCTCTGGAACCATGGTTCAGTTGCCACAAAGGGGGGAAAGCAACCAACTCCATTGCTGGCTCTGTGCCCTGAAGGCACCGCAGACGGAGCCGTCTGCATCTTGCACCGCAACCCTGGTCTCACCAGCGCTGACGACCGCCGCCGTCAATGAGCCCATCCTTGCACTGTGACCTGTGGGCCCTGCACTCCACACCACACCACCTCACTTCACTTTCTTGGTCTCACGGATGCCGTCCCTGCACACTGACCATGACTTCCATGACCACATCGTGGATTTGGGGCACTGCTCGTAAGGCTCTTGACGCCACGCCCTGTCCCACACCACAGTCTGGACCAACAGACACCAGCTCCCCACAACAGTCTCAGTCGCCTGCATCGTGATCTGTCACAACCTCAATGAGCACTGCCTTCCCTCTACACCACAGCCCTGGTCTCACCAGCACTGCTGGATGACCATCACCGAGCCACTGCCTGAATCGTGATTCGAGGGTAACGCACGCCAAACCTCTACGTTTCGCAACAGAACCACAATGGCTGCCATGACCAGCTGCACACAAAAGATACTGCTTACAAGTCTTTTGATGCCCCTGACTGACGCAGATTCTGTTGTTTACAGCACCTCGCTAACATCGGACAAGGCTACAGAATTCAAGGAATTGGGTTTTTAAAGTATTCTTGCAAAGCGCATATTTTTAAGTATTGTATGTTGGATTTTTGTTGTTTTGGTCTTCTTTTGGATATACAAAAACATTGGACATTTTTCTAGACTGGTGTGGTGTCCTTTTGTAGTGCTTTTATTGTACTGTGACGGTTATGTGCAAATGCTTTACACACTGCCTCTGAGATAAGCCTGACTGCTCGTGCCAAGCTACCAAGGGAGTGAGCAGGGGTTATTTCAGTAGAGTATGCCCCTTATCCTGACTAGAAGGAAGGGTCCCTAGTTGGACAAAGGTAGAAACCACTGCCAACTAGAGACTCCCATTTCTAGCAGGCACGTTATAGAACTTGACTCTACTTTCTGTAAAGAAAAGAAAATTAATATCTACAGTTTTATTAAGTGGATTGTTGTCCTTTGTATCTTGTTTTGTTTATTAAATCAAGTTTAATTTGTTTAACATGATGTGGGATTCTTTTTGTGTGGTGTTTTAACTGTTATACTATTTGAAGTGTTGCGCAAATACTTTTGCACATTGCCTCTATGTTTTGCCAGAGTGAAGCGTTAAGAAGGGGCTGAGAAAAAAGGGTTCCAAAACATAATTTTCTTAATGCAAGTTCCGTAGGGATTTTTGAACAGTGATAGAGAGAAAATGGCTAAACAGAATTATTTCAAATTTGGCAGAAAGCAACATCTTTATCCAGAAAGCATGCTTTTGTGATATCATGTAAATCTGTTCTTTGTTTTTTGAGAAATTAAGGTAAAAAAACATAGATATCTGGCAGTTGGTCCAGCGGGAGTCCCCTGCAACTGTAAGCTAAAAAATAGAGCCTACTGATGGTCCGGGAAGGCCTTTCTGCCCATCAGTTGCCTTGCTCCAGCAGGATAAAGGCGGTCTCACAGGAGCAAGGAATCCTATTAACAGGCTACAACATGAGCAGAAATGTTGCGGTCCCCATTATAGGGCACGGGAACTCAGTCCTCGTGTGCTGAAAATTGTTTCATAAAATATAAGGGGGTAGGGTAGAGGTACCCTGACTACCTAGGTCTTGTGAGGAGTCCTTGTGTTAAATTGAAGATAACCCTTTTTTGGTGTTGCTGCAATGCTGTGGCATTCCTGCACTCCAGTGGGGCCTGTGAGTGCCCTGCGGGAGCATGAGAACAGCAAAAAAAATAAATGAAAAGGCTTTGTCTGTGCATAGAGGTCAGTCTCTCACCATATCAAAGTCCCATTACAGGGCTAAGTCCCTGCAATGCACAGGCTTTGCATGGTACACCTTCTTCATGGAGAAGCCAGTCTGTCGGCACACTCAAACCCCATTATATGGACAAGCCCCTAATAGGCATAGACTTTACCCAGTATAGGGCTTTTCAGGAAGAGGTCTGTCCCATACCACACCCAAGCACCATTATGTGGACAAGCCCTTACTATGTGCAACCTTTGACCTGTGCAGACCTTTCCACACAGAGACCAGTTAGTCAGCACACCCTAAACCGATCACATGCCCAGGCTCCTACCTCTGACATCCTTTGCCCTGTACAGAGCTTATCATGCAGTGGCCAGGTCTTCACCACACCTAGCCACATTATGATGGCAAGCCCTTACTACACACAGCCATTGGACTGGAGAGAGCTCTTCACGCAGAGGCCAGTCCCTCACCAGCCCAAATCCCCAGTACATGGCCACGCCCCTACTATTACACACTGGTTTCGACCTGAACAAAGCTCTTCATGTAGAGGCCAGCCCATCATCACACCCAAACCTTATAATGTTGGCATGCTCCTACCATGAACTGCCTTTTCATTGTACAGATCTTTTCATGCAGAGGCCCATTACATGCCCAAGCTCCTACTATGCACAGCCTTCACTCTGTACCAGGCTCTTCACTCAGGGACCTCTCCCACATGCTACTATGCACAGTTCACCATGTATAGAGCTCTTCATACATGCCAGTCCTTCACCGAGTCCAAGCCCCATTATGTGGGCAAGCACCTACTATGCTTAGCCTTTTCCTCATACAGAGCTCTTCACGAAGGGTACAGTCCATTACTACACCCAAGCACCTTTATGTGGGCAGGTCCCTAGTATGCACAGCATTGGCCCTGTAAGAGCTCGTCACCCACAGACTACTTGCTCACTTCACCGTACTCACATTATGTCGACAAGCCTTTACTAAGAAAAGGATTTTCCCTCTACACAACTCTTCATGGAGAGTCCAGTCCATCATTACACCCAAGCCTCATTACGGGTCAAAGCCCCTACTAGACACAGCCTTTGCCCTGAACAGAGAGTAGTGCCTTACCACATCCAAGCCCCATTATGGGGGCAAACTCTTACTACCACAGCCTTCAGACTCTTTATGCAGCGGTCAGTCCCTCGTCACATCAAGCCCCATTATGTGGGCAAGCCCATTCTACACACAGCCTTTTCCATGTTCAGAGCTCTTCATGCAGAGGCCAGTACTTCACCACACTGAAGTCCCATTACGTTGAAAATCCGCTATTATGAAAAGCTTTGTCCTGTACAGTGCTCTTCATTGAGTCATCAGTCCATTATCCCACCCAACTCCCATTATGTGCCAAAGACCCTATTGGTACGTGACGAAGCTCCTACTATGCATAGCCTTTGCCCTGTAAAGAACACTTCATGTAGAGGCCACTTCCTCACTACACTTAAAACCCATTATGTGTCCAAGCCCATACTACACACAGTCTTTGCCCTGTACAGAACTCTTTATGCTGCGCCAGTCCTTTAACACACTCAAGCCCCATAACATGCAAAACCCTGCTAAACACAGAATTTTTCTTGTACAGAGGACATTACAGAGAGGACAGAGAGGACAGAGAGGACAGTCCTGCACCATAACCATAACCAAGCCCAATTCCCTGGGCAAAGCCCTACTATATATAGTATTCACCCTGTAATCAGTTCTTTATAGAGGTTAATTTCTGCCAGACACCCATGCCATATTATGTGGTTAAGCACATGCTATAAACAACCTTTACCTTGTCTAAAGATCTCAACATCAGCACACTCCCTCCTAACACCGAAGTCACATTTGGTGATCAAGCCCCCTACTACAATTCTAATTTCGCTTTCTACACTTCAACAGACAGATAACAATTATTGTTCCATTACTACACACAGACAACAACCTGTCCACAGCTCTTCATAGACAGCCCACTCCTTTAGATGTCCAATCCTTTACTATGGACATCCTTCACCCTGTACACAATTGTTATACATCTAGAATGAAATGAAACAGTTCCAATGTGTCAATGTGTGGCAAACTGTTTGCAGATATTTACTAATGCAGGGGCTCTGTAGGACAGTAGGATCTGATTTCATGGTTACCCACACTTTTTGCTTGATATGATGCTGTTTCTGACTACACAGAACACACAATTGATAAGGGGTCCAAGGGAAAGTTTATTTATTAGACCAAGTAGTATTATATCCCCCATCTACAATATATCATAACAAAAAGAATGCTACTGGTCTGTCAAGGTAATAAGGTAATATGCTGCAAAATCAGAAGTTGTAGCAGCTAAGCCTGCGCTGAACTGGAAAGGAATCCTATCAGCCCACCAAATGGCAGAACTTCATCATCTGGGATTTGAGAAACCGCTATCTGATAGCACAGCTCACCTTTTGTGATCGAGAGCTGTCCTAAATCAAAACCACCAGTGATGGATCAGGCCATGATTGTGAAATCTGTGGTGCTGAAAAACTGTTTTTGCAGTGATACTAAATATAAGAGAAATCATAAGTGCAATTTAAAATTGACTACTATGAAAACAAAAAGTAATTTTATTAGAAACTCATCACAGTGTCAAGACTAAAAAGAGTGTGGATAGTTTGTCAAATTAACTATCGTCAGGTGATAAGACAGGTCTACATGTTTCAGCCAATATAGGTACCACTACACCTCTGGCTTTCTTCAGGACCGAAGACTACACTACTGCAAAAAGAGGACAAACAACTGTGTGGTGAAAAATGAGTAATAATGATACATCCTACATACTTATGGTTCCATTGTGTAGGATGAGTATTCAAAAATAGATTCTTTCCTAGAGAAATACACAAGAAAAAAGACTAGTAACGTTCAAAACTACAAATTTACATGTATTAGCCGCATACACCAAATAATATTTATATATCAGTAATAACAGAAGGATTTACTTAAATCTTTTCAAATAGCAATTACATTTTTCAAATTTTCGTTAACTCACCCATAATCTCTTATAACTGAACAACAATGGCACTCCCACTTCCTGAATCTTTACTCTTGTGAGGCTGACTCCGAACAACTGCCAGTCGTACATTTAGAATCTGAGCTAGCCAACTTGAATATTGAACCAGCTGATCCCTTCACTTTTCTTGAGGTCCAAGCAGCTATTAAAAACATAGCCCCGGGAAAGGCTGCTGGCCCTGATGGCTTGCCTGGCGATCTTTTATTACATGATCCAACCCTATGGGCTAATCTTATTCTTCCTCTAATGAACCTTCTGACTCAGGGCTTTCCAGTCCTCGAGTCGTGGAAAGGAGCAGAAGTGGTCACGATATATAAAAAGGGGGCTAGAGAGGACCCTTTTATATATCAGACCAATAAGTCTGAGTGATGTAATTCAGAAGGTGGTTGGCAGGGTCCTCATATCTAGAACGGTGACATGGCTAGAGGAGGGAAACATCCTGAAACACCTACAAGTGGGATTTAGGCAGAAGGTCGGCACAATAGATCAAGTCTTCAGATTTAAAGCGATATATTGGAAAACCGTTTCTGTTGGCAAAGGGTCATTATATTTGGTATTTATAGACCTAAAATCCGCCTTTGACCTATCCTGCGCACTAAATTATGGCAGGTACTTCAGGATATGGGTTTCCCACGCTACCTCCTCGAGCTGGTAAAAAGGTTACACGATGGCACCTATGCAAGGATCAGATGGGGGAGAGAGGGTCAATTAACTGATAAAATTCCAGTGAATAGGGGGGTCCGCCAGGGTTGTGTGATGGCGCCGACCTTGTTCTCCTTCTTTATAAATGGGGTGGCAGACCATTTGAGGGAGGACCTTGCGGATGCTCCCACCCTGGTGGGCGAAAAAATCTCAACCCTCCTTTTCGCCGACGACACCCTACTTATGTCCAAAACCCCCACTGGTCTCCAAAAACTTCTGAATAGGTTTGATACTTTCTGTGGGGAACGTGGGCTAACAATCAATTCCACAAAAACTAAACTAATGGTATTGTCCCAAACAAAGAGACCTAGGAAGATCAATGTGGCACTTAATGGATGTTTACTGGAGGAGGTTGATGCATTTGATTTCCTGGGAGTAAGGGTGAACCGTAGAATGAAGTGGGACTCCCACCTAGCAAAAATGGTGATTTTGGTGCCCTTCCAAGACTGCTATTATATACACAGATTTTGTCAAGAGCGAGACACTCGGGTGAACAGGTAGTACCACCCCGATCTTTGATAAGGTCTTGCTACATTTCATAGCGTTTTTTTTACATTTGCATTTGGCGCATAGTCTGATGTGTATGATAATTTTACGTCATACAACTGGTTGCCTATGGACACACAACTGCTTGCTCAGTCTATATCAATTAATCTCAGTGCATTTAAATATTAGACTCTTTGTGATGCATCTCGCTCATCTGTGCATGTGCAGCGGTCTTCGTCTTTGCCTTTTACAAGGTCCATCACCATATGCGCATGCGTCAACAAACAAGAAGAACAAGAGACAGTACTTCCTGTCGGCGCATGGGTAGGAACACCTTTTTGCAGCTCTCTCTCTGGTCCGCCTACCTCTGCGCTTGCACCTTCTGAACAGAAAATGAAAATACAGCATTTCCGTTTGCGGTCTTGTCTGTACTAGTACCCTCTGTGGTCCGCCTTATTAATAGTGACGCACTACCAGCACGTGTATAAAAATGTCCCTTCCTGTCCGTCTGGTTACCTCCCCCTCGGCTTAAGAATAGCCCAAGGTACCGACGAACAGGTAGGGCGGCTTCATCATGGCGAACGTGTTGTTTGGGTTCTCTGCAGTTTGCCCGCAAAATCCTGGGTTTTGACCTTTCACGAAGGGTCTTTATCCTTTGGGTTTGGGTTTCTGGGCTACAAGCCCATAACAATGTTTGCACGCGCTTTCGTAGATCTATTTAAATGCTGTGCACACATTTTAACCCATTAACTTTGTTCTATTTAGAATGCACTCCTTTGACTAAAATTACAGATAATTTGGCGGTATTGTTGACAAGTACACTGACGCTGTGGGCATGGTGGCAATACAGCGTTAAGTTCAATGCTGCTGCAGATTATTTTTTGCATCTTCTGAGTCATCAAATTATTCTCTTCGAGATAGGCGTTTGGGACCATCACGCACGCCGCCCTAGAGGAGAATTGAGGACACCACTATTTCTCATAGTCACAAAACATTATGTAACTAACTCTGATCCCTAGTCTAAACCACATACAGGGTATCAGTACCCATAGTACGTTTTGGTTACATCTTCATATATACTGGATGCTAGCGATTCTTTAAACACACTTTCTACAATAGACCTTGGAAAATGAGGGGTCTCTCGCACATTCGTTTACGAGAGGAGTCTCAATTAGGCTGCTATCTATTTGCTTAGATCAGTATCAAGGTTTTTAAGCTTTTTTAAGCTAGTGGAAATTGAGGGAAGGATAATGTAACAGTCCTTTGCCATTTTTTATCCACTTATAGAGCGGGCCTCATCAACTGAGCAGTTGCCAGGAGAGGTGAGGATTACTCCCATGAGAATATGGCTGTTTCTGACTAGTCTGTCTCAGATCCTGCTTATCAGGACCCCAGTCTCTGTCTTACTCCCCTAAATTGGTTTGGTAAGTGCTTAGGTACATCACAGATTGGACACTGGTGTACACTTATCATTCCCTAATATATGGTACTAAGATACCCAGGGCATAGGTACACCAGGGGTCCCCCATGGCCTGAAGCATGCATTATGCCACCCATAAGGGACCACTCAATTTGCAACTACAGACCTGCCATTGCAGCCTGTGTAAGCTGGTGCTAGCACCACTTACAAAAGATATAGGTTTTCCTTTATCCAGGGTCAATACACTTAAAACCTATAAGTCACCCCTAAGGCAGGCCTTAAAATACTGAAGGCAGGGTGCTTGGTTCTAAGTGGGAGAGTGTCCCTGCATGAGCAAGACATCCCTACATCCCATGGAGTCTGTTCTCCCAGGTTGTAAGTGCGACAGCCATTTGACATATAGAGGGGCACAGCATTGTTACGCGATGACCATCTCAAAACTGGCTGTTACGAACCCTATCATGTTTGGTATGAAACATGTTGGAATCATACGCCCACACTGTAAACAGAATGGGAGGTATGATTCCATGCACTGTAAAGCTCCTCTGGGAGGCCCTCGGTGCTCCCAGTACCAGTCTTCCAGACCCGGGCAGCAAGCAAGGGCTGCTGCTGGCCAGAGACACATTTCAGCCCTCCTGCTGCTGAGCCAAGCTCAGGCAGAAGAAGGCAGAACAATAGGTATCCTGTCACAGGGAGGTGTGACCACCTCCCAGACATGATTTAGTGTATTGGGGCAGGGTGGAAGCGCTTGCCAGCAACACATGGTCTGCGTGCAAGGCACACTAGGTACCCTCCACACATAGTCCAGTTTAAACCAGTTCAGAGAGTTATTGGCTCCTGCTCTGGCGTGAACCTGAACAAAGAACAGGGTAGTATCCTCCCCCTTGTCCAGTCCCTCCTTAGGGAGGAACCCCTGTATCGTCCCAAACCTTTCCTTAGGGTACTTAAGGGATTACGCGAGAGTGGGTCACTCTCTGGACACTCTGGGCTTCATTCTGGGCATCAAGGCTGCAACCGGGAAGACTCCTGCAGCTCCTGACCTCATCACCCTGCTCATCTGCTTCAACATCCATGCTTGTGCACCATACAGGAATCTTCCAAGGCCTGTGGGCATCCAAGACACCTGAAGGAATCTCCCTTGAATTGAAGGAGTCACTTCCCTGCATCTGCAGGCACTGCAACTAAGCTGAAAGGTCTGCTGATCCTGAGCTCCCATGTACTCCAAAATGCTCAGCAACACATGTCAGGGTTTCTCACATCCCTTGAGGCCTGCCCTGTCCGCTCACCAAGTTTGAGGCCAGTATCCCTCGTCGGAGCCTCAGGAACCAAACCCCTGTGCGCTGTTTTGACTTGCAGTTGCAAAGGCTTGGTAGCTTCCCTCCACCAAGATCTTCGGGCTCCAAGTAGCCCCAACCTCAAGCATCTCTAGTGACCAAGATCTTTATCCTCACTGCATCTTCTTGCATCTGGGGCTCGCATCTTTGGTGAGCTGCTTGAGGTCCTCTTGCGTCTCCAGTGCCTCCAGCCTATGATTCCTCTTGACAGTCATCTTTGTATTGTTTGGGCTTCCCCGATTTCTCAAGGCTTGCCCTGACTTCCCTGCATGCGGTGAGTCTCCTGGAGCTTGTTGGTCCTGATATTGCACCTTCTTAAAACTTCCACGCTGATTGCAGTTTCCAAGGCTTGTTGGTGCTCCCGCCGGACACCGACCCCTCAACTTTCGACATCCGACGTGAGACAGCTCATATGTGGCTCCTGGTCATCATCAGCATTGCCTGGTCTGCACAGCTGCATGTTTAAAGATCACAGACAGCTTTTCTGTAACACCCGATATCGGTGGGCATTCGTCTTCCCTGCCTCCTCGTCACTCCTGAGTGACATAGATTCTGTCCCCTCTGCTTGCAGGTTCTTCACATCTTGAATCCACAGCATCAAGCACAAAACAGAGGGTATGGGGTAATTACCAATGCATCTATCTTTTTGACTATAGTGGTAATATTTTCTAATATATACGGGTGCAAAGAATCAGAGGCTCGATACCCCTTAAGCCTCCATGGATAAGGATCCAATACATTTACAACATCAACAGTGATTCAGCACTCCAACATGTGTAATACTTAATATTTTTCACAAGTTCAAACAAAGTAAAGAGAAGCACATTAATTCAGCAGGTTTCGGTTTGTTTTAGTTCTTTATTGACAAAATTCACATAAAAACGACTGTAGCCAACATGTTTAGACCACAACAGTCTTCTTCTGGGCAATGACAATAACAGTAATTTATTTCAGTTCATTAGATTTATTTTTTTGTAGTCCCACTCGGTCCCTCTCTCTAATTGGGGGTGACCGTTGGACCTCTTAATCTTAATTCCACCAACAAGGTCAGGTCACTTGTTGAATGGCTCCTTAATGTACTATTCCAAAGTCATTTCCATCTGTCTGAGCATGGGTTTTTCAGTCCATGCATATTTGTTCTACGAATGAACTGCTCCCGCCTCGTTGCCAAAATCATTGTGATGTTTTTGGCAACGAGGCGGAAGCGGTTCATTATCCTATCGGTATTGCCCACCACATGCTTGTGCCAGGACGTGCACAGCTTTCTCATATGCCCAACAGGGCTAACAACCAAACACTTCAGTTCAACGAGCCACCTCGCCCAAGCCACCCAGTATCAAACCAGCAACCTCTTATAACTACATCATTAACTCACAGCGGTATCATGCTTTTAGGATCAGTCAAATGCAGCATACTCTCTTACTCATTGCAGCCCATCTTCTTGCTCCCCAAATTCCGGCAAGCATTAGACAGCGAAGAAATACCAAGGCACTCAGGCAGTTGGCAACCATGCAGCAGAACCTTCCCCTCGTCTCCCTCTGCCCCAGGAGCCTCCTCCATCACTGTTTCAGAGATAATGTCTGCAGTGGGGCCCATTAGGTTCAGGTGTTATGGATGCAGTAGGAGAATTCAGGCCCTCATCTCCTGACACATCCAGTTGCTTCTTTGTGCCGTCTTCCCTCAAAGTGTCCAACCACTGGTCATGAGCATTGCAGTCCTCCTTCACTGCTTGTCCTGAAGTACTCTGTATTCCTTTGTGTAAACATTTACCCCATCTCTGCCTCTGACCCCTGACCTCGCTGCTCCATTGGGGGGAGAGCATCACCACAAATCTCCAACCATCCCCAGATGTCACCCAGGAATTAAAAGAAGTGTGCCCAACCCTGCGACAGGACTTTCAGCTGAGCAGGATATAGAAACATATATTCCATATGTAGTTCCCTTAGCTTCCTCTTGACCCCCAGAAAGGACTTCCTCAATTCCTTGACCTGTCTGGGGTAGTTCGGGTAAATAGTAATTTTATTGTTCACATAACAAAGGTCTTTTTGTTTCCTGCCCACTTGCAGTATACAGTCTCTGTCATGATAATTTAACACTTTTGCTATGATGGCCCTCTGCTGTGCATCAGGCGGGGGTTGGCAGTACCAAGGCCCTGTGCACTCTCTCCACGACAAACACCTCTGAAAGACCCCGTGGACGTAGCTGGGTGCAAATCTACTGCTCCAGGAACAGCTCCTCAGATCCCTGCCCCACTCGCTCTGGAAAGCTCAGCACAATAATGTTGCAGCATCTGTCATCACCCTCCGCACACTAAGCATGTTGCTCTAGGGCCTTTTTGGACTCAGACATCAGGGGCACCTGTTGTTTAAGTGTTGTCACCTCTCCCTTCACTTCTAAAATGTCACCCTTCGCTGTGTTCACCTTGCCTGCAATATTTTGAAGATCCGCCCTTAACAGGTTCACATCGCCAGAGACAGTCTCAATCTGATTCTCCAACACCTTCCTAGATCCCTGGATGGTGGCCAGTAACATCACACGGGAAGGCACTCCCAGTCCCTTACTTGCATTCTCCTCACCGCCTCCATTCTGCCTCGTTATGCGCTGTGGAGGATGGCTGGATGTGGTATATTGCTTTATAGTGTTCGCCCCTGATGTTTTCATCAAACCATCGCACTGACCCTACACGGTACCATACTCAACAGACTTATCTTTTGTTAGTGCTGATCCCCCCAGGCTAACCAGGAGACAGGAAACGCAGACTTGGCATCAGGCGGAGAGGAGGCACTCTAACAGGATGCTAGTTACAGATCCAATCCCCCCGCCCGGTACCAGAAGTGGAACGTCAGCATTCACAGTCCTCACCCCAGGAGGGCAGGATGGGAAGAGCCCTCCAAACAGAAGCAATGCAACCCAGTCCGCAGGTGATTCTCTGCATGGGCAGAGTTCTTCAGCTGATGCAATCAAGCCATCAACAGGCAGAGGGAGTTGCCTGCCCCGTCGCCACTACTGCTGGTGTCAAGGCCAGCATCAGCCACAGGCCCATCCAGGAGAAGGTCCAGGCAGAACACCGTGGACTGAAGGCTTCACTCACCTCCTCAGTAGGCCGACAACTGCTCCCTCCTGCTGCATCTCCGTAGTCAATAAGGCCTCACCCCAGTCAGAGTGTGCGGTCGGATCAGCATCACACTGCCACAGTCGCTGAAGTAAAAACCCAAGTCCGCTCCTCCCTCTCACACAGTGGGGGCAGGGAGTGGGAACCAGACAAGGATTCCTCAGCAAACTGCGCAGGGGCTCAGCTCACCTACCTGGCAGGGCAGCCATGGCTTCCTCCGGCCCCTGCACTACAGTTTAACTGCCACGCCCCAGACCAAACATCAGCAGTGCACGGCCAACTCAGTCGCCTACCGCTGTGGCTGCAGGCGTCCTTCTTCAATCGTGGCCCACGGCGTTCCCTCTTACGGTGTGGCAAGGGAGGCGAGGGGAACCAATGCAGTCTCCTCATCGGGGGGTGTGGGCTCCCTGGGGCGGGATTGCCCCCCCTGCAGTCAACCACCTACTGGGCCCAGGAGTGGCTCAAACAACTGACCGACCACCAATTAGGCCTGTGCATTGGATTTGTCCGATAATAGCAGCAATTCAGCTCCCATTTAAAGGAGTCTTTTTGACCCCACCGACATATAAACACATTGTTTGTGGCGGAGGTCATATATAAGGTGTGTCGTAGATCTTATGGGAAGACTTCAGACCATTTTTAGCCTTATTACATGGCATTAATATAGTCTGTTGCATTCCTTTATCCAGATATATTCTCATCATTTAAGACCGTATGAGTGAATATACAGTCAAGACATTATAGCCTACTATATTTACCTAGTACTATTGACACGACTAGTACTGCCCATTGGAGGTTGTGGTAAAATAGATATTGTTCAAAAAGGGAAAAAAAATGTTTTAACCAAAGAGAGTAAATATTGCTTGGTCTTGAAAAAGATGGTCCAATAATACTCCCATTGAAATTCGTCGACGCTCATCATAATTCACAATCTGCGAAAAAGATGGAGGTCAATGAGTAGGTAATAACAAGATCTATGCCTAAAGTATTGGTGTAAAACAGATGTGTAACAAACTAATGACAAATTGAGTGGACAAGGAGGATGGGTTTAGATTGGAGGACAGGAAGATGTGGCGCTCAAGCGTGTGTGACTACTGGGTACGTCTGTTGAAATAGCAGTTTTGCGGTGCAAACAGGTCAGGGGAAAACAAACCCAGACAACAAACAACCCCTGCACTAGTATAGGGAGGCCTACACCAAACAGATAAGAACCAAGTCCTGTGCACACGCTTATATGGTAATCGGTCCTGTAGTCAGAACCCAACATTTAGAAACAATGTTCATAAGAATGAATGAAGGTCAAACTCCAGGTTTTCGTATGTAGAGAAGATTTATAAGTCAATCTTGATCAGTGCATATGACAATAGCCACCCGACACGTGTTTCGTCACACCGTGTGGGAGATGTGACTCATCAGGGCTGTAAATCCTATTGTTTAGGTGATCGCAATGGCGGTGAACTCGTCACAGCCAGCTGTGTGTAAAAATCGTTGTGTAAATGGTCGTACCCTGCTCAATGTGTAACAACACGAGGGGTGAATCAGGACGGGTGCGTCCCAAAATCGGAAGCAGGGATCTGAAATCAAAAGAGGAACCGCACAGTTCGGTGCGGGGAGTGACACATTGTGGCTCCAGGCAGCAGAACAGTGGTGCCAGCACCTCCAGGATAGGGACGCCAGGCATGATTGCTGAGGTGGCAGATGCACCGGAGGGCAGGCACCCAGTAGCCTCAAGGTGGGTCGCGATGGAGGGGGTGGGAGCCCCCTCCTAGTGGAGGAGATACTGGCACTGGAGAGGGAAGTGGGCAATGAGCCCCCATGCCAGGATACTGCATCATTAACTGTGGGCCAGGGTTGGGTGCACATTCTTGGGCTAGGATCAGGAAATGTCTTGGCTGAGGCACTTTCTTTTGCTGATGGATCTCCTAAACTACATGCCCTTTAACATTACCAAGATGGTGGCACCCCCCTGGTCTACCAGCCAGCGAATGGAATCTGTAGCAACAACTAGTGCTGACTTTGTGCTATGACCACTTCTGAACTCGTTCTGTGACGGATCTAAGAGGTCTTGGGAAGTAATAATAGTAACCAGCTTGTGGTTAATATACTTTTCTAGCATTTTAGATGTTATCTGCAATAGGGAGATGGGGCAAAGGTTTTTGCAGTCCTCTGGGTCCCCTTTCGGTTTCTTCAGTAGAGGACTGACTATAGTTTCCTTCAAAGACATGGATAAACTCCAACTATTAGTCTATGATTGAAGACTTTGACCAACAAAAGTCACAATCTGAACCAGAGCAAGTTGCAAAGTTTTGGGCAGGCAAGGATTTTTAGGTAAACCTGATTTCATATTCATGAGGAGATAGGTGGAAAAGCAGACAAATTTGCTGAGAAATTCAAGTCAGCAGAGACTAAGGAGTCAAGCAAGGGGACAGGCGTATCTTCAGCAGCACTGAAGTCTGAGCACATCTTTGGGATTTTATATCAAAAAGAGACAGTAACTTTATCCCAGAAACTTTGAAAGTTTTTCATAGACTGCTGATTGGGAGGAGTGGAGAGCTCTTTTACCATCTTAAAGAGGTTCTTAGGGGAATTACTTGTGAACCTGATTTAATTATTGTAAAAGGTAGATTTGACCACTCCAATGGCATGTTTGTAGATGAGTAACAACATTTTATGCTTTTGTTTACCTTCTGGTGCAAGATGTCTGTATGTGTCTGTGTTCTTGTCTCTGACACTGTCTAAGGTCTTTCAGTTCATCTGAGAACCAGGGGTGGATGCTTGGTTCTAGTACAGACCTTTGGTTTTTTTGGAGCAACCTAATCTATCACGTCCTTCACCCAATCTACAAAATCTTCTGCCCTTGGTCCCTGTGAGTAGTTATTTCCTACTGAGGACTTTTTAAGCGCAGAGTCCATATAACCTGAAGAGAATTTTGCTTGAATTTGCATAAAACATCACTGCATTGTAAACATTAAAACAGTGTTTTGCATTTTTCAGCTAGGTATGAGTGCCCACTCAAAAACGAAGGGGCCGATTCCGATCTCGCTCGGTTGGCCCCCAAATGCGATCCGGCCACAAAAAGTGTGAGCCATATGCGTGTTCGCCGAAGGACTCGTACAGCTGTATGAGCGGCAAGTATGATGCAAGAAACGCAAAATCGCCGACCGAATCGTTTCCAGATCTGAATTGCTCTGTACGCCTTGTCCGTAAGCAAACCGTGCCATTCAATGGAGTCGAATTCCAACCGAGCCAGTACGATGCACACGTCGGACAGCCGGGTCAAGCTGAAGTTTCCAGCTTGCAAAACATCTGGGAATCTGCCTTTGGGGGTCTGTGTCAGACTCCTCATCACCCGCAGCCTTACGACTCGGACACAGGGGGAGACCAAAGGATCTCCCCAACACAGGCATGTACGGTGCGGATTGCACCGACGTGTACCCACTGTAGGAGGCTCCCTTGTGCGAGACGTGCCCATTCAGTCAATGGGAGCCCATGTATGCATCGTACGACCGGCTCCCATTGACTTCTATGGGAGTCCGACCGATCCGAGTCCGTAAGTATGCGGCCGCATCTTACTCACTCGGTCGGACTGCAGGAGTCCGGTTCGGTCGGAAAGCACTCTGGATCCGGCTCGGTCGGAGAGCTTTCCGACCCAGATCAGAATCAGCCCCTAAGTGACTGCAAATTGGTTGAGGCCAAGATCAATTGTTCTACATAAGGCTGGTGAAGAAGACTCCATGGAAAATAACTGGATATTCAGTATATTTATTCTTAGCCAACTACGACATGAACCAGTGGCTTGCCTGCTCTCCATCAACTGTCACCTTTTCAGCTTACCCCAACATTCCATGATCCTATTACAGTGAAAAGCCGGTTACAGTAACTACGCAGGCTGGGACTGACATAACCCCACATCATAAAAGCTGGCATCTAAGGACCCTCTAATAACATCGTTGATACTCTTTCTGTTTTCAACCACAGGGAGAGGTGTTTTTTTGCCCATGAGGGTTTTACAGCTGATGCACTTCTTCCCAGGCCAGTTGCCTCTATTGGTTGTGCGGGTTAAACAGGGGGCTTTGCCGGAGGAAAAATCCAATCCAATTCAGATGGATTTGTAAAGTGTGGCTAATCTTCCATGAGGGTATCCAGGCACTGATAGCTGCTGCTGCTGTTGGGACTCATTCGAATAACCCAAGTCTTGAGTCCTCTTCTGAATTCCAGCAAGGAGGATGAGGTCCGTAGTTGAAATGGGAGCTTGTTCCAGGCTTTTGTGGAGAGATGGTGAAAGGAAGCATAGTGTGCTTTGGCGTAGTCCAGTCAACTGGTGATTTGGGCTTGCAAGTTGGTGCATATATATTGTCTATGTGGAGCCACTTGAATATCTTTTGGAGCATGCAGAGGGCGAGGAAGCAGGAGGAAGAGACTGTGTTGATCTATTCTGTCATGTTTAGCTTATTTTTCTATTTTTCTTTGGCCCAGAATACGTGATTTGTCTGTGAGAATACGTTGGATATAAGAGCAGTTTTTAAAGAATAGGTGGCGCCCTGTATTTAATTTACCATTCGAAGATGGCGCCATCGCTAGTGATCTAAGGACACGTGACACTGAAACTGCAGCGGTTCTGGTGAAGCCCGGAGTGTGATTAGGAGAATCACTGGCTTTTTTGGTTTAAATAGGAGTGTGTTCTGGTGGTTCAGAGCAACGCTACGGAGGCAGAGCACCCCGTGTTAGAACCCCGCTGGAGGGTACGTTTATTGGCGGGACATGTAAGTAGGAAAGGGTGGCTATTAAGATGTCAGGCGGGTAGCATGGTTTTAACTAGCTAGTATTCACGCAGCTAGTTTGCGAGAGTGTAGGTGTATGTTAGTATCTAGTTTGTCTCTAGGTACTATGTTAGCTACATATAACCTGCTGTTATATGGGAATAGGAGTGGAGGTGTCTTTGAGTTAGCTATAATGAACATGAGTATACCACCGCAATGGCCTCTATTACATTCATACTAGGTTATTTGACATATAACCATTAGAGGTATACCACCATTGTTAGACATATACGCATATTTTGGTGAATTCTGTATCATTAATCCTTACCATGGGGGTTTATATTTTATCTTTACTGTTGTATTTACAGATAGGACCTTTTTCAACTAAGTTTGTGGAGTGAGAACAAGTCTTCCCTCCTGCTGATAGAACTTAAGAAATGCTATTAGCCTGAAACTTTTAACTGAACAGGTAATTATGTAGGGACTTCGCTATATGCGATATCTATATTGGAAGCTCTATGGCTATTCGTAAGTCTCATATTTTGATATGCTGTTCTACACACTTTCCCCAATATAGATTGGGATCCTTACCTTTCTGTTATACCTCATGTTGAAAATACAGTGACCCATTAAGAAGGTGCCCTTCGGCTTGGAAGTAAAGTGTGACGGTTTCCTTGTCTGGACTAAGGTAGATGTATATACACCTTAAAACAGATAGGAAATAGGACCTATTCTTATTATGTCCAACTTTCCTGTGTATCGTATTCAGCTGTGTTCGGAGGGGAACGCAACAGAGATTCTTGGGAACTGTACCAGATCAGGGCAGTTTCCGTATTTGGAGGTTTATTTTGCCTGTTGCTTTGAATGCAATAAAGCTTTTGATTGATGAGAAGTCGAATGGTTGGGGGCTGATCTTGTCTACAGCTCTATGTTAAGCTATGTTTAGCCCACATCCCCGAATTCAAGTCGGATCGGGTGTTTGTTTTATTTGGAGATATATGTGGCCGAATTTTGGTTACTCTTAAGGAATAATTGTAGAATGGTTGAAATGAATGGCAATACCAGCAGGAGGGTATGATGGTTGTAGTTTTCCTGTCTGAGTCTGAGTTTTTCTGAGTTTGATACTATGATGGCTTGTACTCACTGAGGATGCTGATTGAGAGCTTTTCAATCAACCCAAAAATGGTTGTCTTCCCCCTTTTTCTGATACAAGTGTGGAAAATATTCTCTCTTTCCTGAAGAAGTTAGGGGTCATAAAATGTTTGACCCACCAAAACGTGTTGATGCTTTGTTTGTTTGATTTCATCACAGATTAGCGACAAGTGCAACACTTTATGGTTATCATTTGTAAAAAAAATTCTGAT